>NC_086358.1:12724936-15133686 GCF_036324505.1 Eleginops maclovinus
GTTGAGACAGCAAGATACTTTTTACGATTGTGTCGACAGTCTCAAAAGTTATTTAAAGAGATATGGAAAATACATGTCTTGTAATAAAAAAAACTATATTGATTTGTAAAAAGAAACAAATCCGGACAACTTGCAGTAATCCTCTATTCCTGAAAGAGACAGCGGCTGAAGTCATTTTGTTTCTTGGTCTCTACAGGTTAGACTTTAATCTGTCTCTCTCTAACACACACATGTATGGATGCATACTCTCGTATTCACTTTACTTTGGCTCCCATGTCTCCACCTGCCCCCACTTCCTTTTCATTTCCACTCTCCATATATCTGAGTGTGTTCATTTACAGAGGAGAGAGCCTCGCACTTTCTGATCACTCTGCCTGAGTCATCGTGCGCCGAGCCGAAGGATGTGAAGCCCATCGTACCTGTCAGCGCTCAGGGAGAGAGAACACCATCAGGCAGAGATCAAACCAGACTCAGTGGGCTGGATGTAATGAGAGGAGAGGAGAGGAGAGGAGAGGAGAGGAGAGGAGAGGAGAGGAGAGGAGAGGAGAGGAGAGGAGAGGAGAGGAGAGAAGTGAAGTGGAAAAGAGAGAAAAGGAGAAAGGAAGAGGAAAGAGTAAAAGGAAAATCAAGGAGGGCAAAGAAAAGAGGATTGTAATGACAGAAAAAGAAAGGAGAAGCAGAGCAAAAAAGAGGAAAGCATGGATAAAAGAGGAGAACAAAAGTAATTAAAAGACAAAGAAAGCAGGAAAGAGAAGAGTGCAGGAACAGACAGGAAAGGAACAAGAAGGAGACAAGTGGACAAGGAACGAGACGAAAAAACAACAAGAGAGGAACACAAACGATAGGAAAGGAAAGAGGGGAGGACAAGAAAGGATTTGATATAATGAAGGAAATTAGAAAAAAGGAGGAGACAAGAAAGGAAAGGAAAGAAGAAGCGGAGGATGAGACAGATCTACACACTTGGTCATTTCTCCCTGAAGCACTGACAGGTGAACCTGCACACGCCCTGGTGGAGAGCTGCTGCACACCTGCCAGTATTTTTAACTCTAATGTGTGCATGTGTCTTTGATATTACTGGTGTTTGTGTGCTTGTGTGTGTGGTGTGTGTGTGTGTGTGTGTGTGTGTGTGTGTGTGTGTGTGTGTGTGTGTGTGTGTGTGTGTGTGTGTGTGTGTGTGTGTGTGTGTGTGTGTGTGTGTATGTGTGTGTGTGTGTGTGTGTAAGGACTGCACTGTCCAATCGGCCAGGCTTCATTACTTTCTTTGTGTGCTTTAGGATCTGTTTATGCCTGAATTAGCAGCGCCAGTGATCCGTGCGCAGAGCACCGCTGAGCCCAAAGAGCCGAGCCAGGACTTCATTCATCTTTACCTGTCTGCTGTCACCTCACACCGTTAAACGCTAACCTGATACAACAACACGGTGATAAAAGGGACAGAACGGCAACAACAGGCGAATGAAAGGAGTAATAAGAAAGAGCAAGCCAAGGAGGCCTTCATACGTTAAACAAAGAAAAAATAAGAATACAAAATAAATGAATGAAAGAATCAGGGGTGCATTTGAGAGTGAACAATGGTTAAATCCTGACAAAACAGCAGACAGGCTTACAACGAAAGTGTTCTCCAGAAATCGCTCATTGTCTGCTGCTGTTCTCGTCTTGTTAAACAACACCTGGTCGAAAAGGTATACCGCTGCTATCGATTAATATACAGCAAGCAGGCACTTCTCCTTATCACAGAGCCTGGCTGTTGGTGTTTGTTTACTTATTCATGCTGATTCTGTTGCTGATGAGAGCGCCATTCGCCTCGCTGCGTTTAAAATAAAACCTGATGTATTCATCTATTACCGACACTCACACAGTAGAAGGCAGCTTTAATACTCTTTAATTCACCATAATCGCATTATGCACTGCCAGTATGTCTGGGTCTGTTTTAAGAGGCTTCTTCCTGTTTATCTTTTGTACACCTACCTTTATGTCTTTGCAGGAAATTGATCCGAGATTAATTTTATGTTAACATATTCATTGTGCACATTTCAGTTTCTGATTTAGTTAGCCCCTAATTCTTCCAGTCCTAAACTCATCGCATAAGTTTGTGGAGATCCAAAATGCAGCTAAAAGCAGTGAATTTTGGATATGAATGACAATGTTGCTCCGAGTCTGCTGAATGTATTAATAATCCAGAGTTTGCTACCACGTAAACCATATTAATTTAATGGTAATATGTTAATTATGTGTTTACTTGGGGTTCTGCTGCCCCCAGTAGCCAACAACTAATAATGCTTTGTTTGAGAAAAAGGGTTTATAGAAAACATCTTTATATTGTCACTGCTTAATCTTAATCTTCAATCAGCCTTACTATTGAAACATTTTATGATACCCAACCCTGGGGCTATAAGAAAACTGTACAGTAATATAAAGGGCCTACCACGTTCACATCAAAGGTTTTATAAAGCAGTTTCCCCCCCACTAAAAGACATTGATCCATCCGGCTAATGACCCAGGTGTGAAAGGAAAGGCATTGAGTAAGAAAGTAAAGGCTAAAGGACATTGAAAGCAATCTACTACTCATCATTGAAAAAAAGTTCTAAGCTCTTCCCCTAATGACTGACCAGCTCCAGTTCATTTCTGTTTCTGCTTTTCAAGACAAATATTGTAACTAACTCGAAAAATGTATTACGAATAAATGTGTTCAAGCATGCCTTTGTACCTACAGCAGGAACAGAGTGTTTTTCTATGAGAGTGAGGATGGAAGTAGGAGAGTTAATGAATATCTCTTTGAGGGTTGTAGACAGTGTGACTCCCAAGCCCACTTAAATGGCTTCACGCTCTACAACCTTCCTCATCTCAGGTGCCCTGCAACCTCTGTAACAAAAATGGGACTATACCATAGCTTGAAAATGAAAGTCGAACTAAACCATGCCCCTGGGAGGTTTCCTATGATATACTTGGACATGGTGTATACTGTGCGTGCGTGCTTGCGTGCGTGCTTGCGTGCGTGCTTGCGTGCGTGCTTGCGTGCGTGCATGCGTACGTGCTTGCGTGCGTGTGGTATGTGGGTATGTGCGTGTGTGAATTTTGAACAGGTGACTGGGGACAGAATGTCTAATTGGGGACAAAATTGGTGTCCCCATTTGGTTTTTACTGCATATGGATCCAGCTTGTTAGGTTAAGGTTAGTAATTGGGGTGAGGGTTAGGTTAACCCTACAGGAAGGGAATTTAAGTCAAAACCTTGAATCCATGCTGAACTAAAGTAAATGTATCAGTGTGTTTTTTATTACTCTGTTTAAGTAGCTTCTGCCATCTTTCCTTTTTGTGAACTGTACCTTATGTATCCTTCTGAGTCAGGGAATTGTTTGCGTGTCATGTGTCAAGTAGATACACCATGTCTCTAGGAATGCCCCAGACTGACAGGCTACACTAGCCAATACTTTGCTTCAACCTGACGAGCTAGCGGTCAGTAATGGAGTTAATCCAAGCAAAGACTTTGATAAAGGACACTCTTAATTATGATTCAGTAAGGGCCATTGCAAACATATAGCTTATTGACAAATACAATGTATGTTGTGTGCTAGTGAGCAGCCAAGAAAGCCTTTCCAAAGCAATATAACTTTGTCTTTATGGGAAAAATAATGAAAATGTAGCCTCAGGTCTCAGGTCAGATCTGAGGGTATCTGTTTCTGTGTTAGGCTGAAGCAGATCTCATTTCGACTTCATGGAACTGAGGAGTCCCGAGTATGAACATACGAAAACTCTGGAATTACTGAAAGCTGTATATCTGTTCTTTTGTTAGAAACTTTTGGTAGAGAGCAGATTCATTTATGTATCTACAAATTGTTTATGCACTGGATGTTAATTGAAATTGCAGGTGTTAGATCCAGTTTACATTGGTGAGAGAAAATATTATCATAACTGACAATATAATCCATAATCTAGTGTTACAAGATATATCACAATATCATTCGGGTGTTATGTTTACATTTAAGTAATTGTCAAATGTAATTCATACTATTTGTTTGTTGGTTCACCTATTGACACATATTTCCTACGTCCTACATTGTATCAAAATGTACTTTATTTTATAATAACCAATCATACATTTGTATAATTTCTGATGATACTTCTTAGGTTTTTTCTACACGGCTTTCTTCAATTTATGCTTTGATAAGGCCATGAAAGTCAACCATGCAACAGATCCTCTTACTATAAAAGGAGATAAACATAATTGCCTCTAAAAATAATAAACCGTTTAAAGCTGTTTGACCCCGACGCCTCCCACTTTGAAGGAGCTGTCTATTTCACTGACTGACTGACTGACTGACATAAAGTACCTTCCATATTCTTCTTTCATGAAAAGTGATCCACACTCGGCTAACACTGAGGGGTATGTGACCACTTGTCAAGCAGACCAGAATGTTTGACAGCATCTTTTCAAACGTCGTCCTTCAAGTAGCCTTTCATCTGTCTCCCAATCTTGTCTTATCTCCCAGAGCTAAACCAGAGATGTGAGAAAAGGGCAATTTAGTTTTGAAATGCAGGAGATTTAGATCAAACTGATGCTAACAGATTCATGATATAAGAACACTATGAATTAAAAAACCTACTTGAATGGATGAACAATATTCCTCTTGCTTTTATCTTCATTTCCTCTAACAGACCTACCCTTCTAGCACTCAGACTACTCTCATCTCGCCAGAAATGTATGGTGGTATATTACTGCTCTCTCTTTCTCTCTTTCTCTTGGACGCGAATGAACAGAGCAGTAATGGAAACATTACTCTTCCTGCTGTTTGTCATCTTTTCTCGCTTTGTTTGGAGTAAGACAGAAAAGCAAAAGATTTGCAAGGAAGAAGAAAAGCTGGCTGACTGTTGCTACATAAAATTGAAAGCATGCACAGTAATTACATAAACACATTTGAAATGTGAGTATTTAGGGTAAAACGTGCATCAAGATTATCTTAAACATACATTCAAAGTATTAAAAAGCAAAAAGGTTGTGAGAGTAACCAAAAACCTGCTTTATTTCACAACCTGATCATCATTGATAGACTTCATCGTTTTTCTTAGCAAGTTTAGAAAGGAGAAAGGTGGTGATTGGAATGGGGTTTGCACTTCCAGACGTGCCTGGTGTTGTGGTAACAGATGTAGTAATATTGACAGCCAAGGATTGTGAAAATGTGGCTGTTAAGTCATGTAAATTCGGCACCCTGATTGTTAACAGTCACACTTTTCTTTGTGAAAGTTTCCTGGAAAGGAGATTTTTCAATTTGAACACTCTTTTATGTCATCCTTCCTTAATCTATGTTGTTGGAGTTTGGAGTAAAAATCTTGAACACACATTGTGCTAAAGGTCCCCCATTGGATGAAGATGTTCATAATCCAAATGATTTGTTTTTTGAAGAAACGCTTAGAAAACTAATGATTTTCCCATTAGTCTTTTCAGTTAAAATATGGCAAACAGATATGGCCATACATGGTACTTGTTAGGCAAGATGGAGAACAAAGGACACCAAAATAAAAAAAGAGTCGATTTGTTATCCTCACAGTGCCTCAGGCGATCAGTGAAAAGAAAATGTAACCTTGAAATCAATGCTACATCGTCATCATATGTTGTCTGTGGAGCGTGTGGAGGGACCAGTTTGTGTGTGTGTGTGTGTGTGTGTGTGTGTGTGTGTGTGTGTGTGTGTGTGTGTGTGTGTGTGTGTGTGTGTGTGTGTGTGTGTGTGTGTGTGTGTGTGTGTGTGTGTGTGTGTGTGTGCACGCAGTGGTATAAAAGGACATGACAGGTCAGTGAAGTGCTGTTCAGGGAGAGGAGAGTCGACCTTGGCAATTTCATTGAATGAAAGTTTTCATTGCAGTGGTAGAAGGGGGGAGTTGAGGGAGCTCAGGAACATTATCATGAACTTAAGCGGGTAACATTATCAAGAAGAAATATTCTTAATTATGGTGGTAATCCACTCAGGTGTAACAAAGCTTGTATCACTATTGTAGTCTCAGAAGTAAAAATAGTGTTAGTGGAAGTACTTCTGGTAAAGTAATTGTTTAGAAGTATAATTTTCTAACATCTCACTCCAAATGAAGACCAACACTTTAATTTAACATTTTCTTCGACATGCATTAAGGCTGCTGGCTTTCTAGACGCAATATGGTTTGGGCTTCAAAATCAGAAATTCTCAAAATACTATTAAAATGTCAGAATTGATTTGGTTAAAACCCATGAAAAACTATTGATACATTGAATAATAAATACATTTTCAATTCAGAGACCACTTTAGTAAGTCTTTGCGTTAAATTATTATTATTTTTTTATTGTATTCTTTAAACTACTGACCATTTTTTCTCTGTGTTGGAATTTAACAGACACTGGAATGACTGCCATACATGTAGAGATAAAGATTTAAGAAACAATTGCAGCGGTCTCTTGATTTTTCCCGGAGCTGTATATTCTTATATTATGTTATTAAAAAGTAAAATCACAGTACCAAAAAAAAGATCAATAAATAAAAGAAATTCAGAGCTTTTCAGCTACAAAGCAACAGACAGTTTCAAAGCGTTTGAATATTTAGGCTAAAGCTTTTGCGTGGAGAGTAAAGGAACAGATATAGAAAGAAGGGTGTTGTCTGAAGTCCCACAGAGGGTCAAACACATTTGCAACGTGTGGATGAGCTGCCTCAGGACAGCCCTGCAGGGACAGTGGATATGTTCGCAGGAACAGGAGTTAAGCGAGATCACGAGGCGATCACAGGCTGGCAAGTGGAGAGTGGATGAGGAACAGGGGAGGAGGTAAGAAGACATGGGGGACTGAGAGTGATGAGGAGTACAGCTACTACTTTTAGAAAAATAAATACAGTGAAATGATGAAATAGTGGCTCTAAATCAATGCAGCATTGTCTTACTACACCGCACAAGAAAGACACTTCTCAGTTTATTGGATTTTAGTCAATTCATATCATGTGAACCAATTTTTATAAAAGATCTTAACATTTGTATTATTGTATAAATGATTCATAATTATGTATTTTATTACATTTTCCTCCGTTATTGTACCTTCTTAAACACAAACTGACTGGGATAAAAGTGACCCAACACACTGCTGTCCTGAGGCAGAACCGGAGGACACACACACAAGCCTCACAACTCACACACACAAACACACACACACACACACACACACACACACACACACACACACACACACACACACACACACACACACACACACACACACACACACACACACACACACACACACACACACACACACACACACACAGTCATCCACAGTATGTTCTCTCCAGTCCTTCCCCACAGCGGCTTCATGCAGGGCGATGGAGTGTCAGTCCTGTTTGGTGGCTGTGAATGGAGAACAGGTGCATCAGTCGACAGATGAGGAGACAGACTGTCTCTCCTGACTTCTAAATAAAACACCAATATTTTTCTCAAACTTTCTCTGCGCTCACACCACCCCCACTTGCTTTTTCTCTAAACAACTGGCAAGTTATAAACAGCAAATTACTCAATGATTAAAGTCATTTCTGGGGAACTTTGTGTCGGGTTTGTGCCATTTGTGAACTAAATGTCATTTGTAAGGATGATCTTTTCACTAAACGGGCTACAAAAAACTCATAGATATCATGAATTCATGGTGAAGTAAGTTCTGTGGTGGAATTATCTGATAGAAATACAGATTTAAGTCAAGAAATGGTCTTTGAATATTAAGTGTTTGGATGCCACTGTTCCAGGACAATGAAGAAGAATATGATCAACTGTAAACGGACATTCTTACAGGTTAATATAAAGCCAACCAATCAGCTAAATGCTCCTTGATGAAGATGAAAGGTGGTATTGTATTGGAGATTGTATTATGATGGTTTTACTGGAACAGAAATGCTCATTTAGTCTTGTTTTGCTTAATCAAGTGTCTTACACATGATAGAGGGGAATGACTGAATCCTTCTCTCCTACATTACAAAATGATATGTTTTAATTTACAGCTTACTGTGTAGCTCTCCTCTGTATTACTAGATAGGGAGTTGTTTTTTGCACTGGGTTGGCAGTCAACACAAGCACTCATCATAAAGACTTTGCGCACTCTTGCCGTGAACACGTAACTCTGTAATGTTCGAATCTTTTTTCTGCCCATTGCATGATATATAGCTTTTATTAAGAAGTCACGGATAGTAACATATGTGTGGATATAAAGCAATTAGGAGGAGGTTAATTTAAAAAGCGTATGGTATGCTCATTCCCAGATATGGAGAAACTAATTTACATTAGTACATCTAGCAATCTGCTCCCAGGTAATATTGTCTATTATATTCCTTCATATGGTATCTGATTCCAAGTTATTTAAAAATACATTTCTATTCCCGATTTGTGACTTGGGCCTGGTCAAAGCCCAGTGGGATTTGAACTGAGCTGACATTGACACTTCATAAAAGGTGGTTCTCAATTTCCTACATTTTCATAAAACCTATACCTCGAGAACAGTTTTCAAATTGCTATAATCAAATCCAAAAATCTCCACATGAAAGGCCTGTGACTACTGTTATTAGGGTTGCACCCCAAAACGCAAAACCAATCCATCTTCTTTTAGTGAAACCTTATAACAAGGTCCTACATTCAGTACAAAACCATTTTTTCCTAAACTAAAGGTCACATGAACTGAGCTATTAATCAATCAAAAAGAAATGCCAAATAAAGTCAATTAAAGCAAATGTCAAGTTTCAGCGTTCAGCCCTATTTCTGTTTAATTTACACCTCCATCTTTTTCTACATTTAAGTCTCTCTGTTTTGCTTTGGATATAATTTCAATTATTATCCGTTATGCTGCTCTCCAATACAATTTGATCGGATTGGGACTCAGTGGCACCTAGTGTTTGTCTATTGTAGTGCCAACTTTGTTAGCAGTGTAAATTCTGACTCAATTTTAGAGTGATGTCATATTCATCAATTATCATATTATATGAGAGTAAACTGGGTTACATCCAAAAGAGTTTTTTGGGGACAGATTATGGCACTGACTTTGAGCCAGTCCATGTGTCCAATCAGATTGCAGATTACGTATACAGATTGTGGTACACATTAGATTGATTCCATTGTCAGACAGATGGAAATCTACAACGGGGACTTCCAGAAACAGCATACCCCCACCTGTCTTGGTGCATGACCTCCAACCTGAAGCCCACCAAAGGGGCAATGACTGATGGAGGCAGATGGGGAGTTTTAAACCATCAATCTGGTTTCAAAGATTGCAGAACGCTGCTGCTCTCCATTAAAATGCAGCGCGTTAAACATTGGAATCGAAAAGTTTTCTGTCCAAACAGTGTCAGCCATAATGAAGTGGAACAGGCTATTTTAGGATATACTCAAAGTCATTCTGGTCTCAAATTGTCTAATTGTAATTTATGGGGAAGCTATGTCACCAGTTTTGCACCTATTTACTTAATAATTATTTTTGTATCAAAATTAGCAGAAATCTTTTGAGGACTATGAATGTCCGCACCAAACTGTAATGCAAACCACCCAATAGCATGGCCACAAATAAGTAAAGGATATCGTGCAGCGATGATCCAGATTGCTCTGCATCGCGTCAGGCTCTGTGACCCCCCTGTCTAAGGCAAAGGAAAATGAAGGCAGCACTGATTGATGTTTTCTATGACTGTCCAAGTCTTTAAGCACTACAGAGCCCATACCATGTTCCTGTTAGTGTTCACTTCCTGTTTGTCTCCTTCTGTAGATTTATCTGACGTCCAGCACTCTGTCTTTTAACCCTTTTCCTTTCGCTCTCTTGATCCTCCTTAGGTCATTATAGTGATTAACAGCAGTCTATACTGCTGTCATATTAACCTCTTAAATGTCCAAATTGACCAATCAGAATTGAGTATTCAACTAAGCCATGAAATAATGTGGATTCTTATTTTCCCATCTCACTTGCCCATCAGGTCACACTTCTAGTTCTGTCCTCCTCTCTCTCTGACTCTGCCCTCCTCTTGTGGCATCCTACAGTGGTACTGAGTGTGAGCAACAAAAAATGGGGTCAAAATCTGTCACACACTGACCCCGCTGTTCCACCAGAGGAATGTGTACATAGACGTACATTTAATGTGAATCTCTCAGCATCTCCTGTTTGTCCTTTCATTCACGACAACACAAAGCTATAAATGTCCACCTCAAGATCATACACCGTATCCACCATTCCCCAATGACTGAACAAAACACTCACTCATACATATACAGCAAGATGAGTGATAGTGATGATAACACACAGACACAGAAACAAGAGTAAGGTGAAAATAATCATACGTTTTGTTTCATATAGGACAGGACGAAGCAATGCAGCTAAAAAAAACAAGCCATTTCAGAGCAAGGCTGCCCATCCCATAGGACACAACTGCATTAATAACATTTTAAAATATTGCCTCATTGACCTGGTTTTCCACTTCATGAACAAGGACATACACATTAACCACCACTGCCTCAAACTTTTACCCAACTTACTGCATGACCTTGGAGCTTTCAGACCAACTTAATGAAGTATCTTTTGTCATGTCCTCTATTAGATTATGTGCATGAGACCAAATATGAACTCAGTTCTCCACCAACCACCTTTGTGCAGTATGAAGAAGTATAATGGTATTGTACTTTCAGGGTTTCATGTCTCCTCATTTAGATTCATAAATTATAGAAGCCTACAATGTAAGTTGAAAATTTATGTGTTTATGTGTATATGGTAATATTTAAAATTGTGTATTCAAGTCCATTATGACTCTGTGGTTCAGTTAATTCAGCACCCGTGTGAAGTGTTTGAGGTTTGCGCCCTGGTCCAACTTATAAACCTTATTTTTTAAAGCCGATGCCCAGAGTGAAGATTGAAAAGCTCTGAGAGAGCGTGAATGGATCTTAAGGCTTTGTTTGAAACCTGTAATTTCAGCAGTGAAGTTGTTGTCTGTTTTGATCCTTGTCCCTTGTCAGTACCTGCAGAAAAAAAACATTCCCACTGCAATATAAGAGGGGGGAAGTAAAAAATTGGCACTTATCCTGAGGCTGTAAGACAGCACTTCATGAGCGTACAGAGATAAGAGGAAAACATAAGGGGGCTGGAGGAAAACAACAGAAACCACTGGAGTTCCTGGAAAGTTTTGAGAACAATCCTTTGCTTTGTGTAATCTCAAGGCACTTCCAAACTTCTTGTCATTAAATAATATGTATTTACTTCCACTTTTGCAACCAAATGTACAGTTTGAAATTACACTTATCTCATGTTGTAGGACGGAACAAGATGTAGTTTTACGACAACACTTGGTTGTTTTGAGGATTTGAACTCAAGACTATTAATATTCAAGTAAGGTGGACTCAAGTAGCCATAAGCACCCACATGGATAACCTTAATCCTAAATTTCCACCTCATGGTACGACTCTACTCTACTCGACCCACGTCATTTTGTTTTCCACTGCATATTGCATCCCCTTATGCATAGGAGGGTTATTAGCTGTATGCTGTTAAACTTAACCTCTCAGTATCCGTTCAACCCGTTTGGCATGGATGTTACTAAACAAAGACCAGGTACCAGGCACTATCCATAACTTTCCCAATTGAAAACCGAAAAAGAGCAAGTTGAGTCGAGCCATAGCCCGCGGTGGAAACGCGGCTTGAATCAGTGTTGCTCCCTGTTCTGTATTCTGCACACAAAGATTATAGCACAGACCAGTTCGACCCCACTGTCAGACAGATGGGAACCCAAAGGGGGGGTCTTCCAGATACAGCACCCCCAGTCCCCCCCCTGCTTGTCGTGATACATGACCTCCAACCTGGAGCGCACCACAGGGTGGATGACTGACTGTATGAGGGCACAGAGAGAGAGGGGAAGGAACATGTGGGAGCCAGTAGGGGAATTTAAAAGAGCCATGCTGCCAGTGTACATATTCTCAACAATTAAATATTGCTAAATGTATTACTTACCTTCGAGGCAACGTGAGGCTTCAGTTCAGCACCGTATGAATCAGGTTGCAGAGACCTAGAGGTCAACCTTCACAGGTAATTATTTCATTCCATTGCTGTGGTCTTTTTGTAATCCACCTGGTCTGCTATGAAAACTGCTTTAGATTTTTGAACCTGAACTATTCCATTTTTGTCCACCTGGAAAATGTACGTCCAATATTCACTGGTCTTCAGGTTTTTTGTTTTCCACCAGTCTACCTTGTTTTTGTGCTAGATACAAGGTTTAAGGGAGTTCGAGGTGGTTTACTGCCAATCATATTAATAAATGAAAAGAATGTTATTTAATTGAATTCATGACCTCTGGCCACTTTGAATGAAATGAAAATGAGCATTATAAAAATGGATTGGGTAAATTTGATTGCATTCAAAATAATGTTCTGCAGATTACTGTCAAGTCTCATTATTGAAAGCACAAAACGTGTTGTGTGCCCCGTACAATTGTCAAGAACAGTGTATATTAGATAGATTTGTGATTAATTAGCTAAAACATACTAAACTACTTGAACATGGTGAGGAAGAGAAGGGGAAATGAATAAAGCAAAGTATAGGAACAAAAAAGTGGGCGATGATAGGAATAATTGTCATGGCAATTGTTATGATTTGGGTCATCCAGGAAAATGATGACTGACTGTAACCACTCATGTGGGGAAAGAAGGGCAACTCCATATGAAAACACATTGACCCACACAGATGAGCTCCCAGTGTCAATTCATGAGAAAGCTAAGACGGAAATAAGCCCTGTTAACTTTAACGCCTTCCTGCTGCCTCCATTATGCCGCTTCCATGTAAACCGGGGTCTACCAAACATCCATCAGACAAACAGCCCCATCAGGCGCGAGCCGAAGGTCAGAGTGCCTAAGAGGAGGTGTTGATCAAAGTGACAGACATAAGTAGAGTAAGGTAATAGGGTACCAGTTCATTCTCAAGGTGCTTTTTAGCAATAACAAACCCCTGAATGATGCTTTTAATTGTCCTTTTTTGTTGTTGTTATGATTGATACTCATTTCTAGTTGTCACAATTTGTCCTACACGACCGGTTTACAAGATATTGTTGACCGTTTAGCTGGGGGCAGACAAACAATAAAAGGATTTCTCAAAACAAACTTTCATTTAAATTGAAAACTGGTTTAAACTAAGCAACTTAGTACACTTACTCAACTACTCAACTTTATACATTCATGTACACTTGTTTTCACATGTGTAATCCATTTTATGCACCTTAACGGCATTGTGTAATATGATGGTTTTATCATATGATCAACATTCAGCACGAGATTTCCTCAGAGTGCATGATTGTGTCAGATTTTCACCATGGGGTATATCATATTTGTATCGAATAGCAACAATCATCAAAAAATTCACCCGACTTGACCAACATGTTCCCCTCAATTGACATCAAAGATCCCATTCGAGCTGTTACTGCAAACTGGATCTTAGGCTGAAAGTTGATGCCAACGAGCTGCTGCTATGACGACAGCATATACACTCAGTACTCTGCATATGGTTACTGCAACACCTAAGGGTGCGATACTCTGGCATAATACACTTTGTACATGAATATTGTACACTCAACATATGCTTCAGACCGCACCAAGGAATTGGTTTCACTGCCATTAATAATGTGCTGTTTTTGGAGATTTGCACCAGCTTCTGATGAGCTCTGTGGTTTTATCTTCAAAATAACTTTTAAAGATATTCACGTTGTTAATATTTATGTTATACGGCACATTCATTCACACAAAAGATCATTAAAAGGGATATTGATATTGATTGATTGGGTTTGTGTGTGTGCATGAGTGCGTGTGTGTGTCGGTGAGTTTAGGTAGAGTCAATTTGTACTTTTGATTAACCAGGAAACAATTCAATATCTGTAACCTTTTAGTTCTAATATTGAGGATTTGATCTTTTGAAATATACTTTGTAAAAGCTGTGCATTAACATATGAAAAATGAGTTTCTTTGCAATCTTTGAAGTGAAAAACATCCCAGATGACAGATAATATTCAGAACAAATATGTTGCACCCTAACTTGTTGAAGTAATCACTGCAGCATTTTATTACCCAGAATAGATTAGAGGCTTTAGATAAATAAATAAAAACAGCTTGTGTACTAAATCTACACCCTGACTTTGAGTGAGGGAATAACCGTGTGATGTGTCTGTGTTGATATAATGAGCAAGCTGTGGATATGAATCATATCCGTCAGTGCAGGTATTACATTTCTGAGCCTTGGGCAACGCGCCATGATTGATAACTGAGATGATTACACTTTGCCAATGGGAGGGAGAGGAAGAGCAAGAAGGAAGGGACATAATGATGCTAATGATAATTACAGAATTGTTATTACCTGAATGTTTAACGAGGTAGCTGTAGCTGTAGCAACATAGCCTTTAATCCCCATGTATCATTAAAAGCATTTAACCAGTTTGTGATTTCATTCCAAAAGGCAATGAGATGACGGTGAATCTCACTGAGCATAAGTTGTAATTATATTTTTGTGATTGGATGAGATCATAAAAACATGAAAATATTGCAGATGAACAGCCCATTCATTTCCTCTGGCTGGAACTTTTTATGCTAAATCTCAATTTGGCTGGTTGAACATGATGTTGATCTGACAAGTTAATACTGGAATACACTTGTGATTTGGCCTGTAGCCATAAATATCTAGTTTCCTGGCCATGGACCTACAAATCCATCAGCATACAATGTCAATGCATATTTTAAATTTCTTTAATGAAATAGTTTTTAAAAAATCTCCTTTTTTGCCTTGGTGATGGCCAGAAGGCCAGGTTGTACCAGATCTTCTGAATACTCCACTACAATCACCAGCTAGTTGCTAACTGGTCCTGTAGGAGTATACAAGTTGGAATACCGTAGACTTTTCAAACTGATTGCCACAGCTGAAATCTTTAAAGATCTGAAGAAAGACTCCTCTAACATTTAACACTGCACTTAGGAAATTGTGTTTTCTCGCCACGTCATGTTGGATGTCCAAAAGCAGACCTGCACAACATCATACTGACTAAATATAAAAAGTAAAAGTTAGTGAAACTCCGTGATGACAGTCCTCCTGATTCTTGATAGCATCATGGTTTGTCTATCACGTGTAATCTGCTCTCTCTCAATAAACTAAGCTCATGGACAAACATTTACTGTCTGCATGGCTGAACCTGGACAGAGCAGGTAGGCTGAGGGGTGTTTATGTGTGCCTGCCCTTGAGAATGAGTGTGTGTCCTTGAACTCTTGTGCACATTTTTCTTTAAATTACATTGTGTTTGTGTTGTACTATCAGCTCAGTGAATATGTATGGACAAGCACCTGCACATATCCTCTGTTACTTCGTGTTTGTGTGTCGATGTATGAATGACTCACTGCTACCTGATGAGAAGTCTCCCTGTTACACTCCAGCCGTGACAGGATGATAATCACCTCACAATTGGCCTGTCTGGCGGCAGGCAAGTCAACAAACAAACCCAAACCATTTCTGCTTTTTCAGAAAGCTCTTCCCCGACTCAGGTGTCACCCACCTGTACGACCTTTGACCACTGGCTTTTCTTTAATTGAACCACATGGGTCAAATCAGCAGAGGTTGAGGAGTGCTGACAGTTTAAGCCTGCAGGTATAATATAACACTAATGGGTTTGCAAAACGCCCACTGCAATGTGCCTTTTCAGTGAGATAAATCAACAGGAGTACTATGTTCAGAGAGGGAGTGGGAGGGATAAAGGGAGTAAGTGATAGATATAAAAAGGGATTTAATGCAAAAATAAAACACAACTTGGAGCAGAAATAGATTTGAGTAAAGAGTGTGCTTTATATATGTCTTATTTTTAAATAGAGAGCAGACAGGCTCATCTGTTTGCAGGTGAGAGGAGGAGAGGATTCACAAGAGAGCCGGATAAAGTCCCTGCCCTCAGAGAAGGAGGATCGATTAAAGGGTGAGGATGAACAGCAGAGGGTTGAAAAGGTTACCAAAGGAGAGTGATAACTGTATGAATGCAGGGTAAAGATAAGGCTTATTAAAGGGAAATGGAAAAGTGAGGTGATTGGCCAGCGTTGCTCTGACCATGTCCCTCTCTCTCCGCTGGCAGATGGCTCCTGTCATGGTGCCGCCTGAAGGATGGCGTGCCACGCAGACGCCTTTACACATACAAAGTTCTCTTGCAATTCCACTATCTTTCTTGGCAGCATGGCCGTGGTGCTGACAGATTGAGAGCAAACGGGCAGGCAATCAGCTCAGACACCTGAGAGCACCCTGAGGACCCCCGCTTTCGCTGGCAGGCGGAAGGGACTGCTGGCTACGCTACAAAACACCAATTAGGCCCCTTAAAAAAAGCTTCACTAAAAGACCAATTAAAGAGCCATTACTGAGTGCTGAGAAGAGTGTTGCCTGTTAGGTGTGAATCAAGCAACCTGTGCAAACAGCACATGAACAGTGAAGTTCTATTGGACAGCCACCTGGTCAGACATCCCGCTCAGACAGTGAGGATGCACTGACATGACACTGACATGACAGCATGTCATCATGCAGTTGATCCTTTTTTCAACAGATGGCATGTGACAATGTCAAATCAGGACTGTCAGCAAATAATCTTTTGACATTACACTTACAGTGGATCACATCGAGGGAATAAAGAAGCACTGTATCCTGATCACTCTACAGGTAACAAAAAGGTTCTTTAAGAAGAGCTCGGGCTCTACCCAGAAACATTAGCTTCTGAAGAACCCTTTTCAGATTCTTTGTAAGGCTATGGGTTATTATTAAGAACCTTCATGGAAGAAAGAGTTCTTCGATGATGGTTGATTGGGTGTGGGTTGTGCAGACCATTTCATCCCAGGCCTTTGAGGGGCCTCTCAAGGCCTAAAGCTGATTGATATGGTTCCCATGCTACAGGTCAACATGTTGAAGCAAAACCATATAACAGAATGGGTTTCTAAATGTTGTTTTTTGTAAAACCCTTATGGAGACAAGATTGTTATATGTAGGTGAAGCCTTGAAAGGTTATTTTTTTCGAGCCCCCTGGGGGAAATCATTCTCAGATAGTCCTGGGTATTGGTTGGTTCTGTATCGGATTCCACAACAAACCAAGGGTTCTCTTTTGGTAATAGGACAAAGGAGACTATGGTTTTGTTTAGCTCCTTTATTTCCAAAAATGCAGGGCAGTGTTTGAGTGAGCTGCCACTGAATTGTCTTTTCAGTCTTTAAAACGTGGTGGACTTGACAAGGCCAAAGAAAAAAAAGGTTTGTAGAATGCTATTCTAATCTAATCACTTAACTATATGATTACTTCCTATTTCGATACAGTATGTCTCTAAGTGTGAGTGTGTGTGTGTGTGTGTGTGTGTGTGTGTGTGTGTGTGTGTGTGTGTGTGTGTGTGTGAGAGAGTGTGTGAGAGTGTGAGTGTCAACATGCAAGTTCTCTTCTGATAGATATCTTAGCCTCCATCAGGACCAATCAATACAATCCCTCAGAATTACTGTCACAACATACACACAGACACACTCTCTGTATGCTACTCACTCCTCCAGACAGTTTTTTACATAAGGTAATGCAAGCATAATACAGTTATATTTTGTTTTACCGTAAAATAGTTAGAATTTCCAGTCAAATTAAACCAACTGGAAGACAAAAAGTCTAAGATCATTCTTGGTTGCTTCAACTTGATGTCTTAGGTTTGTAGTTTGGCTATCATCCCTATCAGTCATATGGACAGTGTAGATTTACCCAGTCATGATGAGATCATATAACTGACATTTTATTTGGCTGACGAAATGCAGGAATCAGGATTCAAACCCTTTTCTCGTATCAAAGTCCTGCACTTTGTGTGAAAATATTTTCTATACAAAAAAAGGAGAATGCATCGGTTGAAGTGTGCTCTATTGCAGTTATACCTCCACGTACATTGTTTAATTGTCTGACTGCGCAGTTTCCAACTTGTCCAGCCTTGTTGAAAGGATATTGCCTGTTTTCCAGACCTCACCAATTATTGTTTTAGTACATTGATACCACAAGTAAGGAAAATGATGATAAAAACCAAGACAAATAAGACCAGGAAGGGCCAATCATCCCACTATCTGATTGAGTCAAAGAAGTTGTAGAACATGTTTATATTTTGATTTGTTTACAAAATACAGATGGCCCTTCTCTCTCCTCTTTCTTGTTCCCTCTCTCAACCTCACTGTCCTTTTGAGTGAGGATCTATCCTTGTTACATGGTGGCAGATTGACTTTGGCTGGAAAATAGGTATCATGTATCCTTGGGGTGACATTTGTCTTCATAGATACCATGTTTATACTTGGAGGGAGCGAGAGAGACAGAGAGTGACAAAGAGATGGTCAATAAGTAATAAATAGCGAGGACAACAAGATAGGGAGAGAGTTATGAACATGGAGAAACAGACAGAGAAATAGGACACAGAAGGACGAGAGACAATGGAGGGAATACAACAAAAAAAACACAGATAAAAAATGATCTTCAGAATTTGGCTGCTTTGGGCATCTGGGATAGCAGGATGAAACGGAAGATAGGTGTGAGGTGATTAAAGCACTGTGTCTAGCCAGACAGACATCTTCTCATATTTTTCTTTAACCAGGAAACACCGTCCCACCCTCCTCTGGTCTTAATCACATGAGACTGCAGTGAAACAGCTGGCCTCAATGTCAGCGCAGAGCTGCTGGTCCGGGATCTGTGCAGGCATACAGTATGAAGACAGATGCTGATAACTAATGGTTGTCATTATGGACACACATACATACCAGTCTGTGTTTGTGTGTACAGGAACTGAAATGTAGATGTGTTTTTTCCAAGAAAACAAGATATATACATTCTTGAATCTGACAGGTTATTGAGGAAAGTGCCTTGGTATTTGGTGCACAACATCAAAACACAGCAAAAAAATAACAGTAATCCTGCTTTGTTACGCAGTTGTTGATCTCAAAATTGTGCTATCATGCAAGCTTACTATGTATAAATAATTCACTTACTATGTCGAAATAATTATACACTGTTGTTTAATTTATATTTTAGTTTGTTGGTGCCATTTAAAAATGTCTTTATTTAAAAACATAACTTATATTATTCTCTTACTTAATTATTTATATGCACCTGAAATCGGGGCATAGACGGTTAATTAACTTTTGTAACCAGTAATATTTACTTTGATTTACTAGTAAATTGTATTACATTTAATCTTCCTTCCTCACCCTAGCACATTCATTGCATCCTGAGCCTAGACATATGCAGCATATGTAAAAGCTCAGTCACACACAAATGCTCCCACGCACACAAACACGTGTATACACAGAATGAGCAAGGTCACTGTGTGCGTTTGTGTGAGCAGTGGTGCTGAATGTTTGGATTGGAAACTGCTCTTGATGCCACTTCAAACAACACACCACACCAAATATTGTCCTCTGTGTTTGGTGAGTGTGTGGCTATTTTTATTCGCTCATTCACTTTTTGTCAGAAGAGCAGTTTTATTGGCTGAGGACAAACTGGAGCAGAGACCAACAGTGTGTCTTTGTTTACATGTAGATACCGAAAACTGTCAAATTGTATGGATAAGGGAGACAGAAAAGTTGCATTTTGGCACCAAATGTATCTTGATAAGCATGTTATCTGCATGTTACTATTGTGAAGGAAATATATATGAACTCTTATCTGGGGTCATACATACTGAGGGGAGCTCCACTGGGTATATCTATATTGAGAATGGCTCTTTGTTTATTTACACATTCAGACATGCTACACACATACACTCCCTATGTATGAAAGCTATCCGTAATGCTCTGTGTACATTGAGTACATTTATAACTGCATGTCTGACTGCCTCTGGACTAAATGGAAGTTGCCTCTCAGCAACACACAACTTGGCATAGCAAAAGATTTGGCAAAATCCACCAGCTATTGTTGATACACATGAGTCAAGGCTGCTTCAAAGTCTTAGTTTCCGTTTAACATTTTATGCAACTTTTATCTCATTACAGTCTAGACACTATTATATTCATCAAAATGTTTTCCCCATATTACTTTTGCAGTATTAAACATGCTCACGTTGAACATCTAAAAAAAACTAAACATGAACTTTCTGGGTTATTTAAAGGCAACAACAGTACTTGGTTGGGTAAAGAAATAAATATCATTTTTGATTTCAAATAAGTATGTTTGTCACAAATCTGTAATATATTAAAATGAACATATTGGTGAAAAATAAGGCTTCTTCCTTTTTACCACTTAAAATCTGTTGAGAATTCTAAACTATTACCACAGAGCCACGGTAGCCTTTTCTGTCACTTTTTGCACCAACCTTTCTATTTCTAATTCTGTCAGAAAGAGTCATGGCTGAGGGAAATTTCATTTTCCACAAAGCAACAGGCAATTCTTCTGCCAGTCTCTGACAGTCATTGACATATGTCGGTGTATTATTCCTCTGTGTCAGTCAGATGCTCCCAATGAAGCTTAACTCCTTTAAGGGCTTTTTAGAACGTCACTTTGTCTGAAGCTGTATTCATTAATTTATGACAATGTGTTTGAACTGGAATTCTCTATTTTACGTCTCTTGGAGTATAATAAAACATTTTTCTTTCTGTATCCTCATCATCTGCACTGTACGTCTTTAACACTTTTCACAAACAGGATGAATGAATTAAAACTGAATATCTGGCTATGATAGTTCAAGTGGCAGAGTGTGACTCATATGATTAAAGCAGGAACACACTCTCCATCTCCAAGGTCAAACCTCATCCTGACGATTAAAATTCACTCTACAAAACCACTGATAGCAATGCTAATGACCTCATGGGAACAGAAGCTCCCTTAATCAGTGCAATTATTCCTCTCATGCTCCCCCTGTTGCAGGAGACATGGGGCCTCTCCTCATTGGCAGTGTGACGGCTGTGTTGCAGGGGGTGTCCCTGCCGGCTGGAGATGACGGCAGTGGAGTGACTGACGACTCCAAGATAGTCTGTCTGTCAGACAGAGTGATGGCTGGGAGACACTCGCTGACACATCAGGCGAGACGAAAAGAAATAAGAGGGGAAGAGGGGGAGGGGGGAAGCCTGGCAGCTTTGTCTTTTAATCCAGGGGGGTGCGGGAGGTAGGGACAGAAGAAAAAAAAAAAAAGACTAAATCTGAAAGCATCGTTAAACGTGTCTTCGCACTTCCACATACATGTGGGACGCCTGTTGATGGAGCACTGCAATGCCGTCACTGTTAGAGAACAGCTGAACAAGTGGACATTATATCTAGCATGGAACACACTGCACTGGAACAGACATATTGCACATCTTGCATCACTTCCTTTGTCCAATATGTGGCACTAGAGAACACTTAGCAAACATTATGTAGTGCCATGTTTGGCACATGTTAATCTGATCTAGTTTGTCACATTAGACCAAATTCCTGTTGCCAGTAGGTGGGGCAAGTGTCTTAAAAAGGCTGCAATGCCATGGAAGGGGCTCTCCATGCTTTTGGATCCTTAAGGTGGGACTGACCAAATGTGATGTTGATTGCATCAAATGTCCGTTTTCCATAAAGAGAGTTTCAGACATAAAGGGGGACCATTAAGAAACAAGAGCACATTAGAGACAAGGGGGACTGTCTCTAATTGCCTGACTGAATGTGTCTTAATGAGAATGGGAGGGTTGTTAAAGAGCATGGCTCTGATATGGTTCATATTTAATTTCTCCATTTATGTTCTGTGTCATTTTTTTCCCCTTATTCTCCGTTTCATTTGGTCAAACTTAAATTTAAACCTTGCACTGTGAAACAATTAAACAAATTTGAATATCATCGCTGCCAAGCAGTCAATCATCGCAGTGTCAGGCAAAGTGCTCCTCCAGGGGTCACACAAGGTTTTCACTCTCAGCTTTGCCTCCTTCAGGCCCAACACATCCAGGATGTGAGCAGCACTGACGGGTTAATGCATAAAGCCCCCCCACACTGCACCGCTCACTCTCTCCTCCTGCCCTCACACATTCCTGACAAGTCCTGTATCATAATGTGGAAACTAATTGGTCTGCTTTAAAGCCAAGCTCCATTAAAATACAATACACTAAATTTGAATTAACAGTTTTATTAATGCTTAAGAGCTGCTGGCTTGAGCTCATAACTCCTAGTGAATACGTACCAGTGGAAACCAGCCTTAATGGGGCACTATTATGCTTTTTGGGGGTTGTATAGGTTTATCTGCATGTAAATGGTCTAAAATCCCAAAGTTCCCTCCAATGGACTCCTTTGTCAATTGTAACCAATCAGAACAGACTGGGCTCTGATTTCAGACAGAGGGTGAAAAGAGGTAAGAAAAATAAAGAGCATGAAAACATTAAAGCATTTAAACATGACACAGTAGAGGCACACAATACAAATACTATGAAACCTGAAAATTAGCAGAATAGGGCCTCCTTAATACTTTAATGCTGATTTAAGAACTCAAGATTTGCTGACCTACAACTAGCAACAAAAAGCCATTCCTACTTGGATTTCCTACTTGTAAACACGGGGAAAATCCAATTACCCTGACTTCCTAAAGAAGCAGTTCTCTGACATCACACAACAAAATAAGCATAAGGTGTATGTTAAGTGTATTTGCCTGTATTTCATTAAAAAAAGTACATAATATATAGTATATCATCTGTTTGTCATGTAAATATTTGTCAAAATACATTGCCAATGATATTAGGTGGATGGGTACCATAAACAATCTCTGAAAGATGAACTGCACAAAAGTATTTTGGATAACTTTAAAAATGTCTAAGAGAAATGTGGAGCCTGCACTGCTGAGAGCTCAAATGCCAAGGAACCATTAGTTTGTCGCGGTCCACCATGTTTTATATTTTTTACATCTGGTTTCCTGCATCTGCCAAGTTTGAGGTCAGAGGTTGGAAATTACAGCTGGGAAAATGTGTATTTCCGACTTGTTTGGACCGCTGCCCTAAACCATGCACATCTGCTGTTGGATAAATGATATGAGCATATAAATTACGTTTTAGTTGGACTTTTGATCACATTTTCCACCACATCCCTGAGGAAAAAATTGTTGCCAGAGGTGCAGCCTGCCAGGGGAGCTGTAGTCATTTAGAAACAAAGTGATATCTATGCCTACCTACACTGTCATCCCTTTTCAGCAGAATGACATACACATACTGTACTGTTTACACATAGGCTGAGGGAGACTTACTGAAACAGAAACTGAAAAATTGAGATTGAAAAAAAGATAAAAGAAGCCTTTTTGGTTGTCAAAGTCAGCGCTCTATTTTCACTCCTGTTTCGATGCTTTCCTTTGCTGTTTGCTTTGTGTGAGAATCATCTTGCGTTTTGTTTCTATCTTTGGCTTGTATTCTTAACTGTCTCTTTACTTGTTATTCTTTCATCTGCCTTACACACCATCAATCCTACAATGACACACACTCTTTCATGTCATGTTTTGACCGATTATAAAATCATCCCAGAGGTCTCAACCATAATCAGCTCTATCTTTACATACAGATGCGCGCGCACAATCTCATGCAAATGTTTCGTTATGTCTGGAAAATTCACATCATAATATACTCAAATCACCCTGTCACTGTAAGACTCTCAGTACTCAAATTTAACATACACAGAAATTGATCCCTCTTTGACCGCCCCCCTCCCCTAATTGGCTTCCTGGTGTATCCTCCCATGGTGATAATCTCCAATCAACCATCTGCCATGTCATCTCTATGCGCCATAGCACTGCCCTTCCCTCTGTCTCTCTGCCATGTTCCCGCTGATAGTGTCAAAATGCGATATTCCCTCAAAACAGCCATAAAACGAAACGAAGGGAGTGAAAACAAAGTCCACGATTAGTCTTGCACTGTCCTTTTTGACACCGTCTACGTGGCCCAGTGTGTATGTCTGTGTAAGTATGTGGTGTGTGTGTGTGGAAAGTCCCTCCTGTGATGGAGTTAATAGGCCAGGACAGATGGCTTCCTCTACCACCAACCCGCTACACACACCAAGTCCCACACACACACACACACACACACACACACACACACACACACACACACACACACACACACACACACACACACACACACACACACACACACACACACACACACACACACACACACACACACACACACACACACACACACACACGCCTGTAGTGTAGCCTCAGTGTTTGGTCTTGGTTGTTGATGCCTGTTCCAGTACTAGCCTTATTCTGTCGCTCAGAGCAGCAGGAGAGAGCTACATCTGTGCCATGTTTGCTTATGATGTGGGTACAGAAATAGAAGTGAAGGAGCCAGCGTTTGAAACGACCATTCAGCTCTCCGACTTCTTTGGGTAAAAATAAGCTGTCTGGGACACAGCAGTCTCTTTGGTGTTCAGTTTAACATCTGCTTGTCATAACCTTGTGCTGCATCATACCGTAGCTGGGCAGCAACAGGTGTGTTAGCTTTCCAGCTGACACTGGATGCAATTTCTATTGACTATTTCACTGTTGGTATTAAAAGAGGTGGTGGCTTCTGAAATGTTAACAGCTGATTGGAGTAAAAGGAAGAAATCCAATCCAAAGAGATTTCTTCTATATAGTATGTATTAGCATGTTTTTAAAGTCATATATACGTATAGTACAGTGTACCGTACAAAAATGTCGGAGCCTAGAATGCTAGAAAAATTAGATATTTAGTAGCTGCTGATGTTTTGCCTATCAGCTAGCCACTCCATGCAGACACACACATTTATTCCCTAGACAAAGCTTTAGTGGTATGGGAGTTGACCTCTGGCCCTATTTAATGTTGTGCCGTTGTTGTAGTGGTCATTTAGTGTTTTTTTTACTATACATTCAAAATTGCGACCCTCCATAACTGCATTTGCTCACGATGTTAGCTTACATGCTAACCACGTTGATGTCAGTAGGACCATGATGTGATTTGATTGGTTGGAAGCCAAAGGCCAGGTGGCTTCCCTTGGCATGACCCTGAATTATCACAGAGAGGCAGTGGGATGACGCTGGCCTCAGCTGAGGGGTCAAGCCCTCCATTTCTTTTCACCAAGGGATGCCAATTTCGCCTGGCCTCCTCAAGACCGTGACATTAGTTTACAGAGAGTGAAGTATCATGTTTCACCAGAGGGTGACTCACTCTTTGTAAAGTGCTCAATGACAATAAGGAAGAGGTGGCAGCATCACACAGCACAGATGAATTACCCAAACTTTAAAAATGTGTTTTCTATTAAAATGATATCTACGGTCTGATAATAACAGTGGCCTCCAGTAGAATACGCCACTGATTTTCAAATGATCAACCATTATCTCCAGCAGCGTACCAGAGTTGTAGCAGAAACAAAATAAACACTTACCCAACATTTACATTTTCACGCAGATGTCGGTGGGCCAACAGAATTTCTAAGACAGATTTTATTTTTTTAATCCAAACCCAATTTGACATAAATGAATGGTCTTTGATGAAAGAAAGTACATGTTACTCTTGTTTCAACATATGTCAGTGTTGGTATCAGCCCATTCACACAGTATTTGAGGTAGTTCTCTGAAAATATGTAGATGACATTAAAGACCATTTATTGTTCTTGAGGTGCTTTTCTTAAGAGCCCGTCAATATCACTTCCCAATCACATTTGGCTTAAACTGTCCTCACAAGCTCTTCTCTCTGAGGCCGAGGCCAACGCTATCCGCTGCAAGAATGGCACGCAACACAGTTAAGTGGATCCGTCTAAGAATTCACTTCTGCTTGTCAGAGGTATCGATTCGCAAATGCTAATTCTGTAGTCTCTGCAGATGAAAGATGTCATCAACCTGTCACAAAGGTCAATAAGTGAGTATTGAGCCGGCTGTGTGTCAGAGAGGCAAAGAATCAGGGGTCCATCATTTTATCCACCTGACAATCAAACCTGTTATGTTTAAAGACAAGTGTCAAACCCCTGAGGAAGGATCTATCAAAATGATTGCATTCACTGTGTTCGGTATCTCTGTGCCTGCTAGTATATTTTGCGGTTTGTTTGTGTGTCCATATCAATAGAGCGAGTATGTGTTGTCAACAAGGTAGATGATTGTTGTCGAATGCTGAAGGATGCTACAGGCTAACAATAACCGAGGCCACAATAAAGAAATGACAAAAGCAGTAATAAGAATCTCAGCCCCATGAAGTCCTAATGCAATTACACACAGTTGTTTCTACAGAAATCAACAAGAGAATTAAAGTTTAAATGACTAATTTGCAAAGACAAGCAATAAAACAGGCTCGAGCTATGTTCTCTGGGTTTGAGGGCATTTAATGCAAAGTTCATCATGCATTATTAATCAGTCTTATATTAAAAGTAATATATGCAGCTTCCTGCGCCTCCTATTACAGAGTGGAAGAGGAGCTATTGATTAAACACTTTCTGTGTTTCACGCATCATGTGTTGATGCAAAGACTAAAAAATATGTATTTTCTTGACAGCAGTGGGCAATAAAATATGTAACTTTTAGCATTTATATATCCTAATCCACATAGAACTACAAAGTGTGAAATATAAATGACATAGGATACATTGTATGAACTATACAAACATGTGTACATGGACAAATACATGTATTTAATGTTGTTATTTTCCTTATGACACTTGTTTAATGTGATTTTTACTCATCTGTATCGCATGTGCGCTGACTCTTTTAAGCTAGCTCCACTGCTGCTACCACATTTAGCTAATAAGCTCATGTTAGCTAGCTCAACACCAAATGTCAAAGAAATTCTGAATTAACAAATGTCAATAAACCTAGTACAGAGAAAAAGTATCGAACTCTTTTGTTTAGCCTTACAAAGCTCTGCATGCTACCCACTTTGCTGCTGAGTTAGTTTAACTTAGCATTTCAAGAGCCTGCATTAGCATTGTGTTCGCAGAGTGTGGGTTGTCTTTAAATGCAAAAAACCATAGATACAAGGTTTAAGTCAGGTTCATATTTCTTTGCTGTTTGATTTATCAATGAGATGTATATTGTCTAGATATCTCCCAACTTTGTTAGGAGAAAGATGCACAACTTGGAAAATGTATTACAAATTTTTGTTTAATTATAGATATATTTTTTCATCTAGACCAACCTTCAGGATATTGTCATTTTTTGATAAAAACCCTGATTGACAGATATATCTTTGAGGAAAATCACTATGGCAGCTGTGAATGTGGCAACTCATGAAATGAGGGGCTTAAACAGGTACCCAACTTAAACGCTGTCAAAACAAAGGACATTAGATCAAACATTTACATGTTTAATATTCACTTTAAATGGTTCTTTTTTTCCAGATGTGTTTTCATTATTTAAATGTGTTCACACTACCCAAACCCTAAAACAAGCAAGTCAAGAGGACATCAACAAATCTTCTTTGACCTGACCAATTAAAGTCTGTCATCTTATTATAAGAATATCGCTTCCTATTAGTCTGTTCATAATGCTCTTAATATGTTTTAGTTGCACTTTGTGCTCTGTGTAACAAGTGCACAGTCATCTACCAGATCAAGAATAGGTGTGTGGGCCTGTTGTCCAGCTGTAAATAATTCCAAAGCCATATCTCTATCAAATGAAATATTTAAGTGGCTCCCAGAGTAATAAAGTAAGGATTGATTATAGGGCGTGCCCCTACGTTGGCACGCCTGAAGCAGGAGAGAAGCAATAAGAGAAGTAATTAGAGGAAGAGGAATTGGAGAACGATTGAGAAGGGGGATGCAGTTATATCTATCTATGTGTCGGGATTTGTATTTAACAGATTTACAGTCAAAGAGCAAGCGCTCAATTCAAAACAGTCAAATCACCAGTAAGGGAAAGTAAACAAATTAAATCTATGTAAATATCTGAGAATATCTACTGAGATGTGCAGTCAGACAGCTTGTCATTATCAGGTTCAGTCCATGTGAGTAGGCATCTGTGCAACTATTGCAATGCACAAAGACTACATTTCTTTCCACAAAGCACATGCATGCCATCTAGTGTCAGACTCTAGTAATACAGGTGGTTCTGAGAGGATGTCAGAGAATTGCCACAAAAAAAGTCAGCCAGATAAAATCAAACAGGAATAGACAAGAGACACTTAACCATTTTAAGAAAATGTCCAAGTGTATAAGGTGTAAACATTTCCCTGATGTTTTTGGTGTGTACCAATAATTGTTGAGTTAATCAGAGAGGTTGTAGTTATCCCTCCAGAGTTTTATAAGATGTCAGAGGAAAGTGTGAAACACGCGAGTTTTCAGACTTTTCGATCCAGGAACACTCCTCGTAGAGAACCTGATTGTCTTGAACAGATTAGAAAAGCTTCCCAATCTGAAGAAGGGAAACCAACGAGCGGTCCGTTTGTTACCATGAAGGCTCCAGAAACAGGAGGAGCAGCGCTGGAAAACCTCAATGTTGACTGCATATTGACCCGGGGCCCATTGAGACACACACACCAGAGTCACAGAAGAGGCAAAATCACAGGTGTGAGGAGAAACGCCGTGAAAAACAGTCTCCCCCGGCCTCACAGATGCACCCCTCTCCCAGACCATGCCTGCCTCCTCTGCAACTCCCATGCCACTGATGTTACAGAGCGCCTGCAGACACACTTCCTCCAGGGCCTCCTTATCATGGAAACGGAGCAAGATGGCGACCAGGCTTGGCACTGCACCCCGGCGGAGCAGCAGGTGCTGCAGCTTGGCTGGAGGTAAAGAACCACATTAAAAACTGTTGTTTAGATGTGAAGGATTGCTTCATAGCAATTAAAAGAATTAGAAATAATGTTAGAAGTAAAAAAATGTAAGAAGGGGGAAAAGAGAATGGTTATTTGTTATTGTATTATCCATTTATTCTGTTCTAAATGTATAATTCTTATATTTGTTTTTCCATATTTTATTGTATTTTCATTATATGCTTAACTTATGTTTCTTCCAAATACTTTGCAATTCTATACTTTCAGATTGTTATTGTATTTATTTCAATCTGATATTTATGCTTCTTGTTCAAAATTTGTTTCACATTTCTATTGTATAGTTCTTATTTTATAAATGTATATTTCTTGTACATACTTTTAATTGTGTTTTTCTCGTTTGTATTACATTTTCCTTTTACTGTTTTTACTTTTTTCTTATATTATATTTTATTTGTGTTTTTTTTATTATGTAATTGTATTTTTCCTTGCATTCAATATTTATGTTTCTTTTTCTTTGATTTGTTTTTTATTATCTTTTAAAGGAGCCTTATTATGCTTTTATTGCTTTTCATTTTTAGCAATACCAAAGCTAATTCCTGACTAAGCCTTATAATGGCTACTTAGAAAACCAACCAAACAGGCAATAAAGCAGATTCCTATTCTGATGCATTCTGATGACATTTACTCACAGCTGTCATAAGACATGCGTGAGATGGCTCTTGCAGCGTGGAGTAGCAGTTCTTGGTCTGGACTGGTCAGCACAGACAGCAGAGCCGGAGCTAAACCAGCATCACCGAAACCTTTACGAACCACAGCTGAGAGAAAACAAACAAAACAATGCATTAACATAAAACCAAATTAATAAAAAGATATAAAAGCACACAGAGCATCCAGCAGGCCTAAATGCACCTAATCAGGGCTTGAATAACCATCTATGTATTAATAAATGATCTGTCGGAATAACTTACACTCCTTGGCCAGTTCAGCCACAAGTTTTACGGTGGGCAGAGTGAGAGGCCCTCTGCTCCTCAGAGACAGGGCCAGGATGGGCAGAATCCCACTGATCACTACCTGCTCAGCAGCGCCTTTCTCTGGACACACGCAGAAATACACATGTAAAAAACACATTCAAACACACACAACATGTTATAATCCTGGCATTTAACAGGCCACAACTTAGGAACCGCGTGGCTTTAAAGATCAAGAATATCAATGAGATGTGTTTCTTTAATCTTGGAGCAAACTGAATAGAATCTGTTTCAGCCTCACTGTTAATGTGATCTCTGTAACCCGCCTTTACCTCCTCTGCTTCTCGCTCCTGCTGCTCTTTGCTGGGAGACACAAATACAGCTTAATGTCTGCCGAGGACTTACAACTGTCATACACCTGATCCCCTCTCAGCCTCTCAGCCCTCACCGGTGTGATGTTTGCTCCCGGTTTTATCGTTCCAAATGGGGAGCTCTTCTGATAAAGCTGCCACTAGCCGTGGGAGGAATTATGTCGTATGAATGGTATCCGTGTATGGAAAGAAAGAAATATTTAAATTGCAAGTGGTAGCAGGAATATAAGCATCAGATGAAAGGCTGAAAAACAACAATGAAACCTGTCGTTTCTGTGACGTGTTGATGTATTTAGTGCTGTAGTATGTCTAGGCTTGAGTGATAGCACAGCCTGGAAAACATTTTCAATTAGAAATGATATATGACAGTGTTAGGAATGGAAATGAACTCACTCCTCTCCTTAATGTTGGTCAGCACTGTGTTCAGATGTGGCTCAAGTTCATGTGCGATCAGTTCCAACCCCAGGACTCTGATAGAGCCCAACGCATTGTTCAGGTTGTCTGCAGAGAGATTTGGGAAATGGACACATATGAAGAGTCATATGACGGGCCAAAAATAAGAAAAGGAATCTGTGTGCGTGGGAATAAGGAAATCCGAAATGTATTATAGAAGGTTGAGAAAGAAGCAGGGCTGCTCCTAAATCATGAACACATAAGAATGATAAAATAGGGGAGTATAAAAGCACGACCAATGGGAATCTTTATGACTAAAGAGAGAAGAATCCTGCAAGTAATTTCAATATTTTTGCAGAGCTATACCTTATTTCTATACATCCTACTTTCAAAACAACCACAGCATGCTAAAGTGCTAATAAGCACTAAATAAAGTACAGCAGAGGGAGAAAAAGTTTTGCATATATTTGGTCACAAACCAAGGTACTGGACAAATTCAAACTTTGATCTAATGATGAAATGTTGAGATATTGAAGGTTTTAACGTTCATTAAGGAGGGCATACATATCCGTTTCAATCTATCCAATAGTTATTTAGTTGTTGAGACAGTCAGTGGATCTCAAACGTTGGTAGGTTTCATCCTCTTGGAACCACAAATGTGCGTACAAAGTTTTATGCAGAGGTGGGACAGGAATCAGATCTTGTACTTGAGTAAAATTAGAAGTACTACAGTGTAGGAATACTGTAGGTTACAAGTCCTGCATTCAAGTAAAAGTACTAAAGTATTGGCATGAAAATATACCTAAAGTACCAAAAGTAAAAGTAGTCATTCTGCAGATTGGTCCATTGCAGAATAATATATATGATATGTTTTATAATTATTGATCATTAAAGTGGTCTCAAAGCTGGTAAAGGTGCAGATAGTTTTAATCACTTTGTATACTGCAGGGTTGCCGGTCAATTTACTTTACTATTTAAGTGTGGATTATATTTCACATCATAAATCCAAATCTGTAAAGTAACTCAATACATGTAGTGCAGCAAAGGTACAATATTTACTTCTGAATTGAAGTGGAGTAGAAGAAGAAAGTAGCATAACATGGAAATACTCAAGTAAAGTACAAGCACCTCAGAATTGTACTTGAGTAAATGTACTTAGTTACTTCCATCTCTGGTTTTATGGCAAGTGGTCTCAACCAAAGTCACAACCAAAGTGGTAGACTGACCAATTGAATGTTGCAGCTCCTAAATGTTTACTTTGGATTGTTTATGATCATGAATATCATTTTAAAGATGTTTGTGAGGAAATATCTATAGGCACCTTAGATCATTATAAAGTTAATTATAGGGGCTTATATATTCAGGATTTGCAAGATTGGAGTGTTAAAGGTCAAATATCACATTCTGTTGTCATGAAAAGGTGATTGATAACATATTTTAGTGCAAGCTTTACAATGATATATAACTTCATGATCTTCTCTGTACTGTAGGTGACCCTTCACCCCTTAACCTGACGGTTGTGTAAAGGTGAGAACACATGAACAAATTGTAATGATATCGGATTAAAAAGAAGTGATAACGCTATCATAGTCTCCAACAATAAGGACACTGACCTTAAAAACAAAACAAAAACTATGATACATGGACCCTCCAAACTGGCCCCACAGCCACATGTTGGGGGTGTGGCTAATGGACAAACAGTTGTGTAATGAAGCTGCTGACTGTCCAACAATAAGTCTGGTTGCATAAGCAGGTCCCATGTGCCAACATAAAGCGTGAGCATAACTGCATCAACATCAACCCTACCTCTCCACTTACCATTTGGTGTGTAGGGTTGTATTTCACTGGATCTACTTTTCTTGCTGCAGGGACTTGGGTAGGTGTACGTGGGTGGCATATTAGGGTGTCCCATTCAGCTCCATGCTCCACCGGCTGGTGAAACTTTCTCAGGTTGACATCTTCAGATTTCTTTCTTGCAGTGTCGCTCTTTGGAGTCATTGGCTGTTGATGACCCTACGCGGCCTCTCGCTTTACTGCTGCCATGTTGTTGTGTGCAAAATAAAACAGGTGTCTGTTTACACGCCTGTCCAGTCTGTCTTCCTTGTACTCCGGCTGGCCCTGTCCCCTCTCAGGGCTAATACGGAGCAAATCCTCCCTAAAGCTCTTCTCTCTCTCTCTCCCCCTCCCCGTGTGTGCGTGTCAGAGCAGTTAAGGTATTAGCGCTGGGTTGTATCTGCTGAGTGTATTCTTACCAACCTAAAATCTCCTACAATGCCTTGGAAGCTAGTAGCCAAACAACAACAACAACAACAACACGGGGGAAACTGGCATGTGTTTTTGTACACAAGTGTTATTAGATGGCATTCTTCCTAAAATGCTTAACAAAGATGTACTGCAACTCTTAAGCGTAATGTCTCTGCATAATTCAACTAATGTAAATGATAATTTTACAAATCATTACAATTAGTTAATAACTGAATATGATGCAACTGACTTCTGGATTAAAAAAAAAAAAAGTCTTCCTTTTCATCTCCCCACAACTCGCTGTTAGACACTTAAGTTAAATCTGAAGCCATTCCTTCTTAAGGCACAGCCTGCTCCATTCATGACATTTACATTACATGTCAGTTGTTAGACGCTTTTATCCAAAGTGACTTGCATACATTTAATACTAAAATAAAGAAAGCGTAATCAGCAAGTATGAAGATGACTTTTGATAGTGTTCTGGTTTTATGTTTCTCTAAGTATTTGTAAGCAACTATGATTGACAGAATATTGCTTTTTATTTGACTTTTCTTTAATTGTTATTTCCTTTTGTAATTTTTTTTAAGAAGGGGCAGGTAAAATAAGATGTTCTTCTCCCTGCTCCTTTCCACCATGGGCTACAGAAATATTTGGTTCAAAGTGTAGATGTATAAAATAACTGCAATGTGTGGAATAAATAAATAATACTGAGGGCAATCCACACAGGAGCAACTTGGGGTGAAGTTTCTAGCCCAGGGACACAACAACATGTTGACTGCAGTGAGACTCAAACCTGCTCTCCCGTGATCCAGACAGTGGCGCACTAACCCAATACGCCACAGCCTCCTCTACACTGCAACTAAATCACAAGACAATAACAGCATCAAGAGTTTGTTATAAAAATCCAATCTTTATATTTTACTCAAATCCTGAGATTCCAGTAACAAAGGTTATTTCAACAATCTAGTACAGAACGAAAGATGTTCAATTGGAAATGCAACAGGGACACATTGAACCACCATCAGAAAATATAATCCAGGCCTCTGGTTCTATCTGTTCTCCATCAGGAGCTGCACACCAGAGCACAGGCAGGGTTCAACATGTCTTCATACATCCGTGGGATTTTGTCCCACTCAAAACAAAAAAAAGATAACTGGATTCAGTTAGAATACACACATATGAAACATGCTACTACAGAAACAGAGGATTCACCTGAAGAGACGGATCTGCGTTTTGGCAAATGTGCTATTGATTAACCCATTTCCTTTTGTATGTAAATGAGAATAAAATATTAAAGAAAAGTGCAGCTTATACTGCAAAATGTTCTGGTACCACATTACAATAAGACTACCCTTATAAAGCATTCATAAAGGCTTTATAATTAGGTTATTAATTAGGTTGTAAACACTTTATTAGTCATTAAGAACCATTTAGAAACCAGTTGTAACATAGTTTTCATACATCAACACAGGCTCACTATTTGGCAAGATGACTAAGCCTTATAATGGCTACTTAGCTTAGCTTCATCGGCTAGCATGCTGTTCACTGAGTCGATTCTCCCCCCATCATAAGAGATGGCAAGAAACATCAAGATGGAAGGGGGGAGAATCAACTCAATGTACAGCAGATACCAAGGATGCTAGCTGATTGAGTTAGCTAAGTAACCAATATTAGGCTTAGGAATACAGATAAATGTGGGCTTCCTATTTGGCAAGCAACCGGTCACAGTTGCCCTGTTTATCTCTCATCTTATAAAAGCTTATTAATGATGTATAAAGTAATCACAACCTAATTAATAAATTACAAACTATTCCTTAACCTTTTACAATGGTAGTCTTATTGTAAAGTGGAAACAATGTTCTCATAAGCTAGAGACATTAGTGTTAAATGTAATAGTGAGATAGTATTAAAAAAGATATGCTAGCAGAGACGCTTTAGCACACTATGATGTTCCAACTCCTCTCCCCAGTTGATTCTGTGTCTCCTTTAATTCACAAACAGCTTCCACACATCACTGCTATGCAGGGCCTCCATCAGCAGAGTTTCATGACGTCAACACGTCCAATCAGAGCTCTAGGGAAAAGCATAGTGTCAAATAAACACTAAAAGATGCTCAAAAATAATTCATATTATTCCTGATGCCTTGATTATTGAAGTGCAGTAGATTATTTGAAAGTGAACGTGTCTATAACGTTGTTGGTTTTTGGCTGATTTTTCTTTAGTAGCAAAAGAACAAATAAAATATATATTTTACTGAAATAGTGAAAATGTGAGGATTGGCCCGGGTTGATGTCTGAATTATGATCCCAGTCCGGTCCTGACCAAGAGTTAGACCAGAAGATCAAAACCACTTTCATTTATGTAAATGAAATATGTAGTAGCAGCTTGTTATCTTTCCGTAGCATGAAGAGGGGAAACGGCTAGCCTAGCTCTGTCCAAATGAAGTGAAATCTGAACTTCTAAAGCTCACATAGACTTAATCTGTACAAAGAAAGTATAGAAAACATATTACCAGACCATAGAACCACTACTTACACTTCAGATCTGAGCGTGTAGTTATTACACATAAGATGTAAGGGGTTAATTGGTGTGAAATTCAGTTGCTAGCAGGTGGGTTTTGATAATTTTGTCACAAACAGACTAAGTGTTTTCACCTGTTTCCAGACTTCTTTTAAAGCTAACCACTTCCAACTACATATTTAGAGTACGGACAGACAAGAGAGTGGTACAAATCTTCTTATCTAACCTCTGCAAGAAAGCTAGAGTATTTCCAAAAGTATCCAACTCCTTTAAGTCTCTCTGCAAGATGTGACACAATACGTTGATGCTGAGCCCGCCTTATCTCCTCCACAGATGGTCACTGTGTGCAGAGCCCGTGTTTCCTCCCGGGGACTATGATTGGTTCTTTGGACTGGTCATGAGACTACGTGTCAAACTGTCCCTGTTGTATTGAGCCCACTGGAGACCGTCTCATATCCAACAGACACCAGAGTGAGGACATTACTCTGCACGTCATCCGGCTTGCACTGCTCCGCTTGGGTTTCCATAGGAACCGCAGCGGCACTTTCCTGACTTGTCTTCTTCCGGGCTTTGCCTCGAGCCTTGCCCTTCGAAATGACTTCCCTTGCTCTTTGACCCCAGCCGACGCCTTGTGAGGGGAATCAATGTCAGTCGGGCGGGTTTTTCGGTGGCGCCTGCGGATACGACGCATTGGCAGAGCGGAGTCAGCTGGGTCTGAGGCCGCTGCACCAGACAAGATCCGAATCTGCTGCTCGATAACCATAATGATCATGTCCAGCGCTGCGTCCAGCATCCCTAGACCCAGGCCGTGAGTGACGTTGTCAAAAGCACCGCTGTTCACCGGCTCCATGAAGCATTTCCTCATATCCTCCAGATGGTTCCTAAGAAAAGAAAAAGTGTGTTATTACGCTTTATCCACGCTTATTGAAGGCTTATGACGAGGACATGTTGTACGTACTTAGTTTCAATAATTTTGGACCAGTGTTGAACTGTGTTGGTCTCAGGGATGAGCTGCTTAGCCATGTTGCTGTAGTCGATGTAGTCATGGGCAAAGTCCTTCATATCGTCACACAAAGCTTGGGTGTCGCCTTACACAAATGAAAACGCAGTTAAGTGTTTTGCTCTCTTGGTGACAGAAAATTTAAACATCCCTTAAAAGATCTGTGTCACCTTCAGTGAGTTTGGAGAAAGAGGAAGAAACAGAGGTAGTTGTGCTTGGCGTGAGGCCGAGAACATTCAGTGACTCCAGCAGGGTTTTCTTGCTGGCCGGGCCTCTGCTGACCCGAGTGTAGGCTGCCAGGGAGCGCAGCGACATCTTCTCCGGGGCCTGCAGGCGCCGCTTGATTTCATCATACGAGATGAGATATTTCCCTAAAATAAGATCAAGACAGTAGGAGGGGATTCAGCACAGCCTGGACGTAACAGTATTTAATAATGTCAATAAAACCATTGAAACTACAATGTTTTCAATTACATATATGGCCACTTACGAGCCTTAGATCCTTTCATGTTGGGATCCAGAAGTGACGACACCTCAGCGAAAGGCATGTGGGTGGCAGACTCTGGATTTGTGCTCGAGTTTGGAGGCAGGTCCTGATTCTGGGGCACAACCTCAGTCTGCTCTGGGGCAGAAACCTGCATCTGAGGCATCTGAATATGAGGCTGCAAGGTGTGCATTTCCATCTGGTTCTGGTCAAGCTGGCCCTGCACTTGAGGGAGAATTAATGTGTTTTCAGATAAACTCTGGAGCCCCATGCTGCCATGTGCCACATTGCCAGTTTGTTCAGAAGCCACCTGGAAGATGCCCATTACGGGTTTCACCACGGTGAAAACCATGTTCCCCTGGGCGTCCAGGCCCACAACCCGAGTAGATGGGTCCATGTTTTTGCTGAGATGTGACCTTTCTAGCTGTGGGAGGAGGTTCCAGAGGCTTTAATTATCAGATCAGGTCACCTTAGAGGCCAATGTAGTGTTACAGTATCCTCCGCTGTTCTTAAATTGTTATGGCTGAAGCTGAATAGACAAAAAGGAAACGTAAGCTGACTCTCCCTATAGTCCAGACAAACCTTCCACTTTCAAACTCGATTTCAATTGCTGTGCACTTAAAGGAAGCCTGTTTTCCTTCATAGTAAACATCACAGCAGAGGATTTAATCTGAAAGAAAAACATAGGAAAAACCTGGTTAGTACCAAATCATTTCTCATTTCTCACCCACTTGCCTCTCATTCAAAGTTAAAACTCTGTTGACTTATTGCTGGTACTAATCGATAATAAATAAATAACATTTTAATTACTAACTTGCCTGTGGGAAAGTTCAACTCAATCCATTAGAAGATAGGATAATATTTGTTTTCTGGGAACTCACACATCATTTTTTGTTTTGGTTTTCCAATCGTAAAGGCAAAAGGATTTTGTACTAAATGTTTTAACCCCCTAACCCAGCTACAACAAAAGTGATGAACACATTCATAATTAGTTAAATTATTCATTTTTTAAATAGGAGCCATGCTGCATACGTTTTATATGCGAACACTTATACATTGGTAAAAGTTTGAATGCAGGACTTTTAATTGTGTTTTTAATCTGCAGTATTTCTCATTTTACACAAGTCAAATATCTAAAGACAAACATAAATTGCTTTAAACAAATGTGAACAAAAATCACCAATTAAACCATGGTCGTGGTAATCATATTTCCATTTCTATGTTATTCACTTTAGACTTTACTTGTTGTTAATGTTTTTAGCAGCTAGAAGGATTAACTTACTTACTGTTGAACTCTGTCATATTTTTACTTCCATTCATCGACTTGAATGAAAAAGACAAAGCCGCTATGTGATGTTCTTGATGGTCAAAACCCATCCAGGTGAATTACGCACCATGACAAAGGAAAATGTATCCCTGGCTTGGCATGTGTTTATGTTGGACCTTGCAAAGAGCTAAGCAGGCAAGTTATAAATCAGCTTTTGAGTCAACATCACTCCTGCTGTCTGTTTTACTCGCAGCTACAGTGCTGAAAGAAGAGACGCTTTTGATTGGACGAGACTTAAGACCAGGATATCTATTTCAGGTCAATTTACTATACTGTCACTGTCCAAGTAACCACACAATCAAATTAAATTTAAAAGCATTATAAATTGCGCAGAGAAACTTTCAAACGATCAACGCGCGTGATTATTCTTTTTAAGTCTCGCGCTCAGAATGTGCAGCTCTGGTGTACAAATGAATAACTTTATAATATATCATTCGAAAAGAAAACTTTCCTTAATTTTAGAAACATTTAACAACCACAGTTTGACTTGTAGCATTATAAGTAAAACGCTGACATTAAAGCTAACCTTATCAACTATCGACGCATTACATCAACAAAGCTACATTTATCGTTACTAACATTCATCATGGCTGCCATGGGCGGCCGCTGCTGGGTTTTTCTGAAATGCAGGCCCGAAACTTTGCACAAAACGGGCAAAACTATAGCGGTTCTGGACGGGACTGCCCAAACGTAACCGCTAAACTAGGATGCAACTAGTGACGACTGTCCCACTCACCGAACTGCCGTCTGAGTTAGCCTAAAAGGCCACTGATCCTAGAACGGTCCGTATCGACGCCACCGACATTTTTCCTCCTTCTCTGCTGTAGCTTCGGCGGGTTGCAAATCAGCTGTATGTGCACTACCGCCTGAGAGCTGTAATCTCACCGCTGATTGGTCGATTGACACATCCATCTTGAAGTATGTGATTCCTCATTTGTTAGAAGTGCCGTCAGTAGATCGGAGTAGGCGGGATTTCCGAAGTAGTCTTTTCCGTATAAAATGGGATGAAAATGTTTTATTTGTTTTTCTTCTGATTTATTTCACAAGTGTTTTTGAACAATAATATATTGAAGAATATATTCTAATTTCAAGCATTTAAGTGCCTATATAACCATTTGCAAAGTGATATACTTACTTGAATATACTTTGAATGTTGGTGTAGGAGTATGGAAAAAGCAATTTGACAAGTGATGCTAACCCCCTCATATCTTGAAATGAAATCGCCCATTCACTAATACAATGTAATTGCTTTGCGATTTAAAAAAAATATGTGCCGGGGAGTGTGCCCATGCCAGATTCAAGGACTGAAAACAATCCTTATCCTAAATATGACATGGAACTTTCAATATCAGCCATAGAAGTCTTTACAAAATTACTATAATCCTCCAAATTGAATAATATACACTAGAACAAGCAAGATAACAACTCAACTTCCTCTTTTAGGATAACAAAATATGTGTCGTCAGCAGAATTGGTCCATCAGATGGCCTACTTTCCTTTGAATTCTGAATTGATCCTGCCCATACAGTATGTGACTGTTCACCCCCTAAGGGATGTTTTGTCCCAATTCACCTCGTAGGCCCTGCTGTGGTGCCCTTGAGCAAGGCACCGGACACCTCCAATCCCCCCTCCCTATTGCTCCCCGGGTGCTGCACAATAGCTGCCCACTGCTCCTAGCACTAGATGGGTTAAATGCAGAGGACCAATTTCACTGTGTGTGATCTGCTGTGTGCATGTATGTGACCAATAAAGAGGGGTTCATCCTCCGATTCTATTCTATTCTATGTTTTAGAATATTACATACAATTAGCAGAAAGCATACACTGTGAGTAAACATGTTCTGCTGTAAAACATTCTAAGAACTGTCATGGTAACAGATGTGACTATTCATTTGTGACTATTTATTTTGAAAAATACAACACGTTTAAAAAGAGTCAATGAATAATGCCTTTAAACCAGAGAAACAATGAACAATTTTTGTATCTTCTTTTAATTTATTTGGGTACAAATAAAAAAAAAATGTACAAAATAAAGCATAGAAAGTAGTAATTTAAAAAAAAATGTTGATGACAACAAAATACATGTAAAGGCAACTGTTAAATATTTCAGTAAAAACAGCCAACTACTCTTGAAAAGCAACTTGTGGAACTATACATCTACACACACAGACATGACATTAAACAGTCACGTTTGGGTAAGAGAAGGCATCGACCCGGGCGTGTGAGAATACAACATTGAGTTTGAATCCAGACGGGCACAACAATCAAGAAGATTTCTTAACTCAAATATGAGCGTGTCATTAAATTGGGATGTCACTACAAGATATTGAAACAATTTGATGTGGGGCCATTTCCTCTTATGCAGCTTTTACATTGCCATTACAAAGTCAGTCATTTTTCAGTAATGATTTCCCATTAACTCAATGCTGGCCCTCATAACAAGCACTGAACATTACCAAACCATTTATACTCATAACGCACAAACATTAGTAAAATGTTGCATTCATAGTGAGCTTGACGTTATCCTGACCTGAGGATAAGAAGCACAATTTAGCACAACAGCAAGCTAAAGTGGAAACAGAACTGGATAGAACAGAACTCGAGCTTTAAGGTGAACAATCTTTGGCAGGCTGGTGGCTCTAAGAGCGCTGCTGCTCAGTGTCCACAGCAAAGCACAGAGGAGACCTGCATGGAGGTGTCTCAGTCATACTGCCTCACAGTCTTGCCTGATGTCGGTCACTGAGGGGTTAAATGCTGGGCTGGGGGGGGGGCTGGTTTGGGTGTTAGTGCTGGTGTTGAGGATAACTTGGGGTGCTGGCTCAGTGTCTGCGTGTGCGCTGCGCCCCAGTGCCTGTGGTGTTGATGTAGAGGAGGGGCTGGGGCTGCCGCAGCTGGGATCCCCGCTTCAGGTTATTCATATGGCCTGTGCAGGGCTCTGTGTTTGAGCCTGTCAAGAGAAAGCGACACAAAACAACTCAATACAGAGTGGTGTCTGAGGACAACACTTGGTTTACATTGGCAGTAAAGGTGGGTCACCTGTTTGCTGGATGTTGTGGTGTGCCCTGATTTTGGCGAGAGGAGGGACCCCTCTGAACTGCGGGCGGAGCATGGGAGCCTGTGGGGGCCCGCTGTTGTGGAGATGGGGGTCTGATGTGCTGTCCAGAGGGCGGAACCTCTGAGCTGTGGTTGTCTTAGTTTGAGGCAGCTGCAAAAGAGATGAGGGAAAAATGATCTCATGCTTTTCCTATTATGTACTCAAATTCTAGTCATTCAATTAGCTTCAATTTTACTGAGCTAATCATATCATTAAAGGAAGCCTCTATTCATAAAAAAAAAAAAAAATGGTCTTCCCACATGAAAATTATTTTCAAAAATAATCTGAAACTTAAAGTTGAATCTTTTGTACAATTGTCATAATCAGCATATGCATTACTGGGATGTGGCCATTTGAGGCTATTGAGGCTGGTTGCCATTTGCCTGAATTTTTGTTACCCTTAACGGCCATTGGTTTGTTCTGCATTACTACTTCATGTTAATACATCATGGTCTCCTGAGGATGAACTCACAGATGTTAAATCAACAACACTCTGTGCAGAATTTGGAAAATACTCACCGCTTGACCAGTGACCTCGAAAGAGCGGGATCGCCTCTTCTTGCGGCGCGCCTCAAAGTCCGCCTCTCGGGGCGTTTGGTTCTTGATCGGGACTTGGCGGTTGCGTGGGCGTGTCCATGTCACCTGCAGGCCGGGCCCCTCCCCCGTACTGCTGGACAGGTTGTCGTCCGAGGTGGCGTGTCTGAGCTCGGGGCTGGGCTGCCTGCCTCGCCGCAGTGTCAAACCTCTAGGGGGGGGCTCACTCAAAGAGAGGCTGCTCTTCTGCTTCTTGGGGTCCAGAGGGGAGGGCGGAGGGGGTAACCGTAACGCATCCGCCTCCAGGGCTTTGGAGCGGCGACGGGCTGCTTTTACAACGATGTTCTGGACCCCTTTCAGGATTTGCTGCCGCTCTGCAGAGACTCAAGCATTGATATTTGACCCACTTTACCACGCATCAAAGGCTATAAATACATATATTTTCTGGGCACAGCTAACTGTTCAAAGATCCAAAAGGATTAATGTCATATCATATTTGTTAGTGCTAAAAGACTATGAGTTGAAAAAAATTAATGATTTTTCTGTCGCTCCTCTAACCTGTCCTGGATATATTCTGTTATCTTACCGGTTCGAGTAAGGGCGACCTCCGCCCCGGCCTCGCTGCTCTCGGGTGACGAGTCGAGGTGGCTGCTGATGCTGTGGCTGAGGTGGCTGTAGCTCAGACAGCTCTCAGGGGCCAGCGGCTGCAGCTACAGACATGAGATCCAGAGAGACGCATTATGGTCACACAGTCTCTTTGCTTTCAGTAGGGGTCATGTTGAGGGCCTTCTGATTCAACTCTGTGCCTCTCGGAAATACCATTTTTCTTTAAATGAGCACTTTGATACTAGCACTCATAACTCTTTTTCATTTCGTCTATGAGTCACACTGCTGACTCATTTACATAAGAGGAAATTCGATGGAGGGAATGTTATCTTAAGCCTGGAACCGATATGTAGAGCTGCAGCCATTAGTCGACTAGTGTAGTGGCTCCCCTCTTTTTTATATAATTGAGTCAATTGACAGTCCCTGCCTTACTTTTAATGGATATTTAATTCTATATTTATTTAATAAAAAAACACAGGACAGACCAGCTGATAAATTGTAAAATGTTCCCAGTATCTTCCTTAAGTTTGAATCATATCTCATTTTTGATAAATGATGTTTCTTGTTTGGTTGTTTTAACTGCACCTTTTTTTTTTATCATGGACAATGATGTTTAGCAGAAAGGGAAGGCTCTGGTAATTTTATTTCATTTGTCTTGCACCCTTTAAAATCAAAAACATTATTATTGGCAAATATAATAAAGTGCTGTTGAAAGCCTCTCAAAATAATTGTTTTGGACTGGCTAGAAAAAAGATGTAAAGACATTGGCCTATGGGATGGACATTTATCTCCATGTTGTTGAAAATAATGCAGATGAATCTTTGAAATTAATTGCTAGTTTTATCCGTCCAAAGTTGACTCTGTTCTGCTTTGTCAGTTTGCAACATGGATAACAAAAACCCTGAATGCATGACAGCTGAGAGAGAATACTCATGACAGCTTTTCTATTGTGCGGGTGCGTGGGCTGCAAATGAAGTTGTGTCACAGTGAATATCTAGGAGAGTATAATTCAAAGAGGAACCCGTATTGCTTGAAGAAAGCAACACCTGACCTGTCTGTATTAATTCACAGCATGAGGCTCCGCTCAGGGACAGCTGTTGAAATGGAACCAGTCAGAGCGAATGCTGCTCATTAAAAAGTAGAGTTAGAAAAGTCCTCACCTCTCTGTTACCCTTCCCGTTGATGTGGATTGGAGGGGGGGTCATTACAGATGAGTTTTTGATCTGCCTGGCATGAGGGCTGCTCTTGAACACTCTGTTATTGTCGCTGATGGGAAAGAAATGGAGAAATGAACTTTGGTATTGTTATTGTAATATGTATGTTTTGTGACTCTTGCTGTTTACACAAAAGCAGTTGTTGTACAGAAACATATGTGCTCTTACAGCTCAGGCTCGTAAAGGATGGGGGGCAGAGTGTGTCTACGGATTTTGGCTTGGCCTCGCCTGTTATCAGAGCACATGTTGCGTACACTCTCCTGGTCTGAGTCCATGTCGTGCGTGTTGTCCCGACCCTGACCAGGCAGGGTGATCTTTGGTAGAGAGCCCTCCTGAAATAATTGTAAGGAATTACAAGTGAGGATATTTGTATAGACAACCATATGTTTTTATTATCTAGCTTCTAAATTGTACTTGTCATGCAGGGGCTCACCTTGATGGTGTGTCTGGTGGTCACCTTATCGAGGGCCATGGCTTGATCCAGTTTCCTCTCATCCAGGTGCCTCATGTAGATCTCATACAGCTCCTGGAGATGTGGAGGGACGAGCAGACTGTGGTCTGGAACACAAACACATACCGTTTAGGAAAATTAACAACAGACTGTTCAATTTCAATATTCATAGATTACTATAATCTAAATCAGAAAATTATCAGAAGTTGGACATTTTTAGTTTCAGATTAATTTTTCTACCAATTAATCAATTTCTTGAAGCGTTAGAAGCCTCACTAGGAACATTTATGCTATTTTTGTTTTATTTTTTCACTATTTTTGGTTGTGGTAATGCATATTGCATACATTTTGGCGATGGTGATTAAAAGTGAAACCTTGGAAAATAATATGTATGTATATATATTTATAGCAGTTTCAGCAACCATCTGACATGGCACAACAAATAAAAATGCAACAAAACCACCGGTAAAGACTGACATATCCAAGACTGATTCAAATACAATCCCCCTTTTATCTGGTATACCGAAAAATATTGAACATTTGTGTTTTATTCAGCTGTGAAATAACATACAACAAACAATTAAAGGTTAAAAAGGTGAAGAAAAACTGAACATTTGGTAGTCAAATTGAAATAATTGAAATTGGAATAACAATATCAATATGTGATGTGATGGCAGTTTCTTAACCCAGACTTCTCTTTCTTAAATTGAGGCTATTTGACAGATTTTGGAGGGATTGCTGACAGACCCACCATCGATGAACTGCCTCTGCTGCTGTATGATCTCGTCACACAGGTGTCTGTGCTGCTCGAAGCGCTGCACCACAAAGTTTTTGTGCCGGATGACGTTGTCCTTGAGCAGCGCGTGGGACTGCATCTCCGTGTTCTCGATCTCCAGCTCGTGGACCTTGCAGAGGAGACACAGCACCTCGCGCTGCTCCTCCGAGCTCACCCGTCGAGGCAGCAGCTCCTCCAGGCGCCGAGCCCGGTCCCGAAGCTCCAGAAATCTGCGCTCGTGTAACGCCTTGAGGATGAGAAGAACGGTATAAGACACTTTGATTTGTTCATAAGGTAGAAGAATAAAGTGGTTAGTATTTAATAGATGTCCCCTCAGATTTCCTCTACCTTCTGTTTGTGGATCCTTTTCTGTTCTGCCATGAGTGTAACAAGGTTTTCCCGGGCCATAGCCACCTCCTGGGTCTCTGTGCTGTCAGGAGGAGACTCAGAAGAGTCAGAGTCCTTCTCACTTTCATCCTTGTTAACACTTTCCTTCCTCCTTTCAGCCCGCCACTTCCTCCGGCGTCTACTCCGCTCCTGCTCCCAGCTGAGTGATGAAAGATAAAAAAACATTTAAACTGCCAGCAATAATGACATGTCATCTGGTTCATAATGTGTCTTCTGTTCTTAAAGATGACTGTATTTGTGTTATCAGATAGTGGAGAAAATAAAGATATGATATCTAAACACTGACTCTGCAATAGTAAGCAGGTGTTTGGAGGTGTCGATCTGGATCTCCATGTTGGTGTTCTCCAGCTCCATCAGGCTCCTCCTGATCTCCATCTGTTTGCGGAAGGCATCCAAGAGCTGCTCCCTCAGCTGGTCCATCTCCGCCCGACTTTGCTGGCTGGAGTGGGCCTGGACCTCAGCTACGAGAGGGGAGGAAAGTTGATGATGAGTGGAGAGGAGTAAGGAAACAGCAGTGTACAATATGCATTTCATAGCTCCTTTTGGCAGATATTCTTCATGTACTGCAGGAGGTGGTGAGGAAAAGACTTTACCCTGCACATGGCGGATGTCAGCCCGGTCTGAGTTAAGCTGGCGGCTCGCCTGATCTGCAATCTTTTTCTTGAGCCGCTGGATCTCACAGCGCAGGTCTGAGATGATGTTGGTGTACTGGGCAATGTGGTATGACACATTTATCAGGTTCTTCTTCACCTGAAGCGCACAGAAAGACAAGAACAAGAATACTTCAGATGTTGAAATGGCTCTTTTTCAAACCAAGTAGCTTAATTTGGTCCTCAAGGGAACCACAACACTGAAATAGCAATAACTCGTCTAACTAAATAAGCCCTAAAAATCTACTTCGTCTGACAAAGATATATGTGCAGTAAAATCTACAAAACTGAAACAAATTGCCAGTCACTGCCTATTGATTTTTTTTTTACAGTGAAGTATTTTTTATATGAAACATTTATTGTATCATGAAATCCACTTCTTTCTTATTTTATAGAGTAGTAGAGCGAGGTAAGGTGTAAAGATGAAAAGTGATTTCTCACCCGAGTTCGTATGCTTTTGGCACGGTCAGCGTACGCCAGCGTGTTACGAGACTCCTCAAAAGCCACGGAGGCGGGGCTAATGTGGGCTATCATGACTGTCCGGCTGTTCCCGCCCAACGAGTCCTGTCAATCAAAGACATCAGAAGAAAGAATAATAGATAATTAACCTGTGAATCCCAGTGAAAAGCATATCCGAGGATTTGTCCCCTTGAATCGCTGTACCTTCAGTAGTCGGGTCAACTTGCTGTCTCGGTAGTTGACGTACTTGCTGCCATTTTTCTCACTCAGGGCGTTGATGCAGTTGCCCAAAGCCAGGAGGGAGCGGTTGATGTGGGCCCCCTCTTTCAGCCGCTGACCCCTGTTCTGAGTCTGATAGATAGACAGACAGACAGACAGATGTGTGTGAGTGTGTGTGTCTTGTGCATTCCGTCGTCTTAATGTTAGAATAAACAGCTGATTTCTTTAACTTCTTACTATGGGCAATGTGATCCCATATGAACACAGTTTGAGTATCCGTCTCTTTCTCTTTGATTTGACACCCTAATAAATAATACCAATCAATGTTTTTTTTTTAACATGATGCATGGAAGTCACACATGTTCAAAAAAGCATTATTTAATGATTTAAACATGTTTAAGGACTTTAAGGCCTTTACTTGAGGGCACCTTACCCTCTAAACATGGCTCTTGGATTTCATGTTTCCATCCTTGCCCAGGAGATGGCATTACCTCCCTAACTTTTTGACTTTCACTCTTCTTCTATAGAAGCACAAAAATGTTCAGAGCTGGTTCGAGTGACAAAACTCTCAGTTAAGCTCGATTCCTAACGGAGGCCACATGTGCTGTTCCTCAATAGAAAGGCCTCTCAAAAGGTCTCCAGGTTAAGTAAGTGCTCTCACTCACTGATTGTTTGTTTTCCTGCTGTGCGGGGAGGTGGCAGTGTTAACATGCCAGAAATAACAAGCCCCTCATCTGCTGAAAAAAGCAAATCAAAAAAACTGCCGGCAATAAACTGAACAAATACTCTTGAAAAGCTAAGGTCAGTGCAAAAATTGAAGTGCAGAAAAGGAATGTGCTCACAGGTATTTTTCCTGCTCCTCTCTACACAAGTATCGACTGCACCTGTGAGACACCAGAGACACATTTCTCTACCCAGCAGCCAACAGCAGGACCGGGCTGTGATTTATTTGGCAATCATGAAAGTCCTTTTCCATCCTTAATAGTCTATTCTTTACTACTTTAGTTTCTTTTTTGTGTGCTACTTTTAAAGGGCATGTACGCAGATATGCTACTGCATGCCATCTTATTTCTTATTTCCTTTTTTTTTTTTTTTTTTGCCTATCACTTGCCAAAGAAAGTTCATTTCATGAATTATAAGGGCTTTTTTTATGTGATTTTATTTTATTTTGGTTTTATTTTATTTCATTGTGGTTTTATTATCCGTTTTAACTTGTATTTTATGCGTTTGGATGCTGTTTAGTTCATTTTCTCTCATTTCACAGTGTTCTGTTTTATGTGAAAGCTCTTTTTGACTGTGTTTAAAAGGTGCTATAAATGATATCAGTTGTCATGGTTAAAGAATAAACCAACAGTTTTGGGAAAAATCAAGATTTTGCTCAGTATAAGGAAATTGTACTCAGTGCAGAAGTGAGTATTTCATACTATACTATCTATAAGATTATTGTTGCTGATTCATGTCTGGGCAAGTAACATTCCATTGCTGAAGTTTTCCAGATGCTTAATTAAACTGTTTCATTGTTTGTATGTTCAATCCTAATTTATAAAGTGACTAAACTTGTGAAAAAGTGGAGCAGAAGGTGGAAGAAAGTGGAAATACTCAAGTAAACACAAACTTTCTACTCACAGCTTTTTAGTTTTGTTTAGTGAAACTGCAGAGCATTGTGTTGCACTTTAACGTCATCCCATTTGCCAAAAGGTTGGAGTTTAATTAAGTGCATAGCGGGCCGTAATGGCAGATATAAAGAGGCTTTCATTAAAGTGTCCTGAGGTTTATGGGAACCTCAGTCCTCGGGTCTGTTGTAAAGATACACTGCCAAGCATCCCCAGTGAGCAGAGACTCACAAAGCAGAGCCTTGTAGTGTTCAGCTTGTATGTGTATAATGTGTCCATACAGGCTTAAAAGGGGCTGTGTATGTAACAAAAAAAGAAGCCAAGTCTTTGAACTTCAGTTTGGCAGAATGAAGTGAATACAACCACGTTCAAATCTGCTAAAGAAACACCTGTAAAACGTAATTTCCACAAATTACCCTCCTCCTGACTGGGGATTTAAACACCCACCTGTGCGGCTCGTTCGGATCCGGCAAGGTCGATCATGAAGAGGCGTGCAAAGCGGACTTCCTGCAGGACGTCTCGACAACGGCTCTGCTGCTTCACGGCCACCTGCAGCACAGCGTGGGAGCGAGACGACGTCTGGTTGGCGGCTGTCGGCTCTTGGGTGCGCTGCTTGTTGCCCCTCATCAGTAGTTCCATGATCTGAAAACACAAAGGCAGACTTGATGTACTCAGAATCTCTTTATTGAAATAAATGAGAACATGCAGGGTAAGGTAGCTTGACTAACCTCTTGTGCATTGATGGTAGACACCTCTGTGATGCCAGCCACCTGAATCACTCCTTTAGAGTCTTCTCTCAGGTCCAAGAAGCCTGAGGAGGGGTTCAGCAGGTCACGGATCATCTCATTGTAGATCTAAAAAGACATGGATAGTATTGACAGCTGAATGCACCATCAAAATACACCTAGCAAAGCGCATCAAGTTATGTTCCTTAGAGTTACAGTCAAAATTCAACTGGGGGTGCGTGTGAAGTCCTCTGAACAAGGCTCCATTCAGGCTTTCAAACCCCAAACCTGGTACAAAAACAGCAAGTGCTTTATTTTCAGCAACTCGTCATTTTAAGACCACAGCATTTGGGTGGCAGGCTTTCATTAGACGTCTTCAGTGCTTTTATTCCACATAAAGTACACGCAGGGGGCATTTTTGAACTGACATTGATGGTGCAGAAAAAGCCCCTCAACCCACATAAAAGCGAGTGCAGGTGACAAGTCACATCCTGGAGAAGGGCAGCGGACGACAAACCACTGTGAGGTCAGAGCTGTGAGGACAGTTTCTATTTGTCAAACTGACCCCAGCCACACACTCTGAAAGGGGGTGCTTTTACTACACAGCCAGGTTCTATTACTTTTCTAACCGTCTGTACTCTTTTACTGCTATTGAAGTTTGAAAAGGCAACAGCCGCTCTGTGAAAGTATACTAAAGTACATTTACTCAAGTGTGTACTTTTTTTTCTTTTACATATTTGTACTTTACTGGAATATTTTCCATTTCAGGCTACTTTAAACTTCCACTCGGTTACACCATCACCCCAGCAAAAAACTGTTCCGTCTGCTGCCGTCTGGCAGGCGGTACTGCAGCATCAGGACAAAAACCAGCAGACTCCGGGATGGTTTCATCCCTCCCTATTTAACGCCTGAGCTTGCCCTATTTTTTTTGTTTGTTTTATTATTATTGTTTTATTTGTATTTTTTATGTCTTGTAATTGCATTCTTGAGGAACTTGCGACCAAATATTTCCTTCATTACATAGCTACACCGCAGTTGTGTAGTTATAGTTTTCAAACCTTTTGAGTCTTTTAAAGCCAATATTTTACTTTTTACTCCTCTACATTTATTCAACACTCACAGTTAATCTGTACATATGAAAACACATGAAATGCTCAAGTGTATATATAATGCAGTACTGTAATCTAATCTACACAGCATTTCACCTATCTAAATTTAGTCCACGTTGACAAACTACAATAATAAAAAAAGGAAATACTCTTACATTCATAAAAACAGGATCATTTCACCACAATAATATAACACTGTGAACAATAAATTACTTTTACTGTTAATACTTGAAGAACATTTAGCCTATAATACTTCTGTACTTTATGTTATTCTGAAATGGGCCATTGTGTGGAGTACATTTTGTACTTTAAGTATATTTAAATCGTAATACTTTTGTACTTTTACTGAAGTAACATTTGGAAATCAGGACTTTTACTTAAGACCGTAGTATTTGTACTTTTTCCAAAACTGCTCATGATGCTTTGGGCTAAAGTCGACTGTCAGCATTCTTACACGTTAACAGAGAGAACACTGACATGTTGACGTTTAGCAGGCATAATGTTCAATGTCAGAGTTTATCATGGTAACATTCATTATCAGCACTAAAACAAAGTAGAGTGAGAATGTCATTAATTATTTGGTTGTAAAACAACCCCATGACGCCAGCATACAGTAGCTCAAAGGGTTTCTTCTTCCATTGAGGTTCCTGATGTGAGCAGACTTAAGAAATAAAATAAACATAAAAGAGAAGGAAGAGGGAGCAATGTGTGCATGTGAAGGGTGAAGAATACCATGTGCCTTTCTTATCCCGCACACAGTTTATTTGTTTGCATTCACTGTATGTGTTTCTGTGTTTTAGAGATTGCACGTGTGAAAGAGAGAGTGATTTGAAGAAGAAAGGGAGCCGATGTGCGCACATCGCTCAGTCAGGCTGTAAAATGGCGTTTAACCTCTTTGTGGCGAGGCAGCAGTGGCAACAGATTGCTCCCTGGAAACAGCTAACACACACGTCACACACATACACTTGTGTCAGGATTCAGGAGTTCAATACAGGTCAGCACAGTCAGTTTTTCTATGATTGTCATTTTGAATAGGAACATTTTGCTCTGACAGCTGCTAAAGAGCAGAGCTTTAGAAATGATGTCAATCATTAAACATAATGATAGTGACTGGCACTGAAAACACAAAACGAAATTTCCATGTGTGAAGCTAATCCTCCTCCCAGCATGCATCATTGGTACCAAGTAATTGTTTGGTGGCTGGAAATAAAAAAACATTTTCATTTTCAGATAAAGGCTAATGCCCTGCAGTTTTCCTTTTGTACAAGAGAATATTTATCTGTTCCTTTTGTCTTTATTCCTCTTGCTTTCTCATTTGCTTTCCTGACAGTCTATTGAATAAATCTGACTCATTCTTCTTTATATTCATGTTGCCATCCCTTTCAAAAAGACTTTAGGAAGCAAAACTAGATTCTGAATATGGAAAAAGCTAGTGTTAACACGGTATAACATTGCGTGTTTTAATAAAACAACTATCAGCGCTACATTCAGGGTAAAAGCTGCAAATAGATAGGTATGATTATAAAAACTTCCAATTGACCAAGAAAGTCAAGAAAAGCCAAAAGTTACCTCTTTCAATGGAAACACTATAAGCCACACCAGAGAGGCTCAGTTACTGCTATCAGAGTCGGATGAACCACCTCCATTGTATCTAGTGCTATTAAGGGCTTGTCATCAAACACTCAGTCAGAGCTGTACCAGCTTCTCAGTAATGAGGTTTGGAACCGCAGCCAGCAGGTACGCAGAGAAGCCGCCATCATCAGCCTGCAGGCTATCTGTGGCATCATCATGCAGTGACAAAGGCAGATAATCACTAGGCCACCAGCACCACAGATCACTCCTCACCCCGACAAAATCACCTCTACACCTACAGCACGGTTACTCACTGTGAGGAGATAAAAGATAATGAGAATTTAAAATAAACCTCCTCACTCATGTTGAGTAGTGGTCTGGTAGGGCCATTACTGCCGCCCCCTTGTAATGTCTTCGATATAACTTCATGCAACTAGGCTCCTCTTCGCCTGAAATCATGTTGTGTATTTTTCTGTGATAAAGGTGCACCGTGTAAACATTACAGACCATAGTCCACAGCACATATGAGAGAAAACCATCAGTCAATAGTCTGTGTTTGTCTTCTAAAGAATATAAAAGAGAGATATATATCTGCTCAGAATACATATTTACAAAGTGTTTGATTGTTTGAAGTGGCACTGATGTTTTAAGCCTGTGATCTTTTACCTTTAGAAAGAGAAAGAAGGTAAACACAAAATAGCCTTAATGGTTTTTGACAAGGCAGCAGGAGGCAAGGCAAACAAACTGGTACAGTGCCTTTCAAAAGCATTAAGACAATTCAAAGTAGTTTGTAATAGAAATACAAAAGGTAGCAAGACAACATATGAAAGAAACACATGCATAGAACATCACACTTATGCCGGTGTGGATTCAACTCGTTCTGAAAAGTCTTTTTATCTGTGTGTGCTGCTCCTCAGCGCTGTGGATGCCGGCTCAGGTCCTTTCAGATGTGAAACGAATGCCAGGCAAAAGTAATGGACACCTGGCTGCAATTGGCATTAGCTAACAACCTCAGATCTAATCAGTGTGAACGGATGACGGAGAAAGAAGAAGTTCTAATTGTATCGCTGACAGAAGCGGAGATAAAGACAATTCAAATGTGAAGAAATCTTTAAACTCTTAGTGAGCAAACGAGCTAATGGCTGTAACCTCTGGAGCCCTGATTCAGGGTAATTAGGATCTATTTTGCATCACTACAGCTTTAACTTCATGTGAACTCCAGTTGAGAATAAACGTCTAGAGATGGAAGATGGAATCCGTACCTCGAGATAGGACATGGAGACGCTGTACAGCATGTCGTCACTGGTCTCCTCGATGGCATGGAACAGGTCGTTTAACGTCCGAACGTAGATGCCTGGCTCCTTGTCCGTCCCCAACATGGTGTATGTCTTCCCACAACCTGAAGACAGAGAACGAATATTGATAGGTTATAATGGGTCAATCTAGTGGTCCCAGGGTTAAAAAAAACTGATTGAAACAGTTTTAAAAATACAATCCAAAATAAATACACTATTCTGAACCAAAACATACCATAGAAGCTAAATGCTTAAAGCTAACTGTTTTTTAAATAAATACTTAATTCTGAAACAAGGTCCAAAAAACTGTGACTTAAAGCAGTTTTAAAATTGTCATACTTATCGGTAACTTAAATAAATACATGATTCTGAACCAACCCATCTCAAAGAAGTGACAAGCTAAAAGTGTTTTTTATGACTCACCCTTCGACTGCTCACCAGAGTTTCTGCACCAAGAGCTAACACATGTAATTGGTAGATGATACACCTCTATTCAGACAGAGAGCTCAATTAACTCTGTGGGTTAGGGCATCACACACAAACACACACACACAAACCTGTGGGTCCGTAGGCAAACACGGTGGCATTGTAGCCTGAAATGAGGCCCTCAATCAGCCCTTTGGTGGTAGCCCGGTACACCTCATCCTGCACAGGAAGAAGAAAATTAAGTTCTGGTGGAATTTTTAGGGACTTACATTGTATTTAGAGCTTATAACAAGTCAAGAGACTTAAATGTGTATTGCTTCTACTACTTCTGACCGACCTGACTGGCTGAGTAGTCGAACGCCACATCAAACATGTACGTTTTCTCCCTGGAGCGGTTGGCACGCAGGATGTCGTCTGGGTCCTCCATGGGGTCCATCAGAACCACCATCTTATGATGAAGAGGAAGGCAAGGACAGTAAAGAGAGAAAGAGGCACACAGTATGAGTAGGTGTTAAGGTGTTACGTGTTCAAGAGCATGTTGACATCTCACAGTTCAGAAAATTGAAGTTTCCCTGGGAGCTACCGTTATCTTTTACTGATTGTTTAAATTATAATGAGCGTTATAATGATAGCTGTAGAAGAACAACTAAATCAACAGGTACCCTGCACAGCCGGAGCATCAGCTGTCGGGACAAGCTCCCACAGAATGCAGATGTCTCCCTATTGGTTGCAGGTGCAGCTTCCTTTGAAACACTTTGCATGTGATGTTCATCAAGAAAGATCAGACCATAATAATACAAAGATCAGCTAATTATTAGAGTCTGTTATACAGCAAGTTTGAAGGTTTTTCTATTAGTGGTTTCCAACATTTCTTTCCATTTGATTCACGGCTCGATCAGATCATGTCCCTAAAGTGTCCATTTGAATTTATTTTAAACTATATGCAATTACAAATCTAAAAGCAGACATTGAAAAATCCAAACTATCAAAGTAAATGCGCCCTTCTTTCTAGTCTGTATTTCTTTTTCCAACATGGTATTACCAATGATTGTAAGAGATGTCATTGAAATAAATGGAAATGTCAATGGAAGCTGTTTGCGCCAAAGTATGACAGGCTGTCAAAAACAGCCTCCCTTCAGATCCGGGATACTTATAGCAAGTACGTATGAATGTAAGCAAATGGGCCTCCACTCGAGCCATCTGCCATACTCTGAATGCTGGTCATAGGACGTAATGGCTCAAACATCACTCCATGTTTCAAGGGCCTTCACACAGTAGCATCTAAAGGAGAGCAATCAGCTGACCATTACTAACAATATGTTTGGTTTGTGCATGGCGCAGTTTGAGCAGGCTGCCTGTGATACACACAGATTTTAGATGTCTAATGTTTCGATTGTGCTGTTTGACAAAGCTTATGCCTGACCGACATCAGGGGATGTCCTAATGTAAAACCGTTTATAAAAAGGTATAAGGACATGATGTTCGCAAGATACAGGGTTGGAATTGTTTAATCATAAAAGTGTGTTTACGGTTTATTTATTTAATTGTTTGGATTTGTATCATTTCTTGATTACCATTTACCTCTTTTATGTATTTGTTTATTTGTTGTTTTTATGTATTGTTTTGTCTGTTTTTTAATGACAAATGAATTTTGGATGGTGGATGTAAAAAGATATTATTTCATATATATATAAATATATAGTAGTAATAATGATTTAATCTATTTATAATTGGAACTGTATATTATATGTATTGGAAATGTTTATGTAGACGTACATTTAGATGTACATTTCGTTTGAGAGAAAAAAATATGTAAAAATAAATAAAATAAATGTTAATAATTTAGTTTTTGGGAAAAGGGATGGGAGTGTTAACTTCTTCCCACCCCTTTTTGGATGTGTATATCAGGTAGATCAATTATTTATATATAATTTGAAAGTTTGTTTATCAATTTTGTACTGCTTAAGCTTGTACAGTATCATGATTCTCTCGTTTCATTTTATTATTATTATTACTATTAGTTTTTGTGATACTGTTTTACATGTTTGAAAAAAATCAAATCAAAGCCGACAATCATCTGTAAATCACAGCTGTCCCAAAGAACATTTCACGGACAATTCCTAGGCGGGAAAGGCACAGCGCGTGTTAAAATGCTGTTGACAAATCATTGAGTCAGGGTGGGTGCGATTGGCTTGACAGGTTGTCAGCAACTAGAGGAAAACTATTGTTATCACAGAGTTCTGGGTTTTGAACTCCGGCTATGCAATTGGCGAGGAAAGTCAATAATAATAATAAAGAAAAGAAAGCCTTTCAGAAACGACAATGGGAGTTTGGCAGGTTTTTCAGCTGATAAGAACTGTTCCTCAGCAGGTCTGAGAGCCCTCTCAGGCCTGTAACGCTGAATCACCCGGCCTGTTTGATGACCCCCTCAACCACTGAGCCGCTCACTTTGAAGCCTCTCAATTGAAATTCAAGAGGGGTGGGAGAGATGAAGCAACAATATGACGTGGTTGTGTTTTTGAGTTCATTCATTTACTGAGAAGGAAATATGCCTATTCATGCTGCTTTTCCATCGAGAGTTTATGCTTTCCCATGGCATGCAAACATATGAGGATCAACGAGAGGATTTGAGAAGAAAGTAGCTTGAGCAGCAGTTGATGTACTCTTTTCTTCCCGTCCTCGTGACTTCCTGCTTCTCCTCTAACTCTTCTTTGCACGCCATCCAGCTGCAATGACGTGGAAGTTCTGATCACATTTCACAGGAAAGAACAAAGGAGCACTTCTTAGTCTCAGCCGATCTGATAACTTCAGCACCTTGTAAATTGCATGAGAATGGGACATGCAGCAACACAAGGATGCTCACACTGAAGTGGATTCATCTTTATCTCTATTAGGATGAGGGTTGTCTTTAGGCTGAAGTCCTATTATAGTCGTCCCTCCCAGCGCACCATGTGAAACTCATCCTGCGTATCCTGTGTGTCTAATTAGCCATTGAATTACCAAAATGGGACATTACAGCAGTTGAGAGCCAGCATGTGTAGCAGGATTCTGCTGTGAATGGTCATGGTGCAGAGTACAGGACTGCAGAATATAAAAAGGGCTTAGGGGAAAAGAGCTTAGGCTGCCTTTGGTATAGGCTATTAAATCTAATTCTAGTTTTGAAGGTATATACACTTTATAAAGACAATTTAACCCAACATACAATAAATAAAGTAGGAATAAAGCAACTTAAATTAAGCAGGAGCCTTAGCAATCATCTCATCTTCTTAATCGCCAATAATATGGCTGTAAATTGTCATAAGCGAGTAATAACCATCATCTAGTAAGCATTAGAAGGTCTTGTACACATATTTTTTAATTGCCTCGAACTCATTTCATTATGTTTCAAGACCTAATTTTGCATTTCAAGTGTTACTTCTGTGTTTTTGTTGAGCAATAACAATGATATAATGGCTATAAAGTCAACACCTGCATATCAGAGCTTCTACAGTTCTAAACTTGTCACTGCATCATCATTTTAGAAAAGCTTAAATGTCCTCGTTGACTCAAAAATGTGACGATGGGGTCTAATTTGTTCAGCTGTGTACACCCCGCTTTGTGATTCAAAAGATGGCAGTTCAGCCTGTTACTATACGCCTGTGTATAGTAACAGTGCGTGTGAAGGTGTTTCTTGAGAAAGCTGATAAGCATGTGACAATGCTCTTACATTATTTCATGTATAGCAGGTATCAGATAGTGTGCTCATCCATGCACAGCTGTGGCTTTGTGCATGCACTTGGGAATACCATTAGAGGCGAGGGTGTTGATAACACCTTTAGTCCCATCTGTCGCCTGTGTTTCTTGAGTTACAGTACCTTCCAGAGCCCCACCCAACATCCACACGCAGCAGCTGGTGCTCGGGGCGTATTCTATAGCACTAATAAGTCTTCTGGTAAGACTGTAAGATGCTGGCTCTGATGACGAGACACTGTGTGGCAACATAAGACTGGATGTCTGGGCATTGATGCTGGATTTTGATGCCAGAAATGGAATACAGGTAACTTCCCTGGGATTAAACTTTGCCAACATTGGTGCCCTTCACAGTTGACTGTCCTCTGAGGTTAAGTAAGAGGCTTCTGAGAAACAAAGAGTCTGGAGTGAAGCATGGGTCAGTCCTGAGCGTTGACGTCTAGAATTCAGAACAGGTTAAGGAGCATTTGTAAACATAGAAACAAGTAAATCTCCCACACTCTCTTTCTCACCCAGTTGCATAGAAACACTCATAGACACCTAGCAACTCAGAAAGCAGGATTTCACACTACAAGCAAGTCTGTGCAGGCAGGTTGAGAAGAGGCATGACTGACCACAAGCGCTGAGACCAGCACACTCCCACCCCGACACAGGCAGAGCTCATCTGTGTGACCTCAAGAGGAGGAGCTGTATTTCTTTACAAAATAACATTCAGGAAATGGCGACTCTCTGGATCTACTGTATGTGTGTGCACTAAAAGAATAAGGTTGATGGTTAACCAATGTTGAGGCAAGATTCAGAGTGCAACATTACTTTATTTATAGCTGCAATAATTATTCCATTAATCTATATCCTGGTTAACTATTTTGCTAGTTGCAAAAAAGGGCAAATTTCTCTGATTCTAGCTTCTTCATTGTCAATATTTACAACATTTCTTACTGTTTTCTGACATTAAAACTGATATCTTTGGGGTTTGAACTGTCGATCAGACAAAACAAGAAATGTGTCAAATACTGACAAAACTATAACTTGAGAAAATTATTTGTATAATGTTTATTATTACAAAAACAATAACTCAAACACTGACAAGTTGTTTCTCTGTCAGCAGAAACCCCTATCATGTATTGCCACAGGGACTGGCTAACAATATCACACAACCAAAATCAGCTGGTCTTCAACAGGCAGAATCCGCAGACTCGGCTGTAGAAACGCAGAGTGATTCTCCCTCTTGTTTGCGGAACCTGAATCCTGAATCCAACTCTGAGTGAGTGCACAGCTGCACAGCAACCACTCTATAAACACAACTGGCACAATACAGCAGACACACAGAACCTGATAAGATTAATAGAAATGTTCTTGTGTTGCTGTTCATGAACAAAATAGTGGGCAGGCTGTAGCTATGGCAATAATAATTAATTACTAGGACATTTGGCTGTGACTCTAATTGGAAGAGTCTGGCAGCCCATTTATCAGCCATCTATTAGCATTTTGTCAATTTATATTTCCTCCTCTATTCTTTTCCTCTTATATGTTCCTTCTATTATTAGTTGGGTAACCTTCCAAAGTTGACATCCAGTCTAGATTAGGATTTTGCTGAACACTTATAATTTCATAGTTAAAACTACGATACAAAGTAGAAACAGTGTACGTAGAGCCTTCAGTGGGATTTACCAAATGGCCATTAATTCTGTCCTGACCTTTAGCTACAATAACTCTGCTTCTATCAACGAGGCAGGCTCACTGGTACAGCTTGTTAACCTGGACCATGGAAAGATCAGAATATTATAGGATATATAGGAAAGATTAGCATATTAGTAAGGACATAAGCATCTCTCATCTATGGTCTAGTTAATAGATGTCAAGGTCGGATTTTCTGTTCGGTCTAAATTGGGTTTAGTTTGGTTGCCCTTTCTCCTGGGACCAATCAGCCCTCTTCGGCTGACCGCTGATTTATTCATGGTTGACACTAAAGGAGATGTCAGTTTTCAATACAAGCTGGCCAGAGGGACCTAAGAACCACATGGGGCAAAATGGAAAGTAATTTCCTGGTTGAAAGCCTCTGTAAACGTGATGTCAATTTGTATCACTCTTAATCACAATGTCCCCTCTTCACAATGGACGTCACAATCCTAAGTCATTTTTCATTTGGCAGCAGGGTTTGAGTCAATTTAACATGGCCCCAGGGGCTGACAAAACAAATGGTCAGAGTGTGAATTTACACACCTTGGCTATATAAAAAAAAAAGGAGGATCCTGAAATATTCATATCCTCACAAGGATCAGCCAAAGTCAAAACAACAGCTTGCTTATGCAGCGACATGAAACCAATTAGCGTGATGAGGCGATCTCAATGCCATAACAAAAAAAAAACGGGGTGAGATGGAGCACCCTCGCCCTGCTCCTTTTCTTGGCTGATGGCTTTTCTAATCAACAGGCCCCTGCTGTTCAGGTCGTTAAAGCAGCAGGGTTGACTTGGTTGGCCATCCTGCTGATTATAGCGCTGCTAGCTCCCAACGCAGATCCATAATTCAAAGCCTGGATGTGGTACGGTTTCACAAGCCAGCCTGCCCGGGTTGGTTCTCCCTGACTTGCTCCACTGTTGTGTGCCAAGCGGCAAATGCTGCCAAGCTGCCCAATAAAAGTCAGAAGTCGTGTAGACATCAGCGGCTTTTATAGGCACTGGTTTCACTACGCCTAAATGATGGCTCGGATCACTAATAAAAATACTTAAGGGCAATTGGAAATCTCAATCTTACAGCTCCGGAAAAATTAAGAGACCACTCCAAATTGTTCTTAAATCTTTATCTCTACATGTATGGCAGCCATTCCAGTGTCTGTTGAATTCCAACACAGAGAATAACTGTCAGAAGTGTATAGAATATAATAAAAAATAAAAATAATAATTTAACTCTTTAAGACAAACCTATAAATAATAAAACAAGAGAAACTGATAATTCTGAGGTGGTCTCTTAATTTCCTTCAGGGCTGTATAAAGGGTCTACAATTCACTGGCTATCACCATACTGTAATAACACGCAGTTTGATTCGAAGAGGAATTCATCGTTCCCTGACTTCTATTATCATCACAAACAGGAATCTATCTGGGGACTGGACTGAAACTAAATATCTTGCTCAACATTTTAATATGTAATTAACAAGCGAAATATGGCTGCTACAAATAAATCCTGATGAAAATAAGAAAAAACAATGAAACGTGCCTAAATCACAGCGATACCACCTGTACACACATTTTATTGCTTAGATTTGTGCTTGTCTTTATTACTTTGGTGTCAGAGGTGATTAGGAGACGTCATGTACACCATAGGGTCGACGAGGCATGTCTTGGAGAGATTAAGAGACAATGAGGCCTTTATCTTAGGGACATTCATCAGTGTGTCATATCTGAAATGCATGTCCGTCTTTGCGTCTTGCTTTATCCAACATCTCCATGTGACATTGTTTTTTCCAATTCAGTTTCAACTGGTTTGTGTGAAAATGTGGGATCCTCATCAAGGCTCCACCAAATTATGCAATTAGGGTTCAGGAACAAATAAAATCCTTTCGAAAATAGTTGGATGCTCCAGGATATGGCTGAACTGTGTGGGCAGCTGGGCTCTCTCTGCTCCACCCCTTCCCTTATCTTTGGGTTGCACAATGACATAACCGCCAAGTCGTTTAGCAATGACATCTGTGTCAAGAATTCGGCAAAGAATAAAGGATCACAAAAAAGAAAGCAATCAGGGCTAAGCGGTGACCTTTGTGGGGCAACCTTTCAAGCTGCTCTTTCAAAAGCGCAACCGAAGCTTTGGAAAGTCCAAAGGGCACAATTAGGGCCGGTTATCTGATAGAAAAGCTCAGAGCTGCCCTCCCTGCACCCCAACAATGCTACTGTATATCCTGTTTCAGGGGCTCTGGAGGATGGGAGGGGTGTGTTGGATCACAGTGTACCTGATACAGGGTGCTTGATGGCAAGGTCTGCTCTTCGTTTTGTGGTCACCTAAGACGTCTGGCTGTGACAAACCAAAGCCAGTTTCGACAGTCAGACGGGGGTCGCTGTCATTCAGACGCAGACACTCATTTGAGCACCTGTATACACACACTTGCAATAGGAGTCCCGGCCTCTTACGCAACGCAACAAGAGATCTTCAGATATCAAAAACCAAATGAGAAATTGCTTTTCTCTTTCTGCCACCGGTCCTTTTTCCTCCTTGCTAATTACCTGAGTAATTTCGGGTTTGTCGCACAGATGCATTACTGGAGAGCCAAGGCACAGATGGCAACAAAGGATAACAGGAACAAAACAGCAATTTGTCGATGAAAGCAATTAATTGAACCCCTGGGATCGCAATTAGTGTGAAAATGTGAGGGGTGAAAGCAGAGTACGTTGCCATTAATGTCAAAAGGTTTTTGGCATTTATAGCATATATTTTCGAAATTCATTTTTAAAAGATATCCTGAGAACTAACAATCCCAAAAGCACAACTGGCAGGGCGGAAGCCGATTACCAGGAAAGCTTTTATTCATCCACGAACTTCCAAGGGTACATCAACTGGCAGGACGGCTCAGCTTGATGCCAGAACTGCCAATTAAACGTCAGCGGTCGCCTTGAGTTCAGAGGCTGGAGTTCAGCCATAACACACATTAAGGGCAATGTCTAAGTACTCAGACAAAAACTCAGAGACTCACACAGCTCTCTGGTCTTTGTGGGTCAACATTGAGCCATATGGCCATTTGTGTGCCAGAAGAACATCTTAGGCATAAAGAGGACGCCTTAAGGCTGCACTTTGAGTTAGGTCAAATTCTCAGGATTAAAATCAGGTTACCTGGAACCTAAACAACTGCCTTTGTCTAGACTTATATGTGTTCTTTATATCCGTATGCGAAATGCTACAAATCAATGCATGATATGTTCTTTACTTGAACGTTTAAATCATCAGGGATATTGGATATTGGGATATTGTTGATTCTGCATATTGATTCATCTCATTTCAGTCCCTCTAAATCTGCATTTGTCTTGTCTATAACATGTCATTATAATGTGAAAACATTACAGACTGATGAATATCCTATAATGCTGGACATACAGTCTACCAAGAAGAATGAAGACTTAACAGTTTTAGCGGAGCAGATGCTAAAAACATCTGAACCAGGAATAATTGCTTCTCTCATCTGAAACGAGTGAGTCTCATTTGATATGGAGTATGCTTCACTTTCAGATGGTTTCATGTCGTGAGGACACTGTTGCTAAGTGACTGATAGCAAAAGATGTGAATAATAGATTTTTGTAATCGCAACAAAAACAACACACTTATTTTACATTGCTTCATAAAAGTAAATAACTTCCATCTGGTCACATAAACTTTGATTGATTGATGACGTCATTAACCAGGAGCTACAGTATCAAAGCCATGACAGCATCCAATAACGCTTAGTAGCTTCATTAAAAATACTTAGAATGATTGTGTTTAAGGAATACTCCACACACACAATGACAATTTGAGTATCAATTACTCACACCATGTTTCTTTGAATTTTAAACTTTATTTTTCATGCATGCCTCCACGGAACAAAGAATCAAACTGTGTTTTTGGAAGAAGTGAGCAAACAAATAATGACACCTGGATTATCTGGACAGATTTGTTTATATGGTTTTGCTGTTGTTAAAAACTTCTATTTACCTAATTTATTCAAGTCCTTTCTTAATCTTTTGATTCTTCTCAAATTAAAGGTTAAGGGGATTTATCAGGATACAAATAATAATAATGGAGCGTACAATTTAAATTTGCAAGATGAAGAATATACCCTTAATCGTCCCACAGAGGGGACATTTACATTCTGCATTTGACCCATTCTAGTGTTCGGAGCAGTGGGTTGCCATTATGCACGGCCCAGCAGCAGTGTAGGAAATGGTGCCTTGCTCAGGGACACCTCGGCAGCATTGGTCTTTCGGGGACTTCAACCAGTGACCAAGTCCCTATGGACTTCACCACCACTGCCATTGACTGATTATAAGACTTTTATTTTTATATTTAATTCTACATTTTACCAGATTTTTTTTTTCCTTTGATACAGTGGATTATATTTTCTGCTTTTTTGTGAAATATATGTATTTGGAAAGCATTTTCCAGTGGGGACTTGAATCTGGTATCCATGGATCACATACACATTTGATGGAGATGAATTTGTATCATTCATACGAGATGAAATGTTGGTTTCAGTGTTAATATTCACAGTTCTTGCTATTAATCTTACACTATAATCTAACACAGGCAGGGAACATGAAAACATGTTTTGAACCTTTGGTAAGTAATGCCCTGCGGCGGATCTTTTCAGAAGGCGACATCAGCAAGCTGTGCAAGGATCCATTTAATACAGTGTCAAGTTAACTTCACACTCATTTTCACACGTTAATGGCAGAATGGTGCTGAACAGCAGGCTCCTTTAAGGCACTTCAGTCCATTTTGCTTCCATAAGACAGAGTGGGAGATGTCGTCCATGCAGCTTCCAGTCATCTGCATCCACATCACGCAGGAATCTTTCCACAAGTGTATCCACAATACACTGCACAATTTTTGAAAATGGAAGAGCGCACGTACTACAGTTAGAAAAATAGAATAAAGAAAAGCCTCACATTTGTTGGGTGAATAAAAAATAGACAGAGAACGTGGGTTTTGAGTGTCAAAACGAAGTGGGCAATTATATTTTGGTATGTCAGATGGTAGTAAGTCTGCCCAAAAAGCAACACAAACAGTATAAAAGCCAGTGAAACCAATTTGCTATGTCTCTGTTTCGTTTAATTGCAAGTATGTTTTAAGGTCACAGTTTTATTGACATCTGTTTTTTGTATGATCTCTGAGCCTCATCTGTCCTTAAACTGGACCCGGGGATGGACCCGGATGCTCTATACATTTTTAATTAAGCTGACATTTTGTATGCATGCTTCATGCTAGTTTATATTTTGGGTTTTATCATTAGATTTTACCACTTTTTCATGTTTTGTCTGCACCTTTAGTCTGTGTTCTATGTTTTTTATTGGCTTAAAGATAAATAAAGTGAAGTCCCTCTCCTCTAGAATGTTTAAAAGGTGATTCAGGATTTGAAGTAAAATTGTACATTCTTTGTTTGCAACCAGAAGTGGATGCTTTAACTGATATCTCATACACACATTATATAACTGAGCATTTTGTCTGCCATATCAAACACATGAGCGGCATGATTGCTTGGAGCCATGCTGCTACATACAGTACACCCACACACAGACTTTATGCCGTCTCCTAAGTTTCTCAGCGGAGTGAAGTATAATGTTGCATTTTGTTACACCTGCAGGTCAACAACCATTAAGACTTGAGAATTACAATCAGCAGTCAAGTAAGTAAGTTGCAATCGTTCCCCCTCTACCCACAACTAAAATGACTGTTTTCCTGATCTGCCACCGTTGGGAATAAGCTTCCACTGCTAATTCTTGCGAAGGTACAGTGCAAAAAAATATTGACATAATTTTATTTTCTGGAAAGGTGGTCACATGGAGGAGCCAGACAAACATGTTGTTATGACTGGGGTGTTACACATGAATCCCCTAAGACACTTACTCCCACTGGTTCCTTCATATCTAAGACAAAAGGGAGATGGGGAAGTAAACACTCTCCGATCCCAAGCTGCAAATCTGCCCTGGAGCCACAACTGTCCTCTGTCCTGATCTGGCCCCGGGTATTCATCCAGCTCACCCACTCTGCTATTCTTTTCCACATTTGACACTCTCACTTATTTTTGTTTAGCTGTCATTCAGTTCAATGCTTCTTTAGGAGATTATGAGAGGACACTTGTTGGCTATTGTGAGAATCAATTTACACCCTATAGCTGTATTGCAATGGAACAATCTCCACCTGTGTTGCTGGACAGGAGCTCAATGAAGAAGGCGCACTAATGGCCCCTGGGTTGGCTTGTGCTTCCTGCTTGTGTAAGCGGTATTAAGTGGTCATGGAGGAAGCAGGGGAACAATGTGCTCCTGATTCTGTTACACAGCGCCAATGACGGGCTCTCAATGTGGCTTTTCCGACAAAATAGAAAAGGATGTTATGCCTGCGCAATCTGTAGCATAATTAGTTTATGGAGTTTCAGTAAAAGCCCTGTTTGTACTTCTCTTTTCATCTCCCTCTGTATACTGCTGGATGACTCATGAGACACCAAGCATGGTGAGGAACAACTCACACCTTACATTACCTCCTTGATTATATACCAGCTAGATTGTATAATAATTGAATGCATCATGAACTCATTTTGATTTCTTCCCAGTCTTAAAAGCCTAGCTGTTCACACAGAAGGTTTTGTAGGGCCACTCCAACATCTAGTCTCTTTCCAAGGATGCTTGTGGTGAGCCGCCACGCCCTGCCCCTCTCAACCAGATTAGCAGGCAGGACATGGAGAGGGATCACGTACATCTCACACAAACATGACAGACACACACACACAACAACCCTTGTTGTAAAAGGCTCGAGGGAGAGACTGGGATCAGAGGAATCAGTGGGAGTGGGAAGAAAGTAGAAGTGGAGTCAAGAGGAAAGCAAAGATAATCCAATTCCTAGGACCAGACAGTCTATTAGGCTTGCTCTACGCACAAGTAGTACTACATTCCGTGCATGACCCAAAATAAACTCTTCTCGGTCATTTCTGTGTCTCTCCGCTGTTCTAGGTCCAGGTCTTGTTTCTCTGTGGAGTGTAAATCTCCTCTGCTATTGAGGACATGGCTATTTGTAGTTCCTGTCTCTCTCTTGTTCGGCCATGAGGCTATTCAAACACTCCACCTCGTAAAAAAAAAAACCTCTGCATGGACCAAGTGTGCCCTTATTCAGGTTTTCAGCCAGATATTTTACAAGGCTATTATGGTAATGGACTGCGTTGGACAGAACATTTTCCATCAGCCAAGAGTGGGGCGACATTAAGACAACAAGCGAGCTGGGTCATTTTAATGCAGATTTTAGACCTTCCTGATGCACATTACTTAATCTACTTACCCTCGCTATTAACAGTATGCCAGGTTGTGTATTGGAAGAGCTGCTGTATATCATGATGTACTGTAGGGGTTTACGATTGCAAAACTGTAAGTAAATCTAATTTTAGGAAAACTGTCAAACAACACTCCTTTTTTTACATTTTGTAGTTCCAAGAATCTTTGCTTGTAAACTACACATTCTACATATTTAGAGTCTTGGAGAACTGATACAGTATTGTGGATTGATATTTACATTTATGGCAGTAGGCTTCATCAAAAATAATTAGTAAAGAGGTGTATATTTGATTGAAACACATCTGGTGGTGTTTAATGTCAAGATGGCCTACTCTGCTCTACTTTACCTCCTGGAATTTGACAAAAACGTATAATCGAGATTTATCCTGAATTTGAGATTAAAAAAATAGACAGCAGAAAGCTACATTTTGTTAGCCCTTCTCTTTCAAAGTAGATTGTTTTTCCAGGAGGAGCTGCTCTCTAAGGCAGGGATTCCCAAAGTATGGTGCCACCAGGGGGTGCGCGAGATGAAACATGTAATGGTGGTCTGGTGTAAAAATATTACACAGTGTTGTTTTTTAAGTGGGATTTTTCCATAGGCTACAATAACAGGAACAATAAACATTTCCTTTGTAATCCCTTTTATTTTAAATAAAAAAACTATAATTTATTCGTTTTTGATAGAAACGTAGAAGACAGCCGCTGTCTCACTGTAGGCTAGGATATATGCGCGCCAACTCGTTTCATTCATTTCAAATATAATTAACTGGCTGAAATCAGGGAAACTGTCAAGTGGAATGTCTCATGACAAAGTTGTTAGTCATGAAGGAGGAGAGGGACCAAGAGAGAGTGAGGATTTGGAGGCAACAGAGACGGAGAGAATAGGAATGAATCGAGAGATTGAAAATGAGCGGGAGTCAGGAAATGATTGATCCTCGTTTTTATTTATTCTATCTGTTTCTGAGCCCATGCTCTTTAATGTTGTGGATCGTTGCAATTTTTCTTTGTTGCATTATATTGAAACTTTGTTGATGTTGTTATCGTCATGCGTGTTCTGGTTATTTGCGCATGATTAAATATGAGTCTTTATATGGCGATAAAACAAAGCTTTATTGCGTTTTTTTTGGGGGGTGAGTCAACACGGTTGGGACGTAGAAGGGGGTGCGCCGCAAAAAAAGTTTGGAACCGCTGCTCTAAGGTGAAAGCAATTTGAATTTCCTCTCACAGGCAGGCCTGTGCAGAGGGTGGCGTACAGTCAACACTGAGCACTTGAGATGAGGTGCTTTGTACTCCACCAGGGCAGAAAATGTGCCAATTCATGGTAAACTGTAATCAAGTACACTTGTACTCGGAGCATGCTGAATGCTGCTTATTGTTTTAAAGGGCTTGATCGCTACGAGAGGCAAAATGTACGTTTTAGTTTCCTGATGGCTGACATTCTCTCTTTCTCTCAAGGATCAGAATGAACAACCTCAGTTTTTGTTTTTTTTAAGGAATAGATGGAAAAGTATTTTTCAAGTCTCTGTTGTCAGAAGGGCTCTCGAGTTATCCATTATCTGCACACAACAGAACTCTCCCTCTGAAAAGCTGAGCATGAAACGCCACCATCAATGACTTTTATTACTTAACACTTAAAGTTCATGAAGATTTACACTTAAAAACCTGCCAAAAATCGAGCTGAACAACTTTTAAAGAACGCATTTATAACAGCCAATTCATAGACATGCAGACATGGAAAAAAAAGGAGATTCTTCCTCTGCATTTCACTCCTATTCTTCTAAATGTAGGACTGTAGGTCTATCTGAGAAGCAGGAATACAAACAAACAATGGCCCTGACCTTGTCTATGAGTCTCCATGGAGACAAGGCCTCACTATAAAGCATTCCCCACTGTGTGCTACTGACAGGCCAACCCTCTCGAAGACATGCTTAACAAGTTCGAGGGATAAGGAAGACGAATTCTCATTGCTTCTAGAAAGACCAATGGATCTATTGTACATCTGTTTGTATGAATACATTTCATAAAAGGATAAGTGTACTGAGACACCTTGACAAGACATTTGCAGGAAGGAACTAGGGATTTTGTGAACTCAAGCTAAAAGGTTGAGGATTTAAGTGCATTCAGTAGCATATAGCTCATTCTGATCAGTTTTCCTGTCCTATGTACGCTCTTAATCCTTAGCAAGTATGCATAGCCTCCACAACAGTGTTTTGTAAGAAGGGTTTAATCAGCGGTGATATAACGCGGCCCCCTCGGGTGTCTCTTTTACGAGTTGAGCCATCGTCTTCATCCCTTAGGGAATAACCGTAGCCTCTTAAGGGAGGACGATATCCCCTCTCTGGGCCTTTTACTCCAACATGGGACAGAAAACACTGCCCACCAGGCAAGGGTTACTCTCAGTTTGGTCAAAGTTAAAAACAACAATTCTTCTGATAATCAATGCCAACAGACCCCAAGCTTTTAGTTTCTGAATTTTGTAATAAACGAGTCAGTGGCAAGACAAAAATGTTTAGTGGATGTACATTGACATGTGGGATCGTCTGCAGCACTCTCGCTCGATACCGAACCACTTTAAACAAATCTATCCTGATTATAAGTCAGTCACAAGACACAAAAACATGGGGTATAGGGTCTGGATTAACATAACAGTAAGCGATACAACATACAGTCTAACTGTAACTTCCTGTGATGGCTATTTCGAAACAGTATCTGGTCTCTAAGGTGGTCCTTTGTCATTTTCACTGTCCTTAGTGTCGACCACAACACTGGTCTGATCAGAACACTCACCCCGGAAAGGTGTTCTTAAATTACATTCATCCAAATGTTTAGTTCACTGCCCCTCTTTCAAGAAATCAAGTTGATTCATTAAAAGCCACGTTACTGTACGGCACACTGACTGAAAATAGCTTAACTGGAGCCGTTCAATACCTCATTCACACCTCTCATTCATATCTCTGATCGCTCAGACCTGTGTTCTGCTCACTCAAGGACAAAAAAAGCCCATTGAGAGTAACAGGTGCTCCATGAAAGGCAGGTTCCCCTGAGGCTGCCAGTGAGGGAAGAGTAAGGCTAGAGAGAGAGAATGAGAGCAGGTGGTAGAAGGCTTAACCTGAGCTAAAACCCGTCCAATGAGCTCATCTACAAGGGCTTAGTCAGCTTCAAGTAGTCTGTTTTTTTGCCAGGAGATCTGTGTACTCTTACCCAGTCGGCCAAGTCAGCCACCGGCACACCGCTAATCTGTCTGAGCACTACGGCCAGGCCATATGGCGATCGCTCGTCTGCACACACAAAGTAATCAGCCCACAGTGTTGTGTGTTCACGGAGGGATTGAAGTTATTTGTAGGTTAATGTATTCGTGAGTGCTACTGTAGCTATAGGTAAACACATTTAGCCGTCCTCAAATGCAAGTTCAAGCGTCCTGAAAAGATTGCCTTCAGTGATTGTAATTTCATCTAAAACATTAAAGTTCCAGACTTGATCTGACAATTATCTTATCGGATTAAGATAAAATAAGAATTATTTTATTAATCAACAATGCTAAAGTTTAGACAAAATAAGAAATAGAAATAAAAATAAAATGGCATTAGAGAAAACATATACAGTCGACTATGAAGCTAAATAATCTATAAACTGTCGGACCAGCAGACACTATTGAAACTAACAAAATATAAAGCAGCAATAAAAGCATTACTGTAGAAGCTATGCTATCCAGATATAAAATCAACACACTGCAGGTTCAGTTGAACACACAACAAACACTTTTTCTCCAGCCGACGTTTGGTTGAACTGGGGATAATAACAATGCCTTGTTATGGTTGCTGTGTCAGCACCATATCTACCTGCCTAACGCTATACTCTAATCCCCTGTGTCCAAGCCAATTTTAATTATGCAGTGGCAGACATAAGTGCTGATGTTGTCCTTAAGACATGATGTAATTGAATTACTCGTAAGACCGACAAACAAGTCCCAGCACCGTGGATTATTTGTTTCTAGAACAGTCCTCTAGTAGTATCCTCCATCAGGATGAACAGCTCCTACAAATTACACCAGACTTTTCTCTCAAACACTGTTACAGCAAGGCAAATCTACACTATATAGACAAAAGTACATAACACCCAAATGCCAAATTCTTAGGCATTAATATGAAGTTGGTCCCTTCTTTGCAGATGTAACAGCTTCCACTCTTCTGGGAGGGCTTTCTGCAAGATGCTGGAGTGTGTCTGTGGGAATTGTTGCCCATTCATCCAGAAGAGCATTTATGAGGTCAGAGATGTTGGACGAGAGGGCCTGGCTCGCCATCTCGGTTCTAGTTCATCCCAAAGGTGTTCAGTGGGGTTGAGATCAGGGCTCTCAGTCTGGTTCTTCCACACCAAGCTCATCCCACCATGCTTTTATGGAACTCGCTTTGTTCACTGGGGCACAGTCATGCTGGACCAGAAAAGGGCTTTCCACAAACTGTTTCCACAAAGTTGGAAGCATAGAATTGTCCAGAATGACTTGGTAAGATGGAGCATTAAAGAATCCCCTTCACTGGAACAAAGGGGCTTAGGCCAACCCCACAAAAACAACCCCCATATACCAGAGTGTCCCAATATGTTTGTCTATATAGTGTATGTCAGCTGTTGCCATGCTGTTACTTTACTGGATTCGTCTGCCCTCCACAAGTATGCCCACTACCGCCTCACTCACCCTACAGCGAGCAGGGAGACAACTCAGCAGGTTCCCAGTCACGATGCTCATTACCATTCGCACTCCCTTCATCACCATCGCACACTCACACTGTTGCTAAATGGTCTCCAAGAGGGACCGGTTGAAGAGTGAGGGCTGCTGTTAAACAGGGACCTTGCGGAGCTTGCATGTCCTACTCATATGGTCACATGGTAACAGCATCATTACAGTATTGCGCACAGTTGTCGAGCTCCAAGGACCTGTGATGGGAAAACACCTCGGTAGAGTTAGAATAGTTTATTGTTATCATTACTAGAACCGATCGATGCATCTAAAGTCTGTGCCACTAGTGTAATGTACCGGATATAAGACTCTGCTGTGGTGCGTGACTGTGGCCAATCTACTTTCTGTTCATTCAGAAATATTGGTTTACTCTAATGGAAAATACAATAAGCAAAATGGCTCCAATCAAAGCCAAATAAATTAGAAAGGCATCTCATCTTACGTCAGGGGAACACCAAACAAGGCTGATGGGAATAGAATGAACAACCAGGTGCGGTGTTGTTAGCATCATCTATTTTATAATGTCAGCATATCAGGCCACTGGAATATACAGAGCGCTGAGAGAAAGTCTGGTTCATTCTATCAGTGGTTAATATACTGATTATTTTCTTGATTAACGATGAATTGTTTGGTCTTTACAGCAAAAAATACCCATCACAATTTTTGTCATTAGTGCTCAAAACACTTTTTTTAAATTTAACAATGAAAAAAAAAGTTGCTGATTACCTTCTAATAATTGCTTAATAGTTTTAGCACCGCTCTAATAGAATAATCCTTCATCCAGATTATAATGGGTTGCATATAGGTGATTACAACTAGCAATGTGTTGGCTGCATGATGGAAACTTCTGGAGTTATGGAGACAAATCTCCGAGAGACACGGGGAAAGCTGAACTTTGATGGCAAACACTGAAGGTTTATTATGGAGTTAACGGCCGGAGAATTGACAAGACATTTTCTGCAGCCACGAGTTGACAGATCGGTTCCCCGACCAATTCTGAAGATCTCTACAACAACACAAGGTTCAGAGTGTATAATCAACATTCTACATTAGCGAGACTAAACAAATATGGACCCTGAATCTAACTAAAGCTGTCGTCCATGGAAAAGAATGTACGTCCGGGAACCTACGTTCCAGATAAGAAGGGCTTCTACACGTCCCTAAATAATAAACTATCTCAGGTCAGCTTGTGCTCGGTCAGAAACTGTCATCAACAATGCGCCCAAGCTGCCCCTCCTTAAGGGAGATTACAGCAACCCAAAGGCCAAAGAACTATGCCCTGGGAATAGAGACAGAGGAAGGAGAAAATGATGAACTAGGTCAAAGGTTAAACACCTTAGCAAAATATTCCATAACAGGCAGCATTTAATAGCAGATAGTGGTTGCAAGAACAAGCAGTAAAAAAACAGCAGCGTCTTAAATACAAAAAACTGGGGTGAAGGTTGGTGTGTGAGCGACCCACAGGGAATGCATTGCGAACAAAAAAAAAGGAGAAATAAAATGGTGAAAGAGATGATTAGTTGCAGTTTTATTTAAGAAGCTTAAAACAGCTCTGCGGTGGTTGATGTCCAATTAAACCCGGGGCATTCACTGTAGCGAAGCTCTCAGTCGTCTGCTTCTGAAAGACTTTCCGGCTTTCTCTCATTGGAAAGGTCACTCTCTGTGCTACAGGTGTGAGTCACGCAGCATTCATTTACAAATGAAATGTGACATTTGAGCTCTTCAAATGAGTTGGTTTTTGAAAAGGAGCATTCGGCTTTACCAAGGTCCCAGCAGATATCGTATCTATGCCGCCTCATGACAGACAAGAAGAGAGTTCTGAAACAGAGACCTGACCCCTCTCCCACGCAAAGCACATGCCCTGACCCCATCACTCACTCACATACTGTATGCACACAGGGGTGAACAGGTTAGAGCCGCACACACAGCAGAAGAAAGGAGGCCATCTCACCTGTTCGTCCAGTCTGTGAGCCACGACCGTAGCCGCCTCTTCCTGCTCAGCATCGCTCAGGGGTCGGATCCTCAAGGCAACCTTCGGCACACAAAGACAACTCCTTGTATTTAATCAACTCAAAGGTATTCAATTTGTCGAAAATAAAGGTTAGCAATTCAATTAAACTCTGCCTTGAGTAGTAGGAACAACATTGACGGCACACAAGAACTCTGGCTCCTTCAATAAATGAGTTCTTATTTACAAAGGATGAGCGTCTGGAGTCTGTAGTGATTCAGAGCTGTGTCTGAATATGTACAGCTGTTTACAGAGCTTCTGAGACGGGTTCTGGACGGAAGGAACATCGGGTGCAGGAGAAAAATGTTTGTGTATCTGCCAGTTGCAGAACATATGTGTTTCCTATGTTTTCTCAAAGCGGATCTCTGTCTATTTTTAACATTGAGAGTTTACAAGTTGTGAAAAACCTGGTGGATAAAGTCTTTTACGGCCTTGAAGGGCTTTGTCAAGTCTTGGGAAATAACCTTTGAGATGTACAATTTAAAAGATGTAGGGTTAAAGCCAGACAAGGATGCTCTAAAGATAATAAACCACCTTAGGAGAGGTGACTAAAAGTCTAAATATCCTCATCAATTTTTAGCAAATGTTTCTAACAAAACGTGCATGCCTAATCTTTCTGAAATGTCAAGCATACGATGTACAATTTTCTTTCCACTAAACTAGATAACAAAGAACTAGCATATCCTAAACGAAGCTCTGGTGGCTTGTTTTTTTCCTGTGAATTTTACATTTTCACATGTTGTTTTTCTATGGTTTCCAGTCCCACAGGAAAAAAATCCAAGGTGTACCCTGCCTTTAGAGCAGTGCATGCTGAGCTGAGTTATGTGTCACTGTCACCTTCAATGTGATAAATAGCTATAGAAAAACAGTTTGCTGAATGGATCGTCTATCCAATTAAACTTCACATTTAACTTCTAATCCCTTCCCAGCCTGCACAATGTGACTGTGTCCTTCAAAAAATAGGGAACACGTAAGAAAGATGACATTTCCTCACATTTAGAAACACTAAAACAGACACCTGTCATTTCAGAGGGTATTTAAACCTTCAATTATGAACACTGGCAAATACAAAATGACCAATTGTATGGATTAATACACTAATGCCTGGCCCCCCTGGTGTTAACCTTTCTCTCCCTGCATGGTTTCTTTCTATGCAAACACTCAGAGATGAAAGCTTTTAATAGGTGGAAAAAGAAGGAAGATAAACATTGACAATAAAAGTAGGAGTCTCATATATCCAGAGGCTGGCATGAATGTGACTGACGCAAAGGGGTCATAATAAGGCACTGTCTGTCAGCACCCTGTAGACAGTGTATTACATGCTGGACAAGAGAGGCCAGGCAACTGAAACAGCCACTTCAATTATTCAGACATGAGCTGCAGAACACGCTGCAGGTAGTGAACGGCTCGGACATATAAAATATAACACCAACAATGGATGTTTTTGGAGGTATAGAAAGAAACATCTTGCAGCTATTAACACAAAAAACTGAAAAATACACTTTATGAGGCACACCTGTACAATCTAATGCATGCTGTCACGGTCTACATTTATGATGCGTCTTATCTTTAATTGTTCATATCATTTTCATTTGAATAAAGGTTTTGTTACATTGGATGTGTTATGAGGTTGTGTTGGTGTTGACTGCATGATGTTAAGAGGTGTTTTCCCTTATAACAAACACTACCTCTTATGGAAATGTAAGCCTGTACAAAACCACCTTTAACCATGACCTTTATAACAACATTCCATACAATTTCAACATAAAACCTGAACATTATAGGCATCATATAAGTAGAATTTTACACAGAAAAGTTCAATTGCATTGCATTAGTTTCTATAGGAGAATCTGAGTGTTTGCAGCAGATATCTGAGTATAAGATTGTAATGGTTTAAAATGTACGACAACTAACTAATACAGCTTGTTTGAGTAAAGGGAAAACTATTATACAGACTAAATGATAGAAATGTAAAGCTACAACTGGGGGTATTCAAAACCCCTGCCTTTCTAGGAAGTAATATTAAAAGGATATAGTTTAAACTCACCGTGAGTTGGTGGTCCTTAGATTCCCCCGTGTCCTTCATGGTCACTTACGGTCAAAGGGAAAGATAACGAGTCAAAGGGAAAGATAACGAGTCAAAGGGGACGCTGGACCATTTTGCTCACTGCCACTACCTGCTTGTCAACTCCTCTAGAAATAAAACAACACCTGCAGCCCTTCGCGGACACACACACACACTCAACAACTAATGGACTCGGTGTAGCTGCTAATGCTTTCTGACAGCAGCTACTACCGAGCGTAACAAGCTCAGGTCGCGTCGTGTTCACTTTACGACCTCTCGTTTAACTATCAGTCCCAGCTAGTGTCTGTTTTTTCTCTTTCTACATCCTTCAAAGTGCTACGACGCTCCAACAGCTCGTCCTCTGGTGTTTCCACTGGGCTGGTTAGCAACACGAAACACGGGAATAATTTATCTGGCGGCAGTAGAAAAGCTGTGAGGTGGCAGCCCACCTGCTACTCCCTGTCTGTACTCCTCTCTGCCCGCTGCCCTGCTGCTGCTCCTGCAGCGGGTCGCTAAGTGTGTGTGTGTGCACGCGCGCGTGTGCGCTTGCGTGGACCTTGTTGTCCCTGGAGATCCTCGGAGCACGGGTGTTCTATAACAGTGCCACTTCCGATTAGAAAAAAAACAACCTGGATTTTTTAATATTACATTCACTAAACATATAATCCAAATGTAAATTAACTACAAAAAAGTTTTTTTTCTTTTTGAAATTGGAAATATTGCATATACCTTTTTGTATTTGTGATGCTAATACTTGTACTTAAAAGATTTTGAATGCAGGACTTCTTCTAATTTGTCATCTAACTACTTTAAGACATGTAAAATACCCCAACACCAATACAAATGCAAACTGTAGAATACTTTTCTACTGGAGTTAATTCAGCTTTTACTAAGCATCACTTTTTGCAAGACTATGCTGACATCTGCTGGATGAATACAAAAATACATTGCTCTGCTCAGTTTCATTCAGCCACAATACTTTAGGGGGTCTTTTGTTTCGATTAAAGTCTTTCCAGTGGTAAAGTGTACCCAAAGGACATGAACACCCAACGACGAAGTAAAGACACATTAAATTGTACTCAAAACTGATTTATTCAACTCACAGTTAGACCCCATAGTTGTGGGGTCACACACAAAATTAAGCACCATTCTGAGTGCCTGTACAATGTAACATGCTGAAGGAAATGACACTTACTAAAATAATATTACACAAAACTGCATGTATTAAATCCCTACGGAAAATCATGGTTAGCCAAAACAAACATGTAATGTTTGGACGGTTGGAATTAATGAAAATAATTACCTGAATATTCTTATTTATCATGGTTAGAGCAGCACAGCTTCCCAAGTTATGACTACAACTGTATTGTATTAGCTGGATTACATATAGAGAACATCAATTAATGGCCCTTTAGGAAGTACAAAAAATAGTGATCCTATGTGACAATGCCACACAAAGCTAGCAAAAATATATAAAAGTTGGCACGTTGTTTGAACAAAATCATAACAAAACACATCGGAAAAGAGAAAACTGTCTGTTATTGTACAACTATGTACAGAAGCCGTGTTCTAAAGGCAGTCTCGTCTCCAGAAGATATAGAAACATAAAGCTTCATATTGCAGACGTGTCCGTGTGTGAATGTCAATAAATTATATCTCAACATACCTCCTGCTGTGTGCTGCCAGTGCTGGGTTTGTGCTTCACAAATATCAAGCATTATACATAGAAAATAATACATCAGTTGTGATGTTCACATTTTTTCTCTTTGGAGACCTGAATGTAAGTTTTGTTCTGTAAATAGAGTTTTTTTAAATGTCTTTATTGTGAGCAGGTTGCAATGTTTTACTGCAATGAGAAGTTAATCCTCAAAATCGCTTCTATCCCCTCTTTCATCATAGTCATGATTAGTTGTTTTTTTGACTAAAGAACAGGTACATACAGTAAAGACACATCTTCCCTCAACGCTTTACTAATAGATGAGGCAGCATGAATAATATAACATATTAAGAGCAGATTAAGTCCAGCAGCAGGGTCAGAAATATTTAGCAGGTTCCCCAAAATATGCCTTGGGGCAGCAAGTGTGATTAATCATTTATGAGCACAGAGAAGAGTACCGATGGTTGCAATGTCCTGAGACTTCACAGCCTGGAGTCCTTGAACAACGAGATGTTACACACTGTCCCCTGTGATGCTTGAAGGAGCCACACACACGTTCTGTTTGTGGAGCATGTGTGATGCTGTTTCCCTCCTCCGTCAGATAAAGAAGTCTATGCTTGGAAGTCGTTCCCAAAGTGTCTTATCTGTTCCTCGGTCATGGAAAGATAGGTAGCCCGCATACTCGGGGAGTACTGTGGAGGGAAGAGTGAACACATGGAGGATGTTACAAGCTGATTCAGTGAGCTCATGATAGATTTCACACAGGTATGGGCTGAGCTTAATCTCCAGCAAAGACGAAGGGAAATGCCATGGGGGTTTAAAGGAGAAGTCCACAGAAAATCATTATTGATAATCAATTTTTCACCATGTACGATTGAAAGTGGTTTAGATTAAAGCTTAGTAGTTATAGTAATTGTGGATTCAATGAAATTACAATGAACTCCAGCAATGCAGACTAGCTGTGTTGTCATTACACCACTACATCTCAAAAGACACACTGAATATGTAGATTTTAGTAGTGGAAAGTAGTGTGCTAAGTACATAAAGTCATCTTCCACAAAGCCACAAACTTTTTAAGAGCCACCGTCAAGCCTACAAGTACAGGGTATTTAATGCTAAAAATATGGAATTTCTAAGGAGTATTCCTTTAACTCAAACTAACAAAACACACTCTGGGCATAGATCTTCTTCAAATCTATTACTAAAATGATGTACAGTTAGTAAAACATCAATCATTTTGACACTACTACCTTGTGGCAGTAAGCTATAGAAGTGCATGCACAGGGAGGCTAACTGTGAGGAGACCCAGGGACACAACTGCAGTACCACCCTGTGAATGCTGGGGGAAGACAAACCATCACTAATTCAAAGAGAGGTTCTTGAATTAAGACTTTAGTGAAAAAGCCATGCCAAACAGGAAAACTGCACAGGATCCAAACGTGATTTGAGGTGAAGGAGAGGTAAAAGACGGAGATGCAACAAAGGAGAAATGAGGGAGTAAACCCTGAGAGAGTTTAAAAGACTTACATGGTTTCTATACGGCTGAGAGTATACCTCCAAAAGTTGATAAAAAAAAAAGAGGAAATATAGAAATGAAAAGATACAAACAAACAAACATACACATGACAAACGAACAAACAAAAAATATATAAAAGAAGCTGTTAGCCGCAGACTACTACATGATGATGCACATTTGAGGTCATGAGGGAGAATTGAATTATACATTGTTTGCTGGCATTCATTAGGAAAGAAGTCAGAAGGCATCACATTTCTTTTTGGTTAACTCAAGTTGGAACTATAGGCTGAAGGTTAATGAGATTATTACTCCTTTCAGTGGTAGTTTTGGTCAAATTGAGACCTTTATACATGGCAATAAATAACATGCAACTCATTCATATCAAAGCCGTTATTTACTTTGTATTCCCTGACCTGATGATCAAATTATCTCTTTACAGGGGCTCTATTATGGAACATTTTTAGGTAGATTTTTGTATTGTGTGCCTCCACTGTGACATGTTTACATGCTTTAATATTCAAAAGCTCTTTATTTTTCTCATACTGCCTGTGCTGCAGCACATCTTTTCACCCTCTGTCTGAAACCAGCCCAGTGTGTTCTGATTGGTTAGCTGGTCGGCTCTGTTGTGATTGGTTAACCGCAGTGTTACATAGGGATGTCACTATGTCCCATAAGTAAACAAAGGCCCAATCCAGGCGTTTTAGGCAGGGGGGGAGTGTGTGGGAACTTTGGGAATTTTAGCCTTTGCAGACCATTTACATGCACAAAAACCTATATATAACACTAACGGAAAAGGAAAACCAAAAAAGAATAATAGCGCCTGTTAAATTAAACCTTTAAAAAGACGGTCAAATAAATAGTAGTCCAAAGTAGATTAGATACCTGATGAATACATTTACCTGCTGTATTTCTTCACACACTTGTACTATAAGAGGCTGAGCCCAATGAATATTTAATCCAGAATGTTTATATTTTTATCCCTGCGATGTACAGTAACAGGAGACGAGTGGCTCAGCAGGGGGGTGGGGGGCAGATGTATTCACCGAGGAAGAAAATCTTTAGTGTCAACAGAGAGTGGGTTTATGGTTTACGGTCCGGGTCACTCCCTCCGGGGAATTTGGCCTGAGAGAGGCTAAATGATGTTCACTTCATGATTAAATATTAACCACATTACTTCTCCTCGCCTTGCTTTGGTACGGTTATAAAATCGCCTCAGTAACTTACAAAGGGTAGACGAAGGCACAGAGTACAAAACAAAAGAGTATCTGGTTCAACTACTTTAAGAAATCTTAAAAAGTTGATTAAAGTAAAGCAAGGTTATGAGATATGGCTTAACATTTGAGTGAGCCGAGTCACTGAGTGAAAAGATGATTGAAATAATCAGCAGTTACTTAATTAAAACTATTTACTGTGTTTTAAAGGCTAAATATGTTAGCTTAGATGAAAGTGACATCATAGGAAGGACTTGGCCTCTGGGACCCAACGCACCGAGGGGGGGGGGGAGCCTCTTCCTATCAGAGGAACGTTCTCGTACCGCGGATTTCCCCCGAACAGAGCCGTGTGGTTCCTGTTAAAGAATAAAAGAAGTGGCTCAGAGGAGTTAGGGGATATTAAGATATCACATTTTGGTGTTTACATTTTGTCATGCACTCACATGTACTCGGACATGGGTGCGTTGGAGACGGTGGGGGCGGGCGGGTGGATGCTGGTCTGGCTGCCCATGCTGCTGCTGTAGCTGCAGAAGCTGTGCATGTTGGTGAGGTTGGGGTTCTGAGCCACTATCCTCCTGGCCCGCGGGTTGAAGGGATCCTCCTCATCGATGTCGTCATAATCTCGTTCCCTAAAGTAGATGAGGAGAGGTTACATGTTACACCTTGGTCAGGCTACGTAAATACAGCACAGAGACGCTCAGATTACAAAACACTCAGAGGGAGAGTGACTTCATTCTCTGCTTATGCTCCATTTCTCTCCATTGTAATTGAATGTAGTTGTCTTTACACCCAAAAGCAGCTGTGAGTTTATTTGGTATTCTGTTAATGGTGCCAATGTGCCAAAATGTAAAGGATTACAGGCCTGAAGGCAGGTTTCAAGTTGTATTGTGTGTGTGTGTGTGTGTGTGTGTGTGTGTGTGTGTGTGTGTGTGTGTGTGTGTGTGTGTGTGTGTGTGTGTGTGTGTGTGTGTGTGTGTGTGTGTGTGTGTGTGTGTGTGTGTGTGTGTGTGTGCGTGTGTGTGTGTGTGTGTAAAACCTAAAACAAAGCTCCCAAGAAACAGCAATAGGTAACAAAGAATTTCAACTTCATTATAACAGCTTTACAAGACCTTTTCCCAGACTTACATTGGGAATAAGAGATATTTACAAATCAGAGTACAATATTCAAATGATTATAGCCTAAACTTTGTCAAGTTACTTAAAGCTAAATCCAGGTCTGTTCCCTAGCATAACATTTGCTGTTCATGTGAGCTAGCCTTGAACCCCTACAGGCCCCATGGAAGCTGAAGATACATTTTATACCCTGCTTTCAGAGTTTTACTTGAAAGGATTGTATAGGGGCACGCTCACCCATTTCTGACAAATTGGCAGTGCCTTTCTAAACCAAACTATTTCTCCTTTTTAATTTCGATTATCAATTTATAACTTTTAGAACGAACGGGGTCCCAGCTCCAGCACTGTATGCAGTCCTCTTAATAGATCCATGCTTACAACTCACTAAATCCATGGCAATGATATTACTTTGTTTACACTTACCAAAGCATTGTGGAACCTGTAGCTCCATTATTTGAATGTTGCAGAAATATATAGTAATAACAGGAGTGACAAAAAACATTAGTAATATAATTTTGATGTTGGAATATCAATCATTTCTTGACATTATAAAGTTGTCTAGTTGTGCACCACTGTTTATGGATGCGTATTCTGGAGGCCGACACCTTGCTTTCACAGAACTCAGTTTAATAATTGTAAAAATGAAAAAACAATTATATATATACACATATATAACCCCACACAAACACTTATATTCAGGTTGGCTCATAGAGTATGTAAAGAGGCATAAAGATGGCTGCAGGATGAAGAAATGAGGGCACTGAGGCAGAGAAGCAGAGAACGAACTGACCTGCAGGCAATTTGTCTCCATGCCCTGGGAATGGCACACAGCATGACGGTGAAGGCACAGGCTGCCAGGGAGGAGAACAGGCAGAGGTAGAGTACACCCTCCACCCCGTCATAGCACACCCCCACCATTGCATCCAGGTAGTCCTAAAGAGGTCAAACAAATAATAAAACAGACCAAAAAGGTAGAGGCACACGCTTGGAATCTTAAAGTAGACAAAATGGAGACAAGCACTTAGAGCACTGGGAGTGTGTTGTCTCCTCGGTTTTATTTGTGTCATGCAAATTCAGTGGGATGTTAGACATTCTTGTGTAAACCGCACTGCAGTCATGAGCCACACTGTACAAGTTTAACAGTGCAGGAAACTCAGATATTTAAAAAAAGCTATTCTCATTACATTTTGAAATTCTCTCTCTCTCCACATTCGGTTTGATTGTGAAATCCTGCGTGGCCACTTTACTTCACTGTTGACCTAGTTGTGCTGTTGTGTTGCCAATTACGATGCAGTGAACAAACCTTGTTGAGCCCCCTGCAGTCCAACAGGGCGGTCAGCTGGTGCAGACTGGCCTCCGAGGAGTTGAGCACATGCTGAATACCCAGCAGGTCTCTCTGTGGGGAGGTCACACATACTTGTGAAAAAATCTAAAAATAATTTGACTCTGTTGTAATATAGCATATACTGTATGTCATGGCTTGTGTGTAGGATACCTCAGCTGTAGGGAACAGAGGCACAGCAAACTGCAGCAGACCCTGGATCTGGATCTGCATGGTGGTCAGGGACCTCTGGAAGATGGTCAGAGGCTAGACACAAGAGTGAAGAGCATTAGATTCGACTTATTGTCCTCAGGGGGAAATTCATTTTCACATCACTGTTCACGAACACAATATACATACGATGTAAAAACAACAACAGCAATAACACAGACAACAATAGTTAGCGACACACATGGCAGGTTACACTCAGCGAGGCCTTGTTATTCAAAGCAGCAATGGCTGCAGGCACCAAGCGTTTTTCCAAAGCCAGCCCTCCTAAATGGAAATGTAAAGACTCATCTTAATAGACACGCCATAGTGTTTGAGCACAGAATGTAGATAGATAGAATCGGAGGATGAAACCCTCTTTATTTGTCACATACATGCACACAGCAGAGCACACACAGTGAAATTGGTCCTCTGCATTTAACCCATCCTAGTACTAGGAGCAGTGGGCAGCTATTGTGCAGCGCCCGGGGAGCAATGGAGAGGGGGGATTGGAGGTGTCCGGTGCCTTGCTCAAGGGCACCACAGCAGGGCCTAGGAGGTGAACTGGGACCTCTCCAAGTAGCAGTCCACTTTCCATATTTCAAGTCTGTTCAGGGACTTGAACCAGCGACCCTACGATTCCAAGTCCAAGCCCCTACTGACTGAGCCACTGTTGGAATGTGTGCTGGTTTTTGTAAGCTTGGGTTTTTAAAGTACGTGCAAACTCATCTCCCTCAAAGTGATAACATAAGTAGGCCTGCACAAAATTATAAATTGCAATTATTTTTGATTGATTTTTATAAGGTGGGATATATTAGAGGGAATCAGATGAGACCTCTGTGCCACACTACTTCATTGAGAATAGCATTTTCACTTATTTTGGATAGTGCACAAATCCATATTGAGAATTTTATAACATTTCGAGTAATTGTGCAGCCCTAGAGGAAAGCAATTAGCTAAAATAGTGGATTTAATTTTTCTGCAATTTAATATGTTGTTTAATCCAAAAACAACAATGTATACAGTATGGTACATAAGTGAACCCAAAAGGAAACCCTTTCACTTGACTAAATTAACAACAGGATGTATCATCCTCTCTGCAAACTGCCATCCCTCCACGACCTGAAGCCGGCAGGACAGATTGTGGCCGACCCCTCCCACCCTGGACATAAACAGTTTACCCTGCTCCCCTCTGGCAGGAGGCTGTGCTCCATCAGGACCAAAACCTCTCGGCACCTGAACAGTTTCTTACCTTCCGCTACCGGCCTCATCAACAAAGCCCAGGCACTGACCCCCAGCCACATCATAGACTCGATGCATCACATTAATGCACACAATGCAACTGCAACAAAAACATTTCCTCGTCTGTGTTAACCTACTTGGCAATAAACCTGTTTCTGATTATGATTCTGAACTTAAAACATAAGCACAAGAAAAACACACAGACAAAAACATTTGATAAATAGAAGCTTTTTGAGGCTCTGAACTGATACAAAAAGTAGTTTGTTTCTTTAATTATTGTAGATTTAGGTTCCCACCAACAGGGGGCAAAAGAAGCCCCTACATTCACTGCGATGTAGAGTAAGCGGATAGTCACAACCTGCATGAGAGACAGCATCTTTTTTTAAATTAACATTCAAGCGCAGGGCCGGTTCTAGCCCATTGGCTGCCCTAGGCGATATTGAGATTTTGTCACATCTCCAAAGTAAAATGGTATCTTCACAGTCATCCAACCTTAGAAGAGTAGCTTGGGAAGCTTTACTGGCCTGCAGCTCAATGTTAAATTGATACAGGATATGGTCAATTCCCTCAACCATCCATAAATGTAATTGCTTTCCTATGATCTGACATTTCTGCATCTGCACAACTGTCCATTGTGCTCTCTCTTGAGTCTATCTAACCGCCTGATCAGATTCTTTTTTTTTGTAAGCTTGGGTGAGTTTTGTTCCAAATAAAGTACATAGAAAGTGGATGGAGGAGGACAGTAAGGAAAGGAGAGAACTGACGTTGATAGGAATAGAAAAAGAGCTGTGGAAACAAGTTGACTCAGGAGTAATGCTCCAGAGCGAGGGCACGGAGCAGGGCAGAAATAACAGGCACTGCTGCGAGTCAGGCTGAGAAAACAAGAGAGAAAGTTTGTATGTTTCCCATTCACTGTGAAGCCCTGTATCTGGCAGCTCGATAGTGAACTTTGCACCTGTTGGGTATTTGTGTGGCGGAGAAAAACGCGCTGACTTTGTTTACCAGGCGGGTTGACGGTCTGCCCTCCGCTGCTGCTGTGCTCTTGTTTTCCTCGGGGCATGGAGCCAGATAATAAGATTTGAGCTCCGCTGGACCACAGCTTGCAGAATTTGACTTCACCACTAACTGATGTCAGCAGGGAAGCCAGTGATATGACCCACAGTATCTCTTCTGTGTCTGTGAAGAGTCACCGCACTGAACCTCAGAAGAGATCTGGTTGTACCTATAGCTTTTGTTTTTGGGGGCTTTTGGCAAATGTTGGCATGTTGTGGCTTGTTTTCTTTCAGAGAGTAATACAAAAATGATGGTGTGACAGCGTGGAAGATAGGGTTGGATGATTTGCAATTTTCTAACGTTCAGTCAGTACTGTGAGGTGAAGTAAAGGATGTAAATCAGACAGGCAGCGCTAGATAGAGAGGAAGAGTTTGACAAAGATGGAACATGAGAGGAGAAACAAAACCCCATCCATCACTGATTAAGTGAATTACAGGTCACAAGACGAGGTGAACAGTTTCAAAACATCTAGCTTACACAAGACAATAAAGTGTTTAAATGACTGTGTTTTATTATGTAGTCAGGACCTGCTCCCATTTTAAATACAATCATTTAAATCCTATTTTAACAATGGGTTTGTGTAACCTAGACACAGGGCTGCAGCGAGGATTTAGCATATATCTATTAAATAATTTGTTTTACCTGTACATTTATATTCTTAAGGCACATATTATATAATTATGGCAAAGTAAAAGTTTAAAAGACTTTGGGCTGGGTATTGGAAACCAAAGAAATTAGTTTTTATAGTAGTAATATTACTTGGAGTACTGACCAAAATGTAAAGCATCACGTTTGAAATAGTAAAAGATAAACATTAATTTGTCCGTTTATGAAATTTGTGTCACTTGTACGTCTTGATTTGAATCCGGAAATGTTTTTAACATAGTGACTTATTAGGGAAAATATCTATTCAACACTGATCTATTTCCCAGTTTGATTTACTTTGCACAAAAAAGGACGAAAACCAGTGCAGATTTCCCATAGAAGTGTGGTATATAGGCTCAGATACAGATATGAAAAATGTCCTAAAAGAAAACATATTTTATTTGTTGTAAAATACATTTCAGTGTATGTTTGTAATTGTAGAATATAAAAAAATTCCCAGTAAAAAATACCAATGACAACGATATTAGGTGTTTTAAGCTTCAACATGTAGATATGCTATGATCTGTAAGTCATATACAAGCACACAAAAGTCAATGATCAGGAGAGTGCAGCATCCTGTTTCCTACCTGCTGGAAGGGGTTGGAGAGGGTCTGGTTGCAGTAAAGGTAGTAATGAACAATATCTGTGAAAACACATAAACAGGCAAAGGAAGCAGATTAAATGCACATTGAACTGTAATTTCCTACTTCTACTTAAGGGTAATTAGTGTCATGCCCACAGCTTTATGCTCTTATAATTACAACTCCATTTACAGAAAATTATTCATATGATTCACAATGAAACTCACCAGTGCCGATGACTCCCTTCGTCTGGCTCAGGAGGAACTTGTCAGGGGATACGCAGAAATCACTTGTGCCCTGGAATCAAAACAGGAGACGTGTAAGAGCAGAAAACTAATTAAAATGAATGATTTTTAATATAAATTAATAAAGAAACATTCAGGAAGAGAAGGTCAAATACTCTAGGCAACATTAACAATGTATTAACACTTTGACATCAAGCTTTTGAGTCAAACAAGAGATGAAACTGCTCTTATAATACACTTTTACATGTCGAGAAAATAATATTTTTCAGTTCTGCTACAGTATATCAACCCATTTCACTCCACAGCACAGTGGTAACAAGAAACCTGGATTTGACAAATAACAAAACTGAAGGGCAGTGGTCGCCTCCAAACTGCATGTTAAATGTCCCCCGGGCTCAGGTCAAACACACTGCCTGTAGCTTTACTTTCTCTGAGGGGGGGCAGCTAATGAGCCCCGCACACAGATGAGATACAATGAGTGTAGACCAAGCTGGTTTGTTAAGACACAAGGGAGATGAAGGAGCTCTGCAATTCAGGAGTAAATTAGTTAGAATTCCTGAAGGGAAAGCAGTGATTCTCTGAGAATGCAGAGTTCCGACTTCCTGCTGTCTGTAATTAAGAGTTCTGCAGAGGGGTGCATTCATTATGCATTCATTTACTGTGTACTAAAGAACTGAACTGCAGCCCACACACACACACACACACACACACACACACACACACACACACACACACACACACACACACACACACACACACACACACACACACACACACACACACACACACACACACACACACACACACACACACACACACACACACACACACACACACACACACACACACACACACAATTTGAAGATTCCCATGTCGACACACACAATAGGAGTCAGTTAAGGACATAAGCAGCGCAACCAACGATTATTTTCATTTTCTATTATTCTGCTGATTGTTTTCTACACTAATCTAGTTCAAAGTTGTTACTTACTCATGTCTTCTTTTGTCAGTAAGTAAAAAAAACACAAAGATATTCACGTGATATTAAACAGAGAAAATACAGAATCCTCCTGTTTGATAGGCTGAAAACACGTCTGACATATTTTGTTTAAAACATTACACAATCGCTAACCAAAGTAGCAGTTGATAATTTTTCATCCATCCACTTTTGAAGCTCTTTCCAACATGCATATCTGAACAGGAATAGTTGCATCACCAAAAGATGCTCAGGAAGACATACGCACAGTGTGAACACTAATAGGCCACACTGGCATGCTGGGTTGCTCCCAATGTGGAGGGTGCCTGACATCATTAGAGCAACAAAACTAGTTCTGATTTTAAGTGGGGCACAGCAGACTGGCAGCTGTAGTAAGTACATTTTTAAAAGTTAAAACCTGGGTAAGGAGGATGATCTTCACACATTGTTTGGATGGCAATGGTATGTTTAAGCAGGTTTTAATGCTTTTAAGGTGTCCACTGTTGCTTGCATGCTCCTGACAAGTTCAGGGCAAAACCATTAAAGCCAGTTCAAGTGGAGAGTGAGGCGCATGTGTGCACGTCATTTATTTTATTCCGCAGTAGACTGATGACCTGTCCAGGGTTTGCTATAGACTGCAGCCACCAAAACTCCCACAGATGAATGATTGGTGTCAACAGTTGGAGTTAAACCAGGAAATGCAGTAAAATAAAAGCAAAATCTTCCAAGGCTGTATTAGTCCAATTATTCCGGTGGCAAAAAATTCACTGCAATTTCAGAATATTTGAACATCTATAAAGCAAACAATCATAGGTTCCAGCTTCTCCAATGTAAACATTTGCTGCATATATCGATTTTTATGGAAGATCTACGGTTTTCGACTTCTATTCGGACAAAATAAGCTCTTATGAAAGCATCACCTTGGCATTCTTCCAATATTTCATACACAACATGATGAATCGAGTGACAGCCCTACAGAGTGTCATATACTGTATATATGACTAGAGTCATTCTTATTCAGAGCAATGCAGTCCGTGAGTCACAGAGCAGTAAAAACACATACACACACAAATAGAAGATAGATAGATAGAATCGGAGGATGAAACCCTCTTTATTAGTCACATACATGCACACAGCAGAGCACACACATTGAAATTGGTCCTCTGCATTTAACCCATCCTAGTACTAGGAGCAGTGGGCAGCTATCGTGCAGCGCCCGGGGAGCAATGGGGAGGGGGATTGGAGGTGTCCAGTGCCTTGCTCAAGGGCACCACAGCAGGGCCCAGGAGGTGAACTGACACAAACACAGTGTCTGTATAACCTTCGTTAAGCCTGGTTACTCACACTGCATTTACAGGCATGTACCACTCACATTAACACCCAATTAAGAAGACAAACAATGCAAACACAGTTGAGACAAAAGCATGATGTCTGAAAAATGAAGGAGCATCTGCTGACTGTTGATGTAATTGCTTTGTTCACAGCTGTTTGTATCCCTGCCTCACCAATTATGAAGCCCTTTTAACCTCCATGTTTGCTCTCAGGCAGAGAACAGTGGACCCATTGGCAGTTAACCATACAGTGCAGTTGAGGTCAGCAGTAGTCAAACACCACGAAACAGACAGCTTACACAACAGGCCACGATAAATGGCAGGGTTTTGTTTTGATTTCTGTCAGTTATCAAGTGGCTACAATACAACAAGCACTGATGGACATTTCCAAAGATTTTCAAACGAACCCCTTATCATTTTTTTGTCAAGCTGTTACAAAATTCACAAACACTTGGGTCTGGAAAAGGTGGCTGCAGATATTCATGGTCATTTGAGGATTTCCTACAGGCAACAATGCCTACTTGTTAACAAACAGTTTGAAAAATAAAAAAACGGATTACCATGACATGTATGTGATGCTTTCTTGCTCCTTTAAAGGGCCACAAAGCCCAAACACTCTACTTTTCAGCTAGGTAATGGCTGGATTTCCATTACATTTGCTCCCCAGAGAAGGAACCCCTTTTGATTTTGATGCAGCATATTCAACATTACATTTTTGCGGGGTTTGGGACGGTAACTGTCGTTTTTCTAGCTTTGATATCACCAGGGTTTCAACCGTCTACCATGCAAATGTAGACCACCGATAGTGTAGACTTGTAAAGGAGACATTAACATTGCTAGATGAAAGAGAAGGATGAAACCAGAGAATAGTTACTCCATAGAACGCATATGATCTGCTCACACCTCCTGCTGCTTTCTACTCCATGCTCATTATCTCCAACTTAAATGATCTCTTGTTAACAATCCTCCACCGCCTCGAGTCAAAACACAACACCCACAAAAAAACTGAGAAAAATAGCACATAGGCCTGAGGCAGGTGAGTCGAACTCCAGTGCACATGAATCTGATACTCTTTCAAATGCATCTCTCCATTTTCGCATAACCATCTTATCCGTAACCCTCTCACTTAAACAACTGTGCGTTTTTTTGAGAGCCATAAAAGAGAAAAACAGTGAAATTATTCACCTAATCAGCATGATTAAAAGCAGCAATAGGATTTGTGTTGTCATAATCTTAGACTCAGGTGAATCAGGTTTGTATTATAACGCTGACAAGGTTTGAGTTTGCGATTTTATTCTTTTCGTTGGTCTATTTTCAGCAGTGAGCCGTTTGACAGCAGAGCTCAAAAGCGTATGAGGGGACAGAAAGACAAACCAAGATCAGAAGAATTTTGAGATTGGGCAGTAAGAAAGCACTAATACCTTTTTATGATGACACATATTTTTCTGAGAAAGCTAAAAAGATGGAAGGATCCTTGATTAGCAGCTGTTGAGCTCAAATATGCATTATTTTGGATGAAAAGGTTAGATGCAAATGCAACACAGTGCACAATTTGTAAGCATTTTGGGAAATAAGTACACATATGTCACTGAGACTATGGGTGGAAACATTTTGCTGGGATGTGCTCTCATTGTTGAGAATTGTTTTATCATCATATTTTTAATGACACACTGCAGATATTTAAAACGCATCCATACTCATGCAGGTATATGAACATGTGCAGCATCATCTCTCTTCCCTTACCCCTTACACATTGAAAGACATTTGTTAAGTGCAGTGTGCGTTAAAGCAATTCATCACCACTGCCAGGCAGGACAAGAATTAATTGCAGACCAGTTTACACTATTTTATATTGGGTAAGCAAGTCAGTCGGGTGAGAAAGCTAAGCAGCGTGAAGCAGCTCACCACAGCAGTCGCCAGGTCAGCTCCCAGAGAGGTCCAGCTCAGGACCAGCGTCAGCACTCCAAACACCATCATCCTGCAGGGACACAAAGCAACAAAAAGGTCACAGTGCAGCTCAGAACATATTACTGAATCACATGCAGAAGACTTAGCAACAAGGAAATGATGGCTCGGTAAAGCTCGCTATTTGTCTATGTGAAGTATTGTACGATTGAAACACAATGAGGAATGATCAACACTACTTGTCCCACTTTGATCTGAGATTGTTCCTATTTTTTTTTTTATTGATTACAGGATGACCACCCTTTCTTTCTAAAACTGCATCATTAGAAAACAGGGAGTGTACCAAGGGTTTGTCATTTAAACCTGCAATATTATTTTTGGCCACCTGTTTTTGTTGGCACCGCACCAACAATTTGTAAACAAAATAATGACATATGACGACCTTGTAAGTTTGTATGCTAAACTTGTTAGCAGAAAAAATGCCTATCCACAGCCAAACACAGCATTAGCATTGATTTGCATTTTTTTTTGTGCCCACTAGGACAATTTGAGCTACTTTTTTAAACAAAAAAATGTTTGCTTTTAAATTGACTGCACTATGTTGACCTGAAAGGTAATAGTTGGGTATTTAGAGAAGAGTTGAGTATTTATTTTACCCTAGAAGCTGATGAGAACCAAAACAGTACATTACAAGCCAGGAAAAAAACTAAAAAAGCAAGAAGCTATAAAGCTCCATTAAGCTGAGAAAATGAAGAATTGATTGAAAATTCTTTATGGGTTTGTCACCACAAGCGACTCCTATCATCCTATTCATATTTTCATAAAACATGAAAAGAAATAACATGATGTAATATGTGCGACAACATCTATAATAAATACAGATGGACAAACTCAAAACTAAAGCAAGAAAGTGAAAATATCACTATCAGCGTCCTACAGCGGGAGTACAGTGACGCAGATGGAGCAGTTACTGTTATTGAAAGGAAACAGCGTGAGCCCTTAGGGGCAGGAGTGGTGAGCTCATTGTCCTGTCATCAACAGAAGAAGTCAGAGGTCATGTTTTTATTCTGTGGGGGTTGATTCTGTAGCCTGAAAATCGTTTCGCATAAATGAGGCTTTATGTACCGAGGAACGTGCATACCCGCTCTGCTGGCCCACATTAGATTACGGCACCACCTGGGTGGGTGACTGTTGCCTGTATCAATGAGGACATTAACATGTGGTTTTATTTTACAGTGGGCTCCCTCCCTGATGATCTTATACTATCAGAAAATGACATAAAAGGACATGGATTGGGGGGTTTAGGGTGATAATCTCCACATGCAGGGGGGCATTGATGGGTCTGTCAGTGTGTGTACAGCAGAAGATCAATAGCCATTAAAAGATGAACAGTTGCCCTATCATAGATCAGCTAATTGGTTGAAATAATCTCTAGGAAATCCAATAAACTCCTCCTGATTTCAACACTGTGGCACTTTCCAGATACTCCCTTTACAGCATGTCACCTGCTATTACATAAACTTGGTGTGCATGTCTAGGGCCTGTTATTTTTTTTACACTCACCCTGGAGAATCGAATTCCCAATGTGCTGAGAAGATACTAAACTCCAATCATTGACACTTACAAGCCACAACTTGTGTACTTATTCTTTATTCTTTATTACATTTCTTCACTTTCCCTCCACCCTGTCTCCCCTATCTTTCTCTGCCTTCTGCTGCTCTGTTTATCAGTTTTCACTCTAGTCTGTCAACCTCCTCTCTGACATACGGAGCCTGCTGTGCCCTGACACTTAGCAAGGAAATAGAAGGGAATGAGAGCAAAGCGTCCCAACTTGATTTAAAATCAGGAAGCAGAACAGATGCAAAGGTTGCTCAACTGTCTTACTGGTTGAGTGTTTTTTACCACACTAATGTCTGTATTGATCTACATATAGTTACATAGAAAGTATATTGTTGAGTTCCTCGAAAATGTTTCTGTACCTAATTTTTTACTGAATGTGTCTACTAGCTTTTTGTGTTCATGCATCTGTGAACACCTACACACACATGCACACACCTACATGTATATGGCATATGTTACTAACTCAATCAATCTGTCTGTATTAGTTCTGGCTTTTCTGTAATTTATACTTTAATTCCTGTAAATGACATAATATTTTGAGACTTTTAAAGTTGCAATGCCTATTTGACAGTTATGCTGTTGCAGGGTGTGGTACTGGACTGTGTGAGTTTCTTTAAAACACTTTGACATTGGATGAGCAAGCAAAAGGGAGGAATGCCCTCTGAACTCCTCCTCAACATCAGCAGAAGCCGAGCAACTGCTGTTTTTTGCTCTGGTTGGCAAAGGGGATTCAATAAGCTACACTGAATGGCAGGCAATCGGGTGTAAACATAACGCAAAGCAATTCAAGTGAAAAAGTCACAGAGGCCAATGAACAGGGCAGATAATGCCAGCGAATGCACACTCAATGGCTGAGGTCAAGTCACTCTTAATTAAATCAGAGTGGGAAGTACATTTTCTTCTTAAGTGAAAAAAAAAGATATACAAATAATCATTATATGTGTATTAAAACTGAGTGAAATGAGAGTGCAATGTTCTTTAGGGAATGTATATCTCCTACACAGTATGTCTGAACATAAAGATGCAGAACACCAATGTTCTGAGTACACTTCCCTGTGGTACACCATAAACTCCGTTGCAAATTAGTAGAATATAAAAAGACAAGGTTGCCTTGGTGGTAAACTTTCTAGGGTAATATTCTTCTGGACCTTTATTTGTTTATTCACCTGGTTTCAAACTAAAATCACCTTCTAGGATGAACAACACCCTTATATTGAGGAAGAACATATTTGAACTGCACAGGTGTGATACCAATTGCTGAACTCAGCTGCCATTTCAAAATGTTTATTGCAGAAAACAATTACCACGTCCTTCAGGCAGCCGGTGTTCATTTTTCTTCTCCATTCTTACCAATGCTGCGATTGTGTTTCATTATAATTTCAGGACAACCCACTCATGTGCATTTTTGTTCAAATGCCAATTCTTCTTGGTGTAAGTCCTTGCTCATGACAGTTAAAATGATTTCTGTCCTCCAGGGAGATTTGTTTTTTTTCCTCATTTATTTTCTTATGCATGAGAAGCCCGGCATTGTGCAATCCATAAAATTAGGCTTGGGTACAGGTTGTGTTTATATCAAGACATTATAAAGTTCAGTTCACCTGATAGAAGCTTCGTTATGAACTAGGGTTTTGCAATGTCAGTTTCTGAGATTTCTCCCACCATCCCAATGCAATGGAAGCAGATGGACAGTGTTTGCAGTGCTCTAATTGAAAAATCAACAATAAAGATACAGAAGCAAAAGACCAACTATATTCCAAATAGAAACAGGCAACAGAAAGGTCTATGAATGCGTCTTCTTGTCGAAGCTTTTATTGTGTGTCATGCTAACACCCAGCCAGCCTGTTAATAGCACCAGGAAGAGCCGACAGGCCCCAAGAGTATAATCTTCTGCGGAAAGTCTCCAACCACTTCCACTCTACTGGAAGAATCTATGCATTGGGAGGGCAGACACTCTTGACACTGACTCATCTTGTGTGTGCAGAGGAGGTGGAAAAGTGTGGTGGGGGTGGGTTTGTGGTTAGTAGGGCAAATTTAGTGGAGCTCACACCCTGAACTGACTGATTGAGAGAGACAGAGCAACACTTGGCTTGATGAATGGAGACCGGGTTGATTTCGTACCCTGTGAAAAGCTCCTTTAGAGCAGAAAAAAAATCACATTCCAGTCTATATGGATACACTTTGATGCTGTAAGGAGATTAAAGGAGCACGGCATGTAAAAAAGTGTACATACAGTAAAGTATTTGTGTGCCATTTATCATCGCTTGTTATGTCATCTTTCCTTGTAACATGTATTTTGATGTGTGGGAGTTCTTTTTGTGGCATCATTTATACCAATATCCTGTCCACTTCCTGCCTCCCCAACCCACGTAAAAACAGCAATTATATTATTGTTTCCTATCTATAGGAAATCGTCAAAAAATCTCTTGCTATGTTTTACTTTTTAATACCCTGCATGTGCTGTTTTTATTCATTATGTGTTCCATCACTCATAAAGGCAATATCAATAAAATATGAACCTGAAAAGAAGCCTAAAAATAAAAAGCTTAATAATTAATTAAGTACCATACCAGGGTCAAGAGAAATCATACTGTTATTAAATGTGATTTATTGTATGTCTGAGGCCATTTAAAGCAGGTCGAGTGTTAAACTGGAGTAACAATCTTTAGGAAGTTGTATTGTTGATAACATCAAATGGCTTTGCTCCCATCTCTCCACAGCTCTCAAATACAATTTGTACAGAGAGCTTTTGACACAGAAAGACTGAGAGTAAATTCAACCTACTGCTGGCAATGCTGTAAGGCAAGTGAATTACAGCAAGGCTCGCAGGGCAGTGTTTGTACAAGGACATGATCCAAAACTGGATTTCGCAATTTCCCATGAGAAGAACTCCTGCCTCCAGCTCCCTCTCTCTATTTCTACACCAACTCATATTCATACATCTTATTCTCAAAATATCATATATGTTGAATGTTGTTCCTGTTTGGAACTAAATATTAATTTAAGGCACTGCATCGGTTATTTTTCTTAAAATGATCGCGCTGTGAATAAGATGTGTATGAGAGGGTATTTACCTGCCACAATAGATGTACGAACTCCAATCTAAAGCTTTCAACGTTTAAGATGCAGTTTTTCTTTATACATATATGAAGTAAAGTGAATCTAACCGAAAATATAGTTGGGGCTCGGTTTTGGCTTATATAATGTACAATAAATAACCTAGTAGCTGACTTGAAAAAGTGACTATTGTGTAAGCTCAGCTTCACATTGCAACATGCTGTAGCAGCTGCTGTGTGAGTCAAAGTGACCACAACTAAATGAATGTTCCCAGTTAGTTGGGATTTATTCAGTCTGCTAACCTCCATATCCACTCCTCATACATCCTGCCCTTGATATTGTTTTCACTCTCAGAAGATCACACATAAAACTAAAATGTTGCTCTTGCATTTGTTTGAATCGATATGTTTAACAGAGTGTATGAAACTCACGTGGTAAGTAGCCAGCGAGACTGCTTGGCCAGGCCCAGACAGGCCAGCAAGCAGATGATCAGGTCCAGGATGAGGATCAGCAGGTAGGTGAGCCACCTGCAGGGACAGACAGAGAGAGAAAATTATAGTGCTGCTGGGAAATGTCTTTTTTGGCAAAGGGGGTTGAATTTTGTTCAAAGGAAACGCCGGTTTCATGTAAGCCAGGTGTTATTGATGTAGTTATTGCAATGGTTCCTATAATGTATAACTCTACCTTAGTTGACTAAGGTTTGCAAAACTTATTTTAATATCGTAACAAGGCAACTGTAACTATGCACAGCACATTATGTCAAGTAAGGATTTCTCAGACTGTTGAAGGTGGTGGTCTTATACTTCAACTATATTAATATAAGACAAAAATAGAATAACAATAGTATCAGGTATGGATTATACAGTGTTTATTTCAGTACCTGCGCTTGAGACTGCAAACGTAGCGTGCCCTGCTTACTAGCCGACACAGTAAAAAGTAAGCTAACATAGCAACTTTGACATGGTTCTTTATCTGATTTGAGTTAGTTTATACTCCAGTGAAATCCCATGTGGGCTTTATTAATGTGTATGTATTTATACAGGGATATATAACATTTAAATAACATTTCAAACATATCTTTTCATTAATAATATTGCACCATCATACTAAGGTTAACTAGCTAAACGGCCAAACAAGAACAAAGTTTTCTTCTACATTTGTTATTAACTGCTAAGGATTCTGACTGTTTGCTTTTGAGATGTAGCTTTTGCGCAATACCATGTTTGTAAGTGTCATTATATCTATGACATGGTTCCTTTTACTGAAAGGAGTCAAGTGGAAGCATACAATTCAGTTAGAGACATCATTTTCAACCAGCGTTTTCAACAAACTCTTGGAGATAATGTTGGCTTTTGTTAGCTTAGCTAACTGGCTGGTGATATTTACCATTTTCTATTTAAAGAATCGTTTTTCTTGAGGGGTTGAAAACTAAAACGTTATATTGACCCACTTATTTTAACATCAACAGGCACATGCTGTCATCTGAGGTGTGTGTTGATGCTTGAGGGTATAATCCTGTCCAGTATTGCCCTCCCCAGTGAATCCATCTGTTAGGTGGGCAGTGGTCAGTCTGGGACCGGACACACAGAAAGCCTGTCCAGATGGTTAATAATGAATGGACTCATTTCCATATGGCTGAATGTTTCATGCTGTGAAACAAATGGGGGTAGGGGCCTCTATATCACCTATGCACTTGGATGTATCAATACATCCAATTAAGGTTTCTTTGATTTTTTTCTCATTTTTTCGGCATCATTGAGCATCTTTTTCATCATAACTCCTGCACTTACATTCTCACTTTGTAGATTCTTCTTCCCTTCTAAATTATTTATTTTATTTCCCTCCCATTTTTTTTCCATCACTATACTGCATCCTTTCTACATCTCCCTCATCTATCTTTCCTTTTTTCCACTCTCCCCCTCCCCGTTGTCTCTTTCCCTTTCAGCCCCTTTTCCCTCACTCGCCCTTCTTTCCCTCGCCACCGACTCCTTGTTTTTTCTTCCTTGTTTCATCTTTTTCCCTCTTGGCACTGTACAGCATGAGAAGCTGGGACATCCACATGCACATGGAGCCTCTTGGGTGACACTGCCACCGTGTTTGTCTGTGTCATCTTAATCCAATTACAGTCAAACTGAGTGCTGCACAGAGGCGCCCTGCTACAGGGGGTTACACTAATGTATAATAGAAAAGTAAGTCTGCAAGAAATTGTATCGGAAAGCAAGAAGCAGTTCTGAATGTGCTAGATTCAGTTTGAAAGGTTAAATATGATAAAGGAAATAGCATTTTATCGAACTTCCTTAACAGAGAGGTCAGAGGTCACAGTCATCCACCTAGGTTTTATGAGGAGGCATCTGCCAGCTGACCCGGTGCACACACTCACCGAGGAACCCATTCAAAAGCCCATAAAACCATACATTTTCTTTTTTTTTTATACCATTACAGATAAGTAAAATAGTATAATTAAGAAAATGAGTACAAGTAACTCATATATCCATGCAGTTAAAAGGTGAGAAGGTTTTCTTACTTTTTACAAAACATATAAAGCAGTGTTTTATTCACATAAGCACTTCTTTAGGTTGTTAATTCCACAGTTTAATTTCCCTGACAGCAATTCCAACCCAACCCTTGGTGTCAAATCTAGGCATATAAACTCCATGATCAAATATAAAATGTGTGCAAAAGGGTGTTATAAAATGTAAAAACTTGCATTGACAGCACTGTCCTCAAAGTATCTGAGGTTGCAGAGTCAAGGTGTAAAAAATGTAGTGATGTTCTGAAAACTGCGGGATTATTTAAAATTCTCCTTTGGATTCCTTTCTTTGTTCGTAAGCAAGTTTGAAGAGTAGACAGAATGTTTCAGGATGAACACACTGAAGATGGACAACCAACTCTGACACAGCAACACTTTGATGAGTCAAACCAAAACATCACGACACACACGGACAGATACAAACTCACACACATGCAAGCACAACCACAGCTATTTGTCTGGGCATGAGGCAGAGATAATGAGTCCATTAACAGTTTACAGTGTCTGGCTGTCTGCCCTCGGTTTGCTTACTCTATTATTGCACAGCTCTGTGGTTTATTGAATTATTGGCAGAGAAAAGGAGTCACATTGCAGATCAATACAAACACACCAGCTTGTCTGTTACTGCAAACTCCACGGAAATACTATCAAGGCTTCACAAGGACTAAAACATTGGCACTGCGTTTTTTTAGGTGATATATATTTCAAACACCTCACAGAACCATGTTCTCAGTGGACTACTCAATTCACAGACAGTTAATGGATGATACACACGTGCAAACAACATATTTCATCCCATCCTCTAAATATCAAGTGATGTATTCAGGTCATCATTTATGTGAAAACATGAATTATCTATTCGACTGCATGTTCAAGTTTCTCAGTGATCGCAGCCATTATCGAGACATGATATCATAGGCTTGAATGAATTTTGCATCTCCAATAATCCATTATATGCATAGTTAACGTTAATTTGTAGCATTTATATATGATCATAAAATGTGAAAGGTCTTTTTCTGGTTGATCAGCATCTTCCCACGAGACAAGATATAAATAACTCTATCTATATGTAACAGATCTCTACTGATGAAACAGGATTTGGGTCATATGTGAAAATTCTTATAATTCTGTTAATAGCATTCTGCAGCAAAAAGTCTGAAGTAATTCTTCACTTTAAGCTAAGAACTAAAACTGATTCTCTATCCGTAAGACTATACATTTTCATTTAGAAATCCACGAGAAAGCTTTAAACTTTCAGAAAATGTTGGACACGATTTACCCTAAAATGTATATTTATGTGCGCAGGAAACAACATAATCCACATCCTAAACGTTCTACTCTTTTCCCTTACAGTTTTCCTACAGATGTGCACATCAGTAGCATCCACGGCATTGTTAATTGTTCACTATTCCACCCTGCACTGCAGACATCAACATTTTCCTCTGTTCTTACCTGTAGTACTCCACTCTTGCTGTTTGATCAGCGATGGATGCGAGGTCCACTTTAGCCTCCTCCCAGTCAGGCAGGCCCAGCAGCTGTTTGATCACGTTGTCCGCCATCTGCTGCATGAACTGCAGGGTCTGCACGTAGTCACCCCGCGTGGCGAAGATCTCGTCCAGCCTGGCGAGGTGCTGGTGCAGGCCACTCTTCATGCTGCCCATTGTGCCAGTCACCTGGAGGGCAGAAGAGGAGAGGAGGCGTGAGAGGAATAGGTACAACAGCACTGCGGCTGGGAGTGGAATACCAAGCATGCAAGCTAATGTACTGGCCCATTCCTGAGGTATTATAATGTATTGATAAGTAATTGATGATTGAGTTTCATTCTGGTAACAGCAAAGAACTAGTTCTGTGAAAACGGTCACCAGAAAAAAATGAGAGTTTGAACAGATAGAAATGTTTTTGTATCCTCCACCTTTCTACTAAAATAATAATGTGTTGACCGACTTCTTAGAGCCGAGCACAGCAAGGAATCTTTTCATATGTGGGTGCCTTTGCTCAACTTTCCCACCTGACAAAGTTTCCCGGGAAAAAAAAAGTGACCAAAGGTTAGGTAAACCCAAACATAAGGCTGGTGTGTGCTGCAGAGTAAAGAGAGGTGGGTGGGCGGAGCAGTGTGGGAGAGCTAAAACACTGAGTGTGGGTGTTAGTGAAGAGGTCCTCTTTGAGCAAACAGCTGGAAAACAGCCAAAACTACAGAGCCCAGAGGTGAAATAGTAGAGAGATTTCTTTTTAAGTTAAGACTGCTGTTGCCTATCAGACTTTTCTCTAAACTGATGATTCACTAATGTTTATCTGTATACACCATTTAATCATATATAATGTAAGCTCTTTCCCAAAGGGGGATTATTATCAGATGTGTACCTCGTCGGCCAACTACAGCAAGACCACATTATCTTTGCACTGTGAACATCTCCTGTAAAGGCCCTTTCCATTTCTTCAGGTTTAATGTCTCTGTACTTAGCTTGAAGGGAAACGTTGTTTACAGGGAGATGGCATTCACAGAGACATCCTGCTATTTGATCATTAAAAAGGGTAATAAATACTTCCATTCAGCTCAGGGTACTTGGCATTCACTGAAGAGAGCACTCATATTGTTGCCTTGTCTGTCAGGCACGGGATTTGCTTGGAGCTGGAGCTGAGGCGAGGGGAGGTTGGGTAGAAGTAATAGTCTGTCTGCATTCAACACTCGACCAGTACTAGATCACTGCAAATAAGACTGAGATTCTACAGCCTTGCTAGTGTGAGGCAGAGTTGTGGTTCTAACCAAACATGCTCACAGTGAGAATACTTATAGCGTAGGCCATAGTAACGAGGTGCACCATCTTCGTTTGACATGATAGCATGCTTACAATGTTAATAACCCAACATTTAGTCATAACCTATTGGACATATTGAATTATTGATGATTGCTCTAGATTAAAAGTTACAGGATTACCAAAGCTATCATTATATATCATCTTGGGACATTGAATATCTGTAGCAAACAAAGTTCAGAATATAAAAAACCTTCCTGGTGATGCCAAAGAAAGTCAGTAGATCATTCAAGTCATTAGGCTTCATCCTCTGGAGACCATGACTGTGTGCACTAGTGGTTTTAATGCAATGTTGTAAACTCATTGTGTTTTTTTAGCATCATGCAGGTTAAAAGAAATAGCAGTGTATCTTTCGACGTGGCCTTCTAGCAAACAAAGACATATTTGGTTATTATTGAAAGTAAATTTGATGAACAAGAATCTTCTATGTTATGCTTCGTTAAATTACAGAAATCAAGGTAAGTAGAGAAGAAAAGAATCCACTATCCTTGGAAAATCTGTCCAGGCACTCCAGCACAGACAAGCCTGGGTTGAGCAGAATCAGATTGAGGCTCATTTGTAAACAGCCTCTCATAGACATTCCAGGACTCGCCTGCTGTAGGTCCTGCATACATTAGCTAACACTTAACTGTATGTATTGGAGACATTGTTGACAGGATTTGATAATTGTTATTTGGTGGGGGAAAAAAAAGACAACTATTAAGAAATAACAGCTATTTGAGTACTTTTCAAGAGTACTCAATGATTACTACAATGCAATTATTGTGAATGCCCTTATGTGCACCATATTTAAATGCATTTCCATTCCATTGTTAATGAAAGACTTCAGTCAGGGACAAAGTGGTGAACCAATGGTCAGACTGACATTCCCATATAACGTCATGCTGGCAGAGCAAAAAATATCCATTAATCCATCCATCTATCAATCGGTTAATCCATTAGCTATACCCGCTGTTCCTAAGGGTTTTGGGTTTGCTGGAGGAATCACCCTGTGAACCAACAGTCCTACCCATGGGACAATGTATCTGTGCTCTGTAGTTTGTTAAGTGATCTCAGATTGAGACCACTTCCTCCTCAGATTTAGCAGAAGAAATCGCAGTTGAGAAATGAAGTCAAGTATCTGATTCTTGCCTCTTGTGTGAGAATCTTATCTAAAGCGCCTGGGGAGACAGTCAATCCAGCTAATCTCTCCTTCGTCTTGGTCTGATCCTCACCGTGTAAATGATCCGCGCCGATCAAGAAGATATAATTCCCAGTCCCAGTCTTTATCTCAGTATGATGTTTTGAGGGCATTCTGTTCCTCACATCTTTCAAAACAAACAATTTGCAGCGGATTGTGTTTGGTTGCATAGCTTTTGTATGGTGGGATATTCATTTCTACACGCCGGAGGGTAGACAACAACAAACACAAAGAAGAAATCGCAATAAATAACCTAACGGTGACAAATGGAGAGTGGTTTTGGGCTAAAGTGGCTGTCAAACATCAAATGTAGTTTCTAGCTTGAGGAAAGGAATGAAAATATAGATCAACGAGCATTATGTTATGGTTGCGGTTGACCATAGTGTATTTCAATTGAAGACCCTGCGCTTAGGGGGGAGGGTCATTTCTTACATCCTTCTCCTTGCCTCTATTCTCAAAGGATAAAGTATCATTTCTTATTACAAAATAGAAGCCTGAAATGTATTATCCAATCTTTCACACAGTTTTAATATGCCATTTCAAATAGGTACGTACTTGCATGAACAATAACAGTAGTTTCACAATTAATACGTCATAATAATTAATATCAGACCATTTATTCTTATCCAAGATTTAATACAGAAAATTAAAACTCAAAATAGTTGTTTGTGCTTCAGTTTTGTCTAGAACTTCACAATACTGCCTCTAAGGCGCCACAGAATATTAACCCTACTTCCTTCACTAGTATTGGATATCTATCTTTAAGCCTATTGTTGTTGGTACATGGCCTCAGAGAAAGCAATGCTTCAGAGAGGCCACTGGGAGCACGAAACAGAGAGAGGCTGTAAAAGAACATCACGTTATTTAAGACACATACCTCCCCGAGTGTCTATCTGAAACAGAAAATTGCTTGCCAAGACTGAGCAATCATTGCATAATCACTTTCCCTATATTCCTTACTCGTCCAGTAATTGCTTGATAAATGAGGATCAATAAGGGTATTTGTTAAAGTAAAACAAAGGATACCTTTTTCATGCTCTAACTGGTTGTCTCTACTCGATAGTGGAGAGACTTTTTTTCAATTAAAATTGAATGTGGGAGCTAGAGCGTGAAATGGAACATGCTTGTGGAGTGCCTCAGTAGCACGGTCACTGCAAAGATAGAGACCATCTTCACCGCTCTGAAACAAAACTCAGCAGAGCATCTCTTTAAAAATATATTCTTTCCTACCTCCTTTTTTCCCCTCACATACGTGGTGACCACAGAGCCTCAAAGTGGTCGGCTTGAATCTGTTTGTATATGAAACTTTGAGCAGGCTTCAAATGAAGACCTTTGAGAAACCGATGGCCCACACAGCAAAGATTGTTAACCAAAAGGAAGGAAGTTGGATCGTCACGCTATGGTTTGCTGTAACAATGGTTTTCTGGTGTGCTGGTGAGAGACACACATTCATTGAGTCGTTGGATCTACTGTCTTCTGGTCTTCTGGTCTAGAGGGAGCGAGAGTTCACACGTTGTTGGAAGTGGTTTGGCCTCAGAGATAACCTCTGGCACAGCGGCAGTGCTTTTCCTTCAACTTGACGTGAGAGTGAAGAAGTCAGAAAAAGTGCCCAATTAGCCAAGTGGGTGCCACCTGCCAGGCAGTACATGTATTAAAACGCATATCCAGATGTCAAACAGGTTTGTTCTCTCTCCCACGGATGGCAGCTTTTAATGAGAACTTCCTTACACACTGAGAAAAAATGGGAGTCCTCTACTGATGATGTACTGGCAGGATCTCTACAGCTGAAGTTACTGGTGTGGGGATGACAAGAGGAGATGGATCGATCGAGGTATTGATTTGGTGACCCTTATCCATGTCCGGTTCCTAGCGGCAAAAGCCTGGTACCAAATAATACATCCAGCTAGTATTGTGGTGGTATATAAACAGCAGAATTGTAACACCAAGCTTAACACTGAAAAAAAACAATGGTGGAAGTAACGACTGCAATTGTAATTGCAATTATGTAATTATTTGTAATTATTTACAAATGTGCATAATGTGCTTCCAAACCTTGCTTGAGCTCTGGCCAAATGCTCCCAGAACGACCCAGACCCCGACCCTGACCCACTCCGCTGGGTGACTGCAGCCTGCCAAATCCTCTCTCAACACCCATCTCCAAACAATAGAGTTATTATTAGTGTGGCCAGACTTCAAATATCACATCATTCCCATTACAGCATCCCAGTTGGCTGGTTTCCAGATTTAACAGCCCTATTGATGTTTTTTTTTGGCATCTCAGTTTGAGCGTTACGTCTCCAAATTGCACCTCTCTCAGTATGCAAGTGCTTTGTTTTAATTGATATTCTAACAAAGAGAGCCAGTGAGTGTTCATAAACAAATTATATGCATATATTTCAGACCGTAACCAATCAAGGGCTAAACAGCTGCTGAGAAAAAAACAGTGAGTGATAATGAGGCTAACTTCCTTCCTTTCCTCTCTTATAAACTGAGCCTTTAGAAGCAAACTCACTTCTAAACTCTGTTGGAGTTGGGCTTAAAAGGCATTTGTGTTGGCCAAAGGGCAATGAGGCCTTCATTGTCAATGATTTCCATACAGGTTTCAATCCCGACTCTGCCAATCAGACAGGCCAGCATTGCTCATTGTAGTTGCCCATCAAACGGCTTTGTCTCCAGGGCTCATGGTTGATTAGGTGGGGGGAGACTGGGAACTGTGTGTGGCACACTGGGCTCTTTGTCCTAGCCGAGAACTAGACTCCTTAACAGTCTATAGCTGCGTGCAATGAACTCACTCATCCACACACACAGTAAAGGCACAGGCGAGCACAATCACACGCATAAAATAAAGGCCACCATGTCCAATTGTGTGTGCCTGCACAAGTTCACACATCCCAGAGGGACTCCCTGACAAGCTTTTCAGACGAGCTATGTGTGAATGATTTTTTACAGCTAATATGACTTTGAGAAATGAACCTGGTTAAGTGCTTAGCAAGAATAACAGGAGACAATGCGTGAACAATTTATCTAGTCATGAGAAAGAGATGGATCTATCCCTCTGTGTTAAGGTAGTACGAGCTTTACATGCTGTTGTATCGATTAACTGGAGTAGATCAAAGATGTGTTAATGCTAGCTTGTTAATGCACGCCACATGAGATCTAATCCCAACTGACAATCTACAGCAACTGATCTTCTCCCAACATTAGTAATTAGAGTCTACCATGTTTTCAGTTTAAATTATGTATAAAGTGCATAAATCAGAACCACACAGCTAAGTACTTCTCTCAATTAAAATCAGTGTAAAGAGTCCTATAACATAGTGCCGTGGGCTCTATATCATCTGAGCAAAGTGTTTCATACCGAGCCCATGTTGAGTGGCTCACATACCCCCACATTAATCTCCATTAACGCAGATGGAGACCTAATCACCAGTCTTTGACAACTAGTCACGTTAGGTCTCCGCCCACGCTGATGCAGACACCGGACCAACACTGGTTTTTGAAGTCAAGTCCAAGTTGACTCTCAAATTAATATTTTTTTGATACAAGTCTGACTCAATCTAACATCTCCTCAAGTGTACAGCTCAGATGACAACACAATATGGTGTATGGTCAAGCTAAATTGCCAAATACTTTCATCAATAGTGTTGGCAGATAATGTACTTTAATATTACTTACTACAACTTGTCAGGAAAAAGCAAAATATCAAACTGTTTTGACTGACAGAAGAAAAATGCCTTGTCATTGGTGTATCATTTGTGAAACAGCGAGCTACATTTGGGCATCTGTGTGATGGGAAGTGTGGCAGATAAAAATAGAAAAAGGATCATGCACACAAAGTGAGCTAAAGGGAGCACAAGCAAAGACACAGGGTGATGCTTTGTTCCTGCTGAGGCCACAGAGGCAGGGAGAAGGTGGAGCGGAGCGGGTGAGAGTGTGTGTGAGTTGTCTGTGGAGCAAAGAGTTTTTGTGAGGCAGTCAATTTGTGTGTAGCGGTAAAAGGCCATAAAAAGACTATAAAAACATTTAAATGCATACTAAATGGAGTCCTCTGGGCTTTCCTCCTGCATGTGTATGTGTGTGTAAATACATCACATCCAGCATTTCTGAAGCCTTCACAGGGAGCTGTTTATTTCCAGCTAGATGGGCCTCTTATGTATAAACTGTATGTCGTGTGAAACTGAACTGAATGTTTCCAGTTTGTTTACTGCAATCGTGATGCCATTTTTCTTCACACGCAGAGGTACCCATATGTTTAGGTAAAGGAGTCTTTCATCATGTGACCCTAATGTTTTACTTACCAGACTGTCCACACCACCCAGCGTGTGATTGGCATTGTACAGCGAGTAAGTCAACTGGTACACGCCGTCATTGGTCTCACTGTTGCCATAGAAACCCACACCAACGGCGATGCTGCAAAGAGAAGAAGTATGGAGGGAGAGGTAAGCCTTTTGATAAATGAATGACAGGAGCACTATATCAGTGCTGCTTGGCTTGTAAATCATATATATCACAGGTGATATCTTTTCAGGCACTGAGATTTATCAGCTTCAAAGCCATGTATTAGAACGCTTGCTAAATTAAAAAATGTGTGAAGCTAAAAATAAGGATTCGTTCCTGTTTTGAAACAATGTGCCATCCTGTGTTAGAGATGTACTGCCTACACTGAGTGGCACAATGGAATACAGCACCTACACAAGACTTTATGAATATTTCATGCCTTCTTTTTTGCAAGCATTTGGGTATTATCCTAAAGCAGTGTCATCAATTTCTCCGTCAACCCTGACTTTTGCATAAAATAAAATAAGGTAATGAGGCACAAAGGAGACGGAAACATCGTCTACGCAGTAGTTAATGGTCAAGGTGAAAACAGTTATCCAAACCAAATAAATGTGTGTGTGTGTGTGTGTGTGTGTGTGTGTGTGTGTGTGTGTGTGTGTGTGTGTGTGTGTGTGTGTGTGTTAGGGGAGCATCTTTTTGGACCTCAAACCCAATCAAGGTTGTAGGGGAGATAAAAGTACATTCATTCAGAGTTTGTTCTTTTTCCATCCTCCTGTGCTGTACCACCATGTCACATGGCACAGAAAGACACAAAGAAAAGTCACTCTATAAAATCTTTTTACACACAACCTATGTTTTCAGGAATGTTTATGCAAACCTAATGACTGAATGGTTTTCTACAGGAGGCAAAACAAATATACTGTATCAGTAAAGCACTGGAGCTGCATTACACTATGATTCTGTGCTTATTTATGTAAACAACACTCTTTGAACCAGAAATTATGCAATACAGGGCTTTGGAATGTGTGTGCATAATTTGGAAACCGCTTTTGCATACTCAGTCAACCAAGGATTTCATTTGTTCAGCTGGAGCATCAGCACAAACAAAATAACCACCAACATAAACACCCACTCTTAAGTAGTTCCTCTGAGCTTCAGTTGTCCCTGAAGTGCTGTGGCATTGTTCCTCTGCTATATAATGGGATTTGAAAGATGCTACAAAATCAGACATAGATGCATAATGTCTCATAACAAAGTCTGAAAACCTTGTTCAGAGATTTCTTGCAAAGACAATTATGTTGCAGTAGATTTAGAGTAGAGATGGGCTTATTCACCTGCAATACTGACCACCTGCGCAAACTTCAAAAAAAAAATGTATGGAAGCTTCAGGGAACATGAGACGGCAACAGCAATAAAGTTACTGTAATGAGTCACACATCACACAAAATTGAACATATGATGAGACGGCGTTCAGTTCTGACTCAGGCTGACATATTTCTGAGGGGAACCAACCAATACTCTGAGTCAACAAGTTTATTAAGTACACCTAGAGCTACCTCCAGTGACATCCAATTCGAAAGCACTGAAGTAGATTGTCTTTATATGAAGCAGTTAATGTTCTGAAGTGTTGAATCAGCTTTAAGGGATGTTCAGAGTGGAGTTGTACTTCATAGTTATCATTCATTATCCAAATTCATTGTATAACAGTAGAAAGTGGCAGGCTCGTCCCGTTTTAAGAAACAGACTGGTGTTGCAGCACCAAAAACTTCCAAGAGTGAAACCTCTTTGAGATGTTACTGTGTACTACATTACAAGCATAATAATTGTACCCCTGTGCGCACTAATTTAAGGTTTTCCTTTAATTCAAAGCCTGTCTGCATGTGGTTATTTTGGTAGCTGTACTTTTGGAGCTGTTAAATTACACTGCATTATATTTAAAGGTGTTTTCTTGGAATACAATGTAGTTACCTTTTACACTGACACCTCCTTTTTCATTACACATTACCTGATGATCAATGCCAGTTAATATAAAGTAGGAAGAAGAGCTGAACAAGGATCCATTTCACTGCTGATAAGTGAGCAGACACACCAAATGGCTATTTGACGTGATGATTTATTATAGATCAATATGTTATGACCTCATTAATTCCTCACAGCTTGAGGGTTGCCTCTTCATAAAATATAAAACATCAATATAGATTTATCTGATCTCTTAATCGACATATCCACTTAAAGCTACCTCACAATGTATTTTAACCATGTATACAATATATTTAAACAGTTTATCATTCCTCTTAGCTATCTATTACAGCTGTTTATTTATAATGCAACTCTTACATGTAGCTTACTATTTTAGCTCTTTATCGTTTATCTTTTAGCCAAGTTTCTTAGCTTTCTATCCACTACTTAACTGGTTATGTGTTACTTTTAACCATCTTCTTGAAGCATTCATCCATTAAGCTGTTACAACGTCTCTGCTAACCAGTATTCATTCAAAGCTAGATAGTGTGAGTACATGTTTTTTATTTCTACTACACTATCTTTCCACGTATCCTCCTTGTAACAGCAGAGGTATTCCGTGTACCCCTGGTTGCTATAAACCACCAACGTCCCATCACAAATGGTGCTCCAGATGAAGGCCAGGGCCAGGTCAGGTCAGTACCAAAGGGATAATGAACTGGAGTCAGCCTATTTGAGACTTGAGAGCAGTCTTCTAAACCTTGTGGTTTCCCTTGACTCCTCCCTATTGCTCCGGATAAACGGAGGTAGACTATAAATCTATGCTCAACCATGCTTCCTGCAATGTTTGTCTGGATGGAATACCTAAAATCTGGCAGAACTGTTGTTGCTGTGCAGCCGTGTGGTGGCCGATGCTGAGCACAGGTGGAGCAGAACAACAGGGGATATTTTCCTTCTTAGTACAACAAGGACACAGCCTCATTAAAGGACCCCCCGCAGGTAAACCACCCGCTATGTCGTTTTTTAACAATAACCCCAGGGAGAGGCATGAAGCAAGCAGATACATTTAGGACAGAATAAACAAAGCATCAGTTTGGAGAGAGACACGAGTGAAAGATACAGACAGACCAAAAAAGACAGACTGACAGTGAACCAAGTAGACAGTGTGTACTGAATATACATGCGGTTAGAGACAGTTGGAAAAACGTAGAGTGTAGGACAATGGGATAAACCGAGCAAGACAGGAAAAAGCATAAAACATGTAAGTGAAGATTCACCTTGCTTAGAGCACTAACTTTTAGTAATAATAATCTGATGACGCATATTCTAGTCCATTTCATTTGTTGGACGCTTTCAGGGGTTTCTCTCCTTTCATCTGTGTGAGAAAGTGTAATGTATTGTGTAAAAGTAGCTGGGAGAAATGTGGACTTGCTAGAACCGAGGAAAATATTTGAAGGGCAGAATCTATTGAATAAGGGAATACAGGGTGCAAAGAGAGAGAATATCCCTTGTTTTCTATTCTTTCCAGTTGCCTTTGTGCCGCTTCTTCAAATATCCACAGTCTGATTCAATGAGAAAGAATATCAGAGTAGGCATGTACTGAGCAAAAGTCCAAACTGTCATGTTGATAAATGACAACGTGAATAAAAGACATTGCGCTGAATTCAGAAGAGGAACCAAAAATTCAGCCTGCAGCAGAAAATTGCCCCCAGCCAATATTAATAGACCCAGACATGTTTGAATATTTGAGATTGTGTCCCAAAATGGTAGCAATGACTCTCCTGAGATAACAAATAAAGACATTTTCTAATTTAACTCAGCCCTCCTGAAGTCCCAGTAAGGATGATCAAAAAGAAACCCCGCTTCATATTCAGTAGGCTTAGAACATAAAATACAAAAAGCTACTATCTAAATTTTTCATGCACACATTTCCATTTTTTAAGGCTAGAAAAATTCCAAAAGAGTGGTTTAATGACTAAAATGAAGTTACTAAAAATACATGACCCCAAAAAAAGTAAATGAGGGCTTCAAAACACTACTGCAGCTATGCTTTGATTGCCAATATCGTAGGCATGCTGTTAAAGATCATCGTGTGCCAACAAATTCGATCCAATGGAGGACACAATATCATGTAAACAGACGTCTTCCTTTCTTCCCCTCTCCCTTCTCTTGTGTTCTCCATTCTCATTTCCGTTTGGCAACTGACACCTATTGCAATTAAAAAATGCAAATAAATATTTCAAGTGCGTTAGAAAGGAGAACGACTTCTGAACGTCATTTGCATAATCAGTGAAGACAGAGCTTTAAAGACTGTACTGTGTCTCACTCAACTGACTATATAAATAGAACACCTTCATTAAAAGGATTTTTTATTTATCGGCTAATTTTGCACCAGACTGTAGGGTGTAGGGTCTTAAAGTATTGGCAAAACATAAAGTCCTTTGCACATCTGAATACTGACAACCTGTAAGATTATCAATGACCCCAGACTCCATATTCCAGGAGACCTAAAACTTGTAAACAGTCAAGATGAAATAGATGCTCAGTTTACCTTGTATAGATTTCTAAACACACATGCACCTTGTGGCCTTGCCATGGTGCGCCTAAGTTGTGTTGGACATTGTTGGCATGTTATTAATGGGCCACTGCAATTTAATCTTGTGTAATAACCCATTTTGCTCTTCCTCATTAAATTTTGTATTTCGATATTCATGTGTGAATGAATTATTTGTGGGTATTTTTGTGTTTGCAAACACGATTGCCTTTAATTGCCTCTGATTGTGGACATTATTACACATTAAATGCATTTATAAACCTACAAGCAAGAGGAAACATATGAATTTCGACCACAAAAGACCTTCTAAAAAAAGTTTTTCTAAATGTTTATGCTTCCATAAATTGCAAATCCTTGAATATCCTTCTTTGGAAATCAGTCATAATTTATATTATAATATACAAAATAGTAATGCTATAAAATAGTCCAGATGTCCTCAGAATGAGCAGCTTGATGAGCTATAGCAATGACATGAGTACAATTGAGTGACATCTGCTCTGGATTCTCCAGCGTTAATTTGGATGGACATCACAGCTCCATTCATTGTCAAACTTAATTAGAGTGGACGCAAAGCAGAGACAGAAACAAGAGGGGAGGTCAAACAGGGAAAGGAAAATGGTTAAAAAGGAAGAGGGCTTACGAAGCGAAATGAGGAGTAAGTAAACAGAATCTGGACTTGTGAGATAAAAAATGAATCTGGTACCAAGTCTAATTCAAAACCCACCGGACATCACTCTTTAACCTCAGTAGACATAATCAAAGTTGGAATTCACATGAAGAAGAGTTGATTTCCCTCAGGATTTCATTAACTCATAACGTTTCTACAATGTGTCTAGCTCTTTTGATTTACTCTATTACTGTTCTAATGAGCAATACCACACATTACATATTTTCTAGTCAATTTCATAGTATCTCACATAAGAGAGGTCCCTGTATGAAGCCAGAGATGAGCTTACAGATGGATATCATTTTCTTTAGAGGGTGGAGAATTCTTGTAGATTGGTTTCAAATCTAATCCACCACCCGGCCAATCAACTCATGAAGGGGCTTCTGACAGCCAACAACATCTTGAGTCAATCTGTCAAGTCAAAGTGAAACAACTGCGACTTGAAATGTACTGTATGTAACTCACTGTACTCCATTAAACAACAGTTCTCATTTGCTTCTTTCTGTAATTACTACTTTTCTAATTTTGATTTTGCAACATACTTTTTTAATGAGAGGAAAGCTGCCACATTTGAGTCACTCATTAATACACATTTTAAGAATTACACGCATGCATAATACAATATCACATAATAAAGAGTGGTTTGGAACTGAAGCGATTTGCATCTGTTGAATAAAAGTGTAGTTTGATGTGCTTTAGTGCTGTTTTACTATGGTAATTTGACATACAGAATGGTCTTTAGTAACCAGTATTGAGTTTTAAATTGAGGGGGTAAAAAAGTTCACATTTTCTTTATAAAAAAACTCTTGCACAAGCATTTATTATATTATATTTATTATGTGAAAAAGACATATTCATCTTCAGGCAGTACAGAACACAAGGTTTAGCTGAGCTTTCAGGATTTCCATTTAAACAATCAACCCTCTCTGAAAAAAGAAGGACGTACGATAATGCTCGAGGCTTAATTCAATAGCGTAGTTGCTGAACATGACTGTCACATGGCTGATGTTTCCACTCCTCATGAAACAAATTCAATTAGCTGCTCTGAAGAACTTTTTATCTGGTGCTGAGTGTCTTGCATCAGTCATTCTTTCCCTTAAAGTTTGTAACAGTTAATGTTTCCTATCCAAGTGAACTAAATGAACTTCTCCATTGTGTGTACACCAGCTAAAGGCTATGATAGTGAGGTTATTCATTTTTAGATTGCAGCTTAACATAATGTCATTCCCCATCAGGAACGTTTTCAGTTCACCATGGAGTCGATGGTATCAGGCAGCCTCCAGCCAAAACAAATCACATCTTACTGCAGTGCTCCTCCTCTGATAAATCTAAGGGAAAACACTGGGTCAGATATCTTAAATCAAGCAAAACATCCCTCCTCTAAAATAGTCTAGTTTAAGAAGTTTATTGAACACACTTTAATGATCTTTTCTGTGTTTTGAAGGTGCCTCAGATCTGTGCTAATGGGACTAATGAAAATTCAGATTTTAGTCATCATTAGTAACATGTGACTGGTTTTCCATTATTTGTTCTGCATTATCCAGCCAGCCATGTGAACAGGAGGTTTTTTAAAAGGCTAAATAAATAGGCTATGCTTGATTAATTTTACAGCACCGAGTTCAGGCAAGTATTAAACTGGAGGGAAAGGTTATTTATAAGTATTTAAAAAGTAAACAAAATTCTGAGCTGTACTTAGTTTCAAAACGTGTATATAATACTCCTTCAAAGATAGATGGGGTAGGGTATATAATTCCTGAAATATTTGATAATATTCTGATGTAGATCATGCTGTTTGTATTACTGTGAGTGTGTACAACAAACTGTACTATTGGTTTCTCTAGATTTTATTGCATTTGTCATGTCTTTTTTTCTCTGTATTTTGCAAACTCAGTTGATACACCCTTTCCAAAGGTTTAAAGCATCAAGGTGAAGAGCTTCATCTGGTAGTTGGCTGCACAATAACAGTACTGTCAGCAGAATATTCATAATACACCCACATCATCGAAAAGGCTTCGCCCACAACAACGCTGCATCAACAGTCAGAATGCTAACAGGTGGTTTAATGCCGGTGTAAACTAATCCTGGTGAATAACAAAAATCCCCCAAACCAGACGCCATAGCTTGCTATAGGGAGCTGTTTTGACTGAGGTTGAAAGAGAACACTGCTTGCACCAGTATCAAAAACATCCGCTACGTTGAGCATTTTATGTCTGGTTCTCAAAGCACAATTCTTACAAAATAAACTGTGGATTTCAAACACATCAACTACATCCAAGTCTCACTGAGGTAAAGTAAGGAAATGAAGATGTGTGCCTTTGTTATTGTGTATCCAAACCACAATGTTCTGCGAATAAAAACATAGGATATTTCAAAAGAGACGTGGTCTGGAAGGCATATAGACACAAAAGAGATATGCTTCAAACCTGGAGAGTATACGAATAGGAAAACAGAGACAAACAGTATGGGCAAGTATACAGACAGCATACACACTATTGACTATACTAGGTCATATAATGTGGGGATACAGAAACAGACAGAGTGTTTGCAGTGAAAACATCACTCCATTCCAGTAGGAATACTGAACGACCAATAAAGACCATGGGAAAACATGGACAGACTGTGTGTTTGTACGTGTGTGTGTGTGCACTGTAATCAGCAGTTAGTCATAATGTCATTCTGCCTCTCACCATGTGATGAGGCCGGCGGTGACAGCGGACCAGGTGACGCAGCAGGAGTTGGGCTTCTTGCTCTCCTCCTCTTCGTCTTTGTGGCAGCAGCACAAACAGCTCAGGTAGATGGCGAGACACAGTAAGTTGAGGCCAAGACCCGCAGCCGCCACGCAGGCCAGGAATATGAGAGACTGCAGAGAGGAGGAGAGAGAAAACGGGGGAATGGATGAAGTGGAATATAAGGTCACTTGTGGCGAATGTTTCTTCTAAACGTCCACTTTAGTTTATTGTAACTTGTCCGGAAAAGGAAATTCACTTAACCGTTAAAGGCAAGGCAAATATAAATATAAATGCAGCACATGTAATTACAAGTAAACTCAATGTTCTTCTTTACAAAAATCACATCTAACAAACACAGTCGAACAAGAAAAACAGACAATTTAACATTCTGATTGGCGGAGTTATGACATGGAGGGTGGGGGTTCCAAGGGAGAAGCAAGTTTGAAAAGGTGGGTTTTTCCCAAAATGTCACAATCACACAAGCAAACTAACAGATAGAAACTCACATGTCCTGTAAGGTAAGTTTACTGATTTTGTCAATGGAGTCTGTTGGCTTTTTGTGAGAGCCTAGATAGTAAAGGCTTGAGAATCAAACTACAAAAACCAAAAGTGATGAAAGTGTTCTAACTACAACATACACCGATTTTGCAGCCTCGTCCACTCAGAGTATTGCTTATCTCAAGTCTGTTTGTTTAAACTGAAACAATGCACTGACTATAAATATGTATATCTTATACAATAGTACTTCAAAGGATCTGGACTATTCCTTTAAGTAAAAGTAGCACCACGACATGACAAGTAAAATAATGACCTGCATTCATACTGATGTGAAAGTACAGTAAAAGTATCGTCAACACAATGTACTGACGTATCAAAGGGAATTACAGTTTCACAAAATTCCCTTTGATTTTTGTTTAGCTTCCATTTCAAACTTTTAACTTTGGAAATCGAAAACGACTAAAATCTCAAATAAATCCCGCCCTCTGTTAAATATCTCAGTAAACATTACGACATGATTTCACGACGTTCTGACTTCAAACATTTTCAAACTGACGTCCACATTAGCTCTGATGTATGGTAAATAGTATGGTAAAAAGACTCAAACAAAACGTATAAATATGTCTTCATCTGCCCCAGAAACAAAACCAACTGCATTCTGGGAGCTTGTTATCCTCCCTGTCTCCAGCTGGAGAGCAGACACCTCCTCATACATCCATGCATCTACTTCTCTGCCTCTCATCCTTCCTTTAGCCCCCGTGCCACCTTCTGCATGAGATGAGTGTCGTGACGAAAATAGCAACAAGCCTTTCCTAACAGCCTCGAAAGAATTCTACATCCATCTGTCAGACGAAGGGTTTATTCAAGCTCAGTCCCTCTTCAACCACCCCCCCCCCCCCTCCACTTTTACTCTTCCTTTTTTTAGTTTGTCTGACATCTTTTGGTGCCGAGCCATCTGCTTTCATGCTGTGATGCTGTGTGTCCTGCAAGTCAAGTAGTGGGATTCAAATCCAAAAATGGAAGGGTTTATGTCAACGACAGCTTTCAAAGAGGCAAGTAGACGCAAATTGAATAATCCTTCACAAGCCTGAAAACAGCTGCTTATACCATCTGACAAAGTGTGGTTGATTGATATTTATAGATATCATGATAATGTGTGTTCTTTTGCTCCCTCTCCCTTTAACCAATCCTTCTTTCTCCTCCTCTCCCTGTCTATGTTGGGGTGCAGTGCCTCATCTTGTCCCATTTCACGGCTACATGCCTTTTTAAGTATATGGCCACACATCTGCCGACGGAGAAAAAGAGGAAAAGGAACCATTTGGCTCCAGTCATTGACCTTTCAACTTTCTCATATTCTCCAGTGTGCCATAAAACATGTGCAGAGATTAGTGGAAATTTTAGCGACGGGGTTTAAGAGCTGGGATTGTAAAATGTGTTAATGGGTGCGCTCGGATAGATACAGACAGATGGATGGCAGTGTGCACCAAGGTGAGACAAAGAGATGCTCCTTATGCGGTCCGGAAGGCGGGGTGGGGGCTTGGAGTGATGGTTGCTGGTGTAAACTGGGTGTAATTGAGGTGAACACGATAAATGAGACGGAGAATGTGGGGCTCAGGTGGATCATTTCAATGTGGAAAGGGGGGGGGGGAAAGACTAAAATTGTTTCCACAGAGGAGACAAAGGGGGGAAACTCCTGCAGTACGAACAAACACTGGGCCACCCAGACACTCTAATCGTCATGGTAACGTGCAGGTTACTTGGTTCCCTTGCGTAAGCGAGAGAGGACGAGTGAAAGGGCGAATTATCTCAGCCTGATTGAAATAAGCAGCATGTGACGGGCCTGTCTTGTGATTCCTTCTGCAACAATGGCAATGGAGAGAGGGAAAGAATAAAGAGGAAAGGAAAATGATTGAAAGGAGCTTTAAATTATATTTTACTTAAGGGGCCCTATTGTACAAATCTTAGGAGTAATTTTTGTATTTTTTGCCTCTACTGTGACATCTTTACATGCTTTAATGTTCAAGAAGCTCTTTATTTTCCTCATACTGTCTGTGCTGCATCTCCTCTTTTCACCCTTTCTCTGAAACCAGAGCCCAGTCTGCTCTGATTGGTTAGCTGGCTGGCTCTGTTGTGATTGGTCAAAAGCTTAGAGATGTCCCACCCCTTAGCCTATCATGTACAATTTGTTTGACATCTAGCCAATAGATGCCTGAGTGTTACATAGTGATGTCACTATGTTATGGAACTAAGCAAAGGAACTACAATCACGGAGTTTTAAGCAGGGGGGGAACTGTGGAGGGAAGGAACTTTAGGAAGTTAGCCTTAGCAAACCATTAACATGGAAATAAACCTATATAAGGAACTACAGGAAAAGGAAAACTCCAAAAGGCGAAATAGGGCCCCTTTAAACACGTTTGAACCATGGTATTTTGACATACACTGGACTTTGGAAGGAGCTCAAAAATGTATTCTTTTCAGGAGAAATATTTATTCCAAGGTAGCTTTTAAAACAAGAACAACACTCTCCACTTTCTATCTGTCCATCACACTTTTTCTCTCTCTATACTGTCCTTCTTCTCAGCAGTAGGGCGCAACAATAATGGCTTCTGAATTATGTAGCACATCCATTCAGAGGGAGGTTGCACACAGAGACGGTACCTGCACAAACACAACCCCACACACACACTGAACAAGCCCATCCTCGAAACCATCACTTCCCAAGTGCTCCAACCTTCCATTAAGTTTAAAAACACCATTTATCTTTTACTTACTGGAGTTTGCACACATTCGCTCCTTGGTTAAGAATCAAATTGGAAGCTCCAACCGCTTAACTGCTACCTAAATTAGGTCTGAGTAGTTCCCCCTTGTAAAAGCAGACTAGATATGTTAACACCCTTCTCCTTACTTACTGATTCCTAACTCAAGAGGCCCACTTGGCTGTCTTCTCCGTTTTGTTTCCTCTCAATTGTCCCAACAGACAGGGGGTGGGGAGAGCACGAGGCCTGAAGCGATCGCACGAGGAGAGAAAGGAAAGGAAAGGAGATCTAGCTGAGCGGAAAGGCAATCCCTGAGATGAGGATGTGGAGAGAGAAAATAAATGAGAACAAATAGAAATAGGAATAGAGTGATGGATGAAAATTTAAGGACATGAAAACAGTGAGACAGAAAGGTGTATGTATGAGGAAGACTGAAGACACAGGAAGGAGATAAAGAGTGACAAAGTATATCGGTCCATGATGGGAAGACAAGGCTTCTTCATCCACCTCAGACTTCTTACCCCTCAGTGCACGGCCCAGTTTCTCTCTTATTACAAATCCATTGTAGATGGCTTTTCCCCTGAGGCTGTTTTGTTGCATAATGCTACCACTTCTTCCCCTAAAATAGTGGGCCAACCTATGAATATCATTGTTGGATGTACAAAAATAAATGCACAAGCACGTGGTAAGAAAATCAGCCATTTGCACTGCCCAAAACCATGACTAATGGACTACAAGTGATGACAACTAGGTTAACCTAACAAGTTAAAACAACTACTTTAGCCATCTGTGACTCACAAAGCTGCGTACGTAAGGACACACAGTTTTATCCAGTTATAGGTACAGATAATTACTGTTTACATCCCTGATCTATTATTATATAACTGTCAGTTAAACCTCTCTCAAATATATAATAAAGTGCTTAATATCCATATATAGCTACAGTATATTACCCATAAAATGATATGGGTAATATACTGTTGATGGCCTCACTGATACACAGGATGCTTTATTGGAGCATTATGGCATGTAACAGAAAACTGGAAAGTGCTGTACAGTGAAACAGATGCAAACTCACAACTGTCTAAGTGGTACATAGTTAGAGCCTTACGCAGAGCACCCAATAAAAATCCATTTTTAAAACACAAGTAGTGGCCATAATTAATCTATAGCTACGGAAAGCACTTCCATCTGTTGCAATGCATCTGCTAAGCAGGACTAGGCCGTGTGACAGTGGAATTCTACTAGCTTGGAGTAGTGCTAAATGCACGCTAAGCGATATGAAGTGTCTTCCCCAAGCAAGGCTGCTGCACAGCAGGTGGCAGACAGCTGCACGGAGGTGGAAGACGTCTCCAGGCACATTGTGCAATGATGTGCAATATATGTGTGTATGTGTGTGTAAGGGTGTGCGGCCTGGATGGCCGGTGACATTCTTTAAACATAATAGGGGTTAAACGGGTGTCGGGTCAGTAAGAAAACCAAGAAGACATGGACAAAGACAGAACATCCACCTTGAAAGTGGAAGCATAGTGAGCTGAACAACTCTTTTCTTACTGTGAGAAAACTATAGACATCATTTTGGTGTTTTTCAATTCACAATTCTCTCTTCTTTTCCTATTCCAATGATTTCTAGTTCCAATGATTTAGTTTGGCGTTTCCATGAAGTCGGGAGACGAGCAAAAATCTCCCAAGCTCCAAAAACACTACAATCCCATAATTCAAGTTGAAGCCGAGATAACTCTCACTTACACCCCCACCCCCCGCTTCACAGAGTTCAATGGAGCAGTCCGACTCACTGTCCCCCTCCATGCTGCTGCCAGTCTCACTCTAACACTCGGGAAAAACGCCCAAGGGCCCGGGGCTCTTTCCGGCAGAGTGCACTCGGCCGGGGCCATCCCATGTTCACAGCTGGGACACCATTAAGTCCCAGCAAAGCGACCCATGGGTTATGAATGAGAGGAAGAAAGGGGAGGAAGAAGGGGCTTCATTGCTAAAAGATCCTTCAAATTTGTCACGCTGGACTGATTTGTTGCCCTGGAACTTTTCCATCACAAACTGAGGGTCTCAGGAGCCTGGTGAGGTGTGGTGTTATGCTCTTAAAATATTTTATATTTTTCTGCTTTGGCAAGACAAATTTTGGCTCGTAGAGTGGTACAGTGATTATGTTATTTTGTAGGCTGACACAAAAGTTAGCATGTCAGAACCCCATTGACAAAAAGCCAATGGGGTTTTAGTATAGGATTTCAGAATATTGCAAGAAATCTGTGGCAAACAATAGTTCGTGAAACATAAACATTTTGCTCAGCAGGATAATCTCCAAATATTACCCCCTTTATAGGTTTTGAAACTGAAATACGATCACCAGAATATCTAACATTAAGCTAACGAACAACATCACTATTGCAAGGGTTCCTATCGTCAATGCTTATTTTAAGGCGGACTCTTTATTGCAAGATGACGTTTAGTAGTCTCATTTAGCCTTTTTTCTGAAACATAAGCTTCACACATTTAAGGGTGGGGTATTTACTGATGTGTTTAAGGTCATAAAACGAAACACTAAACGTTGTCAAGCTTTTGTTAGCCTAAGACCTTATTTCAGGCATCTAACCAAATCCCATTCAAACAACACTGAATTCGAGACAAGGGAACAGGAAGTGTATAAATGCTAACCAATTTCTAGACTTGAGGACTCATCCTGCACCACTCTATTCCTGTAGTTCTGTAAAACCTCCACGAATCTCTTCTGTTAACTGTTTCTGTGCGGGCCATGCCTACTGGCACACCTTTGGAGTGCAGTGAAGCGAGTTATCGCCCTTTTTTCCTTGACACCTTCTGTGAACCCCAAAGCCCAAAGCTTTCCCTTGGGGGAGTCAAAGGTCTTGTTTGATGCTATACTCCCCCACAACAAAGGAAACCCAACCCCCTAGCTTCCTATGGGAAAGCAGATTTTCATTGTGGCAGCGAGAATCCACTTGTCCCACGTTCGGATCTTCATCACCAAAGTAGAATCATGACACAAGGAAAAATGTAGAGAAACAATCATAAACCCCCGGGATCGTTTACAGGCATTCAGATCCGTCATATCGTGTTAAAAGTTGTTCGAGCAGCATGAGGGATGCCTTATTAGCACAGACCTGGGCCATACCATCCAGCCAATAGGGTGATGCTAATCACTGGCTTCAAGCAGTACGGAGACAGATTGGGGTTAATGACCTTCTGGAAAACCAGAGGGGACACTGTAAGTGCATCTTTCTATATAATGCATGATAGAAACAAGGACTTAGTAGGGTAACAAATACATCAAGACTAAAGAATCTGAATCACTGATTTTAACAATGAGTGATTTACGCTAACAGGGAGAGGCTGAGATGGGACAAAGAGCTTGGAAATCAAGAGCGACAGATTTAAGACAGATTTTTTTTGAGAAGGACAAGATTGAGGAATTGTTAAATTTCCAATGCAATCAGGGCAGATGTGATAGCTGAACACATAATGGATTTTCAGCCGTTGTTATGCATAATTCTCCACTTTCTATCACACAAGCCAAAAACACCTAACACAACACCCTTTGTACCCAGCTGTAAAAATCCGCTGTGATCAGTAAAATGGTTAATGCATTCTGGAAAGATGGGCTGCTGCAAAGACAATCAAATATTTGAGATCACAAAATTAAAATGATTGACAACTGACACAGTAGCCACATCACTACAATTCAAAGTATCTGTGGTTGTTGAAGCTAATTATCTAAGTTGGAAATATATATATTATGTTTATATAAAATTCCCATAAATTATCTGTTTTGTACACATCTCTGACACAATGACACATTCTCTTAGATAGGTATGTCAAGGTCTAACACCAATAAACAAAAGGGGAAGGTGAAGTAAATGCTGATAAAGACAAAACAAGGAAAAAAAAGACAACAGGAGAAACAGAAAGGTCTGGAGGAGGAGGCTGCTTGCACGCACTCGGGTGGAACATTGTTCCCAAGGAATCTCAGTAAGAGAAGCCAATGATGCAGAAAGATCGAGTGTGTTAAGAATGCGTGTTTGCTCCCGTAATTGGAAGGCATAGTCTGTGGCTTGCCTTGTTCATTTCTCTAATAACATTCTAGGTCGCAGTAATAGCAAGATAAAAGCTTTCAATAGAAACTTTTCCGAGCTGGACATTAAAGTGATTTGTGGTGAGATGAGAAACGCTTTTTAGTCAAGGACAGTTCTGCTATTAAGCAAAGTCTGCCTGGTCCCCTCTGCAAAAAGATGGTAAATGTTCTCTTATATACATCATACATCATATGTAATTATGAACAAGAAGTGGGAAATCTATGTGGATGTCAATTTTAGTCATTAATGAAACAGACTTCCTTTTTCATATAAAATGCTGCAATTATTGACCATCTAATGCTGTCAGTTCTATAAAGAGACCTGAAGTTGGAACAACCTCAAGGTTATAAATGTCTACTGTAAATACATAAAGTTTTCTGCAGTTCTTGCTCATGTTCAGGACAATATGCCTACCACACTCAAGTGTGTCCTTGAGAGCACACACAAAAGAAAAATGATGAAGTAGAATATCTCTACTAGGGTTGTCCCGATCCGATATTTGGATCGGATCGGCCGCCGATATTTGCAAAAAAATGCGTATCGGCCGGCATGGAAAAATGCCGATCCACAGACTCCCGATCCAGTTTTTTTTTTAAAAAGTCCGGTCCGTGTTTTCCAGCGCACCGATTTAAATAATCCATTCCACTTTTTTCTGTGTTGTTCCCTAATATCCGCTCCGCATTTTCCAGCACACCAACACACGAGCGCATCTCCTAACCCACAGGTGCATAGACATAATAATAATATTATGTCTATGCACAGGTGTCCTAACCATTAAGACGGCCATTTGAAGTTACCGGTAAAGATGTCGGCTGTGTGGGATTACTTTACCCTAAAAGACGAAAAAGATGAAGAGGTGGAGTGCAAAACTTGCCACAATAAAGTCAAGCGTGGTGGTAGAGTTGTAAGGCATTTTAATACAACTAATCTTATTAAGCATTTGGCGAAATACCACCATAAACAGCATGAGGAGTTTTTAAAGAAAACAGAAGAAAAGAAAAAGAAAGGTCCAACACAACTTACTCTTGCACAAACGTTTGCAAAGCGTGACATACTGCCACTGAACAGTGCTAAAGCCCAGGGAATAACACGAGTCATTGCCGAGGAAATCATTCTGGATGACGAGCCATTATCTCTCGTGAGTAAAGTGGGATTTAGACGCACCATCCAGCACCTGGAACCACGGTACAACATGCCCAGCCGTCATTACATCCTTGAAAAAACGATCCCCCTGATTCACAAAGATGTTACAGATTACATTACCAAACAGATAGAGAGTGCAAATTATTTGAGTTTCACAACTGATATATGGAGCTGTGATCACCGTCCTTTGTCTTTATTAAGTTTAACTGCACATTGGATTGGGCCGGATTTCACCCCAAAGAGAGCTGTTTTACATGCGCGCGAGTTTAGAGGCTCACACACAGCGAATGCCATCACAGACGCAATGGAACATATGCTACGTGCTTGGAAGATTGACAAAAAGAAGGTCCATGTAATTCAAAGAGATAACGCGGCTAATATGAAAAAGGCAACGTCTTTGTAAAAAAGAATCTCCCCATCATGCTCGGACTGCAGCCAGGGCATACAGTTGAAGGGAGTGTGTAGATTGAGATGGAGCAGCAAAGTGTGGAGGAGATTGGGGAGTAGAAGTCATTTTTGTTTTTAAATAGTTCACAATATTATTTGCACTGATTGTTTTTAAAGCCTTGGTTTACACTTGTTCAAGAGCAGAGTACTGATGCTGAGTTACTAGACTATTTTCTACTCAGGTTGTTTGTGTGATTTGCTTTCTTAATACAGTTTACAGTATTATTTGTAATGTAAATGGAGACTGCTAATGAGCCTCTTTTATGTCCCTTTTCTCTCTCTGTCTCCACACTAATTCACTGATTTGGCTAATTGGTGCCCACACTCTTTCAGACCCAAACCTGTCATTACAGTGTCACTACATCACACATTTTATGTACAGGGACAGCAAATGTGTGTGTCTGTGCTCTGTCCCTTTGGTGTATGCTTGTATTTGTATGTGCTGTCCCTTTTGTGAGTTCAGCCTGTGTACCTCTCTGAGATCATTTATCTCGTCACATAAGTACAGGCACCCAACGTACATGTCTTTCACTGTATTTGTGAACGTGCATTTGCACTTTACACTGGAAGTGCACGTCTGTGTGACTGTTTGTGTTTGAGTTTGTGTTTGAGTGTTGCAGGGTGCGGGTGTTTGTATACTGTACTCTAAGAGTGTGAGTGAACTGTGTACAGTTTACAGTATTATTTGCACTTTTTACTGTTAATTGATGCCATTTCTGTTTGTTATTTATAATTTTGTCAATGTTGTGTTTATCCCTGAATAAACAGGAAAACTCTTTTCAACATGAGTCTGACAACTAAGTTAGTAGGCTAAATAACTTTAAACTTTAATACATGCTTGGATAGGCCGGTATCGGTATCGGCCGGTATCGGTATCGGATCGGAAATGCAAATACAATATCGGTATCGGATCGGAAGTGCAAAAACCTGGATCGGGACATCCCTAATCTCTACTCAAATAAACACAAGAGGGCTGTCAGAGAGGCAGCCGGTGACTGTTGTAAAAGGATAACTTCCATCCAAAAGGACTAAAATGACAAGAGAGATATGTGGATGATCAATCTCTGTTACCTTACTGTGTTATAAATGAAGCTGGAGCAGAGTGTGGTTAGCTTAGCTTAGCATAAAGATTGAAAACAGCTACTCGGACCTTGTCTAAAGATAAGAAAATGTACATAATAAACATGTTAAATCTCATGTGTTTAATCCAGACAAAAAATGTAGTCGAAATAAACTTGGGCCTTGGATCTTTGCAATAAGTCTACATGCTAAGCTAAGCTGATGCCTTATAGCTTCATATTTAACAGACAACTAACAGAGCGGTATACAACATCATCAGGGCCGAGGATTGTTCTAAGTAGTTCATCAGGTTATATTATAAAGCAACAGCCTAAATGTGTTAGATATAATTAGCCCTAATAATAGTAAGGCACAGAGACCAAAAGACTGATAAAACTTAAACATACTGTACCACAAAGCACAAAGGGTCACAAAGCAGGAAATGGGAGGGGAAGTCAGATGGACAAGGAGCTGCTGACCTACACATGAGGTCTGACTCAAAACACACAAAGACATGCACACACACACATAATAGAAAAAAACTAGGCGCCCGTCCTATTTTTGGGGGAGCTTTTCCAGTTGTCAGTTTTAGCATTCGTTCCATCTTCCAGGCCTTGGGACAAAGACATCAGGAGCAGAGAAATACATTTAACACATTAGACAGTCCTGACCGAGGAGGGCTGTGTGACCGCTGAGGAGAGGATGTGCATCAGCAAAGCAATCATCGACAACGTTTGGGGTGTCACTATCGCACAGAGGGGTCAGTGAAAGCATTGGTTTACTTAAAACAAAGTATTTCTGAGGGCAACAACATGGACTCCCTGAAAGACACTGTTCAAAAATGTCCAGAATTTCCTGAGCAAGAGAAATATGACCTACACTACAGTAGTTCAGTTAGCCTACAAAACCCTTAACGCTACAGTTTTATGCACGATTTTTTCAAAATATGTGACTGTAAAACAAGGATAGAATAGCTTGCTTGTTGTCAGAAGACAGAATTTAGAGACCTCTAGTCAGGTGATTATGACATTCCATTACAGACAATACCAGTGTCCAACAGAGGGTGAGAAACTTACTACAAGCACACACACACACACACACACACACACACACAGACAAAGAACAGGGAAAGATCGCGACCACTTGCATTCCACACATTGGATGGCCCAAAGCCAACAGAGGAATTCACCAGGATTGCCCACACCACGACTAGCCAATTACAACTCCCCTGAAAAGGAATATGGGCCACAGTAAAAGGCACAGCGATACACTAGACAAACGAGGCCAAGTAAATATCGATTAAGCAATTCCTTCATAAAAGAATGGACTCAACATGACATGGCTTGATTTTTGTTCCATTAGACCAAATTCCACAACTATTCCAGTTGTAAAGCTGATAATCATCCAGGCGCAAAAGAAACATTGAAAAAGTGTTAATTAAGACCACGGAGGGATGCTTTGCAGTGTTATGGAGCAAAATCATCACTTATATTCCCTTAAACACAGACAGTTTTAATGTTTAACTGAAAGTGAAACAACTTAACTTTGCATGTCCAACCAGGGGCGATTTATCACCTTCTTTCCCCATATACAGCATGTCATCACTGCTGATAATGCAGTCAACCAATGAGGTGGGGATCAGAGTTAAGTTTGACAGCCAAACACAGGGAAGGAAATGTAATGCCCTTGAGAGCATCGGCCTATGTCATTAGCTTTGGTGCTTGGCAGAAAAATTGTTCTACAATGCAAGAATATGAAGGGCTTTAACCATAGGCCTATATGTGAAAAATTAGACAATCGAGAGCAGGGGTAAAAGCTGTGCCAGAGAGAACAACAGATATAAAAAATTCAGAGAAGAAAGGTTGATGGTTGCGATGACGGGGGTTTCCCACCCATGACTCAAGTGTCTTCCTGTGGTTGACTATCTTTTCAGAAGGAAGTGATGATCTCCAGCTGCGACTCCCCACCCTCCCCTCCCACACCCTGTGGTTCTGACTCTACTTTCACAGTGCTGCTGAGAATGGAAACTGGCAGCAGAAAAAGACAAAAATCTCCTTGACATAGAGTCTCTTCGTCTATTACCCATTACCAGCTAGAGAAAAGTCCAATTTAGTGGTGCTGCCACCGGATATTTGAACTGCCTCACTGCTAATTCTCAAGCCAATGTATTATTGTATAAGATGCTATTGAGCCACAAACACATCTCTCTCCATGCCAACGTCATCTCCACCTTGTTGCCCATATTTTTGTACAGTAGATGATGGAAGGGGTGAAAGTGTGATTGCAGAGTACTATAGAGACATATTTTGTGATCCTAGTAGTATGATATCCTTACTATACGCCAAGAATGAATAGCCTACATTTAGCCCAATTTATGCCTTTGCTAGATGTTTCTTATTTGACTGACAACACCCACTATTTTCCCATTGTCTGTCACTTCACTTCAGGAAATCCTCCACCTCTATATGAGGCCCCTCTCTGATGGACTACTCGCACCCTTAAAGTCGACTAAACTCACCCTGATCAACCCCGTGCTAAGTTCAGATACTGCAGCAATGAACTTATATGTCATCTCTTCTGAGCATGATGTCCAAATGCACTGACAGAAGCTATGGTGAACCCTAAAAAATTTAACAGTGAAATAATAAATCATTCATTGTGCTTGACATATGATCACAAGCAGGTCATAAGTCATCCAACGGTTGATCCCAGGCCACTTAAAAACTGTGAAACTGTCCTGTCACCGCCTCTGGAGTTAGACAGGTACCACTTAAACTCCCATGGGTGTAACACATCCATACAACAGAGACACAGAAACACACACTTCCTTGAATTAAGGGCTGTATTTACAACTTGTGAAATGTTCAGTGTCTACTGGAAACGTCTGTAATATTCCTTGAAACATAACACTATATTGTGAGATAAAACTTAGCTGAGAGATTTTTTTAGAAATACAAATACAATTGTAACACCTAAAACAGATGATGGGACTGGTCATTTGTCACAGACCACTTATCTATGGGACTGGATATAACTCCAAATATGTGTGGTGGACTCTTCTTCTAAAGTTTCCTGGGAGACATTTATATACACCGGCATATATAGGCATCTTTCGTCATCAATAGGGCAAAATGTAATCTAGAGGCAGTGGAAATCATATTGATAACAAACTAGAATTGATTATAGTTCCAAGACTATTATGAGGTATTGGTTGGAGGATTATCAAAGAAAGATTGTATATGTCACTTTGGAAAACTCCCAAATTAAGCACAATATTGTGCAAAATCGGTCTACATTTTAGTTTAGGCATTGATAACCGGGCTCCTAATAGAGCCCCATGTCCTCGTACTGACCTGCTGGTAGTTCTCCTCTTCTGGCTGGAAGCCGTTGTCAATGGGCTGAAACCTCAGGTTGATATGAGGGAAATTGTGAAGCCAGTAAGTCCACCAGGGCGCAATGTAATCCACCCGAGCCGAAGACATCCCTGCCCACATAAAAAACAAAAAGTTCGACTACAGCCTAAATTAGCCTCCCGTTACTGGAGCAGGCTCCGGAGATCTTAATCCCGTCTCATATCAAACAAAGACAGAGATACAAGCATGCTCGTCTGTGGAAACACTCTCAGCCACACTTGATAGAAACCGTAGAAGAAGTCCTACAGAGACAACAGTGTGGCAGCAAAGTGAAATCCGACAGAGGTTTTTGCATGAAAGAAGAAATAATCACACTGCGCGCATGTCTCCGTGTCTGAGGACCCTCCGCTCCTATCCGACCGACAGATACTCCACACACTCAAGAGGGGACGCGCACCGAGTCAGCACACTAGAAGTGACGGGAGCGCGCAAGGACTCTCCTATGAGCAGTTTAGAAATATGTTCACCACGAGGAACTAATAGTCAAAAACAAACATGTATTCAATGTGTAGTGGTAGAAATGTTTTCATGAAAGCATGACATTGTTAAATCCTCTTGTTTCTGACCTGTTTTTGCGGAATTAGCTACCACACTGCCATCTAGTGGTCACCCCAAGCCATTACAAATACCTTTAATTTTTTAGCAGGTGTGCATCTCGTGTCCTCAAAAGGGGACTTCAAAATTAACCATTAGCAAATGTAGCTCTATCTATTTGAAAAAACAAACAAACAGGTGTTGAGTCAGTATAAAGATCTGTAAATACACCAATAAACGTACTTGTGAAATCAAACCGTAGTGGTGGTTGTCTGCTCAATGTGATCCCAGTAACAAATGCATGTAAAGCATCTTACTTTAACAATGAAACAGGATTCTCTGTTTTTCAGATGTCCTTTCCGCCCAATAAAGCATTGCATGAGTGTTCAGCAGCGACGGGCCAACTAGCTTTTCAAATGCTCCTTATCATTTGAAATTTACTTGCAAAAACTCACTTTCTCCACAGGCAATATCAAATGATTTGAGGGAACATTTACTACTTAAATACTCATCATTAAGTCATAGAAAGACTTTATCAGGTTACAAAACATGCAATGGGCATTTGAATGTTAGTATCATTCAGGGCAATTAACCACATTCAATAAATTAGTGACGTATAGTCCAGGTTTACATCTCATAATTTGGGATAGTTTTAACGAGCTTTGAAAGACAGTGGTTCCCTTCACTTCCCTTTTACCTCTGATTATATCTTAAAGCTGACATCTTGAGAAAGAAGAAGATAGAAGATGAACCTTTATTAAGAGGTCAAAACATTAGATATGACAATGCTGTTTTAACAAACAGGCTAGACCCTATACCGAGGACAATTCAGTTGAAAAAAACCCAAAGAACAATAACTGGTTTTAATTTTTTATTACAAGCCTCTGTACATCACGGATTTACTTCAGCTCCTTGACGGCCAGACCTGTCAAAAGGAAAGGAAGATTCGTTAGAAACAGTCACCAGAAAAAAACATCACACCAGCAAACAATGACACTCATTTCATGTACCTGACATTATTTAACATTTTTTCACTTCTGAATGCAAGTGGCAACTTTGGTTTGATTTATTATCTTACAAACTACACATTACATTACAAATACAAAAGTTCATCCATATCCTTCAATAAAAATGCTACTATTCCGACGTAAGGCTCAAGCAACATTTGGTAATAGTGCAATTATATTTATGTTGCAGCATGTTTGATCTAAAGTAAAGCGGGACGCAAACAAATGCTCTAGTTACACAAATGTATTTTTTAAAAAACTACAATTACACCAGAAACCCAATTTTTGAGGTCTTTTGCTTGCACACTATGAAGATAACATTTATAACTACTGATGTTTTGGCCCATAAACCATTTAAAGGAACTCTTAATTAGTCGATTACTTATAAGCAGCCACCTAAATACACTAGTGAAGTCTGAAAACATCTGTCAGACATTCAGATTAATAGAAGTAAACATAGCCAGCCCCACATGCAGCTGAATTCACAGGCAACCTTGAGAAGTAACATTCTATGCATCTAATATCAATAACAAACAATGACACCTATAACCACAATCAAGTCAACTGCAAACATCACAAGGCTAATTATATCCTGCCTATATATAGTGCCCACAAAAAGTGACTCGTACTCTGTCCATCATTCTTCAGTCGTTTTATAATAGTGAAAATTGATAAGTTTATTTTTTGTTTGGCCTTTGTTGCAATGGCAGGACTATTCTACATCTCATTTTTTCAGTTGAGTTCTGAAGTTGCTCCTGCTCGAGTTTCAGCCTTTAGACCAGTTGTGGTTATCAACCAGGAGGACCATATATTATCTACCCTCTGTGGACTCTTCCCATTTAAAGGCTACAAACCCACGTTTTTAAATTTGTTTCCATCCAAAACACAAAAGGTTATGCTCCTGAGGCCCAACACACACATTGGAATTCCTGCATACTAAAACATCTGCAATACGTTTCTGTGAATGCTGAGAATTGCCTTGTTTACATCAGTTTGAGTTTTACAATATTCACATACTTCTTCAGTACATTGCTACAACTAAAGCCATCCTCTGCTGTTAACAGATATCACACCATCCCCGTGGTACATGTAGATCCTTGCGCACATGCTAGTATAATAAGAAACTTAGTACAACTAATTCAAACATTGTTCCAAGTTGTGCACAACAGGGATCCATCAGGAAAGAGAGAAACTTCTTAAAAACAAAGACTTTGTTCAAGGTCACATGTACACAATGTCTTGTTGGATACTGACCTGGGGGCAGGGACTGCTTGAGCTTCTCAGCCTTCTCCTTGTCTGTGATGACCAGGGTGTACAGGTACCTGCTGCAGCGGACCTTGAACTTAACATTGTCCTTGTTCTTCTTGATCTTTACGGCTGAAGAAAGACAACAACCAAGCCGGTTTAGATTCAGCTTCAGACAATTACTTGGATTAAGAATAATTCAAACTTCAGTGACATGTGTGAGCATCTCTTCACTTTCAAAAAAAGACTGTAATGATGCTTTACAGGTCTATAACTTGATATTTTTTTTACTAGGAAGATTGGAAACGTTTGCCTGTACACATTTTACAATTTGTGTAATCTTAACACTTTATTTAACCCTATGAATTACTGCGCCAAGTGGAGGAACCCAATAGTCCGTACTTCAAAAGCATATTTATAGTGTGTCTAGGAAATAGGAACAAAGATTTGATACATTGCACCATGTACAGCAAGTGTGACAGTTTAACTTACACTTGGCATCTTTCCTCCTGGCTGTGAGCAGGAAATCTTTGATTTCTTCGATCTTGCGAGGCTACGCAGGAAAACAGAAGGCACTATTATTATTGATGCAAAGTTTCAAGACATATATGGACAATTCACAACAGTGATGTTAGGGGACCGGTGGAACTGACGTTTCTGGTAACAATCGAAACCCAGCACTAGGTCCATCATTATTCTTGCAAGACTTAAAAAAGCATCACGAGCACATCAGCCTGAGATGATAGCATGCCTTGCTGATGACAAACACAGGTCAAAAGCTAGAGCTAGTAATAGTCAAGAACACACCAGATCGTAACAGCTGCAACTGCCCGATTTCAGTAGTAGATATTAAGTCATTAACTGCAGCACTTCACAATACAAGTAAATACATGCGACTATAGGTTCTTGAACATGCAACCGACTGTAGCCGGGTGGCCCAAGCGAGTAGCAATATGCTAATGCTAATCACCAATGCTAGCCACCGCTCTCTGACGTTCTAAATATCAAAATACAGACACACACACTTCAGGTAACACCATTCCAACACTCACAAGCTATATCATTGTCAGCTATGCATACTAAGCCATGAAAGTACTTCAATAATATGTTCTTACCATGCTGCTGTGTCACCGGACTGAACGCTGCGGGAAAGCAGAAATAGATGGAGTCAGTTTATCGGTTATAACGACGGGTACACAAGTCTCGGAAATAAAATGTTTAAAACATCATGTGCCACATGAACTTATCAATTGTATTATAGCAATAGCGGGAGTATAACTATTTTTGTAGATGAGGATGGATGATGATATAATTTGTATTTGTTATATGCGTCAACGTGAAACTCACTCAGTCGGCCAGAGAGGGGATGTAAAGGGATGGAACTTCCGGTTAGGGACGGCTTTATACGATGCTACGGCAAGCAAAAAGCGCCAGTGTAAAGAAAGAAAAGCGATTTCCCCGTTGTCGTTTAAAATGTCATATAACCCTAAAAGGTCAATATCATCATATATTAGTCAAGTACTACATCATCTATGTAGTGTAAACTCAGAAACCCTAACTAACTTGGTTTGAAATAAATAAAATATGTATGTTATCTCTGACAACTGATCATGATTCCTATCAGCTCATACAAAAAAGTTGTCATACTTTTAGGTATCTTCACTGAGACGGAACATATTTAATTTGTACAGTTTATGATACATCTATTAACAGTGATTTAGTGAGCATCTGAAAATATATATAGGATGTGTAATAAAATCGTTTGTTTTAATGTGTACAGAAATATAGTTTACGATGACGCTGAAATGTGAATTGCGAATACGTAAGCCATTTCTATATTATATAAGTATATTTAATATTTGTATTCATATATATATATTCAAACATGTAGGCCTACCTATCTTTACTTACTGTTACAAATCGTATAGGCTACATTATTAGCCCAGACTTTTTAATATCTTATAAAATCATAATATACTGGCATAACAGATATCCAAGACGTGTATAGCCACCTTTGAGGGAGGAACTTATTTTAATCAAGCACATCCACTCATTACTGATGCTGTGTGTGTGTGACCAAACTGTTTGTTAAAACACCAGAGGTAACAACTTACATCTTCCAAACAATCTCAGCCTGGCTGACACACTGTAAAACACTTTTGATGTTTTCTATTGTGTATTTATTTTTTTGTATTTTGGAGTAATGTTACTAATCCTACCAAACTGATTCCATAACATACTGACTTTTCCCGGAAAAGTTTTACATCCCCTACAGATCTGGTTGAACTGCTCTAGTTCATAAAGCATGCGGCGCAATTCAAACACAGAATAAAGTTCTCAGTTTGTTTGGCTTGACGCAGTTTAAAATGTAGAGAATACAACCTTATCAAAATAAAACTCTAATACATATCATGTGTCTTTCTTTAGATTGTAAACAACACTCCAAGAGAAAATGCCCCACCTGCTGGTAACAGAAATAAATGAAAAAAGTAATTAAAAAATGTTTATGATTTATAATTATGCATATTTAGATATTAAAATGTTATGGACAGTGCCTGGATATAATAGTTTCAATCGTTTTCATTTATTTTTATTTTGCAACCGCTGTCAACTTCCTTGAAAATGCGAAAACAACAAGGTGCATGCCCGAAGTCACGTCGACAGTGGGGCTATTACCTGCACCTGCAACTTGATTGACTATAGGCCTACACCGAATGTTGTTTTTGTCCAGTTTAAAGTAGAAAGTAACTTTGGTGGCCAAACAATGTGGTTAACCTTATGCAGCACATAGGCTACTTCAAAGTTTGCCTTTTAAAGAATAACTTGAAATGAAACACCTTGGGACTGCAGCCGCGGGATATTTTTACAAACAAACCCAGTTGTTCCTCCTGTGAAACCTGGCTAACCGCTTGCTAACAAGATGAAGAAGGTCCTTCAGGATTACAGGGATCTTCATGACAGGATTTCCAAACGTTGACATACAACGCACATTTGAAATGGGAATTGAGCCGCAAGTGAAGGAAAACAGGTATGTGGCCATTAGCATTGTCACCAGAGTGAAATTAAAAGTGTGCCCGATGTGTGCATAATGTCAAATTGTGCAAGTTTCTGGTTTTGCTTTTTTAAAAAGAAGTTGTTGACCCACCATTATTTTCACCTAAATCTTTCCTGAGCTGGTTCAGAAGTGAATTGTAGCTCTTTTATAGATGGTGTAATTTCTTCTAAGAAAACAAATCCAAATTAATTCAGCAAGAAAGGCAAACGTTAAATTATGGTTGCAATTATCTATCTATCTATCTATCTATCTATCTATCTATCTATCTATCTATCTATCTATCTATCTATCTATCTATCTATCTATCTATCTATCTATCTATCTATCTATCTATCTATCTATTCATCACTTCTTAAACGGAAGTAACGTACTGTAAGAGGCCCAATTCATTCCCTGCAAAACAGCTGTGTTTTAGTTTGATATTCTGGCAGGTAATTCTTTCTTTCCAACTGTAAATTATGGTTGACTGAAAAGCTATGAGACACTTCTGAGACTACACACACTATTACAACCAAACCTGCTGACTTATGGGTTCAATTATCTTTTTCAAAGGCAGATGAATCCAAAGGGTGCCTGCGTAATCCTTTAAGTGTATTAATGGTTCACATTGAAGAAATCCCTGTCTATTATCCCCACAATTTACAAAAATAATATATACAGCAGCAAAGCACATTCAAAAAACCAATCCTGCTATACTCTTAAGTTGTTAAACACATTTTTGCTCTGTAGTTATCAGTTTCCTTTACAATTGTGTTTAGCTTAAGTTAATGCTTTGCCTTCTAATTAATTTCAAAACATCTTAGTTTTATAAGGTTTTAGCTCAGGAACACACCCACTGCACCATTGAATACAGATTTGCTGTGTTCGTACAGGAACCGAGTTCATTAATGAGCTCCAACAGCCGAAGACTGTTTTAGTATTCAAGTTTCAAATACGACAGACTAGCTTTGTCAATAATTTACACCAGGAGCTTTGTGCGAGCCTAGCATATTTGGTAGGTATAGTTTGAGTGACACCTCCACCTTGACGTGACACTAATTCATAAAGACAGGAAACACAGGATCAGTCGTTTTTAATCAACCTTCTATCTACCTGTCTACCCATGTCCACAGGCCATCACCCTCTAGATACTCAATCAGTGCACATACTTTGGACACGTTTCACTCAGCGTTTTAAAAATATTAGCAGTTTCTTGTCAATCAAGTTAAAACATAGGGTATAGTTTGTTTCAGCAATGGTTGAGAGTTTCTGGAGTACAGCCCAACTCCACTTCAGAATGTATGTTTTTATACGTTGAGTCCTTTCTTACATTTTGTGTACTTGTTTGCAGTCTTGAACTATTTTCCTCTCCATAACAGGGACTATAATGAAATGTTTTTTCTCAGCTTGGCTTTGTACTCCTTGCTGCAGAGAAGAACATGTTATTTTTTGTACCGACCTTCAGTCACATCTCTGCCTAGCACAGCTGAGGCAATGTGAGGGGAACTCTCAGCTTCAGAAAGCTGGATCATTGTTCTGTTCCTAAAGATGATGAAAGAATATGTCTTCCATCACTGTTTAAAGAGTGTTATGTGTAGAACTGCAGTGTTTCACTATTATGGGATTGTATGAAATCTCATAAAGTATGAGTGTATATTTTCCCGTATAAATATAATGCAACTGCTTCATAATTGTTTATGACTTTGCGATTGACTTAATGCTTTCGGTATTTGTACTTGTTACATTATATTATCCTTTATTTCTCCTCTTTATTGCTGTTTATCTGTGTGGTGTTGATGTGTCACATCAGTGCATAGGGATGATCAGCTCAGCCACATCGATTACAACAAATGACCATGCTCGGTTTAACTAAAGCTCTTCTGCACCAGGATGATCTTTATTCCATTTGCTCGCACAGCAACAAACATGATCCTCTGTGCCAAGCTGTTTGTGGAAACCCAGCATGATTCCTAATATCTTTTTTCACATTTGCAGTTCTTCTTTCCCGTCAGTAGAGGGCAGTGAGTAATTGCTCAAAAGGGGGTTGAAGTGTGTCTCATCCTCACTTTGACAATGGGAGACGCTGTGTATCAAGAAATGGACTCCACTAGTCATCATACTTTGCAAAACGAGTGATTGCATGACTTAAACAAACACATTTGACTGCATATGAGTAGGTTTAAAGAGAGCAGAAATACACTGTATTAATCCCTCTAGTTTGTTATATTGTGTTACAAACAGGAAATACTCCCACATTGGAGTGCCAAAATGACAGGGCTTCCACATGGTTGGCACTCCAAGCTGTTTTGGCTTCAATGCCTTGCTCAAAGGCGCACCTGTTATTCCACACTTCGTAACACTGTGTGACTCCAATCTGGACTTGAACTAACCACTCTCAGATTCCCAAGTCTAGTCCTTATGCCCTTAAAATCAGACTTATACCCCCAAATCTTCTATAACGTGCAATTTCTGGACATAAACACCCCAGCTATCAATGCATCCAAGCCTGGTTTCAGTTTAAAGACTTTTATCCAATGAATATTTTAATATTTGGACTTTTATTCTGCCTTGCCTCATAATTTATACAGACCAATTACTATTTCCCCAACGAAAGTTCAACGATTCAATGAGCCTACCTATGGCAACTTTAAATTAATACATTTACTCGGCAGTGTTTTTTAAAAATTCCATTCTACACTGAAAACTAATTCAAAGTCCTATTTATTTTGGACACACCTGTTAAAATAGAACCCTGAAACTATCCCCGTTTTCGTGTAAAGTTAGTAATAAAAGTATGTGCCCTTAGGGATACTCGCACTTGTGCCATGTGCTGGTTTATTAAAAGGGAAAGTGGAGTTGTAGGAAAAAAAAAGGATTTTGGCTCAGAAATATTTTTACTCTAACACATACTTATAGCAAGGCTAATGGTATTTCAGGAGCTCCACCACATTGTAATGATACACATCATTTCTGCCTTCAGGCCTGTATAGGTGACAGAAGAAGCTCTGCCAGCTCATAAGTAATGCATCAGCAGGTATCAGTTATTAATCACGATTTGATCTATGGATGAAAAGCAAAAGAATATTACCTGAAATGGTTTATTAAAGCATCATTATTGGATTTAGTTTGGCCATGAACGTAATAGAAGTTATGTATCTAGCATGAATGTACCATAAAATAGAGCAGAGGTGGTAGGTTCTTTTTCTGTAAAGGTTTAAGTGTATCTCAATAGTTTTTCACTGCAGGCAACCTGTGATAATGTGGGATGAAATCCAAAGGCTTAGAAGTTAATGTAAAAATTACAACAAACGGCTGTGTCATTGAAGTTATGTTCAAGTGCGCCTGTCATTAGCAATGCAGGAGGGGAGTTCTTCAAAATCCTCTCTACCGCACTTCACTAATCTCCCTGATTATTGATCCGATTGATTTGTCAAGTATTGATCCCTTTCACGGCAGCCTTATCAGAGGCAAACTTAAAGTACATCTGCAGACGAGGGGAGATTATTAGAGAGTCTGAGGGTTTACCCTGACAGAATCTCAATGTGAATATGCTTGGACTTCAGAGTATCCACAAACTGTTGAAAAAGTTTTCTGTAAAGTTTTCAATTATACTCAAAGAGAAATGTTGCTGCCATTCAGAAGAGTTCACGTAAAACTGAGAATAGGGAGAAGGAGGAAGAAAAGGAGAAGATATCTCACCTATTCCATCCAAGCCATGCATCATCAATCCCACTTGTTACCCCTCAGGCCATTTCCAGTGTTCTCATTGTGCAGGGCCTAAGGGCTGAGCAACTGCGCCTTCAATTATGCTGCGAGACTTTGTGGTGTTTGATGAATGTTACATTGAAGGTAGACAGAACAGCAGACGTTTAAAAAGGATTCTTTGAGTGGAAGCAAGATTCAAAAGTCGATTCTGAAATGGAATTTACTAACCTTTTAAGTCAGTTTAAATTAAACCCACAGCATCTCTTTAAGTATTCTGACATAAGGTTTGGAAATCATTTGAAAAATATGAGTATATGTGTTGCATGCAGCCCTTCTCAGTGGCCCAGGGTTGAATCAACGTTACGGTCTGCTGTCTTTTTAAACGTGTACTATTTTGATACAACCACGACAGACTGCACTGGTTTTAATAGTGTTATTGCTGCACAACATGCTGATAATGTGATCATCCTTATTTTTACAACAACATATTCCCTGCCATATGACCATTATGTAGGTGCAAAGTGTGTGGGTAACAATTCAAACTTGACGTGTTGTGGCGTAGATTGTTTGAAAAAAGGGGATATTAAAAATACATTATTTCAGAGTTTGGGGTTAACAAGGCGAATGGCAGCTTGAGACTTTTGTTAGCTGGACACAGAATTGAACAAGCAAGTGTTTTCTATTTAATGAAGAACAGAATACAGAATTAAATAATAGTTGTACACATGGAGAATCAATCAAATATAAGAAGATTATAAGATTACCTTTATCCCCTCACATTCTGTGGAATCACTTTATGATACATTGAATTGAACTTTTATTCTTTTGATCATTGATTTAAAACTAACAATGTAAGTGTGTTTAATAAAAAAATAAATATGATTGTCTCTGGATTCAACAAATTCCAAATGTTTAAAAAATAGTAACCGTTATAAACAGCCATCCCAGTAAATGTACAACTGTTGCATTTAAACAATCATACAATTGACATTAGTCACTATAATTCTGGCTCCAGAACAGAGAGGAAGAGGATATGAATGTTTAATCTTTGGGCAGGTCTGCTAATCCTTTTTGATCTCTGATTAGAATCTTGTAGTTTTTCCTCATATACGGGCATATTACTCCATTCATGGTAAAGCCTGTAGTGCCCTTGTACGTAATTTCCAATTACTTCATGTCTGGTGTATCTATGCAGTTTTGTTATATGTTCTCACTGTACAGCAGTGACTAGTACATCATAAACAGGTTCTCTCTGACTGTCCTCTGAACCGTGCCTGCGACCTGCCTGCTGCCATTTGATGTCTGTACAGCCATCCATTTCCACTCGCTCCCCTCCAGCCAACACACACACACACACACACACACACACACACACACACACACACACACACACACACACACACACACACACACACACACACACACACACACACACACACACACACACACACACACCTGCAGTGCCAGGATGTCTATCGTCCCTCATGCCCTCAGTCTGATTGCCCTTGCCTGCACCCCTCTGCCCCCACAGTGTCAGTGTTGGCTGACAGCAGGCTTGCATTAGCCAGCTATCACTTCCTGGCCCCTGTTTGCTCAGCCTGGGCAGAGCTGTTGGCTGTATGCTGTGCTGATACTCGCCTCCTAGCATCAGGGCAGCTTACAAATGCAGTCATTAAGATGACAATTTTCATTGGTTTTGCTAATCTATGTTTCTGACACAGCCCTGCTTGGTTACACCTGTGTGATGTTAAGCTTGATTTATAGTTGAAAGTTAAGGGGATACTGCATAAACTCGGACCCTATGCACATAACTGTTGTTGGTTGTGTTTTTCCTCAACAAATTTCAAGTTACTTTTCAGTAACAAATCGTGAGCTTAGAATTATAAGGTTCTATCTCCACTTTTGGTCGAAATTGAGTTTTTGACATAATCTTATCCATTAGGTGTTTATTAATGCCTGTGTGGTGTTATTTTTGTAAAAAAAATATTTTTTTAGTTAGTATTAGTAAAATAAAAAGGTTCCATCTCACAAAACATAAACCGAGTTGGGATTATAAGGTTCTATCTCCAGTAGATTCAATATCCAATCAAAACCCACGAAAGAACACGGACGGACCAATCAAAACCCACCTCTTAGCTCTGTAGCCTGGACACAGAGCTAAGGGCTGGACATTAGCCTGAACATCTGAAGCCGGCGATGGCGCCCAAAAGACGGACAAGAAGAGATCGGTAAGTTGAAGCACACATAGAGCTGGTATATAATACTTAATTAATACTTATAACAAATCATTAGCTAGCTAATATAAACTAGCTTGTTTGCGAAGGTAGCTAGGTAGCTCGTTTAGCATTAGCGAATGTTAGCATTAGCGAACGTTAGCATTAGCTTGCTAGCGAATGATGACTGCAGCCTAACATAACGCCAATTTCTAACTTATTCCCCTTCAATAAAGGCAAGCTAGCTAGCTTTTAAAGATTGCTAGATTGTTGGTGTCTTGATAAAAGTTGCCCCATTTATATCAGGATAATAATTCAATTGTTTTTTGTTACAGAAATGATGATGCTGATGAAAGACCTCCAAAGGAACTTGGAGAGGCAAAGAGGACAGCAGGATCTAGTGGCTCAAAAGATCACTATGAAATACTCTACGCCTGGCCACTCGGCTGTCCAAGAAGTAGATAACATGCACAGCAACATTGAAAAGGCAATGGCATGTTCAGAGTTTTACAGCCCACTATCCTTCTTGCGTGTCCTTCTGAGAGCGAACAGAACCAACCCTTACACTGTCATCCAGATGAAAGATTCAGATTTTAAAGACTTTCAGTCATGCTCAAAACTTTTCCAATACAAGCAGGTACCATTTGCTTCAGTGGCCCAAATAACATTTTCGCAAAATCTGTTCAGTGTGCAGTACAGTACCTCCCATGCTCAGCCTCCTATACAGGTGGATATTAGGGGTTCAAACACCAAAACCAGGGCTAACATGCCAACGTCTCTATTGCTGCCCCAGCCAAAGCTGCTCACAAACAAAAACACAATCGCAGAGGCAAAGAAGTCAGACATTTTATCCATGTTCAAGTACATGCCTGTCGTTGACAAAGCATACTACACGGCAGTATTTAGAAAGTGATATCTAGATAGTAGATTGGAGGGTCAGAAAGAGTCATGACAACATAAATTACATATAAATTAAAGTACATCATACATAACAAAACAGACAGAATAATAAATAATAAAATTGTCTCATAGTTTGTTCTCAAAGTGTCTCATAGTTTGACACTAGCTTATACAATAAATGAACAATGTAAGAGCATTGAAGATGGGTCGTGGCTCGGTCTTCCAGCATGACAACGACCCAAAACACACAGCCAGGGCAACTAAGAAGTGGCTCCGTAAGAAGCATCTCAAAGTCTTGGAGTGGCCTAGCCAGTCTCCAGACCTGAACCCAATAGAAAATCTTTGGAGGGAGCTGAACATCCGTATTGCCCAGCGACAGCCCCAAAACCTGAAGGATCTGGAGAAGATCTGTATGGAGGAGTGGGCCAAAATCCCTGCTGCAGTGTGTGCAAACCTGGTCAAGAACTACAGGAAACGTCTGCTCTCTGTAATTGCAAACAAAGGTTTCTGTACCAAATATTAAGTTCTGTCATGCAATAAAATGCAAATGAATTACTTAAAAATCATACAATGTGATTTTCTGGATTTTAGTTTTAGATTCCGTCACTCACAGTTGAAGAGTACCTTTGATAAAAATGACAGACTTCTACATGCTTTGTAAGTGGGAAAACCTGCAAAATTGGCAGTGTATTGAATACTTGTTCTCCCCACTGTATGTAGCTCTGAATAATACAAGCAGGATATAGCCTGAACATGTACAAAACATGTGTTTCAAGTGGCTGTAGAGCCATCAACAGGTGATACTGTGAAATGTCTGATGATGGGCAAAGCCTTATTTCCCTTTGGTCTAGAAGCATCACTGTCATTCTTCAAGTAGTGTCTTCTTTTTTTTAAATTGCCTTTTAACCGGAGAGGACAGTGGAGAGTGACAGGAAAGTGGGAGAGAGTCGGGGTGGGATCCGGAAAGGACCACGGGTCGGGAATCGATCCCGGGTCGCCGGCATACGGTGCAGGTGCCCCAGCCAGTTGCGCCACGGCCGGGGCCACAAGTAGTGTCTTCGAAGATGTGCCTCCATTAGCCACATTTTCACTATCAGGGAAACATTATTTTCCTTTTATCAATATTTGTTTCACCAAGCCCTGATGTAGAATTTCACCTTTCTTAAAGGAGTATTCCATCCATTTATTGTTGAAAGTTTTCTCTTAAAGCATTTGATAAACATGAAATAACCTACTTAAAGAATCTATGTTTTTCTACAAAGAAGTAAACATTTTTTATTATTATTTCATGGTCAACAACAAATGAATTGCTTAACATTAATTTGTTATTTATTTATGGTTGTTATAAATGTTACAGCACTTGTTTTCATACCGAAGAAGTAACCCTGAAAAGCAATTATGTTGAGACTGTATCCTTTCTGAGATGGTTGCTATGACAACTGTATAAAAGTGACCCCTACACATAGTGATTTTGTGGTGAGTCAAACAAAACTCCAAACTCCTCCCTCTCGATTGTTTGTATGCTTTTTTCCAACCCCAATACCTGAAACTAGTGTGGCTGTAACATTGATTCCATTAGGGTTATCAGTACATTTCATAATGTCTATATCTCACTCGCTGTTCTCATTACCATTGGATCATTACTTCCTCTAATACCATGTACCTTCCAGCTGCTCTTTGTCAGCTGTAATTAGGTGATGATCTGTAGCAAAAGATATTAAGACAAATTCTAAGGGCAATTGGCGGTATCATAGAATGAGATAAGTCCTTCTTCCAGTGCCCTGATTCAGCTATGAAATGGCTGCGGGGCACTTTGGGAAGATGGGGCTGAGAATCTATTTTGAAATGTCCAAAACAGTTCAGCGGCACTTGCCTTTTTGTGCATAGAGAATATTGCTACTGTCGTCTATTGCTTTATGGAGGTATATTGAAATATGTGTCTTTCCACCTACTCCCCTCGCGTCATTGAATATTTATCCAATCTGTCCTCCACCATAACGGTATAGTTAGATGAGATATTTAAATGATCTTCAAAACAAAATGGCTCTATTTATCCATTCTTTAACTTCCCATTTACTGACTGCCAATGGAGGCATGTAAACACATTCCTTTGGGGAAGGTCGTAGACATCTTTTTGCTGTCTGAAAAATATGAAATGTATCACCACACAGTCATTTTGACATCCTTTTAAAAGTGTACATCAACACATTTTGGAGCTTCTACAGAACATTTATTAACTTGACAGGAATAACAGCATGATAAAAGGTGATCATTGCATTTTCTCCCCATTACTGACCCAGTCTTGATCCAAAGCATTGGGCTATTTTTACCATGGGAACATAAATGAAGATCAGCCCGTAAACAGTCCTGCACACCCACATGTGTTAATAGTGTAAATTGGGTATGATGGAAAGCATTTAACTTCATTGTCAAAAGAAAAGGGGAAAACTAATTATTTCACTTTAAAATGGGATGAAGACTGCAAAGGATTTCAAAAGGCCAAGATGCCTTTCACTCATCATATCATTTCTGTTCATTTGTTATTAATGCTTCTGATCTGTGAAAGCCTCATTGTTGAATCACATTCAGCATGCATAAGAGGAAATCGAGAAGTTTGTTCTGAAAGTACCCAAAAGTGTTTCTCTGAATCTGGTCGGCAGCATGCAGTCTGGTTTCTTATTCTAATCGCCCACAGAATCCCATTCATGATTCATCCATTTTTTTTGTTCTGTAGCAGGGCATCGCAGCAGAATAAATTCTCTTGTGTCTTGTTTTTCAACTGCTGGAGTTCACAAATATGAATTTTACAGCACCAGATCACAGGAAGAAAGTAGCTTTAAGAATATGCTGTGCATATTTACAAAATTCAGTGGGACCTCCCCTAAAGTACAAGACAGCAAACATTTGGAATGATCATGGATAGGATTAGTGATAATGTATGAGAACAGTAACTCTGGTAGGAGATATCAAAGATATATTATTATAGGAAAAATTAAGAGGCTCTGTGTGGTAATTAAGTAATTCTACCAACACGTGTTATACCATTACCTGTAAATAAGAATATTACAATTATGGAGTCATGTAAACAATTGTATTGCATGTAAAGTGTCACTTTACTCTGACACTTACTTCTGTCTTGAAATTGACTTTTCATACCAGAGAGTTGACAAGTTACATTTTAGGGGAAAAGGCTATTTGAGGGAGCTTTCCCAGAATTTCCATGGCAACAAGGTTTCTGCAAAGAGAAGAATCTGGTCTTAACAAAGATGCACATGAACAATAAATCTGCTCTGTTCCTTAATATACATATGAGTAGACGTTTATAGTCAGCTGGTAGCCACACAGATGGTCGATGAGTCACTGATGGTGGAGCATGAATGAAGCAGATGATGCCAATCACTAACTGGCTAGCAGCAGGCTAGCATCTAGCTACGAGTTCTTCCAGCAGATCCACATTTACGCTTGATGCATATCTTTTCTGTAACTGCTTGGGCTCTCTTCCACAATTAGGTTAGTCAATTATATAAAATCTGCACAAATGTTTTATAGATGGTCGTAGAATAAAAACTAGCTTTGTGAAGCTCACAATAAACATTTTCTGTTGAGTTGACTGAGCCTTTGTTAGAGCTAAGCTATATGAAGGCCATCAAATTCAACAATCATTTTTATTTTACATTGTGGGGTTTGTTATAAATACTTTCACTACATGTCCACACAAAGGCAAATGTGTATGCAGCTGTAGCAGTCTAGTTCAGAAAAGACTTTACTGTTATCCAACTTTTAAGACCAGGACAAGACGACACGTATGGCATTTGACGATATATTAAATCTATGACAATATTTAGTCTCCTGTCACAATGTCGATATAATGTTGTTTTATTGCCCAGCCCCACATCATTATATTTTTATACTTGATAAATCTTGCATATCTTTTTGCCCACATAACAATATAAATTCCAATTTAAAACTCTTGCAACATATTTCAGTCTCTAGATCTCTCCTTGTGAGTGATTGAGTCAATGACAAGCAAATATTAAACATGAATGCACACAACAAGGCCACCATTCTCCCAACTCCAGTTCCACATTAATATGCAGACAAGTAAAGGAACTGAGCTTTGCTCCTGGAGGATCACGCTGGAAGATGCATCACATTTGAGTCTGCTATTCACCCACACCTTTCCTCTTTGTAAACCTCACTATACAGAGCCACAGTGACAAGTGCATGGCTCCCACATGAATTATGGATCATCCCACGGGACAAACACAGGGCCAAAAAGCTGTTAGGGCCTGCGGCCCTCTATGTGTGACATCCATCACTCCATATGAATTCACTTCCAGTAAAAACTGACAATAGGTTGTCCTTCACAACCCAAAGCTAAGGTTGCAGTTCATTGTATGTTAGCATTGGGGCAAACAATGGTGTATACAATCGTGAGGGTCTGTGATGACTGTTGATGTGCAGTCTCAGTTCAAAGAGCACTACACTTCAATATGTAATCCTTTTTTGAGAAACAAGTTGTAAAAAAGTAATTTTTTAACAGCGAGAAGAAGCCTCATTTGACTTACTTGTCGAATGTATTGTACTAATTGGTGTATTTTTATTATCCTTACATAAATCCCTCTGTGCTTCTTAAAATTGACAGTCATCAATCTCAGCTTCTCTGCTCTGCTAATATTGCACTGCTACTGTATTCATGCATCTAAGGAGCACTTTAGATTCTCTTGAACCGTTCAAATGTTTTCAGCATTCTCATATGACACTGTGACTTCTGGCCCTTTCCCAAACCATTACGCTATCACTATAATGGTTGTGAAGAATTGGCAAATACTCAGAGAAAAATTGTACTCTTTTCAGCTGCGCCCTCACTCACACACGATGCCAAGCGTCTGCAAGCTGCGCTTTTAGTTTTCCACTAACGAGAGTTGACACCTAAACTGGTGGCATTTTCATGCTTTTGCGGTTGCTCCATTATATCCAAAAGGACATGAGTGAGTGAGCATAGTATTTATTTATAAGAGAAGGAAATGATAGATTACAGAAGCAGGACGAGCCAGGGGAAGCCTGTGAGCCGCAGCAGTAGAATTAATTCCCTTATTAGTTACTCCCTGCACTGATGCTACACCATGAAAGTCTAATGCCATCTTTTTATGGATTTGACTCAATTTAGATTATCTTCCCCGTACATTCAGCAAAGGGATCGCAATGTCCCCTTCTGTTCCTACTTCCTTTTCTTTCTTTTTCTTTTTATTCCAGTGGCATTTTTGTTGCTTTGTCAGAGATGAACCAGTAAGTAAAATGGAGATTGGCTATGGCAGACGCTTATAAGAATGAGCCAGTTTCACCCAAACTGAAACAAAAACCAACAGAAAAACAATAACAGTCTGTTCTTGTTTCATTAAGGCAACGTGAAAGTTTCTCTACAAGCAAAAGAGAACGTGTTTTCAGGTGGATATAGTGATTTTCAAGGTGATTAAAAAGCCATTAGTGGTACGGCTCTCGCAGGTAATTCACAAGATAGGCATTCAAAACCCAGTTAGAAACCAGGAAGGGCTCCGACTGAAGAAATGACTGTTATTAGATAGAGTTATTATATCAAATTGCCCAAGTGAGACGGCTCCCCCACATCTTCTGTCTATGAGCTAATTCGCTGTCATTTAGAAAGATTTCTTCTGGCATTTTCTCATCAAAAAGGCAAATCCTGAGAAAAGCCCAAACTTATTTGCTAGGGCATCCAGAAACAGATTGAATAAAAGGAATGTTTTATTAAGTCAGATGTTGCCTTTCAACATCAAGGTCTTTAAAATTAAATGGAGAGCAAACATGGCCTTGGAAAAAGAGAAATTATTTCTTCCATGAAAACTGTATACATTGTCATCTTTTCAGATGGAACATATGTAAAAAAATAACTTTTTTTGTCACACAGCAGAAACTATAATCGAACTCTTGGAACCCATAATTTGGGTGTCATTCAGAGTGACTTTATTGAGCGAGAGAATGCCTTTCTAATGTATATTTGTACTCTACATTGACCACAAACTTCTATTTGAAATTATAATCATGATATAAATCTATTTCTTTTCATGGCTTATTGGCTTCCATCTTTCATTGCAAGCTCCATTATTTTTGAAGATTGGTTCTTGTTATTTGATGATAGGAGTTCACCAGACAATCTGGGCACCAAATTCAACAGAGGGATGTAGAGTTGTTTTACAAACAGAAGGTAAAGAACATCATTCAGTCTGTAGTCAATTTGCAATATATTGTCCACCTTTCCCTTTTCTACCAGAATCAACGTTTTCATTAAATCTTTCCTTTGTGCTTTGGCTGAGCAAATATCCATTTGTCTTTTCTGTCTTTATTATAAAACTCGTTCTTTTTGTCTGACCTGCTATTTTCCAATTGTAAATGTAGCACTTTACCTGAAATGAAGCAGAGGGGGATTTTCATCAAGTATATGGTTAACTAACTGGTGAGACAAATGAAAGTACACTTGGCATCCAAGAAGTCTAGACTCTAAACTATAGGGCTAATTTAAAACAACACTTTAGATCAGTCGTGCTGTCAGAAAGTTTCATCTGGCTCTTTCGGCCTAATTGGTTGAATTCACGAATCAATTGGCAAGTCTATCTTTGATATCTCTGTCTATAACCTCCAAAACTGTGTGTTTCTGTATTTTGTCTTGCCCAGATGGATTGGAGGGTAGAGCTGTTAAAATTCATGAGATGTGCTTTTGTAAAGCATTTCCAGACATCCATCTCTGTAGATTTCAGGGGATTGAAGGTTCTCTTTGCCAAGCCTTAACTCAGCTGCCATCTTTTAAGTTTGTCTCATCCTTGTTTCGTGGCCAGGAATGCACTCCAGGCATGGTTCACTTCTGAACCTGGACACAGAAGTAGAAATCTTGTAATCTATAAAAGAGTGCAAAGACTGCCGAATCGTCCTTGTATGTCAGAAAAGTCAGGTCATACATGGAGCTGCAGGTCATGTCACATCCACTGCAAAAGAAAAAATGAATACTTAAACAATATTTAAACTCTTAACATCCACTTTAATCGCAATATACTAAGAGTCCAATCAGCGTATTTCATTGCTCATTTTGCATGTGTTTGCTGATTGGGCATCTTTTGTGTTAAAATATGAAAAAAGAACTAATAATTTATTCCATTTCCTGGTCCTGCATGTTTTATAGCCATTGATTCCTCTTCTTATATCTCTGGAATGCATGTATGACCTACTTAAGACTTAAATTACTTGTCAAAGTAATACTAGTGACACACATGGTCACATTACATATTTACCCTTTCCACAGTCAGAATTTTTTTTCTCTTTGGTGCCTCAGGACAATTGTACACACAGGAAATTGTAATGTTAAACATAAAGCAGTTAAAGATAACTGTCTTATTATTCAAATGTAATACATTTTAACTGTCTTAAGGGTTTTGTGAAATGTAACGCCTCTCTGCTTTGCACACAGTGCTCTTGTTTGAGTTAGAGGTTGGTCTGAGACGGGGTTTCATGGAAATGGGAAAGACAGAAGTGGAAGATGAGTCTTATGTGAAAAGCGCCCTGAAAAATGACTCAGAGATAGGGCTCGAGTTATTCCCTTCAGACTTCAGGCCTTTTATTAATGTCCCAGTCCAGGTTTTCTCCAAGGGACAAATGGCAGAAAGGGAGCTCCCACTTTCATATCCCAGTTAATGAGAAAAGGCCAGATAACCATTGAGCCCCTCTAGGCTTGAGCAAGATATGGAGGCCCAGTTCTCGTTGTATCTCTCAACATAAAGCTTCATGCTTCACTGCTGTGGGATCCAGGACCACTTCAATAAGTCAATATACCAATTTAAACATCATGTACAAGACATGTATTTGCTCTTGTAGATGTATATCAGATGTTGCATTAAGAAAGAGTCCCTCCCTGTGAATGTTCATGCAATCCTCAGTGTTTATATATCCTAAGGTTTGCCTTTTTTTTTTCAGAAGTACTAGTGGATAAGGAGTACGATTAATTCTCTGAAACAATCAAGCAAATTGATATAGTTAATCAATTTAGCATTTGCCAATGCAAAAAAAAAACACGCTTTACCAATCAACTGACTAGTTCCCGTCAGCTTACAGAGTGCTTCAGGTCTTTTAGGCACATATTTATTTTACAATTAAAACTTTATTGTTTTGGTTTACATTAACCTAATTTGTAGATGCATATCCATCATCAAACTTTTGTCATCTACCTAGCAAATGTAATTTGCAGTGCATTCAATTAACCTCGGAAGCTGGAGTTTGGAATGATGTCACACTTTATGCTATCCACAACTCGGAAATCAATTATCTTTGTTAGCCATTGTTAGCATGACCAGTTTAAGACACGGAAAGAGCCGGAAAATATTACAATTATAATCTGTGGCAGCTGAATGTGTAAATGTGATATTGTTTGCCAACAACTTACATGTTGTTGCGTTTACATATTATTCCACTGGCTCAATTGAAAGCTGTAGGGTTTAATTAAAGAAGAATTCCATCTTCTGAATTTTTTGGCCAACTTTTATTTGTTATGATAAGTGTGTCATCAAAGTCATTGCTGAGATCTTGGAATAAGAGATCTAAGCTTCACAGTTTACAGACTTCCTGGTTTAACTTTGAGTTGTACTGTTGTGCGTACAGTTTTTTTCTGTGCAATGAGACATTATCACACAATGCTGGTCTGCTCACTTTTTGTTTTAACTCCAAAGAGTGGGTTACATGCTTTAGCTAAACTGTTGGCATGTTTACAACCTGTCACATTGTGTGACCCCCTCATAAGTCTTGTCCCCTTTGCTTTAGCAATGAATCCCATATTTTCCTGAGTGCAACATGTAAGTGTAGTGGGGGGAAATAATTCAAATTGAGGGATGTGCCTGACAAGAAAGCAATTTATCTTCCCTTTTGTTTACTAGAGATCTCAGATTTATTGTGGAATGATAAATCCTAGAGAACACCCTTCTCTCCTTTTCATTATTTCAGTGATTGCTCCTCTGTGTTGCCAGTGATTTATTAAGAGCCCTTTGGAAACTTGGTATAACATTCTAAAATAAGCTCTTTGTTTGAAATTGCCCAAACAAAATCATGAATGTCATAACCATTATGAAACAAGCTGTAGAAAAGAAATGTTGCCTATTTCTAGCAGGTCTCATAATTTAAATAACAATGTCATATTACCAACCAGTCTTTTCCCCAAGCAGCAAGAGAAGCATGTGGCATTATCATTTAATGGCAGACATCAATGTCTATTATCAGTTTTCTGACTCTAGTGTTCCCATCCTTCCACGGCTCCATTTCCAATCTTCTCTCCCATTAACACTTTTTCTGTAATTGCATTAACGACTAAGGTGGAAATAGTTGTGTAAAACGTATGTTCAACAATGGAATACATTTCTCCCCATCTGCAGGTTATTGAATTGTAATTGTTATTCCAAAAAGTCAAAGCCTGTGGCAATGAGAGTTGAGATACACATGGTATTGTGATTCGATTTTGGATTTTTGGATTTTATAGTCCAGAAGTTGATTGGTATTTTGTTCAAATGTGGAACAACTCATATTAAAGAGGAATAAATAAGGAGTTTTGTTGTTCAGTCATTGATTCTGACTGCTTTATTCAGAGTAGCTGGCACTTATTTATTGTTCAGTTGAGAAACACAATGTCATATGTTTCAACAGCAGAGCCTTATGTGGTCATATACTTAATCAGCCTGATTTATCAGTGTTTTTACATAGCTTTTGTTCAATAGTCTATTTTAGCGCCATGTCTTCATGTTGAAGTATTCAATTTGCAAATTATCCTTTGTTGTCGCCCCATTTGGGTTAATATTTTGTAATACTAATACTGCTTATAATACTGTACTTTTTTTAAGCTTGTTGATGTTCGTATCACTTTGCGCTGGTACTTTACTTTTTTTCATCAAAAAACAGTGTGACTGTTTGTCCTACCAACATAAACACAGACGATTATAATTAGGTCTTTTGTTGTAATAGTAGTCAAGAAAATGTGTGTATGTTTCCTTAATGTCCTTAAACAACTCTGTATGCATTGATGATTAGGCTGTTGTAGAATACTGTTGCCGGCATTCACTCAACTATTGAGATTTGACTGAATAGTTGAGTGAATGCTTTTTAATGAGCTTTCACTCAACTATTGAGATTTGACTGAATAGTTGAGTGAATGCTTTTTAATGAGCTTTCACATTTGACACCTTTTTCTAGCTGGTCTTAAGGTCTGCATCCAGCCACCTTTAATCTTGAATGTTAATGTTAATTAATAAATATCAATCTGTGCAATCGCAGACAGAACCGTTCAGAAATCAAATTCATCAATGGTTATTTTCTCTTGTAAAATGTCCAGTGTAATGAATAACATCAGTGTTGACACACATTTTCCTCACTAAGTTGGGAGCGTTTTTCTGAAACTAAATTTGAATGCTTCTTAAGAGCTGAAACTAAATCGAAGTGTCAGAGGAGAAATAATGCAACATTTACTAACATGCTCTCCAGGAATATTTTTTTTGGCATAGTGTTTGAGCATGTGCTACAAGTTCAATTTAAATTCCCTTTAATGTTTGGGTTGAGTAGATGTTTTAACACAAATAACATTTCCAGCAGTTAGCTATTTTTTCCACTAAGTAGTGGAGTACAATTGTCATGTGACCAAATGCTACAGAGGTCTGTGACACTACATAGCTTTATTTACCTTTATCCCCAGCATCCTGCAATCAGCACTCCTTATTTATTCCTTTCCTGTCCCTTTCGGTTTTCAGATTCAAGAGGGCTTGACAATATAGAGCAGAGAGGTGCAGCGACTCGCAGATAATGATGTCTCTCTCTGGACAGCTGCCCTGTCCCAAGGGGAAACCCCAGGCTCTGGGGGATGATTTAAGCTGGTCTGGTGCCATTCTTACTTTACTATATTATGTTGACCTCCTACTGCCAGTTGGGCCTTTCTCTTCAGTTGATATCTCTCACTTTTAAAAGTAATTAAGTGTAAACATGACAGAAAATCAATACTGGCCACATTGATGCATTGTGTCTGTATCTCAGTTGCTCTATGTATACCGTGAAGTTCTTGTAAAAAGTTTGTATGTGCACAATTATTTGATTAGTCACTTAATAAGTCAACACGTCTATTGCTAAATGGCTGTAGCACCAGAAATACTAGCCTGTAAAACATATTATTTTAATTCAGTGCTTTCCTAACTCATAAATTATTTCAAATGGCTATTATAATATATGCATTACTTTTTCAGATACTGTTTCCTGATTTCTATGTTTTTTTTTTTTTTTACATATCTAGTAGTCAACCAGTCTGAGTTTAAACTTCAAGGAAAGTAGTAATTTGGAACATCCCAATAAAATAACTCAAAGTACTCAGTACCGTCTTGCAGACAAAGGCTCAAAAATCATCTCTTTCTTTCCTCTGGTTTCTTATAGCAAGCAAAGCTGGCTAATAAATGACACCAAGTAAGTTGTAAGTCATGTGCTGCACTTTCTACCAAGGATTAATTCAAATAAAGCTTCTAGATATGCCAAAGAAAAGTAAGCATGAGACCAGTATTTCATCATGAGGGGGGCTTTCTTATCGTCAGTGAACTGACCCTCGAGAAGCACGCTTTGGCTATACCTGAGGCCACAGATATCTCAAAGCTTCAATTGGATTTGAGACGGTGAACTATTGGAATCGAAATGGCTGAAATGGTGCGTCTATGAAACACTGTGGGTTGTATTTCTCAAAGGCACTAGCCTAACCGCAGGGGAAGACTGAGTGTGCTGCCGGCAAGCTGAAGAGATCAGAGAGAGGGGATCCTCCTCTGCTGCTCCATTGTAGTCCAGGTAGCATAGATCAAACGGAGCAATCCCCAAAGAGCTCCCCAGAAGGTGCTTACTAGGAGGCAATCTGTGGCAGGCCCCAAAAGAGAGGCATGGCATATGGCCTTTTGAAGATAGTGGTTTGAGATTAGAGCATATCCCGGATCAGAGAGCATTGAGAGGGGTTACTGTGAGTATTTCAGAAAGAGACAGAATCGCAGATAAGGGGAAAGGCAACATTTTTGAATGCAACCATTTCAAAGTACACAGCAGAAAATGTGTACAGGCCTGTTGAGATATTGATTTGCACGATCGTCAAGGGCTTGAAGCAGAGATATTTTTAAGAAGTGACTGGAATTCAATTAAGATGAGGCTAAAATGTGTAACATCAGGCGTCCCTCCCACAGCTTTCTATGAAATTAGATCCATTTCTTGACAGGGTTATGACTTGTTTTCCACTTTGTGTGGACACAAATGTTCCATCAAGACTAATTTCCTGCTCTATTGTAGTGTCTGCTCCACCATATTCAGTTGGAGATAATACAAGACAATCTAATATGTTGGATAATGGCATAATTTATGACGTACTGTAGTACTAGAGTGTGTGTTCTCTTTCTGTTCCTCTTCCTCTCTCTTTTCATCGAGTGCTGTTTCTGACAGCTGTTCCCTGCAGCAGCCTGGAGAGTTGGCCGCTGCTGCGATCCCATTTTATCTTCCAAACATCTAAGTAATATAAAAACTGCGTCATTCTACGCCACGGGGGGTGATATAAAAGGGAACCTCACTTGACCGAGACTTATTACCACTCTATTTGTGAAGCGATGTCCTGGCGATATTTTGTCTGATAAGATGGCAATTTCAATAAGAGGCTTCACTGGCTTTTTGCCCCCTGTGGGCTTTGGCTTGAGTGGGAAGGATATATTTCACAGGGGAGAGCTTGATGAAATGAAGGGGCGAGCATTTGCAAAAGTGAGATAAAACTGTCTGGTTTTTTTCTCTAGACATTTTGCTGGGGAGTCATAAGAAGTTTGCTCTCCGTTGATTAGGAGAGGAAGGCACAGCCACGTAAAAGTGGGTTGGTGTCCCATCCATTTTCCACTCTGATAAAGACAGTAAAGAGGAAGCCATCGGTGGTAGTGGTGGCAGGGGGGGGTGGGGGCAATTTGGGGATGTGCCAAGCCCAAAATTAAGATGACAGCAATGACAAGGCTCAACGCCGAACAGATCTATCCCACTGATGCAAGCCGCAAGCTTAACAGCCCATGTAGGCTCCGTCTATCTGTGATGTGCGTGCGCGTGTCTCAGTTTGTGCATGCATGTGTGTTTGATGTAGCGTGCAATATGTGCGCTTGTTGACAAGATCATGGAGACTCAGTGTCAAACTAGACAGCTGATTGCAGGCTGGAGTAAACACCTGGCATCTTGCTTGTCTATGGCTGAGGTGAATCATTGCTCATGTACGTCAACCGAAATGTCAAAATGAAGGCAGGAATGAAGGAAAACAATGTCTGTGAAGCAAACGGGGGTGGAAGTCGCAGCACGACGCAGATGTTTTTTTGGGTGGTTTGATGCGTTTCCTTAAGTCCAAATGTTTCCGTTTTTATTTGATTCCAAAGCCGTGGTGCTCAACCTTTTTTTTTTTTTTTTTTGTCAGAAGGACCCCCACCGTCCTGTCACATAAACCAGTGTCAATGCTGGCTGTCTTTCAAACATTTGTGATTACTTCAAGCTACTATTTCACTGTAGGCTATGCATTGATTTTATCGCTCTATTCTAAATATTTATAGAGTTTCAACTTCTTGCTTGCAATGCACTCTCAACACCTAGTGCCCAGGTGTTAAAGCAGACTTTCTATATGGATTGTATTTTTATAGTGTGATCCTCAAAAATCTTTCTGCTCACACCAAACCATCTGCAGAAGAACACCCTGTGTTAAAATAACTGCTGTTAAGAATGAGCTATGAAATATATAATAATAGGGAAGGAGTCCTGATAATTGATGGTCTATAGTTTTAAAATTCAGAAAGTGATCATAACTTTCTTTTGTGTGAACCATTATTACTTATCCTCCAACTTGTCAGAGTCCCATAATTGAGATTCACATACATCCCTTTCAATTTGGGTGAAATTTTAAGGGTAAAGTCATGCTGAAAATGGAATAATATTCATAAATTAACCTGGACGTTTTCCACTTTTCATTTGAAAAGTAATTTAGTCTCCTTTCCTGAATGATTTGACTGAGATTAGAATAAATTGAAAGCAACGTTTATACGATGACTTCCTGCTTGCTTCCTTGAAGACCAAAGACCTTAAATGTGTCTGTTTTGGGTCTTCCTCACATGTTCTCTCCTCCCCACTAATGGAGATTAATTATGTGAAGATAACAATAGGACAAGAGTTATTAAGGAACATTGCCTTTCCCACTCAAATCAGACAACCAAGAAAATAGCCCCTTATTATCTTGACTGGGACCAAAGGTTGGTCTCAAATATGCACATTAACAGATGTTGATCTTCTAATCACAAGCCTTCCCCTGACTGTGAGCCACTAGCACTGTCCTCAAGGCTATGGTCAGTAGTCCTGCACAACGTGGAATATAGAAACCAAGACATTAAATTAGGTTATTATTTATAGCCTGACTGTTTTCTGTGCCCTACCTTTTTATAAATGCATTGAGACCTTACCAAATTGTTTAAAAAGCCAATTATTTGGGATGAAAGGATTATAAGGTTTTAGAATGTGGTTATATCAGGAAGTGACGAGGGGGAAAAGGTTATTTGGTTAATTATTTGTTTTGGCCAGTTGTCTTGAAGTCTTTTGTTCTACATATGAGGTGAATTGATCCAAAATTAGTTTCAGACATTAACGTTTTTTTGTACAGTGTACCATAACGACTTTGATGATCCTAACTTTTCATCAATTAACACTTTCAGGTCAAAATTCTAAATATCTGCAAAACTGATGACGTTCCAAAAACTGCTAATCATTAGTTTGTAAGTGTTGCCATTTTTATTACCATTGAATATAATTACAGCCTCACAGAGCGACTAATGTGGCTTTGGACCAAGTCATTTCAAAGCAAAGGGATTTTCTATTGATTTGGGAAGTAAAAGGTCAAGTTTCACAGCAGTCATGTCTCGTAGCTCTGATCATAGCGAAAATGATATTTATCAATTAAATCGGAGAACCAAGCTGACTGGCAGGCATAGTGCTCCCTCAAAAGGAGGCAGGTAAAGCCCGATTTTACGCAAGGGAGGAATAGAGTACTGTCATGGGAAACTGCAAGTGTGATAGGTCAAGAAGCAAATCAGGGCTGTTTGCTTGCATATCCAGTATAAGCCTTTGTGAAACTTTTGAAAGTTAATTACTCCCTGTTTCTTATAGGTATTTTAATGATGTGGTTGAGGTTTACTTTGCTTAACAGCAATTATAAGCTAAAATACCAGTAGTGAACCATTTGGTTTACCATCTCTGCTGGACTCTTAGTGAAGAAAGTTATGGGTTGTGGTTTCCTGAAACTAAAGGGATTCCAGAGTCCCTTGACATGTTCAAAAGCACTACACTTAAACCATAATGCCTATTTCTAGGGAGCACTCAGTTTGGGTTGTGTAATTGGCCTTCTTCAAACTGTTGCAACAAGAGCCTATAATGGATTAAACCAGTAATCCAATAGTTGCAGTTAAAGAGGTAATTATCAAGTTATGCACCTGTATGATTAAACATAAAAGAAGTCAAGTGGAGCAAAAACTTTGGATTTAAGTGTAGACAAGTCAGGATAGGCAGTGCCTTCAGAGAAGATTGGGAGTTTAGAGACAATGAAAATAAAGCCAATGGATCTTATCGTCTATTCATTGTTTTGTCTTTCATTGATAGGTTGAAATCACGTCAGGGATAAACACGGTATGAATTTTTAAGAGGCACTTCTCCTTCTCCCTATTCTGTCTTATTTCACCTCTGCTCAAAATGACCTCCGGTAATCTTCAGAGGTGAATATCGCCATTTCCCTGAAACCTGAATATGAAAGGAGATTGTGAGGCCTACCAGGGGAGTTGAGGCACAGGTGTTGAATATTACAGCATGTGTATTTCATTAGCGTTTGGCAGTTTGAATGATGTGACTGGAAATATTAAAAAACAGCACAGGTCTGCGTGCCTTGCTCTGAATAGTAAAGGCTACCTTAGCTGTGAACAGAATGCAGCAAAGGAACACAGACATAACGCGTCCGACAGATTGTGAAACGGATCAATGAATATTTGATCAGCAACAGATAGCGTCCCATAAAGGATTTTCAGCTGAAATCAGCTATTTCCTTCACAAAAGATGAGGAAACAGCATTTTTTATCCGGCACCAACACATGCACAATGAGTGTGATGTACGATAGTGTATCATGTATAGTCTGAATGTATAATGAATCTAAAATATGCAGGCAAAGGCTGTCCTGGGAGTATATGCAGAACCCCTTTTCATTGTGCAAATTAGAGAACGAAACTTGCCTGAGATGTCTGTGAATGATCGTAGTAGACTATGTTGAAATGCAAAAACGGGGCTCAGACCAGCTATATGTATTCATGAAGATGAATATTGATCTGCATTTAGCTCACACACTGATCATCTTCACTGTGTGTTAAGTAGATGTCTTTCAGAAAGGATGATTCTGTGCTGACTCGGTTTCCTGCACCATACCTTCTTGGACCTCTTTAAGGATATTTCCTTTTGAACATCAAGCAAATGACATACTCACGTACAGAAAAAGACACAATTTGTGCCTCTTTTAAGGCTGCGCAATTATTAATACAGAAATGATGTTGAATCATGATCGCCTGCAATACGGATGTGCAAAATGCTCGCTCTGCTCATAGAAACTCTGCTGCAATTTAAGAGACAATCGCCCCCAGCTTTAAGACGATTTGATTGTCTTTCCAGTTTAATTCAACACCAACAATTGATTACTTCTTCAGTTTAGTGGTTTTGCTAGTTCAAAGCATTTTTTTTCTGTAATTCATTTGGGTTTATGTTTTTTCTTTTTTCGTAATCGACCAGTGTGTCTACAGGTCTGCAGCCTGGTCTGAGCTTGACAGGACTTGACAGTTTTACTTAATTAAGCAATTACACGATCGTTATTCCTTTGATGGTTTTGGGGGTCTGCTTTATCACTGAGAGAAGTTATGGTGTTAATACAAAAGTTATATAAGGCCTGTTTGTCTTAATATTAAGGAAAACTGCTTTTATTTTAAATTATTTTCTCGATTACATTTAAAAAAAACTTGAATCACAGTTTACATTTTGTTAGATTATATACTGTATGTTTCTCTGATAGGAAATTCTACAGCGCTATGTCAATGGAGATTGTCTTTATGGTGGTCAAACGGTAGGTCTCAAATCCGTCTTAGTTAAGCATAAAACATGTATCTTTAATTCCATTCCCTGAACACATCCTCATTTTTAAAAATCTGGTAACTGAGTTAAATAACAGGAAGCCCTTGGCGAGATCAGATTTTAAGAATTATCTTGACATCTTACAACCTTGTCTCTGTGAATTGTTCCCGTTGCCTTAACTGAATGAACCTAAACACTATGGGTGCTCAAAACAAGAGAGTAGACACTAATTAAAATGACAGTTTGACTCTGTATTGGCTTGCTGTCTTGAGGTGTAGCACTGCAGGGATGACCTCTCCTCAGAGTGGAAATTTAATTTCATGGCCTGTTAGACACTGAACTCCAGGAGTAAACAGAGAGGTGTTTGCACTCATATCTGACAGGGGCACGCTCAGACCACAACAGTACTATGGGGATGGCCGTTGTAGTCCTTCATAGTGAACCCTCTGTGGCTCAATGGCTTTTTGCTCCAGCTTGGAGAGTGTAAACACTGACCGAGTGGAATGAACTTCTCCTAACAAGCACCCTTACAGTAATTATACTCGTGTGTGTGTGTGTGTGTGTGTGTGTGTGTGTGTGTGTGTGTGTGTGTGTGTGTGTGTGTGTGTGTGTGTGTGTGTGTGTGTGTGTGTGTGTGTGTGTGTGTGTGTGTGTGTGTGTGTGTGTGTGTGTGTGTGTGTGTGTGTGTGTGTGTGTGTGTGTGTGTGTGTGTGTGTGTGTGTGTGTGTGTGTGTGTGTGTGTGTGTGTGTGTGTGTGTGTGTGTGTGTGTGTGTGTGTGTGTGTGTGTGTGTGTGTGTGTGTGTGTGTCAAAACTTGGGATTTAGAGAGGAAGACCTTGATGAGCACAGTTTTTAAAGCAATTGAAAATGCCTAATGCAACAATTTATGAAGTAAATCAAGAAATAAATAGTATTTCCTTTAGCCATGAAGGCAACCAGCATTACAAAAGATATGCGTGTCTAGGACATTCTTCATACAACCTTGAAACCTAATATATAAAATGAAAAACTCAGCTCAATACAGGGTAGTATTTTTGTCATAAGCACTATAGCGCTACATTTCATTCTTTGTCTCACACCATTTATTATGTATAGGTATACCAGAGATACGAACCAATGCATACTCAATGGGTTTAAATATGGTGGTACCACCTGAAGTACTGCCGGCCTTGTAAAAAATTCATTGGGGCTGTGAAAGTGGAATGTCAGCAAAGGGAAATTCAGAGCCTATAATGAGTCTCTGAAGACATCAAAAGTGTGAGAAAACACGGCAAACTTATAAAAAACAATTGATTAAGCTTTCATCCCACAGGCTTTCCATCAAAATCGGCGAATTAATCATCTAGTAGGTTACACAAGCTTCATCTCTCAAATGCTGAACGATGTTACCATCCAAAGATAAATAGATTTAATAATTCACAGCCTTGACCTTTGTTGAACCTTTTACTTATTCTCTCTGGAAAAGCCTACTTTCATTCCATCTGTTCACATCGACAGAGTTCAAGACAATATCTGCCTGAGCACAAATACAAGCCAGTCACAATCAAAAAGGGCTGGAAAATAAACTCAGAATGTGGCGTGCTATCTGCAAACTCTGATGGGGAAATCTTACAGATATGGATTATTGCATTGATTCCTTTTCTTTTTTTGTAAAATGAGGAAGGAAGATTAAAAATTGAATTTAATAAAAAGATAAAAAATAAATAAGCCACTGCAGAAAACATACTTTTTTCAACTGCGTCTCTTTGCTTTAAAATCAAAAGAGGACAATTGTGTTTCTCAGTCTCTGTTGCGTTTGACAAATAACGCACAAACCCAAGCACACTTGAAAAAATAAAGAACAAAATGATCCAACAGAGGCTGGAAAAACGTTAATATTGCACAAAAAGGGACGTTGAAAATAAATTAACAATATACGCTACTTAAAAGCAGGGGGTAATTACATTTGGCTGCTTTGTATAAGTATTTGTTTCGATATAAATCAACACATACGTTGTTCACCCAAGCCTTAAACAATGACACAGATGATATAATACATTTGACATTGATGCTTCATAGTAACGTCCCCTGACACTTCCCCCTTCAGCACCCGTCATAATTAAAACAGCTTCTTGCAAGGAAAGCCTCTTAATGTCTTTGAGCTGGCATATTAGCAAGTATACAAAAAAACTAAAATTGATAGAAACTTCATAGAATTAAATTTCTAGCATGTTATGCCAAAGCAATACTGTAAATGCCAACTTTATTAGAAATCAACATTATTAATATACTTTTTGGTCTGCTCACTTGCATGGATGATTACATTCCAAATGCCTTAAAACCTAAGTTAGGACTCAAACTAAGGTTTTATTAGGGCTCCACATTGGCTCCACATTCCAGTAATTGATTAAACCTTTAACAACCTCTAAAAACCCATTTTCAAGGTACTTGTCCATCTCTGGCCAGCTAATTCGCTACTGTTCCAGCCCACACATTTTTTAAGGGTTACTTTTATGACGTAAAGATCAATTTTGAAAGGCAATCCTGGGAGGATTACTGGTCCGTTACCAGGAATCTCCAAAGCCAACAGAATGTGACCAGAGAACATTTACGATAGGATCTTGACACGATGTTGAGTTTTTTTGTCTAGAACAGGGCATCCTATGTTAAACAGTCTTTCTATGACTTCCCATGCAGGGAGAACGAATTGTAAAATACTTTCCTCTGTCAACTGGTTTCAGTTTCAGTGCATAACATATTAGTCTTTGCTAAGTTAAATCTACACACCACAAAGGTTGTTTTCTTTGTATTTAGCTCCCAAACTAATATCTGCATGACTTTTCAGAATATGCTACATATCACTGCACACTGCAGAAATAAGGTTAAGTTTTTACTGAATTGAAAAGCTGTAAAATATTTATTTGCATATAATAACAGCGCCAATGACACTCATTTACATGAATTTTAAAATTCATGAAGAAGGAGACTGTGAAAAGGCACAATATAAAATACGCCATTATCTCCATTTTTAATGGAAAACTAAATCTGAGGTTATTCACTTCTGGCACCAAGAACAGTTTATTCCTGAGTTATTAGTCAGTGTCTGTCTAATGCAAAGTAGACTTCTTTAAGCTGCTCTGATTACAAAGGAAGAGACACTTTGTCCCGCAGATAAGATTATGTATTCTGCTTCAGATGTATTCATTATGCAAATGAAGCTCATTTTCTGCTAAAGGTCAAACATGTTATGAGTCTTAGCTATTTGATGTACCACTTTGGAGGCCAGGTTGCTATGTGGAAAAATGCTGAGTAAATGCTCAAATACCATGTAAATAATGAGGGAGTTATGGGTTTAAAGGAACAGTTTATCATGTGTCTACCTATACATTCAGAGTCAGTTGAATGAGCATCAAAGAGGAAGTCTTTGGTTTAATAACTGACTAATGTAGTATTCTTTTTTTATTCCTTAACCAGCACTTTAGGAACCTACTTTGCTTAGTGACTTAAATATTTGTCTTTTTACATCTTTCATTTCCTATAGTTTATCCACTATTTTGTGCTTGGCAGGTAGTTAGTCAAGTGGTATGGTTTTATTTTACTGAATGACACGCAAATCCAATCAAACGTGTTCAAATGGAGTTGTCTGTTGACTCGCAGCAGTACTAGCACCCCTCTTTTCCGTAGGAATTATTACCAACTATTATCACATGCACACAGAAGAACAGTCTTTTGCTTTTCAACCACAAACTTGAACTGAACTCTTTAAGACGTGGTATGGGAACAAATCTTCAGGCTTATCAACGTTGCTGCTCACGTGGCTGCTGTATGTTCGGCTGCTATTATTATCCCACATAGTTGAAATGGGAGGCTTTTTTCTTCTTTCAGGACTCTTGTGTGTGTGTGTGTGTCCGTCTCACCATTCTCCTTCCCCTGGCTCACCGGTCCATTACCTATCTCTTTCTCTCTCTGGCTTCCTTGCCCTTCATATCACTCCTCTGCAACCATGACCCTATGTGTGGGAATAGGTGGGAGAGATCAGGGAGCTCAAAAGTACTGGCTGCTATTAATTTTGCCCAGGCAACCTTCACAATAATCCAACGAGACAGCCGTTTAATTGCGCTAACCCTGAGCCCACGGCAAGCCTGCCTGTCCCAGCATTCTCCTTTTTCAGGATACCAAGGAGCCGTCTCACTTCGCCTTCATTAGAGGAAGCAGAAAGGAAGTGTTGAAGGGAGAGAGAGTGTCTGAACAGTTGGCTTTTATTATTCAATGCTCCTTTCTTTCCTTTGCTCATTTTTATTTTTCCTAGTACTGTTGTGTCCTTTATCTACATGCAAATAAAACATGTCAGCTAAGGTTTTCGATGGCCATTGTTGTGATGAAGGTTTATTGTTGAAAAGAAACTCTGGAATATTGTTCAGTTTTACAGTGAGCTACAGCCTACTGGAGGTGGAGATATTGGAACAAAGGCTGAGAATAAGTTGTTATATGCAGCGAAGATCGACTTTGTCAGAGCTGCAGAGGTCATGTAAACATACTAAACTACATGGTCAAAATATCATACATGTAACATGTTGCAGAGAAAATAACCAGTCTTATTTCAGACTAGGAGGTGTCATCATGAGATATTTCAAAATATTGGAAGGATTTGAGTGGTGGTGTCAAAAGAAGCTGGGATCTTAATTGCGGAAAAATAAAGTATTCCAAATGTAGCCTTTGACATTTTACCCTTTCCACTTTTTCCCATAAAAAAAAAAACACATCTAAAAGGTTGTTACCCACATCAGCTGAATCAGGGCATTTAGGAACTCCGTCATATCGCCCTGCGAGTGAGAATGACTTGACAAGTGGTCCTCCACCCTGTCAGTCTTCACTCAGGTCCTCCCCGCTACTTTGCCAGCCCCTCTCCCTATAGCTATTCCTTCACTTCAGGTAATTACAGTGCAGCAGCAGCATCGTGGTCAGTAGAAGGCGAGGTCGACTACTCCAGGGGAAGGCACATGATCCATTAGCTGGGCACCGGGCTCGACGGCCCATTCTTCATTCCCATTTGTCTTTCCCTAAAACCCCGCCGCTGTCCCCCCATCCCTCTGTACTTCAGACATCTCTCCTCCTCTCCTGCTCCATCAAGAATACAGAAATGAGCACATTGAAAAAAAAAAAATCTCCTTAAAAACTCATTTTAGCTTAAGAGCTCCACATCGCTTTTTTACATAACTGAAAAGCCCAGCAGCCACAAGCTGGTATATGCTCTAACTGAATCATTCACTATGGCAGACTTCAATCAAACAGACCTCAGCTGCGTTAAATTCAATAAAAGCAAATGTGACTGGTCCACCGAGAGATGCAATCTAATGGCTAAACGCAGTTTCCATTTTCACGTCTCTTTTCATTTGGTCTGCAATGTCATGATGACAAAAACAGAGACAAACATGGGAAGAATCAACAACAGAATATTCCCACCATCGCTACTCCTATAGCCGTTAATAGAAGTAAAAATCTTCAACTCGTAATGAAGGAAACAAGTGACAATCACACAGGAAGCAATGACTCATTCCAATGGCAATTTTCAGAGACAATTACTCAGGATTGTGTGCGCTGCTGCCACTCAACTTTCTGCTACACTGAGTGACTCATGCTGTCTTTTGTCCTGACAAGAGTCTCACAGGTGTAATTCTTGGAGCCTCCATTTTACCCCAGGCTTGTCTAGAGATGAAGAGAAGAAAAAGCTTAATTCCTGTAATGACCTTCTCCACAACTATTGGGTAAATCCGTTACCAAAGCAAAGACAGGCGCTGGAAAAAAAGCCAGTTAGGCTGCAGCTGCGTGTCACGTAGTCGAGTTAACGCCTCTTGTCTTGTTTAATCAGTGCGCACTGATCGATAATCCCCTTTCTGCAGGTAAAGGAACACACGTTACTTTCCCCTGCAACTCCTATCCCTGATTGGCTGATTTGTCATCAGTCTGCTAACTCATTGAGACTCATATTTCTGAGATCCAAAAATGTTATGCATACATCGTCTATTTGTGTTCGAAAGAATTGTCCCATTTCACAATTAATGACAAAGACAATTCAAATGAAAACATTGACAAGTATGAGTAATTAAGGATTGATTGTTTCTTAATAGATAAATAACAGATTTGCTCAAATATAATCGGCATGACTATTGGGTGTGACCACCCAGTTTTCCGGCGTGTGACTTCTCGTTTTTATAAATGTCTATCTATGTATTTAGATTTGGGCTCTGTGTGATAATCACTCTCATAAGAGCCTTTTTACCTGCACCTGCAATATGATTCAAACATATTTGGCGCTTTTTATCTATTCTTGATGTATGAAAAGAAAAAATATGGTCTTACTCTCTATGGACATGCGACATCTTAACCAATCTTGAAAGGCACCATGTATCCCTCTCCAAAAGTGTTCAACACGTGGCAATCCAGGAAAACGTGGTTATAATTTGCATTTAGATATCCACTTTTTGTTATTTCTTTTCATGTTCATGCATTTACTGAGATGTGTCTGTCTGCTGATTCTGTTTAACATAGGGGATAATTCATTAGCTATTGCTAATATTTAGTTGCTCTAGTCAATTAAAAGCTACAAATGGTAACACAAATACACAGACGAAGGAAAATATAGGCAATCAAAAATGAAAGAAAGGCATTTACCATTCAAACAAATCTTGTAACATGTTTGTATAGTTGTGTGTGGTTCTGTAACCGTGGCTACAAATTGTCTCATGAAGTCTTTGGTCTATTCCTCACTACTGTAAAATGAAGTCTCCACCATTTTCTCGGAAAGTTACAGAGTGACTGTGAAAATGAAAAATCTGAGTATGGTCGCTTAAATACATGAACCACTCAATGAATTAAGACCAAAGGGACAAATTCCCTCCATATGCAGGACAAAGACTACATATTGGGCACAGCAGGACAAATGGCCCTCTTTTCAACCTGGGTTCCTTCATGGCAATCTCTGGATTGATTCTATTCGGTAAAAGAGCCAATAATAATTTTTCATGGAGTGAATGATGACCTCATTGCATAAATTCGTACAATATATTCATAATTGCTTGTGTTTGAATAAATGTATGCATTTCCAACATATGTGACTATGAGAAATGGTAGCCATGTGCTTTCATCTTTTCGGCTGCTTGCTTTTTCTTGTTTCTCTTGCTAACCTGCAAAGGAGGAATACATTCTGCTGACCCTAATCTAAAAGTATGACATGAGGATTAATAACTTGCCTGATCTGGAACATGCACAACTTTCTGTCAACCAGATGAATAGGCTGCAGTCCAATTGAAATAACAGATGAGGGGCTCTTTAATCATTGGGTCAAGGAAAGTATAAAATCTCCTTGTTCCACTCAGCTCATTCAAGATATGAGAGACGGGAGCTCAGGTTTACAGGTGGTAACAGCATCCAAACAGAATACAAAAATAAGAAATAACCTTAGTTAAAAATGTATATACACTGCCTGGCCAAAAAAATAATATTCTAATATTTCGTTGGACCGCCGTTAGCTTTGATTACGGCACGCATTCGCTGTGGCATCGTTTCCACAAGCTTCTGCAATGTCACAACATTTATTTCTATCCAGAGTTGCATTCGTTTTTTGCCAAAACCTTGTATTGATGACGGGAGATTCGGACCTCTGTGCAAAGTCTTCTCCAGCACATCCCAAAGATTTTCACTCGGGTTCAGGTCTGGACTCTGTGGGGGCCAATCCATGTGTGAAATGATGTCTCATGCTCCCTGAACCACTCTTTCACAATTTGAGCCCGATGGATCCTGGCACTGTCATCTTGGAACATGCCGTGCCATCAGGGAAGAAAAAAATCCATTGATGGAATAACCTGGTCATTCAGTATATTCAGGTGATCTCATTCTTTGGGCACATAACGTTGCTGAACCTAGACCAGACCAACTGCAGCAACCCCAGATCATAGCACTGCCCCTACAGGCTTGTACAGTAGGCACTAGGCATGATGGGTGCATCACTTCAGCCGCCTCTCTAAGAAGAGAGGGTGGTGACCTTTTTTTTGGCCGGGCAGTGTATAATAAGTCATGGTATACCTCTGTTAACCAGAAAGGCCAGTGTGCTTTACAAGATTCTTTTTCAGACATCCTGACATTTTTTTGATTAATGGTGAATTGATTATTTGATCAATTGTGGTCGATCAATCATGGATAGAAGCTTTAGCAGCAGCCCTATAAAATGAGGCAGATTAGAGTAGGTTTTCGGGACAGACATCCTTTACCAATTTCAAACTATTATAACAAAAAGTATCTTCAAAATAATGTTGATGCTACACTGATCTGTGATATGGAGGAAGGTGCCTCTGGTGAGCAGGTTGTATAATATAATATAAAACTTGAAAATGCAACACTTGTAAAAGTGCAATCCTTTATGTTAGCAGTACTAGTGTGGCTAAATGAACATGGCCAGATATTAATGCATTTCACATGTTTACATGTTAAACTACTGTAGCAAATGGGGGTTCAATGTAACACAGACCTGGCTTTATAAAAGGCCAGTTATGTGGACTTGTCCAAGGTTGGGTTGGCCATACTGTAGGAAGATTCATTGTTTGTGCATAATTAGAAAGTAAGGAACTTATTTAAAGATATTGCACAATGTTCAATTTAATTTAATCACAATTAAAGTCTGGCTATTTCTGTCTTTTTAATGAGTTATGATGCATCTGTAAGTGTCGGCTCGAGTTTTTAAGAACATCTTATGGATAAAAGACACAAAAGCATTACCTACTATATATGATCCATTTATATTTGAAGAGTGTGGAAAAGTTTCTGGAAGATTTGTTTTATTTTTTATGTCATGTGGCATTAGAGGTTTCAACTTATTTTTCTTAAACATACATATTGTTTTTGTTGTTATTGTTCCCTACATTCCATTACCTATTTGCTGAATTTGTCCACGATGGGTATGGCCTCTTTCTATTTCACAGTGACGTTTAGGATAATTGGGAGCAAGATATTTCTCCCTCTCCGCTGGTCCAGGAAATGTCAGTCAGCATTAGCATACTCATTTATAGAGTGTTACAGCTGTCCCTGACTGCTACCTGCCGACCCTCACTCTATGCACACCCAGCCACCCCATTCAAGGAGGGTTATCACAACGATTATGAAAAATGACTCCTAAAAAAACGTGATGTGACACATTATCTCAATATTAAAGGGGTTTGAGAGAATGATAAGTTTGGATTATTAATCAAGGTATGAAAGGGTATGGAGCTGCCAAGTGAAGCTAAATGCCACTGTCAATCTCGGCATGAGTCACTTTTGACTTCAAAGGACATTCCACCTGAACCGTGTCAGTATTTATGGAAACACCAGTGTCCCAAAAGTGACTCATAACCCCTTAAGTGAGACAAGGATTTTCTTTGGAAACTGGTAGATAGTCCATGGAAAACTAAACACTTGCTGGACATAATGGGTTTATTCATTCTGAGTTTGTATGAGTGTTTACAAGTGTGTGGCAGTTTACCTGTCAGTCTATACCCTATTACCTGTGTGTGCGGCACATGTGCATATTAATGCTCATGCATGCAGACACTTGTGATCACACATTCTAATTTTGATAGCCCATTAGGGATGTGAGATGAGGAGCGGTAGCTAGATAAACCACAATTGCCCTGCAAGATATATATTATTCTTCCTTAAGACCCCTTTAAATAAAGGGAAGAAAGCTTTGAATTCCCTGCTCACTTTTAATGAATAAATGATGAGGTGTGTTTGAATGAAACCGTGTCCTTTCTCAGTGTCCTTTCTAAAGTTTGCTAAATGGCAGACACAGCGATAGTCGCGTCTAGAGCTAGGTGCTGCTAATCTGATGGTGGGACGTTACTAGGCCAAGCTTTTCCCTGTACCTTCTCTTAACAAAGGCTTCTTCTGTGGGGGCTTCAGATTGCCTAAATGTCCAGTATGAAACAGGGAACGGAGGTAAAGCAGTATGGTATAACTTGTACGGCTGGATAGCAGCCACAGCTTCTTGTTTTCTGCTCTCTGGAACTTGAGTTGTGGCCATCGTTCCTTAAGAAATGGCACCCTGCAACATGAGAGAGTTATGTGGTCATCGTTGCATAATAAAGGTCACTCTTTTACATTTCTCATCAAGTGGTAAATCAGATCTTGGTATTGTATACTGACTCCTACATTTACTGGTTTGTGGGTGTGCATGCACTTCACACATACAATTGAATTGGTCACTGCCATTAAATGTTTAAGCAGCGCAAGGGGCAAATTACCTTGAAGAAGTGTCTCAGTAAAAGGGAATGAGGAAATATGGGATATGTTTCTGAGCTGTACAGAAAAATACTCTTGGGAAAGACTAAACCAAAGGGTAGTGCCAGTCACAGCTCAAGCCCAAGCATAGTAACACAAAGTCAGAGCCACGAGCAGAAGAGAGAGGCTCACTCAATGAGAGTCTGGGGCAAAGATAAGGGGAGAATTAGCAGTTAATTTGTGGGGAAATTAATCCGTTTTCAGCATGAATCACAGCTCAACTCAACACATTGTTCAAGGCAGTGAGAGCTCCTATCTTACGTCCCCAGATATTTCCAGGTCACTGCAGAGGAGAGGATTTCAATTTGGTCACTGATGTTGGATCAAGAGAGGAAACGCACAAAAGAAGTCTTTGTTCCAGCAAGGGAATTTCTTTTGAACAAAGGGGTTGACTGGAAAATGGCACATATCATCTTGGGAGAATTTCCCTGCTGCCAATAAGCATCACCGCCACGCTCGTCTTTTATAAGTTGCTTTTCATGAAGGCAATCTGAAGGCCACACAACAGCAAAACTGAACAAACTGTAATTGGAGCAGCCTCTATTTGATATTGAACATTTAATCGCAGATCATTAATGCGGTGCCATTTAAAAAGCCTCAGCATCCCCGGAATATAGAGAAGGTGACATTTAAAAAGCCCTCAGTTCTCCACCGACACCAAATATTTTGCCAGTTGCTCAAATTAATTCACTGATGAGTTGCCTTTGGATACGAGCAGCACAACATAACAAAACACAAGGATTTTCTGAAATGGTTTTACACAAAGCAAAGTTATGTGAAAGCACCGTCGGCTTCAGTTTTCCTTGGCTGAAACTAAAGGCTTTAAAATGATACTGCAGTAGCCTGGTTAATATTAGTGTGTGTGTGTGTTTGGCATGTGCATGTCCTTGTGGAATGGTTTTCCAACGTGATTGACATCCTTTATACAGTGGCACATCACTGACCGCAGACCTTTCCCCTACATTAACGATATATTCAACAGCATCTCATACATTGTAAGTACACCTAATGGCCTCATATGGAATAGAAAAAGTATAGAGATGGCAAAGTCTTTTGAGACATGCTCTCCGCTGAACAACTGACCGCTGTTTTTCAATGTCAAAGCTCATGGCTGCTCTTCTTCTGAGTCTTGCAGAATAAGTCAGGAGGACATCTAGCCTTAATAGAAGGGCACTGCTTCTGTGATGAGTTCTATACTATTTGTCACTCCTGTGGCTATTTCATTTCTGTCTGCTACATCCTGTTTATCGTCAGTTTTTGCACCAGTGAATGGATTTGAGAGAGAGCGTGTTTCACTTTCTCAAGTACTGTAAGGTATTGGAGACAGTATTTCATAAGGGCCTGCAAAGACTATAAAACTGTCTTGTTGCATTGCCTTACCTTTTTTTTTCTTTTTTAATGCAAGGTGCCCAGTAAGCCAATAAACTTGACCACTACCTGGGTTTTGATAATGGTAACAAGACCAAAGTTGATAATAGTCCAATTATGTTGTGAAACCTTCATTTTTGGCCCCCCCACCCCCGTAAATCATGTTTGATCAGCCTGGTAGCGTACACATCCCCGCTTCCCTGGCACACCATGCTATGTCCCGAGTTTGCCAAATAAGAACTAATTCTTTTCATTTTGTAAGAATATTTCCAGAAGCAGATTAATTTACATTTGATGCTCCATTGATTATTACAGCATCAAAACAATGTATGTATCACTGACCCTAAATAAACAACGGTGGCAATGTTGGTCATGATAAATAAACATGTCAACTAGTGGCTAACTGATGTGATTTTAATTGCTTTTAGTGTACAATGGAGCTTTATGTCATTAAGCTACGAGGCTAATATTTGCTTGTAGTCTTGTCATACATTACATAACTACGCTGTGTTTGTGTTCTGACAAAAAAACCTTGGAAAATTGAATTGAATCAAAAGATTGTTGACAAAAGAAATACCTGTGTGAGTCCATTATTTTTCTTGATAAGAGAACTTTTGTGGTCATCAATACTCCTCCATCAATGTAGGATGGATGTGCTATGCTCTCCCTTTCTGTCTTCGTCCTGCTATGACAGGGAACAAAAACAAAATGCACAAAAGCTGTAGCAAAAAAAGACATTAAAATAATTCACGGCACCTGCTTCCAAAGGCATTAGCCTCCATCAGCTTGCTGCTGAGGATTAAGTAAAATTGATGGCAACACATGGAAGAAGGAAAAAAAAATGCAACGACATAATATACATGCTTGCATACATACAGGCGGTGCTCAAAGCCCATTTGCTTGATTTACGGGACCCTTGCAGAAAACCTTTTGCAAAGGTTTAATTAGCGTGCATTTAACATAGTTTTTCATGTTTAAAAGGTGATGAATTGTATAATTAAAGGGCTCATAATGTAAATCAATGGGGCAGAAAGAGAGAAGGTAATTAAACAGAGCCCTGGTTGGCATCATTATGTTCCAACTTTTGTGGGAAACCGACCAACCCCACTCCGCTCAAACACTTGTTGACTGTATAATGAAAGAATGTTGACACAACTCCTGAAAGTCAAACCTAATAGGTGGCTTTTGTCACATTATAACAAAGCTATAATTCAATAATATGCACCTTCATCACTGAACCAATCTGTAAGGTGGAAAGCGTTTAGTACAGCAATATAGCTTATTCACATGTGTATCAGACGGTAAATACGCAGATTACTGCTCTAAAACAATTTTTTTCATAAGTATTCTGACACAATACTACTTTGGTCATTTTTCGTCAAACCTGATGACAACATTTCAGGATTCTGCCAGGATGTGAAGAGTCCGCACTGTCCCATGTTTCCATCGCCAAACTGCATCTCCCTTTCAAATCACGCTCGCGTTCTCTCTATTCTCCCAGGATTTGTGACATTTTAGAGCATTGAAAAGCTGCAAATGCTGATGTGACAGACGTCATTTGCAGTCTCAGTCCCATAACTTGACAGACTCAAAGCCGGAGGTGTTCTGCTACTTGAGCATCCAAAGATAAAGCTCTTTTTTTCTTTTTGGGCCAACCATCTTAGAGCTTCCTGGGATTGCCAGGGCTGGCTGGGGGGTGGTGGGGGGGTGTGTGGTAATTGAGTTTGGAATGGGCTGTTTGAGGTGGAGCTGGTGCTATGCAGCTCAGTCATAGCTATCCTCCCAATTTTCTGTCTCTAAGGAGTTCTCGCCCCAGGGAGTGTTCAAGTGATTGGACAATGGCTGGATGTTACTGTTTCATAGAGTTACAGATGACGCTCTCATTGAAACACTCTGTTTTCACTTATTTAATTGTTGCCTACAGCAGGTACACTAAAGTAGGGAAATATTGTAGCACTTTACAAGAGTGTGAAAGCTAGCCTAGCTGTTTTTTCAAGTTTTAAATATTTGTGCTAAGCTAACGTCTGCTCGGGGTAGCGTCGTACAGAAATTGTTTTCAAACTTCTCATCTTACTCTTTCAAAGGAAAAAGGAGTATTTCTAAAATTGTCAAAGCGTTCCTAAGCGGACTGATTCAATTCGTATTGAATCATGCAGCCAAAAAGCAAGCGCACAAATGTATGAGGAAACTGACTTTTCAATTCACTAGTGAGTGACTTCCATTGTGCCAGGCTTGACACACACAGTGACCCAGGTGGCAAATAAATGTGCCACTTATGTGTAAGTCTATAATTCTATATATATTTTTTAAGCCTCTTTCCTTTTTTCCCCCCCGTTGAACTTGCACTCTCCGGCTGTACAGACGTGTCCTGGCATGTTCTTAAAGGTGTGAGATTTTTATTGGCACCTGCCATAAAATAATGATGGAACTACTTCACCCAATCCTCTGTGTTCTGATTTCCAAGGCTGTAGTTGTGAAGCGTAGGTGGCCTCACCAGCTGTAGAACAACAGCAGGGGGTGGGGGGTTAGAGTACAGTCTGAAAATTCATTTTATATTTTAGGTATGACACAAATAGCATTATTTCCATTATCACAAATCACAAAATGCATATCTTCTTTCTATCACTGGGTTTTTTTCATTACACAAAGCCAAAAGCTCCACATTTTGTGATGTCGGCTGTCAAGGCAAAGCCTATTGGGGAAGAATACAAAGATGATAGAGAACAACTACTTGAAGTATTACCAAGCAAGAAGTTCACAGAAGGTCACTATTTTACCGGTTGTTCGAAAAATTAGCCTGAGCCCAAACAAAGAATATCAACCTGAATGCATAACAACCTTTTTTGAAAGCAAAGAATAATGTCTGGTGTAGCTTTAAATAGCTACTGGATAGCATATGTATACACTGATCTGATATACACAATCTTAGCTTTGACTTTGTTCTTAATCCACCTACCTTGTCATGTCTTTATTTTCAGCAAGCATTCAGCCAGACACATACTGTATAACAGCTGGAACATTGCAGACGTTAAGGGTATAAACACAAGACATCAAATGAGTTCCAAACTGAGTAAACCCAAACATGCAACTAATTTAAATCAGAAAAAGAAATGTGTGTTTTTTTGCAATCACTGACAAGTACAAAAAGTAATTGGGTTCACATTATTCTCGGAAAAGCAGGCATAATTTGTCCCGCACTAAAAATCAACGGGGGCAAAGCTCAGAACTGTGTGCAAATTTGATTTCATGTGCTCCAGGGGAATTGAATAAGGCTGTTGATGGAAGTGGCACAGAAGGGGACGGGGATGTGTGAGTAGCCAGCCACTGTTTTTCTTGGAGGGGTTACAATTTAGAGGGCGGAGCAGATGGACGGCCAACAATCAAACAGCTGCTGTAATCAATTCAGCATGAGAGTTCATCATGAGTCTGTCTCAGTCGGAGAGTGGAACATAAAAACGGGGTCAGAATGATCCATACTGAAAGCTTGCTGCACTCGGATCATATTTCTTATTCAAATGTGTGAAACTTAATAGTGCATTAAAATACAAACTATCCAAGTTCTGTATCATGTTATATGCTATTGTAGATGAAACTGATTGGAATGCTGGATAATACTCTTGCATTCAGCCGTCATAGCTTAATGTCTCTAGTTATGGAAATGGCAGTTTGCTGGTTGGTTAACCACCATACAGTAGAATGGATTCCAAATGTGATTCGACAGACAATCATGGTGTCCAGTAGTGATGTCACACTACTAGAAATAGAGTTTGTTTTCAATACAAGGGAAATTCAATGATTCCCTTTACTAATTGGACGCCAATTATAGCAGTTGCATTATTAAACAATGAACATGTTAGCATAGTAATTGCAATCTTGTTGGCATGCTCATTTTAAGTTGGATGTCAACCTTTATACTATCCTCACATAGCTTTTAGTATGAAGTACAAGCAGTTCAAGGCCAAAAAAACACCATTGGTTTTTTTCAATCTGTGGCAAACGTGAATATATTTTGCCTCTATTTCTATTACCTGCCAACTAGCCTGCTCATATGACTTCTGCTGTAGTCAAATTCCTAATGTTAAAATCCCTTTTATTGTCGGCAATTTCGGAGCTAATGTTTCAATTTTGATGGCAAGTTTTCACAAAAACAAACATATCTGTGATGCACCGCATACACAGTGTAAACTTTGGACTGAAATGATGAACTTTGATTACTTTGTGCATATGGTTTTGAAATTCTGAAACAGAAAAAAATAAAACCTTTCCTCCTGCCTCCATGTCTTCATCCATAACAAACTGTTTTCTATGCGAAGCTTAAATCCCAAAAAAAGAGCATACAAAAGTCTCAGAAAAGCCTGCCTCAGTGAGACATTTTCATGAGGACGGTGTAATTTGAATTGAAAGACTCTAGCCTCACTTTGTGCTATCTGTTTTACATCCTGCTTGTAACTTAAACTATAGGCCTGGTGGGAAATACAATGACGGCTGCTGTGTGTAATGTTTGGATTTTTACTCCAGCTTTGCCTTTACAGATTCAAGATTCAAAGGTTTAATGTGATATGCACATAAGCTACAGTGTAGGAATGGCAATGAAAATCTTAAGTCCCGAGCTCCTCCAACAATGCAATATAGTTCTATAAGCATCTCTCTTATCTCCTTCTCTTTACATGTTGTCTGTGTAGATTACCGACTGTGCTTGTGAATTTATAGCTAGCTTAAGCATTGTTCTGCAAACCATTGTAGATTAAAGGCCAAAGCAATATCTCCTTTCCATCTGGACTTTTGGACCTCTGATTTGTGATGGAGGCAGAAATTACATTACTGTTTGAATACTGAACTGAGTTTTTTTTTTTTTTTAAATCACCAGACAGTAAATACATCTTGACGACACAACACATGGTCTATAGTTGGCAGGGCTCTGCTGACCTTTAGGAAGAAAGAGTTAAACAGACCAACAAAACAATTCCATTACTCTGATTAATTGATTTTGAATGCTTTCAGGGACTTGGCAAGAGGAGTAAATGGGGCATTATGCTGGCAAAAAGCACTCAGATGATTGGAGCTGAAGCCGAGACGTACATTATTTCTTGTACATTTATGTCCATATCATGATTCTTGGAAAGCTATCTACATATTTCAGTATTTATTCAATTTACATACAGCGCTAATATATGGATTTTCTAATATGCGGCGTGCAGACAGCAACTCTAAATGTCACATAGCCATATTTTAGAAGGAGGTGTTGAATGAAATGAGGCAAGTCAAAAATACAGGAACCCTGTAAATTAACCACGTCATGCAAGTGTATACTGTATTGAATAACACTCGATAGGAGTTACAGCTTTAGTATGATTTCACAAAGACTTGATAGAGAAAAGAGGGATTGTAAGGGCTCATTACATCAGGTGATACCTTTTTTAGAAAGTCTGCAGTGCTGCTCATTAAGATGGAGTCAAACCCGCCACCTGTGGAGCTTGGAAAACTCGCAATCCCTTAAAGATTACATTGGGCGACAGCACAGGGAGCGAGGGGATTGGACGTGATGACAGAGGGGAGAGCGTGGGACGGACAGAGCGGGAGGACGGGGGAGGCTGCGCATGAGTAAGAGAATGAACAAACAAGAAGACTGATGTCTTCAGTTACAGTGCTTTATTGATGATATTCAAAGCGTGGCGCTGCATTCATCATGCCACTCCCGCCGTGGTGCTGTCACTGCAACACATCGGCTAATGGTGGAGGTTGAAGTTGGGGGGGGGGGGGCTGCGTTAGCATAAGGGTTTGTGAGGCGACAACTAGGAATGGAGCGCTCATGTGTTTTGAGATTAAAAGCAATGAATTGTGAATAATTGGGGATGTCTACAGTAAGGAGTATAGGAGCTGTTCAGCTACCCTCCCTCTGCCACTCTCACATCGTTTCTCACAGCAGAATATTGTCAAGTCTGCCAACTCCCTGATACAGGAGGGATGCTATTCATTAACACTGTGGACTGCTGAGACTCAGCCTGTCTTATTCTCTAGATCTCTAGAGGACTCAGGCAGAATCCCAGGGGCAAGGTGTCAGAGGTGGGAATGAGACTGGCACCTCCCGGAAAAAGGTGGAAGGCACACCGGGGCGGAATGACACCGGGGCAGCAGCTTTTAGAGACTTTCTATAAATCAAAGCATCTGCATCAGAGCTAACGCTGTAGCCGGTTCAATGACGCTCTCGTTTAACGTATGCTGATGAGTCATCCTGTTCAAATGGGCTGTCACTCGCACTGAAGCTCAGGGACCGGGAGACGGCAAACAAACACTAGTGATTAGCATTAGAGATGTAGCTGTTTCAGAAGTGTCTAGACTTGCAGTGGAGCGCCAACAGTCACAGCTGAGCTGGAAGACTTTATGTGGTGTCAGTGAAAAGATTGTTGAACCTGGCTTAATGACCTTTTTATTTTTGAGCAGGGACATAGCACCAAATAAATGAAGCAGTAGATATAGATCCCTTTGAGATGTGTTACGAGAGTATGAATAAAAGAAATGTTGTAAAATCCCTGGTTTTACAGCAGCCAGCTTGCCATACAACTCACATTAAACAGTCACTTGATTTTATGAGGAGTTTTATCCATGCCTCTGAGGTATAACTGCGGTGCCATATATTGCTGTCTCATAAGATGTTAATATGCCTTCCAGCTTTGGTTTCCAGCTAATATGTTTGCCTAATTGATCTAATCAACAGGCACGCTTCCATCAAAAGAGCTCTGGAGGGACCCCTCTGATGGTTTAGATTTGATCAACTGAACTTTTCATCTATTGATTCTAACCGAAGCAATGCAGCTCACATGGGAAATCTCTGCTGCAGCGAGACATGTTCTGCAAACATGAGATCGTCATATTCTGTCACTCAACGATGAACCAATATGACCGCATGCCATTCTCGTATCAAACAGCAGAGGGATTCACAGACAAGACATGCTTAAAGTCTACTGTACCTACAGCAATCATTTTTTGGCTATAGCTTTTGCACATTCCTCACGGTGAAGCCCCCCAAAGTATCGTTTCCACGAAACAGCATATGCAGAATACATACATTTTGTAGTAGCAGCTGCTGCTTTGTTATTTCAGATGTGAATGTTTGGATATCCATGTGGCTCAGTTTGAATAAGATTGTACCCTTTAATTTCTTCCGCCTTATCAAACTGATACTTTGCATACAGCCTGCTGATGTGTCCCTGGACCTTCTGGCGACAATGTGCGATTGGTGCAATGTGCCTCATCATCATTATATCACAGTAATGACAGCTGTGGCATCCCTTCAGACTGTAAGGCCAATGATGGAAGCAAGAAGTCATTTAATGAGAATTTATGTTCAATCTTAGCTTTGTAGTTTGCTTATGACAGCTAACGGGCAAAACAGCCAATAATAGCTGACCAATAGCTGCTGGCAGACTTATACTTGGTGACTACAGCTTTTAAGCAGAGCCAGACATGTTCATTACAACAGGTTAACACTTAACAACAAGGTTCTATCAACACATGATTGTGTCCTTAACTATAATATAAGGTGCTAATTTATTACTTTTATAGCAACTTTCAAGTTATTGTTTCTGGAATCCTCCCATTTTATTCCATACTGTATGAAAATCAGTAAGAAGACAATGATACCTAATTCACTCCTGTAATCCACCATTGTGGTCAACATTTGAATTAAGTAATGGAGTTGAAATGCAAATTGGTTTAAATCTGTGTGGCATTACGTGACAAGCCTGATAACATGATTGCACATTCATTCACTGTGATGGATTACACATCTGTTGCGAGAATTTAGCTAATTGATTTCCATACACTAAATAGATTAATGTAAATCAATGGATGCCTGTTACAGTAGAAAAACAATTAAGAAAACTGTCACAACCAGTGGCGGCCAGTCTATTTGCTGGTGCAACTGGAACGAAATTACGAATAATGCACAATGTAGGCATTTTAGAGCAAGATGGAATTGATACGTTGGTTTTCATAATTACACTTATTTTTTTGCAACTGATACACATGCAGTCACATAAAGCACAATGTCCCCGCTGAGCCTTACTCAGAGTTAGATTATTTCTGCCTCCCAAAAAGACGGTTTCAATAACTGCCATTTAAATTACCCAGTGACCCGACAGAGCTTTCTTCACCTCACTCTACTTACTAAAACCCATCTAAAAAAAATCAGATCTGTTAAAGCGAATAAATTGAAACTATTTGGATTGAAATAGTTGATTTGTTCATTATTTCACGCCAAGAAATAACAAAACGAGCGATGAGCCAATTTTATTTTAACACTCCATTCTTGGTAAAAACCTGCTTCTTGGGGAACCAACTTGCTAGACATTGCTGTCTCTAGGCAGAGACACGAGACAATGTGCATATTCTGAACACACAACAGTGCCTGCAATGAGAGGACCAGCTGGCTGAATTTTGAACGTTGAATCATACTGAATTTAGCCTGTTTATTCACAGTTCTTACCTTGTGCATAATATGCATTTTTAATGAAGGTGTACTAAGACGCATTTCTGGCTGTGATCAGACAACAAACCCTCAGGCAACCACTGCTGACAGCGAAGAAGCAAAAGATGTTTGTATTTGGAGTCACATTCAGTGTCGGTGGAGATGTATATAACTGAGAAAAAACAACCATGGGCTTACACGCATCTTCACACCATTCTCCTTATTCTATCTAATCTGTTTTCTTTGTAGTTACAATCCACGCTTATGATTCACACATACCTGGCCAGCATCCACCTCAAAATGGCTGTAGTGAATCTTAAACTGTGACGAAGAAAGCAGGAGGAGCGTTTACTTCCCCCCCTACCTCCCTACCATCTGCGTATCTTGAAAATATGCAGGTGGCAAAGTAGTGTGTGGTAACAGACAGATGTGGCGTGTGTGTATGTGTGTGTATCTGTGCGAAAGTCAGATACATTTGCTCCCTCCTTGGACCAGTTGCTGCTCCCGTACCCGCCCTGACAGCTCCATAGATTAAGCCTCGAGAGGGAAAAAGCACTGCTTAGTATTCCACATCTCATCTTCGCTGCCCGGGCTGCTCCAAATGGAGAAAGTTGTTTAGGTGTCACCGCCTAAACGTAGAAAAATGTGTTTCTGTGCGCAGCAACTTCTGTGGGCAATTAAAGTAATTTTAGTCCTCAGGTTGCATGAAAATATGTAATTCAGCTTGGACTTGTAGTGTAACCACAGCCTAGGTAGGGTTTGTCCTAGTAAAGTGTTCAAACCGAGATTTAAACTTTTACAAGCAACGTTGTGCTCTTCACCAATAGCATGTCATCTGGAAAGGGCCAACTTTGGGGCAACAAAAATGTATAAACGGAGGATACCATTGTAACCCTTTAGCTGGGGTGCAACCAATTGTATTAACAGATTGTTCTTGAACCGGATTGGTTGCTATACATATGTGTTTTTGATCCTTTTGTACCATTAGCATCTGAGCTACCTCTTACGTTTTTTTTTCAATTGCTACAACACTTTTTTTGAAAGCAGCGCTCATTTTCTCAAAACACTAAACACAATTCACAACACCACACACTCAACGTGCAAAACACCGCATATATCTTGCAAAATGAAGCACTGCACACAAAACTACATAAACACTTACCAAAACCAAACTTTTGCAATAAATGGCACACACTTCGTCGATAGTAAAAGACACTTTGTCCAACCAACCACACAGATGTGATCAATCTAAAGCACACTCATCTTTATGGGCCTTTTCTGTATGGGGAGAATTCTGCACCAAAGAAATATGTGCAGAAACACAAATATTCTGTTGAAACAAACCTTATTTATTCTTCGACACAACTGAGTGCAACATGCATGCACAGCACATACAGTTATGCGAACAAAAATGTGCTCAACATCAAAGACTGTAAAAGGAAAAAAAAACTTTGAAGAAAAACTCTAAAAACATTTTTCGAAAAAATAGAGGTAGTAGAAATATTTAGGCTGCATTTGACCACCCCGCTGGGTCCGGCCACATCATCAACAGGAACACCTTCCCTGCAGACATGGAGGGAAGAAGCTAGATCTGTGTCACACCAACTACACGCTGTTGTTCTCAATCTAAAACATCTGGCTGGCAGATGGCTAAGTGGTTAGAGCTGGTGGCCTACTCACAGAAAACCTTAGCCTAGTGGGCTGGTTCGCGTCCCGAATTGGCTGGACATTTCTGGCTATGACCACCCTCCTGTTTCCCCCTTTTACTCTAACATCTCCAATAAAGGCCATCTTGCCAAAAGATATCTTTATTGTAAAAGAAATCATTTTCATTTGAGTTTTGTTCTGAAAATCTTTGTTAGAAAATTCTGCAAATATGTGCAGAAACACCGATATACTGTTGGAACAAAGAACTGTGTGCAGTGTTTTGCAAAAAGTGCCAAGATGAAGTATGTTACTGTGACCTCACAAAACACCATTTTGGTCATATTTCATGAATTCATCACTTAAATAACAAAAAGCATCTTTATTTAGACAGACAAGGATGTATTTCTTCACCTGGACTGGTATGCAAAGGTATACCAGTGCAAGGCTGTATAGTGTTCTGTTTAAATTGAGATGAATTGAAGGCTTGCTATTTCCCTTCAGAATCTTGACATTAGGTTGCAATAGGTGTCTGCAACCTTTTAACTACAAGAGCTATAGTACTTGGTAAATGGAATATGTTGAGAGCTTCTTTTTCCCACCCTTGACTCGACTAGAGACATACTTGATGCCATTACATATTCACCCTTTGGAAAACACTTCCCTCCACTCCTTTGCTCTCCTCTCGAGAAAAGATAAATAGTGGCCAAGGGCAGGTCATTGTGCATAAAAACCTTTTTTGCTAATGAACACATTTACTTTGAATAAGTATCCAAATTCTGATATAAAAATGAAGTTGTGTATCTAACTTTTTAAAGTGCTCACATAACTTAAAGTCACAAAGATTCTGCAACCAGCTCTCCTATTCTCCTGAATCATTTGTGTAACTCTGTGTGATGACAGAGTTATACAAATGAATCATCTCATCACTGGCCTCCAACTTTACAGTATTTCAAATTAACAGAGTTTATCTAAGGTTAGGAGGATACACAATGTGGTATTTTTTATCACATTTTGACACTTGTTGAAGTCACAACGAGAATGGTTTTGACGGGAAAATAGTCAAATTGGTACACTTGCAACTTTCTAGATTACAACTGAAAAAGAATATGTACTAAATCCTGTATGGATAAAGTTTGTCATAAGTGAATATTTCCCTATACAGTGGCGTTGCCCGAGGGTTTTGCGCTAATATATCTTCCGTATTCTGTGTACGCTGTCTGGAAGAATTTGACAGTAAACAGGAGCATTGCCATGCTGACATTCACTGCGAAGGCGAGGTTAGAGGAGTCAGTCCAGGACTCTGCTAGAGACACATCCGGCAGACCTAGAATATATCTGACAAATTAGTAGCTACAAGTGGGGTTCAGAATGCATGCTGCATGTTATTCGCTGCTTTAACATGAGTTTGGTTTCACAAGTGGGTTTGCTGTAGGAGAAGTTGGACTTCCATTGTCCTGGAGAGGCTTGGAGATGAAGGAAAACAACGTGCCTGTGTTATTAATGCATCCACACACAACTAAACCAAATTCCCCTTCCTCGATCTTTCTGTATCACTATAACTTTTGGGAGTATGGTATGTTACATATCCCCCTCTACTGATGCAGCATCGTGTGTGTGTATATATATATATTATGTGTGTGTGTGTGAGTGTGACTGAAATCTCGTCTTGAATGAGGCACAATCACACAATGGGGTGTTAGACAAGGAATCGAAAGGTGTGTGTGTGTGTGTGTGTGTGTGTGTGTGTGTGTGTGTGTGTGTGTGTGTGTGTGTGTGTGTGTGTGTGTGTGTGTGTGTGTGTGTGTGTGTGTGTGTGTGTGTGTGTGTGTGTGTGTGTGTGTGTGTGTGTGTGTGTGTGTGTGTGTGTGTGTGTGTGTGTGTGTGTGTGTGTGTGGGGGTACCAATGGCACAGTTCAGGTGGTGTGTGTGGCGGTAAATTGTAACAGGAGTTTTTTCTCTTTAGAATGGCAGAGGCAGAGCAGCAGCTCTCATCAGAGGGTTGTATATGTGGCAGCATAATGGGGTCACAGTAGATGTGCAGGACAGGCAGAGGCTCTATTTCACAGGCTGAGAGATGGAATGTGCAAGGAGGTAGTTTGAGCAGTCCGCAGAAGGGTCTGAATAATGAGTTCTCTCTCTCCGACCTGTCTGCTTCGTGCCTCCCCCAACCTACCCACCCCGTCCCTCCACAAAACTCCACTTGGATATTAAAAGCTGTCATAGGCAGTGGTCACGATATAGTGCAGTCGTGGAAAGGAAACAAGCAGATGAAGACTGACAGGATGATATGATAGGCTTAGTGTATCCGCGTTCCCTTGCCAAACACGGCAAGTTCTGATTTATCCAATTATGGTCGTTTTCCTAAATGGGGACTGACAGGATGTGTGTAGAGGACAACGTGTGGAAAGACACTCCTAAGCATAAGTTGGACGTGGGACGAGTGAGCGAGTTTGTGAAATGACAACTTTGTTTCTGGGTGACAACTAGAGTATTACTAAGCAGATTAGACACAGAAACACTGTTCACTAACCTTGAGGCGCAACTGTTCAACACCTGCACAGTCACATAAATGATACTCAGCGCCAAGCCTACTGTACTGCATCACCGGATTTGTGGTGACACAGCCAAGGCAAACGTATTGGTTGTTAAGCAGGCATGAATTAATTATTCCCCACAAGCTTCAGAGCATAGAAACAAATTAGGTCGAAAGCAAACATACTGAGGCAAATTATATTTCAATGAAAGTGTTTGCTTAATGGTGATAAGAAATCCGCATGTTCTGCAACGTGCAGGTTGTGCGGCATCTGTCTGAAGAGAAAACAGAACGTCTGTTCGCTCTTGCTTTTTCGTCATCCTGTTTTTTTGAGAACTTAGATTACTGCTGCATGTATGTGTTTGTGGGTGATAAGGAAGGGGAAGGTGGATGAGGACAGGCAGGAAAGTGACTTTAAGGCTGTGTGACATCATTAGTCTACAACCCAGGCTCGCTAGCTGGAGCAGGTCTGGCATCCTACATTATTAACTGACACTGAGACACCAGCGGAGGTTCTGTGTGTACAGGACAGGCACTTCATTGCTTCCTATCACCACACTACAAGGTGAATAGAGGCAGCACAGTCTGATTACCTATTCAAAGCACCGCCAACTCAGCCAATCTACCCAGGCACTGCCGAGACGCATCTGATACAGACACGCTGGCTTTCGAGTACACAGCGGTTCTCATTCAAGCAAGCTTGCTTGTTTGGTCCCTATTTCTTTCTGTTTTCTTTCCCTTGTTTTGACATAGCAGCAGCTCTGGTAGATGGTGCATGGCCTATGTGCAAGTGCTCCTCTTCTCTGACAGAACCATTTAAGCCGGGATAACAGATGAAAGGCCAAATATTTCCAGAACACCACCACAGAAAGTGCTGTTAATGAGTCCCTTGTTATGAAAACAGAGTTTCTCAGGAACCTTGGTGGCAACTAAAGCTCACATTAATATGCAACTTGTTTAGCATACTAACAGGAGGACATTCTTGAAAAGGGCAAATGTGTTGTAGAAGTTGTTAACTGTACAAATGTGCTGCAGCATTTCGGGGTTATAAAAATGGGGCGTAATGTGTGTCCATGCGCTGATGTGAGGTGAGAGGAGTGTTTTGCTATGGAGTATATTAACCAGCTACTTAAAATGAGAGCTGTAATTAAAAGGGTGACAGCTTTATTAACACATTCAGAGGAGTGGAGTACTTGATTAGCGCAGACGAACTGATTTACATTCTTGTATGCTTGCGTTTAACTCGCCCTGCTCTTTGAATGTTACGCACTGGAACTATTTTCCCAGGACACATTATCAGGAGCTGTCAACAGCTGTAATAGTACCTTCTGCCTGTCTTCCAAAATGCCTATTCTTGTTAATAGCATTGACAGGTATTCATAGGCAGACAGCAGTATATGATTATTGTGCTGTTGCTGGAGTTGTTGAAGAATATATTTTTTTAATCTTTCCAAGACTTTAAACCCTCCGAGGTTTCAATAACAATAGCATCTGGCACAAAATTCGTAAGCTAGTTTTTCTCTTTAACAATGACAGGTTAATCCATGTAATTGTCCGTGAAATCTGATTTGTGGTGACAATGCCAAACTAAGATAAGATGGAATTGTAATTGTCTTGTGCTGCCAATCGAGGCAAATTGAGGCTGAAGAAGGCACACATACACACACGGGAACACACACCTGAAAAATGAATTATTGCTGTTGTGGTTCTGCATAAAAGGCAACTTAAGAAGCTGTCCCTTTTGCCAACATTGCAACAGTTAAACTCCTTTTTTATGTGTGCAAAAACGTAACCTTATTGTCTTTTATGTATAGGATAAATAATATTGGCACTTTACTTTAATTAACTTGGATGTTTAAACACTTAACTGTGAAGATCAATAGATGCTAATGGGTTTTTTTCTGGGAGGTTTCTTCTTTTTTTTTCAGCTTATATCCGCACCTCCTTGTGAGATTTACTAGATGCAGAGGCAAACGGGAGTCCAACAGCTACTTTGAGTTCCCTCCTTTCATTAATGTCTAAATTGTATAGCTGATGGGGCTGCGGTGTGTGTATGTGAGCAGTTTGGCAGGGCCCTGCTCTTTGGGACTCACCAGCATCACATGGACAGATGGCGGGAGGAGGCAGCTGTGACTAAGGGCTACTATACAGGAAGCGACAGAGATAGCTACAACCCCCCCGCTCTGTGGCAATGACACAACCTCAAGATGTAGGTTAGGAGGAAAGTAAGTAAGATGGGAAACAATAGCTGGACTAATGCCCTGTAGCGCCATTGTGCTAGGTACACCTTTGACAACAAGCTGCCGTCTCTCTCCCTGACGTAAGGCAAAACTTTCTGTCCATACCATCCCACACAGAATAAGTCCCAAGGTTCCATCACTTTCCTTTCCTTTCCTTTCGGGTCCTTTCCTTCACGTCTATAGAGCCCAATTCCAATATTCCTTCCTTCCAAAACCTACCTTAGTTACCTTCCTCTCACATCTCACCCAAAAAAGATATAGTCCAGGGAAACTTAAGGCTCTTTCCTGATCCTGTTGATGTGCTGTTTGGCAGGATGGATGCATACAAATGAGCAGTTGGGCCGTTTGGAGTCCAACTGGGGGGCCTAGCTTGAGAAATGAGCTGGCATTTGCAGATAGGCAGGCACAGACTGATGGAGTCACTCTGAGGGGTTCTGAGGGAAATTCTCATCACTTTTCTTGGGGGGGTAAATCATGCTGTATGGTGAAGTGACGAGAGCGCTGAGGCACTGTGGGCTGAGGCACAAGGCAGTCGCCTGAGACCAGGACTTCTGCTGAGCACAGAATTAACATGCGCCAAGATTTATGCACTGGCATGGGATTTTATTATCTGTTGCTCTCACTTTGCATCTCACTTGAGTTTAAATCGTGTCAGAATCAAAACACGGTTTATAATGGATATTTCACAAGCAAATACTTTGCTTTGGTTTATTGGCAAACCCATCATAACAGAAAATGAAATGAAGAAAACAAAAGAAAAGAATATAAATAAGAAAAGCATTAAATTACAATACAATTATGGAGGATTACAATATAAATATATACTGTATAATATATATTAATGAATGAAAGATAAATGCAAAAACAAAAGTAATGTTTCAAAGAATCACAATATAACGTATCAAAAGAATACGTAATGTACACGAACTGAGTAAATGCAACATGTAGTGAATATGGAAAGGGGGTCAGTGAGTGTCCGGGGCCCTATTGATGAGGCCATTTGCAGTTTTGAGACTTCTAAAGTTAAATATAATTTCCACATGTCTGTTGATCCTCACATAATCCGTTTGACTCAAAGATTAGTTGCAATTGCAGCTAATAATGCTGAATTAAAACAAATTAAGCAATCTCCTCCTGTGTGCCTGCTCCATCAGCAACACATAGGCCTACCCCTTCTTTTACTTTATATATTTTTTTTCTTATTTTGGGTGCATATCAGATTTCGTCTTTTTCACGACAGCACAAGTTTTTCTGCTTGAAAAAGAGCCCTTTCTAATTAAGTATGGTGTCCAAATGGAGGGGATAAACAGAGGGAAAGAGCTCCAAATAGCTGTCATTAGGGTCTCATGTCAGAGTACACAGGTTAGGCCCCTAATCTCATTTAAACAGGGTCTGTTCTCCAAACAAACCAGATCCTAGAGTACATCGTGCCTGTGTGCGCATGTGTCAGCATCTACGCATTGCATGGTTGTGTATTTTATTTTGTGTTTAGGTGCTTGTGTTTGCCCGGGAAAACAGGCTGAATCTCATTTACAGTCCAAGGGGTCACTTATTGACTGAATCAACCCCCCTGCCAGGGCCCAGACAGAATGGAGGCTTAACAAGATTACTGTTATATATAGCAGCGGTAATGGGAACCTCTCTGGAGATTGTGGTGCTGCTGATTTGTGCCCTGCTACCCAGATTTGAGCAGAAACGCCTAGCATTCTGCACACAGCCTCTCTCCGCTGGGAAACTCCTGATGCATTACGGCTGCAACGGATCAATCAATCTGCCCACTGCCCGCTCTCCCATCCCTCCACCTGCTGCCTGCCAGGACTGTGATTCCTCAGAGGACTGTGCCTCGAGCTGCACTGTCTGCGCCTGTGTTGCCCATGCATGCCTATCCACCTCCACCAACAGTTAGTGCAGTGTTTCTCAAACTTTTTCAGACCAAGGACCACTTAACCAATGAAAAAATACTCACGGACCACCTAACTCCCCCAATATCCCAAAACAAGATTCAAGATTCAAGAAGCTTTATTAATCCCGAGGGAAATTGAGGTGCAACAGTTCAATACAAAGAAGGAAGGAGAAATATACACTAAATATAACTAAATATACACCAAATATAACTAAATATAAACTAGAATAAATACAATAGGCCTGCTTACTACTCCAACAGTATATTACAAATTACAGCCTAATAATACAGCTTTATGTGACCTTCTCTATAACGCTCGTTCACACATTAAATCAACAATACAAATACAACTACGGATTCTACAAGCATTTCGTTCACATGCGATTTAAACGGTAAATGCTGATAGATTTTACACATTATATGAAACCTAGACTACATTTATTACTCAGTGTATGTCCGAGCGAACAGAGAGATACGCAAAATGCACCGCATTTAGTACGACACAAACTTCTGCTGTGTATTTTCAAAAATAAAATACAGTAAAACTATGGTTGCAGGCCCAAGTTTAACAAGAATTTAACAATAAACACAAGGTAATTATTTACACTGTTACATTTACAAATAGCATTGTTTACTCACTCATACACTGCGTGTCTCTGTTGCTACCTAATGGGAGGACTGGTGCTGCTTGTGCTGAGACATCAGTGAAACAATGTCTGGATCCAAACTGGAGAGTTTTAGTCTCATATCACAGTCCACATTGATCCTGTTACGCTGCTTTGTTTTCAGACCAACAAGTGTAGAAAAACCAACTTCACAGTTGTAGGTGGTTGGAAACGGCATCAACAGTTTCAGAGCAGCGTCAGCCAGCTCTGGGTGCTCAGGCTGGACGTGGACCCAAAAGTCCGTCAATCTTTTCTCTCTGAAAGTCGTCCTCAGTGTCCCATCAGATGCAATGTCCACAAGGCTGTGAACCTGTCTTGATGGGAGCTTGGAACTGACGTGTTCGATGTGCGTTTTGTCCCCAAATGGATTCCTGATCCACTCATAGCCTGCATCTAGTTCTGGGAAATATCTTCCCAGCTGAAAGTGAAGGCCTTGCAGATGTTCCTTGAAGGCTGCAACTGTGCCGCCGTCCAGCTCTTCATCTGCAGCGAGGAGAAAATCCACAAGCGTCGGAAAACAGTCAAACTCCTGGCGATCCAGACGGACACACCACAATTCCATCTTGAGGCGTGCGGCTTTAATTTTGTCCTGCACATTGAAGGCGGTGACGGCTTTTCCCAGCAGCGCTAAGTTCAAAGCATTGAGTGCGCTAAAGACATCGGCCAGGTATGCCAATTTTGAGAGCCACTGGAAATCATGCAGTCTGTCATACAGTTCATCAGTATGATGCAAGAATAACATCACCTCATCGCGCAGTTCAAACAGACGGGTGAGAACTTTCCCACGCGACAGCCAGCGAACTTCAGTATGGAAAAGCAGTTTTGTGTGTTCACTTCCCATTTCATCACACAGAGCTTTAAAAAGACGTGTGTTCAGTGCTTTGTTTTTTATTGTATTAACAATTTTCACAGACTCGTCCAGTACTGATTTGAGGCATGGTGGCATTTTTTTCACAGCCAGCTGTTCTCTGTGAATGCAACAGTGTGTTGCTGTGGCAAGGTGCAACTGCGCGTATGCGCGCTGCCAGTCCCTTGTGTTTCCCAGTCATTGCAGTTGCACCATCTGTGCAAATACCAACACATCGTGTCCAGTCGATATTATTCTGCAGGATGAAATCGTTGACTGAGTCAAAAATGGCTTCCCCTGTGGTGTTGGTCGGCAGGGAACGACAAAACAGAAATTCATCCTGCACACCGCCATCATAAATGTACCTTACAAAACGCAGCAGGTTTGCCTCATTCACGATATCAGTTGACTCGTCCAGTTGCAGTGTGAACAACTGGTTTTGGCGTAAACGTGTGATCAGCTGATCTTTCACATTTTCGGCCATGGCTGTTATTCGCCGCTGGACAGTATCATTGGAGAGGGGGACCCTGTTAATTTCCTCGCTTGCTTTCTCCCCAAACAATACATTAGCCATAACCTTGGCAGCTGGTTTGACTAAATTCTCACCTATCGAATGAGGTTTCCCTGTTTTTGCAATGAGAAGGGATACCCTGTATGATGCCTCTGTAGCCTTCGCATTTTCCCCCATCGCAAAAAAATGTGAGGGCGCCTTCGTCATGTGTTTTTTAAGTTCATCACGTTTTCTCTCAAACAATGCTAAAGGTTTCCCGATGTAATCCTTGTGTTTGCTCTCAAAATGACGCTTGAGCTTGGCGGGTTTCATAGCCTCGTTAGCCAACGACTCGTAGCACAAAACACAGTGTGGATTGGGATCCTCTTCATCTCCAGTCCAGAAAAATCCGAATTTTATGTAGTCGCTGTGATATTTTCTCTTCACTTTAGCGCTGGACTTTCCGCGATCAAGCCGAGTTTCACAGCTTTCAGCCGGGTGGTGGTTAGATGGCGAACCGCTCTCCTGGGACTCAGTAACGCACACAAAATCACTTGTCGCTGCGGCTGAACCACTTGTAGTTGCTGGATCTCCTGCATCAGGACGATGCACCTTGACTGTCACGTCAGATTTGTCATTTAATTTTCTTTTAACTGACCCTGTCTTTAGCCATCGATCCATCTTGTCAGTTGACAGCTCAAATTGACCGAGCAAATCATTTATGACCTAAGATCGTAACCTACGTAGCTACGTAGCTACGAACCTACGTAGCTACGCTACATCTATGCTACACTCTATACTAGTCATTTTAAGACAGTTTGAGAAACACTTTAAACGTATAATATATTAATTTCAAATGTGACATTTTACCAAAATACTCACGGACCACTAGGGGTCGCTCACGGACCACCAGTGGTCCGCGGACCACTCTTTGAGAAAGACTAGTGGAACCACCGGCACATTTTTTTCTACATCCTCCTATCCCTTTGGCGCATACATTCAGGGGTCTATACCCCACCGTGCAACAGATTGCTGCTCTCCTTCGCGCCCGCTAGTCACGTCAGCTTAAGGTACAGGGGTTAAGGGGATTGAAAAATGGTGGAAGAAAAGAGGTGCGTTTTGGAAAATGCAGCGCCACCACACTTGTTTTGATTAATGGACCTCTCTCCGCCTGTGAGTGACAAATTATCAGAAGGCTCGAAGGCTCGTTCATCACTGTCAGACGAGGCCTGCCAGTAGTGTTGCGTCTCCAGTCCAACCAGCAAGCAGAGCTACCATCCCGCCCCTTATCGCTCCCACCTGGTCCGGGAGATTCTCAGAAGAACAGAGAAGAATGGAGGAATAGGCACAAGGCACAAGATAGCTAAGCTAGGCCAGCTAACCTTCATTGTGGCAAGCTAAAACACAAATGGATGCCGCACTCATCCTGTGATTGACTGGATGTTTACTCCGATAAACCTCGTAGGTAAACGCCTGCAAGCAGGAACAACCATCTGCCAAAGAATTATCACATGATTGAAGGTAATTTTCAGAAAGGAAAGGAGGGTCTCGATAAGAGTCTTCGCATCCAACAATTAAATGGCAGATAGTGGATTTTCTTTTTGTTTTGTCTCTCAGCCCAAGGCTCTGGCCTGGCTTCTAATTATCAGGTACAGAGCGCTTAGCAACGGGGATCTTATCTTTTGCTTTTGCCAGGCGACTAAAACAGTGTTCCAAAGAATAAACACTAATTAATTACCAAGAGTGTGCTTTACTGTGAGGAGGTTTTGCCGACAGTGACAGTTGTGACGGGCATTACAGAGATACAGACGGAGACACAGGTGACACCGGTGTGCCATAAAATAAGCAAAACTCTGATTTCCATATTTACGGTCATTCTCCTGCTTTCCCTTTCTTGCTCATGCATCCACTTGGACATGGGAGCGGAGATGAAGTAGTTGTTTTTCAAGTGCAGTGCCATCCTGTGACACAGACAGCAGACCATGCTGAGCAGGTGATGGATGGGAAGTGGACAGCTGTCGACAGGCAGGAGCACGGCGGGGCCCACGAGCAGCCGACGGAGACACACCTAATTCCCAGGTCTTATTTTGTCAATACACTGCAGCCAGTGGCACTCAATTAGGGGCTTTTATTGACTATGCTGCCTGGCCTGTGTCAGATGTCCGCTTGTGACATGCCGAGATGTCCGACACGAACACTTTCCCCGAGATTACAGAAAATGAGAAAAATCAAAAGAAAAATTGCAGAAGCAGAGAAAATAAATAAAGGGGGGAAAGCAAAGGGAGGATTTAGTGGAGAGGAAACGTGCCAGGTGAGGAATGCACTAGTCCTCAAAGCATTTTTCTTTTGCTCAGGTTATTATGTCTTGTTTGGTCTGCTGAATGTTAGCCTAAGCAGCATGACAATAAATCTGATATGGCAAATATTAGCAGTAATTGGCAGGTTTCACTTTGGTCTCTTTCATGTTTATTCTTGCCTCTAAGTCAGGATAAAATGGATATCCTCTTCTCCATCTCGTTCTTGAGAGTGAACAAATCCTTTAACCAGTGTTTGTTTTTCAGTTGTCTCTCCTGCTGTATGTTGTCATTTGTTTTACTTCAAACGCCACTGCATCATCTGTTTTTCTCACGCAGAGGCGGAAACAGACAGAAGCACCATCTTAGCCGGCTTTCCAAAGTAATTGGTTTGGAGTTATTCCTTGAAGTGGTTGCATTTTTTCACTTGGTGATCATTGTGTGGGTGTGTTTTTTTTAGGTTATATTTTAGAATCTTAAAGGGAAAAAAAGATTTTCTTACCTCAAGATAAACATACTGGTGGCATTGGAATCAAGATCCTGTGGGTTTTGAGTGAACAAGATCACATAAACCCTTTTAGACATACGGATAAAGTTGTTTTGAAATGGTGTGTTTCAAACTGTTTTTGATGAATGAATTCCCCCTAGGTCTATCATAACTTCCACAACAATCAAATACATTCAATGCAATACGTTTGTGTTTTGGCCCAAAACAGTTGCTTTGGTATTGATTCCTAAACTAAGACATTTTGCAATGATATGACAATATGGAAATACCTAAAAAGACAGATTTGAAGTACTGATTTGTGTTTTTTTTTTTTTTAGCAAAACATTTATGTCATATGAGAAATCACTGATCTGTTGCATCGAGATGGAACTGTTTCCGAAATGTATCCGACTTTGAAAGAGCATTTTGATGAATAAAGTAAACCCAGTGGAAACCCTGTTAATTTGCAAAACGGTCTTGTTGCTAATGAGGTTGACATTTTAAGCTTACTTTCCATAAAAAATAAACATACAATAAGAAAAACATGTCCGCAGTGGTTGATTGTGAAATAACTTGAAATGTACAGTAAGAAAGTCAATACATAATTGAGAGATTGGCAGTGTAAATACATAATGGATTACTTCCACCCTAAAACATACAGAGATAGGACATGTTTATGGATCATGGGAATAATGGGGAAGTACTCCAATAAAGTTTAGTTTGATAAGATGAATGTATACTTTCAAATACATTTTCTGTTCACTAACTTGCTACATACTGTTACAGTTGGCTAATCATTTTTTTTGCCCCAAATGATAGTTTGCTGATCCTTGTTTGTGTTATTGTGGAGAGCTATAGCCTATCAAATGCAAGAGCTGGTCATTTGCTTTGGCCCTATCAAAACGTAGACCTTTTTTACAAAGCTACTATACTTTTATAGTCATGATGAGCTATACCTTGCAATTAAACGCATGACCATGCAACTGGGTGGAATAGTTTCACCAAGCAAATTATAACTACCATGAACTGAATCACCTCTGGTCGTATTTAATTAACAAAGTAAATTACCCAATTACAGAAAATTATTCAAACATCCCACCCTAAATAACAAGAACTGATCATAGTAACATTTGTATTGTTTTTCAATTATTAACATTAAAAAATCATTAATCACAACGGATGATCTTTAACAGATAAAACAAGATGAGGTATCTCAAAGCTAATGGATGCTGCAGAGGCGGAGCCACTCCACTTCATCATCCCCTCCACTGAGTTCATTATTTCTTCATGTCAGGTCTCAGGATATTGCACTGCTTTTTTTAAATATTAAATAGCCACTTGCAAACATTCTTTGCAACTTTCTTTGCCTCTTTACTCTAACTTCATAAGTTTGGTTTTTATTGTTATTCAAAACAAACTGTAAAGCCTTAGCACGGCTGCTGCTTTACAGTTTGAAGACTAAAGGCTATAAGTATTGTTCTTCAACAGCAAAGTGGAACTACTGAATATATTCAGGATTAATATGAGTTTAAAGGAATATTGTCCTTGCATCTTTCTTGCTTATTATATACAGTCTGTATTATATACAGCACATATTTAAGTGTATGGATTCTCCTTAATAGCAACATTGGACTATAGATAGTTAGATAGATGAATAGATATACTGTAGAAAGATATTTTATTCATTCCAATTATGGAAATTTAATATCATGTTGTGATGCATTTTACACCAGTCCTTCTCACTCCCAGCACATCCACTAAATGCTTCTGCAGTGCAGGCACCCTTTGGTGTCTGTGTGCCACATGATTGGCCGGTGATGATCTTAAACATCCCACTATAACATGCCATGATTATGCCATGACACCAACCTTGACAAACCACATAATCTCTCACAGGTGATGTAGATCTTCTTCAGGGAACTCTGCAGGGATGAAGTTGCTTCCTGATGTAATTATGATCATTAGCACACAGTGTGATGCTAAGCTGCACCTTCACTGACACAAAACAGATGGCTGTGCTCTGAATGCCAAAGCTGGTCAGTGGTCCTTCATCCCAGCAGGAGACCCATCAACCAGCCCCCACTAGCCTGTCTTATACATGAAACAGAAATACCAGAACATGTGTTGACGTTACTATTGCTACTGAAGCCACATCATTAGTGGCTAATTGCTCGCTAAATCTGTCGCAATATAAAAACGACATTGACTTTTTAAAAGAGTCACAGATGAAGTTTTGTACGGACAAAAGGTGGTGTCTATTATGTCTGGATAGCTGTAAATCTGCTGGTTTTGTTTTTTTTTATTTAAAGCTGCGTAATGTTTGAAACAAAAGGAAACCACTTTCATATTACTGCCTTGCAAATTTGTCAAATCAACTCAAATTCCTCTGCCTTTTACCTCTGTTTTGGTTTCTTCCAACTCCTGAGTATCTATTCTACTGCTAGGTGCTCAACATTCTTCACCATGTGCGCAGTAACTTTCTCTGCCTGCCTTTTGGTCCAGACCAAGTAACATGGATGTTGATTGTGTTTCAACCAAAACAAAGAGGTAAAAGAGGCTAAAGATCTTGTTTGAACATGGCTGTGTCATTATGTTTGACCCCTTTTCACATTACACATCGTTTATCTGATCTATTCTTTACATTTGAGAATGTATTGAAGGATAGCCCCTTGATGTAGCATCTAATTTTCAAGGGTGTCCTTTACATAAAATGTATTGATAGTGGAAGTGACCTCATTTGAATATAGCATGTATGCTACCCTTGTGACATTATTTAAGAAAACAGTCACTTAGTGGTTTGTAATGATGCATGCATGCAGGCAGTGGCTCATAGTGTTAGGGTTAAAACCTTTTTGGGATTTTATCAAACCAGCTACAGAAAATATGTAAATGAGGCTGGATTTTATAGCTGGGGATAGCTTGTGTTTTATTCATTTTACTCAGGAAGAAATTCATGGTCGGGCTGATGAGGTAATTACAGTCTTTGGACCTTCTCTGCAAACAAGAGAATGCCTAAATGCCAATATTTTATTCCCAAATATTGTCACTTCATCCGAGTTTAGATGGAAAAAAAGCCCTCTGGTATTCCAAACTGGGAGCAGTCCAGTAGTACAGGTTGGACTTGCATGAAAAGTCATTCTTTGTGAGTATTAGGCAAACAATTTAGATGCAAGGCCTGTGCCAAAGTCACAAATGAACATCCGCAGCAGCCCGTGTGGACACTGCTTGCCAAGCACAAGAATTATAGGGTGAGTTTGGCCAACATGTTCAAATGATTTATGATAATGACAATGACAATAAACCTGCTACTGTCAAATGGTGTGTCTGACCATGGCATGTCAATTTCATATGGCTTTAGAGAGACACTGTTGAAGAGAGAGATGTGGATAGGGGAGGGTGCAGGATCCTCTTTCTCTCTCGCTTTCACACCTTCAACGCCCACTCGAGTGTTTGTCTCCGGAGGCCTTTTAAAAATAAGACAACACAATGTGACTCATGAGAAGTTGTGCCTACCTGATGTTTCCAAGACTTTTGCTCATATGCTCCAATAACCCTCTGCTGGCACCTGTCTGCCACTCACTATATGAGGAAAGGAAATAGAGAAAATAAAGAACAAATACCTGCTCTGAACCATTTAACACTGAAGACCAAAAAGAAAAGCCTGTGTTAGGATGAAGCTTTTCAGAACCCTTAATATGAAGTGGATCGTTTATAACATTGTTATGCAAAAACCCTATTGTAACTAACAGTACGATTTGAAGTATGGCCTACTCAATAACAAGCTGAGCCGTCAAGTAGTTAACATTCAAATAATACAGCATGTACTGCAGGTGTCTGGCTTGTAAAATATAATGTACCTGTACTCGTTATAATAAGCAGCTGTCTTTATGTCACTTCAACACAGAACAGCCAGTGTGACATGGCACTTGGGGCCAAACAGTAGCTCTGGGAAACAAATGAAGAATGAAACATGAGAGAAATAAATGGAGATCTTTTACACATTTTTATGTATTTTGATATTCTCTTTTCTTGATATTCTTCAGCATTAAATGTTTGAGATTGGGCATCTTGCAATACTTGTGCACCTGTTTTCACTATACCCATAAGCAAGGGAGGGTAGAAGACCATATACTATTGGTCATAATGCCGGAGCCATGATGTTGTTTTATGCTTGTTCCAACAACCTATTCTCATGAACATGATCTCTGGAGGGGATTTCTTAAAATTTGCCAAACATGTCCACCTAGAGTACATTTTTATGTTTAAAGGCCAATATCTAAATAATTCTTAAAGAGGGGCACAATTGGCGACTTGGACTCAAGGATGAATTTGGATATGATGTCTTCATGTTGCTGAAGGCGGTTATTAAATGGATATGGATAACTTTTGATACATAGGAAGTAGCTAATATACTTTGCAGTGCATTTGTTACAAACCTTTTATTTTTAGTCTGCTCTTATTTACCTATTCTTTTAAATAGACTATTGATTATTTTTCCATACATCTCATGGTGCTAGTATGGCCTGGGATATTTTGCTTGGCTAACCTTGTGACATAGCTGCTTTCCCTGCCGCAGAGCAATTGAAACACAATTGCCATGCTTTTCATTTAGCCAATGCAGCTTGTTTCCACTTCATTGTCAGTACAATGGGTCAATGCTGTGTTGCAGATTAACTGTGCAAATAAATAAGAAAAGGCAAACGGAGCTGGAACTCGGATTGGGGCAATCAATAGGGTCAAACGAGGATGGAAAACAACGAGAGCTGGAGAGTGGAGGGAAATGGCGAGACGGAAGTGGAGAGAGCTGTAGGTAATCAAGTGAACCATCAGCTGCATGTTAAACCCACAGGAACCGTTTTCCCTCAAGGTAGTGATTGCTCAGGAGCACAGTGAGGGTTCATCTCCTCCGACTGAAGTCTGCATTAAGTGTCCCCACTGGAACCGGCACACAACACCTGAGGGGGAGAACAAGACGTTAGCAAGTTGTGAAGTATTGATTCAGCTGCTCTGATTATTTTGTCTGTTCCTCCGTAGTTCTTTCACTTACTAAACAGGCAAGAACTAACATCATTATTGACACACAACAGCAAATGATTGAGCCAAATCAAGTAGGTTAAAATTCTATTATCTGTCATTCCAGCCCTTCTGGAAAAACAGCGATCAGTAAAGGTGAGATGCTTAAAAGAAAAAAGAAGCAACACATTTTTTCTTGCAAAGCTTGTGTATTTAATTTCTCTCACTCCTATGTGTTTGTATCATGATATAGTTTCAAACAGACAAACAAACCACACTGAGAAGTGTCAGAGCAAGAAGGGTGTTGTTTCTGTGAAAGCCCACAGCAGAGGCATAAATTGAATTGAGGCGAAATTCTGTTTGTGGCCTAAAACAATGAGATGGGGTTTATTAAGTGAAAATGGGGAAACAGTGAGAGTGGAAAAGCTCTTCCAATTGCATTAGGACCGGATCTGGGAGAGCTAGTGCAATAATGGCACGGAAGGCCGGGTCAGATTATAACAGAATGGTAAAGGGTTTAGTGGACATGAAGGCCCAGAGAGAGAGCTAAGCACGCTGACTGAGAGGCTAAACAAAGATTATGAAAGATATTGGAGCTATAAAAAATGGAGGTAATGGGAAATAGGAGAAGTTAGAAAAGTTGTGTGCATTTGAACAACAAAGTCATAAGGAAAAGTGTGTGCAAAAAGTGTTTGTCTTCCCAATGCTACACACATATTGCTGCACCATATTGCTGCAATGTTTCTGTTTAAGTTCCAGCTTTGTCGCATGTCATTCCGCCTTATTCTTCTGCCATGTTTACATTTACTTCTCCTCTGAAAAAAAATCTAATTAAAATAAAGGCTCTTAAAGCATCTGCTGTATTTTCCTGATAAGTAACCTTGTTTTGTAGTCTGCATAATGGCTGTCCACTTTATGTAACACAGGGAGAGTGGAATGATGTTGTTGAAAAAACAATTATAGGCGAAGTTAAGAGGAAGGCATACAAAGCTTGTACAGTTAACACTGGGGGCAGCTGTTTGTGTCCGGCAATGACTCTGTGGTGAAGGCAATCTTTTTCTTACTGTACGGGTATATGGGTGTTTTTTTTTTCCCTTTTTGGAACGGTTATCAGATTTGGTCAGAATTGGACATTTTAATAAATGCTGACGTTGGATTACTGCTGTAATGTGAAGTATTTTGTTGTAAAAGGATGTGAAGTTGGCAGGAGACTTATAGAAGGATTTGAAGTGTAATCAAAAACGCTGTCAGTTTTGAACAGAAGACAGTTCCTAGGACAGAAAAAAAGTGGGATTAATCTGACATGTAATGACTTAATTGGTAGGTGACATAAAATACAGTTTTGCTGCCCCGTCGTTTTGAATGTTTCACCATCATTGAGTGTGATTTGGTGGGGTTAAAGTATGCTACGTTGTTCCTGTAACCACACCCAACAGCTATGACATGGTGTACTGACACACCCTAGTACTTGCTTGCATCACCACAACACAGTGAAAAGTTAAACCACTGGAGGATAGAAAATACTTCAATTACCATTACATTGAGAGTAACGGCTCACTAAAGAGCAACTCCAAACTAGCCAATCTCGTCTTTGCAGACCTCTAGAGGATCTTCTTTCACCCAGTCAGTGGCAGCTCGCCAGAGTCTAATTTGTTCCGCCACAGACAATAATTTTTTACTTCTCAACGGTAGGGCTGCCTGGCTCTTGTAGAGATTTTTCTTTTCAGCGGTGCCATGTTACTCATTTATATCAAGCCAAAGCGAATATTGTATATAAACCGTTAAAAACAAGTTTCCCTGCACAATTAAACAACAACTAACAGTTAGGAAACATGAGAAATAGTGAAATCAATACAAGAAAAGAATAATGTGTGTATTTGCATTAAAGTAAGGTTATTGGCAGTGGATTGGATTATATACCATCAATGTGTTTTATCTTTTAGTTAAAGAGCACACATCTAGATCTTCATAGATTCACCATCCTTAATTTGCTTTTAAAGTTCGCCAGACTGATGCGTTTGCATGTATACAACTTCCAAATACATTGACATATGAGCTGTCAAGGTTTTGAAAGCCTGAAGAAGTTAGAGGCAGCTACTTAGTATACCAAGGAGACTGCAGTCTCATTAAGCTGTACTGAACAGAGCACCTTGAAAGCAGAAAAATGGCTCCAACAATGAAGTGAAGCCTCGACAATGTCTCCCTCTAGAATGACTCTGGCTTCTCAATAGCATCCTGATGTCTGGCCTTGCTGCCTGGCTGTCTGCTCTCTGACCGTCCCTGACAGGGGAAGTGTCTGAGTGCCAGTCACTCAGTGTCCTTGCGTCAGCCAGGGCACGACACACACTCATCGATAGGTGGAAAGATACTCTCTGTAACGGCAAAGGATCAAATTGAACTGATTAAATCAAGCCGTTCGATACTCACCTCACCTTCTGCCAAATGACAATGAGATTGAGGACATTAAACAGCAATAACAGAGTGCCACCGTGTGAAAATGAACTCCCAGGCAGCTGTTTTCAAATTGCCATCTACATCTCTTAGGAGTTGTAGAGATGACAAAACCAAACAATGCTTCTTCTTTGTTGTTGAAAGAGGAGAAGGAAGGAAATATTTACATAATGTACGACAAAGGAGAAAGAATAATGATCTTGCAAGGTTTGGTTCCTTAAGAACATCGCCTCTACACAGTTATTGCTTGGGGAGTTGGTTGTTTTTCCAGACATGAAAAATCCAATTGTCCTTCAGGAAAACAATCTTTATAATTAGACTGTCATTGCAATTAATGACAGTTTACCATCAAAGCTTAGAGGGAAAGTTCTTTCAAGGTTGTACTAGTGTTGAAGGCGATTCAAAAAGTTTATACATGTGAACTCTCCAAAAGATACTTCCTACGTGTCTACTTGTTCCACCTTGGCCACCTGGGCCTTTTTATATGCCATGAGGATCTAAACTTATTCTGTTCTCCTAAAAACATCGATTCCCCCTCTTCCCTTTGCGCAACAACTTCTTCTCACGCAGAATGCTGTTTTCAGGGCGGTGGCTATTATAGGTTGTTTGGTGCCGACCCGTGGGGTTGTGTGGTCCCTCATACTCTTATCCAAAGTGATTCCGACAGGCACATTAAAATGCAAATTCTTGCCTGTGCTCCCCTTGCCATTTTGTCACTTCCTTTCTCCTTGTGTGGCATGTTGAGGGGGAAGGAATTAGAGCGCTGGCCCTGGGGTTGAATATTCAAATGGCCACCTGATTTCCCAACAGAGCACCACCATCCAGGCTCCCATTTACATAGTACGCTTTCCCCATTTACTGCCCATCAACGCTGACTGACTCAACCACAACTCTCCAGTAGACCATTCACAGAACTTCCGACTCAGAAACAGTAAAGTGCTCATTTCTGTCAACCAGAGTGTGCGTAACCATTCACAAAACTTCAGTCAGCCAAAAGGGCATAGAAAAAGTCATTATTAGAATAATGCTTTAGAAAAATGCGTCTCATTACCACAACTGAACCTGTGCTTGTTGGAGGTCAATGCTTTGTTCTTTCTGGAGGGGTTACTGGGGTTCGACTGAGCAATTAAATATAATTAGTAGTGTATATAATGCTGAATATTAGCACAATTATGTAATATAGGTAATTAGGCCTTTAATGAACTGGAGGTAATGGAGGTGACTCTCTTTGAGAAAATATTCCCATCAATTGTCTCTCCTTGAAAGTACAGATACATACTCACTTGTAGGCTGATTTCTATTTAATTGCTTTTTATTTTGTAAAATCAGCATAAAGATAATTTGAATAGAAGCTTAAAAGAAAAATAGTACCAACAGTATCCCATGAGCAGATATAATACGGTTTTACAAAGCATAAATAAACAAGTAAATAAAAAGAGTAATATAACACTTGTAGAAAACTAACAGAGAAAGTAACAGAGACAGACAAGACCAGTCTAACAGTTAGGAAAAAAAGAAAATGTCAAGGAAATCTAGGGATAGGTTAAAATGTGCACTGATTTGACTTCCCCGAAAACCTCTCAAACTCTTTTCCGAAGTGGAGTAAACATCTTGAGTTTTCAGCATTCCCTGCTATGAGAACCTGAGGCGGTCGAGATCATGACAACTTTTATGCATAGAAGAGATTTAACATTGCACTCCTGTATCATATCATGATGGACAGAATAACTTAAAATGCATGCATCTGGGCCAGCGATAGTATTTTTCGTATTCCTTGCATTCTTCCTTCCTTTATCAAAACCCGGCGCCTACATTACCAACATTGACACTCACCCACTGACACATGTGAGATTCAGGTGTTGCTGCCAAAGTAGCCTCGAAGACAGTTGCCTCAAGCACAGAGGAGGTGCGAGCTACAGAAGCACGACGAGCTCACTTCTTTCCAACTCTTCTATATCTTCTAGTCAATTTGAGTCGCTTTCTGTTGAGCCACAGCCAGCTTGTGAGCTTATGTTGATACATTACATGTGTACTGATAGACAGAAGCTCAATGAGTAACTTTGAACATTGAGACAAAGTCATCAATTGTAACACTACTAGCAACAGGTCCTTAGTCTATTTCCTACAATACAGGAACTGAAAGCAAACACAGATTATGAATGATTATTTTGCCCCAGATTCAACAAGTGAAAAATCTATTAGAGGTGAAAACAGAAGCCTTCTTGTAGAGCAGGTAGTGCCATTTTTAGTAATATGAAGATAAGAAATATACAAAAATCATTTCTCCACCGCCCAACTTGTCTTCATTAAACCCGTCCCTCTCAATGACTGCCCTCCTCTCCTGCGTGCCCGAGCTGAATGGCTAATTACCTGGATAAGGTGCACGGGGAGCAGTCGACCACAGCAGCCACCTGTCGGCTGGAGCGCCTCCAAATGACAAACGCCCGTGGGGCTGCGCTGCCCAGGTTGAGTCTGTGTTTTCCACTCTGTCGCCTCGCACCGCAACCCAGCATGGCAGCATCAACCTGGGGAGCAACTGTTGTCTTTACTAATTTACCCAAAATAGCTGCCTGCCTCGGGCTCTTCCATGATGCCAGTGCCGGTGAAGAGCATCTGTTTTGAACTGCAGGGGCAAACGTAATCACACTGCGCGGTGGCTCTGGTGTTAGCCTGGCTCCCAGCTAATAATACTGCATGTCTGGTGCTTCATGACATGTCTCACTTCCTGAAAACACTACTTATAACGCATAGAAAGTCAAGGTATAGAGCTGGAAAAACAACATCTGTTATTATCACTGCTGCCCCACAAAATAACTTTACTTTGTCTCTTTGTACTTGCTGGGGTATTCATGATCATCCATAAATAATGATGCGGTTAAGGTATCAATTGACTAGAGGTCAAGAGATGTGAAACATTCAAAACCCATAATTAAACTTAGTTGGAGTACTACTAGCAGAAATAAACTCTTTAAAGTGTGTGTTTGTGTGGGTTGCCTGTTTCTTTGAGTGAATGTGCCTTTCTGTATCCATCAAGCAGAAGATATTCAAAGGTTGAAGACCGCTTCTGAGACTTAGAACGAGGAGTAAATAAAAACTTCTAGAGGCAACTGTTTGAGTTTATGTGTGACTGTCTTGCAAACCAGTGCAAATCAATATCATTTCTCAGTTTGTGTGTGGTGTTCTCCCTCCTAATGCTATACACAGTCAAAACAATAATGTGTATCAACAGAGAGAAATGTTTCTTTCAGCTTCCTTGAATCCCTGACTTCTATAGCAGGCTTATAGAGCTGTCCAAAGAAATTCTAACTGAACAAAAACTCTCCTCACAACAAACAGAAGCATATTTGGCAAATTATTTTGCAGAATGACGGCAAAGGCGTGTCCCGCCCTTATCAGCCTTTGATTGGCTTACCCTGATATTCTTACCCAATTTCGGCCCTTATACCTAAACTTAAGCAAGTAAGCCAACAAAGGCATAAGTAATTAAGAGGGAGAGTAGGGCTTGGCATGACATTGTTATAGTAGGACCAGAAATATATACTGGCGTCATCCTTATTAATTAGCTATATAGGCTTGTTGCAAGTAGTGTGTATTTTTGGAGAAATTTAGCTTTTGAAATTACTATTGGGGTTACAGATTAAGTGCTTTTGAACAATTGGCAGTCCCCCAAACCATGTGCCTCCTATCTTGTAATACAACTGGCGACAGTGAGCATCCAATGTGCCCTCATTTAAACATAAGGCGACGAAGAAGTAGCTCTGCCCCAGGGTTTGTCAATGACTTTGAATAAACAGTTTCCATGTACATTTTGTTTATTGGATTCAATTCAAGTGACAGAATAAGGAAGTATAGTCCAATCAACATTACTATCATGGCGTAAATGGCCAGTAAGTCCAGGATAGATGACGTGTAGATGGCTAATGTTGACTTTAGCAGATGCCCCAGGATGATAAGATAGTAGTGGTATGTTGACCGTCTCCCAGACTTTAATTAGTTTGGTAGAATTTTGTGTATTCTTAATTATTTTTGTTTCGCATTAAGCTTTTTACATTTTTTACGTGATTCATGAAGATTTACATTGCATGGACTTCAGTATTAGATGTGAAATTCTGCCCCCTATATTAAGGAGCACATGGCCAGCCATTAAACATTGCTCCTTTTTAAATAACCGTTTTGATACATGCATTATATTTTACTGACAAGAAAGGCAATTTGTGCATGTATTGCATTAAAATGGGTTTCGGTCAGCCAAGAGGCTGAAAGTAACTATGGCGTTAGTACATAGTGCAGCTTTATTATTTTGTAATAAAAGCAAATTGCATACTGTGAGGTATCTCTCACATGAAACGTAATGACACTGAAATAAAATTACCCTGCCGTTTTTCTTAAGCGTACACAGATAATTTCAGTGTGGATGGGATGAGAGGAGAGCGCTTTAGTGAGAGAACTGTTCGGAGACCTTTTTGTAAGTGTTTTAGTGTAGACATGCGCAAACATGTCCAATATGACTCTCATGGCCTGGGCCTTTGACACCCTCACATCATTGGGTATTAATGTGCACACACTCAGACACACACACAGATGTCGTCCAGTTCTAGCTGAGAGGCCATTGCAAATTGACAGTGGAGGGATTTTGGAAGCAGGTTGATGGCGGGGGGAGTGCTGCTTAATGTGGCATCTGTCGCACAACAGTGTGTTCCAGCTGGAACAGAGGGCTCCGGGGCCACTGGGGCCTGGTGTAAAATATACTGCGGAGAAGGTCACTTTCCACAGCTCCACTGAACCAGGCCGCGATCCAGACTGCTGCCAGTGCTGGCCTCCACTGATGCGCCTACAAACACAAATAACAACACGCTAAATCTCTGAGGTAATAATCCACACTGGCATCGGGAGAGATGGTTGTGAAGCCATTAAAACACACTGGGAGGTAATGTCGAGTGTGCAATGTTGTGACAAGTCAGACTGCAGGCAAGGCAAATATGTTTTCAGACACACATTTGAGATTATGTAAAAATGTCAATAGTAGAAAAAGAGAAGCAGTAATTAATAACATTAATTAAAGCCTGCATTCCAGGGTCCAGGGTTTGTGCATGCTCACTCACTGACCCTGCCTGAAATGCTTTAATGAAAGGAGCTACTGTTAACAATCTTGGTTCTATACCTGTGAACGTCTTGCTATATAACACGTCAAAAAAGCTGCTAGAGAAAAGGTCTATATAAAGACATGACTGGACATGTTATCATTACTTCATACTGGAGAAGCTATAGTGAGAAATCTAGTTTGGTAACCTAAAGTTACTTAGAAAGGTCATTTCCATGTGATACAAAATTATATCAAAAATAGAGACAAAAAAAGTCATCTCTGCAATAAAATGACATTTAATTGAGTTTATTTTAAAAAGCCAACATGTTTACCGTTTCACCAACTTGAGCATTGGTCCCTCTGCTGTCTTTTTGTCAGCATTGTAACATAATGCTGTCCTGCAACTCTTTGCAGCCGCACAACAGCGGACCCAAATCAATGACATCAATTGCAGCTTCATTTTGTAGCCCACCTTACTTCAAAAGCAGACACATTCAAGTGTCTTTCTTAAGTCCTTTTTTGAATCCTCCTTCACATATTTCCTTGCCCACATGACATTTTCTGCAAGGAGAAATTGTTTTAAAAAGGTGTAGAATATAGGTCATCATGTTTTCACTCTTTTTCCAAAGTCCATGAGTCCCTCAACAAATTAAGCACAAAAGGTGACCTCATTGTTTCACATGGTAGTTTTTACTAGCATTTTAGACACATAATTACATGATCGTCTTCATCACAAATATCAGGCACCTAGCAGCTTAGAATAAATTCTCTACAGAAAACAATAGCTCAAAAGTAATTCCTTTTTTTTATTACGTTTTAGCATATTATGCATAACTCTTAATCCCTCATTTTCAATACAACTCCCCTATTGGATTAATTTGCCTGGTATTACTTCCATGCTTCTGACCTCAACTGTTAACTAATTTGCGGGGAGCTTTAAACGTGACTGCTAATTTGAAATCTAATCTTCCATTATTAATGCATCATCCACTAAATGCAAAACATTTATCTCAGCTCCTATTTTCTGGTCATTGATTTCATAAAAAGGTGTGTGTGTGTGTGTGTGTGTGTGTGTGTGTGTGTGTGTGTGTGTGTGTGTGTGTGTGTGTGTGTGTGTGTGTGTGTGTGTGTGTGTGTGTGTGTGTGTGTGTGTGTGTGTGTGTGTGTGTGTGTGTGTGTGTGTGTGTGTGTGTGTGTGTGTGTGTGGGTGGGTGGGTGGGTGGGTGGGTTGTACATGATTTCTTATAACACATATCCTGACCTCGGATTTCTTATGAAATCATAAAATCCTTTGCAGAGATGATGTACTATAAACCTAAAAGGGCAGAGAAAGTCGAATCATTGAATAATATCCAAGTTATGTCAAAGTCGTCTTTCAACTGAAAATGTCCTTGTATTCATTTATCTTTCTATTCACCTACCCACCTTGGATTTGAAATGATCAAGTCAAAACCCAAACTCCTTTATCATTTCTTACAGTTTAAGGTTTTTACTCTGAAAATACTCCAAGCAATTTAGTGTTTTTAACCCGACACATGAGTATGAGGAAGGTGTAACATGTGAGTACGAATTTTTGCAAATCTTTGGCATATTAGCATATAAAACATGTCGACTTAAGTTACATGTTTTCAAAATTGCCTCAAGCTACATTCTCCAAGAGCTTTCCATCTAATAACATGATATCAGTTAGCAGAGGTGGATTTCCCTGTAATGTTAATGAAATTCTTCACCAACATGGATGCTCAAAAAACTGGACAAACTCCTGCTGACAAAGATTATTTATGTGGTGGAAAATTCTAAACGCTTTAGCGTTATATCACACTGCATTACAATTTTTAACACATGCAGCCTCATGCTTCACCCTTGCATTTTATGTGGACCTTTGGGATATTCCCCCTGTAGTAGGGAGGGGAGAAAAATGCACATTAGTTATTGACAATGTATTGTTAGGCTAACTACCTGCTTATATCTCTAGCCTTTTATCCTTTCAGACAACCAACTACAGTACTAAATCTTCTCATAAGATTCTTTAAATTATCCGAGGGTGCTCTCAGAACTTGTTTTCACTTTCTACGCTCTGGGTATGCAATGAGTTGCAAAATATTAAAACCCTAGAAGTACTCCCTTCTTTCTATCCCTTTTTAAAGGTATTTTACAAATGGCCTTGAAGGCGACATGTTGCTGTTTAACATAATCCTTCACTCAGGTGGTATGTTTTATGGATATCACTGGCATGGCCTTTATGTCTTTATGTATTGTACGTGTTCTAACATGTGAAACTGCGTTTGACTTCCTGGAAGAAGAGATGTTGTTTCTCAACAGCCCTTTCCCATCTCTCAAATGTTCGACTCCTTGGTAGTGACCCGGAAATCGATTTTAGTGCACGCATCTAATTTCTCTAAATGCACATAGAGGAATTGAGCATCGAGGAAGCTCCCTGGAGGAGCTATAACCGAGGATAAAATGATGTATCTTCTGGGGATGTATTTCCAGCAACAGTGATGTTTAAAAGAGGCGTGATGCACAGCTGGACTTATCTGAATCAATGACAGCTCTGCAAACTATAACCCTGTTGTGATTATAAGTTATTTGAGATGATCAATGTGCGATCAAAATGTTCTGGCCTTTACCGTTTGTTACTCACTAATCACACCTCCCATGGATATTAGCCTTCTTATGTTTTTAATACAACTGCTTAATCGTGACATGGTGTTTACACGACAAAACAGCTGTTGAGGTCCGCAGAAATCAAAACAGTGTGTATAATATCACTCAATAATATATAACAGGCCTAAATTACACTCCTTATTTGTAGGCTTTAGTAGATATCTGAAAATAAATAGTAGATATTTTTCATAAAACTACATAGTGCTTCACATAATAAAAGAGGATTCTAGGAGGGGATAACTGAACAATTAGAAAGGGCTATAGGCAACTCTGTGGCTAAATAAAAGATAATAAAACTAAAATAAATGTATTTCATGAGACTTACCTTACCCGTCCTGCTTCTGAATGTGTTCATTCTGTTCTTAATTAATAAGAAAGTTCATCATACTGTACTCAAAGTTCAAACTTTTATCACAAGGACTCAGAATAGCTTTTCAATTGTACAGAATGATACAAAAGTGTTTAAAGAATGTGAAACCGTGCCTGTAATTGCAGGAAAGCTTTTATTGTGTCACATCTGATTTAATGGTCTTTGATGGCTCCACTTATTTGGCGTTTCTTTTTCTTTTTAGCCTCACTGTTACATAATGCCATTAAATTGCTTCACCATGAGGCTCACACAATACCGAGTAACAAATGATGCTCTTGGAGAAGCAATAACCTTGGTTGCAGTTCTAACTATTCCCCAATGATTTCATTCTTTTAACAGGCTGGGGAAATGGGAAATGGAAAAGAAGAACTCCTTCACCTTTTTCAAGATCCCCACCCCATGACAGAAAAAGATCCGGTATGCTTTTCACACAAAACTTCACAAATTAATCCCACATTTTCAAATCCAATTTCATACCCATGACTGCTTGGAATTAACATATTATAACACAGCAGACAAATATGGACTGAGCAAATGTTGTTCATTCTTTTCAAACAAACTGACCCATACATATTGAGCATCACAGGCAAACAAATATAAAATAACTGCATAGCAATGTTTGAGCCTCTGAAGCTGAGTTTAATCTGATTTCAACTAAAGTAGTATTCAACTTCAATTCAGAGCGTTGGACACTTTTCACATCTCACTCAAATATTTTACTTGGCAATCTCAGTGTGAACAGTATCAAAAGAACAAGTGATCTTGGAGAAAGTGAGTTTTTGCAACCTCTGTTGGTGCAATCTAAATTGCTTTTTTGATTTACACAATATTTGTACGATGGGGTTTGCTTCTGATGCATCCTGTAATCTTTCAAAGGCAATAAGTTCTGAAGCCAGGAAAGAGCTTGTTGACTTATGGAAGACACTGACTGAATATAGAAAGGATCCACTGTGTTTAATGATATTTGTTTGTATTGTTATTTTTATGTTTTATTCAGGTTTTTGCCAAGGTTTGATTTGAATTTCGTTTTATGACCATCTGCTGGACTGTAGAATCAGAAAGTATTAGGGTATGATATGTGTTTCTTTGTTTTGGTTCTTTACTTAATTAAATTGGATTTAGTTAAAACCTACTCCTGATAATTTGAGTTATTCAACGTCAGAAGTTATATTTTGAAACAGTTTAGTTTAAATATATAGAGAAAGCTTCAAACGTGTCAGTGAAAACTGAGTCAAAGATAGTGATTTAATTGCTACCTGTTACACTCTTAATGACTTTCAGAAAATCTGCCATCAATGACATCCAGCCATTTCCAAGAGCAAAGGCAAGGGACTGAAACAGGAGAAAAGGTGAGTCTTTTTCTTCTTTTCTTACTGGACAAAATGTCTACAGTATAGTGCTTCAAACCGGGACCCTCTTTGGGACTTGATGGTTCCTTTATGTCTCTATATGAAACTTGAGTGGAAGCTCTCATTGTCCTCTAGAAGTAGCCATGGGTGCCCTCTTATACAGCCCGTTCTAATGGCAGAGAATTATGCTGACAAAGTAAGTGCTATAAAGGCCGACAGCCAAAAGATGGGACTTGTGGAAGTTCTCATAAAATTTCAGGAAAACAGAGGAGAGTGCATTGAATTCTCCTTCCACATCCCTTGGGGTGAGGAACAAAGCTGGGTGTTATCGTTGGTCTTGGCTGTAAAAATGCAGCGTAAGCAGTCCGGCTAATCCTGTGGAGAGCCATTGTGACGCTAATGATACACCAGGTGTGTTTTTTTTCTGTCTGGTTCTTCTGACCCCGACCAGCTCGAATCAGGCTTTAAGGAATCCGAGGATTACATTAGCTTTGTTTGCTTGCTGGAAGGCGAGAATGCACCGAGACCTTGTTATTGGAGAAAAACAGACAAGGGCATCTCCCCCCGAGCTCTTTGCCAAACAGAAAAGAAAGAAGCTCTTCACCCTGATCTAATACAATATAGATTTTTCATCACCTATCCACTTTGCTGGTGTATTTACGCTCAACATAACGCATTGGATTAGAGTCTACATTTTGTACATTATTCAAGAGAGTCTAACACAATGGTCTAATTGTGCTGTATTATATCATTCCTCAATGAAACCTGGCACATTGAACAGAAATCCCAGGTGTTCTTTGGGAACGTAGCCCAGCACAAGTTGAGTGGCCTCCACCCACAATCTCTAAGTGTGTACAATGGGCATGTTTGAAATGCATCAGAGCTTCCAATCCATCCAAATTTAAAGACGTCTCCATGGTGATGATTGACGACGGTAAAAGGCCACTTTGGTGAGAGGCCCCGGGTAAACAGATGAGATCACAAATCTCATCTCTTTCTCCGTCTCATTCGTTCTCTCGCATCCTCTCAACAACACACCGGTGCAACACACACAAACAGTGCATATCCCAACAATTCTATCACTTCTCATCCCTGTCATCTTCATGGTGGCAGTAAAAAAAAGTATATAGGGGAAAAAAATAAAGGTAAAAGAAAAAACAAAACAAAAACAGACAGAGTTTGAGAGAGTTTTCAAGGTTCCTGTAAAGATTGTGCCTCTGTAGGATGAATTTGGAGTCAGGACATCAAAAAATGGTCGGGCGTACAGAGTGTACTTCCATGATGCCACAGGATACTTTTCCTCAGTTGAAATACCCATAAAACGATATCTTATATCAAATAATCAGTATTCTTTCCCTAGTCAGCAAGTGCCGAGTGATTTGATATTTCTCAACTGTGAAATCAGATGTTAATGTGGACTTTCATGGTAAGGTTGTCCAGGGATCTGTCCAATAACAGTTGGTTTAACTGTTCAGTGTGCAAGTGTGGGGAGACATATGCATTAAGAGACAGATAAACTGCCACAGGCTTGAATCGATGCCATTTTCACCATCAACTTCCAGGAATGCCACCGCTTTTAGCATTTCTAAAACATTTCATAATGTTGGCACCTGGCCGTGACCAGAAGCTATGAAGAACCTTGATTCCACCAAAGTATCATGTCCCTCTGTCATGTCATTTCATTAGTGTAATGACCCATCGATTTAGCATTTATGCAACAAATTGTATTGGGGCTGGCTGTGGGCCAAGTCAATCACAGGCAGGGCCGGCTGTGCATCTTGGCAAAAGAGGGTGATTAAAATGACTTGGAAGAGCAAGGAGAATTTCCGATTCACCGCCCCAACAAACAGGAAGCAGCCTGCTAGCATGACTGGGTTTCCTGCATTATTACCCTGTGTCCAGGGTGGGAAGAGCAGTAGCAACAGATGGATGGCCACTTTCACACCAGGAGCAGCTTAATATCCGGTTTAAACTCTGTGTGCGTTTGCTCTTGTTAAAGAAGATTTAGTTCTATTTAATTCCTTTTCGTTCCCTCACAACTTTCACTGTTCGGTGTCTTTGGTCAATTTGTATTTAGCAAGTTAGTAACTGGCAAGCCTCACTGAGTGATTGCCCTTCAAACACAGTGTTTACTATCTGATCTGCAGCAGTTTTAGAGGCTGATATTGTTTTGTAGTGATGCATTACTGAGAACAAGAGTAATAATTTAAGTAATCAGTAATTGGATGTGTGAACCAACCACTGGTGTACTTCATTTAGGAATCATCTTGTTTTTTGTCAAAGTTGCAGGGTGAAATTGTTGGCTTTAGGGTCTGATTTTTAAATTTCTGCATGGGATCTTTACGTAGTAAAGTGATCTACTTGTATAGGTGGATGATTCTGCTTGCAGTGACATAATATAGTTGCATGAATGATAATAGGTACCTGTCAAGCTTGTTTCTATTCTCTCTTTTGATCCTGGAGCCACACTTTATGTATGCCAAGCTCCGTGCAACATTAAAACGTATTCATTTGTTGCTCTGGCTATCATTTTCCTGCTCTATATAAAAAAAAAACTAAAAGAAAGATTTTTTTTTAAAAAACTGTCTGGTTGTGTTCCTTTAAACCAAGTGAAAGTAGAAGAGCTTTGAGTAATGGAATATCATATAGCCTCTATGTTACCTCATGCAGTGAGAAATGCTTTAAGTATTCAGGAGGTGCCCTGTATTAGAGCTACCTTAGTTTTTGTTTATTCCAGCACACTAATGCTCTGCAGAAAGATTTATGTTTTATTTTGGTAATGTTTATGGACTGGGTCTACTGGTATGGAAAAGATGTAGCTTTTTTCAGAAACAAAAGGTTCAGATTTATCCGACTGCTTGTGTTAATGGAGGAAAAGTAGCTATGAGAGTTGTATAAACAATTGAGGAAATAATACATTGAGAAGCAGCCAGAGCTGTTGTGGAATCCTTGCGAGATTCACACATCTAGAAATGAATTATCTCATCCATATCACCCCTTCCAGCAATGTTCATTACACATATCGTGGGTTAACAAAGACAATAATAGATATATAAGATATTGATTCCAAGCCCTTTTAAGTAACATTTGACCTTTCCAACAACACGTCACTCACTACATTAGATAGCAAAGGCAGGTAACCACTGACGTGCCTGTTTCAGTGCTGCAACAACGCTCCACAAAGATTGCCGTTTGTCCCCATTCATCTTACACACTGCTCCCACTTTAACATATTGGCATTTCTGAGGTGCTTGGCGGTAATTGTCAGCCACACGGCGGCTCCTCATTTGTTTCACTGACATTTTGCCTTTGGTTGATTGTGTATTTAACAGGGGAAGGAAAGCAAAATTAATTGGAGAGAGGCCCTAATCTGTCTGCTTGAAATGTCACCCCTGTATTGTGATGCCGACACTGACACTGTGGCACACAAGAGGCAGCGACAGAAGGGAGAAATGTAGTGAAAGGGAACAGGAAAAAGAAAACAGAAAAAGAGGGAGATAGAAGAGAAATACATCTGTCTCTGAAATCAATAGTGCTCAAAGACTTCATTCTTGTCCCTGTGGGTTTTAACCTCAACCTTACGCTACAAAGATTAAAAATGACCAAACATTTATGTTCTTGGGTCTTAACTTGCGTCTCTGAGCTCAGACAAATAAGTTAATCTATCCGGAGTTGCACTGCTGCTTCGGAAGGAGGATTTGTTGTTCTACTCTGGTTGCTCTGTAATACGCCATCTGTACAGTAGTATTAAAGTTTATATGCAAGGCATAACTGAACAAGACAACTAAAGCATTATTATTGAGCACTCCACAGTCTCTAGCCAGGCTCTATCTATTGAATCATTTTCAAAATGTCACCGCTAACCCAAGGGAGGCTCCACAGCACAATGACGGCAACCCAGAGATCCAAACTTGCTTTCCTATCTATTACAAGCGTATACAATTGTGCCTGGTTCAGCTGTTGATTTTAAAAGGCAAAGCTGCCGTACAAAGGCAAATGTAGCTATGTTAGCTACTTTTAAATAACATCCCAACCTTTATTTATGGGTAGCAATTGAACAACTTTTTGAGGCAGGAACAGGTGTTATAAATCTTAAATTTACAGAAACTTTTCACTTAAACTCTTGTTTATTTTAAACTGGATTGCATTGTTGGTAATTCGGAGTAATACTGTCAGGACTAATTTTGCCCTAACCTTCATTGTAGGGATTCAGGAAGTCAGGCTAGACGATGAATATTGGGGCAAGCATCACAAGCATTCAGATGTCTGTACGTCCGACAAAGTTAAACACAGAAATTCCTCACCAATGTGATCAAGTTATAGTATGTAATGATGTTTTGCAATGCATCTTCAAATTCAAAGGGAGATACTGGGGAATTTCTCCTTTTTTCCCATTTTTAAGATCGGACAAAGATGTCTTTCCCCTGCATCTGATATGGTATGAAAGATATGTGCTCATTCTTTAACGCAGATTCCATTGCATGTGCTTCTAAGATGTCGGTGCTGATTTGAGCAGCATATTTCTTTCAAGTTTCGAGGCACAGGAACTCTCTTCCCATCACATACTGTAATATGTCTCCACACAATGGCATGTCCCCTGCTGTCCACCCACTCACTGTCTCTCCGGACAGCCTGTGAGACACATAGTTTTGTACAAGCCTTGACACGTTAGATCCGCTGCTGGCACTCATATGTAGGGGGAAAAAATGTCTCCTATAATTTGGGTCATTCTGGATTTTTATGCATTTTCCCCCAATAAAAACCGACACATACAGAGGCAGCAATGTTATGTTTGTCTTGTGAATTACTGATTTTCTTTTTGTAGTACATTCTTTGTAGCTTGCTATTGTTTTTGTGCCAAGCCACTTTCTCTAAATGACCTCAGACGAGGGCGTTGACAGCAAAGGATGTCATAGAGTTGCATCATGCTTGTCAAAGGAGTTTAATTAATCGCAGGTCTTTATCATTGATGCCATTAAATGAAACACTTTTTTTTCTTGTTGTTACTTGAAGCTTTATTCAAAATGTTGTTTTAGTTCAGATATGTCAATGTTTTTTCACCAAAACCATCTTACTCATATTGTAAGAGAACATATTTTCCACTGTAGCATAAAGTATAACATTCTCAAGTTCATGTCATACTCATTTAACATTATTACTATTATATTCATCATATTATTTTTTATATTATTTTTGCAAATTTCTTACCTAAAAATATAAATATAGACATCTGATTTTACATAATACATATCCATCAGAAATGATCAATCAAACACGCTCAATCATCCATCCATTCATTCATTCATTCTTTCATAATGACTTTCTGAGCTGTTCTATATACGGACAGTAATCATGTGAAATGAATAATTTGTGGTTAAAGAATTTGAAAGACAACTTTTAGCAGATTTGAAGAAAACCTCTTGGCATCACTTTTATAAAGAGTGAGTGATGATGATCCTGGAAAAGCAGGGTATGATGCCCAAGGTCAGGTCCTTTAATTGGGAAAAAAGGACAAACAATCATGAATAATAGCAAAGATTATCTTAACTCTAGACTCTAGAATTGAATTCCAATATACATACAGAAGTACATCAAAAGACGCTTTTTAAACGTCATGGTTATATTTTTCTGTTTGCATAGATTCACCAGACACAAAATCAAATTCCTTGTATGTGTAAATGTACTTGCGAATAAACTTGATACTGATTCTGATTCACATTCATTTCAGCAGTAAATTAGCTTGTCGGACATCAGAGTATCTTATGACAATGACATGGCAGTTGTATAAGCTTGTATTTGAGGTTGACACTTACATACGAACATGCGGATGCACATGCCGCACCAGGCGACGACACTGGAGATCTGAAGTGCCCGGCCGCACTCTGCACTCATCAGACAGTTCCTTGTCTTCAAGCAGCATGCAGGACACTTCGTCCCTGAGCTTTTAGTCTCTGTCTCCTCGTATCTCCGGGGCTGAGACTGCCTCGTGTCGTGGCTCTTCTCATCCCACTCCTCACTTTCACCTTTTCCCATGATGCTTGTTTTGTTTTTTTCCCAACAAAAGTCAAGTGGAGTACAATAGTTTGAGGACAGAGCTGTGGAGACAATGACAGGAATGTATTATCGTATGTGTGTCACAGCTTCACCACAGCTGAACTCTCACAGGGGATAATGTGAAGCATATTATGTGTCGACTCCCATTCTCAGGCTTCACAAAACAGGCTTTGTTTACAATAACAACAACAACTGTCCAAAATGTCATAATGCTGTGATTTCGGCTCTGTTCGTTTGGACTTGGCAGCTCTGACTGTTACAGTGAACGCTATGACTCAAGCTTTGTTCGTTGCACTTACTAGGCGGTGTATTGTTTTTTCTCCTCCAGCTTACTTCAGGCTACTACGCAGGTAACATTCCTGCATTAAACACTTCCTTAAAATGTCGAGGACATTGTATAATCCAACAAACACACAATATAACTCTGCTAGACTGTACCCTACTGAATCTGTGTGTCTTTATATACTTAAAGATATCTTTATATGCAAAAAGATACACAGATTAAAAGGTTTGACCTGGCCAGAATGGTTTTATTTAAAAAAGCAAGCCATGTCATATTAAAGCCCCAATCAAATAACATTATATATATTTGTTTTCAGTAAATATTAATACAAATACTATTAAAATGCAATGAAATGGAACTTAAGATTGGCTTTGCCAACGTGTATGTTATAAATATTGTGCGTATGACACTGAAGTCTTCGAATCTTGAATCTTTAACAGTATATACATAAGGAAAAATCCTTTTTAGCAATACAGAGCAGAACACATGAAAAGCACATCTGTTCACTTTCATTAGAGTAGAATTATCTCCCAAAAGTGTGAATCATTAACACTGCAGCCCAAACTTAAGTCCCTTTATGAACACTTTATTGAGTGAAGTCACATTGATTTGACAGATTAACAATTCTTCCGCACTGATGATCATTTCTCGGGCCAGGAGTTGAGGCCCCCTGTTTTAACTGTCGGATACAATTGCTCCCCACAGACATTATCAGATATTAAGTGATAACCCTGATGGTGAAATAACGTCTTATCTGTGCCATCCGATGGCTCCCCATTTATTACCACTGACAGCAAATTAGATTGCTGGCATCTGGAGGGTATACCGGCATTTTGAGTGCACCTTTCCATCTCATTCTGCTTTCAAAACTCCATTGGTTTTCAATCATAAGTAATGAAATTCCATCAGCCTCCTCGGCCATGAAAGCGACTTGGAAAGGAAGTGAGAGACGGCCATTAAGAGTAGAGAAAACGAGCCTTACCCTTTGCTTTCAGAGTCGCCTCTCTGTCGGGTCGAATCTTTTCTTTTTGTAGAGTAGACTTTTGTTAGAGCAGAGCACTGAACACCTTCACCCTAGCAGAGACTCACAGGCTGTTTATGGGGAACAGGGTGTCAGCCTCAGATTACATGAACAGGGCAGGTGTGTCTTCAGGTATAACAGGTTTTACCGCCCTGCCCAGAATGATTTATTTACAGAAACAAGCCTCTTAAAGGTGTATCTAAGAGGCCCCACCAAAATAAAATTCAATTTATTTAAAATCCAGATTCTCCAATTATTTTTGACAGTTTGTTTACTTTAAGTATTAACTTTATCATATATGTTAAAGTGGCACTCTAATGCACATTTTCAGATTTCAGATTTGTATTTTGTGTCTCTACTGTGATATGTTTACATGCTTTAAAGTTCAAAAAGCTCTTTATTTTTCTCATACTGCCTGTGCTGCAGCACCTCTTTTCACCCTCTGTCTGAAACCAGAGCCCAGTCTGCTATGATTGGTTAGCTGGTCGGCTCTGTTGTGATTAGTCAGCCGCTTAAATTATAATAATTATTTTAAATTATGATCATTTTATAAATACTTAAAATACTCATTAGTCATTTGTAAATTAAAGTATTTTAATCTGTTTATGAATATTTTTAACATTTGTCTGGTTTAAAGTATTATGTTGCCTTACATAAAGATGGATACACAGACAGAACTGGTTTGTGAAGTAACATTTCAACATTCAATTTGCATAACTTAAATTAATTCCACACACAGTATTATTGTGTATTAATAGCCAACAACTATTTCTACTCAAATGCGTGACAGAATATGTTAATAAGTGTGTTCCTTCGGTCTTGCTGAGGAAATGCAATCAAACTTTAATAAATAATTACACAGGATATTTAATTGATTAGACAGCACATTTCATTTCATGATGAACAAGGATGAATCTAGGAAAAAAAGCAATTTAGCGAAGCAATTAAAGCACACACAATTGGAATGTATTCAAAGTATTGCATTCCATTTCGAAACAGAATTACTTATTGAACAGTTTATCATCTATTAATAAAGCCACATAAAGGTAATTCATTAATTTTGTCTCAACAATGCTGTGTGTGTGTGTGTGTGTGTGTGTGTGTGTGTGTGTGTGTGTGTGTGTGTGTGTGTGTGTGTGTGTGTGTGTGTGTGTGTGTGTGTGTGTGTGTGTGTGTGTGTGTGTGTGTGTGTGTGTGTGTGTGTGTGTGTGTGTGTGTGTGTGTGTGTGTGTGTGTGTGTGTGTGTGTGTGGGTGGATACTGTCAACAATATAAGAAATGTCTGAATAGTTCTCTCTCATTGAGCATTATGTTATGCTGGAACGATCCGGCAAAAAGGTGCTTACTTTGTCCAAGGACATACATTTGTTGCACTTAATTGCTCAAATTTGCTGTAATAAAATAATACGCCAAATAACTACCTTCCATTCTACTTTGTCGATCATTGAGATAAGTGGAAGCAGAAACAGTCATGAGTAAAATGTACTATTTATTTCTTTAATTAGGGAAAATGCACATCAATTAAATGAGCACTTTTGACCATCATGTTACTATGCCGGATTTAGCCCGAAAAGCATATTTTCATCCGCATTTTTCCAATATTCACTCTCTTTTTAGCTCTGTTTTGGTCTGTATCAAATTTTGGGAATTATATCTCACTAACTAGGTGCTACTTCTTCCACTTGCTCGATTAGTTAGTCACTTACCCTGCTGATTGTTACTTAACAGGCAGCTTAGGGAGAATTTATTCAAAACCTTTATTTACTCAATACAGCTTCTGCTCTTGCTGTAAACAAGGTTTATTTTAAATGGTGAGTGTGAACAAAAACAGTACATTTGTGGGCCAAAAAAAACAAATAGACTGAAACAATCAATCAAGGCGATCTCACAGCTCTTCAGACAGCTACTTCTTACATATGATTTCTCACCAGAAATCACACGTCTGAAAATAAATCCACTGTGTGTTATGGAGTGTTCAAGGAGACAGTAATTCACATGGACAGCCAGGGTTGAAGCAGATGTGAAGTGTCTTTAGCCAAGACACTGATGGGTTTCTAAACTTTCTAGTCAAGAACAAGGAAAAAGAGGTGAGCAGAAGCCTGACACGTACCAAATCATATTTTGTCGAGTTTAGCAATTAAACAACTACATTTTGTAATGGTACTCAATGCAGTATGTACCATGTGGAGTTACAGACAACAAAAAACACTGTCTTCTACTGATGTTTATCACATTTGAGACATTCAAGGTGCATTTCCAATTGGGAAAATCTCAAAATCCATTTCATGTTGATAGCCACGTGCAGAGTAACAACATTATGATTCTGATTCTGGGAAATGTTCCCAAGAGGACCGCTGATTTTTTTCCTTCTTCGCCCTTTTTTGCATTCGCTGCCAGCAGGGATCTTTTTCTGGGTGGTGATTCCACAGTTAACGTTCCTCTAGTTTTTTATTACTGATCTTCTTTGCTTTGCCTCAAATCGAGACTCCTTTATTTCCTGTGGAAGGCTCATAGGAAACCAATCTGAACTCTGATGGTGTTATTGTTCTGTAGCTATTACATTGTAAAATCAGCATCTACTTTATAATGATGGGTTAAAGTAAATAGGTTGTCTATTGCCACTTTAACTCTTGCTTACTTCAGCCAAAAGAAAATTGGTAATCAGAAGCATTGTTTGACTGTTATTTCACAAGGCTGTTAAATGGTAACAATGTGTAATGGTAATGAGATTTTATAGAGAGTCAACTGTAGTCCGGGTAGCCCATGTGAAACCATACCACTTGGTGTATAATCTGAGCTGCTTGTGACAGCAGGACACCATATGGCATTTGCACTTTGCTTTCCTCCATTTTTTCCTTTTTCTGTTCAATTGCTTTATTACCCAAGCAGGCAATATCTTTCAATATCTGGCAGGAACAAGACAAGCAGTCCATCTCATCAGAGCACAAGCTCGCGCAGCCACCACGCTCCCAGGACGCACTCTGTCAGCTGCTTTTGTACACAGCCACTACTGTTTCTGCTATTCTCAGGGCTGTAGGAGAGGATACATCAACAGCTAGCTGAGGAAGAATATGAGGAGCTGTGATGTTTAATGAGTACAAGAAGGAAGAATATGCTACCCTTGGCAGCGTATTATTCTCGATGATGGTGCACATGCCACCTTCATTCGTTTTACAGTGAAGGCTGCATCGGAAGACAGAAAACCTTTCCTTAAATCTGGTTTGTTCCTTCAAAAATCGCAACTTTACAAAACTGTGACTGGTTTTCGTCTGCAGTTTACTGTCAAAGTTCTGCTTTCTGCTTTGCTGTTATGCTTAGTGAACAGTATTGCATCCAGGAAGACCTATCTTTCTGCTCTGCTGGTAGTTTGCTCATGAAACTCTGTCAAAACATCTGCTTCGGCCTGTTCTCACCAATTTGTCGCTCAATTCCGCCAAGCTTTAACATCCACCCTCTGTTGCCATTCTGCATCCATTCAATTCGTACCCTCAGACCTTTTTACCTGTCACCTTCATGCTCACCTGTGTCAACTTTCTTTCATCAGAATTCCAGTGGCCCATTTAGATTTGCTCTCTGCAAGATGGTACATTTAGCTACGTGTCGTTCTTTCCAGTCATCCTGAGCCGTTTAACTTTAAATATACTCCCTCATGATGTGTTTTATATTAACTATATTAATACAAATCTGCATATTGTATTTAAAATTCATTGTTTAAAAAGATTCACTTCACTCATTTCACCTTAAACTTGAGAGTTGCTAGAGGACATTAGACTGTAAGCAAAGTCCTTTTGCGATGTTACCAGATCAGAAGATGCTGACAGCTGCAAAAAGCGAAAGGACATAAGCACTGCTGATTATGCACCAGAGACCTTTAAAGGTTAGAAATGATTGAGATCATTTGCACCGCAAATTAATCAATCTTTTTGTATTGATTTTTGCCTGGATTTTAACACACTTTTGAAAATCAACACAGTCATCTTTTAAAGATTTAAAGTGCCTGTGGTGTGTTAGTGAGGAACGTTCTAGACATCTGGCTACGGAATTAGAATCACCTATTGAACTGTAGGTTGGTTCAGACGAAACTCTGCCAAATTAATTTTAAATGTAGAATAATGTCACAAATAAAGTTCATACATGTAAGCAAACATGTATGTAATCGACTCTTAGGTGAATGCAAACTATGTAAAGCTAGACTCCGGTGTTAGTGGTGACAATAACAACATTCTCTAGAGGAATGTTGACCTCTACAGGTGGATTTGTCAGCAAATCCTCCTAATTATGCAACCTAGTGTGTCACTTTGTACCTGCCCTCTAGAATGACACATACACGAGAATCGTTTTCTGATTTGACTCACCTATCAGTTGTCTTTATAAACCATTACAAACTTCTATAATTGTGCCGTACTGTATAGTGAGGCTTTTGAAATGCTACAGTTATTAAGAGTAAGCAGAGCAGCAACGCCTTGATTATAAGCCGTGATGAAAAAGGTGTTATGCTTAAAAGTCTTCTGAAATCAGTAGTTTGTTCAACAAAATACATTTATTTGAAATCTTTTTTTTTTGTTCAGTGACTTTTACCCTTTCTTAACGATGACATTTATATACTTTAACATAATATGATACTGTTTGCACTGTTTCTTTAAATGAAGTTTAATAAGTAATGAAAAAAATATCTCTACATGTGCAGTATAAAGCAATTAAAAATGATTTGCCATAGCTGAGTGCTGTGTCTCAAGTGAGCATTGTCAGTTTATTGTCATGCCTGAAACGACTCAGCAGAGAGCCATCATAACTCCTGAACGACTTCAAAAGTTCAACTTAATTTAAAATGGTTATTTTCTCAGGTTATTGCCTTTTCTGCATGGGAATGTATTTTGTATCATCCACCGCTGTTCCTCATGTTTTTTTTTATTAAACAGAAAATCACAAATTTAAAAAATTGCCAGCTATTAACTTCTTGTGTTAGGAATTTGGCCTTTGGAGGAGTAGTCTGTGGCGCGTATGTTTTTCATCTATGAGTACTATTCTCCATCTGACAATATCTTAACTTTTATCCACCTTGAATCTGTTTTGCTTTGCTCACCATGTCTCTGCTGTAACACTAATCTATTACTGTTCTCTTGTATAATACCACACCAAGTTATATATATTGTGCTCCAATTGCACCTTAACTATGTTTTTGTTCTTTAACAAACATAGGTCACATGGTATCCATACACACATTTATTCTGTATTGAATCTGAACAGAGGCGGTTGTTGAATGGCTGTCAACATGCAAATGTGACCTTGATCATCCCTGAGGGGAAGAGGCGCCCATAAATCCAGCTATTATGCCATACTGTCGTTATTAATTGTGCTGCAACACAGATGGTAAATACAACCTCCTAGGCATTTGTTGGGATATGACAGGTCATCATGATATCTCACATCAGGTGACACATAAAATTACAAGAGCTGTGTTAGATTTGCATGCCAAGGAAGCCATGATAATGTATAGATCATTACATTAAAGGAACATTAATTTGGTTACACATTTATATTATGTAATACACATTAGTAGCATATTGACTCATTATTTTTTATTACAAAACACTTAATACCTTCATCTGCATTAAGATATTTTACAACTACTAGGCTGTAGTTTTCCCTCGATAATTTTCGAATTACTACTTTTTGACCGTCAGATAGGAAGCTGTCGCAAATAAATGATGATATTTGCTCAGTATGGCCGTTAACCATCAATCCATTTATTGTTTCCATATGACTATATATTAAGGCTTTAGGAATTAGCTTTTTGCTGTTCTCTAAAATAAAATTGAACTGGTTCTTTAACTATTGGCTTTTGCATTTAGCAGTTAGCTTGATTCCAAACACTTTCTCCCTTTTAAAGATTTATTTTGAAACCTTTTCTGCCTTTTATTAACAAGGCTGAATAAGGACACTAAAGGAGGAGAGAGAAGGGACAACAGGAAGCAAATGGTTGCAGGATCATATAAAACATATGAACAGGCCTATACAGAGCAATGCATATTACAATTATTATTCATGTAAAAATAAAAAGGCGCTCTTTCTTAGAATAAATAACCAGTAACAACAAAAGTTAATGAGGAAAAACTTGAGGAGTTGTTGAATATGGTATTGAGATTGAGGTATTGATAAGTGTGTTATGATGAGTGATAGATAAAGAAGCAATAATGCTTTTACAGCAGTGGTACAGATTGCTTTTTGACATTGGTTTTTGAGATAGGTCTGCTTCTTGTTCTTGTCCTTGTGCATCAGCTAATACAAGTCAGTAACAGCCCGACTAGGAAGCACATGCTCAGCTGAATTTTGCAGCCTGGGGTTAGAAGTGAGTTTGACCACATATGAAACGCACCATTTAGCCCGTGTTTGCCATTCCTCCCTCTACTCAGCATGAAGATAATTGGATATAAAACATCAGTGAGAAGTCATAGCTCTCCTCCCTTAACCCGGCGTGCCCTCATGGCTCCAAATCACACAATAAAACACCACTAAACCTCATCAATGGCGCTTTAAATGTGTTGGAAGGAGCAGAATGGTTCAGTAGTCCATTCTATAATTCATTTGGATGAAATTCTCATTGACCTCAACCCCTGCTAGTTTCTTTATGTTCCCTGCTGCTGTATCAAATCTCAGCTCAAGCATTTTTGTTCTGCCTCTGAATCTTTTTTAGTGTTCTTATATATGATTAAGTTTAATGGCTGGCTGACTTTAGACAGACATCTGAAATAGTACAGTATATTGAAAAACTTAACAGGTCCCCATGTCGATCCTCACATCGGGGACACTTTGTAGGTTGCAATTACTTGGATAGCAACCATTTTTTCTTCTCTCACTCTCTGACACTTTTCTCTCCCTAAAGGTTTATAGATTATATAGCTGAGGCAGCCAAGACTAAACAATCAAGTTCACTTTAAGTTTTCCCTTCAGGGTGTCTCAAAAGGATAATTACTTGTCTCACTTACTGACTTGGCTGCTTACTTGTTTACCGACTGACTTACTTCTTACAGTAAAAGATGTATTATGATCGAATACAATTGAAAATCCTCGGGACACCAATTTGAGACTGATATGGGGACTTTCAGTCATTGTTCAAGAATAATGTGGCATAAATGGTTATATATTTTTGACGTGCATGTCATGTAGGTTTATGTGGACTGTGACAGTCCACTTAATGACATTTTGATCAAACATAAAATAAACAGGCAATGCAGATTTCACATTCAGCTAGACGTTCACAAGACATTAACACTTTAACATATAAAACTTGGTCATGATACCATTAGTGTTGGGTTATTTTACCTTTTAAATGTCTCTTGTTACATTACATTGTTACTACTATTAAAAAGTTAGTGTTAAATACTGAGAAGCTACTTGCTAGAGTACTTCTGGGTAACAACATATTAAAAACCCCTCTTACGAAAAGATGGAGACTCTTAATTTGAACAGAGCACTTGGATTTACTTGGAGTGACAGATTACTCGTAGAAAATGTATCTAAATAAACAATGAATTGGTTCCAAAACAAACTGCATTAATTTACTGTTGCAAAACAGCAATACTGAGCACCCCAAACCCCAGTTATCAAGTATACATTCTGGAACTGCTCCATAGACAATGAATCAGAAAATATTTTACGAGAGGCTGAGAGCACCATGGGCATGGGTTGTGAGTATACTGTATGAAATATCTCATAAGTAATCTGTGAAAAAAAACAGACATTCTTTAGGTCCACAAAATCATTTTCCAATTCATTCTCTATGGAACAGCTCCAGATTAAATATTGCAGACGTCAAAAGTTTGTGACCTCTGGTTTCTGGATTAGCAATAGAATAGCTTGTGTTCTAACATGTTGATGGATCCTTGTCCTGGGAAATAACACACTGGGATTCTAAATGTCGGTGGCATTCCCCTTACACACCATCTGCAAGATACTTTTGTGACAGACTCAGGAGGAACCTACTGTCAGTCAAAGCTGTGCTGTGGACCACTATATTTCTTATTCGTCTCATATTCATGGGTTGATAATGGAGTCTACATAAAGAAGGAGCTTCCCAGTTTTTGGGTTGGGATGAAACATCAATCCCCAGAGATGAAAGGCCTTACTTATAATGTTATTAGGCTTTGCTGCCCTTATCGGAGAGAGAAAAAGTGTAGTTTGGGAAGTGTGCATGTGTGTGAGTGTGCATCTGGTGTAAAAGCATGAAATATACCTGCAGTGAAGGGTACAGCATAAATGTGGCCACTCTAACTTTTTTTAATTTGGATTGGCAAGTCAACTGCCAGGATGGCAATATTTTATCATCAAGTCGTTTTCAGAGTACCCCGCTCTGAGGCAGAGTGGCTCTCCATCATGTTTGTCAGAGGGGACTTTATTGAAGAACACTGAGACTGGATTGGATGCCGGGCACTCATCGATGTTTGTGGAAAGGGTTGTGTGGGGGCGGGTATTGGTGGAGTGATTATATTGAATTTGCAGCCGTCCGAGTTTCTTAGTTTTTAACAAGCCGTGCCCTGAGTCAATCCTAAGAGTTTGCATAGCGCCATGGTGTGAATAGGGCTAAGGCACAATAAACATATTGTGTTCCTCCATTTATGTTGACAACAAAATGGCAGCAGCAAAGAAGTGAAACATGTTCACCTGGAGGCTTGGTTTCTGAAGGTCTAGGGATCATGTCCTCGCTCTCACAGAGAAATAAAAAGCACTCACAGCCATGCAACAATATTATGCTTCATTGTGTTTGCCTTTTCCTCATTTTGTGCTGTTATGGAGTACGTAGTACACACAACTCCCATTTGAACTATTCCTTGCTGATAGAAAAAATACATCATTCATTCATATTGTTTTCTGTCTGATCAACACTAGCATTATATAGAAATGACTTCAACGTTGAATGTTTTATCTCTTTCTTAACAGTAAATGCTTTAAATGAAAAAGGGGAGCACTATTGAAAGCCGTTAACTCAAGTGGATAACGTTCCTTTTCGGTGTAGTTGTTCAACACACAATTGCGAACTAAAAGATGTCAAAAGAACCAAGGGCATACTTTTCAATACACAGCTTTGGAAAGACCATTCATCCAAGTTTTTCTTTACAACTTAAATTTGGAGAGCTGCCATGTGATGATTAGGGTTAAGTCATTTCAGAAAATGACACAATAAACTGAAATTACTCATTGAAAACAATTGTTTAACACATTTAAAGAGGACATACATATCATGCTTATTCTCAGGTGTTTATAAAAAGTGCTTCATTTTTCTCATACTGCCTGTGCTGCAGCAATTATTTTCACCCTCTGCCTGAAACCTGAGCCCAGTCTGGGCTGGAAATGTCCCGCCCCTTAGCCTGTCATGGACAATTTGTTGGAGCGCTAGCCAATGGGAGCATGAGTTACATAGTGTTTTCACTTTGTTACAGGAGTGAAAAAAAGGAGCCCAGTAGAGGCATGTCAGGCAGGGGGAAAGTGCGGGAGATAACTTTTTTTTATCCCTGGAGGGATTTTAGCCTTTGCAGACCATTTACATGCACAAAAATATACCGCTCCGGAAAAAAAACAAGAGACCACTTCAGCATCAGCAGTTTTTTTTATTTTTATGGTATTCTATAAACTACTGGCAACATTTCCCTGTGTTGGAATTCAACAGAGACTGGATTGGGTGCGATACATGTCGAAATGAGATTCAAGAAAAAGGACTGTATATAACACATTACAGGTAAAGGAACAAACCTGCCAACTGTACTTTCAAAATAACCTGTAATCTTTCATGGAAGAGGGTGTTAACAATGTGTCTTGATCCCATTGTTCTAGATGCGTTGTCGAGCAATTTCAAACTTCTTAATAAGTGTATAGTGATGCACTTGTATGTTCTTAACATAGTGCTGAAAGAAAGTTTAATCATGAACCTGTAGCACACTGTTCAATAAACACGGTGGACAAAATTAAAAGTCATTCATGAGTGGACACTGGCTTTTTGGCATACTTGTTTAAAATACAATTGCCCACTTGAACCAATGACATACTGTACAAAACACATCTTGTGAAATGATGAACAAAAACAAACTTAATTTGTGCATTTCATGAAAAACACAGTGCAGTGTACTGGAATCGTTTTGGTTTTTGTGTCAGTCCTGAATTTGTTCAAGGACCCTTTACTGAAATATAGTGCTTATGAATGCCCAAGGTAATGGAAAAGATGCTCTGATGACAGGCAGCAGGGACCCAGGGTCATGTTTTTCCTTGCACACATAAATCTCGGCCTCCTCTTGCCCCCTGCCCGCCCTTCTCGTACATCTGCTGCAGGATCCGTCTTTTGGCTATCTTGACTGATTGAGAGGCAAGATTTATATCATAGGGCCACGACTATAGTAACAGAAAATTCAATTAAATGGAGGAACATAAATAGAAGATAAATGAATAGGTGCCCTCACCTCTCAGCATGTTTTTTCCCCATCTGGTTTTTCTGCAAACATATAGTTTTCAACATGCGGGGCTCACAGTATGTTAGTTATATCTCAGAAAAACTCGCTTACATGCAATAGAAAATAAATTGGGTCAGAATCCTTCTCATACAAATTCAAAAATTTCTATTTTGGATAATATTTTAGATTTTATTAAAAAATGAGCATCGATAGCATGTTTATTTTCAGGCCTGCTAACCATTTAGATATGAACTGGAACCACCTCAAATGTGTTTTGTTTTCTACGTTTCGACACGATACATTAATACTTGAGAAGTCTGACATTTTTCTTGCGTCACAGCAGCTTCAACACAGACAGATATTAAGACAAGATAATAAGAAACTGACACTTAACAATACATTACATTCATTCTGAAGACAATATGTCCTCTTTGTAAACAAGACATACCATTGAACGCTAAAGCCAGATTATTATTTGCATAATTATCCATATTTTATATTCAGTAGGTCTTTTACTTTACTATCGTGTATTTATATTCTAGTCAGCGCAATACTGTAACATCATTTGTACATTAATGCAAAAGGGTGTATAACTGCTGCATTGTATTTTAAAACAGTCAATTAAAATCAGTATAAACCAATCAGTATAATAATGACTTTATATTCATGTGTCAATTACATGGAAATCTGCATGATAAATAACAAAAATATAATATATATTTATTATTCATTATTGTCAATATTATGATAATAATCAGCTTGTTGTGAACCGTCTGACCATGAGGTTTCCACTGTGGCAGATTTGTGTTATCAGAGGGGAATTTGAGCTTAAGGGACATATTGAGATGTATACATACAGTGGGGCAAAAAAGTATTTAGTCAGCCACCAATTGTGCAAGTTCTCCCATTTAGAAAGATGAGAAAGGCCTGTAATTTTTATCATAGGTATACCTCAACTATGACAGACAGAATGAGAAAAAAAAAATCCAGGAAATCACATTGTAGGATTTTTAATGAATTAATTGGTAAATTCCTCGGTAAAATAAGTATTTGGTCACCTACAAACAAGCAAGATTTCTGGCTCTCACAGACCTGTAACTTCTTCTTTAAGAGGCTCTTCTGTCCTCCACTCGTTACCTGTATTAATGGCACCTTTTTGAACTCGTTATCAGTATAAAAGACACCTGTCCACAACCTCAAACAGTCATACTCCAAACTCCACTATGGCTAAAACCAAAGAGCTGTCAAAGGAGACCGGAGACAACATTGTAGACCTGCACCAGGCTGGGAAAACTGAATCTGCAATAGGTAAGCAGCTTGGTGTGAAGAAATCAACTGTGGGAGCAATTATTAGAAAATGGAAGACATACAAGACCACTGCTAATCTCCCTCGATCTGGGGCTCCACGCAAGATCTCACCCCGTGGGGTCAAAATGATCACAAGAACGGTGAGCAAAAATCCCAGAACCACACGGGGGGACCTAGTGAATGACCTGCAGAGAGCTGGGACCAAAGTAACAGAGGCTACCATCAGTAACACACTACGCCGCCAGGGACTGAAATCCTGCAGTTCCAGACGTGTCCCCCTGCTTAAGCCAGTACATGTCCAGGCCCGTCTGAAGTTTGCTAGAGGGCATTTGGATGATCCAGAAGAGGATTGGGAGAATATCATATGGTCAGATGAAACCAAAATAGAACTTTTTGGTAAAAACTCAACTCGTCGTGTTTGGAGGAGAAAGAATGCAGAGTTGCATCCAAAGAACACCATACCTACTGTGAAGCATGGGGGTGGAAACATCATGCTTTGGGGCTGTTTTTCTGCAAAGGGACCAGGACGACTGATCCGTGTAAAGGAAAGAATGAATGGGGCCATGTATCGTGAGATTTTGAGTGAAAACCTCCTTCCATCAGCAAGGGCACTGAAGATGAAGCGTGGCTGGGTCTTTCAGCATGACAATGATCCCAAACACACCGCCAGGGCAACGAAGGAGTGGCTTCGTAAGAAGCATTTCAAGGTCCTGTAGTGGCCTAGCCAGTCTCCAGATCTCAACCCCATAGAAAATCTTTGGAGGGAGTTGAAAGTCCGTGTTGCCCAGCGACAGCCCCAAAACATCACTGCTTTAGAGGAGATCTGCATGGAGGAATGGGCCAAAATACCAGCAACAGTGTGTGGAAACCTTGTGAAGACTTACAGAAAACGTTTGACCTCTGTCATTGCCAACAAAGGGTATATAACAAAGTATTGAGATGAACTTTTGTTATTGACCAAATACTTATTTTCCACAATCATTTGAAATAAATTCATTAAAAATTCTACAATGTGATTTCCTGGATTTTATTTTCTCATTCTGTCTCTCATAGTTGAGGTATACCTATGATAAAAATTACAGGCCTCTCTCATCTTTTTAAATGGGAGAACTTGCACAATTGGTGGCTGACTAAATACTTTTTTGCCCCACTGTACATACATACTCATACTTATGCGGCAAAGCAGTCAATGAAAGAGACAGCAACAATCCAGAGCGAGATGTACGTCCTTGAGAGGAAAACAGCTGAGATGTAAAATGTACTCCACATAGAGAACAGAACTCATTCCCTCCTGTACGTGGTAGGGGTCATCAGTGTTTCATAGAGTGTTGAAGACACGAGCATCTCTCTCACTCTCCTCTGGGCTGTTAAAGTGACTTTTGAGATTTGATACTTAAACCCTGAAAGATCTGTTTCCCCCACTCCCGATTTAGAGCTGACCTTTCCACGCAGCCGTCTCAACTACGCCTCCACAAATGAAAACAGGATCAACTACCAAAAGACGCAATCTGTCTCCCTGTGCTCAGTCAAAACAGCTGATTGTGAACCAACATGTGCGCTCTTACAGTATTGACATTGCTGCTTGTTTTACTGCTTAATTTGTCCGCCCTGCTGAAATATTTATAGACCTTCGCATCCAAATGCACCACATGTAAATGAAGCTTCATCATAAATAACCCATTGGCAATACATGCAGCACTATAATTGGAAGCAGGTAACAAACCCTTGTTTCCTGCCTTCATAATTGTGCCAGGGAGTTTATTTTCTGTCCTGCAGCTTTGGGGTTTGTTTTGCTTCCAGTGATGATCATTAATATATGACTCCCCTTTTTCAGATGCCCTTGCTTGACAAGGAGCTCTAAATCCGTACAAGTGTTGAGGAGGACACTCGTCTTAGATTTGCGGGGCCAAGCCTGTCTACCAACTTAAGTAGGAACTAATTTATGCTCGGTGATAAAAAATACATAAAATAGAATCAAGGAGTCGCCTAGGGCAAGGAACAGCAATAAGAGGTGTGAGCCCTCAATGGCAATAATTCAGAGTGATTTATGACTCGCTGACAGGAGGGAAAATGTTTCATTGGCTTGTCAGCACAATGCATCCCCGTCATCATGAACTCAAAACACAACCTACGCATCAGAAAATATTCTTATTTATTCTTATTATTTCACTCCCACTCATAAGTCAAACCTGATTGGACATAATAATGTCATTATCCCACTTTCCTACTATGTGTGAAAAAGTAAAAAACATATATTTGTATAACTATGTGCACTATGTGTGTTAGAAAATCACACTGTTATTACCAGGATTGTGTACCACCTAAAATAATTAGAAACCGGTGACCGTTATTTCTTAATATTTCATCTCCCCTCTGTATAATGGAGTGTGGTCAAACACATGGCTCATTTGCATGATTGGAAGTGCTCTTCATGCACTGCAATTGAAAAATGATCAGGTTATGGGGTCACACCTGTCTTGGCTGTAAATGGCAAGAATAATATATTCACGATAACATTTGTTACAGGGATGGCCGACGGATATTTCCATCTGCTTCATAGCAACGGACAAGGCTCTACCTACATTCTTTATTTGAATTAAATATAAGCACCCCTCTTCTCTGCAGACATTTTTGGGGATTTCAGGATTAAAAAAAAGGCAAATTTAAAATTATGCTTGCAGAAATGTGTGTTAAAAACCATGTAAACGTGTAAACATAGTTATTTAAAGTGTCATCACTATATTTTCACATTTAATTGCCCAGAGGTCGCCTCTTCCTCAACCCCAGGTGGCAAACTCTTTGACTCTCTTTCACACGCGCATTCAAGAAATTATGCAAACAGTAGACCCCCTGATGTACAAGTGCGGTTGCTCATGCACACACTCACAAACACAGCCAGACGTGCCTGATGCAAAGGTGAGGAAATGAAGGCTGTCACCAAGTGCGCTGATGATAAGAGCGCCACTCCTCGCTTTACTCCCCCTGCTCTGTATCCCCAGCATCTGCTCTGCCCTCATTAATCAAGGGAGAGGTGGGCAGGGGCTGCCACTTGAAATAAAGCTTGATCATCACACGCAGTGCTGCAGACCACATCCTAGCATTAGGCTAAACTGTTTTTGTCATGTGTCTTACCCATCTCCCCTCAAGGCTGCACCGCTTGTTAGTTTTCCTCATATCTGTGTCACATAACCAGCTCCACATGGGCCCATTGCCATCTGTTAGGGGATGTCACCCTGTGACCTAGGGGAGAACATGAAGGCTGTTAACCCCCTGCCCATATGTGACGTTTAACTCGGACTTGATAAAGCAGCCACCTCTAGGTACAGTATCCCGAGAGGGTGTCTGACTTTCTACAACACATGAGTGATGCTCACGCCGCCGCCGTGCCACACTGATTTATTCCCCCAACAGCCTGGTGGGACCAGCAGACTATGTGTCCTGCGCTTTGCTGCTCATCATTTCAGAGGAGAATGAAATTTCCTTTGTGGCACTCTCTGCCATCATATCCTCTCAAAAAGCCTCTCCATGTTACGTTTTCTTCATTGGCCGGAGGCTAGTGAGGCTCATCACAGACTTGCTGGGGTAGACATATGTCACCAAAGACACAAGGACAGGTGTTTTGAGGCTCAAGGACACCATTAGGGGGTTCTTTCTGCCAAAGCAAAAAAATTCAGTGAGAAAAGAGTAAAATAGAAGTCTTTCCTTAACTGTCCCCCCAGGAAATTTAAAAAATGTTTTATTAAAACCCAAAAAAGACATAATTTGAAAGGCTAAAATCAACCCTAGTGTTTCTGCGATCAATCACAATGATATACAGTAAGTCTAACAGCTGTAGAACTGGTAATATATGCAGTACTTTCTAGTGAGAGTAAAAACTAGTTTACAAATAGGAAGGCCATGTTCACGGACATGTCTACTGGTTGCACCTAGCTAATGCAGTTGACTCACCAGGGAGATTTAATGAATATATGAATAGATATAACTGTGATGATTGTGATCGGTTTGCCTGAAAGTCTTTGCCTGTAGGGTATATAATTATTTTTGTAATATTTAAATATTACAAAAATAATATAGCATGTCTTTAAGAGGTCTACAATTTCTAACATCTGTCTTTTTATTTAGCGTTTTCTGAATAACAAGGACTTTACAACTTTGAATTAGTGTTTGTTTTCATCTGAATCTTAAGAGTGTATTATGATTACCTTGACTTTCCGTTTTAATGTCGGTATTATAAATTATGATCAGAGATGCCTAACAACCACTCTGGAGCTAGTGCCTCTCTGAGTTACAGGTAAGGTTTAACGAGCACAGAATGTCATCTTTCCTAAGACAGCATCAAGAAGTGTGGATCCATAAAATATATACATGATATACAAATAAATACATGTATTTGTTCTTGACTGTAAGAAGGACACGTATAGGAACATGTCATTCCCAGTGCAGTGATGACTAAGAGCCTTGTCACACTCTATAATGTGTCATTTGCAGCAGATGTGGCATATGTGTTACCTTTTGGGTTGTAGAGAGCGACACATGACACCTCACTGAGACTCTCCATCATAGCACCTCAGAGGGCTGTCACAGGCATGACAGAATACAGCCAGACTATTTGTAACCAATCATGACAGCTAATGACAAATGAGCATCACAGTGGAGCTGTTTAGTGTCGAAGCTTAAGAGGCTCTGGAAGGATGTGGGTACTGCTCATGGCAGTAACTTGATAGCAAATAACTGCCGCGCTTGGAGCCCCTGTCGACTGATGTCGTTCTATATAATGATGTGTGTTTCAAAGTCCAAATAACATCCCGATGACGAAAGCGCATCTCGCCATGTGTGATCATAACAAGCACACATTGCAGGCACTTCCACTGTGCCATGCTTCAGCTCTTTGAAATGTGAAGGGAAGGTTCTAACAGGTTTACTCTGACTTTCATAAACAACGATCATTTACTAATTTTCTTTTCCCACTTAAACATTGAGCATTCAATTTTGTCCTTGTTCATTCATTTAGTTAATAATAAATTATAAAAAACATGAATAATTCTTTTCTTATTATTAATAATAATAGGTTATATTAATTGGGTGTTTCGTAGGTTTAAAAAAAGACTATTTACTGTGTATTTCTAATCAAGCCACCTGTAATTAAACACATATTTTATTATTTATTGATTTTATGTATTATTTATGAAAACATGAAACAAAAATACATGCTAAGTTACTGGGATCACACTCACAAAAATGAAACGTTGACTTCAATTAAAAAATGTTTCCATCAGGTTTCATTATGTCATTCAGTTTGTTGAAGGCCAAAATATTAAGTTACATTTTTTTTTATTCAACTCAATATTATTGCTTTCAGCAAACCGAACACAGATACGTCAAACCTTTTGACAAAATGCATTAATTAAAGACAACATTTCAAGTTGTTTAAGCTGTTCTAATTCTGTTTATATACATACTATCAGACATCCCCAAAAATGACAAAAACAATAATAAACTTCATTTTTAATAAAGGAAATGCAGCAGTTAGTGTTTCACAAAGGAAGAGGAAATAGACAAGAACATGAAATTCATGTTTTGTTGTACTCTACCAAGAACCTTGAAGGTATCAACATTCTCGCGTATAAAAAAACTTGGATTCAGGTCTCCATTGATTCTCTGTTCAACTTTTTTATGCCAGAAATGATTTGTTTACTCCTCCCCTATGCACAAAGTTTCTGTTTTTCCTCAAGGGCCCAAACAATCCAGTCCTACATATTGATTAGCAGATGCCTTGTGGGGCCCTGAGCAATTGTTAGGAATTGAGCACTGCCTCCTTAATGGAAATCAAGGTTGAAACATGTATAATCTATACACATGCTTTGAATGATTTATCAGCAATTATTTTGGTATGGAACCAATTTGTTTCATTAAATGCATTTGTTTATTTATTGAGCTTTTGGGATGAGGTTAAAAATTAATAACCAAATAATTGCCAACAAAAGCCTCGTTTCATGTGAGCTGCTTGATGAAATATTGCTTTGTAAAGTGGTGCTGAGCGAACCCAACTCTCACACCCTTTATATGCACGGCATCATTCCTCCAGCAGTTTTTATTAAAAAGTCCTTACATGGCTAGTGGAGGATAAAATAGATACTTGATAACTGCAAACAATTCATGAGCTGTGATATCCAACACAAGACGAACACACCAGGTTGTATGTCTTTTTTAAAACGTCTACACTGTGTGTGTGTGTGTGTGTGTGTGTGTGTGTGTGTGTGTGTGTGTGTGTGTGTGTGTGTGTGTGTGTGTGTGTGTGTGTGTGTGTGTGTGTGTGTGTGTGTGTGTGTGTGTGTGTGTGTGTGTGTGTGTGTGTGTGTGTGTGTGTGTGTGTGTGTGTGTGTGTGTGTGTGTGTATTCAGTTGTAGGAAGCTTTTTATTCTGCTTCTAAGAGCTACTTACTTACTAAAGTGTTTCCTATTCTATTTTTTCACATTATCTTTACTATCCTAATTAACTGTCTGTCTTGGCCACACATGTTTTATGTAGTTTTGCATAAAGGGGGCTACACCTGCTTCTTATCGTACATTTCTTTATTATTTAACGACAATCATACTGAACCTCCCACTTGTCGCGTGCCTAGTTGATCCATGAAGGTAAACCAGCCTTACTAAACTAGATTTAGCTGTGGTCTGACTTACTAACTATGCAAATCTTTCATTACTTTCATATTCAGTGACTTATCTTTGTCTGCTGAATGCTTAATTGCCTGTTGAACATACATATAATATATAACAACATAATAATATAAAAATGTGTATCTTTAAGAGTAGCATAATTCAAATGTTCTTTTCCAACTTCTTGCAAGTAAAAAATGGCAAACACATTTATTATAGGCTATAACGTATTATTTGAAAACAGTACACTCTGAAAATAAGTGTATAGTGTTAGTGTGTTAGTATGTTGTACAGAACTAGGACACAGTTCACGTTCCCTCCTCCGGGCCTTTTTTTAAGTGACACAAAGCACCAAGTAATCAATTTAAGAGAGTAAAGGCCAGATAAAGTGTGTGTGTGTGTGTGTGTGTGTGTGTGTGTGTGTGTGTGTGTGTGTGTGTGTGTGTGTGTGTGTGTGTGTGTGTGTGTGTGTGTGTGTGTGTGTGTGTGTGTGTGTGTGTGTGTGTGTGTGTGTGTGTGTGTGTGTGTGTGTGTGTGTGTGTGTGTGTGTGTGTGTGTGTGTGTGTGTGTGTGTGTGTGTGTGTGTGTGTGTCAGTGACCTTTAAGTCTTCTGAAAGAGCCACCTTTTTTTGAAGGGAGTGAAGGTGGGCGACTTTTAGAAAAGACATTTTAATGATAGTTTGGGCTTTAATGAGGTTATAGTAGGTGCTACTTTTATATTACAAGACCAATCTCTTACCATCAAGGTCTTACTTAATAACATCTCCATTTTATACCGTACCGTTCTACCCTTAAAGGAGAAACACAGAATTATTTTGCAGACATACTTTAACAATGTTGGGACTCTGACAGCCAGTCTTAACTCTATACAGCACAGAACTCTGCAAACATAAACAGTCACTGCTGTAATCTTTTATAATTAAAATCTCGTTAAATGTGACTCAGATATTTAAATCATATCATATTTACAGACATGTTAGAGTGTTCGTTTTCATGCAGCTGGGATGTGTTGAGTTTGTTCTATTTTCCTTGTAAATTGAAGTATAAATGCAAACTCATATTGGATGTTGTGCAAGCAGAACATATTTGAAATCAATAACATTTGGATGTTACTTTGACAGGAATTTATGACGGGGAACCGTGCCACTAAAAGTGCTCTTATGTGTCCCGCACACCTTTTTATATGGACAATTTTGCTCTTTGTCTTTATCTAAATTCCTTTTCAACGCAATAAGCAATGTTCTTGATTCTTTTAAGTCGTCTCCCATGCCCTCAGATATTTCCCATGTTTCTTCTTTAGCCACTGGACAGAGTCATTTGGGCTCTGTAACTTCCACAGAAGCTGGCACAGAATTAGATTGAAGTAATGCTCTCTTACCGAATTTCATTGTTGTCATCGGCGGCTCAGAGGACCTAAATGCCAACCCATTTCAGATGTCCTCAAGTTATTCCACCATCTGTGACAAGGTGTAATACAATTCAAAGACAGCGTTTCAAACCCAGCTGCCAAAACGTGTCTTTAAATGATATGTAAAATAATTCAGAGAAGTAAAATCTGTTATATTTACATTTGTTTGGCCAAGTAACTCTCAAATACATGTTGCATAGACATTAATGGTGTTCAAAGGATAAGTCCTAATGACTTTGGTAATACACTGTAGCACTCCTCCATTTTAGTTTTTTGAGCAGAGTTAAATATGGTACGTTTATCCGTGTAAAGGATGTTGACACAATAAGTTGGTAGCACCATCCAAATGCTAGAAAGATGTATCTTTACTTTATCTTTACTCCTCAGAACTTTATTTTATTTGCTTCGTGATGTTGAGCAACAATCAGCCTCTAACAATTCTAATGATTATACAACGGAACACTGTTTACTGTTTGCTCGTTACTAAAATGGAAGTCTACCGAGCCTTTCATACTTATACAATATTGTCTTCATTCTCAACCACCTCCAAGGACATATCTTATGGCCAAGGTGTTCGAGTAGGTATTGTTAATGTTATTACATTCTTGATGAAGTGCAAAAAAGCTATAGAGCAGCAAATTGTGTAGCTGTTACATCCACACATAAAGGGTACGAAGCTTATCAATAAAACGCATGAGCGTTTAACTACCGGTACAAAAAATAAACTATTAAAAGAGGTACTCTGTGCACAGCAATGGGCTGGTGTTATTTGTCAAATAACAGACAGTTCTTGCTGTTAAATGCAAACTGTGCATCACACATGACTTCGCTTCATTAGCATTTACCAAAGTGAGAAAGCAGCATGGTTGGTGACAGATGCCGGCTCCCAGTGCAGCATTGTGATGGATAGAGCTGCAGACGCATTGTGTCCAACAAAAGCTACTCCACTTGTCATCGCTCTGTGGTGGAGCCAGGTGTGGCGTGATAATTCATTTAGTATTTAAATGTTTTGTAAGGCAGAAGGGTGAATTGAGCGAAAGCATGTTGGCCGTGCACTTAACACAAAAGCTGGGCTGCTCCTCACATCTGCTTTCTGCCACAATTATTCAAATGGCACCGGTACCCTGCTTTTGTCGTCGGATCAACAGGCTGTTTATGCCATTCTAGTGCCATTATAGGCATATTAGCCAAACTACTATCTTTGAGCATAGCTACTGGATCTTTGTTAAAACGGGCAATTTGTTCAAGCTACTTTAATGTCTTTTTATGACTATGGAGTGCGAGTAATTGCTTGAACCATTCAAGTAATAAAAGGGTGATCTAGTAATTGAGGGTAATCTTTATGTCTCTTTCACCATCTGTGGGACAGAAGTTGTGTGTGTGTGTGTGTGTGTGTGTGTGTGTGTGTGTGTGTGTGTGTGTGTGTGTGTGTGTGTGTGTGTGTGTGTGTGTGTGTGTGTGTGTGTGTGTGTGTGTGTGTGTGTGTGTGTGTGTGTGTGTGTGTGTGTGTGTGTGTGTGTGTGTGTGTGTGTGTGTGTGTGTGTGTGTGTGTGTGTGTGTGTGTGTGTGTGGCAAGATCACAAATAACAATAGGAAACGAAGACAGGTAACATTTAACCTTAGCCCAACAACATGGCAAAATGCAAATGAGCATCCACCAAATTTACTCACAAAAATCCCTGTTGCAGGATCTCACTGCCCTTCTTCCATTTGCTCCTTTTCTTCCAATTCCTCCATCTTTTTTTTTTCTTTTATCAAAGAAATTGAGAGCTGCTTCTCAGAGCAAGGAAAAAGAAGTCGGTCTCACTCTACTGGCCAAAGTAATAGCAAAATGACTGGAGCAACAGGCAACAGTTATTTACAGATTTTATTTATTTATTTGTTCAGATGTTATCTGGCACCGGGGCTGAGGAAGGGGAGAAAAGCAATATTCATTTTTTTAATGGGGCTGCCCTCCACAGATAATGTCCCAGTGTTATTTTCTTTCTCCTGGATTTCTCAAGCAGTGCTGTGAATGCCAAGTGCTGCTCTTGTTTTTCCAACCAGACAAAAATGAAACTATTATTTATTAGAAAGGGAACTATTTCACAGATTTTAATTACGTGGATTGGGTTGTTTTTTTAAAGATTTTCAATGCTTTGTAATATCTTCATAAAGGATGAGGCCAGTATACAGAACCATAAAGGGTTTAAAAACACTTGCTGACCAATTAACACAATTCTAAATCACATGTTATGATTGCCATATTGTGAGGAACATAACTACATCTGTAGACAGCCAGCATTTTTAAAGGTGTATGTCCTGCAACTGTCTAAAAATATTTTTGGGATAAACTCCAGCAGTTTGTTTACACACTGTGTTGTGGGACAACTCATTAAGGCACACTGTTGTAGCACTTTTAAGTGAATGACTTTAAATATCGTGTTCCTACAATTACAGGGTTTCCTTTTCAACTAATGAGCTGTTTCCCCTGAGTCCCTTGTGGAGAGGAGACATGTTATCAAAGCTATATGGACCAACCACTGCCAGTTTGATGCAGCAGACAGGCTGTAACGGCCCGTCCACACGGTTCCGTTGCTTCGCTTTGGCTGCGTTGCTCGCGGTGAAAGTTAAGCAATGTTTGACGGAAGCGCCAGCCAATCAAACCCGCCTATGCAATTATGCCGGCACAAGCGCTAGCCAATCAAACTGCGTATATGTGTGTCCGGGGCGGGGGATTAATGTGATTGGTTGTTGGTTGCGTTAACCCCAAGCGCCAGACACGCCCACCTGCAAGCATCAATGCAACGGAACCGTGCGTACGCTGCGTAACTGTAGCTAAAACACTTCCACTCATCTGAAACCCTTTAGCTCTGGCTCTGCCTTTCATTCCTTTGTCTTTTCCTTTTGGATCTACCTTTTTTAGTTTTGACTTGTTTTCTCAAAGGTTTGGTATGTGTAAGTTGTATTCATGCTCTGTTTTGGCCTTAACATCCATCCATCCATCCATCTTCTCCCGCTTTTCCGTCAGGGTCGCGGAGGTAACAGCTCCAGCAGAGAGCCCCAAACTTTCCTTTCCCTGGCCACATCAACCAGCTCTGACTGGGGGATTCCAAGGCGCTCCCAGGCCAGCGAAGAGATATAATCCCTCCACCTGGTCCTAGGTCTACCCCTCGGTCTCTTCCCAGCTGGACGTGCCTGGAACGCTTCCCTAGGGAGGCGCCCAGGTGGCATCCTCACTAGGTACCCGAACCACCTCAACTGGCTCTTTTCAACGCGAAGGAGCAGCGGTTCTACTCCGAGTCCCTCCCGGATGACTGAACTTCTCACCTTATCCCTAAGGGAGATGCCAGCCACCCTGCGGAGAAATCCCATTTCGGCCGCTTGTATCCGCGATCTCGTTCTTTCGGTCATGACCCATCCTTCATGACCATAGGTGAGGGTAGGAACGAAGATGGCCCGGTAGGCAGAGAGCTTTGCCTTCTGGCTCAGCTCTCTTTTCGTCACAACGGTGCGGTAAAGCGACTGCAGTACCGCTCCCGCTGCTCCGATTCTCCGGCCCATCTCACGTTCCATTGTTCCCTCACTCGAGAACAAGACCCCGAGATACTTGAACTCCTTCACTTGGGGTAAGGCTTCATTCCCTACCTGGAGTGGACAATCCATCGGTTTCCTGCTGAGAACCATGGCCTCAGATTTGGAGGTGCTGATCCTCATCCCAGCCGCTTCACCCTCAGCCGCGAACCGATCCAGTGAGTGCTGAAGGTCACAGACCGATGAAGCCATTAGGACCACATCATCTGCAAAAAGCAGTGGTGCAATCCTTAGCCCACCGAACTGCAAACCCCCTCCCCCACGACTACGCCTCGAAAACCTGTCCATGAATATCACAAACAGGATTGGTGACAAAGCGCAGCCCTGGCGGGGGCCAACCCTCACCGGAAATCGGTCCGACGTGCTGCCGAGGACCCGGACACAGCTCTTGCTTTGAGAGTACAGAGATTGGATGGCCCTGAGCAGAGACCCCCTCACCCCATACTCCCGCAGCACCTCCCACAGTATCTCCCTCGGAACCCGGTCATACGCCTTCTCCAAATCCACAAAGCACATGTAGACCGGATGAGCGTACTCCCAGGCCCCCTCCAGGATCCTTGCGAGAGTGAAAAGCTGGTCCGTCGTTCCACGACCAGGACGAAAACCGCATTGTTCCTCTTCAATCTGAGGTTCGACGGACCCTCCTTTCCAGCACCTTAGAGTAAACTTTCCCGGGAAGACTGAGTAATGTGATGCCTCTGTAATTGGCACACACCCTCTGATCCCCCTTTTTAAAAAAGAGGAACCACCACCCCGGTCTGCCACTCCTTCGGTACTGTTTCCGACTTCCACGCAATGTTGATGAGACGTGTCAACCATGACAGTCCCTCAACACCCAGAGCCTTCAGCATTTCTGGGCGGATCTCATCCACCCCCGGGGCTTTGCCACTGTGGAGCTGTTTAACTACCTCAGTGACTTCCCCCCGTGAGATTGGAATTGATTCCCCTTCATACTCCAGCTCCGCCTCTAACATAGAGTGCGGAGTTGTCGGATTCAGGAGTTCCTCAAAGTGTTCCTTCCACCGCCCTAACACACTATCAGTTGAGGTCAACAGCGCCCCATCCTTACTGTACACAGCTTGGATGGTACCCTGCTTCCCCCTCCTGAGGTGTCGGACGGTTTTCCAGAACAACTTTGGTGCCGACCGAAAGTCCTTCTCCATGGCTTCTCCGAACTTCTCCCACACCCGCTGCTTTGCCTCGGCCACGGCTGAGGCTGCTTCCCTTCGGGCCTGTCGATACCTTGCAACTGCGTCAGGAGTACCCAGGGATAACATATCCCGGAAGGCCTCCTTCTTCAGTCGGACGGCTTCCCTGACCACCGGTTTCCACCACGAGGTTCGAGGGTTACCGCCCCTTGAGGCACCTAAGACCTTGAGACCACAGCTCCCTGCCGCAGCTTCGGCAATAGAGGCTTTGAACACCACCCACTCTGGTTCAATGTCCCCAGCCTCCACAGGGATGCCTGAAAAGCTCCGCCGGAGGTGTGAGTTGAAGGCTTCCTAGACATGGGACTCCTCCAGACGTTCCCAGTTCACCCGCACTACACGTTTGGGCTTACCAGGTCTGTCCAGAGGCTTCCCACGCCACTCGACCCAACTCACCACCAGATGGTGATCAGTTGGCAACTCCGCCCCTCTGTTCACCCGAGTGTCCAAAACATGCGACCTCAGGTCCGATGATACGATAACAAAATCGATCATGGACCTTCTGCCTAGGGTGCTCTGGTACCACGTACACTTATGAGCATCCTTATGTTCGAACATGGTGTTTGTTATGGCCAATCCATGACTAGCACAGAAGTGCAGTAGCAAACCACCACTCCGGTTCAGATCAGGGGGGACGTTCCTCCCAATCACGCCCCTCCAAGTGTCTCCATCATTGCCCACGTGTGCGTTGAAGTCTCCCAGCAAGACTAAGGAGTCACCTTCAGGAGCCCCATACAGGACTTCTTTCAGGGTCTCCAAGAAGGCCGAATACTCTGAACTGCTGTTTGGTGCATAAGCACACACAACAGTCAGAGTTTTCCCCCCCATGACCCGCAGGCGTAGGGAGGCGACCCTCTCGTCCACTGGGGTAAACTCCAACAAAGCGGCACTCAACCGGGGGCTTGTGAGTATCCCCACACCCGCTCGGCGCCTCACACCTTGGGCAACTCCGGAGAAGAATAGAGTCCAACCCTTATCCAGAAGTAAGGTTCCAGAGCCGACGCTGTGCGTAGAGGTGAGCCCCACCAGATCCAACTGGTAACGCTCCACCTCCCGCACAAGCTCCGGCTCCTTCCCCCCCAGAGAGGTGACATTCCACGTCCCCAAAGCCAGCTTCTGTCCCCTGGGTCTGGTCCGTCGAGACCATCTGCTTTCACTGCCACCCTTCTGGCAGCGCACCCGACCCCTTCGTTGTTTCCCGTAGGTGGTGGGCCCGCGGGACGGAGAAGCCGAGGTGTTGCCCACGTTGCTTTTTCGGGCTGTGCCCGGCCCGGCTCCGTGGCAAGCCCGGCCACCAGACGCTCGCTGACGAGTCCTCCTTCTGGGCCTGGCTCCAGAAGGGGACCCCGGGCTTCCTCCGGGCCGGGTATCCTCGCTTCCAATTGTGTTATTCATGGAGTCTTTTTGAACCAATCTTAGTCTGGCCCCTTACCTGAGACCAATTTGCCATGGGAGACCCTACCACGAACACAAGGTTCCAGACAACACAGCCCCCAGGTTCATCGGGGCACACAAACCTCTCCACCACGATAAGGTGCTGGTTCTCGGAAAGGACCTTAACATGTTGACGTTATATTTTCTTCCAGCTGCAGTTAGAAAAGTGGCTTCGTGAACGATAAAACTAAAGAGCAGCTCTTTCCAATGGTTGCCTTACGAGACAATGGCCTGTTTGAAAGAGACATATAAAAGGAGCAAGACTTTATAATCCGTTAGCCCCTTTTTGTAGTTTAGTTTATAGTTGTAGTTGTTAGGCATCTCTCTGTAGCCATGAGCCTTTTTTGTGTCATCAGTAATTGTGTAGTCATTTTGTCATAAATGATTTTGGATTTTTTTGCATTTCTCTGTAGTCTTTTTGTGTTTTGTTATGTTCTATGCGTGTCTCTTTCTGATCTTTCTGTGTCTCTGTGGTCATGTTTAAGTGTCTTGTATTTGTTGTGTGCCTCTTGTAGTCATATAATGTTTCTTTGAGGTAGTTGTGTGTCTCTTTCGTGTTGTTTCATGCTCTTTGTGATCATTTTGAGTTTCTTCCCGTGTGGTACATGTCTCTGTTGTGAGATATTTTGTAGGTAAAGGCAAGGAGACCCCTACAATATTCAGTAATCTCATGGGCAAGCATTGTTTAGGGTGAAAATTATATCATAAATAAAGATTTAGAAAAAGAGCTGTCACTGACAACCAGACTCTCACTGGTAATAATGTTTTGACACTCCGGGACACAATAAGAAGTGCATTAGTACTCACAGTGTGACATTTTAGGCTAAATGAAATGGGATAAGCATCCCCGTAGATCAGACATAATTAGGATCAATACATATTGGTCATTTCAGTAACCAGGTGACAGCAAGCATATTTATCTCCTTACTCTGCCCATTTTAACATATATTAAACATTACTGATTCCTTTGCAAACTTCCAGGCATCTTATTAAATTGTAGCTGTCCTGCCAGTCACAAGTCATATTAATCTACAGGGTACAGTTTCAATGCTGCCTACCTTCAGTGGAAAGATGAAACAAACACATGAAAGGCACAGAGAGAAAGATGAAAGAGAGTGAACAATTATATGCCACCCATTAATCTTCTGAAACTCCGAGAATGTTTTTAAGACTACACTGGCTTGCCTTAGCGGCTCATAGAGACGGCTAATGATTTGTTTGAAAGCTAGCTCAGCGCTCCTGGGTGGGGAGCATGAATAGAAAACAGTGAGACAAACAAGCCCATCCAGGTGTGCACGGCGCTACAGGCGGTGAGATTGCAACAGAACCGCAGAGCCAGTCAGTGTGGCATTCAGATAGGTGTGAGAGGTGCCCTTCTCTGCCTCTAATGCATCCGGGGGTGGTTGATTGATTTTTTGCGCAGAAGCGGGTGTCTTAATGTCCTAATGCATTGCTCTGTCACAGAGGGCTGCCTTGGCAAGCTGCCCTTTCCACAGACTGATCTGCCGCTCGATTGGATGAGACCAGGGCAAATAAATAAAGAGGGAGGCTGGGAGAGGAGCACTGGAGGAGGAGAAAGGATGGGCTACAAGCATGATTACACCACCACATAAACATAAACAACACACATGCACCCATTATTCTCCTATGAAACACGCTTCTATCCATCAAAAACACACATCAGACGATTATTTCTGCACATTGTTTGTTGTTTCTTCTCTGGGTATTGATTTGACAAGTTGGTGCCAGGTTCATTTCAGGCCACCAGCTCCTTTTGTTGTTCTGTTTTGTGATGTTGGATAACACCAAAATCAATATATGGTTTGACAGCATTTTCATCTATTTTTACTTGCCCCACCGACTTTTACTTTTGTGATATTGCAATTCTATTTCCCCAGAATCATCTATTGTGCTGTATCGACTTACATCAACAATCAGAAACAATGAATGATGTACAGTGGTGAGATGTATTTAGTGCAAACGTAATGTGGGCCACAGAGGTTGTGTTCATGTAAGCCAACTGCCTTCAACCCAATATGAATTTTAACAATCCATCTTGTGTTGTCAATGTTGACTTCTCATCTTACAAACTGCTTCGTTTTATCTCTGAGCAATTTGGTCCAGGTAAACATGACAACTTGTAACCCCAAGAGAGGACATGCTCGGACACCACCTTAAGTTGAAGTCACTGCGGTTCAAATTAAGGGGCAGCGCAAACGTTCAGATATCAGGGGCCCTATTACTGTATGGTTGTTGGGGTTTCCCTTTTCCCAAACTTTAACCCAGAGGGAGTTTGTCTTCCACACACTCTCCCCCCGTCTGTAACACTTGGAGTCCTTTGTTTACATATTGACCTCACTACGTAACACTCACCATTTCTATCGGCTAGCGCTCCAACATATTCAACGTGATGGGGCAGGACATCTCTAAACGGTTGACTCATCATAACCTAGCGGGCCTGCTAACCAATCAGAGCAGACTGCGCTCTGGTTTCAGACAGGGTGAAACGAGGTGCTGCAGCACAGGCAGCATGAGAAAATAAAGACCTTTTTGAGAGTAAAGGCACTAAATAAAATTATGAACCCTGAAAATGAGCAAAATGTGCCGAAAATAAGAAATCCTTGCAACGAGGGCTTGGGATTGATTGATCTGAAGTGCAGTTAAGTTTTCTTAAATTAGACACACATAAAACGAGGCCTAAAAGCAACAAAGAAACTTCAATTTTGCTGTAGCATGCTCCACAGACCAAAATACAATTTATTCATAGTGAATTAAAAATGATCTCACTGAATTTGATTTACACTCTGTGTAAGAACATCATGTTCTTTTTTTTATTTGATACTCGACAAATTAAAATCTATTCACTTTCATTTTTTGGGGGGTTTCCACAATATCTGCAAGCCTTGATAAGGGAGAAATGGGAATTTGCGTGATACCAATTTGAGCCAATTCGACCATTTAGGATCTTTTGGGTTTCCTTGTTGTCTTTACAACCACAAGCACAATCCTTCTCTTACCTTAGCGGGTTGCTTTTTGTGGCCTTATCATATATTCAACATTATTAGCTCCCTTGAACAAATATTGTAATGATAAAACAACTGAAAAATGTCTGCAGGCATAAACAAAAATACTATCTGTGTGAATGTGCTGTATTGTATGTGAAAAAAGCACAATTGTTATGGCTTTATGTTTCCCTTGAAGGCATTTTACAAAATATCTGCATATGGGCATAATTATTGTCTAGCACACAAGGTTGTATAGTTGAGTTGAATGAAGTGACTGAAATAAATAAGCACTACTCAAGTCTCACTGTTTATGGGCTTTCATGAACAGCTTTTTCTCTCATGGCTACTAATAAGAGCATACAGTAGGAAAAAAAACAGTCAGTCTTATCCAAGTCAAAAACTTTTTTCCCCTTTTGGTCTGATTGATGTCGGCTGTGTTCCGCAAAATCATGACAGTTTTCATAAACATTTCAAAACTGAAGCCTTTTACCAAACAAAGTTTTACTTTCTGCAGATTTTTTAAAGATTTCATCCTCATTTCGAAGGGGATAATATCAGCACCAATAAAGAAATAATATGCATCATATGGCTATGATATGCAACACGCCTGCAGACTATAGAATCTAGCATTCCTCCGGTTGCATCCAAGTCCAGACTGTGCCAATTTCTCTCTCTCTCTCTCTCTCTCTCTCTCTGGAGAGAGAGAGAGAGAGAGAGAGAGAAATAACTCTTCAAGAAGAGCATTTGTGTTGCCAAAAAAATTGTAATTTGCGGCTTCAATGGAGTGTTAAAATGTAATGACCCGAGGTGGAGCAGTGTGGGAAAAAAATGTCGTGGGAATTAACCTGCATCAAAGGAGTCTTTGTGCGCTCTTTCACCCTTCCCCACCTCACTGACACACTATAAATACACAATAATTGTTGGAAATTACGTGTTTGTGCACATAGATACTGCAATGCAGACGCTAATACATACATACATACATGTTGGGATTAAACACACGCTGGTTCGGTTTGTTGCAACATGGCTTCACTCTACCCTGACCCTCCTGCCGTTTCACAGTAAACTCTGTAGTGCTCATAGAAACTACAGTCAGGAGGTTTCATTCTATAGCACTTGACTGCTCCCAATGGTACTGGAGGAAAACCAATAACATTTGAGTGCAAACGGCAAACTCTCACTGCAGGAAATGTAAACTGCAGGGCGCTGGCTCCTCTCCGCTGCTGCTGAAGTGAGCACTGAACTCTCAACCCACAATCATGGCACCCTCCCTGGCCTCTTCTTCCTCTGCTTCCGTCATTTTTAAACATTTGTTTTCACCTCTCTCAGCTCAGACTGCAGCAACTGTAGGGCAATCACAGGGGGTCAGGTACAAAGGGTTTGCTTGTTTTGTATTTCTCCTCAAGGCTCCAGAGAGCAGGTACTCGCTCGCTGCCGTGGCCTGCTTTGGAGAAAGTTCCCCTTCAGGTGCCAGCATGACTTCACAGCAGAGTGCTCGTAAGGACCGCCTACCAACGGCAGGAATATGCAAACTGCGTGTCCACCCTTGTGTCTGCGAGTACTGGCAAAGTGATTTACCCCTCCCTAATGCTTCAAACACATTACCCACCCTGTTTTTTCTCTGTCAGTAGCTGGCTGCCTGAGGAAAGCCTCCCCAATTTTGCAATGACAAAGTGCCAGTGGTTGCACAGCATCCTCAAGCCCTGTAGCCTCATATTACTGCCTTTTGGTTTAGAGTGCACTCAATAGCCTTTTCAGAGTTGAACAGGTAACTTTAAAGATGAAAATGTGAGTCAATTAAATTCATTAAAACATGCTTTAAACTAAACAGATTTCTCTGCTTTGGTCAGATTTAGCAATCTGCTCTGTCAGATTATGCATTTATTTAATAGGGACTGTGCACATTAATAAACAGTTCTGTGAATGTACCAACGTTAGCCAACAAGCAATTTCTCATGTCATCCACAGACATATGTTGAAAGTCCCCTTAAAAACATATTTCATTTAACATAATTAAATACAATTAGTAAAAATATGCAACATACAAAAAACAAAACAATACATACATACATAGCAAGAAGATAGCAACAGGTTAAGGCACAGATAGATAGAGTGTTCCAAAGTCCTTTAGATCATTTCAGTGTTTACTGTGCGGATTCCTCACAAACCATGTTTTTAAATAGGATTTAATGTCTGATTGTTGCTGGGATTAAGTCCTATTGTTGAGCAGCTTTAACATCAAATGTAGATTGTACAAAATAACTGAGTGGAATAATGCCATCTCCTCCTGCTGCACCTCTTGTTAGCCTATTTGCAGGGCGGAGGGTGAGGTAAGGCAGTGGACGATCTTGTACAGAAGGCAAGCATTTGCATGTTTAATGATGTTTTCCCAGCTCAACAAGCTGTATTTTTAGTATTGGGCAGTGATGAGAATGTACAGATTTCTTGTCAAGTGTTTTAAGTGCTTATTTGTGCAAAGACTCCAGTGGTTGTAAAGTAGTTGTACCGGCATTTGACCAGGTTGTTAAACGGTATGATGATATGAGAGAGAACCAAAATGTGTTCCTTTTACAAACCCCTTATGTATTTATAAATTATGTACTCAAATCCTATTATATATTCCCTGTACTTTTTTCAAACAAGCAGAGTCAGAGTATGAAGAGGATTACTGTAAATGTAATCATCATTTTACTTGTTTTGCTTGTAATCCATTTACGTTCCACCCTTACTGGAAGGCCTGTGCTTGTAATTACAAACCCTGTTTTCATTGAGAGGTAATTATCATGTTGGCTTCTAATACGTCATATTATACTTTCAAACACCATTTACAATTTTCCTCTGCCTGGCCGATCGAGTTTGGTTCTTCCTATTTGCATGATTCAGTACCCACATAAGATAAAAGAAACAAAAAGCTCACAGTGTGGCTGAAAATATGTGAATGCCCAAATTAAAACACTAGAGGGCCCCTGGGCTAAAATGTGCAATAGGCCCTCACTGACCCCCCAACCTCTGCTTTCTCCAAATCTCTCTCACAGAATTGTGCATACTCTGAAAGTGTTGAGTCCAAATTAATTTTGAAAAATGCACCATGTAAGCAAATTTAGCTTGGGGCTCAGGGCAAGATTGGGTTATAATGCAGACATTTTTTTTAAGGCTTGTAGTTCCAAGTCTGCTTTTATGGTTCACACAGCAAATGACTCCAAGCCACACTTTTAATTAAATTGGCGAGATTTGGATTTGAGTCGATCCCAAAAACATTGGGGTATGGATTCTGTGCATGTGTTAATATTAGTACTGCATGAAACACTTAAGCACTTTTTTCATCGGCTGATTTCCAAAAGCCTAGAACCAACATTTCCTGTGAATGTAGTATCTCAAGAATCCAATAAGAGCAACAAATGGCAATGATCAATGAAATTACCACATGCTAATAATCATAATGAAGCCTTTGGACTCTCTCTGAGTATTGGGAATTGTCTACTTTTCACAGTTGATAACAAACAGCAATTTTTGGGTCTGAAAAGGGAAGCCAATGCGGAAGTGCCATAGCAAGACGCAACTATCATGGCAACAAGTCTAAATGTATAAATGTCGATGAAAAAATTATCCTCTTCAAACTAGAAGTATTGCTCTCAGTGAACATGAGTTTATGTTCTCAATACATAGTATAAATTGTTCTTCAATACAGCATGATGTTATTTATTTGTATTATTAATGCACTTTCGAGTAAAATATACAATTAAGCTGTGTTTGCTTTAGAGCGTGGCTACTTTTTGATTAAGAAGTCACTAACACAGTGTTGTCCAGTTTTGGAGTCCAGGATTTCTTAAAACTGATCACCAAGAAATCTCTACTTAACTCCGCCCTCTTAGTGTCACATCTGAGACGACAACAGCCAAAAAACACAACTTCCAATGGCCAACCATACTCCACAAACCAATAAGTGACAACGAGGTGACTATGTCCTTGTTCTTATATACTGTGCAATTTATGGTTGGTAAATGGATTGCGGAACATCCTATTCAAACCCCTTTTGCATCTAATTGCTGCCATGCCAGTTTTTTTCCAGTAAAACATAAAGTGCAGGATGGGTTGAGGTCGGGACTTTGTGTACCATGATATTGAAACAGGCATTTACCAAACTTTTGCCATAAAGTTGGAGGGGAATATTTTACATGATATTATTGTATATGCTGTAGCAATAAGATTCCCTGGACTGGAACTAATGCACCAAGCGCAAACCATGGTCGCACAAACCCCAGACCACAAGCACACACATATGTAGACAAACTATACCTATGGCCATACACTGGTATGTACAGTGTTGCCACAGTTACCTTGAAAAAGTAATCTGATTACTCCTTTAAAAAGTAACTTAGTTACTTTACTGATTACTTGATTTTAAAAGTAATTAAGTTAGATTACAAGTTACTTTATTAGTTACTTACAGCAGCTGCCGACAACGACCCCCGCCGCCTCAACATAAAAATGTGTCCAACATACTGCCCGACCAACTTCATCAACTCTCCCCCACTTACTGGTTTTGCACTGAAGTCCAGCTTTTGTTGTTTGGGTGGTGGGGGACCCACTGCATTAGTCGCAGCGCTCTGCTTCGCACCACCTGGTGGGACTTGCTCTGTAAGTTTGACTGTGCCATGCTGCAACTCCGAATGTTTCTTCAAATTTGACGTAGTGTTTTTGAAGCTAGCACAGAGTGTACAACGAACCTTAGTATTGTCATCTTTAGCTGACACATACTCAAAATAGTGACTGTATTTCCAGCTAGAAAACGCGCAACACGTTACCGGCATCACTGGGTGTATGCACAAAACAGATTTGATTAAAGCTTGTCCTCCACTCATTGGGCTTCACTTTTGTGTCACAAAAGTCCTGCTACCAGTTGGGCCCTGCAGCCCAGGGCCATGTCAGTTTTATTTATACTGTTGTTAATGTCTGATTTTCAGTCATGAACCAGAGGAATTATCTATGAGTGTTGGAAGCAATCATCAGTCCCCTAGCTGTCATGGTAACAATGCTGTTTGTTGCCTCTGTGCTTTCGAGTGACATGTCCTCTTTTAAATTCACTCACACAGTGGTCGCCTGGTTGAAGTGGTAATGGTCAAAAATTGAGGTCAGATCACACAGGGTCATTATCCACAAAGAAATATTAGATGATTAGCTCTGCAGCTGTTCTTTATGGGCCACTGTGGGCTGCTGTTAAAGCTGTCACTCAGAGACTAAGTGACTCTGCTCCTCCCTGCAGTTAGGGCTCATCTACAATACAAACACCCACACACTTGTAAATGTCATAACACTGACTAACTGCAAAAATGAAAATATTGACCTAAAAAAACAAAACACATCAGAACACCCACCTTTTGGTATCCATGCTAGACATTTTGATTATACATTTTTGGTATTTAAATGCCAGCTCCCTGTCCATTTGAATCTCACATCATGGCAGGAGTCAATGGAGAGTCCGGGCAAGGTCAGATGAGAAGAGTCAGAGGGAACTATTGGGAGCGTGTAATCACTGGCAAGGCGCTGTATCTGCTCCTACAACTTCATCAGCCCAACCTCTAATTAAGACTAATTAGCAGGCACTGGGGAAACAGGCAGGCTCAAAAAACTTAATTAATGTGAGGACCCATGATGTCTGGGCATAACAACTTCCTCAGCACCTGCTTAGCATGAGACAGCACATTAACCTACCGGTGCTTGCCCGTCTCCAGACAGTCTGCAGACATCCAGCAGGATCTTTCACCAGTTGATGCAACCTGGCCTCCACCTATCCATAACAATTACCTCAGCCATTATGAGTAACAATGCCTTAGTTGCCTGCAGACACATTTATCACGGAATATGAAAGTAACCTTTCCAACAATGTTGTAATTTGATGTTATCAAAAAACACTTGCTTTGCCTAACTTTCTTTTTTTTATTCTGTCATTCGTCACCAGCATGATGAGTAATGAGCCTCACCTGTGATTCTCAGAGATTGGAGATGTCATTAGAAAGTTTGTTTGCATTTGCTTACACAAACACATTGTTAACGTTAATGAGCACATTCATCATTTCACAGTTTATTGTAGGTTCAGATTCTGATGTTGGCAAGACAAAATAACACTGTGACTACCTTAAAGAAATGTAAAATACATAAACCAATACTAAAATGCGAAACTATCAACAGACTAATAGGAAATAAAAGTCAAGGGTCATGTGACCACTGTAGAAAGAAAGTTACAAAACTTGGAAAGTTACAAAACCCCATATTGTAGTTATTCTCAATTTAGTTTTGACTGAATCTAAAAAAAGTTGATCTACCGATCTACGACATAATCAACTTATGCACGCACATGTAACTAAAGCAGTGCAATATTTTAGAAAACATTTAAATAAACTCAACCTTCCATCAGTCTTAATATCCTGTTGCCTTCTCTCAAATGCTAAGATGTGTTGTCCACGTGAGGTTTAGAGAAACGCAAGCCTCTTGGTGAGTTGAGTGATGCAGAGGGAGTCAAGGTCAAGGAGAGGAGTAAGGGATGTTCCTCCCACTGTGTTATCAGGGCATGACAGACTGCAGAGTCACAGGGAGGCAGTCCTTCTATTAACTCATTTAGGAAGATATTACACCAATCCATGTTGACAGGGCATCTGCTGAGCCAACCTTCCTCTGACACCAAGAACAAGAGAAAAAACGAGCCCAGCGAGAGCATTACACTCTAAAACAGTGTCTGCAATTAGGGATCTAATGTATTATATAAAGGGACCTTTACAATATCACAGTACAAAAATGTGACATCAGGGGATTGAAAATGAGTAATGATTCCTAAAAAAAGGCACTCATTTTGGTTTGATAACTTTAGAGGCCAGAGGGTGCAATGCCTGTCCTTAATTAGTGCTGTTAATAGCAAAACTTCCCTGATAATTGAAAATCTTATAGTTTTATGAGATTGACTTTACATACAGCTCCAGACAAAATTAAGAGAGCACTCCACATTTTTCTTAAATCTCAATCTACATGTATGGCAGCCATAGTGTTTGTTGAATTCTAAACACAGAGAAATGTGGTCAGTAGTTTATAGAATACGATACAAAAAAAAAATCATGTAACTCAAAGACATGTCTATAAATAGTAAAACCAGAGAAACTGATAATGCTGAAGTGGTCTCTCAATTTTTTCAGAGCTGTATACTTGAAAACAGGCCTACTTGTAAGTTCCCTGGAAAACGATCAGAAACTGAATTAGGATTACCGCCAAACAGGTTTACACAGGAATTTGCTTTGACGTGTGATGATGCATACTTATACACAGTACAATTAATTTAGTTGTAAGATAGGACCATATATTGAACTACTATAAACATGTGTTAAACAAGTAAATTGTTAATAAGACAGAATGTACATTACAATGAAATATGTGCAGTATATCAGAAATTAAAGTGGAAGAGCTGTGCAGTTTCAAAAGATTCAGAACAGGCAATAGCAGATTCCACAACATGTTTTATCCTTCTTTTTTAGTTTAATCCAATCCAAACACAATGTTTAAAAAAGCTATTTTGTGGATCAGCTAGTTGAACCTCTATTCCTTAAACAAAAATCTCATAAGTTATGATGCAAAAATGCTCATTTGTATATGCATACAGTTGGTGCCAGAGGGTGCAATTAATGCCATCCATTACAATTGTGAACAGTAAGAGGTCCCAGCTGCTGCCTGAACAGCTTAAAAAGTCTTTAAAAAAGCATGTGTCCTTCAACAGATATCTAAATCAGCTTGTGTGCAGATATTGGACAACGTTACTCCATCTTCACATTACCTCTTTGTCTTCATGAGGTTCTTATTCTTCTTCTTTATGTAGAACTACATCTCCTTGTATATCTCCTTGGCTTATCATTGTCTTATTTTGAAATAACTAATAACATATTACATCCATTTCACACTACAACCTGAAATTGTGAGCAAATGCTTTCAACTTAAGAGGAAGAGATAACAACTTGTATGCAGTCACAGTTTGTGTTAAGCTTGTAAACCCTTTATCATACTGAATTGGTAGCTGCAAAAACAAATCCTGACTCTAAAAGGGGCCATATGCTGAGTTTTAGGTTCATATTTGTATTTTGTGCCCCTACTGTGACATGTTTCCATGCTTAGTTAAGAAATATCTTCATTTTTCTCATACTGCCTGTACTGCAGTACCTTTTTTAACCCCCTCTTACTGAAACCAGAGCCCAGTCTGCTCTAATTGGTTAGATTGGTCCACCATCAAGAAATGTCCCGCCCCTTGACCTATCACGATGAATATGTCGAAATGCGTGTTATATAGTATTATATAGTGATGTCATTATGTTACGGCAGTGAAAAGGACTACAATCCAGGCATTTCTGCTAAGGGGGGAGTATGTGGGAGAGAAACTCCCTCTGGAAGGACAATCTACATGCACCGAAACCTATATAACACACAAAATGAAAAGGAAAAACCCCAAAAGTATAATAGGGCCCCTTTAAATATGCAGGTTTGTATTTGAATGTCAGTCCTTCTACTAAATATTCCTCAGGCAGCTTGTAAATCTGTGTCTATATTGTATATACAACTCGCTTTGTGAAGTGGATATAGTGCGCTAATGGCCAGAGTGTACCTGTCAGACCAGGAGCTAAGGATGATAGGACGTGATGACCTGGTACGGCGAGGGGTTGAAACCTGTGAGTCTGCACTGTTGTCCACTGGGGATCACATCGAGCCCTGGAGCGGAGAAACAAGAGCAGTGAGGTGGAGAGGTCGGCGTTATTAGATAGCATTAGATGCGATGTGGCACACTCCGACTTCTTGTTGAACACAGCAGAGGGCATCGGGGACCTCACAGGAGAACAGACGTTGGCCCTTGATTGACAAGGCTGCAAGCTTCAACAAACATAGACTGCTAGGAAAAAAGGGCAAACAAAGAACAGTTGCGAAGAAGCATGATAGCCAGAGGTCAAATGTGCTCATTTGAATGCCAAAAGGAGGGTTAGCTCTTTGTCTTAGATTTAATTAAGACCCACAGGATCCTAGTACTTGTAGCTTTTTCTAACCCAACCAATGAGATGCGGCTGATGATGATAGTGACGCACAAGATCCCCTCTATGTCAACTTGTTGCCTGCTTCTAATCCCCCTATAACGCATACAACAAATTCATGCTCATTTTGCAAATTGCTCTGATATCCTGGTGGCGTATTTTGTTCCATTCCTCTCTCAACGCACGTGGCAGCAGGTGACAGGTTTAAATAGGATTTGCATCTGAAACCGGGAGGAATGTGAGCGTGATTTGAGCGGGGAAGATGGCATGAAGATTGTAATAGAAAAGAGGAAAGAAATAGAAGGCACTGCATTTGACCTTGGTAGCAGAGCGGAGAGGAGAAAGACGGCGTGCGAGATTGACAGAGAGATTTAAAACGATATAGGTGAGGAGATTAAGGAAGGTGCTTAATAACACTGCCCTGTAAACAATAGCTTTGGGAAGACTGAAAAATAAATGCATAAATGTCATGTCATGTCACAATGCCTGAGATAAATATTTTAATTAAAAAATCAAGCAAACGGACAATTGAAAATCTGAAAAAGAAGAATTATTGATGTTACCTCTATCCAGCATAAAAATAAACTGATTTAATGAGAGATACAGTGCTAAATTATGTTTGGCTTAAAATGTTCAATAGGACTTCTGAATATTTGAGCCTTATTTAGAAGCTATTTTTGTGTCATTTCTAAGCAAAGGAAGTTTCTGACTGATGCATCATTCTGCCTGTTTCTGTAGAAATTGTAATGGTTACACTGCAGGAACAAATACTTGTTGGTACTGCAGCTTCTGAGTGTTCATCCCTGCTACAGTATATCCCGTCCTTCCACATTCTTCCTCTTTATTCTCCATGACAGCACAGAGACAATGGCGCCTGTGTGTTGGTTAGGATCAGTGGTCAGCTCGTTAATTGGATCTGTCAGATTGCCCCATTACAGAAGGCTAAATTCTGCACGGTGTCAACAGGTTTTTTTTTTTTGCTTTCTTATAGACAGGACCAATCAGGACCCAAATGAAAAGTGTCTCAGGTTGTTTGACTTGATTGTTTATCTATGTTTGAAATGTGAAACCCGAAGAAGTCACTTCCAGTCAGGTATTTCATGCAGTCTCTTTTTAAATCTGAAAAAGGTCGTTTTGATCGAAGCGAAAATGGCAAACAATAAAATTGGGCGCCTCATCAGTCACAGAAACTTTTATTTGTGTCACTTGCCAAATATCTGGGCCATTTTAACAGTGCTGTTTTTTTTTTCCTGTATTCTCACTGTTGGCATGCGATGATTGATCATACCTTCTTCCAAGGTCTGGCTTGGCTCCCTTTAGCTAAATGCTGTATCATATTTTTACCCATTGTCTGCCTGTAGCTGGCAGGTGGAATCACTATATCTCCTGGTGACTCCTCGTGACACCTTCATCACTAAAACCTCCTCTGTCCTTGAACATTGATTGTACCACAGGCCTAATCTAAACACTATATAGTTCCTGCCAGAAAGCCTTTCAGCCTATTAGCTTTTTAGCCCTTTTTTTCCTTGGATTTTGTGATTATTCCGTCTCTGACATTGTTTCTCCCCTACGTTGCTCATCCTGTCTAGTGTAGTGTGATATCAGTAGGATTAAGTGTCTAATTGGATACAGTTGATCATGAGGTTTTTCTGCATGTTTCTTAAATCGCATTCGCATATGGAGGATGCGCGGAGGGGAACTCTTGATCCAAGTACCAGTGTTTAGTGAAACACAGCATACAAATCACAGCAGCTACTAGAATTTAAAGGGGCACTGTGTGTACAGTAGATAATTTTTTTAGCAGAAAGGGAATATAAAACTATATTTTTGCTTATGTATAAGCTAATGCACCAAAGAAGGTTGTGCTTTTGTTAGCTAAGAATGAGCCCTTCATATCTATGAACAGTAAATATTCAACTATGTTTCACCACCACATTTCTGAAGTAGCTCATGAAGGACAAACCAAACTCTGTCTCTATATTGGGCCTTTTGCATTATTATATTACCTGAAGGCCATAGTAGTTCTCCCATATGCTTGTAAAACTGAAGCCAGCCGCTGCGTACATTACGTTGCTCAAAAAGTCTCTTGGAAAGGATAGCCTCTGAGCAAGGCAAATCTCCTAAACCATACCACAATGTTACCCTGGTTCGCACTCAGGGCTTGTTAGCACAGTCAAGGAGTTTGCGGGAGGGTATTTAGTTGGTTGCAATCTACAACTGCAACGCTAGATGATGCCAAATGCTATATACTCTCTCTTTAATAGATCTCCAGTGATGCAAAATCGAAAGGCAAACAGAGTAAGTGATGGAAGATAAGGCTTCTCCACAGGGAACATGTCAGTAAATCAGTCACTTAAAAAACAAATAACATTAAACAAGTGCCAATAGCCTTGTCAGCAAAAGGGGCCATCATGAAGTAATTGTATATGCTGTACCTTTATATCTTTCACCTCCTCAATAAATAAGATACGGGGTCGGCATTACATTTGAAAGGAATGCACCTGAGTAATAAAAAACGGCTGAGTTATTAATCAAAATACATTTGTACGAGAAGGGTTGGGAGAGAAATGAGCCAGCTGGAGGTGCAGACAGATTTAAAATGCACTGTCGCCTTGTAATGATAAAGCATCGCTGCACAGTGGCAAAGCACATGCTCTCTCTCCCTACGTTCAGACTCAGATCAAGTATTTGTCAGAGCTGGTTTTGTAGGTGTTTTGACTTCTCCTCATTCCCTGCTATTCACTGTTGCTCAACAACAGTCGTGGTCTCCCTTTTACAATGGTAAAATTATGCTGAGCCCAGCAGGAAAGTAATGAAGGCACAGCAAACCAATAAGGAACTCAGAATGAGGGTGCTTAGAAAATAGCTATTTTAGGTTCAAAGACCACAGGCTGTGTGTGTGAGGAGTGTCTGAAAGGGTATATTTGATGGACGGAACGAGAGGAGGCGAGAGGAGAGGCTGACTGGAAGAAAAGAAAGGAGACGAATGGTAGCAGAGCAATAGGAGAGTAAGAAATTCCAAAGGAGAGTTTTTTTCTTTCTTTTGGGCAAATCAGACTTCAGAGTTTCTTTCCCACTGAGGGCTGTGTTGCCCAAAAGCTGCCTAAGTATTACAAACTAATCCCTCAATCCGAGGCTTGTGAAACGGGCGATTTGTAAAAGGTGCCCTTTACAAATCGCTCTCAACCTGCTTTTTTTTTCTTCTTTTGCTTAATATTGACAGTTTTCTCCTTAATAACCATTCCTCCCCCTCCCTTCTCTTATTCCTTTTTTCCATTTGCACATACAGTAGTTCAGAAATGTGCCATTGACTGGGTGCATGACCTAGGCTGATGTGCCTGCACCTGTAAACATACTTAAACAAACTTACCTAATGCAGCTTTTTGTTCCAGTTCATTAAAGTCTTGCTCCTCTCTCTCTCTGTTTCTTCAACTCGGTCTCCCTTTCCCTCAGCGGCGCAGAGGTCTAGGGAGATACAGTGGAAGGAGGGGGATTAGTGTCTGCTTGGCTCATTTCAATGCCTCCAAAGAATCGGAGTCTAATCCTGGCCTCAGCTGCCTTGATGCTTCTGCTCTGTTAGCCCTCAAAGGCTCTGCCAGTGGGGCGCAAGTGTGCCACAGAGATGCCACAGAAGCAGCCAAATAACAGGTCCACACACATAACGTAATTTCTCCTCGACCCAGGTGTCTGTGCTGCTTGTTTTTCTGGGTTTTAAGCCAGCTTCGTGTTAGGATAATTCAAACTTGTGAAGAGGGATGTGAAACACACTCAAGGGATAAACAGGGTCTCAATTATCTGCACATTATTTCAATAAAATATAAATTCTATTCCAATTGCAGGAGCTGAGGGTATATTTCATGAACACCAAACACTGGCCATTTCTTAGTGTATAAATATATGTTGGTGCAGCAAAGGATGGTAATTATTCTTAATGCAAACTCAAAAATACATTGTTTTACACTCTTGGACCCCAAGCTGTTTTTTCTTCATTTGTTGGGCTAACAGCTAACAGGGTTGGTTCCCCTAAGTTATTTGTTCAGGTAACCAATTTGGCTCTAATTTCCAAATGTGTTGCCAGAATCCCTATTGTTAAATATCAAGATAGTCGTGTCAAGCATTGGATGAGTTGATGAAGGCCTGACTGTTGAATGTAGTTTATAGATACTAGCATGTTATGGCTTTTATTGTTGAAAGGCACTCAAATTAAATATGTGCTCAGTGAGATTTTGCAGCTACCTTTTATCTTACTGTATTGTCACATGATCAAATAGAGACTTCACATTGGACAACATCCACGAACAAAACTGTATATGACAAGCATACCCTAAAAAGTTGGAAATTATTGATTTATTTGAAGAATAATTACAATTTATTAGTGTTGTTATAGTTTGTAACCTGGCATCTGTACAGAGGTCAAACACACAAAGCACTGAAGACATGAGGGTAGGCTAGTTGTCACGTTTAGCTGTAGCGGTAGCCATGTGGATAATTGGATTTTACTAGCCCAGGTTTTGCACATCTCAACACAAGGGAATGACAAAGCAATGAGCATCATCTCTTTGCAGAACCAGTGTTTCATCTACCCTGTGTAACCACCAGAACACACTCTGAACTCTTTTAATTATAATTACTTCAACCAGAGACATTGTTTCATTTAAAACGCTTGCCAGCATGTTCTGTGGATTACTCAGAGTGGGGCAGTCACTGTTTCCGCAAAGAGGTTTTTCAATCATGTGGGAAACACAACAATAACATTCCTTTACCCGACAAGGTATTAAGATGGCAGTAGAAATGTGGGAAAATTAAACCAAATTATCGGCATGACTAGATACCTTGAGAGGGGAGGAAATCATTTGTAATAAGGATGAACTGACCCTTGGTTTTAAAATAAATGTTCTTCTTTCCTTGTTTTTGAAATTAAACCAGGATTGTCCCCACAAATACAGAATATGTTGCTTTTCCTGTCTCAAGAAGGTAATCATTGTACTCGCAGTGAATAAATTCCTCTTGAGGCTGGCGCAACAGAGAAAATATTGCTTGAAATAAGTTCAGTTGGGAGAAAATGCAAAAGATCAAAGTTGAAACATTCTTCACTATGTTGCATTTTAATATTGAAAAAGACATGAATACTTTCAAAATGGGTTGAATTTACAAATGCTATGTAAGCTACTTTAGATCTCCAAGTACATTTTGTAAGTGTGGTTTTAACCCTGATTTCTTTATTTTTACATTGGAGTTTCTAAATGAAGATCACATGCCTGGAAGCTGGCTTTGCCTAAATCTTATGAACTCAAAATGCATCTTCTTTTCAACAGTTATTGTCAATTCACGTCATATTTTTGTCTGATCCGGAGATAAGATAAGCCCCAAACCCTCCAATATCTGCCTAACCCAGTGGTTCTCTAACCTTTTCTGCAGGGACTCCTGTTTTTTATAAAGAAATATATTTATCATGCATCATTTATATTTAGCCTCGCAGCGCCCCTCCTTTCATAACTCCTGCCACACCCCAGTTTGGGTACCAATAGGCATAGGCGACGAGAATAGAGACTGTGGCTACAAAAGCAACACTTGACAGTACTTGTTAGCAAGATAAATACAGTGTAGGTTTTTAGTCTCTTCAGTGGGATTGCTAATAGTAATACAAACATGAAATAAAGCCACTGTTAGCCTTAAAGGTCATACATTTAAGATTGCATGATAATGTGTACGGTTTCGTTTTTTTCCTGGTTTGCCCAGTGATGTAATTTGTCATTGCCGTACAGTGGGTGTGTCTGTGTGTGTGTGTGTGTGTGTGTGTGTGTGGGGGGTGTGGGGCACATGTCAGCGAGTGCATGTTTGTTGTTCTGCAATCTCTGTTCACTCGTTGGCCTGGTTGGGTTAAGTGGATGATTGTGTGGAGAGATTGGGAGGCAGGGCTTGTGTTCCCCGGACACGCTGCTTGTCCAGCTTGTTTATTTATTTCTTTCTTTCCTCTTTTTAAAACGGAGTTTATTTCTTACAGAAGAACTGTGCCTCCCCCAGCAATATGGCGAGGGAATTCACATCCACACTCACTTACACACACACCATGTATCACAGTTTTCCGTTTTTAACACACGCGCCTGAGCAGCAGTCAGAGCCCCAAAGGCTGATGAACAGGCCATAATTCACTGGCTGCTGTGTGACTGCTCAGAGACCTTGTTTAATGGAGGAACTGTTGGCAATTACCAACCTTCTATATGCTTGTTGCACTTTTTTACTCTTCTGGAAGTCATTAAAGTTCAAACCTGCTGATTTTTTTTTTTTTTTGTCTAACTCTGAAAGGGAATGTTACTGCTTTTAAAGAGAAAATATGCTTTTCAAATGCCTACTTGATGGAAGACAAAAGCACATTGAATACAAAATGTCAGATAAAAACATATTTCAGTTAAAAACAAGCTATACAATCAAATAAAAAACCTTAGTTATTCATCACCAGCAAAACATACTTCATTGTGCTGAAAGGCACTTGTCTGACCAACTGCTCATAATTTTGCAAACAGCCTCAGTGTGTTTATATTGAGTAGCTTTCAGCCACTTGCTGCCAGAATGTCGATGTTCCCTTTGTGAGTTTAAGCAGTCCATCCAATTCCTGGCTGCCTGTTAACAGCATGATATTTCTTACCTATGTGTTTGGACCACCTGTCTGCCCTCTTGACTTCCTCCTGACTACCGTTGCTTAATGCTTTTCTATTTGGATTGTCTGGAGTCAACTAAAATACATGTAAAATGTACTGAAATGAATGGTTTACTCAATGCTTTTTTATTTAAAGCTAAATTAATTGATTTATTGGCCACTTCGGTGGAAAAAAACACAACATATTACATATTATCACATATCCCTCTAGAACCACTATAAAATAAAAACATTTACATTGTTATTTCTTGTGTGATGATAACATCTAAAGTTATACGCTGATGCAACTGCTTTGCTTTAGTAGAAAACAGCGCAGCAACAACCCCGATTACCCCAAAAGCAAGCACATCATTGACACCTCTGGAACAGTAAGGAAGAGGGTCTAACTTTGCCAGAACTATCACACTGTGTTTTTACCGCAGTGCAAGAGAAAACTCTGGGAGCACACATTATTATTCTGCAATGATGCAATGAAAGTAAGGTTTTTAGCTCTTGGAACCGGAGTTTGTATGAGCTATTGAAAATATTCTTTGGACGCGGACTGAATCTGGTTTATCCTCAATGACCATTAGCATTTTACAGACATTTACTGTAACAAATTGATTAAAAAGCCAATTTTGATTCCGATAAATATGGCATTGATTTAGCATTTAACAATAAGGTTACGTTTTATGATGGGGCTTCAAGTTGCTAAGTTGCTACATTGTTTTAACTGTTGAATAGCTTTGGTCGAAATTCCAATTTGAAAATGCTGGCAGCACTTTAAACTGTAAAATAAAACCTGAACTTGGACCTCAGCGAAAGAGTCGGCCGGCCTTAAGCAAGAAGAACCCTCCTGGTCTCAATGGATGCCATCACCGTTAGCCTCATGTGGAGGCGTTGCATCGTGTGTCCAATCGAACAGCCAATGGTGAGTTAAAACTTGGTGACTGCTCTCTCAAAAAGGCACAGGAAGAACCTCAGTAAGAAACTTTAAATGCTAAGACGGTTGATTAAGTGGCAAGTTCATAAGTTGATGGTAGGTTAGTTGGCCATGTTTCCAAAAATTAGCACAGGCTCTTTCCATTCTTTTTAAAAACTCTTTTTTTCATTATCTACCATTCTTCCGCTGGAACATAACATCATTTTTGGAAGCTAGCAGGACTAGGCTTCCACCAGCTCAGCTTACCATAAGGCTAAATTAATTGGTTCCAAGTGTGTCTTGGAACCTGGCAGCACCAATTGAGCGTAATAACACAAACAGACAGAATTAACTCACATGTCAAGAAAGTTAAATTTTTTTATTCCCTGATAAATATTAAAAATACATTCATGCCTCTACTAGGGAATAATAAAGCTGTTCCCCAAACTGCATGGGAAAATAAATTGGCCCATAGTCACAAGAACAGACTGTTGCAAAGGGCAGAGAACAGTTCCTCAAGGTTTCCACATAACTGGCTTAAATAAGCTTTATTCAACATATTCCTTTATTACCACCACAATTGGCTTTGGGGCCACAACTACATTTCATTATGCATGAACAGATCTTCATTTCAATACATTCTATTAAGCTGTGGCTGATAGTGTTCTAAATTAATTAGCATGTCATACACCTTCACAGGCAAGGTCACAAGGTTTGGAATCTGCTACAGCAATACCAGATTTTTAATTTAATTTGCAGTTTTATAAAGCTAAATTACAAAAGGAAAATAGTCCATTCACAGCAAGGGATTTAATAAGGCTAACAAAAACTGCAGGCAGTAATTTAATTGTTGTTTCATTCAAATGAAGCACTTGCTGTCCTCTGGGGTTGCCTGATTATCAAAGGGTCCTTTCACTCCTCTAGCTTTACAGCTCAATGTGTGTCAGGTTAATGGACTTTGGACAGACACTTGTAGTATATTGGTAATGTATCTATCTTTTAAAAAAAAACTGCCTTGCATACACTCACAGTCTATATCCTCAGTAATGAAATGAGCTTTTTTATAAATGTTTAGCTTGGTCTTACAAGCAAATGAGCTTCTCTCATCTCATTCTTGCATAAAAACACTAAAGTACATCTTACGTCTTTAAAAAAGGAACTAGGGGAGCAGAAATGACAATGAACAACTCTGCAGTGTAATACTTTTTCTGTCTTTTGAATTGTTGTGGTCCGTTCTATCTCTCGTATTGTTTCCCTCTGTCCCATCTGACTCTCCACTGTTTTTCCATCATTCCCACTGCAGCCTTCTGATCATGTTTAATTCCCCACCTGCTCTCCGTAGATTAACGTCTCCTTGTGTAATCCCATTAAGTGCCCTGTGTTTCCGCATGGTGCTCATTACTCCTCTACCACACCACGGCGGAGTCTGGAATTGACTCAGGCCTGACATCCAGCCCCGCATGAGGCCATCCTCAGTCCTTCATCATTCAACATTTTGCAACCCCGGCTGCCCTCTAAACTTGACTTTGCTTTTTCCATATGATATGAGGAAACTTCTGAGTCACATAGTGAATGTCTAGAACTGGGAGACAAATACCCAGTGGAGAGACCTGAGGACATTCTCTTGCTGGTGTTGTTCTGGAGTTGAATTGATCCATTACTTTGGTCTGACATATTTTGAGTGATTATTATGAAACTCATACTGATTTCCACGGTACCCAGAGAGTACATTTTAATGACTTTGGTGATCTCCTGACTTTTCATCCACCACCATCTGGTCAAAATTGAATTTGTCCAATTTGGTTTACAATCAAATAAATCACTCTCAACTTTGCGTTCAGTGCTATTAAGCAAAAGTTAGCAAATTGACATGTTAAAATATGATAGTAAATGGTGAGACCATGTTGCCTTGTCATCAAACCAGCTGCAAAGCCAAATCGGACTGGGGCTCAAAGTTGGGGTTCAATGGTGCCTTACCTACTTCCTACCATCTTATTTAGTCCCTCTTTTCTCGGATAAAATGTATCTTCGAAAGCAGCCTTCACTGCACTTCTGTAACGTTTTTTATTATCAAATGGGGCTAGGAGGGCAAAGAGGGTTTGTCAAAAGGGGGTGGCAATGGCCCTCTTGCTTGGACCATGGCAGTCTTTGTTGTGATCGCTTTATCTTCAGTGTTATTTTTTCCTCACAATTAATTGTTTAACCTCTACTAGGAAGCACAGTTTGACTCTAAAAAGTGTTCATGCTAGGCTGGGGCCTTTCTATGTAGAGTTTGCATGTCACCAATATTGTGCCTAGTGAACTGACATGTTAGTTCAATGATCTCCAAAGATAAGCAGATTAGATATTTATAATGGATGGATGTTTCAGCTCTTGTCTTGAGCATGTGGTTTGTCACACGCTAACTAGCTGACCATCCCCAACAGATTTCAATTAAAATTTTTGAAATGTCAATACTTGCTGTCGCAGAGGGAGAGGACATTGCCTGTGCTCAATCATTCGACCATGCTTATTGGATCAATGGGTAATCAGCCAACATTTTGGGGGCGATAAAGATGGTGCTAAATTGCTGTCATAAACTAGTTACAGTGGACATTGCAGCTGGTGATCACACAGCTGGCTAGCATTTAAACAATTCTTTCAAAAGAAAGATTGGGATGTTGGTGCGGAAGCCACCTCAATGACACATTTAACTCCACATTGTGTAACACAATAAGCATTTATCAGCTTGTTTTCTCAACAGCTCTCTCTAAAGGCTGACTGTCAACTCCCATTATCTCTCTCATATATCTGTCTATCTGTTTGGGGTGTTTCTCCCCACGGCCTGAGGAAGTGGTCACACCAGTGTCTGACAAACTTATCTCTCTGATGTGTGGTAGTGCGAATGAGATCCTATCACGGCTCGCAGTTTATATTTGTAGGGCTGGGGGTCATGAAACAATGCTTTTTTGCTCTATATTATCTGCATGACAAAATGTATACATCTCTGCAGCGTCGCCAAAAACCATCCTCTTTTTTATTTAATATTCTCTTTGGGTCCTCCTCGATTTGTTTGATCGTGAGAGATAAAAGCTCTCTTGAATAAAGTTTCCCTGGGATGTGGTTAGTACTTGGTGGCCTCCAGACTGTCTAGCGTGCTTTGCAGTCCAGCCACATCATGCGGGCACACCAGAGTGAAGCATTCTGGGAAAATAAGTCTCCTCTGCAGCTAAGTGTGATTTATGTGCAGCAGGACACCAGTGAGAAGTTCTGACAAAACATCTCCTTCTATGATCCCTTCAGTGTTGGCAGGCAATAGAAGAAATAGAGTCCATGTGTCAGTCACTCACCTTAAACACTTCCACTGACACCAGACCTGGGCTATAGATCTGATGCGAGGGGAGGAAGTCTACTCCGCTTGGGATCCAACAGATCTATGAATGTTTTTTAATGGGGAAGATGCCGGCAACACATCCCTGCCGGACCAGCAGCCAGTAACTAACTCCCGCTGTCTTTAAAGTCCAGGCAAGCAGGAGCACTCGTTTACCCAAGCATCATTAATCTTACTTTTCCTCGGCCTGTCCTCCTTCCACCTCCTCTTCTCCAAGGGTGGTCTCCCTCGGGCACTCGTTTTCCTCCCCGACTCGTTTTGCTTCTGTGAAAAACACACACACACACACACACACACACACACACACACACACACACACACACACACACACACACACACACACACACACACACACACACACACACACTCACTCATGCCCTCCCTCTCTCTTTCAACCCAGTAGTGAGTACATGAGCGGCAAATGTCCTGAGAGCCTGTATCAGACAGGAGAGAGCTCCCACACACACACACACACACACACACACACACACACACACACACACACACACACACACACACACACACACACACACACACACACACACACACACACACACACAATGTGATTATAAAGCAGGAGTAAGCATTGTGATGACTCAGCACCTTTGGTCAAACATGCACATTACAACCCACAAAATACTTTCATAAAGTGCGACTAAGTAAGCTACTGTATGGAGGAAACTTTTTTTGTTTGTTTTACAAAGCAGTACATTCTTCTAACCTTCTATTATTGCACAGAACTCATTTGGAGGATGTTGGAGTGGATGGTTGGGTGAACACAGCATACATCCTTCAGTCTTTAGGTTGAGACTAATAAGGCTGCATTCAACCAAATCATTTGAGGTGCCTAAACATAACCATACAAACAAAATGGATGCTAGCATACTAATCATATATCATAAGTGCAACAATTTAAATGTAGTCGGTCTATATATACCATATATAGACCTTTTTATATGTTTACTTGTATATAAGATTTTGCACTTTCTTTTCTTGACTTTTTTGAACACTGCAAAAGTCCCTGTTTGACTAGTAAAGGATTATCTTAAATCATAATATAATCATGCTTTATCTAACAGGAATGGACATTGTAGTAACAAGAGTGTGTGTTGAGAGTGTATTTGCATGGCTAAAAAAAAAACTAAAAGTAATTGTTTCCTCTACATCCTATCCTAAGAAATCTCAAAAATAGCAACAGAGGTTGCTCTTTTTGAGATTTCTTCCTTTTTTCATGTTGAGAGTATTTCTTTTAAATCCAGACTGTGGGTACGGTTGAATTGTCCAAAAATCAGTTCCTATCGTCCTTTCCTATACTCTATTCCTTGACCTCTGTGTGAAACGTCATGGGGTTAAGGAATAGTGGATAGGAGAATTCAAAAGGACTTGGGAAAAGAGACTGTGGGGCTTTGAGAATCCGACTGCACTTACACTATCCCACGTGTTTATGGTGCGCCAGCGGACGTTATTATTGTGCGTCTGATGTGGGAAACTACAGTTCTCTGTACAGAACTGCCGTAGGCCATAGAGACTCTGCACCATGCTCTGATGGTGCTGTTTTATGCTTTATGAACGTGGAAAGTGAAACATATTTCTTCACTGGGTTGGAACTGTACGAAAGAAAAAAAAGGAAAGTTAAACTTATGCTTGTCACCCCTGTGACAAACACTGCGAAATGTGGACTTTATTTGATAATTTCAGTAAAATAAAAACTTTCATATTTCTGCTTTTTATTAATATAGTGCTGAACATTCAAAACAAAGCACTTTAGGCATGCGTTTTTTCTTAATAAGCACCGTGAATTTCATGATAGCATTTCTCGATCACGATCGACTGTTTCCATGAACGGCCAAATGTGATGCTAAGCTAAAAGTTGCGGCCGCAAGGCGTTGAGGGACAGCACTTTCACCCTTCCTTTCGTAAAGGAAGGTCCAGTGTTTCCTAAGCTAAAGGAGGGTATAAAGGAAGTTCAAAGGCTCCTTTCCTATCATCTAGAGAATTCGAACAGCTCTTATCATGACTGCCACTTCATGGCTGGATCATTTCACTCCGTTAGTAACCTTCCTAAGATAAAATGACAATTCTACCACAACTTGAGTTTTCTAATTGCCAATTATAAAGGAAATCTTTATCATATTTTCTGCATAAGGTATTGTTAATGTCATGGCATAGGGTTGCCAGTCACAAACGCATACTGTACTGAATACTAGAGGTCTTCAAAGTTCTGATTTGTGAAGAGACCCAACAATATAGGACACAGACCGGGGGGGGACCAGATCCAGTAGGCAACATTCTTATAACTGCAAGCGGTTAACAAGTTATATATTTTTCTAACTTGTCAAAAAAAAGCTTTGTGTCTTCTCCAGTGATTTCGGCCGTGAAACATATAATCCCTCCTCCTTGCCAATAAAGTTAGTAAAATACACCCTAGTTTTTTGTGATTCCTCTCTTGCTGATTGAAACAAAGAACATGGCTAATCCGCAAGTTATTTTATTATTAAAGTCCACTTCCTTTGATGTTGACTGATGAAGAATGCAAAAATGTTTTCTAACATCTAACTAAAAGCATTTAAAACTGCTGTTCTGCTTTTGTTTCAAAGATAAGTCTACAAGAAGGTAAGTTCACAGCAAATGCTCTCGCTCACACTCCCCATTGCAGATGAATAAAAACACCTTGCACGTTGAAATGAAATGTCAAGTCTTACATAACTGCGAGAGGCATTTGCGTCGCCACCTCATGCTGTGTATCCTTATGTCATACACCTTTTTAAACATGACAGTTTACATGTGAAGCAAACAATGTTAGCTTGGGGATTTGGTGAAAGAAATGGATGCTGCACTGCTTGGAAAAACAAGTGTGTGTTTTCATACTCTCAGATACTTTACAAAAGTTGTTGTGGCCGTTATACTTAAGGTTTCATCAGAAAAAAGGGTCTGTGTCTGTTTGAGTGATGACTCAGAGAAACAAGCACTGAGTTTTTTTGAGGAAACTTCAAAGTTTGTGGCAGTTTGAATACATTTATTTGACCGGCCTTGCATGAAACAACAGTGGATGAAAGAAAGGCACACAATGAGATAGCTTTGATCTGAATAGGTAGGAGCTCTTGGCCACTCGATGCAGAGGCCTTGAGGACCACTTTGCATATTACTGAGTTTAGAGGGTCTGAGTTTGAGGAGCTCTTCTTTTTATATGCTATTGTGAAGAACATTCACATTCAGTCCTTTTGTGCTGTCCATCATTTACTGTGGCCATTTTAGTTTAGTCCTGTAAAGATCAAGATAGATGCTTCTTTGGGTTGCATTGTAATGATGAATTTCACTGTTGACTTTTTTTATCGATTTATCGATAGTCAAAATGTAATCTGACAGTGTTCCACATTTTAGTTTTGCATTTCATTAGGAGAAAAATGGAAAGCTTTAAGCCATTTGTCACTTTTATTGAGTGAGCACTTCTTATTACAAAGTACAAACAATTTTTCTTGAGAGTTTGGCTCCAAACAAAGATGCATTAATAAGCTGTTGTCAAAAAAGCAAGCTGATTACCAACACACAAAGGCAAAAAGGGACCTAATGAAAAGCACCTCTGCATGTGACAGCTCCTTCAGTTAAAAAAAATGTCTTGTTATACTTTAATTAAAGACCTTCTTCATTGTTAAATTAGGTGATTGTAGAACAATGATTTATAGTGAAAGTATTTTTATCCTGCAAAGAGGAACGGTCACAATAGAATGGTACAATACAGGCCTTTGTTTCAAACTAATACATATCTATTCACATTATGTGAATGTGCGCTACCTTTTTTACTTTGACTCTTTACTATTTACAATTTACAGTACTGAATACCTTTGTGAGTTGTTAACAGTTTCACTCCACTTGGCAAATAAAAAATAATATATATATCCAATGAAAACTGATGAGAAAAGTCCAAAAGATTAAACTACGGAAGCCGAGAACGGCCATGGATTTTTCTCTTTTTTATGCACTGTTTTCTCGTGATAATGACTTATTATCTAGTTATCTCGATATAGCAAAGATTGTTTTCTGAATTAATTTATTTCGTCATCTCGACATAACAAAGATCGTTTTCTCGAGATAACAAATTCATTATTTTGTTGTCTCGATATAACAGAAATATTTACGTTACCTTAGCTTAAGCAGCCGGATAGATGGGAGTTTGTCAGCCTCTCATCTTCTAACCGGTAGCCCCTAAACAAACCCAGTTAAGTAAACAAACATGAAGTGTAACTTCCTGGTAAGTTACACCTACTGCCAGTGGCTACGGAAGCCATTCGTGGCAGCTCTTGTAGGTTGAAATCAGATTGAAATCAGGTTGAAATCAAGTCGAACATATTATAAATTAATTCGTTATCACGAGAAAATGATCTTTGTTATGTCGAGATAACAAAATAATTCATTTGTTCTAACGAGAAAACGATCCTTTGTTATATCGAGATGATGAGATAATAAATCGTTATCACGACATAACAATGCATAGAAAAAAAAATCCATGGCTGTTCTCGGCTTCCATGGAAATTACAATTGTCTAGCTCAACATTTTTTTCCATTCATATCCCATTAATCACTTTTTGACCATGGGTAATGGTTCAACCCTATGTTCTACTTGACAAGAAACTATAGCTCTATCTTGTTATAGTCAAATACTTCTTATGTAAAGACTCAGATGCGAGGTCCTTCTTAAACATATTAACAATTATCCAATCATTTAAGAGAAAGAGAGTATAAGGATAACATGACATTCTATCACTATTGTACTGGATCCCATAGTTACCAGGTGGTGGCAGTGATTTGGTTTAATGTGGAGCATAACTTCCATACTTATTATCTCAATGACTTTCTTCTCCATGCATCCTATAGCTCATCAGTTAGCACACTTCTAAGGCTAATTGATTCATGCATCTATGCACTCTATGAATAGATCTAACACATACCGTAGCTCAGATCGTGCAATTTTTCAAGCTAAACGTTAATGCAAGTAAGGTTTCAGTAAAATCTCTGCCACTCCACTAGCATAGTGCAGAAACCCAATTCCGAAGGTCTGCATCTTTGGATACGTTTAATTATTTTATGTTGGATATATATACCTTTTTATTGTCATTTTAATTGGCTTATGTCATTTCCAGAATCTCCCCGCAGTTCCTAAGTGCTGACTGAAAGGAGAAACAACAGGGCAGCAAGACATCTCACAGTGCCCTGCATTTAATTAAATTAACGTTGTTTAACCTCTGCAAAGTAACAGTATTTAGAGCATCCACCCTTTTCATCAATTAGTCTATTTTTTTTTCCCCTTCCTAAGTGCGTTGATTGATTTGTTGTTCTCATCAACAAACTGCCTTTCCGTTAATGTGGGGCAGTTAAGGGGGGTGATCATTAAAAATCCATTGTTTGAGAGAACAACTTCAAAAGCTTGGCAAGACTGCCGGCCCGTCTCCCAATGAGTGCAATTAATGTTCCCAATGGTTGCTAATAACAGCGAGATGGAGTGTACCAAACAAGCGAGGAAAAATCGGAGAGAATCAGATCTTCAGCATATGACCAGAGGGAGGGAGAGGGAGAAAAATCTCTTTATAGATTCCGCCCTAATTGACTGCTTTATTATCAGTTATTCACAACAGTCTTTTGGGAAGCAGCCACCCGTGGTTTATAAAGACCATAGCTTGATTGCTCAAGAGGGCAAGAACCCCAGGGGGCACCGGTCCCAAACTACAGCATTTTGGAAATTTGCCTTCAATGCCTGTATACCTGTGCAGCTGAGCAACCAATGGGGTAGAAAATACAGTTTCTTGTTTACGTCTGGATGGCTAGAATCCAACATGTGTAGCTCTTTGCTAAGATTATTTGCCTGAATTGATTAGATTTGGTTTAGCAAAAAACTCCACCTGTTAGTCACAGACCACCTACACTGATTGAGTTAAACTTTCTAAAGTTATTGTTTTCGGCCATGTCAAACATTTATAACAAATGGAAGGAATTTAAAATGGTAAAATCAATATTCAGCGATGGCCAAATAATCACAACGACGAGGTTTATAGCCAGCCTTGGGACCTTTGTTCAATGTGATATCCATCTCTTTCTCGCCTCCATTTCAATACTGTTCTTTGTTAAACACAAGCAAACATGCCCCAAAGTAACATGGTAGTTGTTAGTTTGCTAATGTGTTCAACCTTCGACCTAGTTTATCATTTTCTCCTTCCTCTGTCTGTATTGCGATGGCATAGTTTTTCGGCCTTCCAGGTGCTGTTATCTTCATTAAGGAGGGGCAGCCTCGGCTTCAGAAGCCTTGTTGTTCCCATACTGGGTACGAGCTCATGCTGACCTAAGATTGGCTTTATTGTTTAGGGACAGCTGGCGCCAGTTTATCTGGCCCCAGACACTCCGGTAAACACCTTATTTTTGACTTAGATGACAGTTTTAGTTAGGGGTAGAAACGTAGGGTTCATATTTGTTTAGTCTGGCAACTGAAGAATGTTGATTGTCCATTCGGAACTGGTTAAAACCTCGTATTGTAGTAGAGATTTTCAGAATTGGTCGGGCAACCGCTCTGTCAACTCTTGGCTGCAGTAAATGTCTTGTCAATTCTCCGGCCGTAACTCCAAATAAATCCATCAGTGTTTTGCCATCAAGTTCCTGCTCTCCCGTGTCTCTCTGAGTTTTGTCTCCATTGCTTCGGAAGCTTCCACCACAATGTTGCTGTTGTAGATCTTTATCTAGAAATCAATTTATGTTTCTTTAGAAGCCTTTGTTTTGCTGTCACACATTCGTCTGAACTGTTAAGTGTAGTTTTGTTTCACGACCTAAAGAGCTTACTATTTTTAACCAGAAAATAGATATACATACTCTTGTATTGTTGACTACAGTGCACCATAGTTACGGCAAAAACAAACAGTGCCCATGATTCACGACAGACCATCTGCAGTACGTGAAACATTCCTCTGCTAATTGTTCCAGGTGTTGAGAACGATGAATAACACCTTACATATGCTAAACAAATTAAGTCATAGATATGGTTTGAACAATATAATGCTCACAATTCAACTTTTAACTGACATGCCTAAAGACAGCAAACAATTACTTGGGAATGATACCACATTTTAATAAACACCATTTTGAGTGAACTTTAGTCAATCCTCATTCACTGAGCAGGAGCCCATATTTAAATGTGTTTGGTTTGGTTTAAGATGTGTCTTTTGATTTTGTAGAATGCATTTTTCATCTAATCTTGGAAAGTTGGTTAACATATTTTCTTTGACGGATGATTTCATTAAAGTATTGGTGAATTTAATTATAAGATGAAAATCAATATACTCTATATGAAGTACTGGAAGTGTTATGCTAAAACATAATACAGGTCACCGGCAAATGGCCGACCAAAAGGCCAAATACACTGCCCAGCCAAAAAAAAAAGGTCACAAGCCTTTGGGGGCAGTGCTATGATCTGGGGTTGCTGCAGTTGGTCTGGTCTAGGTTCAGCAATGTTATGTCCCCAAAGAATGAGGTCAGCTGACTACCTGAATATACTGAATGACCAGGTTATTCCATCAATGGATTTTTTCTTCCCTGATGGCATGTTCCAAGATGACAGTGCCAGGATCCATCGGGCTCAAATTGTGAAAGAGTGGTTCAGGGAGCATGAGACATCATTTCACACATGGATTGGCCACCACAGAATCCAGACCTGAACCCGAGAATCTTTGGGATGTGCTGGAGAAGACTTTGCACAGAGGTCCGAATCTCCTGTCATCAATACAAGATCTTTGGGAAAAATCTAAAGGCGGTCCAACAAATATTTGAGTGTGTGTTTTTTTTGGCCTGGTAGTGTATGATGAACTGCAAAAATTGCCCTCAGTAAAATGCAGAACTGCGCCAGGTTTCTTTTTCACCACCAAAGAACAGTCCCCAAAAAACATTAGAACAATTCCAAAGGGAAAGCAATGTGTTTCTCCTCTTTTTTCACACTATAATTCACTTTTAGTCCAAAATGAGATGTCAGCGGCTAACAATAGGCAATGATAACCTTTGAATCACCACAAATACGAGAAATCCTTGGGAATGCAGTCATAAAATACCAATTGGTCCAGTAGTATGCAAGATTAGCTGTGGACATAGAGAGCAAAAATAACACTCAAGCAAAAAACAACAACATAATAAACCTTTTATACAGCCATTAGATAAAACCTGCAGTATAACCTATTATGGAGAGCAATGTAAATAATCAAATGTATAAGATGTGATAAGGAGAGGAACTCTAAGTTCAAGGACAGTATCAGGAAATGTATATGAGTGTGTGGAGCTGGGATGGGTTTGCAGAGTCAGGATAACAATGTAATTTGCTGAATTAACAAGGTGCTTTACTGGGTTCACTGCAGGCAGGAGCGGGAAATACTCAAAGTAAAAGAACAACTGAGGCTCAACCGCAGAGACGTAGCAAGCGATGAGCACAATTGACTGGAATAATTGGTAGATAGTGACACATCTGCATAAGCTATAGTATTAGTACTCCCTGACAGCTGGGAATTACAGGGGTGGGTGACACAGAGCAGAAGTGTGTAACTCAGTCAGTTGTATGAGTCCCACCCCTCCCCATCTTTCCTGAAACCCTTGTATCTGTGTCTTCTTAAACTATTGTGGAGAATTTCGCTGACATCTAACATTTCCTCCGAGTGCTGCTCAAAAGAGTGAATTGACTTTGTCATGTACCTCGATGCCATTAAACCCCCCTGTTTGCTCTTCGCCTCAGGGGCATCGCTTTCCTTGCGTTTAATAACCTTTATGCCGGGGCTTCAGGTCTCACTGTTGTTTTGTTTCGTACAACGGTGGAATGATGCTAGGGATGAATAAATGAAGAGGAGCACTGGCAACTCACGCTGTGGTTTATCGTACCTCTTAAGGAAGAGGTATCCTTAGTGAATGTCAGGTAAAGGTATGGAAACACAGACGTAAAAGTATGACTGTACAGGCAAAACCCTCAAGGTCAGGACATTTAGGAATAAAGAGATGGATTATGAAAAGGGATGGAACAGAGGGGTCATGTGTTGGAAAAGGAAATTCCAGCATTCCCTCCTGCCTATCTGTCTCTCCCCATTCCTTACTTCAAGCTCTGTGGCTGTACCTTCCATTACTAAACACGACACTTATAAGCAGTTGTTTCCCCGTGCAGCCATTAGCTGTGTTCCCTGTCAGCTGACGTTAGATCCCTGCTATTTTAACACCCCTAATGCTATGTTTGCTTTGTTCCCTGTCAGCTGACGTTTGATCATCCACATAGCACCGCCAATGCTGTGTTAGCTTTGTGAACTATTCGCTAATGTCGGATCAACCGCAGCTTACCCCGGCTTATGTAATATTAGCTTTATGTGTTTTTAGCTTATCTTGGTGTGCGCATAGTCTGAGTCCGGTAATATTAGCACGTACTGTGCAATGGGAATAGATTATTTTATGATGATCTGCAACACCTCTGCCAATAAATTAGTCTGGACACACCCCTGATGAAGACATATGTGTTCTTTTAATTACAATTTGGACGGAAGCACCCACCAATGAATTATTTAAGATTTTAAATAAGTGCTACAGCAAAATGTTTTATTATTGTTTAATTATCATAGCAGCAAATTATTATTTTTGAGTAGTTAACATGTTTTTTACCCTTGAAATATGACATAAAATAAATGAAGTTGCTGATTAATAACATCAGTAGCTAATCAATCATTTCTGTCCTGTTTATGAATAACATCAAACTTCTACTTCTCCCTTACATTACATTTTACATATATAAACCCCAATGATTAAGAATCAGAATCCTTTATTCGTCCAAAATTGTGAATAAATATTAAAACACAAAGGTGTAGGTTGCACATCTTACAATTTCATTTATTATCTTAATAGTTATTAGTAGATCAAACAATATTTAATATGTTGCATTGTTGGAGGAGCTCGGGACCCAAGATTTTCATTGCCATAAATACACTGTAACTACTGCGCATATGATAATAAATCCCTTGAATCCCATATGTGTATATTGCAAGAGCAATGGTATTGCACAGCATATTTTATACTCACAGGCAGTGTTATTGCACAACAGGGATGTTATAGTCTGTTTTTCTCCTGGCACAGACTCCCCATACTTACACAAAACACAAACCTTATTGTCTGCCTGGTGTCTGGTTAAGAGACTGCTGTGCAGCTCTCTGCCCTCCTGCTGTTGATGTTGATGTTCCTGGAGAACTGTGTGAACAGGCAGCGCAGGCCAGAATGTCCCCAAGGTGTGGAGGCCGGCGCTGGCTGCACTAATGCTCACCGAAGCCAGCAGGTTAAACAAAGTCACCTGAGACTACTGTATTAGTTTGTTCTGCATCTATTCATGCCTTTAACCATACTTTTAACACTAGGACCAAAGAAAACATCTTCAGAAAATGTTAAAGAAAGAAAACAAAAAAGGTATTTTTGAGTGAAAACAAAACAAAACAAAACAGAAAAGTGAAGTAAAGTCATTATCATTTTGAATTCAGATCAAGACGGGATGAAAGAAGCTGTGAATAAAGGCTGAGGCGCTGAACTACAGTGAATTCAAATTACTCTCCCGTAGTCGAGACAAATGTCAGACACGTCGCACCTTTGTCAACACCGCAAGATGAGGAGCTGGCACCTTCAGGGTCTTCATTTTATTTTAATGCATAGAGGTGGAGGGGTGAGTGCAGATAGCTGTCATACAAACGCAGATGCAATGCATTATGGTCTAGTCATGTGAATATTTATGATAACAAAAAAAGACATTCATAAACATAGCTTTCCTCCTTCCAAGGCTTCAAGGTTACATTTTAGATACGTTTCAGTTTCTTTAGAAGTATACTTTCAGTCTACGTATACGTCCAGTCGGGTCCTGTTGTATCTCCATTCCTGTTTCCCCCCCTCCTTCTCATAAACTTAGTTTGACCCCGAGGATAGTAAGCAACACTATTCTAGCCAGTTGACCCGAATAAGCACCAGTACGATCTTTGTTTGCTTTTAAAAATCTTGCATCGGAGTGAATCCTGCTGGAATACTTTTTCTGCACGGAAAGCTCACGGTTTGCAACTCCATATTGAAAAACAAACAAACAAGACAGTTGATTTTTTTACTAAAGACAGCTTTTGCATACACACATGCTCACATAAACACACACAGAGTGTAGCTACTAACACCCACAAACAGCAGACATTTCATGTAAGGTAAACAATATCCTGCTCAGAGGCTGTCTAATTAATGACCTACACAGTATAAGACACACCACTGCTTTCCTTGTCTTCACTGAGGGGTAAAAAATGGAAATGAAGAGGATCGTTATGCGTAATGCATCATTAATGAAAGCATTTTGTTGCACTTATGCAGAAAATATAAAAACCAAGCTGAGATTTGCCAGAGGGCAGAAAGAGAAGAGAATGTGGGGCAGCTGGATATTATTCATCCACTCCATGATATTCAACCTTACACTAATACTTCCATGTATGCTTTGATTTTCTATTTTGTTATTCTTGCACTCCAGTGATTCAAGGTAGCCTATTCTTTGATGGACTGAGGGGTTTTCATATAATCAAAGCAGAAAATAAATGGTTATTTAAAGTAAGAGTGGGTAGTTCAAATCATACAATGCAATGGTTCAAAGGGCTATAATAACCACAAACTATAGCTAAGACTTCTTTATCCAGTATCACTCAGTGTATAATAAAATTAGGTTAGACTCATGGATTGTCAGCAACAGGATTACGCTCCACCAACATGGAACAGTTAACAGATACAACGTTAGATTACTGAAACCTGTACCATAACTTCAACATCCTGGCTAGCTTAACTAGAAGTGGATTGAACAGTGCCCATACTCAGAAAAAAACACTACACTAAACACTGTTTTAGTCGCACCAGTGTTCCAAAACATATCAATGCGTACATTCACACAAGATATAATATGGCTGTTAGTAACAATAAGTGTGGAACATCTCTCCAGGACTGTTGGCAAAGTGAAGCAACATTAGAAGTACCACTCCACCCAGAGGTGGGAAGTAACACAGATGTACTCATGTAGTGTACTTAAGTGCAATTTAGAGATACTTGTACATTACTTGAGTATTTCCATCCTATGCTCCTTTGCACTTCTACTCCACTACAATTCAGAGGTAAATCGTTCACTTTTACTTCACTACCTGTATTGAATACCTTTAGTTACTTTACAGATTTGGATTAATGGTGTGAAATATAATCAACACTTAATCAGACTTTGGTTACACCTGGAGTATTCACATTTTACCCTGCAGTATACAAAGTAATTACACTAGCTGCACCTTTACCAGCTTTGAGAACACTTTAATGATCTGTAATTATAAAACATATCATATATATTATTTTTGAAATGGACCAATCTGCATAATGAGTACTTTTATGTTGGTACTTTAAGTATATTTTGATGCTAATACTTTTGTAATTTTGCTGGAGTAACATTTTGATTGCAGGACTTTTACTTGCAGAGTATTCCTATACTACTTCTAAGTGCAAGATCTGAGTACTTCTACCACCACTGCCTCCACCCTATAAAAGAGCTGCACAGCTTTCCACTGGTTGCACAATAAATGCGAAAATACAAATATTGTTTGTAATTAGCCAAATAATAAAATCAATAGAATGCTACAGTATAGCCTGAGATGAAAAAGACCACCTGCCAGCTGTTACTGTTTCTTCCATGGCAACTACCCCAGTATCTGCAGCCAGAACAGGAGGACTATTCATTAATCAAAAATGTAAATTGGGATGTCTCTATTACTTTCATACTGGCATACTTGATGTCCTTTTTATAAAAAGCCTCAGGTCATTGCATGTTGTGCTTTTATCACGCCTAGGGGGTATTATTCTGCTTGACGTTTCAATTATATACTCACAATATACTGGCCTTTCATGTTCTATAGCTCAACATGAACCCACGTTCTGATCAGAGAGCCCTGAATGATTCTATATTATTGTTTTTCAGTAGTTTTTGCAATGACATTTCTTATTTCCATCACACCAGAGTAGCTGGCAAAGTGGGAGAGCACTACACGCATTCATTAACGCTTCCTAATTTGACTGAAATTGTCCTTAATGTGAAGCAAATATACAATGTAATGTGAATGATGAAAGATGTGCTGCAAAAACAGAAATCATGCATCAAAGCTGAGACCATTCTCCTACTTCATATTAAGCACAACCAAGCAATGTTTTATGGGTTGCCATGCCAACCCCAGGTTCATAAATATACCTTGAAGCATATTTAATCACATTGACATCTGCTGGTAAACAATGTAGAATTGTGATAACGCTTTTTCCTTTAATTAAAAGTATTCACGTTATGTAGCAATAGGAATATATGGTTATCTCTATATAACTGTTACAAACTCAAAGTTGTGTTAATCATGAACCAATATATAAAATATGAGCAAAAAAAAAGTACAGAATGTTTCATAAATGACAAACCATGTTGATTTTTTTCTCAACAATTCTAGATATACATTACTTCATCATTATCGCTGATATTTTTGTAATATTTTTAATGTGTATTCCAGTAATTGGGATGCCCCAGGTGGTGCAGGAGGGAGAGTGCTCTCCACTGCAAGATGATGATATCAATGCTCCCAGTTTGGCCCCATAAACAAATTAGTGTCAGTGGGTGGGAAGCAGCTGAGGGATTGTGACCTTGTAACAGAAACAGGGACCTCAGTGCAGAAGGATTCAAGCTATAATCGGGATGCAACATTTTAGTAAAACCAAAAAAAACAAGGGTTTCCTACATGGCATTAGTCCACGCAGGAACCTTTGTACATCAAAAGTTGTCTCTCTCTACACTCTGAGTTTACACAAACAGATGTGCTGTAAAATATCATATTAACCCTACAGTCTGAAACCTGTAACTAGCACCCACACCTCAATTCAACAAATAAAGCAGACAACATATTGCTAGGATGTGCTGAAAATGGAAGCTATTACTGTTTTACTGGACGGTATTACTGTATTTATTTCAACATTAACTCAATTCATTTGTTACAATTCCTTTTTGGGAATGGGACCACACAATTTATACAAGTTGTCCATATTTATTTTAAATCACATATTCCAATGAAAGGAGGCTGTGATTTTTCAGAAAATATTGCCCTAATTCTAAAGCGATATTTATAACAAACTCTTGTGTAATATGTTCATGGATTTACATGCAATGGACAAGAGATCAAGCTTCAGTTTGGGGTGAGGTTGTAGATTCAACACTGGTCTGTGTGAGTGTGCTGTTGGGAGGCAGTGAATCAGATTGGGGGAATATCTGCATTCCTGTTGAAGAGGTGGGGGAGACGGAGAGGTGAGCCACTGTCATAGACCTTTCCATACATGGCCTGTCACAGTGGCAGTAATTAATGATATGGGGTGTGCTTTAGAGAGATATATGTGTTTGTGTGCAGTGCGAAGGTGTCCATGCACAGTATATCAGATATATGTGAGTGAAACGCTTAGTCAAAGCAGGTAAAAGCAGTATTTTTAACTAACAATGGATCACAAGATTGACACCTATTGAGTAAACCTCACAGGTAATTAGCACATGACCCGACACTTCCCTTCTGCTCTATGGGGATCTGTCAGCTGGTAGGTTTTGGTTTTCCAACCAACAGTTTTAATGTAGGTTCACTCTCACCACTCTTATCAACCTTATTTCCAGGCATTTGATTTCTGCCAAAAAGCTCTTAAAACTATGCAGAAACCCACCCTCAAAAAACTACTGGCAACTATGTTGAAGTTCGCTGAAGCATTATGTAGTTAAAAGCAAGCAACTTTCCTCAGTACAAAAAAGAGCAACAATATAACATGCCTCCAAATAAATGTTAAAGTTGTGACTGTGTCTGCAACATGTTTAACTACGTTTTCTTTATCAATGTGTTAAATCTGAGATGTACAGTTCTTTATTTATAAAGATATACAAATATTTATGTCATCGGTAGGGTAATGGCAAAACATACAGAAACTTCCCATAGTGACCTTAAGCGGATGTCACTACAATGACCATTTGGACTTTTACAACATAGCACAGGTGCTAACCAAAGCCTGGCTGGAGAGACTGGGTTTCCTGTACTTTTCTAAAGAACCGATGATACAAATAACTTCATGTGGAGCTATGAACCCACTTAGCAAAATAAATGCCAGGAGCAAGAAGATCGGTCCAAGGATTCATGAGATGATCCAAACTCAGATACATACAAATATACACACAGAGATGTTTTTCACAATAGTATGATGATGTATTTGCTATGATTAAACAAATATTTATCTTTATTCATTCCTAAAGTGTGCTAGAAAGAATAAACTGGAAATTGACCCCATGAAAATGTAATGGCTTAATTGCTATATTGTTGGCATTGACAATAAAAAATGTTCTCTAATGTCCTGAAATGTAGTTTTAGATTTATAAATACCGCCTGATGATCATGAAATGAGCTTCCAGCCGCGAACAAGCAAACGATGAATATCTATAATTGAATATACCTTAGAGAAACAATAGCATGGTTAAAGAACAATACTTGGTTTCATTTGAGATGTTGATTTTATTTTTTACAGGTACCGTATAAACTTAACAATTATAAATCTCCAATTTCAACACTTGTCCTTTACTGTAAAACCTTGCTTATACATTTTACATTCAAGAGACCTTGTTCACGGATGGAGGAAATGATTGGAGACCTTGCAATCACACATGCTGGTACAAAAATAGATCTGAAATATAGAGCTGAGATCATTCATCAAACAAGCTCAAATGAAAGAAATACTGGATTTTATGCGTTTTAGTTATGTAATAGCTAATCATTTGGTTTTTTTTGCCCATCTTTATGTGGAGCTGTTTATTGTTCATGCTGTTACAGACATTTGTTTACATACAATATTCAAATCAGCAGTTGAAAAATGATTGTGCGTGTGTCTGTTGTATCGCCGCCTGAGACCCCGTATAGCTTCTAAATGTTCTGATTTACATGTACACCTTGCTGTGCGCGGCTGCCAAATTACCTGTCAGGGGTAGTTTATCTGGTACTTAAACAATCATTTTCTCAAGCCTCCTGCATTTTCCTCCTATTAATACTCCATCAGTCATGCCTCACTTTTTTTATCATCGTGCTTCCTTGCCTGTGCTGCTTCAACAAGCAAAAGTGATCCTGAGTGTGTTTATGTCCAACTGAAGACCTGTTGTCCTTGAAGAAGATTTACACAGTTAAATAACTTTAGCCACAGAAAAAACTTTGCATATGCTCTCTTGAAAACAACGACGAGTGTAGGACCAAATGTAAGGTCTTTGTGTTTTGATTGTGGCTCACTTTCGCAGACAATGGCGGAGTATGTTGACCGTTTTTCTACCATACTTTCTTACCATTTTCCAACACAATCTGCCATCCCAATACCAATTGGACTATGATAATGTCTGTGTTCTCACAAGAAATGGTGAAAACACAAATTTTATGAGCGCCGCAAAGTGTTCTTCCCGTATTTAGCCCCTATATTTAGACTGCCTATAGTAGCAACAAAGAGGAAGAAATCTTTTTTATTTTATTGTGTATACATACAATCTGATCATTCTGGAAAAGTGCCTGAAATATGACATTTTTTCAGTTTTGCTTTGCAATAATCAATCCATAATAAATGAATAGTGGATTCCCACTTGCTACAAGGAAGCGTCATTAGTATCATCTGATCAAGATAGCCTCAAGCTAAGTGCATAAAACTGTATGTGGTGTTGACTAGAGTTCCTTTTATGTCAGATTAATAAATCAATATGTTCATATGGTTATTTTTTATTAATTCCAATCATTGTGAAACATTACACAATCCTGATTTGTGGTCCCATAGTCAGCCATTGATGGATGTAGACTTGATAACACATGTGATTAAATCTTTTTTCTGTTTTCCCCAGCTCTCTTTAGACCTGTCAATGAAAAGGAAGTGGCGTTTTAAGAGAACGTCGCTTTCGCCAAGCAGGCGTCCTCACACATGATTATAGCGGTTTATACCACCTACAGTGTCAGTAATCAAACTACAGAAAGGTAATCATGATAAAACTAAAGATAAAATAAGCTCATAAAGACAAAAAGGATTAAGAAAATGTGCTTTAAATGTAAACACATTATGAGACTAGTATTATTACAACAGTGTTTATGAATGCTAAGATGCTGATTATCTACCACTTTAGGTATGAGTTGATGAATAGCAACCAGATTTTGCCAGATTTTCATTTTATTGAATTGATAAAAACCTTTTCCTATTACTGTAAGTACAACCAATTTGGAATTTGGTTCTTCATACTCTCTTGGCCGAAGCGCAATGAGAGAAGTCCTTCCTGTGCATCTCTATACTCTGTTCCTCTTCTCCCACATCCATCTCCATCCCTATACCTTTCTTTCACTTTTGCCCTTTACTGCCATTCCTCACTCTCTCCATCTCCACCAGTCTTCCTCCTCATCTTCTGCTCCAATCCTCCCACTCCCTCTATCCATCTCCATTGTTACCTTTATCTCTCTCACACTCTGTCTATACTATTTTTCATTCAAAGAGTACATTCAAGATGCAGATAGATGTGATGGTCCGCTGGCTGGGAGCCCTCCGCAGCTGACACTTGGCAGACACTTTTCAGACTGTATAAATCTGCTGGCCCTTTTTTCCCCTCTGCATTTCCCCCTCATGCAGCTGGAGGATATGTATAAATTCAGTGAGGAATGATCACTCACCATCCATGGGGCTCTTAAAGTTTGAGTGACGGTTGTGGAGCAGTAGGTTTAGCTTTGATGAGGGGCAAGAGACTCAGACCATCTCAGCCCTAGTGTCAAATATATTGAGACAGGATGTTTTAAGAGAAAGTTAGAAATACGAGAGGAAAAAAATCACTTTTTGCCCCTTTTTGAGTCCATAACATCAATGTCTGAGACAGCTACAGGATGGGTTTTACTTAGAGTCAGTGTGTGTATGTGTGAACGCTTGTTGGACTCCATTGGATTTCAGATTGTGCTCACACACAAAAAAAAATAACCCTTAAGAATAATGTGAGCCAAGATGCAATTTCCTCCCCCATTGCCTATTTTTTTTGATTAATTTGATCATTTGATTCCTAAAGACTTGGCAACCACCACCAGCAGCCCGTCACCTTTATGGACTTTTCATGGAGCGAGTAGGAGTAGTTCACATTGATCTTTAGCAACCAATCGCTAGTGGGTGTGCACTGATAGCTGGCACCACAGTTTGTCTTCGTCTGTAACCGCCATGGAGAAAGAGTGGGAGGCACATTGGATCCACTCCATGTCCCCTTATTGACCTTTAGTCTGTCGATGAAAATGCTCCACGATGCTTAATGCACCTTGGCGGGGTTTAAATGTACCTTTTATAATGTCAGCCCCTTGGATGAGCTGCAGCTTTTCCAGGTTGCTTGCTGTATTTAGTCTGTGAGTAGAAATGGAGTGCTTTATCTGCTATATGAATCCATGATCAGCAAAAGGGAGCCAAAGAGGTAGTCCATTGTTTTCTTAAAGAAAGGAACAATAAAACAACATCATAACAATCCCCTCCATCCATAATTGCATCATTATGAAAATTATTCTTCCAATCATCAGACCTCTATAGAAAGAAAGGCAAAAAAAAAAGCACAATTGTACTTTCATTGCTGACATTTTGACTTGCAGGAAAAGAACAAAGGTTCTCAAACAGCCGTCATTACGTGCCACCTATTACTCAAGCGAGACTGGGGCTATTTATAGCACGCATATCATTAATTAACCGCACACACCGATTAAGTCTTATCGGATGTGAAATTCCAATCATCATTAATAAACATCAGATAGATAATCAATGATTTAGCTCTTAGCGAAGTGCGTCACAGAAACAACTCTAATTAAAACACAGAAGCACAAATAAAGTCATGAAAGCAATGCAAATAAAAATAAGTGTAATTGATTAAAATATTTTCTGAATTTGATATTTTAAGAATGTAGAATGCAACAAAATCTGTTAAAGAAATAACACAACCAGTGAAATCAGCTAACAACCCCCAAAAAATAGATTGGATTCAGTGTCTTGCCTTAATTTTCTTTTTCATATAGCCCTCATTTAGCTTTGAAAAATGGTCTATGCATACATATTCTTACTGCTCATACATTCATTCTCACATTCCCAGCACACATACTGCTTTGGTAAATAAAATAGTTTATGTGCTGTTCTGTTCTGGTACCCACACACAGCTGATGACGTCTCTTGTCCTTGGCGTTCTTCAGATTTACAGCTCTGATGTCAGTCTCTCAGGGTGTACAGCATAGATCTTAAGGTATGATATGGTTTTTTTTTAAGATCATATCCAAGATTGATTTCTCTTTTAACTTCAACCTAAGCTTTACAATCCTTATCATTTCCAGTGGCTAATGTTATATTCGTTGGATAATGCTGACACAGAGCAGATGGCAAATTAGGACATTTTGGAAACAGAAATAACAGCATATGTAGGAAAAATCATTAAAACGTGAGCCTTATGCAGCAGTGACCCTGCACGTCACCTCTCCTTCTCATCCTGACTCAATTTTCTTCACACCAGGCCAATCACAGTTATCACGAAGACATATTTATTCCTGTCTCTGTGCCCATTAAATCCAACAACAAAAGCAAAAGTGGCTTTGTTCCAGTAAATGAAATTTCTCACTGATAGGAGGAAGGGAATCAATTGCTGTTAGTTTCACTGTGCGTACGTGCAACCCGGAGATGCTGTGACTGTGGCCATGGAAGAGCTATAAGGGAATGCTTCAGATCAATAACATCGGGATTCAGACAAGCACTCTGATCGGCGAAATACTGAAGATGGAATGAGAGCATGTGTGTATGTTTGAGCCGGTGTGAACAACATATCTCCCAAAAGCACTAAGGGATGAGGTATTTTGACTCCAACACAACAACCACATCCTCCTGGGTGTAAATGCTCAGGAATGTCATTTTTCTCTTTACAATGTGAGTGCTAAGATCTTAGCTTTAATGCAACTTGACCCACTTTGGTGGAAAAATCTGGTTCAAAACAAAGAGACCTTTCCTTTTCCTTGACTTTGACGGGCCATCTACTGTAACACTCAGTGTGTGTTTGTATTAACATGTGGGGCAGTAGTGTGCTGTGTGTGCGTCTTGTCTACGAGAAGAGTGTTTCTTCTGCCAGTGACACTGATGGAGACGTGACTAGAACCTCAGTTGGCCACATTAGACTCTCATTATGCAGGAGTTACTTTGAGCCTCACACCAAATTGCCAATCACCCTTTCAAGCATACACACAAATGTGGCCCTTTGCATGTACAGCACACATGCAAAACAAGCTGTTAAGGATAAATATACACACATAAATAAATGCAGGGGCACATGCATACACACACAAAACCATGTACTCATCTTCCCAAGCTGTGATATTTGCCTGAATATTTTAACAAACATGCCCCATTCTGCTCGCCCTTACCCCCAATTCCTCAAATGCTCTGCCCCACGGCTCTTCAGCAGCGTCTCATCTGTCTTCTCCGCGCTGTCTACACTATGCATGCTTTAGTAGAATTAATAGAAGTCTCCCAGGCTCATCACAGTGAAATGGGTGCCATGTGCTGTGCTGTCTGCCAGCCTGTAATTCATGTATAATGCATCCTTTCTTCTCTTCGCTTGTCATGCAGCATAGGTTAAGAGACGCTTACTGAGTGGATCCAAGTATGACCGCATAGCGAAGGAGCATGGGTCAGTCAGTGGGGGTGAGAAAAAATGAGAAAGGAACAGTGGGGACGAAGGCAGGGTGAGGACAGAAACAGAGAATATAGAATATAGCAAAATAGTCAGTAAAAATAAATCTAATGGAAGGTAGAAGGCTACAATTATAATTATAATTTGATTATACAAAACTTCCTCTGGCTAAGATATTACTTTATAACTCAACTACATTTCTGGTTGGTATTTCAGACCTTTTAACCCGCTACAATTATTTGCCAAGATATACCAATGCAATTATCGAGCATGACCAACAACAGAAGTCACACTATGGGCAACTTTTAATACATTAATTAGGTACATTTTGCAAATAATATATCTGTATCCATAATTTAAACCTTTTTTTTTTAAAGGTCTCCACTCATTGTCAACAACCCAAAAATAACTATTACCCACTTATTTAGTCTCTCTCAGTCAAAAAATAAGGGTGATGTTGAAATGGATGAAGACAAACAAAAGAGGACAAACTGTACAGTAGGAATGGTGAGGAAATACAGAAGAATATCAAAGAAAAATCATGCAAATATGTCATATTATCCTATAGTTTCTGTGGAGTTTTATACCTTTCTTCAGTTATTGAACATTACATGTCTCTGACGATCACACTGTTAAACCATGTCAGCAGTCACTTTTACAAACTATAAATTAATTGCCTCTTATAGAGAAAAATCTTTGCCAAACTGGAATATTGTCGACTCCTCCGCATGAAGCCCACGTCCACGACATGACCATTTTAAATCGTTTGTTAAATGCACACAATAAAATACAACTTTGCAGCTTGATATTCGATCATGATCTGAGTGCTTGATAAAGCAATACATGTTTTTATACACATCCATCAGCAAAATGAATATTCAGTCTGAGCATATTTAAAAACATCAGTGTGACAGTTATGAGAAAAAAGGAAAAACTGTCGCATTGAATGCATCCTTTGGAAGCATGTGGACATCTGGTCAGGGACTTCTTTTCAGGTCTTCCCCTTTTTTTAAAGGTCCCTCAAAGGATATAGTACATACCGCTATATAACTGATAAAATAGACAAAAAACATCATTTTCAACATTGAGTCTAAACTGTACAAAACACCCATAACTTTGGGGACTAACTTCTGAATACCTTTTATTCACTGATATTTTGACCTGAAGTGAAGAATCTGTTCTTTCTCAAGGGACGATGGTTATCCATTTATACAGCAAGGAAACATTTAGCCTGCAGACAAGTGGTCAGGGTTTTCGCAAATGACCTTGCCAAATCATAATTCTGTATTATTATATTTTCCAAACTAACTTTTCTTAAATAATCAATACATTAGATTTATCTTCCCACACACACCAGTGGTTTATCATTGTTCAAGTATTCTGCATTCGTACCAGGCAGTCTTTGGTTCCCTTAGATTTTGATATACCTCATTGTGGTATGCAGATACAGGCAAGTGTGGTTTAAAGTGTGTCAGGGTTGGTTCCTTCAGTAATAGCACGTGTTTGAAACTTTAAAGACATGTGAAATTTTGAATTCTAAAAGAAGAAAGACAAGCCTGACATGAAGGTTACAAAAAAGGGTTGGAAACTTTCAAAACACTGGTTACGGCGGCATTGAAATATTTCATGTTTATTTTAAGATTAAAGAAAGTTGGTACGACACATAAAAGGTGTGCTGTACTATGAAGGACAAGAGAGGACGATTGTATTAACATTTTGCCCCAACCACAATCTTTTCCAATAATCAACCCTAACCCTAAACTTCTTCACTTGGACACTTGGAAACCAATTCATATTCTCAATTATTGCCATCCTTTTCTTGAGGAATTGACGGCTCTACACAATCTTTGCTTATGTGCAATTTTCATATTTTTGATAGAGATGTTTGTCTAGCCTTCAGTGCTTGATACTCTGTAGTGTTGGGTCACTTTAAGCCTTGAAATTGCATCGAACCTATTCTAAAAATGTAGTTTTTTTCAATATTTTTTGTGGTTGGCCTGTGCTTTTTACAGTCCACACAGCACCTTTAAGAGAGCAACAGGAACATTTGAGTTCTTTAATTAATAATTTATATTAATTATAGAATTTTCCTAGAATTTTTCTCTAACGGTGTCCATTAGGTGAATATTTTATACTAAAAATTGTTCTTCAATATGACATATAGACATGGTTATATGCTTATTTTAGTGTAATGTATAATTTGAAAGCAGCAGGGAATTATAATAGAAAATGTGTCATTGAAAATGAACCTAGTGATGACAACGGATACATTAATGTCACAGAATGCAATTTATTCCACCATGTTCGTCAATAGCTTTTGCTGCATGAGCTTATCAGATTAAATAATAATATGGGAGCAAACCAACAGGCAGCTCACGAGGTGTGAAAAACGTATTACCCATCTACACTATTCAGCAGTGTGTCGTTTTAAATGTAGCTCTGAGGCCACATTATGAATTAGAAATTGTCTTGAACTGCCTCAGATACTTCATCTGAAGTCAATCGGATGATATAAATAATTATACTCTATAGATCATTTTTTGGCTGTGGAGTTCCACATAATGGTGCCATCCATAGAGATAGAATGACAGTAGAACGGAATTAGAAGTTTTCACCGTCTTCTTTTGAGTAGCGGAAGCGTAAATGGCAAATTCTGTTAGTTGAATGGTATGTAATTTGAAAAAAGAAATTGTGTTTTATTCGCTTCACATGTCACTGGTATTTGCAATGCAACAGTTCACATAAAATTGGCCGCTGCTCTGACCATCTAGCTATTGTTGTAAATGGTTCCCAAAACTGTTGTTCAATGATATGTTGTGGTGGCACGGTTTTGTTTGAAATATTGTACAGATTGACACTTTGTTGTTGTACAATCATTGTCCCTAGTTGATGAAGTCTTCTAGCTTCTCTGGTGACATCAAATAATACGTTTTCCGCACCATGAGGCTGCCAACTTTGTCTTTTACTAAATTGTGTTGACAACTATTTGACATATTTCCATGTAAATTGGTACAGATATACCCTAAGAAATCTTGTATGTTGAATATTAATGAAGTCAACTAATTGAAATATCTTAGAAAAGTTGTTTTTCTTCCGTTCTGTGATGCAGTTAATTTGTAATAACCCAAAAAAGAAAGGCACATATGGGTGTGTGGGTGTATCTTCTTTTAAATTATTCTTTTTAGTTTTTTGTTTTTTTTCAAGTGTTTAGTTTTGCTCATGTAGACCTCTGCAATGTGTTGCCTTCTGTTCTGTTTGGGGCATAATGATGTTTCCATACTGTTGCTTTTAGCTTCATACCCAATTTGCAAGGAAATAAGTTATAGCATGTATTTAGTGGCAGACTATTGATTTGTTTAATATGCACTTTATAAAGTTGCAGCAGATAATTGGGAGTTCATCCAGAGAAGGATGTGGTGGTAACCTGTCAAAAAGCGGTCTGCGGTTTGTAATGCATTTGTTTTGCCTCGCTTGTTCGCCCTGTCATAGGTTTAAAATATGTTTCGATGTATCTTTTTTAATTACTGTAATATCACAAATGTGCTTAAATGGATAACCAGCAAATAACTCCTGCATTTATAATAACATAAAGATTGAGAAACAGTCTTAACAGTGTTTGGCAGTTGATTACATATTGACCAGGGTCACACAACATATGGGCATCTGTTTTCTCCAGAGAAACGTCTCATGCCAATCTCAGTACACTCCAACAACAAAACAGTGAGACATGTAATTTATGTTCAACTAGTTCCAGACGTTCACTGTAGATGAATAAATTGCCATCCCGGGAAAAAGTTGATACTGACCTTCAGGAAACTAAACTTCATGATACACTCCTACACATTCACTTGGAAATAAATACACCAGGGTTTTAGGAATTATCATACTTAATAAATATGTGTTAATCAGTGTTTAAAGTGAGCCTCTTGAATTAAACAACAGATGAAATTGAAAAAGGAAGAAAACATTAGTTGGAGAAATAAAACAGTTAATCAAGTTTCAGAATATAGTTTCCCCAGTTGCCATGGTGGCCATGTCGTGGACATCATTTGGGTATTATTCTGATGATAAATGGGCACACTCTTGAATAGCCACAGGTTGTATAAGGGATTTTTTAATGTCAAATAAAACAGCGAAATTATGAATACCATACAGAAATACTGTTTACTTTTAATTTCCAATGTCAGCAACTGAGGGCTGATTATATTTCACAATTAAACAGAAAATTCAGTACATTGAAATTATTTTCAACAACTTTTCTAGGTCAGTCAAAATTCACCTAGTGAATTAAAATGTATTCCTTAAAGAGGTTTCTCAAAATCACAAACTAAACATAGATATCTATTGGATAAAAAAAAAAAAAATTAAATTAAATTAAAGAGAATAAATTTAGCTATTTGTAGGTTCCTTTTTGAAATTATTGCCCCTACTGCAACATGTTTCCAAGAGTGAATGTTCAAGAGGCTCTTTATTTTTCTCATACTGCCTGTGCTGCAGCACCTTGTTTCACTGTCTGTCTGAAATCAGAGCCCAGGCTGGCTCGTTTGTGATTGATCAGCCGCTTAAAGGTGTGACGGAAATCTCCCGCCCCTTAGCCTTTCACATAAAATATGTTGCTGCACTTGCCAATAGAAGCAGGAGTCCAACCTAGTGATGTCAATATGTCAAACAAAGGAGTTAAATCGAGGTGTTTCAGGTAGGGGGGAGTGTGTGGGAGAGAAACTCCCTTAGACGTGAACTTTGGGATTTTAGCCTTTGCATACCATATACATGCACAAAAAGCTTAACTTAAACACTCTAGAGGACTTCTGTAAGATTGAAGAAATGCCACCTATATAAAAAACAAAATTGTTGTTAAGTTGCTAATAACATGGGATGCTTTTGTCTTAACACTCATACATGTCTGGGGACCAATACAACTGTCGCTCTCTGATACATTCTACACAATAAACACTATGTTCAACACAATTTTAGACAAAAAAACCCCAAACTATTAAAGAACAAAACACATCAAATTAAAAGTGACCCATTGTTGTTTGCGAAGAGGAGACACTGAAACTGTGGTAAAACAAATCATGTGAAATCCATGTGAATTTGAAGATACGTCTGTCCTGTTGCTACACTGATACTTATTCCAACACCATTTACTGCCCCAGCTCCCTCCACCGACCTGCCTCCTCCTTATGTGTGCTAAGCTTCTGGTATTACTGATTTGACTTAGACTTAATGTTCATGTGTGTGTGTTTGTTAAGAGCGGATTAGTTTTCCACCCAGCAGAATCCTTGCTCCTTGCTGCTTGGATTCTGAGGGGTTCCGCTATATGCAGAGCCTTTTTGCACCAAATCCAACTGAATAACACTTTCATTCACAGAATAGCCTGTGATTTAATTCATTCTGTTCATTTTGAAGCTTTAAGTGAGTACAAATGAACCACCCTGACAAATAAAAAAAAAATGTTGAGCTCATAGAGAAAAATCATCACCATAACAGCTGTTATCTCAGCTGTATTATTTGTTGGAAAATAAATATAAACATCTGGAGAACACATGAGAAGGAAGAAAAGAGTGGATGAATTGGGATGAACTGAGTCTTTCAGCACTAAACACATCACATTTCTGAAACACTATCATTCTGTTTTTTTATGTTCTTGATGTCTGTAGAAATGCACCCATAAAAAAGGTCTTTCTCTCCATGAATTTGAGATATTTCGTAGACATTCGTCTCCAAAAGTGTATTTAACTGTCAATATGAAGAAGAAAAATGCTCTGCAATCTGTCCTTAATTGAAAACCTCTTTGCCTGAAATGATATTTTGCACATTTCATGAATTATTGAAATGGATGGAGATGAAGAGGACCAACAAGTCAGATCTTCGATACTAGCAAAAAAAGGGGGTGGAAACACTTTGCAGCTGCTCTAATCTGAATGCTTTCCTTTTCTCACTGTCAAGAGGTGGCAAAATACATTGAATTAATTAGACCTTTTGTGCCTAACCACTCTCTGTATTTCATTAAGCCTGTGAGCCAACAGCCTGAGTCCGATGGACAACATTACCAACCGAAACCAATCCAACTATCCTGTCTCTGAGACCCAAAAAAGTCTTAGTGTGGTGACAATGCTGATAAAAGGTATTGGTTCCATGGAAGCATCCAGCATCTGTATCTTTTTAATTCAGTTTTCTCTCTGGGAGGTGCAGTAAGGTCAGTTGGGTTTCTATAACTTTAAGTCAGATCCACTGGCTCTTTTAATGCAAGGGCATTGTATTTTATGGTGCTGCAAAATGAGAAGATTTGTTTCCTATGTATTTGTCCTGGTCTCTTTCATTGTCTGCACAGACAGTGTTATGTAATTGATCTCAAGGCTTGGATGGACTTGAAACTAAACCCAAGTAACTGCTTTGAAAGTATCTTGGTCTTTAAAGAGAGAGATGTTAAATCAAGGTACATTTCAGTATGACACCTCAAATCACAACATCATGTTTTGTGTACTGCATAATTTGACCTCAAGCTAAAGTAAATTAGCTTTTTTGGTCAGGATTTCTGAAATGGGTGCCTTACATTTTTGTTTCTCCTTGCCATTTTGAATTTATTACAATTTCCGTTTGGCTACTGAGAGGCGGCCAATAAGACTCATAAAATGTTGTATTTAAAGCCCTTCACCATACCAAACTAATAGAAAGTACATTGAAATAAGCCAAACTGATGACCATAGAGGGAATCTGCTGTACAGAAACACATTACCCATGAGGCACCAGTAGCCTTAATGTCCAAAGAAGGGTAAAATACTACCAGCATAGCAGCATAATTCTGTATATGCTTTGCACAATTTAGACTTAATTACATTAGCACAGAATGTAAATTGGAGAACTAAGAAGGCTCTGTGCGAGAGAGAGACATTTTCTAAAAAAAAGTTGGAGCTGAGAGCTGGAACAGAGAAGCCGGGCTGATAGGTTGTCAGATGGACCGGTAACCTGGTTAAAGCCGATCAAAAAGTGAGAGTCTGCGAGAGAAGGCGGGTATGTCATGCACAGCACGAATCCTTTTCCGCTCCTGTTGTCAATTAAAGCAGTCGGCTCTGCACCTGCATGTAGATGCCAGGCCAGCGCTTCTAGCCAGCATTCACCTCGGCACCAAGCTTGCTGTCCAACCGGCTCTTAATGAGGGGCTTTGTGTGCATAAAGAGAGCTGGCGCGTATACTCCGGCAACCATACATGGCAATTAGGGTGAACCAATCCTGGAAAGATCAAGGACTCATGCTTCTTTCTCTCCTTCTCTCCTCTTTTAGATTCCTTCCTCTTTATATTTTGCTTAAGTAAGACTGATCGACAGACATGTAGATATATGGAATTGAAGATTTCAAAATGCGTGGGTTGGGAAATGACTAACTGTAATCCTCACAGAATTAATCAAAGCTGATGTCCTGACAGTTATGGGATTCAACAAAATGTCATTGGGATACATTTTACATTTGGTACTTGTCTACACATCAGTAAAACATCATTTCAAGTCTTAAGGCTCAAACAAACATAGGAGTCGATAAAATCTGCTGCAGGATATAAACTTTAAAACCTTGTTTATTTGGTTTAAAGCTTTAGGAGAAAAGTCTTGGGCACAAACAAGGGCTCAAATTTAGTGAGCTGTCATAGATCGAGCAGTGAAATGCAAATTTAGTTTTAATGGCTTTTCACTTCAAACAGTGCCTCCCATTAAAAAAAGCTTTTATTGTCTTTATTCTGAGACTAACTTTAACTTCAGAGATGTGGGCATCACCTATATGATCTGAATATAACCAATGGAAACGCAGGCAGCAGAGACTGATATGTGGAATGTCTGCGAGCAATAAACTGCAGCGGACAGTCAAAGGTGACATTCGGAAGTGAAATGCTGACGCATGCAATCACACTGAAGCATGTTCTTTAGTTATACAGTACAGTCGAAAGGTTGGTGTCAAGTCATTCCTTTTAACAAGCCTTCCTTTAAATTGATTTTTATATTCTCTACTGACCAACTTCTCTACTGCACTGAGGAAAAATGGAACAACATTATAAGAGTTAAAGATAAATCTAACAATGAATTTGGAAATAAATGATTTCTCATCAATCACAGCAGAGTTGTGAGAGTGGGTGGTATAAACTTCTCACGTTTTTAAAGACCAGGTGTTTGCCTTCTTTGAAACAAACACCCCGCTCCCGGTGAAGTAAAGGGGATTTTCTAAACTCATTCCTGAGATGTAGAAAAGTCAAACTAGAGGTCTTGTCGCTCTCAGGTCTTACGTGAATGGCATGTTAACCGCTGCTGAAAGCAGACCTCTTTACAGGATCATTTCAGCATGACAGGAATGTTATCCTCATTTTATTTTGCATTTTGCATGCATGAGAGCAATCACGTTTAATGTCATCTCTGAGGCTATTTTTTTTAGATGCATAAACGTGATGAACAATAGTTTTTAAATCTGTTTTTTGCCGTACCTGCCAGGCTACGGAATGACTCCCAACATGTCTAATTCAGTCGGGGAAGGTGATCCATCAGTGTGATTGAGAAGATAACAAACGTGTTTTGCCAAGTTCCGTTAGAACACGTTGCACTGATGCCCAGCCCAGGGTTATCATGTTTCTAACCATGCATGTAATTTTGTGATTGCTGCCAAGGTATAATGACACTGTGTTTTGTGTTCTGACTTTAATTGTATTCCTCCATGTATGTTTTCAGTAAACAAAACCTCCATTGCAGATATTGCCCACGCTAAATCAATTTTGAATTATATATAGAAGCATAAATTGCTTTAATATTTGCATGGCGGAAAATGGTGTAAGGCAGTATATTTGAACTAGGATCACTGTGTTCAGAGTAAGGCTGTCCCACATTTTTTTTTAGCTTCAAAGCTTCAGTGAGAAATATTCAAAGGTATCTGAATTGGGTGGGTGGGGGCAGCACTTACTCAAATGCAGCTCTACACTCCGCAAATAGCAACTTATCCTGTTAAAAAAAACTAATAGTTAAGTAATTCAGATGATGTGAAAATGAATTATTTGGGAATAAAAACCTTATTTTGTGGCTAACTTGGGACTTTTACCTCAGATATCCATAGTTGTATAATCATGTATATAAAACAATGAAATACAAAAAAATAGCAACAGGGAGAAGGGAGGCCTTAGCCCTTTTATAATTTGCTGTAGCTCCCATACTAAGTCTGATATAAATCCCAGGACCCTTATAATTAAATACAAAATCTGACTTGGAAAACAGCTATTAAGAGAATCTGAGATTTTAACAGCAAACTGAACATAAAGGATGATTGCCACTAACTTTGTGGCGCTGTTTTGAAAATGTCATTATCGATGTGTCATGTTTTAAATTAATCATCTGTCTGCCCCTCATAAGAGTTTTTCCGCACGGAGAGATATTGTTTTTTTATGTCTTTGGAAAAGTTGTTTCTTTAAAATGCATCCTTTCAAATAAATGCATTCCATTAAAACTCCATTTGTGATTTTGAATACAAAAGTAGTCCTTTTTAGAGTTGCTAGTTTAGGGCTACCTGACAATAGAGACGAACAGGAAAAAATACAGTCGTCTTTTGTTCGTTTTGCAATTGAGAGATAACTCCATGGGGGAGGACTTGGTCGACACCAGAAAAACAAAACACTCGATTCAATGAAATGTCAAACCAAGGAACAGGTATTATAATAAGTCCAATAGAGAAAAGGAACACGTTCTGTATTTTGGTTTTGTTCTGGTCTCCGAAACAGTTCCAAGATGAGACCTGAACTCTGTCATGGTGTACAGTCTATCTATGTTAGAACAGATATTGGTTCAACTACAGTACAACGTTGGTTTGTTGTATCAGGGCTGACTATTATGTGCCCTCTGGGTCTTACAATTAAATATGGCCCAACTGACCGTGGAAAGCTGCAGAGAATCTGTAGTTATTGGCCAAAGAGGATCTTCGCTATGTGAAAGGTCCCTGCATCCCTGACATTCAAAACGTCAATCCTAATGTCACAGCAACTCATGGCTGCTACCAGGAGAGTGACATCTGCACCTTGGCATTATGAGCCTGGTCTACACTCGGTGTTGGTTGGTGGAAGTGGATTTGTTTGTTTAAAATCAGACAGATTCTGTCCCTCGATCACCACAGCAATCAACCCCGTGGGTGCACACATTGTGCACATGCAGCGCGGCTAGATTAAGTAGATTTTCTCCTCAATTTGTCCATATAACCACTAGATGCAGCTTGTACGGTTATAAAACAGCATGCCTTTTTTTCGTTTTTTATATAATTTCATATTTGCTCCCTCCCCACATAAAAGAGGTTAAAGTTTAAATCTTTTCATGATAATAACCAATGATCCTGTCACTTCCAGATGACATGCATTGTGTATTAATGCATGTGTTCATAGACGATTCAAGATAGGGATTGGTAGCTTGACACAAAAAGTGCATAATTAAGGCAAGGATGATACATTTACAGGACAGCTGTATGGCGGAAGAAGTCAATCAGTAGAATAACTGGATACAGAAGAGTTCCAGGACTGAATCCATCAACTATCCTTGCACCTCTGCTTCCTGAAAGAAGTCATTATCTCCGCTAAGATACACAGAAAAAAACATTCTCTGTACAAGCCATTACATGGCCGGTCAGAGGATGAAAAGGGTAATAGCTCCTTATCTATGTGCGAAAACAGTCACATTGACCAATGTGTGTCTTCTTTATGCTTGTACTTTTTCCTCTCACTGACTACATAGACCAGTCGGGATATTGGACATGAAAAAAGCATAGAACATTGCAAAGAATAAACAAGTACTCAAATGGGAAATAGAGAAGACATCATTTGTAAAGTATAATAATGGGTAAATTCACTCTTTCAAATACATTAAATGTAGACTGTAAGAGCATTTTTTCCAGAGAGAAGAAGAGAAACCAAATTAATATCCAACATCTACACCACTGCCTTTCAACACTGTGGGGGCGTGAGGGTCAAAACTCCAAGAACATGGAGGCCGGAGCTCTATATTGCCATTGTAGCAGTGAGTTGGGCAGTGAATGCCTTTTCAGGCTTCAGGCTCAATGACACATATTGTATATTGACCTGAACACATATCAGTGGGCGAAGGAACATCAATGCATCTGATAAAGGTGCCCAAGGTTTAACACTTGCACCAATTACAGCTCCACATCAACTGATGTTTGATCCAAAACGACTCAAAAAGATTAACCCAATGGGGACCAACCAACACATATCCTCATTTGCATTTGTGGATTCTTTGGTGCATGTATATATATTGTATGCATATGCACTCGTGGGTCCATGTTATTTGAAGGCAAAATGTCTTGGCAAATAAGGGTTACGGCAGAACCCGCACTAACGCAGATGGTGTCAGGGTTTGGCATCCTTTCAAAACAGAGCAGGATTTAGGCAGAATGTCTGGGTGACACTTTGGATGTGTCAGATGGGCGCCTAGCCCAGAATTCAATCAGGACTAAAAGAATGACACTCTATTTCAGCTTTGACATGGCTTTATATTCATTTTCCCCAGCCAGTGATAAAGTGAAGGAGGACTTTTGAGCTGTACGGTGGCTGCACCTCTGTGGCCCAGGCAATCTGTCAGAACCAGTCACGGCTGTGTTGTTTGTCTGTATATGTTTGTACGATGCAGGTGTATGTACCAAACATTTATTCATACCCCTCAGCTTACTTGTTCTATTTGAAGATAAGATCTGAATCCACAGCCAGATAAAGAATCATCAGATAATTTACCTGAGTACAAAACATTAAGAGGCTGAACTTTTGTCAAAGCAGGCTTCTACTGTTCCATAAGATTTCCTACAGATTAAACTGTACACTATGCTAAGTAGTGAGTCACTTAACTGTGTTTCCTCTGAATAATGTTGCATAGGGACGTCAACGAGCAGCAATTCAAGACCTTATGATATGCAATGTTGGAAATAGGACATTTCCAGGAAAACGCAGTCCTTCATATAAACTTGCCATTTCTAACATACACTGTGTCAGCTTTTTGCCAAGAGTAACTTATGCATTTCCAGAGTCTTAATCGTATTTTTCAATCACAATAATGCAAACCATGATTCATTTATGGAGGGATGCTGCATCAATTTTTCACTTCGGACAACATTGCTGTGAGCACCATTCAGTCCACTGAACTGTATTGGGGGTAGCAGTAGAATCCTCAAATGTGCTCAGCACCACTTACATATTTTTGTTTGGGTGAGCCAACCCTTTAAAATCTGATTTTGCTCCAAGCTTCATGATTTATTTGTAACCTCTTGAATGTGTGAAATGAGGAGTGATGTGCTTAGGGTGATGCAGTCAGGTGCAACCGCTGCTCAGGTGCTGGTTGATCATACTTCAGCTCAAATTTCACATTTACATTCCTGATTTCCTTTTAGCATTTTAGGCTAATTGTGTGTAGAGCTGCTAACGAAGTAGGCATAGGGAGTTGGAGATTGATTTATGCGCAAATCAGAAACAGAAACATTACACTCAAACTTTTTTTCTTTGCTTTTTTCCAAACGCCTACCCTTGTTACCTTTCTCTCTGTGTTATAGACCCTCCTTTGCCAAGGTTGGCGCATTGCAGTTTAACATATTTATTTTCTATTTTGACCATCTGTCTCCCTTCCACAAACAGTTCTGCTCCGCTTTCCTCTCGCTGCATTTCGACTGATCTCTCTTTCTCTCTGATGAATACAGTTGGATTTTTCTTTACTCATCTCCATCTGCCAAAATGCCTACACCACGTTTACAGATCCCTACATAAATTAGACTGTCCAAAAGAATGTTTAAATGTCACTTTTGTTTTTTAAATTTTTTCACAACTCAAGGCAATTTCGCCTCTTTGCTGTGAATGTGACAATGAACTACCATGGCCTTGAAAGCGCAGTACCAAAGAAAAGATTCCTCATGTTGCCTAGTTTGTGAAGCACATGGAGCCCAGGATGTCATTACTCTTTGACCCTCCTTAATTTTACAAAATATTCAAATGTTTAATATCCAATGGTTGAAAGAGAAAGGAGAACAAGGTACTGCAAGTTACTCACAGCTACCCCTATTTATGCTAATCCTCTTTTGACCTCCAATAAATAATCATACCCTAACTTGCAAAGGAAAAATACTGAAAAAGTATTCTTCTAAATGAGGCTCAGTCTGCTTTTATGGACTGGGCTTAGTCAGACAGTTATCTAAGCCCAATACGAAATCATGACTCTTTCTTTATCAGACGTGGACTATGACATATCTTTATTGTAATTGTCCTTGGAGGTAATAAGCAACACTCATCACCCCATTGGCCTCCCACGAGCTCCCATTCCTATTATCTCCTGCTTGTTCCGATTCATTAAACCTCCAGTGAGATTGGTCAGAGCAGTGGAAGAGAGGATTGAAGCATTCGTTTTGGTTAAGAGATCCCTTTTCCTTGGATGCCTCACCTTAAACTGCCTCTAATTGCAAGAGAAATGCTAATGGGGTGAGAAATGTTTAATACATAGTATTGAGCTCATCATTAATGACACAGCATGTGTGTCCATCTCTTGATTTTCTTTAGGTAGATCATGGCTGTCCTCTAGTAAAATATCACTGGAGGTGAAAGCAACCACTGTTACCCTCTAGGTTAACACACTAGGTTGTGTGTGTGTGTGTGTGTGTGTGTGTGTGTGTGTGTGTGTGTGTGTGTGTGTGTGTGTGTGTGTGTGTGTGTGTGTGCACATGCACGTGTGTGTGTGGCATCCTTCATGTTTGCATTTCTGACCTCTACCTTTCAAAATGGGCAGGCAACAGACCATTTCTCCGATTTTATTTTGCCATGGGCCTGTATGTGTATTCTTGGTCTCACCTTATCTGAGGTACATTCCTCGCAGCCAAACCAAAGTGAAAATCAGAGCGGCTGATCAGGGATTTGGTCTGAGCGTATCTCGGATGATTTTAAACATTGATGCCCTTTGTTGTTCAACGATGCCTCTTCTCCTCTCTTTTTTCTCTGTTGCTCTCCTCTAGGCCTTAGAAGGTGCAGGGGGGAGTTCAAACTCTCACTGCCTCTTTCACTTTGGCGTGGTTGAATTTTCAGTCAGTAAGAAAAGTCTGAATGAAAATCATGTTGTTTGGGAAGGTGTGAATAAAGGTCTTAGGTTGGAAATAGTGAGTCTTTTTTTCAGAGCCACTGCAGTGATCATGGTAGCAAGTTTATGTTCATTTTCTCTGCAAATTTACACCAGTGTATTCTTTAAATCACAGCTAATCCCTCTGCCATCTAATGAATCTGCAGTTCTACCAATCAAGGCAGCATTGATTTCCACTTCCTGTGTGAAAATGTATTAAAAGGCTATTGAAACATGCATGTCTTCAGTGACTTATTTTTAATTTCATACAGAAATTAATGGAAATCAATGGCTGCCTGGAACAATGAGAAAAACACATTCAAAGCTAAACCTTTGGGGCAATTATTTCAAGATTGAAAACAAAATAAAGTGTTATTTAAAGTTAAAAGTTTAGGAGCTTACACTTGCAAAAACATAATGGTCTGTTGAGGAAAGTACACATGTTTTCTCCAATTGCTTGCAGATTTATTTGCCCCCTTGTCTGTTTCCTCTGCCAAAAATGGCATCCAATAGTTTGGTTTAAGGTGTTAAATATGGATGCCCTGGGCAAATGTCAGGATTACTTGATATAATTGCAGTCTGCAGTAACTTGGGAACCATCATTCCCAGTTGTCTGGTTCATTGTAGGGCCAGATACAAAGCGTCGTGAGTACAGCTCGCAGTAAGCAGCCTTAGCACCTGTGATCACAGCTAGCTATTGCTCATCTTCACCTACAAGGGCTAACACCTGGCTGCTTTGGCATCTGGAGGAGAAAGAGTGGAGGAGGGAAAAAAAAGCCACATGAACCGAGGACTTTTGCAAGTTGTGTTTGAAACGCTTTGGCTCAAATATTGTGTCCTGAGGTTTTTCGAAATTGCCCTCTTGGTGAGTTAAGTCACAGTATGTACTTTGAAAAATCATAATGGGGTCCCTAAGCAGCCCTGAGGGTGGCCGAGGAACCACTCCGTCTTGGTTCCCCTGATGTTAACTCTCCTTATTGTTATATTTTGTGCAAGGTATCACATGTTGGGGATGACAGGGTGAAAGCTAACAGGAACCTGAGAATCATGCCGAGAAACAACAGAAGCTATTACCATGGTGCATTATTTCCCTACTGCCCTGTGGTGGCTTTAATACGGCTCACTATTCGCAAAAAAACCGAAAAAAACATTAAGCATTCCTGCTTTCTCCTAGCGAGGCACTGTCATTTTCAAGACAGGAACATTTGCTCTGTCGTGCTCTCTCATTCTCTCCCTCAGCCTCCACTTTACTGATACTGTCATTTTGGCAACAGTATTTGCTCAGTCACTCTCTATCACCCTCCCTACTTTCTCTCTCCACTCTTCCTCCTTCTGTCCTGCACTCATTCATTTCCCCCCTTCTCCTTGTCCTCTTTCCTCTCCAACACATACTAGATATCATGCAGCAGTTTCAGTCCTGGCTTTTGTAAAGACTTAGCACAGCCATTCGTGTCTTTTTCCATCCACGACAAGCTCCTTAAACAGCTTTAAAAAAGGGAAAGAAAAGAAGGTGTGCTGCGCTAACCTACAGTAGCCTACCTTCACTGGATAAAAATGTAGTCAAAATATAAATCATTTGAATTATGCAATAGGATATTTAAAATACTAGAAGGTCAATGAACTCCGACACAGCAAATCCATTCAATATTATTACAATGATTTCTCCTCAGGCACCCTACGCACCACTCTGGCAACACAAGCATGCGTTCCTTAAATCATTTTAACAAAGGACTATATTCATTCCACCTTTTTTTGTGGCGTGTAAAGCAATAAAAACCCTCTCCTCTCTCCTGTGAAAGTCTAGTGTTGTAACAGTGTGTTTTTGTGCCTGACCGCATGGTGGCAACCTGCGCTGCGCTGCCTGCACGTCAGATCCTAATGTTTCCTCATAAAGAACCCGGGATTCGTCCTCATCCGACGCACACCGGCAGCCGGGCTCTCCTCCACGGCAGGCTCCGACCATGACAGCGTGCGCTTTCTTTCCCCCGGCTGCTCTCCTTCTCTGCTCTCCTCGCTACTGAACTTCTCCTCCCGTCTGTCAAACTGAAACGCCGACCTTGACGGCGCGCTGTGGACAGGATTTGAGTAAAAGTCTGTCCGCTTTTTTTTGTGAGGGAAAAACTGGAACCACTCGGGGTGCCGACAGCAACGGGTGAAGTTTGAAGTAAGGCGCAGAAAAGGAGGAGAACTGCACCTCCAGAACGCACGAAGAGTCCGTGAAAAGTATGATCCTGCCTTGTTACAGGTGCAGCGAGGAATGGACTAACCTGGATTCATCTGACTGAGTTGCATCTAATACTTCAAAGAAACCAACTAAGGCTGATTTGCTCCTTCTAGGAAAATATATCTCTATCTTACGGAGTCTGTGAAACAAAAGCAAATTATAACAGTAAAAACGAATATACACTGTGAATTTCTTCGGTCGCTGCAGGCAGCAGGAACAGCGTGCGCTCCCAGATCGGTGCGCTTTGCCCGGATCCAGTGCAGGCAGGTTCCTGCACGGAGACCCGGCGTCAGGCGGACAGCACCGGAACCACACCGAGACACGGACACAGAATCACACCGGACACTTGTTGTCCATTCTGTCCAGTTTGGGACAATGTTTGAAGACCCCTGGAGCAGATCGATGTGGCGTGCCACATGGATTTTATTTTTCTCCATACTCATCCACTCCACACAAGCTCAAGGTAAGAGGGACACGGTGTCGGTTATTCACCACGGGCCGATTAGTGTGTACTCCCCTGCTATGTTGAATGTTGGGGTTTCCATTTGTGAAGGTATTGGGTCTGTAATGTGTTCATTATGCTTAGCCTTTTTCACGTAGCCTGTAATTTCCTCATTAGGCTACACTTCACTGTGACACAGTCCCTCTTAATGACACACACTTACACATAAGCAATCCATAACCGCTGTAATTTCCTTGATTAAACATGTCAGTGACACTTTTCCATGTTTGTTCCCCATAACTTCACCAAAGTGCAGTTCATGCTTGTGGTAGGTAATAGGCTATAATATGATTATTGTGGGGATCTCCAGTTTTAAAGAGTTTATTATGAAGAAACAGTATTTTTTTCCAACTGTTCAGTTGTCTAAAAACCGTGACTGAATTTTCTAGTTTGAACACATGCGTTGAATATGTCACTAGAATCGCAGCTGTTAACAAAAATGTTAATCTGATTAATAAATATTAATTAATTAATCAGCCTACTCCCTCAGAAATTAAACTTTGTGACTGAAATAAGCAGATCCATATTGATATGCAGCAACTGATGCAGGCGAGTGCACTCAGAGCATTAAATGTTTAAAATTAATTGGTTGTCTCTTTGAGAATTATGCAGCCTGTTTCCCTTGAGCACAAGGCGAGCCACAGCCAAGTGTGGCAGTTAGCGGGGACTGGAATTGGTGGCAGTTTTTTGTAGGGTTTTCTGAGCAGTTGCTTTAGTTGGAATACAACTCAGATTCTCCACACAATAATCCCACAAGATCTCTGTAATATTCCTGTGGAGACCTGGAGTGTGTCTCTGGTTCCCAGAAGAGAGTCTGTTGTAACCTCAGGCCCTCACCACATTATTATGTCCCAATAGAGTTGGTTAGCTTTATATTTGTATAGTAGACGGTTCATTTCCAAATGATTTCTATCATTAATTGTTTGTTTTTGAAACAGAACGAAACGGTCGCCTTGGGAAATTAATGAATGTGTTTTATTTTTTACCATGCAGATTGGCCAGAGTTGGGTCTGTTGTCACCACCGTGGGTCCTTGAGGTTGCTCCAGATTGTCCTCAGTAAATTAAAACTTAATGGCTACCCCACTCAATTCTTAGGAAAAGCATTGTAAAACAATTGAAGAATGACATGGATAGAAGGTTGTTCTCTCCTCCCTGTAATCTTCAAAGCTTTATTACAGGAGGTGGTCTTTGCATGGTGACACAACTTAAAAAATAGCACTCTTGCTCTTTGCTTTCCCCTACTGCACACTCTCCACAGGGGTAATTGGGATTCAGGTATTGCTGCCACTGTAAAGAGGGAGTATTTCATCTCAAGATAGACTCTAAGCCTTCAATGGCGCTCACTCAATAATACAATGTAGAGAAGAGGAAAAAAAAAACAAACAAGGCAGATATCAATCATTCATGAGGGCATATCCTACTGCCTGACATTTACAGGAGATTGATAACTTGTGTGTCCTAGGGATTAAGAGTCCTGACATTGTTGCTTCCTCTCTTTCTATAACTGTATCTCTCCCTGCTGGCATTATCTGATTCTGGATGCGTCTTCCCACTCCTCTCTCTTTCCCTCTTAATGCCTTTTTAACCATTCAAGTTAAATAAGAACACATTATTTACAGTAGTGCCATAAGGGGAAGGCCTTATGCCAGTCACTCATTCTCTTTTTGTTCGGGCCATCCAGCAGTGGCCCTCAGATTTCATTACACAGTCGCTCGTGGGTCAGAAAATGTAGGATTTAATTGGACTCTAATTGCATCCCGAACCGTCTGAGTGTCCGTTTCGGAGCACGGCTCGTTGAAAGTGACCCCCGTGTGGGCCGCTCTCTTTCCATGCGATGATTAAAGAACATGATGAGGCAAGCAGCATGCCTCTGGATGGACATGTCAGCCACTGCTTGCCACATTTTAATGACTAGCCCACTGAAACGACTTTTTAACGACGGGAGAACGGCCTTCACCGGACCAAAGTGCTATGAAGTCTTGCTTTAAGCGGAAAGAGATAATCTTCAGTGTATATTGGCATTCATTATCATTGTGAGCAGCAAGAAAAAGAACAAAGTGTAGTGTTAATACCTCAGTACCTGCATGATATCTATTGACACTCGGGCCTGTCAGTAGGTTTGATGTTTTTCTAAAACGATGCAACATTTTGCATTTCAAACAAAGGCGTGTAAAACATACACACACTAGTTTTGGTAGCTGATACAGTAAGAACATTCTTTGTTATATCATGTAAAAAAACCAAAAAAAACAGGCCATCCTCCCAACTCACCCTGGGTATTTGTGTTTAAAGTGACAGTTATAGGAGCGCTCTGGTCTGTCCCACTGTTCACTTCCATTTATTTACTGAGGTCATGCAGAGACAATGCTGGGCTCGCCTGCTGCTTTTGTCGCTTCTTACACGTCTATTTTGGAACTCGAAGCAGCGGGGGAGGGCTCTATTGGAATGTCATGTTTGGCATGTATACTTCTGCATCACTCGACGTCTGCAGATTAGTCTGACTAGCTACAGCTCAACTTTAGGAGCTTTAGAGGGAGTTGAGGACTTCATTTTGTCAAAGGCGTGGCACTCAGATTAACATCCATGAGGATAGTTTTGTCAGAGTGTTTATGTGGGGGGGCTACCAGGAAAATGCTGTTATTAGAATAAGCTATTTCATGGCTGTTGTCTGGCAAGGATGCAAATGCACAAGATGTTTAGAGTGACGCTCTGTTTTTAGCTTTCTGTATTGGACATGGACACAGTAATAGCAGTCAAGGATGTCATCTCCATTTTAAATCTGTTAGAAGATTGGATTTAAATTGTGTGGCTGGAATGAATTGCATGCAGTTTGAGAGAACCTCTTGACTGCTTTTGAAATAAGTAAATTTGGATGCATTCTTTTTCCAGGCGACAAAGTAGGGCACATAATCATAGAAGTACAGCAGAAATGTTCTGTGAGCTATTAGATGGTTTTCAGATGAAGAGGTGGAATTTATAGAAAAATGTGGTAATATTAAGACTTTTGTGAATCCTGGGCATTCATCTTTGGTTTGTTTGAGATGAATCCACTTTCACTGAACGGTCAGACACTTGAGCCGTCAAGACATTGTGTTTGCGTGGCCATGTCTATACTTGACACCCTGAGAAACCAATCCCATAATACTACAACACAGACAGCAGACGCTGTACTTAGATAAAGGAAAACTTAAATTCAAGACTCTTGAACAAAGGCACATTTGGTCTTTAATACCAGGCTCTCTTTCATTCAGCAGCAGAAACACATTTTTAGTTGTTTTTTTAGGACAAGTAAGACATACGAAAATAAACTGATTGAGATTGCTGTGTGAATGATACATGGAGACAGTGGGATTGTCACGATGTCTCCATACTACAAACGCCCTTTTTTCTCATTCATCTTAATTGACAGACCTGGGGTATCTGTTTTCTTGTATCAGATGTGCTTTGTATAATGATTTGAAAAAAACAAAACACAAGGCTGTCCTAGATCCCTGCAGCCATCACTTTAGTCTTTTAGGTCACAACATATTGCTTTAAGTATTCAGGGCTGGCCAGAAATCTCATGGTCAAAGTCTTGTGATAGATTTCTCCGTGGGATGTCTAGAGTTTCACTGTGCTACGTTCAATAAAACTTAGCTTCCCACCCAAGGTCTCTGCTACTGGCAAGTCCTACAGAGAGGTGTAACTGAAATACTTTTTGTTTTTCCTCCCAGGAAAGCACTTTCAGAGCTTTTGCAAATGGGGCTGTTTTCATTGATCCTGGCCCTGCTTCTCAATACCAGTCAATCGAAGAGTTTAAGAGTGTTTCTAAGTGGGACTCTGTCAGTGTTCTTAAATTTCTACACTTGCACTTAAAAAAAAAAAAAGGAATATAGGGTGAACGCTAATCAGATAAAGTTCTGCGCAACAGAAATACAGAGAAACTCAACATAGATGGTATATCTATCTATCTATCTATCTATCTATCTATCTATCTATCTATCTATCTATCTATCTATCTATCTATCTATCTATCTATCTATCTATCTATCTATCTATCTATCTATCTATCTATCTATCTATCTATCCTGGTATAAGAGCATAAGAACAATTCTTCTGTACTTCTTAAGAGTGAACACTTATGAATGGTGACTAAGTGACAGTTCTTCAGTGACATTGTTATTTAGATACCATACTTAACATACGTGTGTATAACATTTAACTAAAGTGCTGATATATATAATTAAGAAGAACTGTGGCTGAACTTGAAACCTTGGGATGATTTCAATGAATCTGAAAGACCCTGTCTGTGGACGTCCCACCTATTGATGGCTATAAATACAACTCAGCACTTTTTAAAATCTCTTCTCCTGTATACTTATACTATTCAACACACTGTGCAGGTTCTATTATTATTCTGATTGCTGTGTTGAAATCCCACTGGAAACCAACTTAGTGTTCTTCACTGGGTGTGGATAACAGCATAATTGTTTTAAATTCAATGATTCCTCTGTTCGTCATTATAATGAATATATCTGAAAAAACAGTGTCATCATTGCGTCTTTAGAGCGTCCCCCACTTTATTCTGTTCAAGCAGCCTTCACATCCATGGATTTCTGTGTTTTATGGTTCACTGGTGCATGAAACATTAGTATAACTTTGGCGCCATAACATACAAATGGTGCCGCCAGGAACGCCTTGCTACTTTAGACAGTGTTTGGCACAATGACAAGGCACAATCAATGCCATTTTGAATCTATCTTTTCAGTGATCACATTTGCTTCTAAATTGTTATGTTTGTACTTTTTCTTCTCTCGTCTAAGCATTGTGCTGCCCAGACCAAGATCTGTTTGATTGAGGCGAAAATGTAGCAGCCTCATTCCCAAATACTTTCTATTTAATCCCCTGCCATCCTACCCACTGTCTGGAACATGGCACAAAAGGAGTGTGGTTATCATTTGCCGGGGCTGTCCTATTTGTCATTGCATTGTTATTAATTTGTGTTTTGTTAACACTGTTGACGGACTTGGAAAAGAGGCCATCCAGGCCAGCTGGGAATTCTCACCATACACTCAGATTGACCGGGGTCAGTGTTAAATGACCTGTTTGACTGAAAAAACTATTTGGACACTGCAATAAAAACAAATAGAGATACTACTTGTCTCCCTTCTGTCTTTAATAGTGACTGGCTTATTATGATTGTTCAGCCATATAGCCTAATTGGGGCTCTGACTGTAGTGGATTATGCTGTTGATTCCGAAGTCTTAAACTCGTCCTTTGATCATTATCCTGTGCAATAGGGCAAGCCGCATTTCTTGCAGAGGAATTATTATCTTTGGCTTGTGTTGTGTGTAGTTCTTACATCTATGAAGGTTGCACTTTTGCACCTTTTGTATACAGGTGGTGCTTCTTTACCTTTGATGATCATCAATGAGATCATTTGTAGTGAAATTTTGGCTTTTCAGTACAGAGCAATACAGCGTTGTTTCTTTGAAGCTGCTGCTGCTGCTTTCAATCTACTATGTACGTGTATGTGCAACAATAAAACTTTGGCCTCAACAAGGTTTTGCGCCAAGAGTAGATTGAAAGTTTTACGGTAGGGCATTTCATCTTGTTTTAATACCACTGTGGTGAAAGCTTATCCTGTGTTTCCATATTTGCTGAGCCAAGCTAACCCACAATTCTGCACTCTTAAATTAGCACCTGGAGGCCTTCTGCACCTTTACACCGCACATCAGTTTCAGCTGCACAGTGCCAAGTCGTGAGTGTAATTTGCTCCTGCTGCACATGTCCTTCAAAGTGGGCTCCAAAACGACCCCTAAAAAAGAATAAGCCACAGGTATGGATGTGATTATGGACTTGAACTTTTCTCTCGCTTTTTAAAAGGGCCATTATGCATGCAGGGAAAGGCAGGGGGGAGTCGGAGTCAAGGCTTGTTTACCAGCATCATCCCTCATCCAGCTAGATGGAAATGAGCGTGGACCTTTAGAGTGACACTAGCTTCAAGAGGCCCCCAAACCTGACTCACTCATGCGGATCCTTGTGTGTTTATAATAGAAATGGACTCAGTTTGGCTGGGGGCTTGGGAAACCACCTCTGAACCCTGTAATTGCTGTTCCCTGGAGGAGATGTTTTTGTGAGTGAGTGTGGCTGCATGTTGCATGTGAATTTGTATGCATACATAAGTGGGTGTGTGCTTTTGGGTGTGTACAAGTGGCCAGTGAGCAGTCCTTTAGCTATCATCATGCCCCTGACTTTCGGCCACAGACTGGGCTCCCATGGGGCTTTAACATTCCCCCTGATGAACTAAACGACGAGTGTAAAAAAACAACAACCTGAAACTGTAGTTCGTGGAGTTCATGAAGGGACATTAAAGTCCATGGCCCAAAGCCATATATTTTGTGAATGGAAATTGATTTATCATAAACTGTTCCTCTTCCCTGCATAGTTTGACACCACCGGTTTTTATTCTCTCTTGAAGAAGCAGGTTGGCAAGCAAATCAATTTAAGGGATTATTTAGGGATGGTATAGAGCCTGATCGATTCTGACAATCGCGCCATCTTTAACAGACATCTCATCAAAGGCCCATTCCCTTTTTTTTGCCATGCCATTACCCATCCATCCAGCGCTTGGATCCACTGCCTATTTACCCATCCCATGCAGGAATAATGGGGCCTTCACCCCCAGTTGGATTAATCAGCCATAACCATATGCTACCGTGTGCAATTACGCTGCAATTTTGACCAAGGGAAACAGCTGTTGCCATTTGAAAGGGTGGAATAAGATTGTAATTGCCTTAACTTTGATTTGTAGGGTGCTTTGATTTGATGAGAGAACACATTTTATGCTTTACATAATAATAACCTCGGAATGAAGAGAACTATTAGAACATGAGACTTTTTCTCTTTCCAGATGCATTCAGTGGATAGCCTAGCAGTTATGAGGTATGACTCACACATTATAGAAAGAATTACTGTTTATTCATTTAGGTTTGAATAGGCTTGCTATTTTCAGAAGCTTTGTTTTAGATTTAATCGTGTAATGACATTTGAATATATTTATGCATGGCTGCGCCTTAACATTTTGATTTAGAAGGCTTTCTCTCTAATCCTTCAGGTGAGGCAGTCTGCTGTAATCCTTTACACTGCAGCATCCTATACCACTTATCTGACACCCTTCTTGTTTACACAATATTTTTATCAATCGGCTGGATTTGATTTAACACCTACAGGACACTGTACAAAAGTACAAGGTCGGTGATGCATTTGTGATCATACACATGAATCCAAGATTTATACTACTCTACTAAAATAATCACTCTCAGAGACATGTATATATCCCTGACCCTTGTAATATTGACCTGGAGGAAGACAACTGATCTCAGATTATGTGTACTAATTATTAAGATTGAATATTCCAGTTACAGAGATCCAATAACTGTCAAAAGGGATGGGGAAATTAAAACAACAAAATATGTGATCAACTCCAAACAAAGTCACTTTGCTCAAGTCCATTGCCTCCATCCTTTCCTCCATGCCCAGTTTCCGGTTGCACTCCCATTGGATACTTTTATTTTGGCTACAATATAATAAGACCGCACTCAAAAGGATCAAGGTATGTTTCATAATGTATGAAAACCCACCTTTATAAGCATAATGGCACAATTGTTCACCCTTATGATGATTTGGATGTTTTCAAATATTTTCAGGATTAGGCAATTTCAAGACAAAAAGTCACGTAGTCTGTAATACGGTTTAGCCGCACCATTTGTTGGACCCTGATAAGACATTAACAAATGGATTTTCTTCAAATCCCAGCAGATAAAAGAGCAACAGCAGATTGATTAAAGACGAAGAGAACGGAAGGGTACGAGGATGAATGTCTAAGTGGAAGTGCATGGAGCAATAAATGAAACTAGAATGTAAGTTGTAATGGAACAGACTGCACATCAGAATCTGTTATGTTAAATACTGTGAGGAGGATTTTAAGGGGAACGTTCAATTTTCCAGACCCATTCCTGCACCTGTCAGTAGAGAAGATGGTACATGAGTCACTCCTACAATTTTTCATATCACTGTCACTTACTGGCTTTCTTTTCTCAAACTTTAAAAAAGGATATAGTAAATGATACGTCTCTTCTTCTGCCACTGTTAGATAGTCTGTGTCTTTGTGTAATTATCCTGAAAATGAACTTTGCTCTGATTCAGAGCTACAAAAAGGGAGAATGTAATAATGAGACGTCTTCTTAGTGCATCAACTACGTGAGGCCAATATTTCCTCCTCTTTTAAAAATACACCAGATGACTGATCCCTGACGTTGCTTTAAAAACTGCCCTCATTTGAATTTCTGAAGCATGTTCTTATTTCCCTTTTTTGTCCTTGTTTGACGCTCAGGGCCAGTCTTGAGAGATTTAAGGCTTGGTTCCCTTAATGGAACGCTTCTCACATCTCCGAAAAAGAAAATGTGCTCCGCTGGTATTCGCACATTGATCATGGACGCCTGTGATATTGTTTTTGAAGAGTTCCTTTTGACTCCTGCCAAACACCATGTAAACACCAAGCACTGTTCAAATGATCTCTTTGTTAGCAGATACTTCACAAATGTTTTCTTATGAGTGGAGAGCCACACACAGAGAGGGAGTGATGAGGAAAGAGAAGAAATAAGGTGATGGCAATATCACAAATTAACTGGAGGCTAATCTAAGGTGTTGTTAGATACTCTGAAGTGTGTGTTGCTGATTGCTTCCTTAGCCACGTCCCTTACCTCCACTGAAATTAGGTTTGGATATAACCTGCTAATACAAATTCTTACCTTATCTATGACTCTAAGAGGTCAAAGACCATTGATAACTTTTGGAAAAAGACATCAGCTCTGCCTAACACTTGAGCAATTCAGATTTATTCAATTAACATCTTGATAATCATTTGCTTGGATGCACTTCACACATGACCGAACCTCTTAACACCCTAAACAGTGTACTTAATGGGGAGGACCCGATGATAATGGAAGGTGACAGAGTGAGATGGACGTTAGGGCACAGGGCTTTGACCCGCAGCATTACTCGCTCTTGACCTCGACTCAAGCACACTAATAGGTATCCCTGCGCACGTTCCATGATGGCAGCCCCTTGGTAGCACAACAGCTACACCTTCACATTTTTGTCCCCTATGTGTACTAGTCGGACAAAGATAATCACTCTCAGAGCTGAGCAGAACAGGCAAGAAGTGCTCCATCCATCTTGATTTGTCAATAGTTACAATTTTAATTACACCTGAGTGCTGTCAGCCTGCCAAGATGGGAGTATCGATTTGCTCCAACTAATTGATTAATTGTTGCGTTCAAGGGGGCAGTTTTCCCTGCATCCCCCCCATATCTTTTTTTTACCATGGCCTTCATTTTCTCTCTTTCTGTATACTGTTTACTGAGCGTTTCAGTTTTACCTGCAGGCAGCTGTGTGGAATAATTGGAGGGCTTTCAAAGAATAACTGCCATATATTCCTCTAGTAAATAAGTGGTATATTAAAAACGAGGGGGGTCTTTTGTATCTGTAAAGCAATAAGTAACAGTTGGTTACAGGGCAAGGGATGCAATACATCACTGTAGCCATTATGTGACAGTTAAAGGGAGGCAAGAGATTTGGAGGCACATCTGCCAGGAACCTTTTACTCAAACCTGTAGCTTAAATGTGTGTGGCTGTTTTTCAAAAGGCTCAACAGTCTGTTGTAATGCGCTCCAACATTTTACTGCCATTTTAGAAGACAATATACACCTTTGAGCAAAGACGTGTGGACGGCACAGCAGTTTGGCCTAGTGCCACTACTGTCTCTAAATCATCCTTCCTTCCTGGCAGGAGTCTTTAAACTTCTCATAAAATGACAGAACTTTGGAGCTGCTGTGTATCACAGTCAACCACACTGCTTACCGCCCCAGCTCCAGTCTACATGAAATGAGCCCACTTAACAGGCTATTTCATTGAATGGGACAATTGGTAGGGTTTTATGAAAATGTAAAACTCCAAACCATAATTGTGGTCGTTAAATATTGTTTACTTACAGAAAAGAAAATTCTTAGCAGTTTAGAAGCTCTATATCTTTTATTATGTGTCAGCCTTTGTTAAAGATGTGATGTTATTGGTAAAATAAAGTTAAATAAAATGTGCTTATGACAGTTGTAAACCTAAACATGACCGTTCAATTAATGACTAGTATGGTAAATTCCAGCTTGTTCTTTTAAATATTTATACTCAGTGTGTGGGCTTTGTTCAAATGAATGACTTAATGAGTGTTTTGACAGTGTTTGTTTCTTGTGGCCGGTGGTGGTGGGGGCTGTAGCAGACATGATGACTATTGGGAAAGAGGTCATGCGTCACCCTGAGTTTATATTGTATGATACATCCCAAACACTTGGCCACATTGGCCAACTCATACCCACAATTATACAATGCAGCTGTGTTTCTTTACTCTGCCCAACAGTGGGATTCCTTTATTAAAAGATGACCATAGTGACCCAAAAATAGTAGTTTAAAGGGTAAGTTGAGCCATGTAAAAGTTTAAATACATTTCAAGCTGTTTTTACACCTGAGGTTCAGATTTCACCTCTGACAGAAATCCAAGCCTGCATAGCCAAAAGAGAATACCTACAATTGATTTCTTGTCTGCATAAAGTTGTTCTGACATTAAAGTATTTCTAGTGTTGCACACATCCATCTAAAGGCATTGTAAGTACAAAGTTATTTCTCTTTATAATGACATTTTAGATTTAAACTGCCAAGTCCTAGTTTGAGTCTCCCGAAAAATACTGTTGTGTTAACAAAAGGACCAATTATGACCATTAATGTTAAAAGCAGATGCAGAGAGAGTGACTGATGGAAGTGAGGGGAGATTGAATCCTGGCAAGCAATGCACGTATGTGTTCATAGATGTATGCTCCGGGAATGGTAATCGTAGCTAGACCTGTCACTTTGGCATCATGCAGGCAATTTCTGAAAAGTGACAGGAATAACGTCATTCATACAACAAAGGCAGAAAAGGTTGAGGTAACCCTTTAGTGAGAATTAAAAAAAGCCTTGAAGAGGTGCTTCACAGCCTGAACACACTGTAGAAAAGGTTTCCTATGATGGCCATTTACTTCCTTTTTCATTTCTTTTGGAAGCGCTGCGATACAACACAACCTACGCACAGGGTCCGCTATCCCTCCATCCCTCATGGTTCTTACTCATACAAACACTCATGTTCCCACAAACTCACACACTGGTGCATGAACAATGGCTTTTGATGCTGTGGGGTTTATTCATGTAAACACTATCTTAATAAACAAACAAATACACAAACACAAAAGCAGAGTGCTGCATGCTTAAGACCCCTCTCACGCCTGTAGTCACACACACCCCCCCCCCACAGACACACCCCTCCGTGGAACTGAGCACAGAAGAGCAGCACTGTTTCATTCTGCATCTGCTTTTTTTCTCCTGCTGGATCCCAGCAATGATTGTATGAGGATGTAGCGGCATTAACAGACCACAGTTCCCTGCAAAACTGAGTATGTAACTCGAGCTGCCTGGTGTGAAACTTTTTCTTTTGATTGTTTTTCGTAAGCTTTAAATGAGCACTGACATTTTATGAAATACACTTTTTTCTGCCATTTTTCCCAAAGACACATGAGAAGATTGATATCTGGCACAGATGGTTGGGTTTGTTACATAAATGTCCTACATAGAAAAAGGTGCTTGATTTATATATTCAACAGATTTGAATAATTTAGAACTCCTTTATACAAGAAAAAAATCTGAGGTAAAATATTCCACTAAAATGCAACAATGATGACATTTTAAAGACAGCTGAACGAACCACATTGGTATATATAGGCCAAACACCTATCTGTAATTGTATGAATATAAATCTTTAGGGAGGAAAAAAACAATCTTCCTCTAACAAACCGAATACTGGATTCACATTAAAGCAAGTGGGCGGCAACAGTGACTTAGTGTTGCATTCGCTGACCCGTGTTTGTAAAATACCATCTAATGGCAGTTTTTTTCTGTAACAGGTTGTTCCCAATTGATTGTTGAAATAAGTTATTGCTATTGCATATTAAATGAATGTGGTCTTCTCACAACAGTAATACATGTAAATGATCGTTTTCAGGGCATTTAATCTATGATCTGATGATCTTGACGGATTTCTGACAAATGTAACCGTGGTTTTTGTTATTAGCTGCTTCCTTTCTTTAAGCCTGCATGTGCTACATCTCACTGAAGAGTGGCTGATCTGTGATACACATTTGAAGACAATGATTTGACAAGATACAGCAAGTTGACCGCTCCCTTCCTTCTTGCATCAATAAAACCCTTTCACCCCTCAGTTTCTTTGACAAACTCAGTTGCCCCTGCTTGTATTCATTCCTTTCAAAAACTTGTCCTTACCTGCCAACATGATATCCTTATTGTATCTTCTCATGTTACCCGCCTTTGATGGCAAACAGAGTGTTCCTTTCAGAATATTTTGCAGGGGGATTAACCGCTGTACTCCAATAGCTGTGATTTTTATAAAAACATTGCCCCTGGTAACCCATAGTCCTATAGCCCTAGGACATTGGATACCATTTTGTTGTAGGATACACATAAATATTTCAATGTGAAATCCCTTCTGCTGATGAATGATTCAGTTATCCATTGTGCATTGTGTTGGCCCTGTACAGATATAGAGTCAGGGTCCTGGTTGGAGAGCACCTAACAACTGTCATTCTCTGGCCTTCGCAGCTGCTGCCGTGCCCCTCAGGTGCAAACACACATAGGCCTTGATCTTTTGACCCACCAGGCCTTGTCTAATCCCCCAAAATAGGTCTGTCCCCATAACCCGTAAATGCCAGGGAAGTCAGACGTGCATGATAGGCCGGAAGACACCATCATGTTAAAGGATACAGTGGTTCACAGCGAGGATGTAACAACTGACAAACACAAACAAGCTGTTTGATGTTGTACTAACAGAGCCCTTCCGGGACCGCTCCGATCTGCACTGTTCTCCCCTTGACTGACTGACATTGTTTTTTCCTTTGTTATCACTCGGAGAGGAGGCTTTAAAATTAGATTGACATTCCTGATCAGAAACTATTTCTCTCAGTCTCTTTTGGGAGGAGGCAGTTTGGAGGAGGCGCAGGGTTTTTGCTGGAAGCTAGCAGCAGGACTGACAGACCAGACAGACATGTTGTATTTGTCTCCTAGAGTCAATCTGTCGGACTGTGGCAGTGTCTCCGGCCAAAATCTGATCCTGTTGTTCAGCCAGGGCCTGAGGGGGTAGCTGTGAGATCGGTGGGCTGTCAACTGTCCATTGCCTTCTCTTGTACAGCCATGCGAGAAGAACCAGTTTGATTATATTTGCCTGAAGGCATCGATCTCTCTCATCCTCTTTCTCTTGTTTTTAATGGAGGTTGTCAATTTTACCTTTTTATTTTTCTCTCTGTCTTCCTTGTTCTCTCTCTGCTCTGCTTGTTTTTTTGCAACAAGCTTTGGGGGACGAGGAGGGAAAGAGAAGATCAAAGAGAGCCTGCACACTGTCCTCCAACATCATTAGGCTATCTCAGATGGCATTATTACAGCTTCTGCCATGTGCTTGTGACTCTATCCCTGATTATTATTTTTTTATTCTTGCTTGATTTATTTTTTGTCTTTGTGCGTGTTTCTGAGCGCACAAATGCATGTACATGCAGCCAGTGAGTGCCTTCCCTTCCTCTGGCACGGGGCCCGGTGTCGCCGATGGGCCGCCCTGCCATCAGCCCTTCCATATTGAGCAAGACGTCGGCGCTCCCCTCCAGCGCAGTGCATGAGGGAGCTGCCCTCTGTTTGATGTCACTTCTGTTTTGCTCTGATCTTCCTCCACCAAAGCCTCACAGTAACACAGTCGTACATAGAAGCCGGGATAATAGAGAAGTAGTGTGCTGGAAAAACATCTGGAGCGTGCGGGAGCAAAGGTCTCAAACCACATGCTGAATCAAAGCTGCCTTTTTTGCAACCCCTCAAGGATATATGGCTTGTGCTATTTTGTCTTTTAACTATAATCAACGCTGCTTGTTAAAAATCCAAACCAATAACTCCATTGTTAACCAGAAACTTTTTAAAGAGCCATAATGTAGCTTATCATTGTCATAAAATCAGCAGATGTAATTTATTCCTCTTGTCAAACTGAGCACTTAGGAAGTACAGTCTCTGTTTTTTCATTGGCCGTGCTAATTGTAATGAAGAAATGTACCACCCACTGCAACAATTTGTGGACAACAATAAAAGCTATGCTGTACCAAGACATGATCAATATCAGGCTTTCTCTATGCAGAAAATGCTGGTCAGTTGGATCAATTCACTGCTGGTTATGGTTTCTCGAGGTCATTTGTCGGAAGTAATTAAAGCATTAAATAATGCCAATGTTTTCCTTTGAATGTGTATCAATTCAGGTGGCGCCTTGCTAGCTGGAACCACCGTTTGCATACCTATATATTTTTTTAATGAATACATGACAATGCATATATTTGTCTGGCCAAATCTAGCAGATTTGAATTTTTTTAATGTTTTTTCAAAAATTGTTATAGAATATGTTTGGTTGATTTACAATATATTGTAGAGTTTCAAATGCTGTCCCTTTTGCATAGTGTTTCATGCCAACAAATACAAATATTTCCCACTTTCTTTGCATTATAGAATCCCATTCTCTTTTCATCACGATCAGATGAATGCATTTGAAACAGCCTACTGCTGGAGATGTCATTTTGAGATGGATGCAGGTGAAATGTTTGAATTAAAACAATACCACCAGCATTTCCATGTGATTTGTTCAAGCGAACATCATGTATGGTATACATGTGAAAAATATCATAATAATGCTTTCAGAACATGTCATGTGATGGACCCTCTATCCACCACTGATCCAATCTTTGTGGATGCTGAGTCTTCACTCGCCCACACAACTCCAGAATGTGCAGAGATAGAGTCAGCTGGAAGATGAATAGAAACCATATAAGGCAAGAACTGACAATGGGTGTTAGCACGGCCGTTACTTCACACCTGAATGTTTTTATTGCTACTGGATGTCCATTTTGGCAAAAACTGAAGGTCCCTGTTGTGTGTTTCCTTTGCCTTCTCGGTTCTTTATGCATTGTCTCTTCTATTCTACGTTGGGCGTGCAATGGGCCTCAGCTGAGAGGAGTTGTGTGCACTTTTCCATTGTGCTTGCGTGTCTGTAATGCACAGTTGCTGCAACCCTGCAAGTACAACATATCTGGACTGTGTAAGAGGGAGGCGAGCAAGCATGCAAGATGGAGGGATTGAAAGATTATGAGAGACAGGAGGAAGAGGGAGGGAGGGGGGGGGGGGTAAGAGATGGAGCCTGTACAGTTACTGAATCCATAACGGATGAAAAGGGCCTTGGCAGGAGTCTTAAGGGGCTAATAAAATAAAGTTCTCTCAGATTAGTTAGCTAATAGAGCTGTAACATAGTGTTGCGTCTTAATGCTGAGGGGAACATGGCCTCCTGTGTGCTGGCTCTGATGTGGGGGGAGTGATGAGGCAGGATAGGGTGGGTGGGAAAGCGGGCGTGAGGGGTTAGGCACTAACGGAGCTCATGCTGTGAAGAAGCCCTCCGGGTCTGGTTATTCAGTCAGGGGTGAGCAAGGAGACAAGGCGAGGATAGGGAGCCTACCTGGCATGATATTACCCTCCCAGCAGCTTTAGTACTTACTGTACGAGATCGACGCACAGGCTATAGCTACATGTGTTTCTGTAAGCTAGAGGAAATTATTGCTTTCTGTAAGGCATCAGATGAAGGATTTATGCACTGCTGTTCAGATAATATTGCCTAGCTGGCAAGGACATGAGTACAATAGTTATAAAGGCTTTCATTGAAAAGTGGCCAATTGTAAAACAGGTTGAAGCTTCAAATGTTCGTGAAACAACTTGAGGAAAGACTTGAAAACAGTGCATTCATCCACAAGTTTTAAAGTAATAAAGAAGACACCAAGAGAACAGGTCCACAGGAAATGGAAGAGATTTAAACGATCGAGCCAGCATCAAAGTGAACACGTAAGTTGACCTTAAACGATCAGGAGCACACTAGAAGAAAGAAACAACCAGGAGTCGCTTTAACAAAAGCGCTTTCTCTAATGGTGTTGGGTCATGTCAGGCAGTGCATTGTATCCCCACAAAGTTCCTCTTTTGAACTGCATTCCAGAAAGCTGTAATTCATGGTTGCAACATTCACATTTGCAACCTCTTTCCAAATGACAGGAAGTGTAGTGCTTCTCTTTTGAAGTCCCCAGTACGAGGCAGGAGTAACCATGGCTCAGCCTTTGTCTTGCTCTGTCTGAGGGTTTTTCACAGTGAGCTATTAGGATGAACGTTGACTTTACAGAGAAGAAATAAAGAGTTGTGGATCCACACCCAAGGCTAAGTCAAGAGCAAATACAGTTTGTGGCTCCTGACACCTGTTTCTGCAAAGATAATTTGATTGTGTATGTACAGTACAATTTTTAGTTTTTAGTTTTAGGTTTAGTTTTAGTTTTAGTTTATTATTTTGACTGTGTCCTTTTATAATATGTTGCAGTGTTGGAGGAGCTCGGGACCTAAGATTTTCATTGCCATAACATTGTAAATATTGTGCACATGATAATAAAAACCCTTGAACCTTGAACAATACGTCCGCGCACACTCAACATGCATTTGTGTTGAAGAAGAAAATAGCAGCCCATTGTCGTGGATGTCCTCAGACACTGACTGTAGGAGGAAAAATACCAGTGTAATATGTCCTTGGTCTTGTGATGAGGTAAAATTGAAGACACGGAGAGACAGAAACAAAGGAATATCATGTCCTCTCCAGAGACTGAAGTGCTGAGGAAGAAGGTGCATGGAAGAGCGAGGAGAGGGAAGTACCTTGTCTCTTATACTGGTGTACAAGTAGCTCTCTAAGTGCTGTCATTTCAACAGGAATGTTTAATGAGAGGCCTCTCTAAGTAGGGACTGATTGAGTGCATCATCTTTATTCTTTATTCTCGCACCCCGTGCCTTACGGCTCCCCGCCCCCTCAGTCTGATCCCACTCTCTGCTTGATAAGATCCTCTTTCTCTCTAGATCATCTCAATTTGAGCTTGCTCTGGGAAACTCTCATTGCTCTGTGATGTCTTGTTAATGATTGTGTTCTTTTTTCATGGGTAATCATGTGTTTGGCAACAGGTTTCGGCATTGGATGTGTCTGTGTTTTTTTTGGTAACTCACATATTGTGCGGGCAATAAGGCGCGTGTTGGCATGTACTGTACAGTACATCTCCCCCTACATCCATTTACATAAGGATGTTACCATTTTTCTTTGTTCTAAAAGTCATTATTTTATGCTCTTTTCATGCATAATTACTTATTTTCCAAAAATATAAGCACGTCTTTCGGTAACACGAGACTTTAAAGCGGTGCCTTTGCATTTAAAAGTCTGCTTTACACACATATATATATATATATATATATATATCAATTAAATCATCTTTTTTCCATTGCGATAGTAGCCATGGGGAAACGGAAGTATTTGATTCACATCTTGCCATTTACCAATATACACATTTGCCCATTTACTGTATACCCCCCCCCCCCCACACACACACACACACACACACACACACACACACACACACCTCATTTTTAGCCAGAAAGGACATTTCAGCCAGAGCTTTTATAGACTTTATTGAAAGAGAGAGTGATGATGACCTTTTATATGGATTAAAGGTGCTGGCTTTAACTGTAGTGTCTTAACTGGAGACCAAAAATAATCGATTAAATGGGCAATGTAATTAAGCCTTAAGTATATTACAGGGGCTGTAGGTCTGAGCTGGGCTACAGCAGAAGCCATTACTTGGACTACAGTTATGACACAAAGGATTCCACATCATTCAAAGAGTTGATAAATCTAGCATTTTGCCATTAATGAAAAACATGATATATTTACTTGTATCTTCACTGCAACTGTAAAACCTTCTCACCCACCCAAAGTACAGTACTATAAAAAAAAGAAACCTGGAAATTGCCAACTGATCTAGTGAGAGAGACAGGAACCTGCTAGGCACTCGAACAATTGGGTACTCTTAGGTGAAAAAGTAGCAGTTGTTTTATGTGCTGCATTGGAAAACACACACACACACACACACACACGCACACACACGCACACGCACACACACACACACACACACACACACACACGCACACATACGAGCTGAGTGGAACAGCAATTTCAGCTCCCCGCTCAAATCATTCTGTAATCACCCTGCTCCAGGCCACTCCAGGTTTTTGTATTTTCCATTTCCCAATCGTTCTCTGCTCGCAGTGAGAGGAAACCTGCTCTAGTTAACTCTATAGCAAATATGATAAATGCTATCCTTTTACTTGAATTACACAACACGAAGCACAATTCAGAAGGGGTGTAATGGCTCACGAAGTCGATTGAAAGGCGTGAACAGGAGTGTGCAGGTTTGCCCCAGGCGGCGAAGACGCATCAGGCTTGGATTGAAAATGTTTCAAGTTGAGCAACACAATTTGCTGTAATCTCAACTTTATTAATGTACAGAGACAGTGGCAAGCACAAAGGGCCCGGAGGAAAAAGAGTGAAACAATTGGAGTTCCTAGTCTCGCTACCTTTGAGAGACAAAAGCCGGGAGGATAGAGAAATCAATGGGTTCCTGTAATAGTATGCTGACACCATTTCAATAAAAATGCTTAGAATTGTTTGATACACTGCAACAGTATGTATAATGTATGCTGGAACATCATTAAAACTATTTTGGGCATTGTTATTCCTTAATTATAGTCAGTAATAAGATGACTCGAAACTAGGGAGAGAGGGATCAATTCGCGATTAACCAAATTATATAAATCGCATCCGAGAAACTGAAAATCCCACTGAGGCTCTCCTTAACATGTAATTATTAACTATAATTTTACACTGTTACACAGCCGATGAAATGACAAATAAATCCCCCAAAACTCCTGAAATCTGTGTCAATGGCATATTTCTGCATAACAAATCCACATAGCATTCCCAAGGCATTATTTTCCTGTATATTTAGCAAATTCTTTGTCGGAGCGAGATAGAGTCTTACTGTAGCGGATTACTTGATGCCTGATTTGGAGCTCTTAAGCTGTTTTTTGCTTTGCAAAACTAAATTAATTGAGAGCATTAAGCTTGATTAATAGTCACTTTATTAGTCACATGGCCTTAAAATACCCATTCTGTGATATTCTGGGGTCCACTTCTAATCCCAATGCCTCTCTGGATTTTGTTTTTTGCCATCTCTTACCACTGCAGCTTGACCAGAAAGTGACGGAGTTAAAGTGGGGTTTCATTAATAAAGACTAAAGGCATAGGCTGCTGCTGATGCTGTAATGATTAATGAGCACAGGGCTTTAGCCTCAGTGGTGGTATCTCTGTTGAATTAGGCTCTGATTATGTCTGGCTGGGTCACACATGACTAATGGGCTCTTGGGCGTAATTCATCCTTCCTTGAGCCACGCCAAGTGGAATAACTACTGGCTGTAACTGTCTGTGTGTGATCTGACGTCTATTCAGCATTATGTACTTTCACGCTTTACATGAATTTTAAAAGCAAATATTTCCTCCCTGTAATTTGTATTACCCTGGTGATGGCTCCTTTGCCCCATGGGGGTGCACAGTCTCTACATAATTACAACTTGATCGTTAAAATGTGGGATTAGCGTAGCGCTTACTTAACTACAATATACTTTCCCTACCCTAAGGGCTGTTTTTTTTCCCATTAGGACTTCATGAAATTACTTTTTGTTTGCTCATTATTATTTAGTTTTCATTGCTGGATTGTGATTTGTTTGTAGGAGGTGTGTGGCAGGAACCGTTGTGTCGATACTGCGTGGGAGATTAATGCCACGACCTATGCCCTCAAAGACAGGTTTAGGAAAATAATGTATTAAGGGAGATATAATGTACAGGAAGGTTTATCTGCAGTGACTTTAGCTATGTTATGTCGTTATCCTAGAAGTGGATTCTCAGATTTTCTCACATTGACTGCTGGTTCCCTGAAAACTACTGACTGCCTGATTCCAAAGGGGCCAGTGGAGGCTTGGTTTACAAGCTGATCACTAGTGTGAGCTTTTTCTATTTTGAAGTCCAATAGCAACTTTAAATTAGGTTTTGCTTTTATCAACTTGGGTGCCTAACAACTATGGTACAGTATTTTAATAATCAAGGAACAAATGAGTCATGGCTATCAGCAAATTTCAAAAGTTTACTGGCTGCGATGGGACCCAAACTCCAGTATCCAAAGTCAGACATGATGCATGCCTATGCACCATAGGACTAATATTTCGACATCTGGAAAAAAGTACATTATGGACATCCTTCTGAGGTTGACCTTGTGTTGCAGGCTTGCCACTGTTAAGCCAGAATGAAGTGAATAATCATCCTTTACTCTCACTTTGTGTGTTAGGAAGTCCTTCTTTTTGGGGTAAATAAGTGCCACTATATCAGTTCCTTCCATAAAACCATAGCTAATTTGACTGATGTACCAGACTCATATCCAAAATGTTGGCTTAACATAAAATATTGCTATTTCATTACCCAATACGCCCACTCTCAGGCCTGTTGACTTGTCATTTTGGCTTCGCTAGTCACCATTCTGCTCCATTTCCTTAGCTGCAATCACACTGTCAGTATCTTATATGGTTTTAAGCTGTGGCTCATTGCACCATGGCTGTGCTTGCTGGGTGCAAGCCATGTGGAAGCGGGGGGCATGCTCCTCTGGACGGATGGAGGCAGGAGCAGGGTGGAAGGAGGCTCAATCAAGAGTAGTGGCAGTGAAGGGATCCTTTATAGCTCCCAACCCTTTATTTTTCCATTCTGGCGAGCTTGTTGTTTACTGCTCAGCAGCAGAAGCATGATTCTCTACTGGGCTAATTTGTCACCCCATAAAAACAGGACAGCACTGGTGCACATAGAGTGGGAGTCGGTGAGCTTGTTATGTTCGTGCAAGGGAGGGGAAGATAAGAGGAAAGAGAAAGATGGCTATATATTCAGAAAGGGTTAGCATCTGCAAATACGGTTTGTGCAACAAAAGGGAAAGGGGGAAAAAGATGTAGGTCAAACACACATGTAGAGTAGGGAAGATAAAAAGGAGAAAAAGTGATTGGATTGCCGCTTACCAGGCTTGGTGGAGGAAATGTAAACATAAGGAATATTAACATGTTTGTGTGTATGTTAAAAAAGATGGCTTTTCCTCTTTCATCTTCTTCTCTGTGTTCAAGAGCAAGCTTGTTTGCTATTCTGAGGGTCTGCTGCTCATTAGAGGACCCTGTAGACTCCTTTAACAGTGCGTGCTCAGCTGACCCTTGCACTGCTTTGTGACAGTACACTCCAAATATGCTGCTGTTACAGTACGCTGTGATGAAATCGCTGTAACGATGATATGCTTCCATATGCACATACCAAAGTCTGAAGTATTTTCTTTATCATTATCCCCCTTCCATCTTTTTGTCTTTGTGCCGCAGTATGTTTTCGACTTTTATTTCCCCTCTCTCCTCCTCTCTGTGTGCTTGGGTCAGTAATGAGCTGGTTTGGTTTCTTTTTCCTGCCACGGGCATATTTTTCTTCCCATCTCCATCACAATCCCAAACCCCTCCCTTCCTCACATGCTATCTTGTTTTCTTCTCTCAATGCCTCTTCTCCCCCCAAGGACCTTCCAGGTTGCTTTTTTTGCTTTTTTAGTTTTTCTTATCCATATTCACATTTTCCCCCAGTTTAAAGTACTTTAATTATATTCCCATAAGAATCTAGCATGCAGAACCACCATACGTTACCTACTAAACAGAAGTTGTCTCATGTTCGGCACATGTGGTCCTCATCTGTCTTAAGGTGTGAAAAATGTATGAGCACTTGTATCATTGCCCTTGGGCTAAATGTAGACAGCATCACCCCCGGCTCTGTGGTAGAATGTTTAAATGAGAGGCATTCCCTCACGCTTGGTCTATGACAAGGAAGCATGCATGTAAGCATACTGTGGTATAGAAAGTGGCTTTCAAAGACCAAGAAGGCATGCAGCGTTTAAGGTATGTCTGAATAAATGAAACAAGGTTAATGATTCATACAGTTTCAAAAAGAAAAAAAGGCTCTAAATACACATGATGCGTCAGCAAAGCAAGTTATGTCTGACATTTAAACTGTTCCTCTTTTACAAAAATGTTCTCCCTGTCTTGCTGTGAAAACACATTGGTGGTTGATTGGTTTCTGAATATAGCCTATCTGACATAGTGGTGTATTTCTACCATAAAAACAAAAAAATAACAAAGTATGTTGTGGCGGTTGTCCTTTGATCTTAAGATCAGCATATTTCACTGTAACCTCCTTTCCACAGCTAATATAAAAATGACAGTTTTAAACCAAATGGCACAGATAGATGGAGAAAAAGCAGGGTGGAAAAAGAGACAATTACATGAGAGAGATAAAGTTGGAGAGCTATAGTACGAATAGAAAGAATTCCCATGAATCACTTCTTGGTCTTTTAACAAGTGGGGTGAAGTGGCTAGTATTTGAGGATTTAGAGAGATACTGTCGCTTAGACCCCCTCCTACTAATTGAAACAAGAGATGGGTAAAACCTACAGGAGGGATAAAGAAGCTGCTGTTATAATTCATTCCTCTTCGCCCCAATCAAACCTAAGCTCTCCTCTCGCTGTCATGCCCCAAAGACAATTCTCGCAAATCCTTTTTGTTTCCCAGCCTTGTTCTAGGAATGCCTGTTTGAAATGACCCTGAGAAGTGCAGTACAATTCTCACACTGCAGGATTAAAGCCATGGTTCCATGGTATTTCAGATTCTTGTCCATTTACATGGAGGAATTGCCTGCAGTCTAAGAATTAGGGACGGTATTGTGCTAAAATTGATTGAGGGTCAGGTGTGCTAGTTGCACTTGTTCAGCATGCAGAGCGCAGGAACAAAGCCCTTACTGATTAACATTGTTATTCATTCATGAGAAGGAGGCCAGCGAAGCAGAACCATTTGTCTTAGATGCATTTAACAAATGCAAAACCAGTTGGGGGAAAAAAAAAGAAATACAAATCTCCTTATGAAAAACAATTGAATAATTATGCACCCTTTGCTTGAACCAGACTGGTAGACTTATAAAGCCTTCAAGACCTAGTGTTTAAGTATAGCTTTTTATTATGGCGGCAACCAGTTTAAGGGATTTAATTTTGTCTAGATGCTTTCTACCTCTCAGGAATAAAAGCATTTTCAGTACATGCAAAATTGCTTTATTTTTGCAGGCTAATACTGCTCAAAATGTAGCTTACTAGGGAATGATTGGAAAAAAATGATTTTGAAAAAAGAAGACATTAGCAAACACATGTATTTGCATACAAAAACATCACTAATAACCACAACAACTGGAGGCAACGGCCAGTTAACACGATGCGGAGATCAATAAAAAAAGCAATCAATAAGAACTTGCAGGCCTTCCTCCAGAGGAACAGAGAAAAGAAAGACACATGGAGGCTGTAATTATCACAGCATACATTTAATAATCAATATATTACAAGCTCTTAATTATAACCCTGTTCTTCATTATGAAAACTGTCCATCAAGGCACCTTCATATGAGACTTTAGTCATGATAAAATGATATGAAACTATTAAACGGTAATTATATCACATGTGTTTCTGTTCGACTCAGCAAACACTCGGATTGGACTCTTAAAATAAGTATGTCAATTTCATCTCAACTATGGATAAAGAAGTTGTGAAAAGCAATTTTAGTCATCAAGCCTTCACCTAACTGCCTCAATGTTTCAAATCTAAACAGACTTTTCTAAACAAATCTATCCACGTCCTGTTTTGTCTGCTCCCCTGGAGTTAAATAAACACTCGATAATAGATGGTCACCAAGCCCTGGACCCAAGAGCTGTGTTTGTGGCTGGGGAATGTACACACACTGACTCCTCAGGATGGGGAGGAAAGTGGGAAGTTACACCAGCGGTTTTCCTTCTGTTTTGTTTGGATGACGCCAGTCACGTCCATTTCAGTTATTTTAACTGCCCTCGAGGTGCATTTCACTGGAGCACACTGCTTTCTTTGTCTGAAAACTTTATCGTTTTACCACACAATTGTACAGAAATCTGTTTTGTTTTTATTCAGAATTAGTAGATATAAAACAAGGAGTAAAAATCCAATCTTTGTCATAAAGATGTACATATATTCAGTACCACTGGCGTAACACAAGCACTTGGGGCCCCCCTGCAGGTACTTAGACTGGGGCCCCCCACCGCCACCTGCCACGGCCTCCTTACTACTAGCCTACTCCTACTTCTCTCTCTTTATATATATATCCTAATATATATATAGGCCTGTGTGTGTGTGTTTTGATTGCATAAAATAGTGAAAAAGATGCTGCAACTCAGCCCCTGACATCCCATGCCCATTTAATCCATAGGCCTATATAGATGTTTTGTTAACCCATTAATATTCTGTACACAGAGTAGGCTATCCAATCCATTTATTACATATAATTCTAACAATGAAACAGTCAGCAACAACAGTCAGCAATAAAAGTAACATTAATGATGATAAACAGAGCATTTACATCTTTGGATACGAGTATATGTGGGCACTCCTCCTAGCGCACCTATGAGCGAAGTCTCTAACCACACCGTTTAAATCTAACTTGCGAGCGCGCCTGTTCTCTATAGAAATGATGGCTAGGCCCCGTAGCCTATCTTGCGACATAGTGCTTCGCAAGTATGTTTTTATCAATTTTAGTTTAGAAAACGACCTCTCTGCTGTTGCAACGGTTACGGGTATGGTCAAGAACAATTTTATAGCTGTGGCAACGTCAGGCAGACTGGACAATATGGAACTGTGTTTCACAAAGAGAGTGCGTGCCAAATCTTGTACCCCACCACGTTCAATTTCTTTTAGAGCGGGTAGTAATGCGCTTCTAAATGACAGGATCTGATCAGGAAAATCAGCAGATAAGTCGTCATTATATTGCGCAGCCAGAGTACTTGCTGATGCATATAACTCACCATCGGATTTCGAGATGAGTTCCTCGGGGCGTAAAAACCCAAACCTTCGTGCCACTTCTCGCATGCTTTCAAACCTGCGACCCACCTGCGCAACGACTATGTCTAAAGTGGCGTAGAAGACCGACACTTTAAAATTCTCCTCTGCATTCGTAAGCCTTTCGTCCTCACACAATTCGTCGAAATAGGTTTTCGTACGCCTGTTGCGTTTCTCGGGAAATACAGGAGAGATACCCCACAATTTGGCCAGGTCTTGGGCAGCTTCTTTGAGGCTGTCATATTCACCTCTGAGTGACGCAAGGCTGTCAGACGCACTTGAGAGATACTGGCTTGCCTGTAGTATGTCCACGTTTTGTTTTTGGAGATGTTGGGAAACAATGTGGACTGACTCAAGAATTTTACCCTGTATGACCGTTTGAAACACAAATTCAAAATTTTCCATGCTGGCTTTGAGACCAGTGGCCTCCGCGCGTTCTTTGGGTTTTTTTGGACAGCAGGGATATTTTAGTGAGCGCTTTCATTACGTCTGGGTAACGAAACCGAAGGGCGCGCACCGCATCATTTCTGGATGCCCAACGTGTCGGGCATAGACGTTTAAGAGTTGGCTGCCCTGCCACTTTGAACTGCACTTCCAAAATTTCCCAACGTTTAATGCTTGCGCTGAAGAAGTCATACAGTTTCTCTACTGTATCGTAGTACGCTCTCACCTTTGCCACATTCTGGCACGCATCGTTTAAAACTAGATTTAGATTGTGAGAAGCGCAATGAACGTACATTGCATTTGGTTCCCTATCCGAGATTCTTTTTTGTAAGCCAGAGTAGACCCCGCTCATTGTGGCTGCGCCATCGTATCCCTGTCCTCTGCATTTATTGACCGAGATTCCTTTCATCTCTAACAGCTCGAGAATAATTTTTTCTAAGCCGTGTGCGCTTTGGTCGTGGACTGAATGGAAACCCATGAAACTCTCGTGAATTTGCACGTCTGAGGGCACATCATTGTCATCTTTAGGAATCGTGACATAGCGGAGCACTTGGCTTAGCTGATCCACTTTGGAAATGTCTTGTGTTGTGTCTAATATGACCGAATAAAATTCTGCCTCATGGATTTCTTTCACTATTTCGTCTAAGACAGTTTGTGCCATGATTGAGATCATCTCGTTTTGAATTTTTGGGCTTAAGTATTTGATTTTACTTTTACTTCTGATCAACTTCTCCAACACGGGGTCGTAACGCGCAAGGAGTTCGATGTGGGCCAGAAAGTTTCCATTATTGATTTCTCCTAGTTTCTCGTGGTGCGCACGGAAAGCGGAGTTACAGGACGCAAGGGTTAATGTAACGTCAGCAATCCTTTTTAAAACATCTGACCAAAAACTAACCTCACTTTTGAAATCAGATGAAATCCTTTCGTCGATGGTTACATTTTGCTGCCATGTATCATACACAACACAGGCTGACAAGTGGCAACGGGCATGTTCGTGCTCTCTGATCTTCCGCGAAAGACCTTGCCAGTCATTAATCCCGGTTGTCCATGCCAAATTATGGCCCACAGACGTTCTGTCACCAAACAACCAACAACACTGGCAATACACACGATCCATTTTAGGAGAGTAACACAACCATTTGCGTGATATCTGTGTACCTTTCTTGGACACACGGTTATAGTACTCTTTAGAAAAGCACCTGCCTCTAGCATCCCTCGGATAGGGGCCTTCGTATTTGCATGGCCCCTGCTTTATAATCGATCTCTTAACATCACTGTCAGAGATGTCAACAGGGAAATTAGCCCTGTCACTAGGGTAAGGATCAGAAGGCCTATCAACAGCGCATTCAAGATCAGAAGAAGTCCCACTCCCAACATTCTCGCTGTCCCGGATTTCTTCTTCAGGCCCCGTAATGGTCTCTCCCTCAGTTGAAGAAGAGTCAACGGCACATCCAGAGACATCTTCCTCACCTGCGGCTGCGGTACACGCATCTCTGTCATCAGCAGCCATCTGATGCACGGCATCTCCTCCCTCATCCGATGCACCTGTGATTTCAGCGTCTTTTCAGGCTCTTTATTTAATTGCCACAGGCTATTTACTGCTTTTCAATAATAAAAAACAACAACTTTGATGCTTTGTCTTTATGAAGAAGAGTCAACGGCACAGCCAGAGCCTCACCTGCGGTATGCCTATCTCTGCCATCAGCAGCCACCCGATGCACGGCATCTTCCTCATCCGATGCAGAAGGGCATGCGCCTGTGATTTCAGCGTCTGTCTGATGCGCAGCGATCCCTCCCTCCTCGTCTGCTGCTAACCCTTTGAAGAGTCCGATTGCATTTCAGAACTTATTTTGGGTTCTCACGGCCATGTCACAAATTCTCCGCAAGTTTTTAACACAGACGCCTACGAGGGAGCTGTAGGGGCCTACATGTTAGCTTAAGACATTTCTGGACGGATGGATGAAAATCCAATTCCCTTGCGTTTTAAATGAGAGAAACAATTAGACGTTTTACTTAAGTATTTTTTTCTCTTTGTTTAATTGTCACATGTTATTTACTTCTTTTCAATACAAAACGTAACTTTGATGCTTAGCTTGCATGGAGGCTAGTGGAGGCTAGAGGCTGCCTCAGGCCACTGCCTCGTTTTACTGTAACTGCGCTAGTTTTTTTTTTCCACGACCCTACCTGATTGTGCATCCTGAAGTGGAGAGTTAGGCTGCACTCTCCCAAAAACAGATGAAATTTTGGGCAGTGTGGATGTAAATTCATCTCTTTTCTTTTTGTTTTGTCGCTTTTGAGCACCACTTTTTTCTCTGGTGCGCTTCATTTCTGCGGTGAAATGGCGCGTAATATTAGATCGCATATTTCGTGCATTGAATCATATCGGGAGACGAACACGGGCCCCCCCTAGCGGCCCGGGAAAGCTGTATACAACACAGCTACTGCTTTTACAATGAGCTTACAGCTAAAAAAAAAGAATGGAGAGTATTTGAATAACTTGTACTAGTAGACACAAACGAAGAATAATTAGAAGTGAGAATGAAACAGTGACTCATTTTCACAGTTTTTTTTAACTATACATGTTTATCTATACATTTATCTAAATATGATCAGTTTAGTAAGCGATGAGGCTGATGCATTCAATAGCTAGCTAGTATCAACCTCGAACTCATCAGACTAATATTACCTCAGTCTAAGACAAGTAAATACAAGACAAGCTAGCAAGTTTGCTGGCAAACTAGGCATGAAAAGTGAGATGACGAACGATAAAACATTTTAAAATACGTTTCTTCAGACTTTCATAAACAGAAAACACATCTGATTACCATCGTTGTTACTTGTGCACAAAATAGCTTTCACCCACAGACGCGGGAGCTTGCTTTGGAGGTTGCGAAAGTCACGAAGTGACAGACATTTCCATAAGCGGTAACGCGAAAATTAGCTTTTTTGAACGTCCCATACAGACCAATAATTAAATGTTACATATCTCTGAACATAAAAGTGCCATGGGTTTACAATCCATTCAAATGTCGTTGATCTGGCGATGTCTTACCAATTTAGAGAACGATGAGGCTGTGCTAGTTATAAACCAACACTTCTGCGACATACGAAGACTTTAGCTAGTCAGAGCAAACAGGAGGATACTAATATTACTATTTTGAATAGGTATTTTTTATTTAGACTTTTCTTACATCACTGCCATACAAACGTGATGATTTGTCATCATTGGTGCACAAAAATACGGTCTCATCCTGTGAGAAGAGATGTGTCTGCTCTGATTGCTAGCCACGACGGCATCTGAAACACTGTAATCTTCAGGCGATCAGTCACAGTCAGTAGCGAGGTTTAGCTAAGAAATACTTCAGAAAAGTCAATGACAACACACCCAATTTCCGGGTTTCAAAATAAAAGTAAGTTGTTCATGTATCCACTGGCGCAGTATTATTTCATGTAGTGTCTTTCAAAATTGCGGCCGGCCGCGGCCGCTCTAGTAGAAATCTAACATGCTGTCGGCGGCCGCTTTGGGGTATAGAGGTAGGGGGCCCGTTCTCATATGAGGGGGGCCGGGGCCCCCCCGCCTCGCGGGGGCTGCGGGGGTATACTTTACGCCAGTGTTCAGTACTTTAAATATCAAGTGACACTGGGTGATTTTATTAAATGTTCAATATGTTAAATACATTATGTCCTTTTAGAATCTAAAGTAGAAATGGTGAATTAATCCAGCCCAAATGATAGCTATTTTACCCTCAGGCTTATTTTGAGTTGGATATTACCCTACTGGGTCAATGAAATGCTCTGCCATGTATGGCATATTTGCAGGGCTTGGCACCTGTCCTGTCTGGGTGTGTTTTGTGGTGCTGGTGCCCCAACCAGCCCTCCTTAATGAGAGTACAGGAACAACAGAAGCAGATGGAATTGCCTGTGGGATTGTAGGAAGACTCAGGAACGGCTAGAACGACGGCTGTGAGAAAAAGCTGGTGCCATGTGGTGGCGTGCCCACTCTGCCCTCTGGTCATCTCTGCTAGTCCTGCTTGGTGGTCATCCAAGCGCACAGTGGCCTGCCAATTAAAGATGAGCCCACAGTCAACCCTGAAGGTTCATCCAAGCCCACAGGCCTCTCCCTTCCATCCATCCTTAATCTTTTTCTTTTTTTTCTCTCCTCCTCCTTCTTACCACTATTCAGCCAACACCCTGCTACACATTTTGCTTTGTTTTTTCAATTTGACTCAATGGAATTTTTTTTCCACCTCAGCCAGATGACTCATCTTCATTGACTTTGCAGGTGCCAGTGAGTAGGTTTGTTCAAGCATTTCATATGACAGTGATGACATATGCCTTGGCTCTGACACACTTGCGGTACTGCATTTATGCAGAATTAAGATGCAAATGAGGATTACCTAAAGTTGTTGCTCAACATTATGACCCTACACATGGTACACTTGTGTACATGGTGCTTTAAAAGAGGAGTATATCAAGAGAAGGCTCAGAGTTCTTCATCCCAGGATTTTCAAGCAGTCAAGTTCAGAGGTCACTGGTCTGGCCGGCTTTGTGTAAGCTGATAACTTGTGAGAAAGACATAGAAACAAAGAGGAAGTGAGAGAAATCTGGACAGTAAAGTAGTAAGGCTGTCAGCAGAGCAGTGAGAACGGCTGACTAGAGAGAATATTTAGGATCACAGGGATTAGGGAGGCTTGTTAGGAAACTCTACCCAACCTCACCGTCTACCATGTGCACTAAACTCGCATATATGAAGCTCTAGAACCACGTGTTTATACATTTACCTGTCAGACTTAATAATGAAGTGATTTCTCTTTGTAACCTTCACCAAGCGTAAACTAGAAGGTGCAACTCCTTCTCCAACTCTATCACCTCTATCTTTCTGCTGAAGAAGGGCCGTGTTCTACTTCTCAAAATCCCGGCAGGGACCTCAGATGGCAGGGAAATTCTCTGACTTCCATATGGTGGGGACAGATGTGAGGAACACATCAAGCATTCCCGTATTTGATTTTAGGGGGGCGTTTCTTCTCGGGTCCTTCAGGAGGCCTTTCAGCTCAGTGTCTGATGGAAACGTCCACACTCCAGATTTCTGCAGTGCCTTTCATTCTGATGGCACCCTGCCTCCGCCACTTTATATTTCGTTCCCTTAATGGAGTTGTTGCCAAGGACCACGGCCTTAATGCAATATGCTTCCTGCATTTTAGATATTGAACAGTTCTAATGCTTCAACAAACAAACAAAATGCTGAATTTTGCAGCCAATCGATGCAGTGCGAAATAAAGCTGTCCATAGTATTTCAGTTCCATTTCAGGGTCAGTTATATCGATGTAGTCCACCCAGTCTCCCTCTTTTAAATTAGGATTTACTGTATAAGTCTCAAACTGTTGGAATACTAAATACTTTTGTAGATTTAGCATATAGATTATTGAAGACATAATGAACACATTTCACTTAATGCGTGCAGGCTACACAAGTGTTATTTCTTTCTCACAGAGACACATGTTAATGTCAAATCCTTCAAACTACTGCCATTTTACTGCACAACAGTTACAATTGAAGTACAATCACAGAGGGTCTTTTATAATTTCATCGATCTAAAGCATCCATTCTGAATCAGGTATACATCGCATTTCCTCAATAATTGCTGTTTTGTTGGACCTTAGTTTGCCCCTGCAGGTAAAGGCAGTAATGGTGCAGTTGGCACTTCTCCATATTTCTCTCTGTTTCCTCTTAGGCAGAACCAGTAAAGAGCAGAGAACTAAATATATTCTCCAAGTTAATGTAGCGTAGTCTCTGTGTAATGTAGAAGTTCAGACAGACACAGCTGCGACTCTGTGTTTGTCACTAAAGTTCCAATGTACATTGGGTAACAAAATGATTTACAGTTTAAGTTTGTTTTCTTGAGACTTGGACCCCCTAATGTTTTACATGTCAGATCATATGGTATTAAGTGAGTTGTCATTATTGTTAGGAGCTACATTTATATAAATCTGTGTGGCAATCATCGTCTAACAAGCATAGAATATGGCTTAATAGTCACAGTTTGATACCGCTGCATATCAACAAGCTGTTATAACGCCTAATGCTTGACTGCCTTTGAGTAAATTAGCAGAATTGATTAAGCCTGCTATAGTGAAGGTTTGCAATTTGGCTTACAGGATACCACACTGGCATCAGCATCCTTATATTTCTATTTTGTCTTCTGGCCTTACCTCAAAGCATTCCACCCTCAGCAAAGCATGTGCCACTTACACACTTTTTTTCTATCCCATACTTGTGGGGACCCAAATTGAGTTAATTATCTTCCTAAACAGCCTTTTTGTGAACATTTGACGTCTTTCACATTGACAAATATATCGCAGTGGAATTGCCTTGGATTAATCAACATTTCATCATGTGTGAAACAGTAAAAGTAGGATGGATGGTTGTCAATAATGAGCTTGAGTGTCCAATGTTATAGTCGGAAAAATCAAAGGTCATTAACAAGCTCACAGAATCAACAGCATCAGTTTGCTGAGAGGTTCAAAACTCTCTTTGTAAACCTGATAAAAAATACTTGTACAGCAAAACACTATATATTGTTTGTGGATAGCTAGATGCTGGGATGGATATCCCTCAAACAGGCTTGTACTGTATATTTGTTAACCCAAAATGGCAGTTTTTGATTAGAAATCATTAAATCAAACAGCAATGCTCCATTAAGTTGGTTTGGAAATTATATATATTATCCAAACACATAGCTTTAAATGCATGTATGTTGAGCAACTACAAATATTTGTGCTCAATTCCATTTTATAACTTCACTAGGGTACAGCATGTGGTAGTAGAAAGTAGTTTTGAATGTCTGGAAAGAAAGATATTGCTCTCTGGAGACCATCTGAAGATGAGGTCTTGGATGCAATCTGATCCCATTGTGCTTTGCACTCAAGAAGGCAAAGCAGGCAAAGATGCATCTTAAACTGGAGCACATATTTGTTTACCAATGACAACTACATAAAGCCGCATAGTACCAAAAATAAAAGCTCCTTGGCTTTCCTCCTCCGTCAAAGATTCCTGTCAGCTTAGAATGGCACTTTTTGTTCTTCTGCAGCATTATGTCTACGGTAAGATCTGGCGTGTTGGTGTCACAGACAATGACTTGCATGTCTTAAACACAGTAAGGTGTCAGCAAAAAAGCATCTGTGCGTGTTGTCGCAAAAGCCGCCTTCACAAATCATTTCTTCACAAAGTATTAAAGGCCATATCTCTAGATGTTTCTTTTTCTACCATGTGAGGAATCTGTACATCTGCCTCTAACCCTTTTATATCCTGAAGCCATCAATCAACAGAGTAAAACCTACCGTGCTGAAAGAGATGGGGTACGGTCCCATGAACATGACATTAATAGATTGAAAGCAACACCTGTACTATGTCTGTCACACTTCAGCTGTGTGTCAAAGGCAAGCATAAAAACCTGCCTGTGTTTGTGCTAACATTTTAATTTGCACTCTATTGTACGTATGGAGGCACCAGTCGCACCGGGACGCTGAGGTAGAGCATCATGCGGCAGGGACTGGATATCTGCAGCTTAAGATGCATGTTATGTAACAGAAATCAATAAAGTGGAGCTGTTAGACCTCTGTGGTAGGTCATGCCCCTACAGATTACACCGGGCTCGTGCAGTGTCCCAATAGGAGACAGGATTTGTGCACACAGGCTGAGATGCATGAGGGAGTGGGTTTATAGGAGCAGGGTTAGCAGGTTTGGATTGGTCCTGGTGGCAGGAATGGTTTGGGGTATAGAAAGGAGCTTAATATTGTTGAATTAAAATGAGAAAAATATTATTGCACCGAGAACACAGTTATTGATTATTTTAGATTCATCAATTCTGGTAGGATTCTCACTAAGATATTTTATCTTGGACGTGAGAGCTGGATAATATCTGACTTTATGAAATGAGCATGATCTGACAGGCATTTAAGCTTTTTTGATGTCTCCAGTATCATTTTAAATATTTGACATGATGATGACATGTTTGTTAGGAAACTTCATGAGTCAAAGCTATAGTGTTCATGAAAGAGCTGCAGTTTACACCCCGCCAGGCTTGATTTAAAACCTTTATCTACAAAGTGTTACTTGTTGCTGGAGCTGAGAAAAATTAACTATGAAAGCGCTTCAATCTGGCAGGGTCAAAATGCACTTGCAAGTGGATCTGTTAAGATCTTTGTAAAGTGGCTCATAATCTCAAGTTGTGAAGTTTTTTTCAATTCATGAGGGGCCTGAAATCCTTCAACTGAATCTATTAAACGATAGTCACCTAAATTAATATTATTCTACCCTCTTTCGTCTTCTTACTTGTAAAGCATCTTTTCCCCCTTCAGTCATAATTTTGACTCTGCATTCTTTCCAAAAAAGGTCTGGTCAAGGATGTTTTTATACATACAGTGGTATCACATTCGTGGTTCTGATCCATTGCAGCTTTTAATCGATGCATCTTGTTGGCCGTCGTTGCGTGCATTGAGGAGATACTGTATTTCCAGCCCTTGAGTGCCAAACCATGCAACATTAAGTGATACCTTTCAATTAGTGACCCTGCCTCAGACACAGTGGTGATCGGACAGCTTTACACCCCAACGACCACAGTGATGAGCGATTAGGCACCGAACTGGAATGAAAACTAGTGGACCTTGTTACATGGAAACAGTGTTACTGCATCTTACTGCAACAGCCTTTGACAGAGGTGTGAAATGTGTATGTGTCACATTTCATGAGGAGTATGTGGGCGGTACTGGGTTTAAGCAGGAGGGAGATGGTCAGTGAAAGTGAAAAAAAGAGAGTAAGTGTACCTTGCTCTATCACATGCTAAGTGGCTCTATCGATCACAGATCTTCATCACAAGCTTTTATTGAGTTGAAGAGGGGGACGGATAGGTGTGTTTTTTCTGTATTCTTGCAGATACTGTAATTTCATAACAAATTTACAATTTCACCTCCTAGGAGAAAGAAACGTTGGTGTAAAGACAGAACTTTGTAAACTATTTTAAACTTCAACAAATGTATCAATGACTGTTGCAAGTTTAAATAATTAGAAACCAACGTAACGTCTTGGCCAAGTTATTGGCGGTCTTTAAGAGAGTTGAATCTTTACTCAATTGATAAAAAAAACTACCACATTACCCTGAGTAGCAGCCAGTAACTGAGGCTTATACTGTATTATGAATCACTCAGGCACAGAAACGTACTGGGGGACCAACTGAATTTCTGCCATTCCTAAGAAAAGGGCCAACAGTTAGGATGCAGATTATCATTTGTTTCTCATCCCATATCCAACTGAATGAGCCTCTTGGTTAGGAGCCGCCGACAGTTATATTCTGGAACAATGTTACAGCCCATTACTCAAATTGGAGGCACAGACACCGACCCGCTGCCACTAGTCCAGATGTCAAAGGCTTTTATGAAAATCCCTAATGTGATTCAACCTGATCCGACCAACAAAAGGCCTCTTGTATTTCACACAAACACAATCAGAGCCTGTGTGATTGCAGCTGCTGCTTCCCTCATTATTGATAGATGAACAGCGGAGAGAAACAGCTGACTTCAGCACGTTTCTAACCAAATGCCTTGTGATAAACATCGGGAAGCCTTGCTTTATAACCTGCAGAGGTGCCGACGTTGTTCAATCAAGTGTAGATGCTTTCCATGCTTGTGCTTTGTCGTTTAAATGGGGAACCTAATCATCAATATAATGCCTCTCCGATCTCAGACAAGAGCATGCTCTTATTCTGGCTTGTTAACTTTAAGCTTTTTTTGTGCAGGCTGACAGAATGGTGACTCACTAGAGAGGCTGCAGTGTCAGTAAGGCTTTGTTCACTGGTGCATCCTTCAGGCCACACATATTTCTTTTCCTTTACCCGTAGCTGCCAAACCACCATGGCCTGTGAGTTGTTGTTTTTTCGTTATACAGGCTACAGGTGGTCTGCAGCAGAAAGTTTTCACATGGATTTACCTGACCATGTGTAGTTACTTGTTTTGGGCAACTTTGTCTTCCCTTCAGCTCCTAGCCACATCACCTATTCTCTGCCTGGTAGTAAACACATTTCAAACTGCAAGGATAGAGAAAATACAAACACAGGGACAAGCACCCAGCATATGACCAGCTGTGGGGCTAAATGAGGGCCATTCATCACTGTAAACTGATTTAAGCAACTGAATGCAAATGCTGACGCGGCTGATCTGCTGATTACTTTAATAATACCCTTTAACCTTACAGCCCCTCTACCTAAACCTAATTTTTGGTAGAAGTAGATTTTGAAGGCATACTTCTAGGGTGAAAAAAGTTTGGGAGCAACAGAAAGCTTCAAATGTGTCAGCTGCTAAGTTTAGTAACCCCCCCCCCACCTCCCTTTTCATTCCTGGTTTATCATTCATTTTGCATCGTTGCATTGTTCAGGACTGTAATCATCTTGGCTCTGAGGAAGTGGCTTTTTCACAAGCCGTTTTAAGGTTTTGGGTGGTTTTTGAGGCCGCATCCCCCGAAGGCCTTACAAGGGGGTGAAGGCTCAACCCTGCTATTTCATCTCCATATATAGTCAGGCAGGGAGACCACAAAGTCAGGGCAGACTGCCTGTCTGGCTGTGGACTGGGTGTGGCCCTCCCTGTGAGCACACAGTGGGCAGGGAGGAAGGATGGAGAGTGTTTAGAGCTGCTGCAGCACTTTCTCTTGTGTAAACTCTCACCCTTGCTTATTTAACATGTCCTCAGAGCATGGGCTTAACATGGAAATAAATGAGCATTGTAAACCCTCTCCACATGTATTCCTCTGCCGACACACACATTTCATAACCTAGATGTGTGAGTATTAACATTCCCCCTGTTGAATATCAAACAGTGTTGCATAAAACCCCCTGCTGCTTATATTTTACCACTGAACTATATGGGAGCCTCGCCGTCAGCTTAGTTGCCTTTGCTGCATGTCATTTGCCATGATTATGTGACTGCCCGGTCAAAGGTGTATAAAAAGGAAAGATATTAAATACAACAGTATATCAAAGGAAAGCAAGCTTCCTTTTTGCTGGAAGTAGATCAGGAGTGACAGCTGCATTTGCAAGGCTGTGTAGAAGAGAGCATGATAGAGGGGAGAGCACATCCCCGAGACATCAAGCTCTTTGGGGCAGATGAAGTGTTTCAACTTGTTTACTGTATTTACATGCAGGCCCACAAACCATCTTCTCATCTCTTACCAATGACTCTCTTAATCTGAAATTCCCCAAAAAGTGAAAAATACACATGCAAAACATTCACACACACGCTTGAGAAGGATGGAGGGCAGATGAAAATGACAGGGGAAAAGAAAAAAGATTCCCATTTATGAAAAAGGAAGTCAGAGAGATTGATGATGCAAAAAAAGAGAATTGAGCAGGCTTTTTCCCAGCATGCTTATCCTGGAAAATAGTTGACGTGGGAACTTCAGGTTCCGTTTTTTTTTACCCCCAAGCCTCGCTGGGGACGTTTGCCAGTGAAGGCTCGAAGAAGACAGGCATACACACATCACTCAACAGTGAAGACAACTTTCATAAACTACTAAGAATTAGTGTGTCTACTTCCTCTATGCCACCGCTGATAAAAGTCCCTTATAACTTGACTTGTAAATGCCACCCTGTTCCAAAAAGGGATTAAAGAGTGTGCCAACTTTAGGCATGTCTGAAGGGGGAAATAAAAAATTGGCAGAGGTGTGTGTGTGTGTGTGTGTGTGTGTGTGTGTGTGTGTGTGTGTGTGTGTGTGTGTGTGTGTGTGTGTGTGTGTGTGTGTGTGTGTGTGTGTGTGTGTGTGTGTGTGTGTGTGTGTGTGTGTGTGTGTGTGTGTGTGTGTGTGTGTGTGTGTGTGTGTGTGTATGTGAAGAAGGATAGGTAGAAATTGAGGCTATGTCTGCAGGAGGGTAGTATTGGCTGAAATTGGCTATTTTCTTCTCACTCTCTTGACATCTAGAGGTGCGATTGTGAGGCATTATGAATTCATAGGCTCCGGGGAGCCAATTGAGCTCCCGTCACATGGAATTTACACGAGACAGAAATCACTTATTCTCAATGTATTATTTTTTCGTGGCACTTCCACGAGAGGTTACCAACTTTTTTTTGCTATGCCTGTTCCTTCTCTTCACTTTCCCCACTTCAACACCCCCCCCCCCCCCACCCCAATATAATCTTCTCCACTGGGGCACAATTTCCATGGCAACTTGGTCACACATTTGATTCAGTATTATATAGCCTCAACTTATTCAAAATCCAGTTTTCCTGTGCCGTCCTTTTTCCTAAGTAGGTCGCCTATCTTAACAGAACCACAAGCAAGCTGTAACCCTCTCCAGTTAAATGCCAGGCCCTGTACTGTAATAGAGGGCAATCAGAATGGGATTTGTACAAAGCGTGGATGAAGCAGACGCACAGTAAAGCAGTTTGAGCAGTGGATCTCTGGGGACCTCACTGTCCCACTTCCTGACAGTCAACATCAGGCCTCATGTGGCATAGTGTGTCAACTGGGCATTGAGGATGGATGGACTGGGGGTGCGATGGCGCCATTAGAGAGGCACTATTGAGACTTACCCTAGTCTGTCGCTGGCGTGTTTTTTTTTTATGGCCATCTTGGATCCCAGAGCAGCCTGTTCTTGTCTTCCATAGCCTATTCCTGTAGCAACAGCTGGGGCATTATTGTGGCGCCTGATCTGCCCCCCCCATGTGATCCCATAATCGCAGTCACAAAGGCCCATTTTACTTATAGTCTGCGCGACTTCTCTAATAAGCTAAACATTCCAGAGCCTTCCTCTGATGCATGTATGTCATTCCATTATACCCACAACCCATATTCCACACTAACCCATTCCTCTGCTGCTGTTCATTCCTCAGTGGCTTCCTTTATTCCCATTGCGCCTTCCCTCCATTCCCTCACACTTCAGTCACCTGATACCCTTGATGGAGGTTTTCCCTCAGGCCCAAGGCCAAGCGGTTCTCCCTATAGGCCCAAAGCCTGGCTAGGACCACATGGCACCTAAAAGAACTTGGCTGCACCACCGGGGCCGTGGCCCTTCGTGTTCCTGGAGGTCACACTCCCTGACACAAATTGTACATTTGTGTTTTCTCTTCAAACTTGGCTAATCCCTCCTAGCAGCGCCTCCTTTTCTCCACCAAATTTACTCAGGTGTTCAGGTGCCTATTCATTTAGTCTGCGGAATGCACTTGAAATCCCACTTTAACAAGGCGGCTGTATTTCACCCGGAAACTGGGAGGTTTGGATTGCAGCTGGGATTGCTTTTTTAGGGGCTCAGGGTTAAACTGGGTTTAAACAGACATGCTTTTGAAATGTAAATCTTCATGTGAGTGCTGCCTGGGCAGCAAGTCTACAAAGCAGGGAGGAAGCAGTGATCGGGAAACCCTCCTTATCTCTGGTGGAGATATAAATCAGCCTCTACTGACTTTCTGCATAATCGCTTTGTCAAACCCACAAATTATATCGCCAATGGACAGTCGAAGCCTACTGGTTCAGAGCGATAGGAAGATAAAATATAATTAAATAACAATCGGGAATGTATTTTAGCTTGATTAGCCCCTCTTGTTCTATGGTTTAGGATAGTGTTGGTGAAGCAGTTGTGAAAACACTATGTCTCTCACTCTATGAATTCCCCAATGTACACTGCATAATGATTAATAGAAACATTAGAAAGCAGCTACTAATTACTCCTGAGTGCTTATGAAAAATTAAGCCCATAAATAAGCAAATTTATTTATACCCAATTGGAGTTCATTATTCTGTGTGTATAACCTATTGTTATTGTGTTTGTTTTGCCTCAGCTGTATTTGCAATAATTATACTACTCATCAACATTTCAACGGGGCTCTTTTTACTTTTCTCAGGTCACTGGCCTTTCATAATTGATGTGCTAAATCCTGGATGATGAATCTATTAATATCTTCATGTAAATTACTCTTGTGTCGAGCAAGCCAGCTTTTATTTATCAACTGGATGCTTTTCTAATGAGGGAAGTTAAATTAAAACATTTTATTAGACAAAAAATTGGGTCAAGATAGTTTCTATGTCATCTCACTGCCTACGCTGTGCAAACACAAAGAGTTTAAACAAAAAACAAGACACAAAAAGAAATATAGGAAAAAATATTGTTTAATCATTCAAAGATTCAGAAAGGAATGGGATGAATAAAAAAAATCAATCAAAAAAGCTGTCATGGGGGCCGTTTGATTATTTCCGTAGCCGTTTTAAGGCTTCGGCATATACTTCAAAGAGAAGCTCTGATCCACTGAGAGGGGTTGGAAACACATTTTGATCCATTTGGTTAATTTCTAGGTGAAGCAACATGTGTAGAAATGTTACAAATCTAACAAAAAACATCTTGCAGCACTGTGATGCGAGAGAACACGGTTTGTTGTTTTTCATGCAGAAAATTGTGCATGAAAAATTGCAAACAAGTACTTAACAACTTGTCACGTCTCGTGCAAGAAGGCATGTTTTTTGATGTCACAAGAGTGTGTGCGCATATAAAAAGGGTCCTTGAAAGATTGAAGCTCTTCTTTATTTTATATGTAGCATCCTTTCACTCTTATTGAATCCTGCTCCATGGCTATTACTTAATGTACAGTATATGTTTCATGAGGTCAGCTCCTAGTAGCTTAACCTGTACCTTTATTAGTGATTTTGTACTTCCCTCCCATTGCTTCATCAGTGTGCGACTGCACAGGAATGTTGCTACTTTAGCCCCAACCTAATCAATTACCAGCCGAACCCTGCTGACCTGAGTTACTCTTTAACCTCCACCCAGGAGTCCTACACAGTTCATGTTTTCATTGAGTCCTAATGCACACCTTGTTTTTATTTTTACTTGGTTCATGTTCCTACTCAGGAATGCATCCATTTAACACCCCAGGCCAAGAACATAATATCATTTTGAATACAATATTGTATCTAAGCTAAAATGGCACATTTATATTTTCTTTAAAATATGACTTTCATTTTCGAGCTTACTGTCGGTATCGTATGTGATACATGCCCATTAAGGGTATAAATTTATATATTATCAAACCTGTATTTTATCTATTTTACACCCTTACCACACTGCTTTTATACCATTACACCATTATTACACCATTAATGGGGCAAAGCCTGTGAGCTAACACCCATTATTACACCCATATGACAATTTTACTACATCCATGTTACACTAATTTTACATTATTACTACTCCCATGCTACACATTGACAAAGCCTGTCGAATAACTGTATCCCACAGTATACAGGAATCATTTAATGGTAAGAAATAAGCATCCTAATAAATACTTCAAATTACTGAAGTCTCGGGTTATCACAGACAGTATGATGGTTGTCCTAATTTTAAATGAAGTATTCTGCAACTTGCATGATCCAACGTTCTACCTCAAAGCCATCAAACTTTCCCAGATAACTTTTTTTGCAGCGTGCTCTGCATACATATTCTGAATGTTTCTTTCAATATATTTAGCTCAGTTGAAAACAAAAGTTTAAACCAGGATAGCTTTTAATTACCTCATCCAGACATAATGATTTCAGCCTAATAATAAAAGCTAGCTGTGAGGATGACCACATTCACAGAGAAGTGCGTTGCATTATGCATGTGAGAAATTACACGGTTACGTAAGTTTGTTCTCTACATAATTCACTAGAGAGCACTTAAAACTTAACAAACAATTCAGTTTTGTATGTATGTTAAGCCCTTCACTAGAGAAAAAAAAGCGAAGATAGTAAGAAAAGACACAACACATCCATTAACACCGGTCAGCTGGATGTCAGGGTAACTGTGAAAGAGAACAGAGGTTTAATCGACAAGTGTTCAATTAGAGACATTAAAGTGATTAGTCACCCGGGATACACGAGCAGAACTCAGGCATTGTAATCAGTCTAGGTAACTTTGAACATAGTTGTCTCAGTTTACTGTTTCACATGGCGCAAACACTATGAATATTAATCAAAGTGTGATAAATACATTTCTCACGCCTGCAGTGGGAAGGATCCTCACAGAATGAGGACATTGGAGTCATGTAGGGTGGATGCTTCTGTTTGCATCCTGTTTCATGGTCATTATAACACATTTCTACGGGTGTAAACAGGTAGCTTGCTGTTTAGGAAGGCGCACAGATAAATGTTTTTCTGGCGTGATATCCCATTGAGTTCGGGGGATATTTTTGGCATCCTTGGTACATTTTTCTGGCAAGACATAAAACACCAGAAGCAAGAAAAAGAACAAGGAAGCTTCAACAGGACCTTTGCGCCAAGCCCTAATAGTCTCCCCAGGTACAGTAACTCTTGCGGTCAATGCTGCACTAGATGATAAAAGTTATTTTAAACATGTTTGTTCTGATGGTGCTCAAGTGGGATGGTGTGACAAAAGTCCATTTTTTATTATCTTGGAAACACGAATATGTACATTACCTTTCATGCAAATTGGGCCACTATTTATCCACACGTTGGTCACAAACAAACAATCAAAAAGCAAACTGTGCAAGGGAGCTGGTAGCTTAGACACAGGAAGAAAACTGGTGAGAGGTAGTCATATGGAAACAGATATTGGTGAAAGATGAAAGAGATAAACAATCAATAGAAGAAGGAGACCTTCAAAGGGAAACATAGCCAACATGAATCTAAGAAAAGGACACGGTAGGTGTTAAAGGGTGTTGAGAAAAAGCAGTATAACAAAATGCCGGAGGCGTTGCAATGGGAACAAGAGCAACAGATGTGCTTTAAATTAGCCTTGCTTATGGAATGCAGACCATGAAAGAGGCCAGATAAAGTGACCCTCGGCCTTGCAACCTGATCCCCCTGTGGCACAAGCATCTCTTTTGTGATCTCCCCCTCCCTCCAAACCTCGGCACAATGAGCTTGCTGGGTACTTCAGACCACTCCAATCAGACCAGAATAGAAGCGACAGAAACAAGTCGGCCCCTTACCCCTGGAAATGCTCACTAAAAGCTAGCTCAGCTCCCAAGCGCTCAGCTCTGTGCTCCGGTTCGCCCTGAATTATCCAAGGTCTGGCATTCAGCTAATGATCACAGTTTCCTTTATTTTCCTTTAACCCGGGTACAGTAGTAGGCTCTGCCCCTAATTCTTTAATCTAAAACTGGATGAGCATGGCATTGAAATTGTAGAGATGCATACATAACCTCTCTCCGTCTCATAGAATTACAATGTTACTCCTTTTGACCTTTTCAACAGGCCGGAGGATATTTCCATCACCTACGGTCTCACCTTGTCTCCTTTTCTACAAGTGCTAATCATATTCTCTCTCAATTTGTCACACTCCTCTCTCCCCTTCATCATCTTCTTCTTCGTCTTCTTCTTCTTCTTCTTCTTCTTCTTCTTCTTCTTCTTCTTCTTCTTCTGCTCCTCCTCCTCCTCCTGAGCACATTCTTCATCAGTTACACTCATGCAGCTGTCCGCAGTCCTTGTGTTCTGCACCTGTTCTCTGGGGTTCCCTGTCATCATTTCATCTCCCTAAAGCGCTATGATTGAAGTTAAGCCGTTGTGAGTCTTTATGTCTGGATTCTGTCTCGCTGTCTGTTTGCGAGGTGCAGGAACCAATGTCCCTCATTCCCTCTTATTTCACATTCCTGTTTGCAAATTGAACTTCAGTTTTTAGCTCTTGTGTTGTTCTTCATCAAGAACAGGAACATTAAATCATCATAAATTCCCCTTACACACACACTCACAACTCTGTACTTCAGCCTTGCCTGGCAGGATGCTTGTTGTTGCACACTATTAGCATAATGATCATTTACATAGGGCAGGACTGTTCCAGGTAATTCAATCTATATGTAAAACACTGTTGCTAGAGAGGCAGGGGGCCAGTGACAGCTCAGCCAACCCTGCCCGGAGCACCTTCGTTGCCATAGTTATAGCCGGCAATTAGACCTAGTACACATCCATTTTTAAAAACCAAAAGTCACATCTGGGCAACCATGCATTAATTATGTGTTGCAATATTTGCCACCTTCAAAAAGTCTTGCTATTGTTGTATATAAGGACATCATGCTCAATCTGCCATACAATAATTCCTGTTATAATCATATTTAATCCATGCAAATCACTCTAATGAATTTGGTGAAAGCTGGAAATACAGGATTACTTCTTGACACAATATGCTATATATAGGCAAGACATTGTGAAATGTGAATGGGTAACTGACTGCTGCCCCTCAATGTCCCCCACTTACTGTACACATGCTTGTAAACACCAACACCATTTCCGTCTCCTTTACTTTTTGTTTGCCAATCATGTTATCGTCCTGTAACACTGCACTGGCTGCTGATCCGTCACGCATGCAAGCCGTCACCGTAATGTTATCATCATAATAAGCCTCTATTCATCCATGAATGACAGCCGACTCAATCTGAACTGACTGACTAATTCTGATTTGCCAAGTTCGCGAGCTTCCTCCAAACAGAACCCACTCTGCCTTTTACGGAGCATTTATTTTTACTCCCTTTTGTTCCATTTAGAGTCCATTGTTTTATTTCCAACTGTGTTTTTTCTTATTATTTGCCTTCATCCTCTTCCACTTCCTTTATGAATAATTCATTGAGTCATGCATAATTTAGGGGAAGCAGCCAGAGATTTACACAGCTCTTTGTGTCTCTGTGTTTTGTTTGGTGACATATTCAATAATTGTTTAATATATCAAATTGACATGGAGTCGGGAGTCCGGGCCTCGCATGCAGCAGTGCCTGATTATGGCAGAGGTTAGCGCAAAATACTATCCTACAGTAGGAGACTCCACATGACTGCCAGAGGAACTTACTCTTAGCCTTCAACACCAATAATTCTTAATTTTCTTGTTGGCTTCTCTGAATACTTTGCAGCACGTTACTATAGCATAGAGTCAGCTTACGGTCACTCATTGTGTGAGGGACTCTGTATTGACCTCATACTGTGACTGCTTCAGATTAGCTCCGCTGTGGTGTGTTTGCATGCCATAAATGTGTCTGACAGTGTCCTATTTGGTTTAGTTCCTCATTCATTTGTAGCAGTGGAAGGGGAATTCAAAAACTTAGAAAGATTGCTAACATTAATAATTTCACATTTCACAGAAGACCCAGCATGACATTTGCTGGTCCATTCCTATTCAGTAAAATATGGGCTTTTATTCATTTTTATTCATCCCGATGGAATTGCTCAAAAGTGTGAATCTCTGCTCTACTTCCATTGTGTATTTCAAAAGGCTCTATGCACTCCGCTAGACCCAGAGCATGTTACCGTCTCTCATATGTCTAGCTTTCAAAATATGTATTAGATCCCTTTGTTTTATTTGTCTGAATAATGATCCGTTGATATAATCCTGTATTTGGTTTTCCGGCTACATCCCCTCTACCAGCAATACACACTGAAAAGATAAAGCAATGCAATAAAATCTGATCCTGCGGCAGCTTTACCTAACATCCAAATATCCTTTTGTTGTTCCCCCTAGGGGTGCATTTATGACTGAAGGGAACGTCTTTGCCAAGTCGTCTTTACTAAACAACTTATGTCAACCAGTTCCCTTCATACAGTAACTTGTCAATTCTACCAATGTGCTGGTTTTTCAGTTGAGCCTCGAGTATTTGCGGACATTGCTAATTATATGTTGATTATTCACAAGGGAACTGCAAGTGAATCCTTTTCATATTGATATTGACACTGTGGATTGTTTTTCAGTTAAATATGGAAAATAATTCAGAGGTTGGTTGGTATATCTCGAATTCCAACTAGCCTGAGATAAATATACATAGCTGAATATACATTATGTGACCATAGAACTTCGTTATTATCATATCCCTTGTCAAACCTCTGGGTCCGGAGCTGTTCTTTCATCCCTTCGAGTCAGTGAGGCCATGAAATAACTCTGACTACCATTTCATGTCCTCTGTAGCCAGCCAATGCTCCTTTCAACTTTTCTTTTTGTCCTTGTGGACTGATTGAAAACCAGCCAGGGTGTACACTTAACTATCCTGTATATATGCAGGGTGAAATATTTCATTTGGAACCACTGAAGAGAGAACTGGAAACCCAGATTCTACTTTAAAGTGTGTCCAACCCTTCCTCAGAACAAGGTACCATTATTGATATCCCCATCAGCAAACACTCAGTCATCCATGAAAAAAGAGGAATGGACACAGGTTGCAAAACCCAACTACGAATGTCATTGTTTAAATACATACAGTATTGACTGTTAACCCTAATTGGCTTACATTAGTAACTTTCAATATGGCATCCTAGGATCAGAAATGTCTTGTTCTATGGCTACAGTGTGACATTTACAGAAAATGAAATGCCATGATAGGCTCTTTATGTAGCCTTGGAGATGGATTTGAATAATAAATTAGTTTTAATGAAATTAAGTATTCCTATTTAATCAATGATTTGGCACATAGAATGATAATTGAAGTCCTTCATTATTTTTGTCATAATCCTCCGCCTAAAATTGCTCTTGGTACTAATTACAGTGTGATTATATTCTATGACATTTCTGCGAGGTTCTTCCTCACTGCTCTGCAACAGTTACGTGTGTTTTAGTTTTGCTGATGAGCCGAAGACGAAATGTAGCTGTTCTACTACCTTTTCTTTGTTACTAGTACTGAACAATTAAATCAAAACGCTATTGAAATCGCATTCGGGACTAGAGCAATAATATCGATCGATATTTTTTTTTTCCAGATCCAGGAGAAATCCAGAGAAAAAAACTGTTCTTCTAAACAAAATGTCACATTGCATGTCACTGTCAGCCGTAAGTGATGTGCCTTGGTAGAGAGACACTTTTGTCTGGCTTTCATCCAAAAAAAGTGTCACTCAGCATCTGCCATTGAGAATCAAAGCAAGAACACCTCGCTACAAGAAAAAAATCCCATCCGCTGCTCCTTGCACACTGCCATCTTGAGTTCTTACACAATGTGCAGCGAGCCAAGGCAGGCGATACCACTCTGGCTCCGAGTGCCACCAGACAATTTGGACCCCGGGAAGAGTGTGAAACACTTGGACCGGGTAAAACAATTAGACATTTTGAGAAGTCTGCTGCCTCTTTGCTGTGCAAGATTGGCGAAGGCAACTTCTGAAAAAAAACGAGACAGGTGGAAAGATGGAGAGCAGTGATGTGGATGGATCTCTCAAGCAGAGCAAGCAGCAGGTGTGCAAACATGTCATTTCAGAAAGAGAGATGGACAGGAGAGGGATGTTTAGCTATATTGTTTGAGATAGACACTACATTGTATTTCCAGCAAAAGTAATGATTTAAACTCTACAGGCCAGATATCAGTATGTCCAAATGCTTGCCCAAGGGGGGAGACCATAACATAAAATAAAGCACAAGGTTACCTGGCTGTAGCGAAAAGAAAGAAACACAGAGTGGAAGGTGTCAAAATAAATGAGAGATTGGTGGAAAAAACGAATGAGGGAAGAATGGAGGAAGGTCTGAGCAGAGATCAAAGGAGCGTGAGGGATGTGTCTGCATGCAGCCGTGAAAAGAGCATTGGAGAGTGAGGAGTGATATATCTGTGACAGCTGCAACATCATTAGTGTATTAAGATCAATCCTCAAGACACTTGTTTGCAGTCTTTGCCCATACAGAGGCCTCATGTAATTTATACGGGCATGGTCATGCAGCTGCTGCAGCTACTTACAGAGAGCCTGCATTACTTTTGCACACATGTGCGATCTCTGATCTCTCTCCCCTCCACATGTCACCATCAGCACCGTGGATATTTCTCTCATGCGCTGCCCTGCCGGCCAATATCTGATCTTGACTTCTAAAGCCACAGGTCAGCCTTGACCGATGTTTCTCTGTTGAAGTTCATCTTTCTTCAGCCTTTCTTATGTTGAGAATTCTGTCTTATTGTTGTTTTTTTTTATTTATCACAACCCTCTCTCTGCTCTACAACTCCACCCAGGTGGTTCTGCCATGCAAATTGGTTTGGTTTCCCCCATTGTTGTGGCTATTGGTTTATCAATTTCAGTCAGCAGGCAGTAATTTGCCAGAGACGGTGGGTGTGTGATTAAAGATCCCTTACCACCCTGAGCCAGGCAGCTGGCCCACTGTGACAGCAGAGCGTGGCGGCGAGACGTAGGCATGCTGACAGATTTACACAGTGGCTCAGACACACAAAATAACTCGTAGCCGGCATACTGCATTTTTGAAAATGCTGTTTGCTCCAATCTCTGCATGTGTTTATGTGTACTCACATTCTGACACACAAACGTGTCCTTGAATAAGGCTGATTCAACCAGGAGCTCATTTGAATCAAACTTTATGGGCTGTGTTGAGGCCATTGCATGTGTATAATAATATAAGCCAAGCTTGACTGATTACTTGTGTCATTATAGTAGCATGTATATTCCTTTGCGGATCATTATGCGTAAGCAACCATCCCTGGAACGCGGCCCTTTCTCACTCTACTGAGCACTCTGTTTGACTTTCTAATTCTGGGCTTAGGACAATAATTGGAACAATGCTCATGTCAAAAAGACACATCTCATCCAATGCAGGAGCACTCTGTTTTCACAGCTACATAGAGAAATAGCTTATGATTTCCCTATCGGGTTGCTAAATTATATCTGAGCTACCCCTTTGTGTTTGGGTTTCCAGTCTTTAGAGTTATGTTCTTTTTGGTCACAATCAAATTTACGGAAAGCAGTGTCACAGGGTAAAAAAAAGCCATGCTGTCTTTCAAGGAAGGAGAGAAGGGTGAAAGAAGACAAAAGCTGAGCCTTCCGTCTCATTTACTAAATAAAGCCAATGGCCGCCAGTGTCTAGCCGTGAGAACTGTGCATTGTGGCAAACATGATCTCATTGGTTCCCTTGTTTCAGAAGTTGGTTGTTTAACCTGTTGAACCTAATTATGATACATTAGGCTCATATTATTGCACATGACAGCACATCGATTCACACAAGCTCTGCATTGGTGTACACATTTATATTGTTTCTGTACCATCGACACTAATGATGCCCCAGGAAATTCTTCTTCTCTGCGGTATTTACAATGTGGAACGTTGTCACACATTAACAGGATTCTGTTTTTCTGTTGCGTGTAAGCAGCACATTTTTCGTTACATATAACACAGTGCTTTGAAAACAACTGTCTGCTTTGTCAATGCCTTTATCAGAAGTGGTAAAGCTAGAGGCTTTACTTGGTGGACAAACAGAAACCCTACTCGTAGGTGACTCATAGCGTTTCCCACGGGCACGTCTGAATCATTGTAATGGCCTTAACAGCAGCTGTCTGGTTCTACTGCGTGTGCTTGTGCATTACTATGTGTTGGCGAAAGTGTGTATGTCTTCAAAAAATCTCTGCTTTTCTACTCTTCTCTTGAGCAGACATGTAGAGCCCTCGATCCGTCTCTAATTGCCTCCACCTCACACATAATTTGTGTTTCTGCCGTAAAAAGAAACATTGAAACTCTACCGCTGGGGATCCATTACCATTTTCCAGCCTATATGCTTTTTATTGTCATATTTAGAGCATTCATAAATATAGAGCAAAGCATTAGGGAAACTAGAACTGAGGAAGAGTCACAGCCAAGATACCTGTCACTATTTCTGTAGATAATCTGGCAGAATGGCGTTCACACGCTCCAAAAATCGGTAAACTGAAACGATATTGTTGACCACATTTGGGAATGTTCGAAACATTCTCAGTAGGTAAAAATGCCAGATTAAAACTTACTATACTCACATTGTAAACTGTGTCCAAATAAAACAAACGAGTCCAGAGGGAGGTACAGCAATGCAGGATTAGGGAGGTTATATTTTGAGCATAAAGCAATAGTTTTCAGTGTTAAATAGGTCCAGAGTTCTGGATGGAACAATTGGCAATAGAATCAACTTCTTTAAAAATAAAGTTACTATTGTAGCTAATTCCTATGCACCATATTGATAGAGCTTTTCTTCAAAGGGAGCAAGGGTTTATTCCTGAAGAGACCTGTCGGCTTTTCCTTCCATTTTGGTGATACAGATCCTCAGATGAGAGAATATGTTTTGCAGACTTGATCATTTGTATGTTAGTGAAGCAGTAGGCTATAAAGACAATCTGCGTAAGACCAGTTTTATTTTGTATGCAAGCTTGTTCTTGCTCTCACTGAACCACAACTGATTGTGCTTGTAATGTTCTCTGGCCATTTGCCCACGCCATAAAAGTAACCCTCTATGAAATTGCAGGTAGCGGACATTAGTAGTTCATATTATTAATCAGACTCACATTTCAAAATATACTTTTATGTATTGGTCCTGATTTGCTGCCAAGTTTGTTTACACTGCTGTTATTGGAGCTAATAGAACAATGATTAAAAGATTGGTTCGTCCATTGGTATTTTTTAAGAGACAAAATTAACCCTTGCATTTTCTATTTGGTCCACAAATGAACAGATTTCCTCATGTAACTGTGATGGGTATCAGACCTGAATGCAGTTGAGAACATTGTGCAAGTTTTACAATAGATGTTAACTGCAGGCAATTGTATATTAACTTACTCATATACAAAACTAAGTAATTTGCTGCCAGAATCGTTCTCTTGCCCTCTTTTCAGCAACAATTGTACTTTTTGATTCTTGAAAGGCAAAGTAGGCGGCACGCGATCGATGTGCAGTAGTCCAAACTCCCCCTATAATGGCAACGCATACACAGCCTGAGGAGTCTAGCCGGCTAAGGCCTAGGTGTTGTCGAATGTGTTTCATGCTACACCTCTCAGGTGTGTGAAACTAACCTGCAGGCATTGTAAATGTATTGTCATTTTCTTTGCTAGAACACTCACACACATTGTGCATTCCCCTGCTGTCCAGCTGTTCCAGCACAAGCTGATGATACACATCCAGGTTCATATACAAACACACACTCACTCACTCACTCAACACCGAAAGTCATACGCCTCCAGATTGTTTAGCATACAGCAGGCATTCGCTCATTGTTCTCCGAGAGTCGCAAGGTCAATAAGTACCCTCCCTGAAAGACTGCACATGGAAAGGATGGAGGATGAAAAAAGCCAGCAGTGCATACACAGACATCACCCTTCTTTATGCACAAAGGCGGACACACACTTTTCCTGCGTATGCGGAGCTGTTCTCGAATATTTACATGTTTTCCTGCCAAACAAAGACTAATTCATCATAACAAAATGGGTATTTAGCAGAGGCAACCTGTGTCCCCAGTTACAAGGTATCAAGTATATGTATTGAGCACTGTGCATGAACCAGAATGCTCACAGCAGAACATTCTAATGCTCGGGCATTAAACAAAGGTTTGAATCTATTTCTGAGGTTATAAGGCGAAGTATTTTGTATTGTTAGTTATATCAGACTTTTTCAGACTTTTTTTTGTGTTGTTGCACAAATGTATTTGAATTTGACGTTGACATAAATGGACATGAACATACATCACAGTAAAACGTAGTTGTAAGGGATTTTCAGGCTTTCAATATGCTGGCATCACCTGATTATGCAACATAAAAAGTGGTCAGCCTGATGTGTGTTTGTTTGGATTGGTTGATTGGTTTGTGGACTATTGTTTTTAAGCTACAAGTTTGCATTTTCCCCCCAACATTATAATGTCGAAGTGACACCTGGGAGTTCAACCAAATCTTAAATAAGATATTTAAGGCAACCAACATTTTGTTTAAACTGTCATGAACCGGAAACACCCTTTTAAAGGACTATCTTTTTGAATATGAACATCATGCTTTACATTGGACTTATTGGACTTTACCAACCAATTGCTCCCTGCTGGCTATTAGAAATTATAAAGTTTAAAAGCACTTCCACTTATTTCAACTTTCCAGACCAGGAGTTTGAATTTTGGGTACTTTTGAATTGTTTGAATTTGATTTTGAGACGAGATTTGCTTTAATGGCCTGTAAGTTTAAAATCAGCCATAGCCACAACTCCCTTGGAAATCATTTGGACATACAGCTCCCGAAAAAATTAAGAGACCATTTCAAGTTTTTCTTGAATCTTTATCTCTACATGTTTGGCAGCCAGACTGACAATTACTGATCCTGATCTTTCTCTCACATAAACCAAGCCTTGCCTTACCTAACACTGTAGGGAACTTAAACCAATGCTCTAAGAACACTTCATACAGACAAGGTGGTATTGATTCATCAGCTTTATCAATAAATGTCTGGTTGTTGCTGGGCTAAGTAACAGCTCACCAACTCCCAATACAAATCAAATATTTGATTGTTTAGTCAGATGGTAATAAAAACAAATCATTCAGTGAAAGAATTGCAGACACTTTGTCACATTCAAGATTTACAGTGCTCAGCGTAAATGAGCACACCCCCTTTGAAAAGTAACATTTTAAACAATATCTCAATGAACACAAAAACATTTTCCAAAATGTTGACAAGACTACGTTTTATATAACATCTGTTTAACTTATAACATGAAAGTAAGGTTAATAATATAACTTAGATTACACATTTTTCAGTTTTACTCAAATAAGGGCGATGCAAAAATGAGTACAACCCACTGAAAGTGTCTGGAGCAAAGCTACATTTTAGACTACAAATGTCTAATTTACCATTAATCAAGAACAGGTGAGTCTAATTATTCACTGCACAGGTGTCCAGCAGACACTCGACTATAAAAGGGTGTAACTTAAAGAAAACCCTTTCCATTTCATGTTGTTAGCAATGGAACCACATGGAAGAGAAATGTCACAAGACCTGAGAAAGAAAATAATTTCTTTACACCGCAAAGGTGAAGACTCCAAGAAGATCAGCAAAGCTGTACTTATCAGTCAGAATACTGTAGCAAAAGCTGGAACTGCAACCATCTCACAGAGACGTCCAGGTCGTCCACGGAAGTCAACACCTCGACAGGAGCGTCTTCTGCTGAGAAGGGTCAAAGAAAATTGGCATGCAAGTTCACTGCAGTTATCTAAGGAAGTAGAAAGCCAAACTGGGGTGACTATTTCCCGTGAAACAATACGGCGCACACTGCAGAGGAATGGCATGCATGGGTGCCGTCCACGAAGTAAGCCTCTCCTAAAGCCCAGGCACAAAAAAGCCCACCTAGAGTTTGCCAGGGCCCATGCTATCAAAGATCAAGACTATTGGGACTCTATACTCTGGAGTGATGAGACCAAGATAAATGTTTTTGGAACTGATGGCTTCAAAACTGTATGGCGTCGCAAAGGTGAGGAATACAAAGAAAACTGCATGGTGCCTACAGTGAAACATGGTGGAGGCAGTGTCCTTATGTGGGGTTGCATGAGTGCTGCTGGTCTCGGAGAGCTGTGTTTCATTGATGGCATCATGAATTCACAGATGTATTGCTCTATACTGAAAGAGAAGATGCTACCATCACTCCGTGCCCTTGGTCGTAGTGCACTTTTCCAACATGACAATGATCCTAAACACACATCTAAGCCCACTGTTGCACTTCTGAAGAAGAACAGGGTGAAAGTGATTCAGTGGCCAAGTATGTCTCCTGATCTGAACCCAATTGTATACCTATGGGGAATTCTGAAGAGACAAGTTGAGCATCACTCTCCATCCAGCATCCAGTCTCTAAAAGAGGTCATTCTTGAAGAATGGAAAAAGATTGATGTAGCAAAATGTTTTCAACTTGTTCATTCCATGCCTAGAAGACTTGGTGCTGTCGTTAAAAATCATGGAGGCCAAACAAAGTACTAGATGTAGTAGATTTTGTTGTGGGATGTGCTCATTTTTGCATCGCCCTTATTTGAGTAAAACTGAAAAATGTGTAATCTAAGTTATATTATTAACCTTACTTTCATGTTATAAGTTAAACAGATGTTGTATAAAACTTGTCTTGTCAACATTTTGAAATTTGTTTTTGTGTTCCTTGAGATATTGTTTAAAAAGTTACTTTTCAAAGGGGGTGTACTCATTTACGCTGAGCACTGTAGATGATTTAGAATATATGACATTTAGGGCCTAATCAAATTGTATTATATATCATTTGTTTTTCAATGGCGATGCTCGTTGCAGTGGCTTTTAGCACTTTAACTGATTATAAATATGAGCATCTTCAAGTATAGTTTTACACTTATCTTCCTTTAGCCAGACAGCCCACTGAACACTGCGAGGGGACGAAGGAGGGAAAAAAGAAGACAAGAAGTGATGGCTTTTATCATGACTCAATTAAAATTGTTTTTCTTATGCTGGAAACACAGACCAAAACTTGATTGTGTGTGTGTGGCTGTGGGTGGGTGTGTGTGTGTGTGTGTGTGTGTGTGTGTGTGTGTGTGTGGGTGTGTGTGTGTGCAAGATGAGATGTGACTTAATAGCCTACCATGGTAGCTTCAAGGGAACTGGTTGAAGTGTTTCTCTTCTCGCTGTAAAAGGCAGTCAGTTAGTTACACTACACCTCACAGCTAACACATTTCCCACACTTCCTTCTTTTATTTCACAAGACAATTTTTCATGACTTTTATGATGCAGGATTGAATTATCCATCGAGCAAAACATCAGCCATTAGAAAGATAAATTGATGATTGATTTATCTTACGAGCTTAAGGTGAACTAATTACCATAAGCTAAACTGAATATTACTTAAAAGCCTGAAAGCCCTCACATTTTTTGCACCTGCTTTACTTTTGTCTCTTGATACTTAATTTTTCGCATTGTTTATCACTTTCTTTCTCAGTTCTCATCACACTTACTAATAATTATTTCCCTCCAACCTTACAGCGCCCTCTTACTTCCCTCCTTTTCACTCATTCTTGACGCCCTTCCCTCAATTCCCACTTCGCCAATTTTAATTAAAGACAATAAATGTGATATTTTATTAATAACGTTGTTAATGAAACAGGGACCACTTTTGTCAGGGACAAAAGTTTTAACCAATTTATTCCCCGCAATTAAAGTTGAAGAAAAATATTCTTCCGGAAGAGCCTTTGGTCTTCTCTAGACTCCTTTGTTTCGGCATGTTTTTTTTTTACCCATACGCTAAACGCCTGAAATCCTTAAGGGGTTTTATGCCTAGAGGCTATAATCTACTAAAGGTATGCATGGTGGGATGAAATTCAGGTTACAAATCTCTTTGTATCAGTATAACTGTTTTATAGTTTTGCATTCTTTGTATATAACCAGGGATTTACATGTGTTTTGGAATCAGTTCTCTTCAAGAAGCCAACGTTGTTTTCTTTTTTTTTGTTGCAATTTGACAAAAGTCGCAATATTGTTCAGCTTATAGTTGGGGTTGTTTTTGGTCGACAGATGACTCAATCTGCAGGGAGCCCATCCCTACTTACTACCTCCTAAAAACCTTGACCAGACATTAGGCTGAAAAAATAAGGAGTGAGTAGGTTTATATTGATACCCTTGTGACCAACACCTAAGTAATAACTTTTTTGGTATTTAATGAGGCACCTTTTTATAAATCTAGTGAGCCTTTGAACGGTATCATCCGAAGGAGTTTTCCATTTGTCATGTTTTAAATTTGAACTCTTATACTTAAAGGACCTCGTGATAATAACGTCTTAACTGTTTCCAAGGTCAAGTATCAACTGTAAAGATCGGCTTTTAAAACCAGCATGGATGATAAGCTTGTAAAGCTTAACACAAATTCTAGTGATTTTTGAAATCCTGCCCTAACAAGGAGCCAGTCAGCCAGAACGTTTATCATAACTGGATCTTTATTATTTTCAAAATATAAAATACAGTAAACCCAGCATGCAAGGGGAAAGTTAGCATTTCTCTGCCAGTCCTTTTTCCACGCTTGTTTCAATCGCACCTGCAAAAAAGACGAGGGACGATCCGTTGCGCTTAGAAATTCACATATAGTTGCGAAAGCGATACACCAGTGATGCCCCAATTAGCTGCAGAGGTGCTAAGAGTTAAAGCCATCCGTGTCTCCCTTGAGTGGTGTGTTATTGACAAAACTGCTTTGAGGCAATTTGAGAATAACAGTGCTCTTTTTATGTGTAGTTTTGAGTGTGGTTGCGTTACCGTGGTGCGAGGAAATAAGCTATTAAATTGAGCACACGGTCTGTAGACAAAAACACAAAACTGTAGCACACTTACTCTCCGTCCTCCACTCACCATGTCAGGGCTTTTTCATTTGTCCCAGCAGTGTGCCGTATTCTTCTGTATGGTTGCTCAACCACCTCACGTGGAGAGAGAAGAATGGACAGGCCCACCGAGAGCCTAATTAACCCTAATTAAAGACTAGACATTAGAATGAAAAAGCGAGCTGCTGTGCCATGATGGCCAGGGCTGCTTCATGCCACTGTGACTTTCTTTCCTTCTTGCTTTTGTTCCCTATTTGTTTTTCCTTTCTAACTTACTGAATGGTAGCTTTCCAAAAAGGTCAAGTTGGGATACACCAAGTTCTACAGATGGACACATAAGTGAAGGACCAAATAACCAGCAGGTCATGTTCTAATGAATTACTTACCTTCTGTTCTACTCAGGAGCTGTGAGCATGTGTGTATTCCATCAGTTATATTTCTACTATGAAGTATACTTGCTGTGTAGCATGTGGCATCCTCATTATTTAGCAGCAGTATAGGCGCTGATAAGGCTCCTTGTTTAGGGGCCAATAAGAGAGAAGGCCCAGATACGCTAGTGTCCATGACTTTGATTCATAGAGCCTGTGCTCCACCTTGCTCTTCATCCGATGCTCCATGTAGGAGGCAGATTATAGGGCAGACTAATAAGTGTCACTCTAAATGAATGACCGTAGCTGCCAATTGTACTGCTGCCACCACACCATCCTGCAGGGCCCATCTCTTCTCACTAATGATTAAATACCATACACTTACTCCTTCTTTCCCTCTTCTCATTCCCCTGTGGCTGCACTTCTTCCTCACCTTCTCAGCTCTTTCAAACTAGCTCGTTACCGTCCCAGATGAGAAGAAAAATTGGAAATGGTATCCCATCCTCTGTGTGGATGGATGGATGGATGGGTGCTTTCATGATTGTTTTCTTGAGCAGGCACAATACAGTGCTGAGGAGCGGTGTAATGGTGTTCTCAGAGGTTTGACAAGGTGGATGTAGCTGCTGCATTGTGCTTATTGCGGATTGGGGTGGCGGAGGTAATGTGATTTCTGACTGAAGCGTGGCGAGTGTAGGTTGAAAATGTGATGTCTAAAGACCTTTGGGCATTTCTGTGTGTGTGTGTGTGTGTGTGTGTGTGTGTGTGTGTGTGTGTGTGTGTGTGTGTGTGTGTGTGTGTGTGTGTGTGTGTGTGTGTGTGTGTGTGTGTGTGTGTGTGTGTGTGTGTGTGTGTGTGTGTGTGTGTGTGTGTGTCTTAAGGGAAAGAGGAAAGGGAGATGGCATTGCTCATGTGTCAATTTTCCATTGCAATATATAGGAGACAAATGATTGTGTGTGTTGTGTGTAACATTTGTTTCTATATCTGTAAGAGTGCTTTTTGTTTTGCCAAAGACTTAATGTCATTCCTCGACTCTCCCTACCCCTGAGGCTAGTTTTTGATGTGCTGGTATCTGATTTCGCACCATCTCAAACTACCTCATAACCCTATCGCCCTGAAGGAAACACAAATTGTACGGCCTCTCCTTTCTGTCCATCCATTGCGTTTTCCTTTGGAGGTTCTGATCCGCCGGGTGTCCGTCCATCACAACGCCTGAATGAATGTCCGGAGATGCTTTGATTCATCCCCGCAGGCACCAAGCCCTATCTGAGAGATGGGAGACAGCTACAGAACATACATGCCTTTTTGAAATTCTTTCAGCATATTACTGCCGAGATTCCTCTTTTGTGTTGGTGCGGAAAAGAAAGACAGATTATTTGAATCTATTGCTTGATATAATTGACTATAATCTGATATGATAGTGTCACTTCTGTTATCGTATATCTTTGTTTGCCATATTCCTGTCTGTTGTATAATAGACAGTTTTTATACGCTATCTCCGTACAGGGAAAACCTTTGCTCAGGTCTAATCCTGTTAATGCTAAAATCTGATTATGGGCTGTTCGTGCGTGCGTGCGTGCGTGCGTGCGTGCGTGCGTGCGCGTGTAATATAGAGCAAAAAATGACAAAGACAATATGATAAAGGCACCCTCAGGGGAATACAATTGTATTTGTGCATCTGGATATCCATATGTTCCACTGTTTTAGAAAAAAACCCATCTCTCTCCCTTAAAAATGTTGTTGGTAAGCACTTGAATGCATCTTTCAAGGGTGCAGTGAAAATCAATTCAGCTAGAACATTGGAACATTGACTGATGAAATATTGATTACTAAACATCAAGGAATATTTTGGATGTAATTCAATAGTTGACCTTTCCATTGAAACATATGTCAGCAGCGTAGAACGCAGTCAATCTCAAGGCAACAGATATTCTCAGAATGTTGATTCTTCAACCAAAAAGATGATTATCATGTGGTCAGTCCTATTCTGAGGTTTTTAAAGTATTCCAGTGAGGCCCTGATGCTGGAGTTAATTACTGTTATCAGCCTCCACTCAGATACAATCTGTCAATCTGTCCTTTGCGTCTGCACGTCATTGTGGGAAAATCAAATTCAATTTTTTTATTGTCAAACACTGGTGGAATAAATCATGGTTGTAAACGATTTCTCCAATTTACCAGTTGAGTCCTGGTATATTATTGTGAGCTATGGGTGATGCTTGGGTTTATTAAGATCCTTTTTTACCCAATTTACATGGGTGAAGTTACGGGCCAGCGGACCATTGAGTGGAATCAGTTAGATTAATCAAATACAGTATTCATTGGAAATATATATTTTTTCAAAACATCTCAACATGTTAATTAAGATTCATTGCCGTGTTTGACATGCTGTAGAGTAACCACCGTATACGGAGCCGAAGAAAAAAACCTTTTTCCATAGAAGCCATTTGACGGATAAATAATGGTTCCATGCAGGTGTGGGTGGATGATGATTTCCAAATTGGATAGTAGTATCGAGTCGGGGGAGTCGGATAATTGATGAGTAGTATGTGAATATTTAGGTGATATTAGTGCTGATCTACGCATCTCTGTTGAACGTGGTTGGTATATTTTATATCTGGCCTGGGATTGCCTGGGGATCCCTCTTGAAGGAGCTGGTAGAAGTTGGAAGGGTTGCTAGATGATTAAAAAGATATTCCTTCAGTATTTGACTGTTTGAGAGGGCAGTTAGACAATATGTTGGTTCTCATTTTACTGCACTTAGGAGTCATTGATCAATACTTATAAATACAGTACTATTAAAAAAAAACACTTCAGTATACAAGCCGTCTTTGTGCAACTTTTTGAAGTTATATTTTCGTCTTTGAAGTTGGCTAGTGCTCCTCTTATTTTAGTTGTTTTTTTATCTCTGCAAGTGTGATAAAAGAGATAATCATGCTGTGTAATGGAAACCACCTACATTAAAACCAAGAAACGTTGCAAAGTGTCAAGTTTTTTATCTGTTCATCAGAGAAAGAGTTACACAACGAAAAAGAGGAAATGGAGAATGATCCGGGAGACAGATTCAGGACTGTGTTCTCTTGACGCAAGACACAATAAAAAAATCCAGAAATTTACTTTAAAAAAAATATATAAATTAATATGCATTTAATTGGGGGAAATAAGTAGTTGATCCCCTTGCAGAACATGCCGTAGGGGAAGGAGGTTATCAGCCAATAGTTTAGGATACATGGCCCCCTCCATCATCCCCTTGATGCGGTGAATCGCCCTGTCCCCTTAGTAGAGAAACCCCCCAAAGCATAATGTTTCCACCTCCATGCTTGACGCTGGGGATGGTGTTCTTCGGGTAATAGTCAGCATTTCTCTTCCTCCAAACACGACATGTGGAGTTGATGCCTAAGATCTTGGTCTCATCTGATCACCTCACCTTCTCATAAGCCTTCTCTGAATCATTCAGAGGTTCACTGGCAGACTTCAGACGGCCTGTACATCTGCCTTTTTGAGCAGGGGAACCTTGCGGGCGCTGCAGGATTTTAATCCATTACGGCATAGTGTGTTACCAATAGTTTTCTTGGTGGCTGTGGTCCCAGCTGCCTTCAGATCATTAACAGGTCCCTCCTGTGTAGTTCTTGGCTGATCCCTCACCTTTCTCATGATCACTGATGCCCCAAGAGGTGAGATATTTGATTGTGGAGCCCCAGATTTAGAGCGATTGATGGTAATTTTGTGCTTCCTCCATCTTCTAATAATCAAACCAGTTGTCTCTTTCTCACCAAGCTGCTTGCTGGTGATCTTGTAGTGTATTCCAGCTTTGTGCAGGTCTACAATCCTGTCCCTGATGTCCTTAGACATTAGTTCCACCATGATCACAAGACCTGTCTATGGTCTTGCCCTCGGTGGAGCGGTTGTACTCTGATTTATTGACTGTGGACAGGTAAAGACTTGATATTAGGAATACTTTCTTAAAGCGAGAGGACTTATTTAACTGGTCCGTGGGAGCCAGACTTCTTGTTGGTTGCAAGGTTATCAAATACTTATTTCCCACTATTAAACGCAAATCAAATGGGTAATCTAACTAAATTGGCAGGGGATCAAATACTTATTTCCTCCACTGTATATGTTCATACAGGGGTGTACGTGTTTGTATATAACCTAGTTCATAGGGATGCATACAGTTGCTCAAAGGGCTTTTGTCCAAGTGGGAGGCAGGCTTAAAGAGTGCAATGGATGCTAAAAGCAGTAGATGGTCAACTAAGCATAACATCTGAGGTAGTATTCACCAAACATTTGGTGTTCTTGGTAATGGTGCTAACATTTCTGTGTTAACTCTCTACACATATCCACAAATGTTGAACTTTTACGAAGGATTGGAGAAAGTTCTTCATCTTATAGGAAAGAAAGTTGTCTCTGTTGCTGTAGATGACATGATGTCCACAGTGCTGACAGAGTGTTGGTTATTCATCTTACCAATCCAACAGCAGGAGGCACAAATAATGTTGCCTCATTTACACTGGCAACACGATCAAAGCCAACACATGTGAGATTTATCATTATAAGATGTTTGCACAAAGTGATATTACGCTGTGTGTCGACAGTTAACAAACATCATCTTTTGATAGTGCACCTATTTGCAAATAGATTGCAGCAACCATGTTATTTGACTAAAATAATGAACCTGGCTTTTATAAAAAGTTTTACAAACAGCAGTATGTCAGGAATAGCTCTGGTAATACATACACACTTGGTCATTCAAAGTTATATACAAGTTAATAAATCTGTCAATATGTCTATTGAACACAAACATAGTTGCAAGGATGACTGGTTAAGGAACAGTCATTTTATTGACTTCAGATTCCTCTGGATGAACACATACTCTTCATCAGCTTTACTGCCTCAATAAACCTCATAAGTAGCAGAATGGTTCGATCTGAAGGATGCTAGATCCTAAACTTCCCAGAATGCAACGTGTAGATCCTTTATATCTTGTAATTGTTTCCTTTTTCAAATGCCATGCCCCTAGTTTTTAAGGTAGTCCGTCCATTAAAAATTTAAAGTCTCCGAGCCTGAGCTGATATTACCCTGATGTCATCACTGTGACATGCAGATAACTAGTTTACACAGGTTTTTGTCGAAGACAAGAGTTCCCCTTTCATTTGATACTTGCAAGGATTTCTCCTAAATCGTCCATTAAGAATCTTAGCAATAAAATGTGTTGTGCATCCGGCCCCTAAAATACAACACGAGCAAACGTGAAAGAGAACAGGGTGAGAGGAGGAGAAAAAGAGAGAGAGACAAATCAATTAAACATGAATGCCAACCAGGGCGAGGGTTTCACTCTGTTTGTAATTGTAAATATTTGATTAGGAAAAAGACAACTCACTTAGCACACAGCCATATGCTAACAATGGCATTATGAGTCGTTAGGCTCTTGAAAGGCGTGACAGGACCCCCCCCTAGGATCCCACTAGTTGGCATGCTGGCATGACAGTCACACCCACTCACACACATACGCATACACACACACACAGGCACGAACACACACACATGGCTGTATAACGCTCTTATGTCAGTGGAGTTTAGTCCTGTATAGGATGACATTTCAGCTCTTGGAACTTAAACAACATCAAGCTGACGTAACGCTTTCTGCTGGGACGGGACCCCTGTCTGCCCTGCTGCTCTCAAGAGGGACCACATACCAGGCCTGTGCATTACTCACACCTCACCTCACCGCCACCTGCTAACTAAAGGGTGGGATGCCCTTCAACGTCCCTGTCCCTCTCATTTTCCTCTCACTATTTTGGTTCCATTTCCATCTCCTGCTTAAAGGGACATTCAGGCTTTTTATGATGTGGATTTTATTTGCCACTCTACATAGCTTGGTCAATCCTAGATTATTGGTTGTATAGCAATTTTGTGCAGGTATCCATGGGTTCTAATGACTCGGACTATCCCCTGACTTTTCAAATTGAGTTTTACCTCCACATGAAATGGTTTAGATATTCTGACTGAACCTGATATTCTGCCTGTGCCTTTAGTGATTTCCCCGTGCTCCAGTACCTCAGCAATTACTGTGATAAGTACAATTTTACCATAACCAGTAGAAGCAGAGGACAAATCGACAAAAATAGCTTCTAATACCCCTACATATTCTTTGAACTCCTTTTTTTCCACTTCTATCACAGTTTCATTTCCTCACTCAGCCTTCTTTTGGCTCCTCATTTCTCCCTTTCTTTCTGTCCTCCTCTCCCACTGGTATTTTTATTCTCTCTCCCTGCTATTTCTCCCCTTCTGTTAAACCACTTCTCACTAATTACTTCTTTCTTATGTCTCCTCCCTGCGATTAAATGACAGTAGTCTGGTCTTTTGATTCTCCTCCCCTGCACACCCCTCACAGTTACAACAGCAACATTGTCTGACATTACGCGGCTCACACTTACAGGGCCCCCAGTTGAAAGTGTCACTTCATTTTAAGGGAGTTGACTAAAAAGCTTCTTCCACTTCCTCCCCCGACTCCTGCTGTCTTTCTGTTTTTTTAACATGACTTTGCACGGCAGACAAAGCGCTTTCAACAGGAAATCAGTGTGAAACAGAACAGAGAGGCTTGCTGGAAATGAAGATGGTTAAAGTGAGTAGAGTGCGGTCATTTAGCGGGCAGCAATCGGATGTGTGAGGCGCCTGCTGATACTCCCGCCGATTATTGTTTTGTTTTCAGAATTGCTTATTTCATGCTTGTCTGTTTTTGTCCTGTGAGTGTGTGTTTCTTTAATGACCTTCCATGAATATTACATGCGTGGCGGCAGACGAAAAGGAAGGGAACTGAGAGGCGAGGAGAGGAGAGAGGAAATATGACAACAGGGCAGTACAGAAAGGAGAGAAAAAAGGAGATAGGAGGGAAAATAGAAGCAGAGAATGAAAAGAATTAAATTGAAAAGACTTGAAAAGAACAAGTTTAAAAGAGGAGAGCAGAACAGAGGAGATGAGTGCAAAGAAGAGGATGAAAGATGACAATAGAACAAAACAACCGAACGAAGAAAAGGAGGAGAGTGGGGGAAGAAGAGCTGGGAATAAAACAATTATTTGGGATTGAAATGACTTGAATTGAGATGAGTTAAACTGGATAGAGGAAAGGAAGAAGAAAGAGAAGGAGGGGGAGGACAGGAGAGTCACTGGCCAGTGTGCATGCAGTGTGAATGTTGATCAGGCGATTTCACTGGCTTACCTTTAGCATGCTCAAATGGGCTGCCCTGCTCACACTGAGGGAGCCTTGTTTATGGAGAGAAGACTAAATCAAACATGTATGAGGCAGCACACATGTACACACACATTCAACACCGACACCAGCCACTCTGGAGACATCACAGTGGCACAAAAGGCACAGAAAACAAACACACACACATACCTGGGGATCCAGATTATTTACTTACAGTACAGTACCTGCGTTTTTAAGGCCTTGGGGGGTCTCTTGTGCGTAGGTGTGTGCGTAACAACACTCCCTTAGCCATACACAGGGCACACACACAAACCAACAGAGAGATGATGTACATCTCAGTAGACGCTTACACGGCATATTCCCACCACGGGTCTGTCTGTTGCCTGCCTAAGGAGACATGCTGCTTTCAGCTTTAATTTCAAATGAAAAATGGTCTGTGAAGGAAAAATAAAGTCTTCAAGCGTACTTCCTCTCCAGAGCTTTTAAAAGTTTTTGCATATTATTTTAATTATTTCATTTTGCAAAGGATAGCAGATGTTATTTATTACATTTCAGCTCTCATTGAGCAGATGAGTCAGCCCTTGTGAAGACCCAGACAGCAGACAAAATAGATTCCGATGTTTTTCTAACAGTTAAAAGTCATCATCCCTTTTTACTACTTGAAAGAGGAAGAAGTACAGGAAGAAGATAGTTTAATCATGTGTGAAGCTGAAATTAGAATTTGCTGCGTGTATGTGTGTGAGTAACTGAGAATATTTCTCTGTGTTTGGAGTTGTGGGTTCATATGTGTGATGATATTTAAGGTACAGCTTGCTCATACCTGGCAGAGGGGATGAATCCACTGCCGGTGAATATTCCCTTGCCATTTTATTTTTTAGCTGATTTAAATTACCTTGATCTACAGTAATTTAAAATGTTGCCGTGAGCAAGACACTGGAATGAGGAGAGCCACGGAGGGACAAAAATTATGCTGAAGTTGATTTTACTTTGGAGCCCAAAGCAGCCCATACAAATCCAATATTCAGATTTCTCATGGTGCTGGTTTTAAGTGATGGTTCAGGCCCATTCTTAATTCATTTTATGAAATCTGATACTGTCTAGGGTATTTTCTTCTTGACTGAAACGTGCTGATTTCGAAGCAGTTCATTCTGCTTATGTAAGCAATACACATGTTGTAACTGCAGATTGGTCATACAGTATAATATGATTATAATCTAAGGAGGAAACGTCTGTCAACCAATTTTCACAGAAAAATCACAAGATTTTAAACGTGACAAATACGTTTAAACTGCTATCAAATGTCTCCATACCCAGGCAAATGTAGTTATTTTGGAGAATGTATGGTATAAGACAGATACGCTCAGCAATTGGAGAAGGAAGTGCAGAGATTGGATTAAGTTGAGCAAACCTTTAGACTATCATCGCCCAAGGCAACTTCCAACCTTCTAACCCGACCAAAGCCACTGAGGCCGCCCCGAGAGGTGAGCCACAACAGGAGCTAAGTTAACCCAGCTAGGAGCTACGGATGTTACTATACTCAACCTACTCCTGAAAAATAATTGATGAAATAAGACTTCAGGCTTACCCTCCAGCTGGATCACAAACCTGTTTCCATCTTGGCATCCCGGATCGAGCCTCTGCACTTTAGACCCAAGGAGAGAACGCAGGACTCTGGAGGGACGATAGGAGGGATGATAGGAGGCAAACTCTGTGTAAACACTAATGATGCTTGGTGGTCCAACATTGCTCGATGGACAGTGTCCTAATATCGAAAATGATCTGCACTGAGAAATCTCTTTTTTTTTTTTATTGCTGCGCACTAAATCCCTGTTGATATTGTTTTGTTATTTTTTTTGTTTTTTTTGTGAAGCGTAAATGGTCTACACCGTTTGATTAGTTTTGCAGCGCTTTGTTGTTGAGTGACAAAATAGGATCCATGTATCCTTGTTTATATTGCTAGAATAGGCCACTGACAACTCACAGAATGTTTCCAGTAATTGAAAGTTTAAAAATAAAAATGGAAGATCATTTAAATGAGTTGCTGATAAACCAGACTCTTTAAATAAATAACTTGAAATTAGGGTTTTGTATTATTGAATTGCTTCTCCAACAACTAAATGCCAATAATTGCATCTTAAAATAATGAAACACTAAAAATAAGAAGCCAAATACAACCCAAATGTGTGTAAGGGTCCAATGCTCCTGTTTTGCTCCTTCTATCCAAAGGCACAGGACATGAGCAGAAATGCCTTATTGTTGCTCTTCACTATCAAATTCTGGGGCAGTGCAGTGTGACCAAGCGATATCACAGCCTGTCACACACTCTACAGCCGCAACCAACACAGAATCCTTCGTCCCTTCTGTGTATGTAGGTTCAGCATTGTGTGTGTATGTGTGTTTCAGATGAACTCGAGTGGTTTGGGATGGTTTCATGTGAGCACCTTTGTGTGTACAGAAGGACCAAGGTGTCAAAAATGGTGACCGCTCTCTGCACTTTCTGATTTTTGCTCCATCCATACGTCAATCTGCCTCCGCTCCATCCATCACATCCATCACTCATACAGTACATGTGCATTAATGTGACCCTTTGCGCAACAATTTAAACATCCTCCAGTTTTAAGCATTGGCTAAGATCTGGTGGGGAAATGTGTGTTGCTGCACATGCTAAAGTTATACTACTGGCTTCCTTGTGTGCCTGCAATACTCTAGACTAGCAATTAAAAACAAGCCATTCACTTATCACAAGTGTCTGTTCCCACCCACTCAAAACACATCTCCTCAGTACCACAGTTGTAAGAGACAGGGGATTTGGGGGGGGGGGTGCTTCTCAATCTAACTCTTCAGTGTGTGAAATTTAATTACACCCACATCACAACCATCCACACATAAACAAAGCTAGGCACACTTTGAAAATAAAATTAAAGAATACGTAATTGCAGTACACATTTTCATCCCATGACCATTTACTCATAAATAGGCCTTTTACTCTTCCTATTATTGCCTTTTCTCAGGAAACCTTTTTACTAAAAACAGATTATAAGCCTCTCTGCATGAGGTTAGGTATACATCTGTGAGTGTCAAATGGACTCACATTGGATCAGTTCCGTAAACAGTCGGACTGGGCCCCTATAACCACCCTGGGGTAACCTTGAGCAAAGCACTTAACCCCCAGCTGTTCCAATAGAGCTGCTCAGATGCCACACTGTTAGTTTCCATGTGTGTGGCTGTGATTATAGCGCTGATCAACTTACTTGTATTAACAAAACATATTTAGACTTTTACTGACGTTAGAATTCCAAAAGGCAAGAGGTTAGCAGGGTGTCGTTCTGGGACATGGAACTTGAGTCTGTCCCAAGGCATTCTGTGGTTAATTAAGCGAAAGCAATTTTGATTCGAGGTGTTGCATTAATAACTCCAATGATGTACAGAGTCAACAACTTTCCATCTAAAGAAAACCATGCAGACTTTTGTTTAATGTTAGAAGCCATTAACTATGAATTGTAAATGTTTGAGTGTTGGCTCTATCTGGTACCTTTTTCTGCTATTGCTAGTCGGTTATGTTCTCTGAAGCATTGCTTTAACTGATGGAAGATCCTGTTTCTTGTACTCCTGAATATTGGATACACTAGTTGGTGTCATATTTTCAATGTGGTGCTAAAGTACACAATGTAAGCCATAATGAGGACTTCCCATTTCTGTTTTTGTGAATTGGACAGAAACATTTGCACATGCTATATGATATATCCTTACTGACTCCAAAAACATTCGATCCAACATTGCCCATAATGCAACATAGCTTGATAAAGAGACCTATTACAATCTCAATATAAATATTTTAACCAAGGCGGTTTGTGTTACAAACTCAAGATTACCCTGATGACATCCCTATGACATTTTCAATGTTTGGAAAACATTAAACAATTATTTTAATGGTCCAAGTACTCCTCCTCATGAACAGTAAACTGAACTTGCAGAATGCCCATTTAAGACAAAATATTATTTAACACATTTGTTGAGTTAAAAAATGAGTACTTAGCTGAAACTGATCAATTTGTTTGGTATGTGTTTGCCCTATGCTGTAGAGGTGCAGCAATATGTAAAAGAGAGGCCAGTTGTAGGTTCATGTGTCAAGTGAATAATTACTCAACCCTTCAGTACTAAAGATGTTCAGGGATGCCAATTTTATGTGTGTTTTCATTCCAAATTATTATAAAACTACAAGCAGGTGTAATTAAGATCAGGCTGTTTGGAGTTGAAACAAATCCCTATTGTAAAAAAAAATACTATAATAATTATATTCAAATGTGACCATGGAGAGGGCAGAACACAATAGTTTCTATTTTTTAAACTAGGCTGATATGTATTAATATACTGACTTCATGACACAAATTATAAGCGACACTAGAAGGATATGCATTGCATCTGCCATGTTGTTGCTAAATGACAAGGCTTTAATTATTTTTGTACTGATGAGTGTGATGTTGGTGACCTACTTCGATGTGAGAGTTCTCATTAGGCACCACGGAATACTGTAATGGGCTTGTAGTAGTATTTATTTACAGTATGTGGGTGTTTATGCTTCTAAATTAAGTCGCAGTTTTTTCTCTTTCATGTTCTAACAAAAAACAGCTTCTAATGTTGTTCTTGTTCTTTATTCATACTGTCTGTCACCTGCTTCGTAAATCACTTGGCTTTTCTTGACACATATGTTGACATATCTGTTTGATGTTTTGAACTTCTGGATGACAGGCGACTCGCACAGTACACTCGATCCCTCCCAGTGGGGAATCAATTCAACCTATCACCTAGCTAGTTTTTTTTCTCAGGTTCAGATGCGAGTGCTGATCTACCCAGTGGGATTTTGTTAGCAGTGTGAAGGAGAAGAAGGAAAGAAAAGAGAGTTCAACTGAGGTTCTTTCCCTTTGCAAGTGCAAACCCTCACGCAACTTAAACCCCCAGCATACTGCTTTGAAAAGTTTGAAGAACCCTGTTTGAACCAGCGACCTTTCTTAGGTGATGTCCTAAAGCTACCTTTAAGTTAGTTCAGTATCGACACCATTGTTCTTCCTCTTGTCAACAATTCTGCACATTTCTGATGACAATTCATAGTTTAAAACGTTATATGACATGGTTTTTGAGAAAGATGTCATACTATTTAATGTGCCCCTTTCTTGGAAACTTTACTTAGCCCTGCCAATGCTTTCCTTCTTGCCCATGGCAGATTCATCAGCTGCTCACTTTACCCACTTTTCCAATTTTAATGACAGGAAGCCAGTAAGATTTAACCCAGACCCTGACAGCCCACACCCAGGGCCTTTAGGCGACAGGGCAGTTCTGGATTAGGACCCTTTTAGGACTTGTAATTTCCTCAGGCTTTTTCTTTAAAATTCCCCTCTCAAAGTCAATTCTCGCACTCGTTGTCACGAATGTCAAGACGGGCTTCGGGTGGCTTATGTAACAGTCCATTAATTTTGCCATGGAAATGGCCTGTGTTGCCTGAGACGCTGCAGCAGACACCTAGAGATAAGTAATGTCAGAAACAGAAAGCGATACAGATAGAGCCTCTTACATTTTTTATGGAACATTAGACTGAGTGAGCAGATGACCTAATTTGAATTGATTTGGCGCATATTGGCGCTCAGTAGAACACATACGGAGACATGCAGGCACAACGACACACACGTATACAGGCCCCCCCATCGCGCACAAACACAGAGACGCACAGACATACACACTCAATCACAGCTAATCTAGGTCTCTCCGCTTGTACCCTACCCAGCTGTAGCTGCATATCTTTGGCAAAATCTAAGATGTTTTCAGCTGAATAAGCTCCTGCTTGATTACACTGCTTTCTTCCCCTCTCATCCCCCCTTATGTATGAGGCCGTTCGTTCTCGCTGAAATCGCTCTCCATATTGTTGTTGTGAAGTGCATGGTCCAGTGGGTTACTGGCCCGCAGATGTAATTGTTTTAATTTGCTAACTGTGCACTCACTCAATTAGGACACGCAGAAGTCTGTTTTATTTCCTCTGCCCAGTGCAGAAAATGAAAGTAGGCATATTCTTGAAGCAGCACTTATTGTATCGTGCACAACACAACGGGACTGCTATTTTGTAGTTTTTTAGTTTGCAGTGTTTAAAATGGTAAGCTGTGTTCATTTTTAATCCGCTCTGCGATCTTTTCATGAGTATTTTAAGCTTTCCTACTTGTCAAGATTTCTCTGTATGCATTCAGTTTAATTAGAGTGTTTTAGGCCTTTGGCAGAAGGCAATAGATTGTGTATTCCTCCATTGCGTGTGTGTTTTCCCTCTTCTTTTGGCCACGCTCGTTTTTTGCCTTCATGAACCCTATTTAAACACTTATAAAACACATAGTTGTGGCCGTCGTATAGCTTAGTGGGTAGAGCTGGCGGCCGTATACTGTGGTTTGATCCCCATGCGGTGGACCCGGGTTCGAATGCGGCCCGAGTCCCTTTGCTGCGTGTCGTCCCCTCTGCCTCCCCATTTCTTAACTTCACTATATTAAAGACACAGGTTGCCCAAAAAATTATGAAATAAAAAAAAAACACATAGTTGTTATTTTACCACACATAATAGAAAAGTCAACATGTTTTTAAAAGATAAATCTTGCTCTTAAAATTTTATAAAGATGTCAAGTTATTTCTGGTGACATGCACCCTTCATTCTCAGTTGATAATAGCTTGTGTAAATCAGCTTATACTGAAAGTTACATTTCATTTGTGTGTTGGCTACTGTTAGCGTCTGTGGCCAGTTAAAAGATACATGGTTAAATGTTATTCAAGTTAGGAGACAGACAATGGGGGGATCAGAGAGATATTATTCAAGAACCAAAGTGATACTAGGCAATAATGATCTACACAGCAGCTAATTACTGAAGAAAATGTCACTGAATCAAAGCAATATTAGAAATGTCAGACAGATCATACAACAGACACTTCAATTACATAAGTAAATGCCAAAGTAATTATGTTATATGCCTGGAAAATACACGTCTGACTCTTAGTTTTTACAAGAGTATATAAAAAGGTTTGTTGAACTGACTGATAACTTCATATTTACATTATGTATAGTCCATTGACAGACTGGCATGTTAAACTGCATCTCATCTACATACCAGTACAAACTGTTATTATTTTGTGAGTTAAAGATGTAGCATGTTGATAAAAAAATATAACAAGGCCCAGTACAGTCCCCTGAAGTACCAGGTAAATCCTTTACAGATGCTGACAAGCAGACGGATAACAATTGGAAACTGACATACAGTACCATGTTCAGATAACATATCAAATGAGCGCTTATGAACTGGAAAATTAGGATTTCTCTGCTATAATGGCTTTAAAGTGAATATTGTATCGCTTGAAGTAAAGCTGTCTTGATGTTGTATCAAACTCTTAACCAGCATGGTAGACCAACCTTTAGCAAATAAATAATGATTTTGTCAGTAGCTATACTTCTGTCAAGAATCTTGTCTCTCTCTTTTGAGATGGAAAGAGGGTCTCATTTAAATCACAGCGTCAGTGAGGGTTTCAGAGGAAACCGACTCAAAAGACTCAAGAGAGACACAGGCTTTCATCTTGACTGTTACATCTTGAGTTGGATGGTTGATCTGCCTGTGAGTGTTTGACATTTTGTTAACAGGATCTGAGGAAGCTTTGCTTGGCAAAAGCTCACTAAGAACCTCAAAGTTAGCAGCAGTTTATTTTACCTGGATTGTTGGGATCTTTCTCGATGAGGTCAGTGAAAATCTCGACTCTCATCAAATCTTTCAGAGTTATTATGCTTATGTTCATTCCTCTTTCAAATTCAATTTTAGTCAGAAAAGTGAGGTGAGGTTACCGTTTGAAAGCTGAAATGTTATTACAAGAGCAGAACACATATTAGTGAAGCCATCTATCACTCCATCAGTATCAAGGTCCCTTCTATAAGAGCAGTGAATGTGAATACTTCCGAGGATTTTTAATTACTCATCAGTACCGTCAACTTTTGGGGCCATGTGAGCAGTAAATGTTTAACCAAAATGGAGAGTTGCTTTACAAAGTTGAACTTGAAACCCACATTAATTTGTTGGCATTGTTCTCCTTCAATTACCTTATTTTCTCCTCCCCCCTCCAGCCCCATCTCTACACTCCCTCCCCTTCCTTTTTAAAGCGGGATTAATTGCAGTTGAATGATTTTATAATTGAGAGGTGTTGGTCTCCCTGGCAATGGTAAGATAGATGCATTAATGGGCCGTGAAAGTCTTTGAGTAAAAATAAAGGAAGGTGTCAGAGCACCTCTGCCAGTCAGTGTTGATAGTAGGAGGCTTTGTGAGTGTGCGTACACAGGTGTGTGTTTTCCCACTCACAGACATGCTGTTATTGTAAATGAACTAATGAATGTACACACACATACTTTATGAAATCCGTGCTGCTTTTGATTTAAATTGCTTTTGAGACTCTCGCGTCCCAACACACGCTAACACACACACACACACACACACACAAATGCCTTACACACACATAGACAAATAAGCAAACGCACCTAACTTTCACACACAATTGATATCCACATGAATTGATGTCCACTTGGATTGCACAATCATAAAAATTACTTGTGAATTATCTAAACTAGGTGGATAAACACGAATAATTAATCAATGGAAATGTGGTCGGGAAAAGTTGTCTGTGATTAATGCAGATGTTAGATTGGTTGTATGAGATTATAGTTATTTTTGATTTTATTACATTTTACCCGGTTCAAACTAATTTATTTCAGCCTTTTTTTTAACCTAGATTGGAACTTTGGATCATGAATTGAGTCCTGGGTTCAGGCCTAATGCACATTTTCTGGGGGTGTGAGTATCCACAGGATTGACATGGATTCTGGCTGTTCAACCTTATGTTGGATTTTCCGCCTGTGTAATTCCATAAAGCCTGGTCCAGTATGGCTTGCAAAGATTGAGGCATCCAAGACCTGCCAAAAGTGAATTCTGAAAGAAAAAAAACAGATACCTGGCCAAAACAAACATAAGCTGACCATGACAACCACTTTCTCAATTCTTCTTAAATTACTTTACAATTACATTTTGAGGAGCAAACAACAAGAAGCCACATGCAACAAGGATTGGCAATTGTTTTTGTACATTTTTCTGGGTGACACATTTCCTCTTTATGTGGGAATGTCTTTGTGGTGATGACCCATTTTGTGCCAGTGTGAACAGCTTCCTGACTGAATGGCATGGAGACAGTAATTTGTCTGAACTGGTCTGTTTCCATAAACTGTGATTCACTTGGACAGGCACATACTCGCACACAAAGCAAAGGCCTTCAAAAGAAACCATGCGCACTGGCCAAACATTTCCCCAAATGTGCTTGTTTCTCCAGTCTCCTTCGTCTGTGTGCATTAATCCACATGGGCCATTTTGAAAGATTTTATGTGAGACGAGGAAACCATCAGCGTGTGACTGCACTTTGAGGGCAATATTTTTTTTAGCGGCTCTGCGGCTTGGCCCGGGAGGCCGTCCTTATTTTTGACTACTGGTTTGAGCTAAAAGCACCAAAATGGGGTGAGCCACACTTCATTCCAAAAAATCTCCACTCAATGGGAAACCAAGACTTTGCGAGGCATCTGTGACCTCTCTAGACTAAGAAGCGTTAGCAACGGGATTTTGGTTGAGTAAAAGCAGCATAGCGGCTCTTTTTGCCTCATTGCTTATTCCTTTGTATATCCACCCCTAAATGCACCACCATAGGGCTTCTCTGTGCGAGTATAACAAGTGGGCAAAATCTGTCTTTTTGTAAAGAGCTAGTCTGAAATGGTAGACATAAGCACCCTAAATAAAAATGGGAATAACAGGATCAATAAAGCTGGATTGCCACATTGAGGGGAATTGGCAGTGTTTCACTGGCCGAGGTTTAACAGAGAAGCAGCACTAAGAAGAGGCCGGCTTTACCGACCAGACTTTTCCAATTGCTCTCTGACAGACCAGTTCTCCCGTCCTCACCACAGTTGACATTGCTAAATTAATATTTAAATTGTGCTTCGTCCAATGCTGCAAACAGGGTGACTTATTTGTAGAAACCTCAATTGATGGTAGTTAACTTAATGTTGTGGGGGCTTCTCTTAGCAGTGTTGTTTCATTATTATCTGCATGGCTGGCCCCAATGCAATGTGATCACTCTGTCTGAGAGTGAAAAGTGAAGTGCATGCATTATGCATAAGGAAGATGGGAAGTAGTTTTTTTGTTATTTCACCTGGAATGTTTTTGTTAATTAGGTAGCTTCAGGGTGAAGAAAGTGAGATTGTTTGGTTAATACCCTTGTAAAAACCTACATAACATGTTTGAAATATATGTGAATGTACAGTAGGCTGCGTGAGAGTTTGACACTCTAAGATGTGCGAGTAGAAATGGACGCTGATGTGACAGATGTGGTTTACTTTGACTCAAGCTTGTGGGAATGGGTGAGCAGCCAAATGTCTAATACATTTGTCAGTGCAGCTGAACAGAGATAACATATCTGGAACACGGCTTACTTCTCTTCCTTCTCAATCGCTGGGAATTGAAAAAAGCCTTATTCAGGGCTGTCAGTAGTTTCTGATCGTCTTCTTTTCTCTGAGTTTTGCAGATGTTCTCCTCCCATCTCTTTCTGTTTTTCTCTCTCATCTCTTCCCTCCACACCCTAGCCCTTGTTTTTCCTGTTTTTCTCACTCTATCTTTTACTTGTTCTTTTTCATTGGCCCCCATTCTATGGAAAGGGATAGTACAGAGGTATGGGTTGGGGCTTTTCTTTACTCCTTCAGTTTACAGAGTGTTCCTGAAAGCTGACAAGATGAAAGAACCATTCCCTCCCCCTCTTTGTATGCTCTTCAGCTCATCATTTCCTAGCTCTCCCCCTCCCTCTCAACCTTCCCTGCCTTTTTCTCATCTTCAATTACCGTCCTTCAGATATGTTATTCTCCCTTCCCCTTGCCACTCCTTCTCTTTTTTTCCTCTCTGCTAATGGAACTATAATGGAACCATAAGTCTAGAGAGTTGGGTTATTTAGCAAATGGCACTTCATGTTCCAGTCAGTCAACAGGAATTCAGCTGACCCCTTTTGCCTCCTTAACACCCTAACATAGCCATAATATGCATGGCACTGTTTCAGTGTTGTCTCTGGCTGGTAAGAAACCAGCTTCAGTGGTTCAGTATTTGCTCGTTAATCAAATAGTGTCCTGTTTTTGTGTTTGCTACAATTTAAACAAAGTTCAACCATCATCAACTCAGATGTCAACATGTATTTGCCATATACATTTTGCAGTAACTGATTAGTTCCAAACCTGTACTCTCGTTATGTATGAAAACATTAAATTAACATTTGTTAATTTACCACAGTGCCTAACCTAATCCTATGTTTTGTTTCTCTTTTCCCCCTGATGCCTTCTTCCCTGAATGATTGCAAATAAAGGTAAGAGTCTTTTTTCGTTATTTTGCATGCAAATGTTGTACTTAGCAGAAATTTGAAAGTGGCTTGGGGGACTTACTGACACTTCTTTGGATAATTACTTTAAAAAGCAATTAGCAGTACCCTTACATTTGAAAGAAAGTAAACAACATTGTGGCATATATCAAACTAAATGAGGAATATTTAGAGAATAGTAAACATTTGCAGATTTGATGAGTTTCTTGAGAGGGTTAACTCTCAAAATGTGGGTCTCTCAGCAAAAGGACCCCCTACTGCTTCTGTCTGTTGATATTCTTTCCCAACAATTGGTCCAATGCTATCAGTGAAGACATATCGACGGAACTTGATTTTTCCAATAAAAGAAAAGGATTAAAGTCATAAGAAGTCACTGAAAAAAATATAAAGAAGATGGTTACATTTTTTTCAGTGTTGACAGATTTTCTTTAGTTTGTTTTCTGGTCAACATTCTTTAAGAGGTCTGCATCAATTACCCCAAGTATTCAGAACCCTTTATTTTGGAGAAAAGTCTCCAGATGCTTTCCTTTTAGATTCTTCCCCCACAAGTCAGGCTGATGAAATAGTACCCAACGACAAAATGAGCAGACCCACAGCAATTACAGAATGGCGGCAGCACATTTCAGTTACCTCCAGGGTGATAAGAACATTGTTGTTTTTCCCATGCCAGTATAAGAGATCAGTAGGGGTCATACAGTGTAGGACATACAGCATATGTTGAGAACAATGCTTTTTCCTCTTGTATTAAATGCTGTTATGTTCTCTTTCAGTCTCTTCTCTGCTTACCCTGAAGCTGAAAACAGATTGTTTTTATTAACCTTAACAGCTAACCTTTTTATCTTGTTAGATGCATGATGGTTTGTCTATTCCACTTCTCTCTCTAAACGTCTGTTCGGCTTTTACCACTCATACCATAAGAGATTTGATTAACTTACATATGAGCAAATGGTTTTAATATTCTTACAGAAAGGCTAGCTTACTGGCTTTCAAAATGACCCTTACTTTCTTATTATCTTAGCTCATTCCAATTTCAGCTTGGAAAATGTTTTAGAACAGCACGTCATTTTAACCTCCTGCCAGCTCTAATAGGCCTTGCCATGATGCCTAGACCAGGCTCTTGCTTCATATTCCTTCACTCTGCCAGTTTCCGTATGATGTTATGAGTGAAATGGAAGTTACAAGCCTGGGGTTGATCACAGGATGCAGAAACTTGCATATAGCCGTGAGTCAGTACAGGCTGGGCTTTAATAAAGCCTTGCAAACAAGGCGAGTGGGCGGTAAAGCTTTGAGGATAAGCCCCCCATACAGGCAAGGACGATCTTTCGCTGCGCTGCCAGAGACAATAAGTCACTCTGGCACACTAAGAGAAGGGTACCCAGCTCTCAATGAGGCGTTCCATATGGGATGAATAGCCTCTCTAATGACCACCCCTCTGCTTATTACCACTGTAATTACGAGCCATTTGTTTGCTTTATCATGGCCCTAAACCTCTGGGGATTTAATGAGTGTTGGGGTGTAAAAATGTCCCCCCCAGGGCTGGGAAGGTCACAGGGATTGCTTGATGGTGCAGAGTATATTGTGCATTTTTAGACATTGTTCACTCATTACGTCCTTAACTACTTTCATAATTATTCCTAGCCTCTGCTGGGATGACAATGCAAGTTGTGTTTTTCTAAAAACCAGCAGAGAAGAAAACATGGATGAATATAGTTTTTTAGAAGTGGAAGCTTTAGTTAAGATGAAGGGTTTTGGGGAAAGTGGTTTAGCTGATGATAAAAATGATGTCCGGGACGAAGGAAAGACGGATCATACAGAAATAGACTCCCTAAAACGGCAGAGTGAGTTTCATTGTTGTGGCTGTCGAGGGTATACTCGTGTAATTGTTCTCATTACAGCACCATCATGACTTGTATAGTTATTAAGTCTGACTGCATCAGTTTGCCATTTCCCTTCATCTTTCGCTGCAGTCACAGTGGGCCTCATTATCAATAATTAAGAAATGGCAGGCACAACCACGTCTGTTTCAGCCACCTGACAGCATGTGCGCAAACACACAAATGCTCACACAAACACAGAGGTTTGCAGAAGGTTTGGGCGGCCTTCATATCTCCGTTCTTCATTAACCTTTCAGTAAGACTCACAAGACAGCTGGTGATACACGGTAAATAATGAGTGAGAGCCTAGTCGAGAATCTGCGCATGTGTAGTTAATGTTTGTTTGGTCGCACCCATCTTCCTGAAGAGTCAGCGGATGATTCACAATATCCTTGCCACCTGCAGGTCAAAATATGTGGATGACATTTTGGGTTGATGTTTCAGGCAATCTCCAGAAGGGACATAGAGGGCTTATTATCAGTGTCAAAGTTCAAACTTCCTGTTACAAATAATAGCAAGGTGAACCCATATGAATTTAACTGCAAAATAACCATTGTGAAAGGATTAGTCATACAGATACCATTTCTGGTTGGACAGAGAAAATAAAACTCATAGCAGCAAGATCTTTTTTTCATGGAAACTTTGAGGTTTCTGATAGCAAAAGGACCCCTGACTGCTTCTCTCTTTTGATGTTGCTCCCCAACGAATCAATTCTATTCCATTGTGGATTTAATCCAGATTGAACTTGTATGTTTTTTTAATTGAAAAAGGAAAAGATCAAAGGTAACTTGTGCACAAAAATCCCGGATCAAATATGTTTTTCACTTTTAAAAGTGTTTTTATTCTTTGAGGTCTGCATCGACTTCTATCCATGAACAGAAAGCATAAGTCTTAACAAAAGTCTCCAGATGTTGTGCTTTCTCCTTGTTTCCCTTGTGTTCAATTTCATTCAGATCTATAGAGGCCCGCATGAACTTTAGCTCAATTGATCGATAATTCAGGACCCAATGAGGAGTTAGCAGCATCCTCTAGAGTTTAAAATCAAATCATGGCTACAATTAAGTTTCCTCTTGAACTCCTGGTTTATGAAAGTTACTGGTGAACCCTCTCATCTGGCCTTTTCGCCCACTCATTAAAATGACTAATTGATTATGGGCCAAGACCACGGCCAAAGAGGCAATGTATCAATTATTAAGCTGCATTAATAGATTAAACGGAAAGAATGTGCAGAGCATTTAACTTCTGTAACCCTCTGAAAGTGGAAGCAATTAGGGAGTGCCTCTTTGACCACCAAAAAAGAATATTCTCTCTGTAGTGAAAACTCTGCTGTGGCTATTTTCCCTAAGGGCTACAGGTCTGAACCCACTAGTGGCCTTTGACATAATTAACAACAAATGTCCCTTATATGTTCCTAAATTTATATTCTATATTTGCTTGTCTAATGATGAAAGGCAAAGGCTGTAAAAACTAGTGAAGGCCCTTCCAGAAAGATACTTTGTTTTACTTACATTTTAGAGCAGAAGATAATTGCCCATCTAATAAATAAAATGATGGACATTGACAGGCATAAAAGTTGTCATTTTGCAAAGTAGTATTTTGACAAAAACTCCCAAAACATGATGAAGAGTGTGACCACTTAAATTCTTCTTTGAAACTTGCAAGGAGAACTTTGCCAGTGTTCAAAGATTTATGCTTTAAGATTTGACGGTGACTGATGGCAGTCCTTGCATTAGCACAATCTGACATTTATCAAGAACAATGTCAACGCAATTTGACAGAGTAGGTCCCACAGAGGAATATAGTCATAGTTGTAATTTGGCCTCAGTGGTACTTCGACCTTTGTATTAAGTTTTTGGTAAAGATGGAGTCTTAAGTATGTTTTTTTCTTTTCGGAAATAGCATCTTTAACAGGTACAGGAAGGCAAGCAGGCTTCTTATGACAAATGGCACGTCAGTCAGCTGGGCAGCCTATTGATTGGGCGGCCTGTGGCTGCGATTTATGCCTGCCATTCCTCTCCCATTTGAAGGGGGAGGTGTCAGGAAGTGACAGAGTTATGTACAAGTCCTCCATATGATTGGTGACCCGAAGGTGGGCTCTTTACCATCTCTCCTGCCTGTCCTCTTGAAAAAAGCTACAGAGGAAGAGGTGATATCTGAGGTGAAATGATGAAGACGAGAAAACTGTGTTGAACTTTAGGGCAAAAACAGCATGAATATAATAACCCTCTCAACCCTGATTAGTATGAAACTTCCACTTGCCTTGCCACTGCCTTGATTAAACCTCACATCTCAAAACTGCCCCTGTGGCATTGAAATGCAGACGTTCTGGATGAAATGAAAGTTTGCCATCTTTCAGAGATGATTGCTTTATTGAACCTTGCAATGATGACCATCAGCGGCGTGTGTTTACAACCGTCGCTTACAGAAAGAAAATTAAAGAACAAAATGGGAAGAAACAGTAACACCACCTGCCACTTCCAATCTGACTCCTCTCCATCAGTTGCTGAACCGACATAAATAAATCAGCAGAATGAATCCCAATAAATGTTTCGACCTATTGCAGTAATCAGCACTCTTTCCCGTACAAACTATAAATGGATTCTGAAGGGTTTTTTCTCTTTCCTTTTTCTCAATCTAATTGGTTTCAGGTTGTGTATAGCAGTGAAAGCTAGAAGGTTGGCCAGAGTAAAAGTGATCAGGGTTTGGATGCATTTGGCAGACGTTTTTTGTAATTCAGTGGCTGATGTAGAGAGCTGATAAGTGAATTGGTTTCCTGGGTCAGGCTGAGGAAGCTACTTATTCTCTGTTTTGGTCCCTTGGCTTGAGGGAAGCTGTGTTTTTTGCGGCTTTGCTGTTTTAATAAGAATTGAAGTCAAAATGTAGTAAGTCTAGTTTAGTAAAAAGCCTACTATTGCATAGCCAAGGCTCTTAAAATGTCAGAAGTTCGGGAACAAAGTTTGACGTTTTGGATCCAAGCATTGGATCCACACTCAATATAACTTAATGTGTCATATGGGAACGTATAGTGTGACTAATTTTTGGATCTGAAGATCTGAGGTTTTTGACTGGACTGGATCAAGTGACATATGGGACATTGCATTGCCTTGCATTTTATATCCTATCATCCTTGGTCCATGGCCCTGAACAAGGTCAGTTGAAACTATCAGTTTCCGAAGTACTTTGCAGCAGGGCTACATGTCATGCTGCAATATCACTAATGTGCACATCTGACATCCTGGTTACTGGACTTTTTGTAAATGCAAGTGCTATTTGCAGCAGGGACCAGAAATGGTAATGGCTTGGCCTATATATGTTTTGAAATAAATAAGAATGTGTTATTATTATTATTATTAATAATAATAATAATAATAATAATAATAATAATAATAATAATAATAATAATAATAATAATAATAATAATAATAATAATAATAGTAATATTAGATCTCCTCAAATGATTATGGAACACGCATACATATAACATACCTCATAGAAAGAAATTTCATTGTTCGATATTAGTGTAAATTATGCTCCTTGTTATCATTAACATTAAGAGATAAGCAGAGACTCAATCTGTTGTTTGCCTTTCAAATACACTCCTTATGACCAAGCCAACATGTCTTAAAGTGTACACCTTCATCCGCCCAATCAAGTGTGTCCACTTCAGACGTTAAGCCAATTAGCAGCGTGTGGGCTGCAGTATTTCACTCTCCCCACTGTCATTAGTTCCGGTCAAAGTCAATACATTGACACTTGATCCATGAATGTTTGGTCACATAGCATGAGTGCTCTCACTGCCAGTGACAAAAGCCTGTCATCTCTGTGAGTTTGTTGACAATGGTTTTGTCAGTGCATAAAGAAACTCCTACACACACATGAAACGCACAGTCACCTTCTTTTGCTGAACTTTGTGATACTGGGTATTAATAAGAACTGAGCGATAGATAGAAAAAACTAATCCAATAAGACTAGCCATGCACTCGGCGCAAACTAGGTTGCCTCTGCCCCTTCTCCCACTTCTCCTCTTCTCTTTCCCATTTTGACTAATGGAATTTATGCAAAAGAAATTATAAATAGCATATCAATACTGCCACAGTTTTCTGGGCCGGGCATGCAACACCACTCCCGGCTGTCAGGGTAAGTAGGTCGGGGTGTGTGTCTAAGAACAAACTGACTAGTCAACCCCCATTGATTTGTGTGTTTCTGAAAAGTATATTTAACAAAAGTACACTCGGGTTCACATCGAAAGACAGACAAAAGACAGAAGGGATTGAAGACATGGCGTGTGGTTTTAATCATGAACCAGAAGTTACTTTCCATGAGCTCAGAAAGTTCAGAGGAATGTGTTAGTTTGTGTTCAATCTGTTTTGGTCTGGATGTTTCCTATGTTTTGCCAAAGCTACAGTAAGTCAGAGGGAAAAACAAGTCTGGCGTCTTTTATGTAAAGATTCAGATGAACACTTTTTATCCTGGAGTTTATTTTTGTAACTTAGAGAACACTTCAAAGCGCTCTGAGGGAGACAAATGGCCTAAAACACTTGCCTCTTTGATGACCTTAGGTTCACATCCGCAAGTTGATCACTGCCATTGATATGTGGTTGATCATTATGGGTAAGCATTCATAAGTCCTTTTGTAAAGTAGACCTGTTGCTAATAAGCTTTTGTGCTCTCCCGTAGTCTCTTGATCTAGAGAAGTTTGTGAGTGTCATAAAATTCAAATTTGTCTCCTTAATTAAAATCCTGTCGCGCCTCTAAGTACGTTCATACAGCCGGCTTCTTATCCAGACATCGTTTCCCTGATGTCCTGCACTCAAAAGGCTGTCCCCTCCTTTGCCCTATGTGCTGCACTCCATATATTAATACCCGGATGAATATTAATGTCCTTACAGCTGCTGTGTTGTTTACCGAGATACGCCACCGCTTCTAATCGCTCAGTGTAATTAGTCAGGTAGAGCACGAAGACACACAAGATAAAAATACAAGGAGGATGGAGGAGAAAAAGGAGAGTTGGTGGGGTAAAAAATAAGATGGCAGGAGGTGTGTGCAGTGGTGGGGGGAGGATGGAGCCTTGCAGGCTTTTCTAATTAAGTGGTTTTCAAAAGGGGATCAGTGAGGGAACATAGTGGTGTGAGTAAATAAGCTTGTGTATATATATGCGAGCGAGGTGAGGAGGGAAAAAAAGGAGAAAAAGTGAGTGAGGAGAAACAGATGTAAACAAGCTGCTGCGTAAGGGAGAGAAATGTAAATACATCTGTGTAAAAAAGAAAAAGAAAGAATGAGAGAGGGGAATATGTGTTTGTGAGGGAAAAAAAATGAAGAGTAAACATTTGGTTCTCCAAGTGGCTCACACATAGCTGCGGATTCATAGACGAAGCTATCCTTCGGGGAGTTTGAGGAAAGAAAACTGAAGTTTTGATATTATTTTCTTCCATCCGCCATCAGTCCTCGTTCTGCCCTATGTCTCCTGGGAGCTGGAACATGATTTCTTTCTTTAATTAGCAACTCATCAGATTTTGAGCAACAGATTTAGGGTTAATGAACAGCTGAAAACGTGTCTTTTCGAATCAGTAGTTTATATTTAGAAGGATTTCAAATGAACGATCCATGTGTAAACAAAAGCACCACCAAACACCAATATATAAATGAAAGGGATCTGAGTATACTATCATTCTCATATCGATTGATTTCTTTATTACAGGAAGAACAAAGCTTATCTCTGTTCTTTAATTTCAACATAGCAGTAAAGCAGACATATATTTTAATTTTGAACGGCACTCAGATAGCCTCCACGAAGGACAATGGTGCATTCATTTGTTCCTTGGATGGTCCAATCTCCCAAGTTGGAAAGTCTTACTTCCAACTCAGGTGTTTTCATAATCTATGTAGCATGAAAATAAAATTGCACGCTACAAGAATTACGTGTTGTATTTTATTCCTCAGACAATTTAAGCAACATGCTGATATCTGTTTACAAGTTGTTGTTCCGACTTGAGGCAATGTTAAAATTGTACAGGCATAAACTCTGTAAAGGAGATGGGGTCTGTACAGGATATTAAGTTATAGAGTTGCCACGGTGTGGATGTGTTTGTCCCGGTCAGAGAACACGGAAACAGACTTTCCCAGGTCAGATGGTTTATTTAAGTTTATTCACGCTGGATTTGAACTGTGTACGCTGTGGTCTCTAAACATGGTATTGGATAACAATAGCAGTACAATATTATGTATGTATATTTAGCTGAAATACTGTATATAGGGCCTGTGTATAAGAGGCCAATTAAATATGAGAGTTCCTCAATGAAAAGTTGGCAAACCATCCACACAGATGAAAAAATGTTAAATACTGGAATGTTGAGGTTGATCAACTGAGTCCAGAATGTTATGGTCACCCGCGCATGACTACAGTAAGCGAAGCAATGGCCTGGTCAATAATAGTGCTGACAGTCACTGAGTGTGTTTGTTTATGTGTGTTGTGCTCCTTTATTCAATGCCAGACAGGATGGATTGGAGCAGAGGAACATTGCTTGTCATTGCTGGGTGACTGAGCCCTTTCAGTCACCCACCCCCCAAACCTGAATGCAAAGATCAAACCACAGATGGTAGTCAGCGTTGTGTGATGGAGGTTGAGGATGTAACAGCGGGCCAGGCTAGTGGGCCGTGGGTGTTTTTTTTACTTGTTTTCAACCCCCGGTCTGGAATCTGTCAACTCAGGACAAATGGTGGCATTTTGTGGAGCAAAAACTGGCCAAAAGCCAAGCAGCATTGTTATCAACAACAGGGCTGGTTGAGTTTTAGAGGACACAAGCAGGACTCTGTCTGTAGCTCAGTACCCAGAACAATATAACGTAAGTATATGACATTTAATGCCCTTATTACAGTAGCATTGTTCTGTGCCATTTTGAAAGTGGAATTTACACCCTTGCCCTCTTGCATACATTTTTCAAGCCACAATGAAAGGTTATTAACTCTTCAGTAATTGTTTTATTGGCTAATTAAGCAATGTACAGCTCATTCCATTGAGTTTATTTGTCCTAATATATATTTAATGAATTAAAATAAATCATCTTAATGTCAAGCAGCATTCAACTGAATCTAGCACTTTTTTTGAAGATTTGCTTGAGGCAGTACAGAGTTCCAATAAATGCCTCGGTTAAATTCTTCCCCTATTTAAAGCTCTTCAGCGGTCTGGCACAAGGCCCTTCAGTGTCCAAATCCAGTTCTGAAAATATAGAAAATTACCAGTTTTCAGAAATATATCTTGATTTAACTGTCCCTTACTGTTGAATGTAAGCTTGTTCATCTTGAATGAGGGACAGGGGACTGAGTTCAAAAGTCTCTGGTTTGCCAGGCAGCTCAGTGGGTGGACAACTCTCAATAAATCCACCAGAAGCACCTAAAGCCTGGAAGGAAGAAGAACTAAAACAAAAAGCTTTCCCAGATGACAGGAGTAAGACATCGGCATTTTAAATGGGCAACTGGAGTCAGGGGAGAGGGAGATGATGGGAGTTCCTCTGCTGAGTGATGGACTACAGGGATCACTGTCAAAACACAAGATATCAATGCTGTTCGGCTCAATCCCCGCCTCCTCCCCAAACCCCTATCCATCAGCTTAAGCAGAGGGGAAAACGGGGCGAGCCATGGGGAGTCTTGGTGGGGTCAGATGGAGTAGCCTAACCTCGTCACAAGGCCTAAACCCGACAGTCAGTCATTATTGACCCCAGCACACCCCTGCAGCCGTTGTTATCCTAGAATCTCATCTCACGGGGCGACCTCTGGGAGGTGAAAGAGACGGCGGTTAACGGACTGCTGTGTGGGTTTGATGTATGAGGCCGCACCGAGGATTGACGTCGGAGAGATGGTAAAAAGCAGCTTCCATCAGACGCGGCGGGAGCCAGAAAGTCTGAACTGTCAGATGGTTTTATGGAGTTGTCGCATCTGGCCATTTGGTGGTCAAAAATCCCCACAGTGGAAAAGTACGGGTGTGTTTTTTGTCTTCTCTTGGCACGCTTGCTTTCCTGTCGGCAACATTGTAAAGTCCTTAATGTCGTGTTTGAAGCAAAGCCCAAGATCGGATGTTTTATTCTCATTTTCGCTTAAGGGGTTTTATACCATACACTCTTTGGCTTGTTTTAATTCCTCCTGCCCACTGGCTAGACATCAGTATTAACTGAAGATATATCCACTTTATCACTTACCCAGCCTACAGTTAAAACACCAGATAATATTTCCTCCCATATACTTTAGCTGGGTCCTGACTATTCATTATTTATGATCTATTCCAAATTACATTATCTTTCACCAGGCTTCAATTACACCCTTCCCTGAGGCTGGGAAAATGACTCACGGTTTGTGCAGAGGACTGTACGAGAGACTGTTTGAGCGAGAGAGTGGCTGATCATTTGTGTGCGCTAATATCCGCTACAGTGAAGTGGAACCTCTTTTTTTCCAATTTTCAAAACTCTAATCTGACAAGTTAATTGATTGGACATAACAAATCAAACATCTATTCAGTGATGCAAAAAGATATTCTGAACATTGTGATCGTTATTGATGATACTGTAGAGAGGTTTGATAACAGAGTATCATCCACCAGCATCAGACTGCATCTATAATCAGAGCCAGAGCGGACTAGTCAGCCAATATTTCAGAGGAAAGCAGAAATATTTCAATGTTATTTAAAGAGCTCCTTTGAAAGGCCTCTTAACAAAAAAAGTAATATAATTATTTGACTTTATTGACAATCTACTGCTTGTAACTTCTTTCCTATTGGTCGTGGTTGGAAGTGAACGTTTCTTAAAATTTAAAAAAACATTATCAAAACTTTACAATGACCTTTTAGATGATTAACCATCATGTCATGCAGTTCACCCAATTTTTCAGATGGATGAAAGAAAGCAAAATGCTGTTAAGGAACATACTGTGTTCAGTCAAGTTTTAAGCCATGAGAATGGTGTCAATCTTCTTAATATCCACACGGGGCAATGCAATTGTGTGGCAAACTAAATGAAGACAAAGAACATCATGAGAGTTTTACTTTTTAAGCAGATAATACATTAGCATCATTAGAAAATGTATTTCTTATACTAAACAAGGTACTATTTTTTCTTAGTAAGGCTAGTCAACCGTAGGAAAATATTTCCCTTTTTAAGAGTTACTGATAAAACCCTTATTCTGTAATTGCACTCAGTTACAGAAGCTATTGGAAAATTGTCTGACCAAGAAGTGATGCAAGTCTTGGCTTGAATAATTGTGTGTGTGAAAGCAGCTTTGTCTTAGCTACAAAGCAGCATTCTGATTAATAGCTTACATAAATGTTGTATACGTACAGTCTACTATCTACCTTACCTTTCTCTGTCTTAAAGGGACCTTATTATGGTTTTGAGGATTTCCTCTTGTCTGTAGTGTGTTAAATAGGTTTGTGTTCATGTAAATGGTCTAAATAGGCTAAAATCCCAAAGTTACATACAGGCAGTATGAGACACATACAGACCTTTATTTAACATTGAAGCATGTCAACATGTCACAATAGAGGCACAAAATGTGAAACTGAAATTGAGCATAATAGGGCCCCTTTAAAACATACATATGAGCACCCCTATTATCTTGGTTGACCAAACATATTCTTTGTTCACTGGGTGTGGATATTAAACAACATATCACTATGGTCCAGTAACCAACAGAATGCTGGCTCATTTGACCTGTTTTGGAAAGAACCCCTCATGTTGACATCTGTAACAAAACAAAGGACTTGATTGAAACATCTGCTGAAAAGTCTCATGCCACGTCAGATGACACATGCCCGAAGAGACAGCTTGAAATATGCCAAGAGTCAGAGAAAATCTCTGTGTCCTCACAAAACTGACCTCCCTTCAGAGATTGATGGGGAGAGTGTGTGAGTGCGTGACAGACAAACAGAAAAAATGGAATGCCCATTACTAGCTGCACTCGCATCCAATTTGCTTGTAATTCAGTCTGACAAATTTGACAGGAATTTGATCTCGAGGAGATTTAAATTGATGTTTTGTGAGGTTTCTATGCACATCTCACATTTGTGTCCGCCTGGGTTGAAGAGGTTAAAACCACGGTTTCATTTTAATTTCAATGTTTTTAGTTATAATACTCTATGACTACACAATCATTTCGCCTGCATGGATCAGATTATTAAAACTTTACCCTTCCACGTTTTCAAAACTAGCGCTATTAGCCTTCTGACATGGAGGAAGGGAGCTGACAGAGGCAGAACGAGAGGGAATGAAAGGGAGGGAGGGAAAGAGAAAGGAGTGGGAACAACAGAGGGAGAGAAAGAGAGACAGGGAGCATGTTAAACATGACTTCTAAGTATCTAATTGCCTCTGTGGCTATGTCAGCCTCCCAGAACGAGCTGGTGTTTTCACACATACACCAGCCCTGGGTCTCTAGGCCTGCACCAGTCTCCTTGTGTCGTTCTGTGTGCTCTCTTTCTGCCCAAAACACATTTAATATGGTACAGCGGGAGTGACTAGATGTGAGTAACAACCTGAAATTGGGAAGCACATAGAAATCAATTAAATAAGTCAGAGTAATAACATGCTAGCTATATGTTACAAGGCATTGGGACTCAAGCGTAAAAGGTCAAGGAGCCAGTTGTCATGTATGCACATTAATATTAATAACCTTTTTAAACTGTCTAATAGCATTTTCTCCTGGAATTTATAGTTCATACATACTTCTCAGAAGAAGCAGTATACATATTTGCATTTATGCAATTGGTATCTCTGGTGGAGTGCTCCCATCACAGTATCCTTTTTTTGTTGAACTTATTTCCGGAGAATGATAAATGAAGGAAATGGTCTTGCATGAGGTTGTTTGAATGCAGAGTGTACGCAGATGATCGTGAAGTGGAGTGTCTGTCGAGACAGAGTTCAACAAAGTGAATTCTTAATGCACAGCTTACAATTGTATGGATGTGCGGGCTGATGTCTTCCCATATAGTCATGTATAATGCAGTCCCTTTAACGTTTTATTAGGTTGAAAGAGCAGCATATTGTCTATTGTCATCAACTTTTCCTGGCACACCCTTGTCTCCTTTTTTAAAAATGTTTTAGGCTTTACTGTCTTATGAATGTAAAAAGAGAATTGGAAATAGAAAAGTGCTCCAGACAATACTACTCCATTTTAGCCAAAGTGCCCAGAGTTAAATTTGGTGACCACAGGGGCTTGGTGCTTTAATGCCTTGTCCACTTTGTCATCACATGTGTTTTCAGCCTGCCCGCTGTTTGCTGGGCTCAGATTAGATAGAAAGAATGATGGGTCCTGTAAACTGTGTTGCTCCGGTGGTCGGATTTGTGTTTATTTTAACTTATTTTCCTCCTTTCAGTCTATTTTGCTGTTCACTGCTTTGTGTTTTGTGCAATGTAACACAATTTTCTGTAGATTTCAATATCACAGCATAGTCAAGGTGTGCAATGTTCTCCACAGCAACTACGAGCTGCATGCCGCCACCCCCCTCCCTCACTGACTTTGTCTCTCTGGCTACTTGTGTCCCAGTGGTGACATTTCATGCCTGTCATCGCCACTGTTTGCCGTGGTAGGGCAGCGTGCAGGTGTAACTGTTGGCATATTCACCAGCAGAGTCTATTAAAGGCAAAGTGCCGTAATTCTTCCTTTCTTGCCTAGGGCCTGCCTTCACTTTCAATGACACGCACAGTGATATGTGGAGAAATCCCAGCAGCATGCGGTGGCAGTCGATTTACCACTTTGGTCGAGGTTTCTCAATATAGAGCATTTAAATGTTCCAGTCGACTGCGGATGCACTGTTTCAAGTTATACTTGTAGTGCCTATTCAATGCATTTCAATTTGTTCAGTTGGTTCTGCCTTTACATAGCTCCAAGCTATTGTGCTGGTAACATCTGAAGGCGCTGCAGTATCTTCAAACTACACAGCCCGCACACACAATTAGTCTGCACTCTTGCTTTCCTTGGTATTCTTTCTAAGATTGATTCATACAGAGATGAATAGCTACATCGCACCTTCATCCCCCCCACCCCATTTTAAATTTCTCCCCACAACTCTCATCATCACTGCAGCAAGCAACAAAGCAAAGATGTGTACACAATATGCCCAGCATGCTCTGCGGCGCAAGCACTTCCTCACGCATTCTGTCAGAAAAGTCCCCCACTGCAAACAAAGAAGCTCCTGTGGATGTTTATTATGTATAGAGTTTTTCCCATATACCAGAGATTATATCCTTTGGGGCAGCAGAGTGAGCGAGATGGATTGTGGAGTGAGCATATTTGTGAAATGAAGAAGGAGGAGGCTTTTATTCAGACTTTTCGGCCAGATGCAATGCCTTCATCGGATTGAATTAGAATCCCTTTGCTCCCATGTAGTTTTTTCTTATTGCACCTATCAGTTTGAAAATGCAGGCTTTGGGATAAGAATGAGCTGGGGGAAAAAAATCACCCAAGGATATAATACATCTCTTTGGCCTTTTGTGCACCTTAAAAGACCAGCACTATGATGGAAAGACAATAACTTGTTTATGTTATACAGTTTTATTGCACATTGTCAAGGCTTCTATTGTTGTGGGTTGCATAATTGAGTCTGGGACTCCAGTTGAGTGCAGTGTGGCTGAAAAAAATAATACCGTTTTGGTAAACTTTTGATGCCAGAGTGCTTCATCTCTCCCACTACTGTACGTCTGTAGATTTTCCAGTAGGGCGTTATGCAACATTCTTGTCATCATCTCTGTGTGTGATACAAACAGTAAAAGTGCTGCGTTTCTCTTTCTTGCTCATCTTAACATTTCAGCTGCGTGTTCGCATTGACTAGCAGCGCCTTTTTCTCCAATTACGCTTTTAACTCAGCCTCACACCAGTGTGGCTTATCATGTGAAAGTGAGCCAGTTGCTTTTCTCTCTGTGTGAGAAATGCATAATCTGAACACTTTTATGCAAATGTTATGTCTATTTACTCAGTGGCTGCTAGGGAGTACTTTTCTAATTCTTCACTTTTAATGCAGTGCACACAATCAAATTCTCACATGGGTATTGAAAGGCGTAGGAATGACATGTGAAAAGGGAACACATTTCTTGTTCTAAGGGCGATGGCAGCAGGTGGGGGAGTAATAGCAGGAGCTGTGTGGGAAGAAAAGCACGGTCCTGTATACCAGGTTGTAGTTCCTTGGGGAATTTGTAGCATGTGTGTGGTTTGTATATTTGTATTCTACTGTAAAATATGACTTACAGCGTACACTCGCCATATGCATGCACAGTGAATGTTTTTGTAGGTTTAAAGTCACTAAAGTGGCTGAAAGCTTATAAATCCTTGCACCTGTGCACAAAATTGCTGATTCTAAACACACACACCCTGCCTAATTTTAGACATATTAACACCTGGCTCCCAGTGGAACCACAGATCTCGGTGAATAATCTCACTTCTGCCTTACAGTATCACATTCTTGCTTATAGTTAAGCCATCAACATGTGTGTGCCCAGAATGCTGCAATGTCTTATAGAAACTGAATGAGTGAGATCTTCTTTAGCACAAAAAATATTAGCTTATCTGATTGAGTGCTGCCAGACAAGACAATCCATTCAATCAATTCCCCCCAATTTTGTTTCCCTTCCACTGTCTTGATCTGTTCTTCACACTTTAGGTGGAACACTTAGGAGAGCGGGAAGGTAAAAAGAACAGGATGAAAGTGTTCCTGTAATTGGCTTCTAATTAAATTGGGTGTGCGTTTGTGCGGAGAGTGTGTCCGCGAATATTTGCATATGCCGGTGAAAGATTCTAAATCAAAGATGAGAGGAGCAACGAGAGTGAGGATAAAAAATCGTTAAAGTACGGTTGAACCTTAAAGAAGAGATGGAAGCTATTAATAATTAATCAACCGTCTCTTATCTTTTAATCAAGTCGATAGGAGGCAGAAAATGAATTAAGAGAAAAAGAAAGGGGAGAGTTGCGGTAATGAGAATGGTCTCTTGTGGTTTGCCTGTTAGTGGAAGGTATCGGAGTGTATTGCGCTGGCTGACTGGATATTATTCTTCCGTGGTTCTGATGATAGATAGCATCCTCAAAACTCTCTTGTGGTATGACACTATAGTAAATGCAGCACAGTAAAAGATAAAGACGATTCATTTAGAAGCTAACTTTCAAGCTGTAATTACAATGTATCCTCCCGCACTTTCTTAACAGATACACCTAGGGTCTTGTACTGCAACATCCCAGGGGCAATTTCAAATTCATCATCCTGCTAAAGTTGTTTTTTTGCAATTGTAAGTATTCACACTGCACGGCCACAAGTGGACTAAACCCTTCTCTATCTGCCACAAGCTTGTAGTTTTTTTTTTCTCTCCCAAATACTGCAGTTCTGTCATACAGAGTTCAAATATCTCTCTGATATCTCATTTTGCCCTTTTTATTCCTCCATTAACTGACAGGTAGCATTTGCAACCACATGTTTTAAGTGTTTTATGACCTACATGCTCCTAAACCTTTTCCTGGAAAAGGTTAAAAATGCTATTGAGAATAAACTACATGGTTCAGTTTCCTGAAAAAGCTATTTTTGTCTTGGATCACAACCATAAAAGTGATCCTATCTGAGATTTTATTAAAATGTCTTGTGAGTGTCCAAAGTCATATCATCCATATCAAACCAAACGCTAAAACAGGATTCTGACAGCTGCAGTATTACTCATTATTTTGCACTGAATGAAAGTAAAAGCTGTAGCTCTCAGCTGAACATTTACATTCATTTTGTATAAAGATGTTTGTTCTCAGTCTGAATTACATTATATTATTGACAATAAAAGACTAAGGATACTTATTGTATATTTGCATTGTCACATTTCTAAACATGGAAGATTAAGTATCCTTCCATGGGATTAAACCCAGACACATTGTGCAAGTACAATACATTCTTCTGCTTTTTCTACACAGTGTTTCCAGCTATTACATCTTTACATTCCTTCATTACAGCAGTTAACAGTAGATTTTTTTACCTCTCTCTCTTCTCCACTTCACTACCAGTTATCTTCTTCCGACCCAACCAGCCTTTTACTATGTTAGACATTTAATCAGAGTGATTATCTTGCCACTAGATACTGAAATATTTATGCCCTGTAACCGCAACCTGGCATTTAACAAGCTCAAAAATGGACCTGATCTCAAATGCACACGAAAGCCTACAGGACTGTGGGTTTGATGCACGCAGACAAGAAAGTGGCTGATAACCTCAACACCTGACCATGCAACCACATCTAACCACAGTGTGTGTGTGTGTGTGTGTGTGTGTGTGTGTGTGTGTGTGTGTGTGTGTGTGTGTGTGTGTGTGTGTGTGTGTGTGTGTGTGTGTGTGTGTGTGTGTGTGTGTGTGTGTGTGTGTGTGTGTGTGTGTGTGTGTGTGTGTGTGTGTGTGTGTGTGTGTGTGTGTGTGTGTGTGTGTGTGTGTGTGTGTGTGTGTGTGTGTGTCAGTGACCTTTAAGTCTTCTGAAAGAGCCACCTTTTTCTGAAGGGAGTGAAGGTTGGCGACTTTTAGAAAAGACATTTTAATGATAGTTTGGGCTTTAATGAGGTTATAGTAGGTGTGTGTGTGTGTGTGTGTTGGAAAGTGACAATTGTTTTGGTATCTCGGTCATAATCTCCTCAGTCAGCAGGGTGTCAGTATGTGCTGTGATTGGTCAGCATTTAGTCGGGAGCCCTCAAGGTGAGAGGTTGAGGTTCTTGGCAAGAGGCTGACTCCCGGGGGGTCATCGGTACAATTGGAACATACCTCATGGACAAACTCGAATCCTATATATACAATTGACTTTATAATCAGCTTGTTGTTGTCTTGCAGTGCAGCTATATTAAATACAATGTGACTTTGAATTAATCCTTTTTTACAATGCCAGTCACATTATTAGTCTTACAATGTATATGAGCAAAATGAAATGAAAGGGCTTTCTGAATCTATTTGACAATTAAGCATACGGTTCATTTTCACCCCTTTGTGTTCAAATTGAATTAAATTTAAAAGGGTACACAGTATTCACAGTATAGTCAATGGAAAGATGACAATGACAGCACCAACTGCAAAATGTTCTACCTGAGCAAATACATATAAGTAAAATAAGTAAAAAGTAAAAATAAGTAAAAAATGACATCGGAAAATAATTGGTTATTGAACACAGTAGAGGACTTTCACAAGGAGCTTGTTGGTAATTTGTCAATCATCGTTTTTAATTGTTGCATGTACTGCTAAGCACGAAAAGTGAAAACTAAAGAATTCAGTTTGTAGGAACTTGTCAATACATTCAGAGGTTTAATGTCATTACTTTTAAAACTGCATCTATAAAGTAATTAATAATGGGGCTGTGGTTTGTGCTTTACCTGCAAAAATAACGTGCTATTAAATTGCTATACCTCTGCCTCGCAACTCTTACTGGCTTCATTTTGATTGCAACAGCGGCTGAGATGGGCTTTATTGTAAAACATTTCGACTTACGAAGCTAATCACGTAACTCTCAACGAGACTTGATGCTCTCTATATTAAGGAAAATTGAGAATATCTTCCCAAGAAGTGTAGTGTTAAAGCACAGAAAGTACTTCTGGAACATGTAGCTCCTCACTAGAATCCCTTTGTTAAAGTTTTTTTTTATTTTTTGTAATAAAACACAATTATCTCTGCTTAATCAAAGCAACAAGAGTGCTACAGCAGAAAGCTTAAAGTTCAAGGTAGAGATTAAAAAAAAGTTGGTGATCCAGCTACATGTGGACCAATCACATTAATCTTGTGTTACCAATGAGTAGAAACCAATTTATTGTATCTATTTAAAGAGACAGACAGAATAGAGCAAAAACTACCATGACACAACAATCTCCGCCCATGACTACTTACTGACTGTCCAATTTCCTGTCAGCCTCACCAAGACCACCCTGTATGTGTGTGTGTGCGTCCACGCTTGTGTTGTTGTGCATGCACGTTGTGTGTGTGGTTTTCCTCTAATTTCCTTTCTACCTGTGCTCGGCTGAATTGCTTCCTGTGCGTGATTGATTTGCACTTAATGGGGACACCTTTTTCTCCCTCTGGCTCTTTTTCTGTCTCTCCATCTCCATCTCGTCCGCCCTTGTGTACATGCGTGATAGTACAAACAATACATAATAATATGATATGTTAAGGGGGCCAAGGCCTGGCACCTCAACTTATCAAAAACTCTGTTATTACGGGAAGAAATGAACCAACGGCTAATGGCTGTATTCACATCAGTAAAATTGATTCATCAATGGGTCGGATGAAGCTCGGCACCATTAGTCAGGTAGTTTTGTCTCTGATCTATGCACGCACTCTGACATTAATTGCAGCCATCCATTATCGTTGAACCAAATACTTCCCTATGAAGCAGCTCTGTGTTTGTTTTATTGTATTTACCAAAATGGGTTTTTCTTAGGTCATTTTCCTGAGATAAAGCGGAAAAAGGCAATAGCATTCTTTCACAGACTTTGAATGAAAGTATGAAATGTGCCGAAATGAAAACGCTGTACAAATCAGACACAAACTAAACTCTGCTTATATAAAATAAATGAAAAGCAGTCCATCTTCAGTCAACTAAATTTCAGTTGAGGTTCCTCCTAAATGTGGTTTTCTATCTCCTTTTTCCTTCTGTAACAACGCTGGTGAGTAATGTCAAATGAAATTTGGTCTAATGCAGTGACATTATTTCTGTTCAGCAAGTTTATTATTGAAGTTTAAATACGTTCAAGTGACAACCCATTAGAAACATGATCTAAGGTGAATTAAAGTCTTTTTTTTTGTTATTCTATTGTCAGCCTGCCTCGTGTTCAGGTTCTGATAGACCTTTCTGCAGGATTTAGTCACTGCCTATACAGTAAGAGAGCTCTGGGCCCACCATCAGAGGAGCCTTAGTTAAAAAAAGACAGCACTATTTTAAAGACATAAGATGTTTGCCCTAAAACACAGGGAGTGGGAAAGCTGCAAAACTAGAGTTCGAGGCAGGTTTTACTTACGAAAACTCTTCAAAAATTCATCACCGCTATCTGTTTCTTTTTGATTATTCCATTCAGTCCCCATCGTTCTTTTTCTGTCTGCAAGACATCCATCTTCTCGTCAGTCTATCAGGTATGTGACTGTGTGTATCTACCTCTCTCTGACGTGCACTCTGTATGCCGCTTTAGTTGCTGGGCAGCCAGAAGTGCAATTCCCCTCTCGCTCTCTCTACTTGTAGCCCGCAGAGCAGGTCTCAAAGGACTTCTAAAAGCAGGCTGCAAACAGTATGACGAATGTGTTGCTTGCCGTCGCTGTCACTGTAACTGACATACAATTTGGAAGGTTTGTGAAAAAGACACGGCTAAAAACCAGCAAGAGTCCAAACTCCCTGGGGAGTCGGTGACATCAGAGGATGCGTGTCAACCCCTCCTTGCCCCTGTGTTTGGCGTCTCATCTTTCTCTGTCACTGCATCTTCCGAGCGGCCTTTGAGCTTACCCTTTTTACACCCGTGCGGGCGTTCAGCTGACCTTTAAAAGGTGGAACCTGTCAACATCTGTTAAAAAGACACAGCGAGCGATGGTGATGAGTGGATTTACATACTATTAATGATTTGGAAAGCGGAAGAGTGTGTTGGAAGGGGGAGGTTGGGTAATGGATGATGTGCGGATGTGTTCAAAATGTTAATGTGCCATTATACGACCAAAGGAAAGATCTGGGAATGGAAAACAAGATAGAAATGGTTTCAGTTGTCAAATTTAACAGTCATTGTGGTGTGATTGAAGATGCTTATTTCCTGTACTTTGTCTCAACCTATAAGCCCTCCTCACATGTATTATTAGTATGTCGGCCCCATGGAAGCAGCTAAAACCAGCTTTGACCACAACACTGAAATATCAAATCATCACCTTTAAGGCTAATAGGATGCGCTTGTTAGCAAACAGTTGCTTACACATCGGGCAGTCCTGGAGCACCATCCTTATTCACTTGGAGGTGCGTAACTGACCATTAGGATAATATAATTACCTCTGCTTTAGTTCCTTTTTTGGTCTTTACCAACTCCGTAGGGATGTGTCTTTCTCTTTAGCTGCTAAATGCTTCACAGTCATTCGCTGTCTGGTGCTGAGCATCTAATTTACAGTCTGGTTTGAAGGCTAAAAACCACTTCCTGCAATATATCAATTTCAATTCCCATTGTCTTTCTTCCGCTCCATCATGTTCCCTTTTTCTCTCATTCCCTATATAACCCTGAATGTGATTGAAGGCTTGAATTAGGTGTTATTTCGAGAGTGTCGTCTCACCGCTGGCACGCTGAGTGAAAGGTGTGAATGCACATCATGACACTGGCAATTTCTTTTTGTTCATACTTAAGCAGTGTAACAGTGATTTTTGTCCCATTTTCACAGAAATGTGTGCGTGTGTTGATGACTGAGGCTGCGATCACATGAGTGAACTTGAGAAAGTATGCACCGTGAGCCTGTACTCTGTGCGTGTTCATGCGTGCATATTTGTGCACATGCATTTTTTCATGGGTGCAGTGCGTTGCTGCATGTGTCTAATTGATGTACCTTGAAAAACTCAAATCCCCATCACCTCCTGGTCAGCAGAGCGAGGCGGAGCAGCCGCCCTGGCGAGTGGCATGGCCATTTTTCACCTGACTCAAACACATTACCTCATTTCCCCTGGTACAGACACCCCCTCTCCCCACTGGCCATACCGCTCTGACCTCCAGACCTAACCCGCCAAACTCTCTGCCATGCGCCTCTATCCCTCCTTCCAGCTCTTTATCTGCCCCCTTTTCTCTGCCCTCAATCCGTCTGGGGCCAGCAGCTGATGGATGTCCCCTCAGGAGAGGGTTGCAGGGAAGGGTCAGGTATGATTTCTGGAAATGTTCTGAAGGAAAGCGAAACAGAGAAATTGTGGCAAGATTGGCACAGATTTGAGGGGGAAAAAAGAGATGATGTACCAAGTATAAAAAACCTCTCTGTTTTTACAAACAAATCATCCCCACTGCTGCTCCTGCAGTCTCTGCCACCTCCTCCCATCTCTACCCTGTGGATCCCCACATCCTTATTTTTCATCACCCTCCCTATTGCCCAGTTCTACCTTAGTTGTCAGCTGTCAGTTAAATCGACTGGGGACTGCTGTGGTTTCTGGTACATGTAGGTACGGTTGCAAGAGTATTCTCACTAAGTATTTGTTTGGGCTGTCAAGGTGTCTCTTGAGTTCCAGCTTGCCGTCTGTTGAATATTTATCACTTATTTAATGCTGTCGCCCCCCCCACCCACCAGAGAGTTGGACTCTGCGTTTCATACCTCCCCCCTCTCTTCCTTTTCTACACACATTTCTTTCATTGCCCCATTGTTTTTTCTCCTGTCTCTCTGCATGCTGTAATTTCTGGTTAACACTGTCTTAGTCATACTTTGCGCAAGTGACTTCCATATTTAAAACCCCAACCTGACGAGTATTCACTGTCCCATCCATGTCTCTGGTTTCCTTTTTGTTTTAATCAACCCTCAACGCCCAGACTGAGATGGTTGCATCACCATGCTTATTCAAGAATATGTCATGATTCAAAAGCTATTCAGATTCCTTGATCCTCATCATGAGAATATTGCTGGAAAGATTAGTGAAGAGGACAAGCTAAAACCAGATGTCAAGGGAATAGTGGTACCTACTGTATACCTGGAAGGAGAAACAAAACTTTAAAAAAAGTAAAACTTGGTAGATAAAATAGTCCCCAGTGTCTGTTTCTCCTCCCCATTCAGTCCCACTATATATTCTCATCACTCACACAAACCTGGGAGAGAATGAAGAAAGAGAGAATTTTGTGCAGAAAAAAAGTATTTCTTTAAATTGCGATTCAGCACAAAAGAGTGTGATTCAACACAGGAACTGCACTTCATTAGCATCTGTGTTTTTTCAATGGAAATGTCACCTGGCAAAACATGTTACGGACAATATAAAAGCAAAGAAAGCCGAGCAGGAAAAGCTGGAAGGAGAATAAAGGTATGATTCTAAAGGGTGAGCTTGTGGGAGATTTGATTCAATAAAAGATAGAGGTGGTGAGGGTTGGCAGCGAAAACAATGGAGCTGTGTGAGGCTTTCTTTGATATTGGAATTCTAACACAACACTCCACAGATATTGCTCCTTCTCTTTCTTCTCACTTGCGCTCCCTTTCATTGGTCACTCATGTCATCTTTGCTGCTTTGTTTTCTGAGATCAAAGTTTCAATCTATCATAATATATCATATTTCAATTGTTACTTTATTCAGTCCATATCATATTCACTGTGTTGAGAGGCTTACTTCTGGCGCTTGGTCATAGCCTCAAATAGGAAACTGTGCAGGGCCCCCTACTGTTTGTGACACAGACAACCCACAGAGCTATGGCAAAAGAAGCATGAAAAGTAGGGACACTAAACTTAAAATTCACACATTAGCTAAAGTGTATAACTCCTAAAGTCTCTTTCAGAAGCTATTGTTTGTTTGACTCCTCTGAATCACAGTAAAACAATACTTTTCGTTCTTTCTTTTTTAATGCTCAAATTAGAATGGATTTAATTAAATACAAACATTTTTCTGAGGGGCGTTTGCAAAGCAACAAGGCCAGAAATTGACATGAAAAAGTCTGTCTTATTCTTATCGGTCAGAAATTTGCAATCAACAATCACAGAGAAAACAAAGCAACTTGAAACAGAACTGAAATAGTTCTTCCTCTTCGATTTCATTTTTTTGGCCCTCATTTAGCATATTCTGTATGTTTTCTTCAGCCCAGACTTCGAGAACATATCAGACAAAGTCCAAGTCAGTCCTCTCCCAAGTCATCTTTATCCATCTAAAAAATCTATTTTTTCAATGCCTAAATGCTGGAAGTTGAAGTAATGACCCTCAATTCTGTTAATCATAATGACAAATGTGGTCAGCCGCATTTAATCCATGTTGATTGTGCATTACGGTTTGTATCGCAAGCTACAGAGCAAAATCATTAGGATTCATCCAAACCGTTACTCATCATGCTTTGTAAAGGCTTCTTGTCACATTTCCCTTTGCAGGAGTGTATCATAGTTGCCAGAAATTGAGCCACACGGTGACATCTGTATACCACCATCACAAACCACCTTTGAAAGACACAATTGCAATTGAAATGTGTTTGGTAAAACAAACACAAATAGATCTTAATCTATAGAAACTAAGCGTTTTTTTCTGAAAGATAACTTTTGTCTGACTAACCGGTTGGAAATTTGAACCCTGGGAGGTATAAATGCATTTTGTCTGATACAATGTAGACTTGTTTGATATTATGTAGATGTAGATACATGCCGTGGTTTAATTTAAAGAAAAAATTCACTATGGAAATTAAAATTACATACAGCCCTGATAAAACTACTGACATGTTTTCTCCGTGTTGGAATTGAACAGAACCTGGAATGACTGCCATACATGTAGAGATAAAGATTTAAGAACAATTTGGAATGTACTCTTAATTTCTTCCGGAGCTGTATTGTCTTCAGATCATTCAGCCTTGCCCTGAGCACACATGGTTTACTGCTCTCTGCACACCCCCATTTTGCCAACTGTGTCCCCTCAACCAACCTCCCCTGACAATCTGCAGTTCTTTAATTCCTATCAGCTCTTATTAGAAGTCCAGACAGTAGCGTTGTCCCCCATCTTGAAGCCATTTTGTCAGGAAATGGTATAATTCCCTCATCTGGATCCCATTACAGCCAGGCGGCCTGCTATTCCTGTGATGCCTGTACAGTGTAATTAAGGGCTTTGTATCCCACAGCAAGCCACAGTCAGCTTTCTTTCTCTCACTACCTCCCTGTCCTATATAAACTTCTTTTTTTTTCTCTGCTTAACCTCACACCACTTCTCTAGAGACTCACTACCATGCCCAACAGCAAATGTACGCTACACACCCCACACCACAAGCATTTCTACATACATTTATTACTTTACCTTGCACAAAGAGTACAGAGACAGTATGCTGAAACCCTTAATGGACTATAGCTAGCTGTACAAATCTTTGTTTTTACAGCCAAGTTGGTTTATCTTTACTGGACATGTTACCATTACCACACATTTTACACTTTCTGAGAGTAAACATGTTTGGCAACATAGAATTGGTTCAGGTCCTTATATCCACGCCAACATGAAGAAAGTCCTGCCGAAATACTATCAGCACGTCAGCTGCCCCACGCGCGGTGGAAATACACTGGACCATGTTTACACTCCTTTCCGGCATGGATATAAAGCCCTCCCCCGCCCCCCCTTCGGCAAGTCAGACCACATATCTCTTCTTCTGCTCCCTGTTTACCGGCAGAGACTGAAGAGGCAGGCCCGTAGCCAGGGGGGATCGAAGGGTTCGTTCGATCCCCCTCCCGCATTCGACCCCCCCCCCCCCCTCCCCCCATACACAGACACGCCCCTCAAGATATGTGGGCTATTCAATGAATGAATTGTTCATCTCCGGTGAATATACATGATTCAAATCTAAATTTACAATATCAAAATCCAGACTAATAAAAAAGAAAAGTAGACTCAGAGAAGTGACGAGTAAGAAAAATGGTTAATATTTCTGTTTACACATTTTGTTCAGACTGTTTTACACCAATCCAGTCGGTGGCGGTAATGCCCCCATTTCTGTTGGTAGCTAGCCTAATCGCCTATTACATAGGAACAAAGAAGAATCAGAAGAATAGCGAAAATGGGTAAAAAAGAAGACAAGGAACGTAAACGAAAGAAGTCGGCGGCAACATTGTCCCAAAACATTGGTGACTTATTCCAGAAAAGGACCAAAATCGGTAAGCTGCTGAGTGCAGGGCTTCTATTTCTTTACTACTTAGCTGCTAGACCTAGCTGCATCTGAACACTCACTGACCTAGGCTACTTGTCAGTGGTTGCCTAGCTCCATTAGGCTATATGCTAGCCCCATCCCTCGCCGAACACAGAAAATACCACTGTCAATTTTGTAGGAAACATAGCGAACGTAACAGTAACTATTTTCGGGATTGTTAAAAGTGTATTGCTTGGCGTGTTAACGTGACTTCGGTGCTTCAATGTCTCCCCCCCTCCATCTCGTTATGCTTGTGCTCTGCAAGTGCCACATAGCTGACAGTTCCCCCCGTCTGTTTTAGACTAGTGTCTGTCTCCTGAGTCTACTGTCTTGACGCAGAGTGTTACCATTTTGTGCTCGCGGCTTCAGATGTCTATGACAGAACTTATTATGTGCAGTTTCGACCTCGGTCTCTATTGGTGCCTCTCCACCTTTTCCTGAAAGTGAAACGGATTTTATGAGGGGTTCCCCCCACACTAAAGCCAAATTATTTTATGCCCATTAGTTGATTTTTAAGAAATGTAAGTGACAATAACATTCAGTAACTCACTTTGCAATGCTGATGATCAAGCTAGGCTGTATTTTACTGTCACCATGCCTGTTGCTCCAGCTAGGCTGTATTTTACTGTCACCATGCCTGTTGCTCCTAAGGCCATAGTAAATAAAATACAGTATAGAGGTGTAAAAAAAAAAGGGGGTTAAACATGGATAGGGTGTATGTGAGTCAATCAGTGTAGTTTCCCTGCACCTGATGTTTGTGTTTCAGGTGCAGATGTTTGTTGTCAGACGTTTGTTGTGTGTGCTTTTTGTTAAAACCGTTTTATGACAAATGCAATATATCTGCTTGATGAAATTACCCAAACCCTCACAATTCTATGTGCACAATAGAAAATAAAATAATTCAGAGAATAAAATTATTATTATGTCTGGTTTGAAATACTCTAAAATTGACTTAAATGTTTTTCTTTTGCTGTATTTATTTAGTGAGTCAGCATGTGGAGGGTGAGCTACCAGCAGCTAGTAGTAGCAGCAATGAAACAGCCTTGCCAGGTAACAGTGCAGTGGAAGAGCAGAGAGATGCAGCAGCTCCTGAAGTGGCTGAGGATGTGAGAGTGAGACAGGCAGCAGAATGTGAGGTAGCCCAGCCGAGCTCTGTACTTGACAGTGACCTTGGCTTCTTCATAGATGCAACCAAATCTATTGAGGAAATAGCACAGGCTGTGTGTCAGATGTCTGATGGCCAAAAGTACAATTTGGTGAAAAACCACGTCAGACCTTCGAAACATTTCATTTTCCCAACTACATTTATTGGTAGGTGCAACAGGGCATTCAGGTATGATTGGTTTGAGGAGCATGGATGGTGGCTGGTTTACAGCATGAAACTCGATGGCGCTTTCTGCATATGCTGTGCTCTCTTTCTCAATGCCACAGAGAGGAAACAGTCAACTTCACTGATAAATGCGCCCTTCAGTAAATGGCATAAGAAAACGAAGATAATTGGAAGCCACCAATCGAAAGCAAACCATTTAGTGGCATTTGAAAGAGCAAAACTGTTTCGACAGTCACATGAAAACCCCAATACCCGGATATCAGTCCGTATGGACAGTGCAAAGGAGACCAACATCAAAGAGAACAGGCACATTCTCAAGTGCGTTGCAGAGGCTGTTCTCTACTGTGGCCGTCAATGCATTGCACTGAGAGGATCAGCTGAGCAGCAGCATTGTAGTGGCAATCCTGGGAATTTCTTGGCCCTATTGAAACTGCTTTCAAATCACGATGAAAAGCTGAAGCAGCATTTGGAGAAACCAAAGCTAAAAAATGCCACATATCTATCACCTCAAAGCCAAAATGAAATGATTGATGTAATAGGGAAGCACATGATTCAGGCCAAGATCGTGGAAGAGGTCAGGCATGCTCAGATGTACACAGTCCTAGCTGATGAGGTCACATCCCATAATGAAGAGCTGATGCCAATGTGTGTTCGCTTCGTGGACAAAGACTTAAATATCAGAGAGGAGTTGCTTGAGATTTGTACTTTGCCACGGATCACAGGTCGCCACATTGCAAGCGCGATCAAAGATGTGCTGAGTCATCTAAGCATAGAGATTGCTGACTGTCGAGGCCAGGGGTACGATGGCGCCAGCAATATGAGCAGCGAAAATGTTGGCGTTCAAGCTTTGATAAAAAAGGATGCGCCTAAGGCAGTTTATATGCACTGCAATGGGCATTGCTTGAACCTTGTCATTGCACGCTCTTGTGCTCTTCCAGTTGTGCGCAACATGATTGATAAGATGAAGTACATCGTCATGTTCTTCACCTGCAGCCCGAAGAGGGAACACCTTCTCAAGGAGGTTGTAGATAAGGAGGCACATTCTACCGGAAAGCGGAAGCCCCTGATTGACCTCAGCCGCACAAGATGGGCAGCACGGCATGATGCCTACAGTCACTTCTACAGTGCCTTTGTCTTCATTATTAAGGCTCTGGAAGTCATGGCACAGGGTCTCCATACAGAGGAGTACAGTGAAGATGTCACCAGTGGATGGGAGGGCAAGTACAAAGCAGAGGCCTATGGTCTCTTGAGTGGGCTACAAAACTTTGGATTCATCCTCACATTCCTCACCGTATACCAAGTTTTATCCCACCTGGCGGGCATCACGGTGAAACTGCAAAGCACCTCACTCGACATCATCGAGGCATTTAGCATGGTTGATGAGGTGAAGTCTGTCTACAAGGAGCTCCGCGAGACCATCGACGACGACTTCAATCAAATCTACGAACAAGCAGTTAGGATGGCTGCTCAGGTCAACGTGGAACCAACCCAGCCGAGAGCAGCTGGAAGGCAGAAACACAGGGAAAATGTACCCGCTGAAGGAGTGAAGGAGTACTATCTCCGGAACATGACGATACCCTTCTTAGACCATGTCATTTCAGAGTTTGAGTCCAGATTTAGTCCCCTCTCTGTGACCGCATCAAGGCTCATGGGCCTAATTCCATCTGTCCAGTGCAACTCAGATGTAACGGTGGACATCTCTGAAGCAGTCGCTCTGTACCAAGATGACTTGCCATCACCAGAGGTCATTGACCAGGAGCTGAAACGGTGGAAGTTGAAGTGGCAGGTCAAAGCATTACACCAAAGACCAAGCTCATGTGCCTCAGCTATCAAAGAGTGTGATGAGATGATGTATCCGAACATCTTCAAACTCCTGAAAATTGCATGCACCTTGCCAGTGACCTCCTGCGAATGTGAGAGGTCTGCCAGTGTTCTCCGGAGACTCAACACATTCATGCGGAGCAGCATGGGAGAGGACCGCATGTCATCCTTGGCTCTCATCCATACCCACTACGACATGGCTCTGGATCTGGATGAAGCTGTTGATCTATACTCAAAAATGCACCCAAGACGATTGGAGCTGATGAGCGTTCTGATGCAATAGAAGCCATAGAAGAAGAAGAGGGAGACATGGGGGGTGGGTCATTTCACGTGAAATCAGACACTTTGGGGCCCAACCGACACAGATTTTAATCAAACTTTGTGTGCCTTCTTAGTGGTAAGGTAGAACCCCAGAACTGCATTTGCATGAATCTGGCACTAATATAAGGGAGAAATGGACTAAGAATGTTTTAAGTAAGAGGGTAGGGCACTACACATTCAACCTTGATTATGTCAATTTAAATTACAAAGAGATGGTTTTGATGCTGTTTGAAAGCTCTTTTCTGGAACACTTCAATTTATATCATTATTAATTCATGTTTAAGTTTTAATGACCATACCGATAGTGTACTTCATGAAGTAATTCTTATCTATTTATGTCAACAGTGGAGAGATAGACAATAAAGGACAGCAACAACAGACAGACAGAACAACAACAGAGACAGACAATGGAGGGCAGCAACAGACAGGCAATGGAAGAAAGCAACAGACAACTGAGGTGAGCAACAGAGACAGACAATCACAGATGTAGGAAGTTTGAGTAACACTTACATTTATATCAAATTCTTCATTCTTGTTAAAGTTTTAATGACTATAGAGATAGCTCAATTGAAGCAATTCATGTCCATTTATGTTAACAGTGGGGAGCAACAGACAAAAAATGAAGGACAGCAACAACAGACTCACAACAAACTTGACGATGAATAAAATATGTCTAAATTAAAAGATTTGAAGTGTGCTGGTGTATTTAGGGGGCATTGGAGTAGGGAGCCAAATGAAGTCCACTTTCGGGGGGAAAAGATCCCCCCCCACCACAATGCTGGCTACGGGCCTGAGAGGGACCGACCTGTGACAAGGACAGTGCAGCGTTGGTCCGAGCAGTCTGACTCTGCTCTCCGCCACTGCTTTGGCATCACGGAGTGGTGTGTGTTTGAGGAGGACGATATAAACACACACACTGACGCGGTCATTTGCTACATCGGCAAATGCATCGATGACGTCGTGCCGCGGATTACTATACGGACATTCCCAAATGAGAAGCCCTGGATAAACGGCGAGGTCCGAGCTAAACTTAAAGCACGGGCCATCGCGCACAGCGGCGGTGATTTGGATGAGTACAGGAATTCCAGGTATGCACTCCGGAGAGCTATTAGCAGTGCGAAAAGACAATACAGGGACAAGGTGGAGTCGAACTACAATGGCTCCAACGCCAGAAATATGTGGTCTGGACTAAAAACAATAACAGACTACAAAAGGACAACGAGTGGTGCTGAGGAAGTGTCTGCATCTCTCCCAGATGAACTGAACACATTTTATGCACGCTTTGAGAAGCCCCCGGCTGTGGAGGCACCAAAGGCCCAGTATCCCTGCTCACTGGTTTTAACCAGTGCAGATGTGTGTAGATCTCTGAAAAGGATCAACGCACACAGGGCTCCAGGACCTGATGGCATCCCTGGCCGTGCTCTCAAGGTGTGTGCAGTTCAGCTGGCAGATGTGTTCACAGACATTTTCAATAGGTCACTGCTCCAGTCTGTAGTCCCCACATGCTTTAAAGAGTCCATCATTGTCCCTGTCCCCAAAAAGACAAAACCCATCTGCCTCAATGACTACCGCCCAGTTGCACTCACCTCCATCATCATGAAGTGCTTTGAGCGGTTAGTCAAAACTTTTATCACCTCCTCCCTCCCTGACTCACTGGACCCCCTGCAGTTTGCCTACAGAGCAAACAGGTCCACGGATGATGCCATCTCCCTCACCCTCCACACTGCCCTCTCCCACCTGGACCAGAGGAACACTTATGTGAGAATGCTGTTCATTGACTACAGTTCAGCATTCAACACCATTGTGCCCTCCAAGCTCATCATTAAGCTCAGGGACCTTGGGCTCAACAGCGCCCTCTGTGACTGGATCATGAGCTTCCTGACGGGCAGATCCCAGGCAGTGCGGATGGGGAACATCACATCCTCCACCTTGACCCTCAACACCGGAGCCCCTCAGGGTTGTGTGCTCAGCCCTCTCCTCTACTCCCTGTTCACGCACGACTGCGTGGCCACACACAGCTCCAACACCATCATCAAGTTTGCTGACGACACGACCGTCATCGGCCTGATCACAGACGGCGACGAGACGGCGTACAGAGAGGAGGTCAGAGCCCTGACATCTTGGTGCCAGGACAACAACCTCCATCTCAACGTCAGCAAAACAAAGGAGCTGATTGTGGACTACAGGAAGAGGCAGAGAGAAGCACACACACCCATCACCATCGACGGGACTCCTGTGGAGAGAGTCAGCAGCTTCAGGTTCCTCGGGGTTAACATCAGTGAGGACCTGACATGGACACATCACACCAGGGTCATATCCAAGACGGCTCGACAGCGGCTCTTCTTCCTCCGCAGGCTGCGGAAGTTCAACATGGACTCCAGGATACTCTGCAACTTCTACAGGTGCACCATCGAGAGTATCCTGACTGGCTGCATCACCGCCTGGTATGGCAGTTGCACCGCCCTCAACCGTAAGACTCTACAGAGGGTGGTGAAAACTGCTCAGCACATCACCAGGACGGAGTTGCCATCCATGGAGGACCTCTACACCCAGCGGTGTAGGAAGAAGGCCGGTAGGATATTAAAGGACCCCCATCACCCCAGCAACAATCTGTTCTGTCTGCTGCCGTCTGGCAGACGGTACCGCAGCATCCGGACCAAGACCACCAGACTCAGAGACAGTTTTATACCACAGGCTATAAGACTACTGAACTCCTGAGCTGTGTGGGTGTCTACTCGCATCTGTTTATAGTACACACATACATATATATTATACACATCTGCCATACATATCTGTTTATAGTACACATATCTATATATTATACATATCTGCCATACACATCTGTTATACATAATATATGCATCTGTCCATACCTCCTCATTCAACAGTGTAAAGTATTTAAATACTTTCAATGTATTCCACATATGTATATATTTCACATCCTCAAATCTGTATTGTTAATATTGTAAATATTCTTCTCTCTTTTTCACTATTTTATTTATCTTTTGCACCATGTATGTTGAGTTGTTGGAGGAGCACGCGACATAAGATTTTCATTGCCAACATATACGCTGTATCTGCTGTGCATATGACAAATAAAACCTTGAAACCTTGAAACCTTGAAACATAACACATTGATCAGTACTCTCCAAGAACTAAACATAAAGCAGTGTTGCTCCCTCCACGGTTATGGAATGTTTACATGTTGAGACTTAAAACCATATTGGTTAAAGTTCCAGAACAAGCACCTTAAAGCAATATCAGTTATGCTTCTGGATTTAACATTTCAAGATGTAGGAAGCCATTACACTATATTAGCTTTGTCACAAGGCCTGCAAGTCACTTCCACCACCACCTGGCACACATGACTCTGATTTCCAGGGTGCAGTTTTATTTCCCACATCACTTCTTTGCCAAAGAACTATTAGAGGGAGCCAGATTGAACAAAAAAACGTCATGGAATCTCATTAAAATACCTCAGTGGCTAGACATAGCCTCCACTTTAGCTCTCAAAGTGGAACAGGCTGCTTTATACTAAGGGACACAGGATATTATCATCCCTGAAACTGGGGTGTGTGTTTGGGGGGGTATGCACATGACACCCACATCACTGCTGAGGCCTACGACCCAGGAGCCCAAACATGGACATGGAGGGTGGTTGGGCAAGATAAGACACTTATACTGTACACACCACTGTGCATACACAAACAAACACACACAGACTCACACACAAACTGAGTACACACACACACACACACACACACACACACACACACACACTTGCACAAATCTGCATGCACTGTGATCTTGAAACCCTGAGTCCGTGTCATTGGAAAATCAATATTCCTTGCTATTTCATCCAATTAATTAGTGACTGGTGTGTGTGTGTGTGTGTGTGTGTGTGTGTGTGTGTGTGTGTGTGTGTGTGTGTGTGTGTGTGTGTGTGTGTGTGTGTGTGTGTGTGTGTGTGTGTGTGTGTGTGTGTGTGTGTGTGTGTGTGTTTGTGGGTGTGGGTGTGTGTGTGTGTGTGTGCATAGGATATATGTGTACACACAGTATATCTGTATAGTATATAGGCCACAATAACCATCTAGTCTGTCCATCTATTTTCTTTGTGATGTGTATTTACTCCTGCTGTGTTTTCACAATTACACAACATTAAGCTGTTGTGTATTTACTCTCAACAAAAGCACTAACAAGCTGTAATCCTGTGAACACTAGACAGCTTGCGATGATGTCACTAATACCTCTTCAAGCTAGCAGCACTTAAACGACTCGGTGACAAACAATAGTGTGGTTGTATAACCAGATTAGCCCCAGCCCTGTGTCCTGGAGGCCCACTTCTGGCACCTCTTCTGAGGATGAGCGTAATCCTTCAGGCCTTTATACACCTGCTCCGTGACTGTACAATGCAACGGTATGTAATGAAACACTGAGATGTGCTAGACACATGAACAAAATTAAGTATGGTGCACGACAGAGTTCAAGGCACAGCAGAACTACACGACAAAGCATGGCACACATTGAACTGTAATATTATTACAGTCAAACAATGGAGTTTAGTAATGTATAAAACAACATAATATAAATTGATGCAATACTATGAAATAAAACTTGAGAAAAACTAGAACAAAGTAATGGCAGACGGAATACACAGTAACAGTAAACAGCAAAAATGCTACTCAATCAAAGCAGCTTTTGTTTTCCAATACATACAAAACCCTATCCACGTTCGTAAGTACACATGTGCAATATAATGCAACCTAATACAACACTTGTTGGTTTTACTGCATTATATTTAGAAATATGCCCCCCTTTATGTGTCTAAATGGAAACTAAATAGAAGTTCATCTTATCATAATGCAGTCCAAAAACACCTTTAACTATGACTTCATTGATATAAATACAATAGCTTTTACAGAGTTCAGATAAGTTGAACAACTGAACATAATTAACTTTGTAAAGTACAGCATAATTTAAACCAGAGTGTATTTGCCATGACTATGATCTTTCTCTGTCACCATAGCTGTTATTCTCAAAATTGACATATTTGTTCTGACATTCTAATGCTCTTGGGTTCTGTAGAACCACATACGCTTTTGATGCACACTGTGTGCAATCGTATTACTGAATGTGTCTTAAAGAAGAACATGTACATGTCATGATTTATATTTGAGTGTTGTATGTCTTTTAAAAAATGGACCTTGAGTCTCTTCAATAAAGCTGATTGATTGATTGATTGAATTTTATCAAAGATATCAAGAACATGTGAGATAATATTACATGCATTTTTCTTTAATACATCCATTCTGGTTTCCTTTCAATGTTGTTAAAACTGTGGACTTGAGAAATGAAAGAATTATTCAGGTGAACTATGAAGAAATAATATAATGTATATCTGAAACCCAGCTATCATTCCAATCTCTTCCAACCACATAGGCCCTATATCTTGCCTCAGTCATCCATCTAATAGAGTCAAAGGTCATTCTTCAGACTGGAGGGTACTTACAGTAACTAACCCACAGTACATTTTCACGATTCCTGAAATTCCCTGCTCCATGAATATAGTATGACCTTGTCAATGAAAGGGCACTAGTCAGATGCAGAGCGTCTTCAAATACTGAATGGAAATCAATTGTAAACCTTCAGTGATGAGGGATTATTGGTTATTACGTGCAGCCGAAGGTCTGAGTGTGTCAGTGTAAGGTTGTCTAACTGAAGTCAACACTGATACCTTCAGGGGCAAAGGGCAGGGAAAGTTCACATCACTTTATAAATAGCAATGACTGACTGGAGAAAAGAAGCACAGGATTGGGTTTTACTGAGTAGTGATTCGTGTCAGGGCCTTAGCTCTCCAGGTATCTTTATATTCCCTCCCGGGAAGGATTGCAGGTTGGTTTCATCAAACCCTTGTACATTTTGTATACAGTTTATTTTCCATAAGTACTTATTCTAACAAAAAGGGCTTTTATGTTTAAGACACTTTAAATATGCTTATTTTTGAGCCTCACTCACTTTTTAGGTAAGGGTTTGCTCTAGATCAAAGGCTTTTGGTAGAAATTAAAGGAGGAGCAAGAGAAGAAAGAAGGTGCAGTGAGAGGTTTAAATGGAATGGGACAAAATATCTACTTCTCTTGAATTAACCTTTTACAATGATATTGTTACATGGATGCCCACTGATATATCTTCACAATTTCTGTTTAGAAATTATGAGAATAAAGGCCTTTTTTGCCGAAATTGTCAGAATTTGCCTGAGAAATTCACTAAAATGTTATATTTATTCAGTACCAAAGTGATAGTGATAGTTAATGAATGAAGGCAAATATAGTAGAAAAAGGCACTCTAGGTTGTCCACTACAGGTTACTTACTCTCACCATGGAAACATTTTACCTACTGCTACCATATCATGGGAACTGTAGTTCCAAATGTGTATCTTGTTGTTAATCCAAATAAATCTGAATTGTTATATACTTTTCCAAGCCAGAAATAAATCTAAATCCTAGAAGTATCTCCTTATGCATAGTTTTGTTCATAACTCAACTTCGTTTTGCTATGTATGATTTTTAAAATGCCTTGCAGCATCACATATTCACAGACAGGGGACAAGAATACTTAAATCTGCATCTAATCTCCGTCTAGTTTTACCAATTTTACCGTGCTTTTTAATCTAATTGCTCTTTCTCTGTATCTGTTATTATCTCCCACAAGATGGTCTTTCTCATTTTCAACTTATTTTTCTCTGTCACCAGGAATGTCATCTTTCTAAAGGCCTCCGCTGTCTCGCAAGCCTGTATGCCTGGCCAGTGATATAGATAATGAAAATTTCCAATCAGTTCCACTGCCATCCGGAATGGGCAGCAGCCAGAGCTCCAAAGTATATGAAATTAATTTGTAATAACTTCGAATATTAGATGAAGCCTGCACATGCAGAACCAGGTACACATGGCAGGGTAATTGAGAAGCCCAAATATTGGAAAGACGGCAGTAAATCTTTCATCCCTTGTAAAATGTAATTTAGTTCACAATGAGAGCATCTTGGAAGATTTCAAGCCCATTTGAGCAAAGTATTAATCTCATCCCATAAGGCTGTTTGTGTGGCTGTATTTACCTATAGCAACACACTACAGTTGAAGCTTTGAATAGGCAAATATTTCTCACATCACCAATTGTGTTTTATTTAAATTGTCTTATTTTTAAACCTTCTTCCTTCCACTCTGATACCAATACTTTAATTCCCTTTTGTAGATACTGAACCTGTGACAGATATTATGTTTATATTCAGTTATAAATGCATCTCTAACCCTTGACAGTATCACTTTACCCCATCTCCTCTATCAGATTACTATTGACCTATTATTTTGACAGCAGTATTGGAGTCTGTTTTATAACTGTTTCTTTAAAGCACAGGTTCAAACCATAGACTGTATGTTTCCAGGTTACCATGTTGTCAAATCTCCCATTACAGTTGAATGTGAGACATTGACACAGTCATTAGCTTTTGCTATCAATATGGAGATCTATTTTTATCCCCCTGCTCACCCCCGGCCAGTATTTGATAACTGCAGCATTGTCGTCATCACTGATAGTGGATGGAGCCTGGGCGGAGCGTGTCCCTGTCTCATGTTACTGTACCCTGTGCTACCACATGGCATATTACAATTAGAAAATCAATGGAATTCTGGGAACATTGAGCCACTCCCTGTCCTGGTTAAGCATGCTACAGGATGACAGGGAATTTGTGAACTAAAAACATTTCTTACTAAAGCACTGTAAATCTGCAGCAAGAAAAATAGGGTTCTTTAATTTCTGTATTTTTCTCGAAGTAATAATTTAAGTATGGCGTGTCAGACTGTTCTTACAACTTTTGTCCTTAGATTCTATGCCCCTCTTTCCTGTCATCAATGACAATTTCAGATATGTCAGATTTCTATGATTTAACCTCCCTGTCTGTGCCTTTTCTCCTTTCCAGTCTGTGATCTTGTCAAAAAGCTTATCGACCATCATTCCGTTCTCCAGTGACCTCATCCCGCCACCCACTTTCTCTCTCATTTCACAATCTTTCACACATTTATTTGGCTCTGCGAGAAGTTACTCCAAATGCATTCTCCAAATGACCACCTTTCTCCGTGGCTCGAACGTTTAATGTGCTCAAATATACCCAGACTGTCATGTGAAAAGAGGGATTTGAAAAGCAGTGCAGTTAAATGACTCGCTGTTCATGCTTTCACGCTACCTCAACCTTTCCCTCCTTTTCATTGGCAGCTTTTTCCCACTCTAACCATGCCACCTCCTCTGCTCTCCATCAGATTCATGAAGAATGTGTGTTTTCATACCACTAATTACATTTAGTCTGAAGGTAATTCCATTTCTTCCATCCTGTTATGTGAAGTATTCACCGTCTGAAGGCTGGTAGACCAGGTGAAGACTTTGCTTTTATGTCATTTATCCAAATTCATTAATGAATCTTTTGAAAATGTCAAGCCTCAAGCATTTTGTCCTTGTTCCAGTTAACACTGAGAAATACCAACTAAGGGAAAACACATGGAGGATCTCCAGCAGTGGTGGTGTAGCTGTGAATAGGAAAGTGGTTTATCCGGAAAGTAATTTCCTGTACAAATATGTCACATGCTACATGTGACATACATGTACATCATGATCCCTACACCCTCTCTATTCTGTTCCCTGATCTTGCCTTTTTTGACCTAAGGAAATGAAATGAATATGTGATTGCACTCAGTATCTCTGATTCTTTAAACATAATGTATAATTGTTTCCTTCCCAGGCTGCAGTTAAAGTCACTATACAGATGTATTTACACTACCAGGTATTTAAAAGCCAATAGCCATTACATCGAAGGTTATTACTGGGTAACTCCAACAGCTGGAATGTGTGTTACAGGAAGGAGGTATTGGCCTATTTTAGTATTTACTTTGGGAGAAGCAAACACATATACTCACTATATATACACATGTACATATACAGACAGATTACATGTTCCCTTGAGAATGACAAAATAGAAATTGATATTCCCACCTTACTGGAATGTGAATTCCCAAAATTGGCCGTCACAAGATTGTAAAAACCACACTGTTGATCCTAAAGTCAGATTTTGTATCTTTTCTAACTGTGATTCAAAAAATAAATTCCTTCCATTCTTTCCTTTGTCTCCATGTTGAATACTTCTGCTGCTCCCCTTCAGCTTTCGCCTCAGATGTTTTACGAATTTCCAGTAGCTACAGTATGGCTTGTGAACATCTTTAGTCAGGCTGTCAGTGTTCAGAGCCATGCCTGCCAGACAGCAGCCTTTGATTCAGACTATAGCACTTGGGAATACCTACAGTATGTGGATTTGTGTCTCTCATGGGGGAGCCATTTCATTAGTTCCTTCAGCCGTCATATACACTCCAGTTTATTTCCTTCCCCCAGGCTGAGTAAATCTGGTCGGGGGCCAGGCAACCACACCGTGGAGCTGTGCTATAAAATGAAGCGTAATCGTCCCGGCCCCTGTAAGTGGTTTTACCTTCGGGGAGCCATTTTGCTCTGGACAGACATGATCAGGCACTCTGGCCATCACCAACAGCAGCCCTGCAGTGTCATCCAAGAGAAAGTCAAGGGACCGCCCTTCCCTTTCAAGCAATATTTCCCAACCCACCAAACTCTAGCCAATAAAAGGGGAACAGTAAATACATAACTCTTTATAGTGACTCACTTAGTGCATGAAATGCGGTTATATGTCTTCATGGAAAGGTAACCTTTGGCTTCTTTATATTTGGCTTAAGGTAGAATCTTTACTTATACCATTACCTGTTGCAGCTCTGTTGTGCACTGCTGCAGTAGCAGTGGCTGAAAAACATTTGGGAGCTCTAATAGAAATCAGATCTACGGTATTGACCTCTGTCTACCAATTCAGTCTTTTCTTTCAGGTTTAAGGACACATGTTTTTTTATGACAGACTTGTTAAAAACAAAAAAAAAGATCCTTGAAAAAATGTGTTTTCAGCAGATTCAACATTCAAAGGTTTTAATGTCATACGCACATAAGATACAGTATAGTAATGACAATAAAGTCCCGGGCCCCTCCAACAATGCAACACACTTATATAAATGTAATTAAAAAATAAGATAAAGAATATTATAAAATAATAAAAATAGTGCAAGCAGAAGTGGACTTTTTTTCCTGAAATTTGCAGTATTCAAATTATTTAAAAAAAAATGTTTGATTATTGTTATATTTGGAACACAGTATAGGCAAAGGTTGGTCAGTATTGTTTTGTTACTCTCACCTTGTATCTAGGGTAAGGGTTTACATACAGTGGGGCAAAAAAGTATTTAGTCAGCCACCAATTGTGCAAGTTCTCCCATTTAAAAAGATGAGAGAGGCCTGTAATTTTTATCATAGGTATACCTCAACTATGAGAGACAGAATGAGGGAAAAAAATCCAGAAAATCACATTGTAGGATTTTTAAAGAATTTATTTTCAAATTATTGTGGAAAATAAGTATTTGGTCAATAACAAAAGTTCATCTCAATACTTTGTTATATACCCTTTGTTGGCAATGACAGAGGTCAAACGTTTTCTGTAAGTCTTCACAAGGTTTTCACACACAGTAGTGTGTTACTGATGGTAGCCTCTGTTACTTTGGTCCCAGCTCTCTGCAGGTCATTCACTAGGTCCCCCCGTGTGGTTCTGGGATTTTTGCTCACCGTTCTTGTGATCATTTTGACCCCACGGGGTGAGATCTTGCGTGGAGCCCCAGATCGAGGGAGATTAGCAGTGGTCTTGTATGTCTTCCATTTTCTAATAATTGCTCCCACAGTTGATTTCTTCACACCAAGCTGCTTACCTATTGCAGATTCAGTTTTCCCAGCCTGGTGCAGGTCTACAATTTTGTCTCTGGTCTCCTTTGACAGCTCTTTGGTCTTGGCCATAGTGGAGTTTGGAGTATGACTGTTTGAGGTTGTGGACAGGTGTCTTTTATACTGATAACGAGTTCAAAAAGGTGCCATTAATACAGGTAACGAGTGGAGGACAGAGGAGCCTCTTAAAGAAGAAGTTACAGGTCTGTGAGAGCCAGAAATCTTGCTTGTTTGTAGGTGACCAAATACTTATTTTACAGAGGAATTTACCAATGAATTCATTAAAAATCCTACAATGTGATTTCCTCGATTGTTTCCCCCATTCTGTCTCTCATAGTTGAAGTGTACTTATGATGAAAATTACAGGCATCTCTCATCTTTTTAAATGGGAGAACTTGCACAATTGGTGGCTGACTAAATACTTTTTTGCCCCACTGTATGTTTGCATACCATGGTTTAACAGGCCAACAAAAGCCTGTTTATAGACTACATACATTCTTGTTTCACCTTGCCTGTGTAGCTATTCTGCATAATGAGTTCTATAAGAAGCCAACTATGTGTGGCGACTGAATGCCAGTGTTAATTACACCTTTTAATGGACTCAGTGTTCCTGTGGCTTTGTCTCTGACGGCAACCTTCACAGCATTAATTGAAACTCCCCCACCTTCACAAGAGGGAACGCCTCAATTAACCTCTCCCAGTGGCTCTAACTGGTCAATTACATCCAGCTCACCCCCCTCCGTTCTGCATGTCAGCAAACACTGTCACAGTTCACATGGCGTTTCATCTAAAGGCCACGCAACTGAAGTTGTGTTGGTCTTTAATCTGAGGTTGTGGAGCATGCAGTGCTGCGTCTTTTTGCTTGTTTCTTCCTGTACGCCGTCATGCACCCAGGTGCATTCTCTCTGGGGTGTGTTAAAATTTGAGCGAATGTGAGTCTATTCATCCCGATAGCTCGGATAGAGTTGTGCCCTCATTAAAGCAGCTTTCATTTCCTATACCGTATGACACTGATGCAGATTGGCATTCTGACATTGAGTGCCAGTCGATTTCAATTCCCTTTGCACAACCCCCCCCCCCCCCCCCCCCTTTCCCTTCCCCTCCGTACCCACTTATGCAGCAAAGTTTGATTTGCCTCCAGTTCCTCATATTGAATGAGACCAATTGTCCTTCAGCGGGAGAACGAGGGAGAGGAAGAGGAGAGAGTGAAAGAGAGAAAAAAAGCCATCAGAGACACTGAAAGAAAATTGGACAGAGAGAGAGCTAAACAGTGGGAGAGAGGAATCAGACAAGCGGAATAGACATGGGTCAGTCTTCTGTCCTATCACACTGTTAGACTTTTAGAAAGCAGAAAGGAAAAAGGGAATCAAGGTGATGTCAGTGGTTCCTGAAGTTATCTTTTTTCCTTTCCTTTTTCTCCCTTCACCGTCTCCTTTCCTCCCCTCTGTTCTTTGTTCTCTAGTCCTCATGTTTGTCCTTCTGTCCATTGTGCTTGTTGTCAGTTAGCCGAGAGCTGCTACAGTACATCCGTCCCTCATGGCTGCACAGGCAGGACAGGCACACACACATACACACTGGCTGGTTGCCAAAAACAGAGCGTCCTGCAACAGTCAACACCTGCAAGTAGTAGGTCTGGGAAGATAATGATGGCTGGAAAAGGTGTGTGTGTGTGTGTGTGTGTGTGTGTGTGTGTGTGTGTGTGTGTGTGTGTGTGTGTGTGTGTGTGTGTGTGTGTGTGTGTGTGTGTGTGTGTGTGTGTGTGTGTGTGTGTGTGTGTGTGTGTGTGTGTGTGTGGTGTGTGTGTGGGTGGGTGGGTGGGTGGGTGGGTGGGACGTGTTGGGTGGGTTGGGTGTGTGTGTGAAGGACAGTGTACAGGAAATACAAGTAACAAGGGCAGATAAGAAAGACAAGACAGAAACTCGCCCTCCTCCACCTAAAACTCAACGTTCGTTTATTTCTCCATTTTTGCATGTTCAAACTATGTTCTCGTTAAAGAGCAAAAGAGAGACAACTTTCTCTACTCTCTATCAAGGATTTTAATACAATGTAAAGACCGAATGGTGCAAGAAAATTGTGAAAAATGCAAGTTAACATCTTCAAATTCCTGAAAGAAATACGAAGAAAAAGGGGACAGCAGACAATCCCTACACCCAAAGTCATATATTATCAAATTAAATGTTAATATAATACAGGTATATTATCTGTTAATCCCCACCCTTACCATTAAAGCTCACACATTCAAACGTGGAGAATATATTCTTTTGTCCCCATATAATCAATGACTGTGATCTGATATTAACTCACCTGTTCCTGATAGTGCGGGGAGAGAAAGAGAGCTATCAGGGAGAGTTATTTGAGCCCGTTGCCTTGGCACTGGATGTGGGCCGGCTATCTGGAGGACATCTCGGTGATCTATGAAGGGGACAGTTCGACCTGGGAAAGCCAATTTACAACCATTTTTCCACAATGCAGAGCTTCAAGACGAATGTGGTGCGGGTTGACACTATACAGTCGAGTTAGATGAACTTTTTTGGATCTAAAGAGGTCAGTGATTATCTGCCATTTAATCTGAAACACCTCCTAACTCAAAAAGGGACATGTGGAGGGAGTCGATGAGAGACAAGGAGGGATAAACAATCAGGAAGAGACGGATTCAAAGGAACTGCTAGTTTTTGAGATGTTGTCCTCCTGTGTTGTATTGTGTAAATTCCTTTTTTGGCTGTAGAGCTGGTTATTCACAGTGTGAGGTGGTCCAAAGTGTTTCAGTGTTCACTTGATGGGTTGTTTTACACCTTGTTGGCTTGGAACACAGTGGGTGGTTATTGGAATATCAATGTCTTCCATTTCACAGTCTGCTAAGCTATGAAATATGCGGACAAAGCAAAGCCCTACCTCACACAATTTCCACTTTTAAGGAAGCAATTGTTCTACATTTCCAGGGCTTTTCAAAAAAATATATGAGGGTGCTAACCTCACTTCCGGCAAAAATTAGGGCCCCGCCCACTTTTCGATGAAAATGATGCATTAGAGTGAAGCGGAAAATAATAGTTTCTTCGTGTCTTAAAGAGCAGTAAAAGAAACGATGTAATTCAGCAATCACAGTTTCAGTTAAAGCCTGCTGCCTGCCACTCGTCCACCGGCAGAACGATTAGACATCCATCCGCTATTTATCTGGAGCTCCTTTAAAAACAAAGCTGTCTCTGCCGTCTGATGGTCAATTAGACACAATTTTGTTCTTTTGTACTAATTATACTGTTTTTGATGAGCAGAAATAGTGTTATCTGGCATCACTTTAACATTTTACTGGGGAAATCTGCATTTTGGTATGAGGGTGCACACCGAAAGTAAGAGGAGGCAGAGCCCCTGTCTAGGCAATCCCTGATTTCCATACATGGTATACATGGTGCTCTGATAATGGCAATATTAATATTGTAAGACAAGAAGAAGATTTCCAAATGTGTATTTACATTTTTCATAATTAATTCAAATGTTTTGCTCAAGGCTATACAATATGAAATAGACATTTTGTCGTGCTCCAGTGTCTGTGCCAAATCTTCATTGTCTCAACTTATTACTCATGAATCATAGCTTTAAAGACTTTACAGGCGGTAATTATTAATTCACTTTAAGATAAAGGATTTCCCCATCAGAAGATTATCAGCCCCAGGTTTCTTTCGGGGACCAATGTGGTGCCTTCCCAGTCTTTATGGCACGCAGAGAACACACTCTGGTCTCACACTGAGATGAAATGCTGCAATAGTAAATCTCACCGTGAGCAAAATACAGCGACCTATTTCTGTTTTTCCTTTGTTTTTTGGAAGATGTTTGAAAATTAAATTTGTATTCTGAGTGAACGATGGCTTTTGGGAGAATTGTTTATGATTTGAACCTTGATAGTTGTGTGCCTGTTAAAGAGATAATCTTCCCTTAAAATGTTGTACTCTTTCGTGCATGTTATTTTATTAAAGGGAGCATTCCACAGTGTTTCGCAAATCATACTGAAACTTAAAAATCCATCTGTAGGTAACCTGAAAGTGCTGGCTAATAATATTATCTACCTTTCAATTTCAAAATAATTACATTTTAACATTTTGTCAGGATTATTCTAACCTTTTTTTTCTTCTTGTTTTTCTTCCTGCGGCTGCCACCTCTCTAATGGACACACAAACAGGTAATGAATACATTTTATTATTTGTTCCTCTTTATTTTCTGCCTTCAAATGCTAAAATTATGGGTTTGCACTCCAGTGATCTGCTTCCCTTGATAAGCACTGGTACTGTTACAATTTCTATTTTCCTTTAAGCAAGCAATCACACATGACAGCAAACATACACACAGGATGACTAATGACTGGAATGCTAATGGATATTTTCTATTTTTGCAATTGGAGCAGGCAGCTCAACAGCTACACCACACAAATAGCAGGCAGTTATCGGAGCTTTTGACCTCTGCCTCACTTCGCTATCAAACCCTCTTCAACCCTATCATTCGCTCTCTTCGCTGTCTGACCACAACAGTATTGTCCTGGAACCCCTGGATGTTTTGGCCAGTGTAACAGTGTACTGCTCTGTGAGAGAAAGACATTTCACTGGAAGCAGATCAGAATCTCATGCAATGACCTCTCTTGTTTACCCCCTGTTTAAAAGAGATGAATCCCTAATCAAACTGGGGGTCACATACTGCAAGTGCTGAGTCGACTGTCCTGACTTGTTCGCACACAGAAAAAGAAAAGGAAAAAAATGCAATAATTCACATAAAAGCATCCAGTGCATGATGCTGATGAAATGCCAGCCCAGCAATCTGGGAACTTAAGCACGAAGCAAAGACTGCGAGGCGACAGGCTTTTTACCATACAGTACATTTATTTGAAGCCTTTATCCAGAGCACCATGCTATTCCGACTGCCTATCTGTACACCTGAAAGGAAAAGTGCACTTTCAGATACAGCACGCACTCCTTTTTCATGAAGTGCACCTTCAATCTGTGGTGTTCGATACATTCAAAGAGATTGCTTTAATGGAACATTGGAATTATTTTTCTGCAAACCACCTTTTCTCAAAGTGCATGCCTCATCTACTTCTACCCAGAAGGCTTTTTTGACACCCATGAGACCACTGACTGCAAAAGAAGACTTTGGTTTCAATCAAAGCCTGTTTGTAGTTCTTACTAGTGGGCTCCCTTTTGCGAAACTTTGCTTTGCTTTGCTGCCCAATGATTTATCCAAACCTTAACCATTCAAGGTTAATGCTGTAAATGTAATATTTTAAGAGGCCCTTTCATGATTTTGGGAGATTTCCCTTTCCTGTAGTGTGTTATTATTTATGTGCATATACATGTTCCGCAAAGGCTTGAATCCCAATGCTCTCCCCAGAGGGAGTTAGTCTCCACCACACTCACCTGCCTAAAAAAGCCTCAATTACAGTGCTTTGTTTACTCCTGTAACCTGCCCTTCTATTGGCTAGTGCTCCAACACATTACACATGATAGGGGCGGGATATCTCTAAGTTTTGAGTTGGCCAGCTAACCAATCTGGTCAGACTGGGCTGCGGTTTGAGACAGAGGGTGAAAAGAGGTGCTGCAGCACAAGCGGTATGAGAAAAATTAAGACCTTTTTGAACATCAACGCATGTATACATGTCACAGTAGAGGCACAAATTCAACATATGAACCCTGAGAATGAGCATACTAGGGCACCTTTCAGAGTTTTGCAAATTGGGGGCTACAATCCTGACCTTCTTGTTACCTCTCGTCTCAGGTTTCATTTTTGTAAGGAATTCAACCAAAGAGCCGTCTCAGACTGTTTCTTCCGAATAGTTTTAGCCAAAGGTCAGAAGGAGTGACACAATTTGAAGGGGTTGCATTTAACAACATTGGCAAAATGTGAACGCAGCCAGCAGCTCCCACATTGAGCTTTTCTCCATACTGTCAATTGTTACAGGCAAGTTAACATCATTGATGTTGGATCCATTCTGATAGTGTCCTAGTAACCGTTGTGTCAACTCTGGTGAATGATTGTTGGATAAGAGAAGGGATCGAGTTGTACAAAGTGACCAGGACATAGTTCAATAACTATTATGTAAACTCTGACCAATGGAATGCAGAGAAAAAAGTGCGTAATAAACTTGCCTGCATTTACATTTTTATTTCAATTAACTCCTGATAAAAACGGTAGTCACATAAATGTAGATACATATTAATTTCTTCCTACTCTTGGCAAGAAAGGAAGTAAGCATATTTCTTAAATGTTCTGTCATTTGACGGACAAATGAAGTGACTAATCATATCTCTGATACTCCAAATATTAGCGTTATCAATGCGTAGTAAGTAAAAATAAAGTCAATCAGGGAAATTAGATTTAATCTATCTGTAGGTTGATCAAATGAAAACTGAACTGAAGTCAGCTACTGAGTTTCACTTTGTTCTGTTCATTTTGTAGAAGTAAGTAGTACTTCCCAGGAGACAGAATGAAGGCATATTACTTGTGCTCCTCTCTCCAAGACGTGTGAAGAGTCTTACACTCTGTTCCAAGTTGTAAGCATCGCCGTAGTGCATTGGTGCCTCAAATCCCATTACCAGCGCATGTCTTGGAAGCCTCTCTGACCGTGGCTGAGAGTTTCTGTCGTGTGTACAGGGCTGGTGCAGCTGCTGTTATCGTAACACTGGCAGAAGAACTTTGCTGTGTATCCTTCGGCAGCAGGCTCTTGTTTGCATCCGCCACACCAGAGTTTATTCTGCAAAGTTTCGAGAGAGAGAGAGAGAGAAGGTATCTTCTGCTGTGCACTACTTCATTCCTCCCCTTTCTACTTCCTTTCTCATCCTATTCTGTCCATCCATGCGGCATCAACAAAGATTATGCTGTGCAAGCCAAATGGAAATGGAGAAGGAGAAAAGGGTATTGTAGCCTGACTACTTGCTAGATGGTGTGGGAAGGTAGGATGGCGGTGCATTCAGGGTGACAGCAGAAAGGGAAGGGAGAGCAGAAGCGGAAGACTGGGACGAAGAGCGAGGTGGTGAAGGCAAGATGTAAGAAGGGGAAAAATTATCCATGATTGCTCTCACTTTGTATTCAATTGGTCTGCAGAGAGATGCAGATTGAACTCTCATACATTATGGGAGCTCAGCCAAAGATAAGAGGGGAAATTACTACTACCCAAATAGAGACAAGCTGGAAAGTGAAATAGAATAACAGCCATTATTCAAATAGGGGATTATTAGTTGGCTGAGTGGCCTTTTGTACACTGAGGTACCTAACAATGCAGTGCTTGCCACCAATCTGGCGCCACGCCACTCCTCTTGTCTTGTTCTCTATTTGGCCTTGTTGTTGACTGAGATTGAGACTTCTGAGAAAGGGGGGGCAATGGGTTGTTCGGAGGTTGTTTACCCCCCTATGTCATCTCTACTTCTGCATCATTTCAATCAGATTACAATAGGAGTTGATGACGGGACAAAGCTACTGTATGGCTTAGGTGGGCATCCTTCTGTGGGGACTTAATAGAAGAGAGTGGAGTAATCCCCCAATTTTCATCTGCTCCTCTCTGTCATCCCCATAGGGATCTAAAGCATCATCAGATTTCTGTACCCTTTTTTATCTGATGTAATGGATTTGCAACAGCCACAACCTGGAGCAGCAACACAGACAGATCAGCTTTCTAAGGAAAGACGGCTGTGTCGAAGAAAAACAGTGTGGGAGGTAGGGAGGAAGAGAATGTCCTGGATGTTTGAGGGCCAATATGGAAGACAGAGTAATATAGATAGGACTCTGTGGAATATGAGCAGAAAAGATTCAGGTCAGCCTACTTTGATGTAACCACTGTTTGAAAAGTAGATATTTGGAACGTCTGTCTTTCTCTAAGGTGTTTTAAAAAATGCAGTGACTACAAACTGGTGCCAAGTGATGGCAAAGTATTCGATGTAGTTCAATAAAAGCAAGTGTTAGAACTAATGCTGCATTTCCACTGCGCGGTGAGGCACATCTTAACTCGACTGGCTTTTGTTTGGTACAACCGCAGTCAAGGTTCCAAGCAATTTAAGCTGATGCTAGAATATTGAAGAGGAAAATTGGTCAAAGAGAAACATCAGTAGGGAAATATAGGACACGTCAATAGCATAAACAGATTTAATAGAAATAGCCCACACAATTACACAAACAAAACGTACTCCACGCTTTAGAAGTGCTGACCTAATAAAAGAATACAGCGGGTGTCACGTTGAAGATGATGTTACAGCAGTATCACATAGCCATACAGATCAGTTTTACACTGAGGGGGTGCTATTCACAATGGAAAAGTACAATAGAAAAAATTACTTTAAAAGTAAGTTGAGTCAAACCATGAAATGATGCAGCTATTTTAAATAACGTAGTGGTTATATTGTTTCACTTTGCATTATACACACTGTTCTCGTCCTCGTTGTTTTCTCAAATGTCAGGGGTTGAAGGAGCAAGAGTAAAAAAATGCCCAAAACTGGTGACCGATGAAGGAAGGAAATATAAAATGTTGCAGTGTCAGAATGAAGCACTGAGGCGATGGAGTGATTAGCGAGCCGGGGAAACAATGACAGTGTGGGGAGAGATTACAACAGATTTGTTGTTTGTTCATCCTTGGGTCACTTTATCACCCCGGAAACAATGCCAGAGAGGGTTTGGCTTGTGAAGAGACAAAAAGGAAAAGAACGAAGACATGTATTATTGAGAGATTTTAGATGCAAGGACAAAAATGGAAGTATCATAAAAGGAGTAAGATTTAAAAATGAGAAAGACTGACTAAAGATGCACAGGACTGCTTTCCATTGTTTATGTGTGCAAGTATTGGGGGAGATTTATTCACATTTTCTGCACTATCATCTAAGTGCCTCCACAGTGCGTTGACCTTGTAGCATGTGCACTAGCTCATTCTGCTGGGTGGCTGGGCGAGATCTGATGTGTATCATTCTCATCTGATGGCAAGGGGCCATAAGTCTTAAAAACACACACTTCCGTAATCTCCCTGTAGTGACTTTAAATACCCGACTTTCTCTATATTTTTCTCTCCGTGATCATTCTTTGGTGGCTTCGTGTCATTATTTATCATCACTTCTCCTCTTTCATCTGTAGTCTTATCTACAAAGCCAGCTCCCTCTGCCAGCTTTGCCAGGACTATGGCCAGCTACATAAACATTTTACTGACAAGGACGGTCAACTGTTTACTGACGAAGCAAAAGTCTTACTGGCAGCAGCCACAATCTGGGTGTGGGTGTGCGTGTGTTCTTTTGGATGAGAAATTGTTTGTGAGAAAGAAAGAGGGGGGGAATGACAAAGAGAGCTCCTAATGTACGAACACTTTTGGTTTGGACACCTACAGGTCTCTCTGCAGGGACCCATTTGTCGGGTGCACTTAATGTGCACTCCAACCTTGGGCGCTGCTATATGTCTGAGGAGTATAAAGTACAGAGTGGATGGAATAAGGAGTGCCCCTTTTCTTCTTATCCACTCACACCTTCATTTTTTGAGTACTCTTCATCTTTCCCGCTGCTGTCTCCTGTTCCTATGCCACTGTCCTGCCATTCCTCTCCCACTTGTTATTCTCTATCTTAACTGTCATCAACACCATAGTGAAAGATGGATCAGTCTGGCACTGCACCAAGTAGCTACTGCCACAGAAATGTTCAAATGTAAGTCCATTTCATCCTTAATTCCTTAAATCCTTAAGTCATATTATGGTGATTTTCCGGTTCATACTTATGTGTCTACTGAAACATGTTTACATGCTTTATTTAATGTTGAAAAAACAGATCACTATTTGTATAATGACTTTCAGAATTCCACGCTTGGTTTTAGCGCCTGTCTCTTTAAGACTCATTGTTGGTAGATAAAAAGTCAGAGATGTAACAAAGTGAGTCACATTTATTGTCTGGGTACCTTGAAAATCTTTCAACCTTGGCAATTTACCATAAATTGTTGAGGACTTTCACTCATCAGTAAAATAGACGAGCTGTGAGCAAAATAGACAAAATGGAGGTCACTTTCCAACAGAGGAATGTAGCTGTTCAGTAACCCTGAGCTTTAACCTGCTTATCCAGTTGCCGATTCCTTATTTTAAATTAACACAGAAGTCAGTAGTTGGAGACATTCCAGAGTTGAATGAACACTACTAGCGTCACCAGATTCACTGAAATAGGAGGTGAAGGTGGGACACAAAGCAGAGATATTACTTTGAAAAATCGCTGACTTGTGAAGCAGAATGCTTTTACCCTCTGGGCATTCGGATATACGCCCTGGTCGAACGCTGAAAGCACTGCTGTTTTATTGTACTTATATTGTCTGCAATGTCTTTGATTAAGTTTAGTACAGGGCTTGTTTGAAGACTCTGAAGACAAATGTTTCTTAGCCTGCAGTGTGCTGACTAGGGTAGAGAGTGAAAAAAGTATTAATGTGCCAATTGCTGCCTCCAAACCGGACTCTCTGTACAGCTCTGCGTCTGTGGGAGAGGGCAGATTGGTGTGGGGAAAACTGCTGATGGCTTTTGCAAACACACAGCCATGCCCACACACTGACACAAAACACACAAGGATGTCTCGGGCCCGCAGGCCTGTAGGGACCAGCTGTCTGTGTTGTTGGGCGTTCAGGCCAGTCATCAAGCTGATCAGTACAGCCAGACCCAGACCACTGGCCCAGTACTCTGAACATGCCCCACACCAGGGTCAAGCGATAGGGGAAGCAGAGTTGACTTACACAACACAACACACTTGCAGCATACCATGATGTAACACATCACATATAGCAGGGATTGGGTTTGAACGGAAAGTTCAATAGTTACTGATATAGAGGCATGTACATTTCCATTGCCCCTTATCACGCAATCCCCGTTTCACACATGCAGTGCTACCCTGAACCAATCTACATATAACCTTCAGAGGATAAATGTGAGAACACAAAGTACAAAAGCATTCAGACCAAGAACGTTGGATATCCGCTTGAGCCCATGTGTAAACAGAGCTACTCATAGCCTGGGGCATTCACGTAGACCGAGCTGGCACACTGATGTCATTTATATTGTACCTTTGGTTACGCGCACAAACATTGGAGGGTAAGGAAATCAAACATTTTAGGAGAAAAAATGGTAATTTATACAAAGAAGCCAACAAAAAATCCTAATGGAGGAGAATTGAGGGATTCTATATTTAAGGGTAAACAATGGAATTTTACAAATTCAAGGAGCAGCGACACATGATTACGGTGTGACCCCTTTATGTTGTGCCTTATGGCCGTTCTACCCAGGCACCATCTCTTGCCCAAACCAAATGGAGTAATTCCAGTTGGTGAGAAAGCCTGACACTGACAATCTACATGTGTGAAAAGGAGTGTTTTCCGGAGTTAATCTGAGAAACCAGCTACAGTGTCTCTAAGGACTTTGCATGTTATGTTCAGGAACTGCTCCCAATCCTTAGGCAGTTTAAGGGGTTTTGACACCTATTCTCCTTTGGGAGGTTTAAACAGTACAAAGAAGGTCTTAGTCCACTTCCAATTGTACTTGGAAGGTTTGTTTGTGGTGCAAATACAAAACGGACAAACCACAGGATTATGTGACAGCCAATTGATGTCATTTACAATGCAACCGCTGAACTGCTGCTGCATGTTAGAATATGAGAGTGGGGGATTTTCCCAAAGATATCAGAATAGTAAACAGGGGTGAAAAATAAAAAAAGAAAGATAAGATTGTGTCCTAATCCATATTGTTGTGTTTTCATTAACAAGTTTCAACATTCACTAGGAACAGAAACATCACATTTAGACATCCGAACGTATGTAAGAAAATCACAATGAAGCCATTCTTCGAGTTCAAAGGGTCCAAGTACTACAAATGTCGAAGGTAGGTTAAATTATTTATTTCTTATATCTTTGCTGTAGAAGTGCAATGAAGTGTAAAGCCAGAAGTGAAAAGAAAATCAATGTCTCAGGCTATGTGTAACATAACCCAGTCACTGGTCATAATGTGCTCTGTGCCATGGCTCTATACTGACGATGTAACAGCATTGGTGTGTATTGACACAGCTGCTGGAATGACTCTTTCCAGAGTCTGAGTTTTTTTATTCAATATTGAACTTCCAGTTAGCCTCTGATGTAGGCTCACCACAAGGTCAAGTTATACACACAAAGCCATCTGTCAATATGTAAACTCTTGTTTACCCAGACTGTGTTTTTCTTTGTGGTAGGAAAATCCAATTGTCAGTCTAGGCCAGGGGATGTCCATATCTTTCTGTCTGCTTTCTCTTACTTGGACATGGCCATAAGAAAGAAGTGCATGTGCAGACAATGAGACAAGCTGCTGAAATCAGAACCATCCCCGTTTCTAAGAAATCATGGCTCCTATTGTCAAAACACAAAGGTCAGAATGCTATTGAACTGCTTGCTAGCTGGTTTTGTCTTCCCTGCTGAGAGGAGAACAAGAGAGAGACAACCAGCATTCCATATGAAGAAACAAATGCAGTTTGAAGTTGGAGTGATGAAAGGGGAATAAGGGGTAGTGATAATCATACATCATCACTACAGGAGAAGAAACAAGTTCTATCAGAAGTCTGATTAGCTAACCGTCCGTGTACTTACTTTTCAATTTTTGGGAATCATTTCTCAAATTTGAGCAACTATGGGTATTATTGCAGGTCACAGTTGACCTAGGGGTTCAACTGTGATGGACCAGCCTGTCCCTGAAAAATGACTGCATAGGGTGACCTCTATGAACTCTAGTGGCTGTATTAATTATGATTGAAGCAAAGGAGGAAATCAGGAGACACATTTTAAAGTAGATAAAAAACAAAACAGGACTTTGACCCACGAGACAACTGTCTGTGCCCGAATGTTATACCTAACATCAAGTTTTAACTATTTTTACGTAACCCTACGTTCTTTTGGCACATTATGTCTTACGGGGGAAACCACTCCCTTAATACTGCAACCGTTACAAGACGTTAGACATTAGAGGAAAGAGACTGTGGTCACATCAGTTGGAAGACATGTTTGATGGAAGTTCAGGGTAAGAAGTGTTATTTATAATTTCCCTTGAGTGTGTTTTTAACGTGTCTGATGGCAGGTGTTTCTTGACCCGTTGGACTCTTGAAGTAATTTTTCCTAGATAAAAATGAGAAACTAGCTCATGATTTCTGAATATGTAGTATGTACTGGAAAAATACAGAAATCATTGCATCACATTAATAGACAATAAAAAAGCCAGCAGCAGGGATATTGATCTTTGTTGAGACCAGATATATTTAAGTCATGGCCATTTTACATTAGCAGCAACTATTTATGTCCATCAACACATTGGTTTCCCTTTTCAGCAAATTATTTCCATTAGCTTTAAGCTGTTTTGTTTTTAAAGTTTAAACAGTAACACACAGACATTAGATACAGACGCACCAACACACCAACATGCACATGTTTTGTTACACTTATACACATTCACTCAGCCGTTTCAGCCACACACACACACACACACACACACACACACACACACACACACACACACACACACACACACACACACACACACACACACACACACACACACACACACCAGTATGATCCTCTCTCTTACATGACTCATACACTACTTCCCCCTCATTCATCAACAGTGCCAGAACAACTGGGCCAGGGGTCAGCGTGCCACTGCACCAGCCAGGCAGAAGAGGTAGAGGGGGATTTAACAGCAGGCACCATGCCCTAAAGAAACAGCTCCAGCCTTCCTGCTAGATTAGTGCTCCATTCCATCACTAGCCTGGAATTGCTGTGCACAAGTGTGTCGGACTTTGATATGCCTGTCAAGTGACACCAAACCACATGGCATCGCACCCGGCCAGACAGCCTTAGCTCTGTGTTGGTATGAGTGTGTCTATGTGGGATAAATTACAGGGATGGTGCTACTTTTACTACTGTGCCAATCTGTCCATGTGCACTGCATGCCCAAAGCGTGTGTGCATGAGTGTCTGTTTGTATGTTTTTGAAGTGCTGGAATTTTTTCAGGTATGGCACTAGGACTTCCAGTGCGTCAACCCATCCATGTTTCCAGTATGTGTGTGGTGTCTGTGCATGTGTGAATCCATCTGGTAATGACTTAGAGATGACTGGGCCAGTTGGCTTTGCTCAACTGTGCCATTTCCAAGTCCCTGTGTCGACTTTTTCAATCCGACTCTCTCTCTCTTTCTGTCACACACAGTAACACACACAGACAGACGCAGCTGTTCGGTGGTATACATAATTCCACCTCTTGTGCCTGTTAGTGATGCATCACACTCTATCTAACAAAAAATCTAAATAAATGCCACCTACGTCCAGAGGTACAACAAATGAATGGGAGCTCCTTGTTCTGCTTTGTTGCTTTCTATTTTATGTTTTAAAACTATGGCCAGCGTGTTTTTGTTTTGTTTCCTTTCAGCACTGTCTATAGAGTCCACACATTATTTTAATGGCGTTAATATTTTGCCACTGCTACTTTTCCCTTAGCACTTCCTCTCTGTGCTGGGATAAAGGGTCCTTATTACGGGGGTTTTACTTTTCCTCTAGTGTGTTTTATAGGTTTTTGTGAATACAATTGGTCTGCAAAGGCTAAAATCCCAAAGTTTTCTTTCCCACATAGTCCCCCCCCGCACCCCCCCTCTGCCTGTAACATCACTATGTAACATTCAGGCATCTAATTGGCTAGCACTCCAACACATTGTATCTGATAGGAAAGTGGCGGTACATCTCTAAGTTGGAGACCAATCACAAAAGAGCAGTCAGAGCAGAGTGGGCTCTGGTTTCAGACAGAGGGTGAAAAGAGGTGCTGCAGTACAGGCAGTATGAGAAGAGGACCAAATACAAAATAAGCATATGAGGGGCCCCTCTTTATCTATCTGAACCATAAAAAGTTGGAACACAGAGTAAAAAAACTCAACCAAGTTCCCAAAACAGGTGATTTCTTGAGCATTGTTTACCAACAGCCCAAAACCAAGATCATTTACAATGATATAAATTCATGAAACCACATTTTACACTTTAGGATAGCAATGGCCATCTTTTTCTTCCTATTTGAACTTGGGGAGATATCAATCAGCCATAGCATAAGCCATTTTGTCAGTAGTTGTCAGTCAGTCACACATTTAGAAACACAACACGCATTCCAAAGCAGATATTGGATGACAGCAGCTGAACATCAGTCCCTCTCTGTGGTCCACCTGTTTCCATCAACTCTGACTGGGTAGATTTCACACCCTAAATCTGAAACTTTACAACTCTGCACTTCAGAAATACTGGATGGATGAATGGATGTGTAAATTGTTGAAAACTGAGGAAGACATATTTCTGGATCAATATGGGCCAACGTACATCCAGGGTATTGTTATCTGAGAGCTGCTTAGTCTTGGGGAACCAAGCCTGGGTGTGTATGTCTATTTTTATCTGAAGTATAGGCCTCTGATGTGGTAAAGACAGGGTTGTGTGTGTGTGTGTGTGTGTGTGTGTGTGTGTGTGTGTGTGTGTGTGTGTGTGTGTGTGTGTGTGTGTGTGTGTGTGTGTGTGTGTGTGTGTGTGTGTGTGTGTGTGTGTGTGTGTGTGTGTGTGTGTGTGTGTGTGTGTGGTGCCTTCCTCTAGATAAGTGACACACAGAGGGAAGTGGGTCAGGACAGATTTTATTTGAAGGGTGCTTCTCATTCAGCCAGCTGACTTCCTCTAGGATTTAATAGAGGTGCTCATGGAAGGGGATAAAACAAAGCACATTAAAAAGTACCCTCTCTTCTGAGTCTCATTAAGCAAATGCTTCCTACTGGAACTCTGTTTGCATTTGAACATTGGTTCCATCCTCTGGTGTTTCCTCTTTTTTTTAATTTCATCTGTCTCCCCTATTTCTCTTCCTCTCCTCCTCACTCCATCTCTATTCTTCCTTTCCTCTGAAGCCTGCTTCTAGCTAACAGCGGTGACACTGTGTCTAAGCTATCTCTCCCTGGCAGACCTTGGTACTGTGGAATCACTTTGTCTGGCCAAAGCCCCGTGTCATCTGCATGTCCTGAGAACGAGAGAGGAAAAGGCAGATAGAAAAAAAAAAAGGAAAGCCATGGCGACATGGAGCGACAGGGACATAAACATGGATACATGGAAACGAGATGTGTATAAAAAACGGGAAGATGAAATGAGAGAAGATACATTTTAGTTTTTAAAACTATCAGCTGCCCACTACATATGTCCATTTACCTCAATCTTATAAAGATGATGGTGAAAATCTAAAAAAAACAAATCATTTAAATCCAAAACTATCTGCATAGATACGACTAGAGGTGAAGTTAGACAATATGTTTGTGTTTGGTCAAACTCACCCTTTTAAATATAGCCAGCTGGCTAATGGTAATCGTAAATAGCAAGAGAAAAGAGTCCCACATTCACAAGAATACATATAAAGCTGTCTGGGGTTTTTGTGATGGAATACATATTGAGAAAATGATTGATTTTTGTTGTAGTCACACTTCTGTTGCATTGTAATGCTTTGAATTTGATAGGGAGAGACACCTGCAGAAAACTTAAAATGGCTTTTACCAACTTCGGCTTGATCAATTTGAACAAGCCAGGTGGTAAACTTACTCCAATAATAAAATCACATCAACAAGTAACTGGCACGGGAAATTAATTTTCGCTGTTGATGGCCTGGGAGCACACAACTTCATGATGCAGCCAATTTCCACAGAGGCACAGAAGTAAACACGAGCAAACATCTTTCTGACATTTTAGTTTTCGTTAAAGGACCACTTTCTGCTCTTGGTACAGGATTTGAATTTTAGAAGCAGCCCTTTTTTGTTGTAGTCAGTCATCAAGCTGCCATCTTGAAGGCTGCCTGTTCAGACAAAATGGACCGCTTATTGTTTTTTGTTCAGAAGAGCCAGTCTTTTAACCCTAGCCTTATCCCACAAGGTCTTGTGTGGTTTCATTGTGGGCCCTCAATCTATTTCTGGTTCCCAATCAGAGCTCTCAAAGCCAGACTTAAGCTCTGTTGTCAGAAGAGAGACACTGGAATGCTTCATGACATGATACTTTCATGTTCTCTTTGATTAATTTGAGTTCAGTAATTCTTGTTCAGATTCTATTCTGTCTGGCTGTGCAGCTTCAGGCTCAGTGTCTCCGGAGGCTTGCCTTGAGTAGCGGGGGTGATTGACTCGCTCCTTTCTCTCACTATGTTGTCTTTTTCATCGTGTTTCTGATGTTGACTCTGCATACTTTTAATCATAACGTAGATAGAAGGGGTAAGACCAGAGGAAATTGAGTTGGAGTTGAATTGAAGATCAGTAGCGTGGGCTAAAAGAAAAACACAACAGTTGTCTTTCTTGTTTTTCCCTCTGGCTGTGTATATGAACGTTTTAGTTGGAGTACTCAATTCTCAATCTTTCTGCTCCCATACTTTCAATTTTTTTTTGTCTTTTGTGTAAGAGAAGTTACTCATTCCAGGCTCATGGCTGTGACCAAACTTCTGAAGGAGGTTTGAACAAAATTGAGCCCCGTAATTTTGCTTTGCAGCTGACCAAACCCAGAAAATCGATTCAGCACTCGTAGTCAAAAACACACTGGAGCACTGTTCTTGACCTACACACCAGTTTATTTGTCCTCTTTCAGGTTGTGATACAATAGAAGAATAGTAGTAGTAAATGTTTTCAGCATTGGATCAAAATTATTGGTTTTGGGAAAAGCGAGGACAATCCAATTGCACCTGGCCTTGATTCTCCTTGTGACATTGTGAACAAATCACTTCTTACTGCCAAGAGGGATAACAACGGACAAAGCATCACTAATACATTACTTCATCCAGTCACAGCTGAATTAAAAGCCTTTGTTATTTTTATTTATTTTATCTACAATATCCCTTAAACCTACACCTACGCAAACTGAGACTGACCATTGCTCTGGAAGCAGAGATTTTATTGCACAAGAACAAACCTCGCAAGCTATTATTGAATGCTTTACTTTCTCTGTCAAATGACGTATACTAAAGTCAAAAAGTATAGCAAACCTTGTGAATGTTAACTTGTCTGAACTGGACCTTTCATAAAATTCGGAGCATTATGGTCTGCTCCTGCAGAGGTGCCCTCCCACGCCTGCCCACAAACATTTTTTTTTATATTGAAGATCTGTCTTCTCTATCCTGCAGGGAGAATAAGACTGATTATTTTAAGAAAGAAAATAATGCTGAGTCTCAGCTGGTAAAAAGCTACCGTTACAAGATATAAATATAAGCCTTGTAAAATGCCTTTAAAAGCAGTGATTATGCTGATTGCCTTCATTAAAGTAAATGCATCCCTCACAGTATTTGCACGCATTGGGATATCAAGCCCTCTATTTCAGATTCCACTTATAACACACATAGTCTTCCCAGCAAATTGTTTTGTTGAACGTTCAAACAGCCATAAATATGTTTTGATGACATGCATTCCACATTTTGGTATTGTGGAATGCATGGTATTGGTATAGCATTTATCTTGGCGTAAAAATAAGAGAAGATAAATGTACGCTGCTGGGTTCTATTTTAACGGGGCAACAAAGGTGCTGAGCCCTCATACCAAAATGCAGATTTTCAAGTGATGCCAGAAAACTTTATTTTCTGTCGTCAAAATCTTTATAATTCCTCACACAGACTGTTGGACGGCAGAGACAGCTTTGTTTTTATTGATCCCCGAATAAATAGGGGGTGGATGTCCGGTCAATCTGCCGGTGGACGACTGGCAGTCAACAGGCTTACACTTAAACTGTGGTTTCTAAATTAAATTGTTTCTTTTACTGTCCTTTTCTCTTCAGATGAAGTAAAGAAAATGTGACTCTTGATTTATTTGTTGTTTCAGGTGCAATGTATGACTCTCGAGAGCTTTAGGACGTGAAGAAACTACTATTTTCCGCTTCACTCTAATGCATTATTTTCACCTGAATGTGGGCGAGGCCATTATTTTGGACGAAAGTGACGTTAACCCCCCCTTATACTATATTTTTCTAGAAAAACCGCTGGATAGCTAGACCACTCCTAAGGATAATCAATAGGGTGCACTGTAGCAATTAATGGAACAAGAAAAATGATTTAGTATGGATAGATGTTATATACTATGTTCTTTGTGTGTTTATGCTGTCAAGCAGACAATGATGCTGATACAGTAACTTCCACAGAAGCTTCTTTCAGCAAAATTGGACCGAGTCAATGTTACTTCCCTTTATTGGTTTACATTTGTTAAGCTTTAAATTCTGCATTTTTTTGCTGTTGCCATCTTGTTATTTTACAACCAACAATTACATGAAGGATGCCACTAGATAAAACAAATCATTAGACAAGTGATTTTTTTATTATACTAATCTTTCATTAATTGCAAACACATTGTGAAAGAGTTGTAAAAGGAAAGCACAGATAGCTCCCGAACCTGGCACCACAGCAGTAGCGACTTGGTAATGTTTTCTGCCCTCAAGGAAACAATGCTGAGTCTTCTATTAACCGGAACCATCCTTTTCTAAATGAACATCATGCAGAGTTGAATAAAATGTAAACTAGTGATCAAAAGCATACAATTGTCAATATTTATTTTTGCTGAGGTAATAAATCAAGTAAAAGTAAAGTCATTTTCTCATAGAGTTCCATAAATCAGAATTTGTCTTGCAACCAGTGGAGTAGCCGTATTGCTGGATTTTAGAAAAGAGAACTTCTGCAAATAATTAACTTTTAAGACCTGGAGGATGCCGCTAGGTTTTAACCTCGATACTATTATATGTTTTTTGAAAAAGCAACCCAAAAAAAAATCTCTTTCCCTGCTCAAAAAAGATTTACCCCTTTTTTCTTTTAATGATACCAGTGGAGCAGCTTGTCCAGATATTGAAACATTTCTAAAATGAAGCTCTAAACAAGCTAAACTGTGCGTGGGACTAAGCGCAACCCCCCCCCCCCACACACACACATGGGCCGAGTTCTTTCTTATTTTAGGATAAACAACTCTTGAAGGTTGAATTTGGAATCGAATGAAATTATGTGTTTTTTCTGTGCAGCACCATGGACAGCGGCTCTTAGTATGATCACAGCTTGCACCTGAGCAATAACATGTGACTTATTTTTATGTATTTATACTGTATCTCTGCTCTGTTTGGGAGTACCATTTCAAATATTGATCATATCGCTCCCGAAAAACCCTGCGTTTTTCTTCCTTGTTGAAGCATTCAGTCCTGCCTTCCCTCTGTGTGTTATGATTCAGTCTTACTCTGTCTTTCTCCTTCAGTTAACTTCGGCTCTCCCTCCCCTCATCCCGTCACGGTAGCTCCCAGCTGTAGTCAGATTGATCCAAACTTCCATGTCTCTCCCTACAGCGGCATATCGATCAAACGAGAGGTAGGCAGGAGAGAAGGAGGAAGGGCATTGCTAGAGGAGATGTCCTGTGTTCTCACCCTTCTCATTGCTCGCTTTTGCCTTCAGAACAGCGATGGGTGAGACGGAACCAGACAGATGGAGGAACTGTGATGTCAGCCCCCTCCAACAGGGCTTTCAGCGATACACAGTGACAGAGACAGGCAGGAACAGAAAGAGTGTAAAGAGGAGAGAGAACACAGTTTGCGACAGGATTCCAACCCACAAAGCCTTGAATACTAATTGGTATCTGGCTTTATTAGAATTAAATCCCAGTTTCATAAAATATTGATGGTTTTTTTCTGTCCAAAACAGACATTTTTAATTCAACATTGTGAAAATAGCAAGCAATTATCAACTTTATTTAGCACATATCTAGAACGGACAAGTTTTGCGAAAGACCCAAATGATCTTAGCCACTTCTTTCTGGGCGGAGATCCAGTCCACCATGTTTTAAAGAGAAATAGGTTTAAATTGTTCCAAGTGCAATAAATGTGCTTCATTTGCACTGATCTTTGACTTGACTGCACGACTCAGCAGCGCTTTATCATGGCCACCATTACAATTGTTCAGTACTTTTAACGCATCTCCTCTTTTACTTCCTGCAACTGTTGTGATTAATGTCTCATGTCCCTTATTTCCCCTCCAGGGACAATATAGAACTGAACTGAACTTAATAAAAACCAAGATATTGGATTCACTTCCTATTCCAGAAGTCATTTGGAGAAAAAATACTTGGGCAGTAAGCCCCACTCATTTGGCAGAATAAAACTAAGGTGTTACCAATTCACCAGCAACCATATTTGGTTAGTACAATTGAATTGATACCAAAAGGAAAAACAACAAATATGTCTCATAAAGGTCATTCTTGCGTTAGTAGCTCTTCTGCAATTTAAGCTAACCAACGCATTACTCATTGCCCATGGATGTGCAGATTAACTTATTCAACTGTGATTGTTTTGCCCGCCCAAAAAAACAAGATAATTGGTCACATTTTGGGTGCACGTTCGTTTCATTTTAGCTCGAAATACATTTGAAGTCACAATGTCTTATTTAGAATCTGTCTGATATCACAAGCAACATAACCTAACAGCTGGTTAGGCAGTGGGGGACCAAGAAAATAGCCATATCCAAAATGATTTAATATATAGGTTGGCTTTTAACTGGGATTTTTTTTAGCATGATTGTCAGTTCATGTTTAATAAAACCATTTTAATTCTCATTCTATGAACACAGTGTCTATGAAATGCTGACTATTGTCATCCTGCTTAGCTGTGATCTATTTTGAATCACCACCTGCAATTCACGCAACACTGCTTTTTGTAAAGTCTGTGGTGTTTTCAGTACAGATGAAGAAGAAGAAAGAATTTATTTTAGTTTTTTTTATATCATAACAGAAGCCAGGAAGCGATCGGACAATCTGGATTTTGCTTATATTGTCCAGGAAATTAGAATCCAGACCTTCAAACTTGTCCACACTAATGTTCATGCTAATGCTCTGTGTTTTCACTCAAATATTTCACAGTATATTCCTCCCATGCTCTGCTAATAAATACAGAAGATTTGGTGTTGAGTTAAATTCAGTGTGGAGGCATTTGGCTCTTACCTTCCGCTACTATTCAATCCTTTGATCGAGCCTACAATTCAAAAGGCACATGAAAAATAACACATGCTAGAAAAATTGTGTCTTTGAGCCCTTACCCCCAGTTTTTAGGCGCAGGTGGGAGGCAAAGTACGATATCAGCAGAGGTTCCATGACCTATCCTGCATAAAGTTGTCTGGCCTTTTCTGAGGCAGTCAGCTGAATGCAAGCGGTGTCCTCCTGGAGAGTCGATGCCGATCATCGCCTGAGGCCTACTATCCATTTGGCCCTCTCTGAACCTCATCTCTCTTTGTCTCTCCTTCTGATGCCGCCTCACTCGCTCTGTAGCTCTGCCAGCCGAGCGAGGCATCTTGCACCCTGGAACAGCTCAAAGGGAAGGCAGAGAAAGGTAGACCAGCAGATGTGAAAGGCATAGGCTGATCTTTTTTCTCTTCCAATCATCATTTTATATCTCATTAGTGCCTTTTTTGTTGTTGCAGATGCTGCTGTTTGATTATAGAGTTAGAGGTCACCCACTGTAACCCATTGGAACCCTTAAAAAGAGCAAGTCAGGCTTAAATAGGCAGATTGATGTAAAATGGGTTTTTAACACAGCCAATTCATTTACATGCACTTATCTTCCTGGCAACTTACAGCAGTAACGGGATTACGTTTTTAATGTCACATAAATTTGAATATTTTCTGGCAAAAGCTCCCTTTGCCTTGTATTCAGGTAACTGTTTTCAGAGGGGGAATAGCACCAATGCTTTAATTAATGTTGAAGAGAATCTGTAAATCCAAATAATCAGTAAAGTAGCTAGTCTCCCAACACTCCTTAATTTAAACTCATACACATTAGGGCTCTATCACTAAAAAAACAAAACATAAGGAAGCAGCACACCTTTAGTGGGGAAACTGTGTTTGAACTGGTGCATGTAAACAAATATTTGTAACATCTACATAACCAGTTTATTGAAGTCAACGTAAACACGCTGTGCAATTTCCTCTGTAACCTGATTAACCACATTTCTAAGTAAACTTACTCGCTGTCTGGGCAACGATGAAAACAGAAACAGCTTTCAAAAGCTGGCAGGAATGTGAAAGGCATGGTGAAGTGAACAAAAGGAAAACTCTGGCCCTCGGCGGGCCTTTCCATCATCATGATCAAAGTGCATAAATAAATTAAAAAGCTTCTCACATTAGGAGCGCTACATTTTACATGTTTTTGTTTTCTCCGCTGCCTCCTTAAACTGTGATGCTTTGACAGCTTCAGTCTCTTTCATTATGCAAATTGCAAAACATACAGCTGGTGTTTATTTCTGCAGCTGCAGTTGCTTTTATGCAGGCACAATGTGTGCATAGTTCCCTTTTAGCATAATGCTCAGTTGGTCTATCTGTTATAGTAATAGCTTTTTGGCTTCAGACATAGATCTCTGTTATTCTGACTCTGTTCAAACACGACATTACCATTACGGAAACGATAAGGGAGATCTGCTGCTTCTTTTTTCCTCCTCAACATGATGGGAGCAGCCAGTGTATATCACCAAGGGAGAGCAGCTTTTACACCCGCTGCCTCAGTGATGAAATATAAATCTTAGTTTTAACTTGACCATGTGCAGCCTCGGAGACAGTCTCACCGAATCCTTAACTGTACTAGTATTTTATAGTAGTATTTTTCAAATTCAAACCCAAGTAAACGCTGGTCTGTTGAATGAATACATTTGCAGAGTGAATTGCAGTAAGTAACATCAACAAAACATAGTTGCTTGGCAATTATAGAAAACTAATGTGTCCTTTATGACATTTTTATACAAGTAGTCCAAGTTTACGGTGGTGTGGAACAGTATATTAACGTAGAAAAAGAAAAACGCACATGCAGGCTAATTCAGAGACCATAATATGTCTCATCAATGTTTGCATGCTTTTTTGATCACATATTTTGGCCTACTTCCAGACACAAAATTCATTAAGAAACTACATTTATGTTGTCTGGATCAAAGTTTCATGGATTTGTCCCTTGAGCCTTAAGTTGGACACGTGCCCTAGTGGATGTTTACTGACATAGAACATACAGTATGTGTGATTTGCAAATGTAATTGCTCGTCCGCTCATGTTAAGGCAATGTTGTTATAATGTGCTGTGAAGTCTTGTAATATGAACCCTCTGGAACTCGCCTCTTATACATACAAAACGTCCTAATCATTCAACAAAACGCACGCTCATGCTACCCTCATGTGACATACATAAGAACACCTTTAGAAAGCTGATGCGAAAAAGACAAACCCCTGCAGACAGCCCCTAGGCTGAACTTTATGGCGTGCCAGTGGAGTCTGCTGGGGGACCTCATTGTTGGGGGTTGTCAGGTCTATTTATCCAGACAAACCCATACTAGCTTAGTCTAGGGACCGCTGGTAGTTAGACCTGAGCTAGAACCTCAGGCTTTTAGAGGCCTCTCAACCCAACCCTGTCAGGATAATGGTGTCTCACTCCCAAGAGGTCACAATCTATAGGCATTAGCCCTTTATCCACCTCTCTACCACATTCCCTCCATCTCTACATGTCACCGTCAACCCATTACCTCTTCCACACACCTTCAGAGAGCAGCAGAGGTAGCGCTGCCAGCCTCTCCAAAGCTCTGCCCCTGTCACTATTAATATCTCTCCCCTTTCCATCTCTCTCTTTTTTTTATTTTCCTCTCTCCCCACTCATTCTCAGCTCATTTTGAGAATATAGACCCAAAAAAGAGAAGGAGGAAGAGCATTTTCAAGGGCTATCTCACCTGGGAGTGCACCCAGACGGATACAGAAAAGAAACAAGAGAAGAGGTCAGTCAGTGTTTTCGGAGAGGTGACATCCATCTTACACTGACTTAGACAGGCTTATTTGTCAAAAAACAATACACAGACAGGCTCTTTTAGAGGGAGATATTCAACTCCCCTCTCTAGAAAGGTCTCATTTACCAAGAAACCATGGCAGTCAGTCCCCGTAAAAATATTTGGCATACAAATAAAAACCTGGAATAAACAATGGGTATGTTAATATGGAAATGTCCATGCATGGACAAATGTTGGACACACCAAACAGCTGTAACCTCATGTGGAGTCAACTAAATTGAGGTAGAGTGTAATCCACCTGTATGTGTGTTTTTGTTATTTGTGCATTCAAAGATCTCAGAAAGATTGACAACATTTTAAAAAATCCATCTAAATAATACAAACATGTGCAAAATGTGTTAAAATCTGATAAAAACCGATTTTCCTAATAGATGTTGATGTTGACCAGTATAAAATACACAAAAAGACAAAGAAAAATGTAATATTTTATTACACATGCATTTTATGAAGGTTTTGCAGACCAGTTCCCTCTCTCGGCCTTGTACGAGTGCTTGCGAATGGATCCCATTTCATTTGGAGTGTTTATGAGGCCCATCCATCCTGTGTAGTGGGACAAGGAATTGTCTGAGGCAAGGAGCACAATAGGACCAAAGCCCAGACCCATATTAGGTCTCTTTACACCACAGAGTGAGATCAGAGGGGAGATTAAAAGTGGATCTATGGCGCTTGGAGGGAGGGAAGGGGGGAGGTGAGGAGAAGGACGCTGACCTTTTTTTTCTCTGCTGTTCCCTCACAAGCTGACACGTACATATCAAGTATTTTATCCTCACATTCCTATGGCCGGAGCATGCACAGGATTGCTTTGGTGAAAGTTTTATAGCCCCGGGCAGGCCCCTAGCGTGACTCCAGGGGGGGTTATTGGTAGTGTCTACCGCTGAAGCCAACAGCATCCAACCACTTCAACTATTAATTTAAACCCCTGGACTAAGTGGTGAGGTGAAATCACAGGGGAGACCTGCAAGCATAAATATACAAATGCTGGAAACGTGTACACACAGACACACAAAAACGGAAGAGGTAAAACCAGAACTCTCTCTGGACACACAGGCTGATGCACGCACCTACATTTATATCTGGAATATGGTCACAGGCATCTTTGAAAGCACACATACCCTTTGTTTCAGAAACAACAAAAGCTATCTTCAGGAATGCAATACACAAAGAGCTTCTGGGAGAGGAGAGGGAAGGAAATTGAAGCCATTAAAAGCCTTATTACTTTTTTATCAGAATCTGGAGGATAAGCTCGTAGAAAAGGAAAGAAAAGCATGGAGATTTTTTTATAAAATAAAAGGGATGGGGGGGTAATAGAATGAGCAAAAAACAAGTGAGAGTGACTGATATAAGTGAAAAGCAGAGGGATAATGGAGCAAGAGAATCAAATAGCAGGCTGCTGACGAAAAGAGAAAATTAAATGAGTAAATGAGAGAGAAGCCCAGGAGGAAATAATGAAATTCTAACACATCAGCTCGCTTCCATCAGAAAATATCTTGAGCAACGGGTGCCAGTTGCTTAAAAGTCAACTGCTTGGCAAGAAAGTGCAGCGTCGCTCTGTGTCCTCTGCTCCTCTAACGTCCTCCTTCAGTCCATTTACTTGGCTCACACAGAGGAAGCTGCAGAGTAATTTTGAGGATGGAAAAGGTGTGTGTGTGTGTGTGTGTGTGTGTGTGTGTGTGTGTGTGTGTGTGTGTGTGTGTGTGTGTGTGTGTGTGCTAATATTGATGAATGAGGGTGCAGTGGATGACTCATGGGAGAAAGGGTCGATAAGGGTGCGCAGCAAATGTGTGTGTGTGCTGCTATGTCTGTCTTTATGAATTAAAGTGTGTATCATTTGCATTTTTTCGTGTCTGTACGGTTAGCCGACGGGCAAACACGCTACAACGGGCCAACAACACTAACATTGTTGTTTTGCAATTTCAAAAACAGTGCAAATATAAAAACACAAATGTGACAAAACACATGCAAATGAAGAAACATATTCTCCAACTTGACAACACATGTGCAGGGTTTATGGAAAGCGCTGCATAAACGAAACGCAGCAAATAAAAAATGCTCTAAGAAAGCTCAAAACACAACAGAAACGGTGACACTTAAAAGTGATGCACACAGCTTGGACCGGAGTGCTTGTTGAACTTCTGAGATTATCAATTGTTGAGTTAATGTGTTTCATAATTGGGAGTGTTTTGTCAGTATATTTGAAATGTTTAGTTTACTTACATTAGCTTGGTAGTTAACAGCAGATCTGCAATAATATCTGAAGGATTCATGCGATCTCAGTGTTAAAATAAGTCAATTAAACTTACATTTTAGGTAATTGTTGTTTGTTTAATTGTTTGCCAACTTTTTAATCCCTGAATGCGCTCCACTCCCAGCTTTGTGCATCACTTTTTAGCGTCTTTGTTCCTGTCGCGTTTTGAGCTTCTTGCAGTGTTTTTTTGTGTTTGTAGCATTTCGATTATGCAGTGCTCTTCGTAAACCCTGCGCTTGTTTCGTGAAGTTGGTGAATGTTTGGGCCGCTGTAGCGTGTTAGCCCCTGTTGGCCTCCGTATATCTGTATTACATGTGATTCCAATGTATTACATAAACAGCCAAAACTTGTCACTGGCTTGTTGCTCACTATTTGCGTGCAGATTGAGACAAATTTTAACACCAGGGTCAGGGTTGAGGTTGCACTTCAAAGCCTTGGCTGAAGAAATGTTGCATATTCAGCGCGCCAAAATGCGTGTCTCTCGCTTGCTCACACTCGCACAAGCTTGAGGGGATGTATCATCTTCAAATGAGGAGACATCTCATAGGAGACCAGGGGAACAGTCTTGAATGCTAATTGTCCTGTGCAACTGCTGGAAAAAGCAATAAGAAATGAAATCAGCCTGCAGACACGCATGCATGCTGTGAAAAACACACAACCACACTTTTCTTTTGGATGCTGTGTGTGTGCTAACATTTTGGATAGTGATGATAATACTTTAGCATCCATAGGAGTCTTGTTAGGTAGTCGGCAATGGTTACACAGAGACATAAACACACACACACAAATGTCTGTACCCTTTCATCCGCACTGTTATATTCTCACTGCGTCAAACATTGGTGTTTTTACACTGAGTACAGATGATGAAAGCATAACCTGTGTGTGCGCTCTTGTGTGTGTGTCTGCCCATTATCTGTGACTTAAAGCCCATCTCCAACTCTGACGGGCCCTATGGTTAAGTGCCTGTAATAAAGCTTTTAAGTGTTTTGGGCAAGCCCAGAGGCCATTTGCTGCTCAGGATACCCCTTCGCCTTGGCTTCACCCTATGTTTGGAAATGATTCAGTGTGAGATAACTTGGATCTGGCCCTAGAACCGTGGAAAGGATTAGAGACACACAGATTGGTGAAATGTAAATAGCCGCCTGGAGGACACTTATTTATCTCCGGCAGATGATAAGATGTGATTTAATGTGAGGAAATGAAAGATGTGCGCGCTGAAGTAGCTCACATCTAAATCCTGCTTATCCTACTTACAGTATTTGACAGTGTGATCTTCTGTGTATTTAGAAAGTATAAAGTATTCTGAAGCATACCTGGATTAAGGTGAATCTGTTGCATTTTGTGGGTGATTTGGGCTAAATGAAAAGTTCATGCGTGAGTTTTTATTTAGAAAGGTTTGATCATCAACAAGAGAGCCGACAACTCTGCCTATATGTCTAGAGGGTGGAAACATCTCTAACAGTGTTGATTAGACTCAACACCAGGCAGGGCAAATCTCCCTGAGGCATTTATGTATTTTATTTTCATTTAGCCTCTTATCCTTGTGTGTTAATAAGACTGTTAGTCCGCAGGGCACTACGGGATGTTTTGAAAAGATGGAAAGGCCGACATAATGCTACAAAGATTATTGATATACATATTCATTAAGCCAAACGGAAAAAGGAATACTGCTTTTTAGGTTCATGTGTTTCGGCTGTTACACCAGCCTCTCTTTTTGGGCTTGCCAAGGCTTTAGCAGCGTGGGATGGAGGAACTGTGAGGTTATTGGCCCTCACTAACAAGGACTCAGAGAGGAGGTCAGTTCTCTTTTCACATTTCCTCTCTCACTTGCTCATAGTGTTTGTTACCTTTTAATAATCCCATGTGGAAAAGGATTTTAATCATGTATAACTGCCTGTATTCAAACCTTTCTTTGATAAAAGGAACAGGGGTTGTATTTTGCATGTCCATGCTTTTGTTGCCTTCGCAATCTCATAATACAAAAGTTTAATTATATGTACCCATTAGGGATTATTAATGTATGTGGTTCAATAAAAGAAAAAAACCCTCAAGGTTTTCGGCCTCTTTACATTACTCAAGAACTTTCATAATGAGCATTATGTTCTATTTTCATTTAATGAAGCCACTAGATTCTAAAGGAATATCATAAATATTATAGTTCTCTACACAACCACAGATACTTGGTATATTTTAGTTTGCCGTAAAATCCCCTGATATCCCTTATATATTCCCTAAATATCCAGCATGGCGTCCACATCTTGCGAGGAAAAGCCCATGTCTTTGTTTTTTCTTCCTCTGTTTGTTTTCGCTCCAATCGATGAAACCACCTGTGGCTTAGCGTGTCAAAGAATCATCGCCTGAAGCCTGAGGAAATGGCAGCCATATGAATCCTTTGTCACTTGCTGATGTATATACATAGATAGCCCTCTGAGGGTTACTGTATTAAATGAATCAACACACCGGCAGGATGACGGAACAGAATGATAGAAGTCAACGCTGGCAGCGTAGTCTTTTTCAGCCCAAGATGGCGGCAGATCTGTAAAGCATAGCACGGTCTGCTATACGTGGAACTTTTCTCTAAGCTTCAGGAGCCTATTGGTTAAGTGTTATCTCTCAAAGCCAAATACGCTTTATTATATATCTGGGAAAGGAATGGAAAAGAAGGGAGGGAAAAGTGTTACAAAATTGGCTTTATTATCAAAAAAACAGTCTCCAAATGGGAGCCATCTCCGTTATATGTCAGCCTATTGGATAAAGTTAATAGCCAAACCAAGTGCCTGAGTTAGAAGTTAATGCACTCGCATGTTCTGAGTTGTACTGAAGAACAGCAAAGCCAAAGGAGAAGGGGATTAAAAAGAATGTGTGGTGTTTCTGACTGGTTCTTAGTCAGTGCAGGGGCTTTGAGCTAGGCCCGTGGACGGTGTGGAGTGAAGGGGGAATTTTCAGGACATCCGCTTTGTCAAAGGGAAACAGACCGAAATGGGCTCTAAGCTGAGCAGAGCTCCCCGAGAACAGAGAGCGGACTTACCATCCACTGAGGATGAGAGCAGTCTTTCTGATTCCTCTCTTCTTCAGATTTTAACGCCGTCTTCTCATTAGCTGCATTGCACTGGTTTAATTAGGAACATTTAATCATTTATGAATTAGGTTGACAAAAAGCATGTGTTGATAGATTTTGTTCATCATTTCCTTTTTTTAATTCTGTAAGAAGGGAAAGCTGTTTGCATGTTTGGAAACGTGCTCCTTTCAGTCAACTGCGTGCAGTTGTTTGTTCTTACCGTGTTTCTCTTGAAGGGGATGTCCTTTGCTCGACTTTGAGATTACAAAGGACAGCCCCGTCTCGACAATGTCCCGACCACAATGAGGCCTTGTGGGAAACAAGGGAATAAGGACGAACACACAAAATGACAGGGAAGGAAAAAAATTGAGAATTTAAAGTGAAGTAAAGAAGTTTTCTGTGGCCCTTCTTGTGGTTTCCAGCCATGCAGAGAGTTTTGGTTTCTTTTGCTCTAAGTTTTATCCCTGAGTTTATATTCCAATATAGAAGACATGAATTAAATATGATTGACATATTAAAAGCTAAAGCGCAATACATCTTATCATAAAGCCCTTATAACTCACATACCTTCCTATAGATTAGTTTCACTAAAACATCCTATTACCCACAAGAAAGGTTGACAGAAGGGTCTATGGATTATCCAAGGCCCAACCCATCATTTTCTCTGCGGTTTTGCAATAGAACTACTAAAGTGGAAGCTTTCAAATATCTGCACACAAAGATGAAACTATCTACTCCTAGAGTTAAAGGACGAGTTTATCATTGAACTATTTGTACAACAAAATGAAATGTCGATATCCACTCTTTAAGCGATCTTATTTTGTTTAAAATTATTTTGCGATTTGGGTCAACTGGCCTTTATTAAATGCCTTTTTAAACCTCTGCAGAACCACTTTATCTTGGGTCTCATTGATGCCTGTCGGGCTTTGATGAGTTTTAAACGATGAGACCTTGAAGAGACCTTGAACAAAACTCTCTTTCCCTAGCCTGCTTCCTCCCTCCCTTCATTCCTCTCCAAACCGCGTTCCCTCCAACTACGTAGCCGCAGTCTATAAAAGGGAGCAGAAAGACTGAATCATAGGGCTGCTGGTTTTGGAGCCTGAGGTTCAGATAAACAGTGAAACAATAGCCTGGCCTAGAAAGTTGTCACAAGAGATAAACATAGTGGGAGAGTGAGATATGGTATCCCCCAGCAGGACAGGCTTCCAGTGTGTGTGTGTGTGTGTGTGTGTGTGTGTGTGTGTGTGTGTGTGTGTGTGTGTGTGTGTGTGTGTGTGTGCGTGTGTGTGTGCTTGTGTGTGTGTGTGTGTGTGTGTGTGTGTGTGTGTGTGTGTGTGTGTGTGTGTGTCAAGTCTGTGTTTGTTTCATGATTGAAGGGATGGGCCACTGTGGTTTACAGAGTGTCTCCATCTGGAAGCACTCAGTTTTTGGTCAGCTGTTTTAACTGGGAATGTCTAAGTTGTGCAAATATTCACATAACACAAAGAGGCAAGCAGGCACAAACACAAAGATTTGCACGTACGCACATACAGAGACTTACTGTACACACTGACAGATTATGTTTCTTTTTGTCGTCTGGAGAACGTACAGAAGGACCGCATGATCGAACAGTGTGACTAAGCTCCTAAAATAGAATCTCTGAAGAGTAGAGACATCTGCAGAAAAGAGACAAGGGAAAGAAGGAGAGAGATAAAATGGTCTGTCTCCATTCCTCTCCCACCTGGAAGCTCTGGAGGACACCCGTTATGGGAAGCTTCTGAGGAGCAGAGAGACTTAAAGAAGCATGAAGATGTACAATCTTATGTGTTTGTCTTGTTGGGATCTCTGTGTAATAGTCTGTTGGATGGAAATGGTGTGGGTCAGCAGTTATTCCAAAAATACAGGTGGTCAAACAACCGCAATATCAAACGCAGATATGCATACATGTACGTTTACAAGCTAATTTAAGCCGCCATTACCACAGTGTTTGACTTTGCTGTAAGTAAACTGCTATGGTAGAACTCCTCTTACAATTTTGAGAAGTATATTCCATTCTAAAACTGCGCAACTCTTGTTTATCTCACAGTATTTTTTCCTATCTTTTGGTATTTGACATACATCTTTTTATTTTTCTTATATTTTATAGGTTTTTTTTTCAATATTTGCTCTTATTTTAATATTTACCTAGTGTGTTATACATATTTCCCCCAAGAAAATGTGTTGTATATACAAAAAAAGTACATGGCAAGAAAAATAGTTTGAGTCTGTTGTAATGTATTCTTTGAATTGCCACTAACACACCGGCTGTCCTGTTATCATCTGATCCAACTGTGGAAGACGGAAAATGGAAATCCACAAGCTATGCTCCATGAAATCTTCATGGATTTTGTTTCATCTCCCTGAAAGCCTTGTGCTCTCGCTCAAGCCAGACCACCTCTAATGGCTTGCTTATAGCAGAGAGGATCATTTCAAATAACACTTTCTTATGAATTTATATCTTTCACCAATAATGATGGTTTGCAAATGTGTAGTTTGACGATCATTTCATAGCGCTCAGGCTGAATACTGGCCAAGTCTGCAGTATTTCACATCTTTTCTGTAAAAAACAGTCAAAACTAGTTAATGTTAAAATGTATCTCCTAAAGCAGGTGTCATAACTTATTTGTGACTATATATTTTAACACAGAATAACATCCACTTCTACAGTTATTCCCTTCATCCATCAGAATGTGTGCTTAGCGATCGTGTTCAATCCAAACACCCATGCTTCACCTGTAATTGAATCTGCATTTTTTGAAACATGTACATAGTAAAGGTACATCAAAAGCAAACATTAGGCAGATATCACATGTATCACGTGTATGAACCCAATAGATCCTGGCAACATATGATATAAAGTCACATCTACAATGTAAACGCACTGACCCATCCCCTCAGGCACACAGGGTATCACACAGAGTAATCCTACCACTGGTAGCTGTAATAACTTTGCTGACAGTAATAGCTGATCTTGCTCCCTGTGCAGCGGGTTAAATCTGAGGCTTAAAGTAACACACAATGGCTCTGCGCAGAACCTCCTAAACCTTGAGCCGCCTTCTTACACAAAACACACTCACACACAGTCCACTCACATCCTCAGAGGGCATTTCAGCACAGTCAATTAAATGGGTTTTAATGCTTCTTTCCCTTACAAGTCTAACCTAGCTATTCAAAATTCCCTTCTCATGGAAGTTGGTTCCACTTTGTTTGTCCATCTACCTGATCAGAGACATTTCCCAGACGTGGGACACACAATTTAGAAATGTATTTTTCCCTGTCTTGTTTCAGTTATCTGTAGATGACAGATATCACGTTCTATTTAGGCACCAAGCCTTCCAAACGCCCATTCATAATCCTCCTTCCTCCCACTATGATTAATTATATTGAATTGAGAATGACTGTTGGAAGTTCTACATCCGAGAACATGTCATTTATTATAATTGTTATGGACATTATTAGTGTGACCGGGCATCAATTACTATCATTGTTATTATTTTGATATCGAGTGAGCTCCATTGGGTGACTATTGATCAACGCATTGTGTCAGCAACCATGTTTCACAGTAGGAAGACATGGCGTCTTATTACATTACTGTTTTGTCCTTGGCAGACATAATTGCTTCCGCCATTCTTTTTTTTCTTTTTTTTTCTCAGCCTCCCTTTCTCTTTCTACATTGTGTTCCTGCACCTTGCACCTTGACATACAGGGGCTTGGCTAACAATATTGTATAATATTTTTCTTTCTTCCCTTTGTGTGTGGATGTCCTCTTTCAGCATAATTGGACAGGCATTTTGGTATAATTGTGGACTTTTAAACAAAAAGGGGTTAGTTCTGCTTTGGTGCCGGGATGTTTCTTTTAGCTTGACTGATTTCAAACTGCCCCTAAAACAGGGAATTCATTCATTAGTTTTTAACTGAATGCTTTGTTTTAAAGTTGCATGCAAATAACTCTTGGCTGGCACATTGCCTTCCAGTCATGAAGCAGGATGTTAAAACAACATAACTTATCATTTTTACATTTTGTTTTTTTAAACATTTTGAATAGACAATTTTGTCAGCTTTGGAGGTTAGGTGCTGTAGAGATGTTTCCCTTTGGACAGAACTAATGGTTTCCCTCTGTTTTGTATATAAGCTAAGCAAAGCCAAATACGCGGTGATGGCAAAGTCTGTAGGGACTTGGCTTGAGAACTGGAAGGTCACTGGCTCAAGTCCAAGAAAGATCAAGTGCTACGCAAGGCAAGGCACCATTCCCCACACTGCTCCCCGTCCAGGGGTGGTTATATGGCAGCCTAGTGCTCCTAACACTAGGATGATTCAAATGCAGAATGTACATTTCCCCATGCTACTGTAGCTCTAGATTCATTTTCATCATACAGACATAAGAGTGGTTATAATCTTTTCAAACAACTCAGCACAAAAATAAAAAAGCACATTTCCCAACAATTCAAATAACTCTTATACTCTTTATAGTGTGTCGATTGGTTGTACTGGCCTTTGAAATGTTTGCAGAATCCCTTAATATCCTGTTTTATTGTTACGGATTATTGCTGCTCTCGTATAACTCTCAGCACGACAATAGAACTGTTACTTTAATATCATTGCTAACAAAAGGCAGTCTATCCTTATGTTTGAAGATACAGTTAAAAGAGAAAAGTCATTCACACAGTGCGTCTGTGCCCCCCTTTACATCAAACATGTAAGCCAACCCACCCACTGAGAGGCTTGTAGGCTCAACAGGGATTTCTGACGTTTATCCAAAACACTTTTGGCAACCTGTTGGCTTCGCAAGGTTATTTTTTAAAAAGGGATGAGGTATGATTTCAGACTTGAAACATTCCTTGAAACATATGAAGATTGATTATCTGGGAATGTGAAATTGTCTCACCTTTTTTTTGTCGAGAAATAATGACTGAAAGTTTGCAGTAGAAACTTCCTTAAAACATAACAATCACATCTTATTTTTTTAAATATATCTTCTGGTGTTTTATTTTTGTTCTTTTTCAGAATAGCAGAAACATGAATTTTATATTCCGTCACCTCTGCAAACCTCTCACTTCCAGAACCCCGGTGCCCTTTTCTTTCTATCCGACACTCGCTCCTCGTCTTTACATCTCTCCTCAGGATAAAACATTGCCTTCTTTGACATGCAAAACAAAGTTGAGGGAGCACCAAAGGAGGTGTGTAGTACGGAAAGGTTTGCCCCTGCCGTGGGTGTCAACTTTTTTACCAGTGTCAGACTTTGACCTTTCATTCTTCTGTTATATTTACAACTTCTGAATACAATGCTCCGATTAAGTGGCTGAGGCAAAATAAAAATATCCTCTCCACACCTAACATAGTTAACATGGCTGAACTGTGAAAACTAAGATTTTCTGAGGTGAAAAATATTCTAGATTGAAGTAGTGAGTGATGGAGGAGGGAGGCGGAGGATGCCCAGGACAGTGTGTGTTTATTTCTTAACAGTGATCCTTTGATCTGCCAAAACATAAATATTGATCTTCTTCCCAATTCCTAGTCCAAGGGAGATCATGGAGGTCAATAACATGTTTGAACTATGAGCAGTGCTTGCTGGGGCTTCTATGGGAGCCAGGGCAAGATTTTTATTCTTCTCGAAACCACAACTTTTTATTAAAGTTTCGCACTCCGGTTTAGACTTTTTGCGCTACATAGTTATAGTAATCATGTTCCGAAAAAGAATATTATCTTCTTGAGACCAATTTTCTAGATCCGAAATCAACTTTTATTCCTCATTTCCCAAATTGAAATGGGAGGGATGGAGAAAGTTTATTTTTACTTTATTTCATCATAGGATTGTTCTCAATTTCCAAGCCTCTTATCAACAATAGAGAGGCATTATTATCTGCCATCTGCCAAAGATTCATACTGCGTGCATGGACTATACGCCCCATTACCCAAGATAAGTGATTAGTTTGAAATCAACTCCCTTTTTGCTGCATACCAGTGTTGTGCAGGGTTTTGTTTTTCTCTGGTTTATTGAGCTGAGCACTGCGAGGAATGGGTCTGCATCATTAGGTGTACAGTAGAGAGCACTCTAAACTTTCAACAGGCAGCTGTTGTCTCGAGTAATAATGGATGGAAGTGGGCAGTTTGTTACATGGAGATTGGGAAGTTAGGCGATATGTTGCATTTGATCCTTATTATCCTTCCTGTTCTTCAACCACACTTCTTGTAAAAGTTTCAAGTTTGGGAATAAAGAAAATTGAAAACACCTGCCATCCAGTCGAACATTATCAACATCTGGACAAGTATTTCTGCATGAAAATACTGCGCAGAACCGACCCTGTTTTAGGGTGTCACAACTCAAGCTGTTTAATAGAACAGAACAAGGTATTTGCTGTATCTGACAGTGTGGACTTGAGTTCATACCCCTCTCATCTGTTACACTATACCTGCGTGTTAATAAACCTTAGCATCGCAGCAATGTTTTCCTCAGCTGCTGCTCCTCCGTGTCCATGGCTGTCATATTGTCTTCTTCCCTCCCTACAAAATAACCAAACGGCCCCATCTTCAACTAAACTTTTTTCTGGCCCGAGGCTATACTTCAGATATGCCAGCAAATACCCAAACACCAAGGAAGCTTCGAGTCTCTGATTCCCCTTTGGTCCTTATTTTGTAAAACAAAGGCGTGTGCTGTGTTATCTCAACAATTGATTTAAAGCCCTGTTGGAGCAGTGCGCAGTTGTACTTGAATCTACCTTGACATGCTGGAGCTGCGAAACTAGCAACATGCCCTCTGAACTCCTCTCAAAGAGACTCTGTATATGAAATTAACTTTTTTTTAAAGCGCAACAGTGTTTCGCAGCTGTACTGAGATTGTTTTCAAGAACCGATTGCTTTGCTTTAACCCATCAACCCAACCTCTAGCCCCCAGCGCTAACCCTCAGCCGCCATGCCTTTCCCCTCATGTAACAACTGTTGAACCAGGAAACATTATATCCACTGTGATACCATTCAGACAACTCGTGGACTATAGTTCATCACTGGATTAGGGCCATCTCCCTACACGACAGCTGTTCTGCTATGAAGGCTCTTGGAGATTATTGAAGAAACCGCATGCTCTGTAACAAACATACGGGCACACAATGTAATCTCATCAAGTGATTAGAATCTGCATTGTGTCTAGATACAAATGAAAGAGAAAAACAAAGAGGCAGAGAACGAGGGGGAATTGTTGGAGAGAAATTAAAGGCATAATCTGTATGTTGTGTTTGTACGGATTCCAGGGACAGACTATCTTTTTTTTTTGTTTTTAAATCAAAATGCCAGCTCTTAAGCTTTACTAATAATATACGCAATGTCTTGTGCAACATCAAGTTCCCATATGGATTTCTTTCACAGGGGGCAGATGTGAGGATAGAGTAAGGGAATGCTTTTAAAGAAGAACTTTGATGATTTTCAAACGGCTTTGAAAGGAAGCCATCATTTTTTGGCAGATACCACCCACATTGCAGCAATACAAAGCATTTCCCCCCCCCCTTTTTATTTAAAGTGAAGGTTCACCCAAATCCCCCTAAAAAACATATTCTTTCACTCACTTGTGGCATTGTGACATCAGATAGTTGGTTTATTTAATATAAAACTTGGAGTTTCATTTGTGGCGTTCAATGGGTAAAACATAATGGCCATAATTATGGGGAGTCATATACTGTATATATATAAATATAATATATATTTGAGAGGAAAGAAAAACACTTGTTAAAACAATTAAAAAGACAGAAAAATGTTATTGTCTAAAATGATTTGTATTTCAAGCAACATTTGGGGTGAAATCGAAATCAGAGCATTTTGCAATCCATATTAAAAAGTTTCACCATATGTTTTGCTGTTAATGAACATTATTTAAGGATAGAAAAACACATTTTGCACATATTGTCTTTCGTTCATGTGTTTTTAAAATTGATTTACTAGAAATAATTAGTGAGATTGTGAGTGAACTGGTCCATATGCTAGCATGTGAAACGATGATTTTGTATTGTACCTTAGAGAGAAACAATGATCCCCCTTGCACTGCAACCCTTTTCCCTCTATCGCTACAGCAAATTGCTCAGGTCAACATGCCTTTCTTAATAACCGTCATATATTTACTGAAACACATACACGCACCAACTCTAAAACACACACAAACATGTGCGCACACAGAGCATGTACTCCCCACCATCCCCTACTAATTAGGAGCTAATTATCTAGGCAAGTGTAAACAATCTCAGCAGATGGCAAAAAGCGTGGCATTAGCACTAATGACCTTGAGCAGTGTGAGGCCTTGGGCTTCCATTCAAGAACAGAATTTCTCGTTATGATATGCCCCACTATCATTAAAAGCCACACATATGCACACACACATATGCACACACACGGTCAACCAAGGTTAATATTAAACCAGCTTTCATTGAGCTCAAAATTATGTTTTGTTTCCTCATAAAGTTAACAATATTTTCAGAGGCTATTTTAAGCTAAAGATGTGGAAATTAGCAATATTTTCCAGTTAAGGTCCTCAAAAACATAATTAAATATATTGTATTTTACTCGTGCATATATGGCTTTTCTGTCCGAGCTGCGCACTAATTTCACTTGCTGATGGCTGAGCATCTGGACGTGGAGAGGACATAATAAGTACTTTGGAGAACTGTTGATAATGAACCACAGTTAATGTATACTACTCTTAACAACTCTGTTTATGTATGAGCACTTCGATCTCATTACAACATCCAGCCGCTAATGTCTCTGATGATAATTTTCTCTGAGTGTTTTTTTTATTTTACTTATTATATTTTGTACTTAAGCATCATCTATGAGATTTTGTGGTGCGCAATACATTTATATCATCTGCTATCCTGCATATGGCCTCGTTCTGGGATTGGATGAACACACATATCCCTGTGAAAGGATTTGCAATACACCTTCACCCTATTATTAACTGGATTGCAGCAAATGGAAAACCCTACACACGATTGTCCAAAAGGCAGGGTCTATAGGATGAGGATGCTGTGACTGGAATAATGTATGAGATTGTGGCAAGGATAAAGAAACATTTGTTTACAAGGCTGTGCATCTAAAAATATCCATCTTGAAAGTACACATGATCATAAACATGATTTTCTCATCTGTACCTCTGCTTGTGTATACATAGGATTACAATTCAGCCCCATCCCTGCATGCCCCATGATGTACATTGCATATTTTTTATTTGAATTGAATCCAAGTGTATGCCATGCACAATGGCATAACGATATACAGTAATACACATTGGAGAATTGAAAATGTTGAAGAACAACTCATGTACAGTAATGAAGTCTATTAGGTGTGCGTCTCATTGAGACCTAAGGTGACTAATGAACATCTCCACTCCTCTTAGCGTGGCTGTACAGTACCTCAGAGCAGCTCATTTAAATCTCCCCCTGCGGTGCCCAACTTCTACCTTCTCTTTTCTTTATTGATGTAAAATATAGCTAGTCATTCCTTGCCATAGAGTTGTCATAACACACAATCATGCTAATTCTAATGTGTCTGTTCCCTGTAATCAACACAGGGTTGTGTTACATTCAAAGGGTAGCCCTTGCTGGTATTCCAATCTCTAAGTTTACTGTATATCCCTTCTACCCCAGAATTGTAACTCCTGTGCGAACATATATGTAATTTTGTGTTATGTTTTCGGCAGTGAAGCATTTATTATACATCCTGTTAGTCCTGCATGCTCTCCTGCCTCAGTGAGTAAGAAAGAAGACTAGAGTGGGAGTTGGTCACGATAGAGAACAAAGTCTCATGGAGGAAAAAGAAGGTGAAGAGAGGGAGAGCACAAAAAAGCGGAAGCAAAGAGGCTGCATTGTGTGACCCCCATCTGGGACATAAATGGCAAAGGCAAGCGTCTTTTGGTATCGTGCTTTTGAAGGACCTTAGCCCTTCATCTCCTCCCGCCCGCCCAGCTTGGCAAAGGCCATTCTGCCCTTTTTCTTACAATGACAACACTCTTCTTCCCTGGACAATGCACCATAAGGCAGTGTTTGGCTCTGATCTGCATTATAAAAGAAGCTTGATGCAGCAGGTAAGAATAGGACAGGACAGGCTAATTGCAGCAAGGACACAAGCTCACTTTCCTTGTTGTTAGACATGTGGAGACAGGTAGAGGGCAGAGAGAGAAAGAGAGCTGGTTCTAAAGAGCGTTTTAGTTTGGAGCTGAACAATAAGTCAATTTTAATTGGCCTTTAAAGGCTAATGATAGTTAAAGGACCTAAAGAAAACATTGGTGTAGTTTACAGCATGTTTAAATAACACCTGAGCACTTGACTGTGAATAGGTTGGGAATGAATCAGGAAGACAAATGTGATTGAAGGATTTGTGAAGAAGAAGTAAACTGAACAAGGACACAGCCGTTCATGTGCACACGTGACCATGGCCACCAAAGTTGAACCGAAACGTGAATGAGAATTTTTTCCACAAGTAAATGTTTATTTCGCCAATTCTAACCCACAAGATGCAAGTAGAAGGTAGGCAAATGTTTATTTTGAGCATCTGTGTGTGTGCACTCTCTCTGTTAAATTAATTATAATAGTATTAAATCCAGTGCATAGCAACTTTAGTCCCATGTTTGTTTTTTGGCGATTTCCATCTAAAATGACAACACTAAACTCACTTAATAATTTGCTGAGATCCGGTATGTATTATATACACAACTTCCTGGTTCCAATTTTCGGTGATATTTTATTTTACAACCAATATGATGTTCTAATAATCATGCTTAACATTCCACCACCTCTCTACATGCTGTAGTTTGGAGTGAATTGTCAACGTGTTCCCCCAATCATAGCAATTACTTTGAGTACAACACCATCATAACGGATAAAATAAAGCTACAAAAGACACATAATATACTTTCAAGGTTGAAATGTAAAAACATAAGAAAGCAGAGTGATACAAGACGGTGGCATGAATGTAGCATATTTTCCTTTATGTTGAAAAGATATGAGCTATACTTGTATAGATGCAGCACAATATATTGTAGTTTTTCACAAAGCGTTCCACTGCCAATACTTCAGCTCCAGCTTTTATTAGACTCAAGGATTCATGTTCGGCACTTTGCTACTGGTCCCTCAAGGGCCCGCTTTGTATGCATTTTGCTTTTTACTCTGCAAAAAAAAAGTGTCTGTTTTCTGAAGTCCTGTTGGAGCAGCATCATGGCACAGCACTGATACTGCTGATATCATTATTCTAATTGACAGCTAGAGACCGATGTGGCTGATATTTTGTGGTGTTGAATATATGTTGATCCATACCTGAGCTGTGACTGCATGAAGTGTGGAAGAAATGGAATGTGTCTCGTCAATGCAATGTGGGGAGATTGTGACAATGAAATGGGAGCCATCTGATATAGGGCGGTGATGCTGGAGGGTGTGAAGGGAAGGGAGTGTGCGCTAGAGTGTGGAAAGTTGAGTGCTGGAATACGGTGCAGATAATGTATGTGCATGCACGTTGTGTGACATACTGTATGCCATACCTCCGCGCTTGTGAGCCTGTGGGTTCTTGCATGTGGGAGGAAGCAAAAAGACAGCCAATAGGATGTCAATCACAGGTGCTTCAGCTGTCACGGCAGTGCTGCTCTTGAGGGATGGCTTGACCTTCAGCAGTGACAAGGGAGCAAGGCAGCACAATTAGACTTCACTTCTGCATCGCTTCTTCTTTCTCACTTCCTCTCGCTATTCACAGACATCCGGCCACACCTATCTCTTTTCAATAGCCATAGTTCAATGTCTCCTGTTCAAACTGAAGACAAAGTAGAAACAGGCAGGGACATGACACACACCTTCATTGATAGAAAGAGATTTACAATGCGTGTTTAAGTTGAAGGCTAATGAAAGAGCAGTTAAAGAAACTGAGAAAAATACAAGCAGAGATCAAACCATCAGGTTAGTCCAATTTATATGAAGAGAATGTGAAGGGAAAATGTTTATTCTCACTTTTACTTTGATTATTTCATATTTTCCTACTAGCACCTTCAGTTTTATCTTTCAAATACCAGGCGGGTAATTTGGCCAAACTGTCAGGGTTGGTTTCAACTCGTGTGGATCCACGTTTGGTCACTGCATGTTTTGACCGGTCACACTAAGCAGGAAAAGGTGGAATTAATATTGTTAATGATGATCAATTCCAGTGAGCCAGCACACACCAGGGAGTAGATTGAGCTATAGGTATTAAGTACAACTGTGCTTTTCCTCCTTCAACATAACAAAACATTTGATTATTTTCTATTTTTAAATGTTTTCAGTGATGAGAGAAAGAAAAGGTTAGAAGAAAGAGTGCAGAGTAGTAGTTAAATTAATTTAAATACACATACATTTTTTTCCGAGTATTAATTCCCAAACGAAATATAATTAAACCAAGCAAATGTTCTTCTATTAGCCTAATATTTAGTTCAGTGTATTAAAGACCACATAAACGTGAAGAGGTTCTTTGATTTGCAATTATAGCAGCCCAGATAAGTATGGCATATATTTAAATCTTGCAGATTTGTAAGCTAATAACTCTAAGTTTAATGCAAATTCCAATAAGTAATATCATCTTTTTTTTTGCCTCTCGTTAGGTGGAAGGACTAGAAATAGGACGCAGTCTCTACAGGGTGATTTCTTTTAATGGTTACTATAATTTTGTACCTAAATAAATTAGGATTTAAAAGCAATCTGTTTCTCAAATGGCTCGTAAAGGGAACATACATTTCACCACCTACAGTAAGCATGCCACCTGGCCCCCCTTAGGTTTAGGCTGAGGCCCGAATGTTTACAATGTCTGGCTCCACCCCTCTTTAGCTGCACATACAGTCATGGTCAAGTAGGGTGCTGCCTTTGAACTAAAAGGTTGGATGTTTAATTTAAGATTAAAAGATCAAAGTGATAGGGATGAATGAAAGGGGATTTAAACATAGAGCTCAAAGGAAGTGTATATATATATATATATATATATATATATAGTTGTACAGAGAGAAGGGATGCTAAAAGAAAAACTAACAAATAGAGGGGAACTTAAGAGCGAGGACATCAGGTTGCTTATGAAAGAAAATGGAAATAGAGTTTAGGATGGGTAAAGGACTGGTGACGGCCCACATTGCAAGGCGAGGTTGTGATCTTCGCCTAGACGGTGATGAGCGCAGGACCTCTGATGGATGGTCCAACCTCGTCCCTCTTTGGGGAGTCATTAGGCAGAGAGGTTTTGCAGGACTGTCTGAACACAGTGTGTAGTGCCACTGCCTGTTCATCACATGGCTGCTGTGTCGGTCGACACCACGAAGAATAACATACCATATGTGTGCTATAGGAAGTGAGGATCTCTACAGGTACAATCTATAAGTCATAACCTCCTGGAAAAGCCTTTATCAAACTTTTACTGCGGTATATGGGCTGAAAATGGTTGATGATTGAAATCACAATAAAGCTGGATTTTTTTCTTGGTCTAACTATGAAAAAACAATTCTACTTTCAGTTGGATTCAGTGGGTTCTATGTAGACATTATGTTTCAGCGCTTCACACACTGATAGGGTCTACTCAAACACTCAGTGATACCCAAAGTGGCCTCCAGCATTGGCTTTAGCTCAGCTTTTTTATTCTAGTATGAATTGGATACCACCATGTGGCACAGATACCGAGCAAAAGGGCAAACTTATTTTCTCTGTGCGGTGCCGTTAAACCAGCCAAATGGCGCCTGCATACAGAACTGTAAATGCACACATGTGCCTCAGATGATATAAAATCTTTTTTTTTCCAATTACTCTCCGTGATGGGCATTTACTCTCAAAGGATGATGGGGAATTCTGCGGTTTCAGAAGCTTAAGGCAGATTAGGATCCTGACAAATCATACGTTGTTTTTTTTGTTTTTTTTACCAGGACTAAATATAATGCCTGGAGCTAAATTCATACGAGGTGCTGCATAAATACAATTTCTCGTTTCAAGAGAGAGTTAAGAATGTGATTCAAAAAAGAAAAAAGTGGAAAAGTGTTTCATGAGTACAATGATAGTCATTTAAGCGAGATATGGCCAACCAGCAATATAACATTTGGCTCAGGTCAGCATATCGCTCGCTTGTCATGTTGGTGTGTATTAGGTCTCTTCAGGACCGCTGGGCATTATGCGGTGTGATGGAAAATGGGCAATGTAAACTGGAGTGCATCTTACATAAATCACATGGAGAAATGTTTTTTATATTTTATAAAGTGGTGGAGGAGAGTGGCCCTCTAAGAGCAGTGGAGTGGCGGAGTGTGTGTTTTGAGTGTCCACTTTTAGACAGATGCTCATCAAACAATGGCAGACACGGTAACGGAGGTGGGCGGCAAACCTATCAATCATAGCGCAGCCAATACACTTCCATTTGAGGAAGCTGTCAGTCACCTGAGAGGTGCAGTAATGGTATAGTTGTCACCAGAGAGAGAGAGAGAGAGAGAGAGAGCGAGAGATTGGGAATGGGCGTTAGAGTAAGCAGATGGAGAAAAAATAATTTGGTAAACTGGAAAAGAGCTACTACTTTCCAAGATTGTTCCGGAAGTTTCTACCTATGCAATGTAAATGCAGCCATAGCTGTGTGTGTGTGTGTGTGTGTGTGTGTGTGTGTGTGTGTGTGTGTGTGTGTGTGTGTGTGTGTGTGTGTGTGTGTGTGTGTGTGTGTGTGTGTGTGTGTGTGTGTGTGTGTGTGTGTGTGTGTGTGTGTGTGTGTGTGTGTGTGTTTGTTTGCTATCCTTGCTATTTTCCTCTATTTTTTTTAAAGGAATATTGTGACAATTTAAGAATTATGCAAACAAACCTTGACTGTATTCGAATGTCTGTATGGTAAATGTAAAGCTACAGCCAGATATTTACGGTGTATAACTTAGCTTAGCATAAACAGAATCCGGCAAGCTAGCCTGCCTTTCTTCAAATGTAGCAAAAGTCACCTTCCTACCCTGGAAAGCTCATAACTAAATAATTATTAACCTTTTTTTAATTTTAAAACTGAAACCAGACTATTACTTTGATTATCTTGATGTTGTGTCTGTGATGTTGCTTGATTGTAATTAAATGAGAGTTTGATTGATGTTCTTATCAAACTCATGGTAAAAAAATAAGACTATTGTCCTACATATGTTTCCCATCCAAACAGTGTTTACTTTTTAAGGCAAGTTTAATTTTGCATTTTCAAAATTAAAAGAAATCTATCACCTACTATATGCAAACTGTGTTGTATTATACATTTCCTGCAAGCTGTGATTTGCAGCCGTGCATAATTTCCTCTTGCTATTTTTGAAGTTTCATTAATCAAAAAAATAAACGCCACACTTCAGAGAGCGAGAAGCATGTGGGAGTTACACTTTTAGATGTAATGTGGCATTAACAGACATTTGTGAAACTTTTTGCCGACACAGTTCGTCATCCGCATGTAAGTATTGAATACAAATTACTTTTGGGGCATTCTGCTAACCATTCTTTCCTGGTGTTCAAACTATAAATGGTGGTTCTCCAAGGTGTCAGGTTCGAGAGGCTTCAAGGAAGGAAATCATTTTCCCTATCTTTACTTTTCAGCCACGGTTTCTGTATACCAGTTCAATAAGGGATCAATATTTGATCCAGTTCTGTTTCTTGAGGTTCGCAGCATTCAGAATCAAATGCCATCTTGTTGTTTATACTTTCTTCTCCATGTCATATTAGACAGGAGATCAGAAAGCGAAACTCAGTTTGGGTGAAACTTACCATCTCTCTTTTAATCCATGTTTTGCTCCCCTGTTGATTGAAAGTTAAAAAAAAACAAACAAGCTGAATCTCTCTACTTGCCCTTTCAACACATTTCTCTTTGGGCTTTAAATTATATTATTTTTTTTCCACCAAAAGCAATCTTTACTCCGGCTGTGTTGAGGGGAAAAAATGTTGTAGCTCAACCTGAATAACTAAATCCCAACAACAAACAGTTTCAAACTGACTTCAAAACTCTTTCTGTCTGAACTTTAAAAGAATGTTGTTGAAGATAAACTCCTATGAATAATATATTTTTTTAATGTAATGGTACAGATCAGGGTTGACATACAGCTATTCACAAGAACTGTGACACTCAAAGTTATGAATGGAAACTATTATCAGTTGACAACCCCTACTTGGCCTCCCTCAACTCTGCTGCATTCATTCCTTCCTAGAAATCTATTTTTCACTTTATCATACGCTGCCTTCATAATGTTGTGACCAGAAGTTAAAATGTGTCCTTGCAAACAGCATTTAATTAAACCTGAATGTCCATTTATCCAATGCGGTGTGCAGGGTTGGTGGTTCAAGCCCCGGCCCCTCCTGTCCAAATGTCCTTGGGCAAGACACTGACACAACATTTCTCCCCCATGCCAGACAATGTATTGTAAGGGCTTCATATCACTGTGGTTTTATCACATCATCTTCATTGGCAGATGAGTTTGCCTAAAGTTTGAATTTTCTTCAAACATCATGGGACAAGAAATACCTTTTTTCACTCTGTTCATCATCCTTTGAATTGCCAATCCATGAATAAATACAAGCAGTGCATTTTTAACATTTTTAATGTTCTATCTCATGTTAATAACAGTAGTCTCATATTTGGGACAATTGGTGTTGACTTTAGGGTTGATTTTAAAGGTTATTTTTTTCTCTCTCAAAACGTTTACCACATTAAGCCAGCCTTTCTGACCATCAACAATGGCTATTATCATGGCTGCTCTGTTTGCTGAACTCCTGCCATCTCTGTTCTGTATCTCTGCTTATGATAATACTTAGTTTAAAAAAAATCATGAATGCTGTGAGCAAAAACTTGCTATGTGCTTGTGCTACAATAATGTGCCAGGACAGATTGTCTTGCAGAGTATAGGGCATAATTTGACAGTAAACTGGCAAGGTGCACATTATATAGAAACTCTGCCCACTGCCTACTGCCTGTGATTCCAAAAACATATATTTTAAAAAAGTAAAATATCTAGTCTTGCTATGATACCCAGCTAGCTAGATTTCTGGCTTAAGAGTCTTTATGTGCCGTGATGTAAATTAAACCCTCGTTTTTCCCCATAACCTTAACTAAGAATGTATAATACAGTTTAGTATTTAGAGAATGTTTTTATACTGCCGGCCTCATAATGACACATTCAGCCCACTTTCTTCTATTCAGCCTCGTCTTTTATGCTTTATCCATTTTCTTCTCATTCCATCCTGTGATCTGGGTATAGTAGCACAATAAACTGCAGTCTCCTCACAAATAACACACAAATTCAAGGCTTATTAATTAAAGATTACTTTGGCTCTGAATAGCCAATGTGGGCTTTTATTTTGTGCCCATATACTGTAGAGCACAAAAACCCAAACAAAAATGGAACAAAACATTGACCCTGCAGGAGTAAAAAAGACTACAGTAGAGCTTTGAAGTTATGAGCAGAAGTTATGACCCCCTACTAATAAGTAAAGATGAACTTTTTTGTAAAGAAGTATAACAGAAGCAAATCACGAAAACGCTTTGAATACTCCAGCATTAGTCCACTTGTGCTGAACTTGTAATCCTTCCTGCTGCTCCATTTTGGATCTCCACTTATAAATAGGTACACAATGGAAGCAATCAGAGGGGGAAGGAAAGCAGGGGGCAAGCCAACCATGATTGCTGAGGAAGAACACGGCAGGAGGTAAAAAAGAAATGTATGGCAGAAAGTAAGAAGGAGCTAATTGGCTTGCTGAGCAGTGAAACCAACCCCATCCATTCCCTTAGCTTTATTAAGACATGCCCTTCATTAGGTGAGCACAAAAAGGACACGGCAATGATCACATTCATCCCGGGGGGGTTGAGGGGAGGAGTCGGGGGGATACTTATAGTCTATGTATGTTTGCCTGTTTCGCAAGGGGACAGAGGGGGGTCTCCTTGTTTATATGTATTTGCCTTTGTGCGAGTGCGAGGATGAGCAAAAAGCCGCCAACAGAGACAGGGAGGAGATGGATGAGGTGGGCGACGTAGGTACGCATGCAGCTCTATTTGTGTGGAGTATTTATCAAGATCACAGCGGCACATTGTTCGTGTGTGTAGGAAAGACATTCACTTGTGAGTGTACACCTGCTGTGTGCATGAACGCAGGCATGGCTTTACACAGAAACACAGACTAATGGACACAGGCACACATGGATGCACCCACAGACAATCAGCAAACACATATTACATTTATTCAGCTGACACTTTTACCCAAAGCGACTTACAATAAGTGCATTCAAAAGTGCACACATGAGCGTTAACTCTTTTATTTTACTCCTTCAATCTGCGCATCGCTGGTGGCCACTGTGGGAATACAGATGGAAAGGAGCTTTTAGCTACATGCAGGTGCAATACATATACTGTGCATTGCTCCAGTTGAATAAACAATAGGATACATTAATGCAGGGCATTTATCATGTAGGCGAATTTTCTGTCATTGTTATAACAGGCTTCAGGAAGACAGAAACTGGAAAGATGCCACATTGGCCGACATAATCAGAAAGGAAGCAATGTTAAAATACTTTTATTTTGGCATCTTGACTACTAGATAGGAATATATATTAACATAGAATGAATAAAAAAATGCCAATTCTAGTGCATGAAAAGCTTTCAAACAAGGCTGAGGAGTGGAATTGTTTCCTGCCGTACTCCACAGTGAACAAGTGTTGAATTTGGAGAGATGTTGGATAATGGCCTCTCTGTCAGCCTACCTCAGCTATTAAATGCTTTGCATATTAATCTGCACTAATCATCGTCACTAAGTGGCAATTTAGACAATTGTGCCCCCATATTTTTTAAAACAAGTACTCCTTTGAAACAAATTCAAGCACAAATACAAAGTTTAACAAATATAAATCCGGATCTTTTGACCGTATCTGTTGTCGTATGACCCAATGTGGTGAGCTCTCTCTATAATAACTGACCAAAGTTATTTCAGTAAAGTGAACTGACTTGTGAATTTATGACTTTTTTTGTCATTCTAGATTGGAAATCTTAGCTTTCTCTGGCACCAAACCTCGACATTTGCTGTTGACACTCGTTAAGATTGCACACATAGTTCCGAGGACTGCAAGATATTTAAAAAACGGACATACATTTCAATAAAAAATACAGTAATGTTTACCAGAAGACAACAATGGCCATGCTTTTGGTCAACATCATGCTTCATATAGACATATTCTTTCTATACTAGTGTCTTTCTGCAACCTCTCTTTCTTTTTTTCTGTCTTTATTCTGTTACTTGCAAATAAAAAATCTGGTTGTGGGCTCAGACTGGCCTGCTTTGGTTGTTTGATAAAATGTTTAGGAGTAAGTGTTGTGTCCACACTGCCCATTGTCATTCTGCCAGTGCTGCAAGCCTGCTGCATCCACCTGCAAGCTCTCACTAAGTCCTCCTTCTCGGGGAATTATTCTCTGGCATCTCTCCAAATATCAGTGATATTTACACTGAGTGTATTTGTGCACCGATAATACTGCGTTCACATAATAATTAATCAGTTCCACATGATTTGGCTGACTAAAATGAAATGAACATCGGCCAAGATGAGACAGAAATGTGTTATTCTGTGGCTGACACATGAGCAACACTCTCGCTCAGTTTTTTCTCACATTGAACTATACACTTGGCTCGGTAAACACTAGCACACATTTGGGGTTTATGAAGTTCAGTTTGGTTAACATCTCTTTATAACAATTGTGTGTGTACGTGCTTCCGTGCACATATATGTTTGAATTTGAGTCGCCGCCGAGTAGACTCCTCTTTTCTTTTGCTGGGTCCGTGGTTTTCCTGCTGTAACCTGCCCATACATTATTGAGCACCAACGAACAATGTTCCACAGCGTTAATTTTTCAGCAGGCCAGGGGTGGACTGCAGACACACCCCATCCCATAGCCGTGGGATGGTCGGGTCACTGATGCGTACTGTCTCGCATAGTGTGCGTGTGGACATTGTGTTCATCTATTTCCTCTGACTGCGCTTGTTTCTTCCTACAGTGGTATCGGAGCAAGACTCGGAAGGTTTTCCATAACATAATATAAAAAGACAGTCTTCCATGCTGTCACCATTTAAAAATTACACAATCACTCACTTTAACTGGTGTAGAACATCTTCACTGCATCTCAGACTACATGTAAGATGTGAGCATAATTCCGTCCTGTTTTAGCGAAAAAGATCTATATTGGAGCATAGCAAAGGTTATCTGCAGGGATGTTTCATGCAGGCTTTTTAGCCATATGAGCCTGGTACATGAGATGCTTCTCAGATTGATTGTGTTCCATAATACAGAAATTGATTTGCCTCCATAAACATAACAGCATAATATGCTCAGTGTACTGAGCACCACGCACCAGCACTAAGGAGATTTTTCTTCCTGTATCTTTTGGGAAATTAAACCAGCTTACTCCTGAGCAAACACACGCACATCCCTAAACACACAAACATATTTCTACACATCATTTTTAACACACACGTACACATATTTGCACGTGGAAGGAACTGGCAATCACACCAAAGTAGCAGGAATGGGGAAGTGTGTATTGGCAAACATTCAGTCATATTTTCTTTCATTTTCCACTATAATCTTACCCACACCTGTGTATTAAGAGGTATTTTCTTTGTGCAGCTCCGTTTCATGGCATTAGCTGCTTAGTCTAGGTTTGCAAGTCATTATTAGAGGGGGGAAAGGGATTGCTATGGGGTAAGTGGTAAAGTAAGCATGCGAGCTGAGAGCTTAGCCTGTCGTGGCTAAAGGTTAGCTCATAGATTTACGACTGCCGTCCCTCTTTGCCCAGGCTGCATAAAGAGGTAGACTATTTTAATGTTTGAGCTGCTCTGATTGATCGTGGCCAGACAGTGCTGCGGAGAAGATAGTAACAGCAGAGGAAGAAAACATGAGTTTTATGCTATTTCAAACTTTTCCACATTGCTGTGTATACGGGGCAACCCATCTACCAAGATCAATGGTGTACAACCAGTTCAATTTGTCAAATCTTAAGAAAATAAATATGTAATTGAAACACTTCATATAAATACACATGAAAAAATTAATTATCAAAATATCTGTTAAAAAAATAATCTCATTTTGTCCCAGAAAAAAAAAGATGTCTTTGTTCATTTCTTGTTCATCATCTTGGGGTCCCTTACAAAATGTTGCCTGACCCTTCAGGGGAACATACCCCAGAGTATGGTAAACAGCATCCTAATATGCCAACACTATAGCCACATTAATATGTAGTTTGCTAGATGTGGATGTTTTACAGTCTTTTGTCTCAGCAAATCAAGTCTTAAACTAATAGAATAAGCAAATATAAATAAGAAATGACTAAATAATAATAACTAATAATCTTTTGTTCATCCTCTTCGGCCCATTTAGAGTCCTACTCACGAACAGCACAGGGGCTTTTAGACCCACAGCGCTGGAAGACCAGAGTTGAGAGCAGTGGCTGCCAAAAGGGCCTCATGGGAAATACAGTTGCTGTAGGCAAAGAGGAGGAGGAGAGGAGGAGGAGGAGGAGGAGGAAGAGGAGGAGGAGTCACTGAGCCATGAATTGAACAAAAAGGGCCAACAATATAATACATTAGAGATGTGCCAAAAACTGTGTGCTATAAAGATGTGTGTGTGTTCGTGAAAGTGTATTGGAATATATGGAGTGGTATGGCTGAGTAGGAAACAGCTGATTGCTTACGTAAAATTGTGTCATACGTGACAACACGTGGCAGTGGAAATAAGCAGTTGGTCTTGAAGTGAAGTCTCCTTGGGATGAGGAAATACCAGTCAGCACACCCAGCCACACACACACACACACACACACACACACACACACACACACACACACACACACACACACACACACACACACACACACACACACACACACGTCTGCCAAACAATGACAGAAAAATGTACAGTAGTGTGCTGACATAGCCTATACACACTGGCATATTTTGGAGCTCCTCCATTTCCCACCCTGCACACACACACATGCACGCACGCACGCACGCACACACATACACACACACACACACACACACACACACACACACACACCCTGCAACCACACACCTTCACTCACTCAGCAAGAGGGCTAGACCAGTGTGCTAAATAAAGACAGACAGTGGAACAGATTTTCACACCCAGCAGGGCCATTAGCAGCTCAGTTAGACCACCAGTGAACTTCCATCCTCATCAGCATCACAAACACATACATCCAGACACCTACCATCAAAGATGACACGCAGTTCAAATTGTGTGGAATACAGAAACCTGGCGTAGTCCCTAAACAGACATACAACATTCATTCACATCCAGACAATCATTTAACATGCGTGGTGAATGTACAGTTGGCTGTGCCTACTTTTTAGATATCCAAGTTAAAAAAAATACAAGCACCTGTGTTTGTCTCTATGTGTGTGGCCCCCTGGCTGCACTTGAAATATGTATGCTGTGTCCGGGAGCACTGGGCCCCTGGGAATTGAGCTAGGAGGGAGGTTGCTCCTCATGGTTGCCGGCGCAGCACCACAGCCTTCTGGGAACTGGAAAGTAGCTTGTGAGCGCTTCCACAGCCTGACTTATCTGTGAAAACTCAGCCGTGCGGTTTGCACTTGACTCATTAAAGCTGAGAAAACGTGTCACCTGTAAAGCCGGCAAGCTCTCAGACATATTGGACAGAGCCAAAGCATTGAAAAGATGTGCTTTCATTACAATTATAAGAGGATATTTCTCTTGCAATAGACAAGAGGCACAACTGATTAAACTGGCAACATTATTTCAACACTTATATAACCACTATTCAGCCTGCAAATCTTTCAGTTCAATGTGTTTTCGATGGTTATGAGGGAAAATCCAGATGATCCTCAGAGTTAAATGTTGTTTACAGGGTTAAACAACATTTGTATGAAGTAATTGGTGCATTCCTTTTAAATCCTTCATCTGAAAAGATTCACGCAAAGTAAAGAAATCATAGTTTAAATGGTATAATAGAAACACGATTGAATTATATGTATTATTTAATTTGTTTCAAACTTTTGTGCACTGTTATTTTTTAAAGGAATATACAGTATATCTCTGTTATATTTTATGTGTTTGACATTAAAGCCTAAAGGCTGATGGTGGTAAGGATCATTTTGAAGGGTTGTTTTGACATTTTTAAGTGTATTTTGGAGGGAAATAAGAGAAGTGTCCCTGAGTATAGTTCTTGTTATTTTAGAAATGTATTCTCCAAGTTCTTCTCAATTATGAATTCCCACCTCAGGGCAGGCATTTGTACCTGGCACTGTTCTCATTAATGAGAGAGCTGATTTAATTCACTGTGCTGCAGACTGGGTTGTGAGCGTCCGTCTGACAAACTAACCTGCACGCACACATGCACACACTAAGACACACACATACTCAGTCGACCTGGGCCATGCCCCAGGGGGCATCCTCTGGCATGAGCTGTGCTGTATGCAAATGAGGGGCCTCGCTCACACAATTATTGCTTTGTATTGCACAGGAAGCACACATCAGCATAGCTGTAGCTGGAGTTGGGTTGGGTTTGTGTTTGCATTCATTGAAAGTGAATAATAAATCTTTGTTGATTGAGGATGTGACTCTGAATTTCATGTCATGGTGGTGAAAGAAGTTATTCATAGTATGCACTGCATGTGTCTTATTGGGTGATATACAGTATAATTAAAAATAATTTGGAACAAACTTAGGCCTACCTAACTTTCAAAAAGATAATTACTATATTGCTAAATTATTCCATTTCACAACATATTAATCCAGTTCAGTTATAGTTATTTTGTCATACTGCTGGCAAGTTTAAATAATTTATAGCCAGTGATGCTAAAGGTAATATATAACTGTGTGGGTTAGTTGTGCGTCGATCTGTTGGTAATGCCTCGTGGATCCACTCGGGAGAACTCGGAGCTCCTCTACCTCACCCAACAAGTGAAGGCTGGAGCTGCACGTCACTATTTCCCCCCTTTTAAGGTAATTAACGTTAGCGAAACACCATAGAGTTGTAAGCAGATGATGTTCACTTTGAGAGAAAAGGTGTGCATTTTGAGATTCTTTTAGCTGAAGTGGACCAAGTAAGCTAGTTTACATCATTAGACACATATGTGTAATTGATGTTAGCATTAAACTATCTCCTTGTACAGATATTGTTGCTTTAATGTGTGTAAAAGTGTTTGTGTGTTTGTAAGATGTCCTTACACATATAGGCTAAAATAGATGATTTCATGATATCTGAGATAATTGGGGAAATTATCATTTAGTTAGTTAAGACGGATGCGCAATACGGGTCGGGGATTGACCAACCGGCTCCCACTGCTTTGCTGTCTGTTAGCGTTGTTAAGAGTGATGGGGGCGGGAAGGGAGTGGATCAACAGCTTGAGCAGCTGTCAACTCAACACTGTAAATAACCAACCAAAAACGAACGCTGGTTCATCTTGTTTTGGCATGAGAATAGTTTGGGCAGCGCGAGAGCCTGAGATTGAGAGTGAAAGCGTGTGTCACATGCCAGATGCGTGAGAGTTGGCAACCCTGGTCACTGACTAATTCTAAATCCATTCTTTTTTGTTGTTGTCAATAACAACAGAGAATGCTGGTGCCAATTGTTTTAGGGTGAAAGCAAAAATGACAGATTATTTGAGCACTTGGGCGCAATATTTTGAATTTTGCTTTGCCATAGTACAACCTTATTAAACTTGTAGATAGACAAAGCAACATTAGCATTCAGACAGATGTGCGTACCTGGCAGCCATGCAAAGGTATGTTAAATATTTACTTTGAGCTTTGCTTTAGGCTCTACAATGTCTGAGGGAAATATATGGATGTTGAGCTGCTAAATGCTTAACTACTTTGCTTACCAGCTCATCACTCATTTTGCCTGATGGTTGCTAGACAGGTAGATTACTTAGAGGCTTTTTTTGGCCGCAGCTTCAAATTTGCTAGTTGCAGGCAACGACAACAAACCAAAAACTGTAGTTGCAGGTCATATAACCAAAACAATGAGCTGAAAGAGCCTAAAACTCTGCAGAAATGTGTTTTGGTTAGTAGTAGTAGTAGTAGTAGTAGAAGTAGTAGTAGTAGTAACAAACAAACTATTTGTTTTTTAATGGAACAATAATACTTTACCTTCAATGAAAATGATCATTAATTGCATTAGCTCCGTCCCCACATGTGATATCCCTGGTGAGCTCTTATAGACTTCTTGATGGGAAGGACTATTGTAGATGCACATCGATGATCTATTTTTTTTTTTTGGCCTTGCACCTTCCTAGTGATGATCAAATATCTGTGTATGGGTAGTACGGTATGCTAGCGTTTTGTTTGCATACCCTTGTCTCCCTCTCCTCCCCTGCCTCTCATTTGCCTGCCCCCTCATTCTCTTTTATCTCCCCATCGTAGATAAAAGCACATCGCTGGGGAATAATTAGTCCCGGCCATCTGAAATCACCATTTTACATCTCAATCTTCCCTCATTTGTTACAGTCTATCTTCCTCTGTGCCAGGCATAGTATTAACCCACACTGCTTTAAGAGTTGCCCAAGCACTCCAACTCTTAAGCTACCTCAGAATCTGTTTTACATTTTATCTGTATTTTGAATCTATTAAGCCCCCTGTATGCCATGCTCCCCTCACACATCACTTTTTTTTTTTCGTCAATTACTTAACCTTAGTTTCCCATTTTCTTCTTGTTCATTCCATATTCAATCTTTGCACTAACTTAGACTTCACATCAAAGTATGACTTTCTGATTAGCCGTGTCTGTGTTTTGGCTCGGCTTCTTAAGCTTCTCCCGCTATGTGGAGTTTTTCTCCTTGTTTGACTAGCAAAAGGAATCAGATTTACACAGAGCAGTGCAATCAGGATGGCAAGGGGCACACATTTCGAACTTAAATGCTCAATAGTAATGTGAGTTGAATCAGACGGATCAATACTGTGTGGCGCTTTATTAAGTCTCCTCTGTCTTCTTCTATTTGTTATAAATATTTATTTATGCCCAGCCTCTGGGTTAGCACAGCGCTCAGAAGTCAGAAGCACCAAAGTACTGTTCATAAATATGCAACAAAAAGGTGCTGGAATGTATGAATATTCATTATTGGTTTATTCAGATATGTCGTGCACTTTTGAACCGCAAACAAATACTGTTTATATTCTTTTCATTTATCTTGCTTTTTCTCACAATGCATCCTTGTGTGTGTAGCTTTATATGCTTGGATTTCTTGAAGTTCCTTAACACACTGTAACTGAAAAACAACCCACAAAGGGGTAGTTTATGAAGGTGCACATAAACAAAACAAAAAATATTTCTGTAATCAAATTCTGCCTTCACAAGTTTATCTTATTCAAAGGTTATTCTTTGGGTTGGAGGCTCTGTTTGGTGTTGCTATTTAACAGCATAACCATATTTGCAATGGTGAAAGAAGTACATTGAAGTATTAATACCGCAGTGGAATTACTCCATTCCAAGTACAATTTCTAAGCTGAAACTGTTAACTTAAGTATAAAAGTACAAAAAGGATAAGTCTCATTCTGTATGATGGCCCATTTTAGAATAATATAAAGTAAAGAAGTATCACCTAAATGTACTTCAAGGTTCAAAAGTAATTACTGGTTGTGCAGAAATGATCCTTTTAAAGTATTACAATAATATGGTTATTATAATATTCATTTTTCTTCACCAATATTTTAGAGCATTTCAGCTTTAGAGTTTGTCAATATGGACAAAATGTAGATAGCTAAAATACTGTGTAGATTGGTAATATAGTTTTGCATTATACCATATCAGCATAGCATGTGTTTTATATGTACAAAGCAAATGATAGATAGAATCGGAGGATGAAACCCTCTTTATTAGTCACATACATGCACACAGCAGAGCACACACAGTGAAATTGGTCCTCTGCATTTAACCCATCCTAGTACTAGGAGCAGTGGGCAGCTATCGTGCAGCGCCCGGGGAGCAATGGGGAGGGGGGGATTGAAGGTGTCCGGTGCCTTGCTCAAGGGCACCACAGCAGGGCCTAGGAGGTGAACTGGGACCTCTCCAAGTAGCAGTCCACTTTCCATATTTTCAAGTCTGTTCGGGGACTTGAACCGGCGACCCTACGATTCCCAGTCCAAGCCCCTACTGACTGAGCCACTGCTGGACAGTGTGATTCAATACATGTGAGGAAGTACAAATTACACTATTTCCCTCTGAATGTAGTTAAACGATATTTATAAATGAATAAATATAAAAGTTACTCATTTTGACAAATAAATCTAGAGTAGAATTATGAAGTAGCATAACATGGATATAAATATAGCACCAGAACTGACTTCTACTTGAATACAGGTACTTATTTACTATCCACTGCTGCATATTTGTGTAGTTGATCGACAGTGATTTCAAATGAAAACATAAGGGACAGAAAACCAATTAGGTTTTACCATTTTGTCTACCTCCGTGATAAGATACCTCACACTGTACTGGTATTGTGAATAGTACTTGTGAAAATATGTTGTCATCAAAGCTGTATGAATCGAGAACTCAAAGTTGAGTGAAAGTGAAAACCTTCTAAATCGTCTTTTCCCTCTCACTCTATTTTACTTTCAGTCCTTATATTCCTGCTCATTCTTCCTCCTATCAGTCTACCACTGGTGGAAGAACCAAATATCAGCACTATAGATCATTTTGACAGTTTAATTTCAATGCCTGATTATCAGTCAATTTGATAATTATATTATCCAACCATCCAATTAATGTGTTCTATATTTACAATGATCATCAAGTAAGCTCTCCATTCTCGCATCATTTATCAACGGTGAGATATTAAAACCGCGTGGGACTTTGACAGATTGCGCGTGAGGCTGTTTGATTGAGATATAAAAACCAGTGTGTGTGTGTGTGTGTGTGTGTGTGTGTGAGTGTTGCCATGTTCAGCATGTGCATCACCCTGTGGAGAAGTTCTCGCTGGTCTTCCTCAATCCGTTCCTTCACACTCAACAGAGCGTGCTGAAGAAACACAGAAAGAGCGAAAGACAGAGCGAAACGGAGTGGAGGCGAACGAATGATGAAAGGATTTCATGCCTCCTCCTCGGATTTGCTCCTCTCCTGTCTGCTCCGTCTAGCTGGGAGGAAAGTAGTGCCCCGTGCCAATGAGTTACTGACACACAAACACACAGCGCAGGGAGACACAGGAGCAATCTTCCTCCACTTGATGCCTCTGCCTCCACCTCCCTGTTAGCCAGAGCAAGTCAACATACCCCAAAAACAGTGCCTCGCACACTCCAAATAAGACACGTTCAGGACGAGTTTTCCATCTGGAGTTTGGCAGCTTCATGTTTACATATCAGTGATGAGCAAATTCAGCACAGTTTACTTTGTCTTAGGTGATATCCCAGCATCTGACCATCTACAATCTGTTACAGTCAGATAGCTGTAAGCATCAACAAACCTCTTTGTGCCAATATTTCCTTCTGATGAGTTTCAGTAGTTTGACAACTCCATTTCTGCTCCTCATCTACTATGCCCACCTTATCAGGATGAAAGATGAGTTCACATAAAATGAATTTGCTTCGTATCCCTCTTATCTTCTCGCTCTTTTTTTCCTGTCATTCTTCACTCTGTCTTTATTCTCACGTTTGTGCCTCTGGCTTCGTGGATGTGTGTGGGATTTAAGTGTCTGTTATTTATTTGGATGCTTTTGAGGTAACTTCAATGCCAAACTCTGCTCTATATTTACAGATGACGTGCCTCCCTACTTCAAAACGGAGCCGGTGCGCAGCCAGCTCCACCTGGAACGAAACAGGCTGGTGCTGACCTGTATGGCTGAGGGCAGCTGGCCCCTGGAGTTCAAATGGATCCACAACAGTTCAGAGCTGACCCGCTTCTCCCTGGAGTACAGGTGAGGACAAGAGAGAGATATGCTTGACCGATTGACAGATTCATTGGGTTAGAAAATTCAATTTCTCCAAAATAAAGATGTACTTTTATTAATCCCCGTGGGGTGATTAGAGAATTCTGCATTTGACCCATCCTAGTGTTAGGAGCAGTGGGCTGCGCTATGTACGGCAGTGTAGGGAACAGTGCCTTGGTCAGGGACACCACGGTAGCACTGGTGACCTTCCAGTTCCCAGGCCAAGCCCCTAACCACTTTGCCACCACCAACCCATAATTGCAGTCATACAAAGAGAACATACAGCCCCGGAAGAGACCACTTCAGCATTATAATTTTCTCTTGTTTTATTATTTATAGATATGTCTTTGAATTAAATCACTATTTTATTTGTTTTATTCTATTCTATAAACCAATGACCATATTTCTCTGTGTTGAAATTCAACAAACACTGGAATGGCTGCCATACATGTAGAGATAAAGATAAAGAAACATTTAGATAAAGCTGTATGGTACATATTACTGTTCATTTTCAGTGGTATCTACTTTTTAGATATTTTAGAATGAACTTGCTAAAATCCTAGCCAAGTCACAGTCTATAAGTCACTGCATTGTGGCTTTATTATGACCAGAATTTACAGGAGAAATACAGTAAGTCTTTAACACGTGTGGCATGGTGTAGGTTTGAGTCATACAACTAACTAGGTGAGGTGGATGCAGCTAATCTCAGCTAATGCAATTTTCCCCTTGTATCCTATAATAAAATATAGATATATCTTTTTAAATATCATTTTAATAATTCAGTACCAAAGAAATGAGGACAATAACAACCCAAGAATCACTTAAATTATAGATGTAACTTATAACATTTTAATTTGTTGTACAAGTTTATCAGTTGAAACACACATTTTGTTTGTAGCTCTGTGCTTCGATAAAATATGTGCATTTTTTTAGGTATTGTGTGACTTTGATGGGTTTTTAATAGAATATTTTGCCAACAAAAACAAAAAAAAAGGTACATTAAGGTTTATTAAAGGCCCCAAACCCCCAAGCCCCTTCTGTTCCTGTAGGGCAGTTTAGTATCACTGATATTTGTAGTTTAATTTCCGAATACCCTATTAAATATTGAAAAAAAGAATAGAATGCCTGTTCTCTATTTCCCTCTCTGCCTCTTCCTCTCCCCTCGTGGCTCATTATGACCTCCATCACTCCCTAGAGAGGCCACGCACGAAACGAAACGTGTGAATGAGAGTTACGGCAGGAGATAATCTGTCTTTAATGGTAACTTTAAGATCTGGAATGTGGCAAACCTTTCTTCTAACACACACTGTGCAAGGTGTGTGTGTGTGTGTGTGTGTGTGTGTGTGTGTGTGTGTGTGTGTGTGTGTGTGTGTGTGTGTGTGTGTGTGTGTGTGTGTGTGTGTGTGTGTGTGTGTGTGTGTGTGTGTGCACACGTGTTTCCTGCAGACTGCACTGTAAATGAAGCACTAGACTACCGGATTGAAGGAAAGCTTGCTGACACACACTTTGCTGATCTTAGCTGGACACATGATGTGTGTGAAAATGGCAGAGGGTGAGCGTCCTGCATCAGCCCTATTGATGGAGCTGGGCCTTCCTCCTGACAGACTCTGGAGACAGAAAAGACCAGAGCAGGAACAGCGTGGTAGGGAGGGCAGCAGAGACACTCAGATGCTGCAACAATTGATTACATTGGACTGTACTTGACAATTACACTGTCTGTGGAAGCCTCGGGGCCCCCTTGACTGTTGTTATTGGGTAAGTGATTGAGTGATAGAATGGGTGATTAAACAAACAGTCAGGCACAACGCTGCACACAGTTCTGCATGTGTGAGTGAGTGAGTGAGTGAGTGAGTGAGTGAGTGAGTGAGTGAGTGAGTGAGTGAGTGAGTGAGTGAGTGAGTGAGTGAGTGAGTGAGTGAGTGAGTGAGTGAGTGAGTGAGTGAGTGAGTGAGTGTGTACACTGTATAAAAGCATGGTTAAGACAAAGGGAAATGGACAATTATCCCAAACAGTGGCTTCTTTTTCACCACAGGGTGCTCAGGTATGATGAGAAGTTAGCTGCTAAAAGTGTGATGAAGAAGATACCAACAGCATATAACATGCTCCTGCATAAAATATATTTATACAGCCATTTGTGATGATGCATCAGCTGACCGGTTGAGTATCTTAAAACCACCGTACAATGTACAACAGCTACTTACCTTATCAATAGGAAATGCATAAGAAATGGCAGTAAAGATGCAACCTGTATCTACATAGTGTATCCCTTGTCTATTCCAGCAGTGTTTTGCATGTGACTGCAGGAGGGCTGTTGGTGTGGGTATACATCCCCTCATTCCTGAAGTTGACCTTTCTCTGTGCCAGGAGAGTATTTGAGAAGAGCTGACCCCCATATTAATGAGGTTATGGTAGAGGTCCCCAGTGCTGGGGGCTGGTTTAAATATTGACACCATGCGACTTGACCTTGTCCTCTGGCAACCGATCAATACTTCAAGGTAGGTGTGTGTGGGGGGATTGCTATGCAACATTTAGTTGGGAGTGTGTGTGTGTGTGAGAACTAGAAGAGTTAAAGGAGTGGCACAGTTTAAGTGATCTGCTTTGAGGAGAGCCTCACTGTGATGCGTTGACTGCAGTCACTTAACAGTTGAATCACATATATAGTTTTGTAATGCAAAACCAGCCACACGCGTATTTATTCACAGCATTATTGCCAGCGTTCTGCTTTGTTTGATCTCATCTAATCATTTAAAAGTTCTATATGCAAAATTCAACTCAATTAAGATTGAAGATTACATCCAATACAAATAAGCATTTTAAACCCATCAGCCATTAAATTCTCCTGCTTACAACGATTTACTGCTCAATTGGCCAACACTGTAAATACACCACAAAGCACAACATGCCCATAATTCTCAGGGGCGTTTACCTGGCACGCCACCAATCTTTATGCCGCGAATTAACCTAGAAACTTAATTAAGAGAGTTAATTATTAAACAAACCTCCTGAGTCATTTTTGTTTCTCAATCGGTTCTTGGCTGGGTTGGTGGAGTGCGGCCTCTGATCCCTGTAGGGAATAGTCAACCTTTATCCAATTTCATATTGTAATGAGATGGACAGACTGGAGACAAAAACTAAAAACCTCTTAAGGGATTTAGTAAAGGCACAATGTAATCAACAGTCACAGACAGAAGTAAATAAAGTGATGAGGACATGACAGCTCCAGCATCTCAAGTTTATTTATCTATTGACTTTTCATCTCTGTGGAACATACTGCCCCTTCTTCCTGTTAAATTTATGAGTAGTGAAAAGTAGTTTTCCTTTCAATAAAATCACAACTAACTTGTTTTGTCCACTTATCACAATCAATAAAGAAAAAAAACACTGAAAATGAGATCATAGAAAATGAAAAATGAGTTTTGACGGCTATCTTAATATAGTGTCACTTTTGTCACTCCAAAAATGACTTGTCTCTGCCAAATGTGACAAGGTGTTCCAAAATAGCATTACATTTGTATCGTGTACAAAAACACGTTGTTTTTATAGATGATTACGTTGCACTTCGTGTAAAATCCCCAATGTCACATTCCCGCGTCTCTTCACACTCTTGATCTCTCTTTCATCCTCTGTCTTTGTTCATCTTGTCTGCCTCGAGTACGTGCTCTACCTACAACCGAGCATCCCCTCGTTTTTTTTCACAGATATAATTTCATGGTGACTTTGAACAAATTAACACTAGTTCAATACAATATTATGCCATGTCTGGGGAAAGACACCAAAAGCTTGGCTTGCTAACAAATAGGGGATGAAGGGAAATCAAAGGGCAAAGCAGCAGAAGATGACAACATGTTTGTGCAAAATGAAATCTGTTCTTGGACCAAACCAACAGAATCTGGAAGGTACACATGTTGAATATAACCATGTTTTAATGAAAGGTTGTTCTGATTTGTTGTCCTGTTAAATCGTTTTTAATAATCAGAACAATAACTTTAAAAAAACTCAACTTTCATTTTCCCTTTTTTTTAGCTTCCATAAACAGCAATTTATCATGAACAGTTCGCAAAGAGCAGAGCTTCACTACGAGACAAATTTGAGACTGCTAAAAATAATTTTTGAAAGTTGAAACACACACCCAGAGGCATGCACACGTGGAGAATGAAAACAAAAGAGAAACAAACAAAGATTCGGATATAAGACCTTGAGATTCAAATTTGCACTTTTGGTCACTTTCTTTTTTCCATCTTGTATCTTCTTAGATTTTGGCATCATTCAGCACGTCTCATAAATCGATGAATTTCTCTGCCTTCTTTGGTTGCTGCCCACCTCCGCATTGGAAAGTCAAGTAAAATTGAAACAAACCATTTTTAACACACTTTCTCCCCTCACTTTTTTTTACAAGGGTAAGGGTGGGGGACTGGCAATTGAAAGGGGTATTTAAAAAGTAACATTTGGAGGTATTGTACATCATAAATGCTTGGAACCTGAAGATCCATATAAGCTGCAGCTCAGCCTTCTAAGTGAAGTTATTTTAGTCATAAATCACAAAACTAATTAATTTGGTACGTCTTAGATTTGTTTATCCTGAGCGCTGAGACCATTATGATGGAAAATATGTTTTGGCCATGCCCATGCTCAATTATATCTCACAATTTTTGGGTTGATACCATTTGTTGATTTGGTACTAAATTTGACCAGTTATGCAATTTATATACGTAGTCTAAATGGCTCTGAGTGCGTTTCCTGTTCATGTCTCAAGTGAATGACATCAGCTGACAGGAAGTGGTCCTGGACCCAAGCTGCTGCGTAGCAATGCAACTCCATTGAAACAGTGTGAGATAAGAGACTTGTCCATCAGAATATTTGATACGATGATTTATCCTTTTATTTTTTGTCACTTCAGATGGCATCAGTTTCTAAGGACAAAAAAATATTAGTAACATCCAATTACAGGCAAGAAACGTTGCTACCCTCGGGTCTGATCCTGAATCACATGATGTGGGTGAGTGGCGGGACTCGGACAGAGCCAGCCAGGCAGCATCTCTCTCCCGATGGCCTTAATGGATTCCCCTCTGTAACTAAAAACATCCATTTTCTATCTCCTTGGCTCTCCTCCGTAGCTCCCAGATACAATAGATTTTCTTTTACATTTCTCCCTCTCCCTTTTTGAAGTCGCTCACTTGTTGTTTTCTGTAGCTGAGTAGAAGACGTCTGAAAGTGTGAGACCAAGAGAAAAAACACAGACAGCGGTCCTTTGTAATACTTTTGTTTCTTTGCATGAGCGTGTGTGTGTGTTAATGAGTTTCAGTGTCAGTTGCACAGTTAGCTGGTACGGCTGCTTACTAATTTGTGATCCACGGCCAGTGTTATGAAACATTCCTGTATAAGCACATCTTATTACATTAAAAAAACCAGAGTGTGCCACCGCTCAAAATGAAAGTACTTTTCTCTGAATCCGCAAAGACTTGTGAACGTACCACACACCAGCAGGAACTGCGTGTTTTCACAAAGTGTTATGTTTCTCTTAGGATAATTATACTCATAACTGCGTGGATACAGTATGGCATGGTCTTGCATAATGTTGTAGCTACATTTTGAGTTGTTGTGATAGAAGCATGCTGGTGATGTTCCCAAACGTTTAGTGCTGACCTACATTTACAGTGCCAGCAGGGCTGCTGGTGTCTGCAGGCTCCTCTGATCTAAACAGACCCACATAATCTTTTAAAAAGTGTTTTTGCTGGTATCATACAGTGATTGTGCTACAACGCGTGTCACAGAAACGATGGAGAAGTGCTGCAATAACAAAACCCAAGGTGAATAGAGCTGTTGGACGCAACAGGATGAATGTAGAATTTAATGAGGAAGTCTTGGAGGTTTAAAGATAATACATAACTTGTTTAGTCAATGTCAGCCTAGGGCTTTCCACAATTTAATAGACATGATCAAGCAAGGGTGACTGTGGCTGCAAGGGAGTGCGGTCGTCTTTCAACCAGAAGGTTTTGGGTTCAATCCCACTCGTTTAGTCAACATGTCGATGTGTGCTTGAGCAAGATCCTTAAGTTGCTCCCAATGGCATGGCCATTATGTTATATGAATGTTAGTTTCCAAGAGCAAGTGGTGCTGCTCTATATGAATGAGGTGTGAAAGGTTGAATGACTTGTAGTATGCAAAGTGTTTTAAGGGATTGTAAAAACCTGATAAAGTGCTATATATAACAACAGTCCATCAACCGTCAGCTGCAATATTGATGTTTAAAAAGTGTGATTCACTCAATCTCATTCCTTTCCCAAGCTAAAAACCATGATTTGTCCATTATCAGTCATTGGCATACTGGAGTACTTTCTCCTCAGTGCCGGTTGGTCCTTGTTCAGGCTGCATTCCCTTTTTAGTGTGCTACAAATGGCCATAGTAGGCTGGCTTGAAAAAGCTTTTCCGAAGCTACGTCTGAACCTCAGGATCTCCTGGCAGAAAGAGGGACAGACCTCCTGGTAAAACGGTCCAAAGTCAATAAAGGGTTGGTAGCAATGTTGGCAACCCACCTGACCCATCTCAAAAACATATCTATTCAACCAAAGGGTTTATTAAGCCGAAGGGGCTTAATAAACCCTTTTGGGTGCCCTGTTTAACAATTTAATCATTGACTCTAAAGGTGCACAAGATTGTTGCTTTAACAATTTGATCATTTGCTCTTAAAGTGCACAAGATTGTTGCTTTTAACTATAAAGTGAAGCATACAAAATGTAGGATGAATGTTCCGGTATTTTTTGAACATCAGTAAGTTGCCTCCAACTGCACCACACACTATTAAACACCACTGCATCCTTCATTTCGGAAGTTGCCTGAATTTTTTACTCATCACATATTTCTTATCCAGCAGTCATGTGTGCATAGTCTTTAATCAACAAGTAATGCCATGTGAGACAGGCAACACCAAACCAGTGACTTTAGAGATGCCTTGCTGCTTTAGGGATTGTAGATAGAATTGTTTGTGTAGCTCAGGGGAAAAAGGTTTTCATAGGGATAAATGCGGAAACAACATAGAGATTCAGCAGACAATTTAATATATAAAACACACTGATTAAACACCGTTGACAGTAGTTTGTGTAAATTGCCTACATCAGACAGTCGTCCATCTGTTATATCCTGAGAAAAAAGATAGAACATTAGGCTGTCCCTCTGGGCCTGTGGACAAATTACACTCTATTGATTTCTTGCAGCTTAATCCAGAAGTCCCTATTACCTGTCATGTGTTGTATGTGATGGGATCTTGTTCTCTATTACGAAGACAAAACAAGTTCAAAAGCAGATCCTCTACAATCTAGAAGACAATCTCTATATATAATTCAATACAGTTTCCAAGGACATCTCCTCCAAAAATATATAGCACATTATCGATTTGCTGCCACCTGCTTTCAGAGACATCACCTATCGCTCGCTGAAGAACTGGAAATGTGTATATTTGATTTGTGGCCATATATCTATCACATGGTACGTTTTACTTGACTTTCTGTGATGGATCATTCAAGTTGCACAGCACAAGCATATAATAACCCCATCAGGATAATGATCCCTTTTAAAAAAAGGGCATGCAAGAGTAATAATTTGCCCAGGCTAATGCTTTTGTTTATAGTGTATGGCATGTACAGGCTGCTAAATCCTCACAAGTATGCAAACAATGCTGTTAGTGAACTCATTAATGAAAGTAAAGTGACATCAAAATGTTGCAAGAGGGCAATGACCTCATCATAAACTCCAAACAATACCATGAGAGTAAAAGAAAACATCATTACAAGTGAGCCGTGACGCCCTGTGCTAGGGGATTGCTTTTATTACGAGTTGTAAAAATAATTGTTGCATCACCACGGTGTATCTCAAATGATTTGCAGTGTTCAGCAGAGAAATTACACGATCCCTAATGACAGGAAACATTCATAAAATGATAGGAATGCATTGATGCTGTGGACAAAAGATGTGTGTCATTACCTGTCTCATCCCAGATTTATGATGCTAAGCATGTAGCCTATAATTACAATATTTTCGAACCGTGTGCATAAGAGTTTAAAATATTATAACAATTTAAGGAAAACATTATGGGAGCTAAAGGTTTGATGTTATTATGGGAGTGCGCCGAAGCCATCTTCAATCACAGATTTGCCAACCTCTACAACTCTGTCATCTTTCTTCTATCTTCCCCCATTTCTCTCCATTTTTTTTCCACTTTGTGCTCTCCTCCCTCTCCAACCCACTCCTCTACCAGTCCTCCATCTTTCTCATGTCCCTCTATCAGTCACCCTGCCACTCCTCCATCTAATCATTTCTCCTGAGTGGGGCTAATTAAAGGGGATCTGACGGAGTGCGCTGACCACATGAACATCAATCAATCTCTGTCCGACGCAGCGAGCCCCCGCTGACTCCCCCCAACCTGCCTCCAACGCGCACAGCTCCGCAAAGGTTAATTGTATTCATTATATAAGGGACAGAGCGAAAAAGGGAGACAGCGTGGAAGAGAGAGAGAATACTGTCTAAAGTCACCCTGAAGGTTCCGGCTCCGGGGTGAATTCTCCACAGGCCTCGGTGAGGTTAAATTTGGAGCAGCAACACAACCTGTCAGCTATCTCTCACTTAATGTCTGGTGCTTCTACATCCAAACTCTAAACCATCTTTACTTTACTTTCTTGCCACTCTGCTCTCTTGCACCCTATTCCATCACCTCATCTTCCTTTCATCTATGCATATACGTAATTGTATTAATTTAGTAGATGGAACATATGAAAGGAGTCACGCATCATTAATTGAGACTCCTGATTAGTTGATTAAGCCTCAACAGACAGCAAAAACTCATTTAGTCCTTTCGGGCCCAAATGCTGCTAATGAGATTTGATATCCCTTAATTTTTCCTTATAGATATTAACACACACTCAGCCATTTGTTACTGCAGCACTGCTTCCACTTGGTAGTGGCCGCTTTCAAACCTTAAAGGCAGCTTTCTAGATATTTCCTAGCTGTCAAAATAACAAAGGACAAACTTTGCTTTCTACCGGCGTGAATAATATAGCAGGATTTGCCAATTTCGTTTCACTGTATCCACTGAGCGTAATATTATGTCAATGTCGGGCGATTTCAGCTCGGAATATGGGATCATCTTGTTTTGTGTTTTCCTCAACAATTAGCAGTGATTGACATATCCATTTTCTGTCGACACAAAAGCTGCGTTTGCCATTATCTTAATGAATTTCACAGCAAGGAAAAGAAACATCCATATTCAAGCGCTGTTATTCTGTTGAAGAATTACCAGAAATTGAGTTCACGAGTGGCACATTTAAGAAAAGACTGGTGGGGAAAGAAAGGCAGAAGCTTCACTTTAGAACTTGATAGGAATCTAAATGGATTTTGGTGGTGGCGGTGGTCTCCACCCTCAGCATCAAAAAACAAATGGCCGCTTAAAAATAAACATTTTCTTTTGTTATGTACCCTTGAATAGCGTTTTCTTTCTTTTCAAAATGTTGACATTGCACCATGAACTTTGACCCTCTTGCTTGTAAAGCCCACTTAGCCAGAAAAACAAGCTAGCAAAATGCCACCGTACCCTGGCATACTGCGTTAGACATACCAATTGTTGAATGTTTTTCCTGGCATATGAAATATAATGGTAGTATGGGTATTACAAATTAGACGGTTGTGTTAGAAACACATATTCTTAGGAAGAAATGCTGTTTCATTCAGTTATCGGCTTGGAATATTTCCGCCTCAGCACATAGAAGCTTTTCTGGCGGCTCCTTATTGGATGTTGGTTTTTGTTTTAACTTGCTCCTCATCTGAATATTGATATTAAGATAACTTCTCTCTGAACACTGAAGGGATACAGATGACTGGCTGCTTTTGTATTAGGTTTCATTAAGTAAGCTTTTGTGTCTGAAACTGTCTAAACTCTTTTGTTCGTGTAAATTATTCGGAATCCTGTTTGTTAGGTAACATCATACCAAAATTATAGCACTTACTTCCTTCAGAAGAACAATTTTGGATGTGGCTCCAATTGTGTGTCTCCTTAGTCCTCAATGTTAGCTTGGTTTTTGTGAAAGCATCCAAACCTAACTTTCCTGAAATCAGCTTGATGAAAGCACATCTGAACTTTTGAATTGCTCTCTTTTACTTCTGTTTCATAAAAAAAAAACGGTATTAATGCAACAAAACCTATTTTAAACAAAAGGTTATCACAAAAAAGAAACTTCTCAAACTACTCCAATTAGTGAGGGTTACACTCCGACTTCCTGTCTGCTAAGCACTCTCAAGCACATAGCATGCAGAAATATGACAGCAGCAAAGATTGCAGCCATACTCCTGGTGATAAGTTTTTCACCTCCCACAAGAAGTATTTATTTTGACAAGAGTGTGTTGTGCTAGACTCAAAACTGAACATGCACAACTTGCTTTAGGGTAATTCACAACTCGCTACATGCTGTTCTGCCATCTAGCATGCCTTAGAGACACACATTTGGCCGCTCCATGCATCTCCCACTGCACTGCCATTTATTAGTTATTGGAAGGCTGCTCTGAGAATGATGCCTGCCGTTCTGAGCACTCGGCATGCCTGATCGCTGAAATGATTTACTCCAATGACTCAAAATAGACCAATCTATTCTGTATCGCAGTGATGTTGGGGTTATCTCTCACAGATATTCCCTGGTGTATTGCAGATACCAAAAGAGACACACAGTCAAGCAAATATTGATCACTGATGAGTATCTACCGGAGTCTCCTCCTGGAGCCAATAGACCGGTTGTTAGTTCACAAGTGATGCTGTCTCACAGCTTTTATACACACACAGGCTCACACAGGACCATTAGGGGGGTTTTAAATTGACACTTACAATCATCATAGCCTCCTCATAACTGCATAAACTCCCCAATCTCTTTACAAGAGTTCTGCATCTTATGCGTGTCTATGTAGTCACAATCCAATGCACTGTACATAAAGAGAAGTTGATCTTCAAAAGTGACAGAAGTGATTTTGGGAAGAATGAAATAGTGAAAAGTGCAAATGAATCACAACCTTAGGGTTGGTGACTTTCAGATTGTCATTGTCATTTAGTAAACTTGTTATAATGTTCTTTGGGTAATCATTGTTAACTCTAATTGTACATTATTAACATAATATATTTATTTCAGTATTTTCATTTTAATTATTTGCATATGTTAATATTTTAATGTCATTGTTAATGGTATTTGTTTACCGGTATCATTTTTTATATCCAGAGTACGGAAGAGGATTAGGGCCACATGGAAAACAATCTTTGGGGGGGTGAAAAAATATATATATTTTATCTCGGAATGAAAACAATCTTTATATGTGTTTTCATCCCCCCAACATTTCTTTCATGTGGCCCTAATCTTCTTCCGATCAAACACTTTTTTTTTTTAGACCTAGTTGTTACTTATTATAATGTTGTTGTTATGTTTTTCTGTTTTTTCCATGCACTTTGGGCTGTATCCTGCATGAAAGATGCTAACCAAATAAATTTATGATTATTTAGTTATGTGGTAACCTGTATATTTCTTTGTAACAGCTGTGGGAAAAAACCCAGTGGGACAATACATCTAAAATCCGAAGTAAAATAAGACATATAAGTTATTTTCATACAGTGATTTACGGTTTGTGCTTTCAAAATACATTAGATTTAGTCGAGGGTTTGCTAAATAAATGGGTAATCATCATTTCTAACATTTTCTTGCCACTTGTTGTGTTGGCTTGTGGCTCCAGATATGCATTCAGCCTATAACTAGTGTCCACAGGCAGCAGCTTTATAAAGTATATGCTACGCTGCCTCCACATGGCAGGGAGGCAGTACTGCCACCACAGCTGGACGTTGGAGTCAAGGTCAGAGGAAGCGTGTCAACTGCTGGAGACACATTGCTCTAACCTGCGTCCCAGGGGAGGGTGTGCATGTGTGTGTTTGCATAGAAGAAATGTTAATGCTGCCTGTCTACGTGTGTGTGTGTGTGTGTGTGTGTGTGTGTGTGTGTGTGTGTGTGTGTGTGTGTGTGTGTGTGTGTGTGTGTGTGTGTGTGTGTGTGTGTGTGTGTGTGTGTGTGTGTGTGTGTGTGTGTGTGTCTTGGGGGAGAGCTTCACTGTGGTTGCTGGGTTAGCCTCTCGAGCATCATTATCATTGAAATAAACAATAGCTAAGCTCTGATGTCCTCTGTGCCCTTGTTCCTCTATTAGAACGCCTTACGTTTACGTGTGTGCACCCGGGCATTGATTTCAGCACGTTTCATGAGTACACATTTGCAAATACCCGTGTTTGTGGACTTTCATAAGTACCCCTTTGATTTCTACTTTCTTGGTAATTAGTTTACCAGTTGATTGCAATTCGAGAGAATCCTCATCCGTGTCTTGTGTGTTTGTGTGCTTATTAAAAGGTACCTGATCCCTTCGCTGGACCGCTCCCATGCCGGCTTCTACCGTTGCATCGTGAGGAATCGTGTGGGAGCCCTGCTGCAGAGGCGCACAGAAGTACAGGTGGCCTGTAAGTATCCACACGGGACAGAGGTGAAACACAGATGAATGGACCCTAATGGAGGAATCAAGGGATGGATAATAGATGGTTACATAGGGAGGGTGTGTATGTTTGTGTGTTTGACTGCATGCAGAGTACACAGTGAGCCCACACAGTTTGGTTGCCTTTGTATCAAGGACTGAGTGGGGAGGGACAGATGACGGCGGGGCGAGAGAGCTACCTGCATGTAATTTGAGGTGTTATCAACCCAGACAGCTGTTCCACTCAGCGTTCTCATTAGATTGATATTGTCACCGTGGTTGTTTTTAACTTTGTATCATTTCAATATGACCGACGCTTTGTCAACAACATCTGTCGCTCCACGGCAAAAACTGGGGGTCTGGATGCTCCGCATTTCTGCACATTTCCAGCGCCACTTTCATGCCACGAGCTCCTTCTTTCTGTTAATGAGATATCCCAAACGCACCGTGGAGGTGCCTGGAGTGTCGTTTCCCCCACCCCCCCATAGACTCAACGCCCATTATCCCCTCTTCCCAGGGTACGCCAGGTTCATTGGCTTCGCCTTGTTTCAGCGGCATTTGAGTGGATACGACACGGCGCTGTACCTGACGAAACAATGCAGCCAACCAGGCGTGCGAGAGAAAGAGACAGGAGGGAGACGGGGGGCAGACAGCGAGGATCTAACAGTCCCACCGGCCCACTTCTTTAGTGACGGGCAAACATGCTGTTGCCGTGGCCAGCCGCTTCCTACTGCATCCCCTCTCTCCTCCTGCAGTCTCACTATTCGCTGCTCCCATCACTGTTTCTTTTTGTTGTGGCTCTCCTCCCTCTCTTTAGACTTTGTCTGGTTTTCTGGCCACCACTGCTTTCTATTTATTTCTTGGCTTCCACCCCACTGTCATCTTCTTTCTCTCCTCATTCCCACCTCTTTCCATTTCCATAATTCTTTTCTTCCTCCCCTCATCAGTTCCTAATGTAAGAATGTGGACGGTGAGACTGAGTGAAAAGGCGAATTAAGGACACCTGCAGAAGAAACGGATGAGACAGACAGCGGAGGGAGAGAGGAAGGGGGAAAAAAAGAGAAAAGAATGGGAGACATGGGGAGATCTCTTTTTGCAAGCTTTTCCATTGAAGCAGCACAATTAGGATTGCGGAGACACACCTCAGAGAAAGGAAAACATGCCCAAGCTTTAGAGTTTAGGGAAGGGGGAGGAGGACATCACATCGCAGAGACTGCAGATCAAAGTCAGGGGATTTGCACACTTCCTAGATTTTCATTTAAGCTAAGCACCACAGCTCCAGCGCAAATCCAGATTACCTTTTGTTATTCTCTTTGATAGAGCGCGCGAGAGAGAAAAATAAGATCGCTATCGATGCACAACCACTCCAACATCCCCAGTTGAAAGCCCCATACCTTGATCCCCGCGTTTCACAACCATATTATTATTATTTCTAAACTGTGTTAGAACTTTTATTGAGTGTTTGATGTAACATTCAAAGGATTTTGGCAGATTTTTTTCTTTATTGTAGAGCTACTATAGCATCCTTCACTCACCTCTGAAATAAAACAATCCTTATGTTTCCAACCATTAGAAAATGCTTTTGTTGTGATGGAAAGGTTTACAGGTAGTATAAGCCGATACGGTTGCATCAGAGAATTGCACAGCTGAGATAAAAAAACAAAAATGAAGTTAAGGCTGATGGACGTAAAATCCATCAAAAGTTCCCAACCTTCCTATACATCTCACTCAGGAACATGTCCAGCATGGAGCAGTAATCTCAGCGCAGTATTTCTCAGCTTTTAAGATATAATGAGGCAGGGGAGGAATAAAGCCGCTGTAACAAATGAAATGTATTAGGGGATAATAGAATAGCGGCAGCGCTGGTCATCTACTAGGTTGAGTAATGCACACATTTAGAGTGCGATTAAGATTGATTGCCCTTGATGCAGCCACACAGGAGGATACGGAATATGAATATGAGTCAATTTAGCGACCCCTTTGTGTCCTTGCGTGAGTCATTGCATTTTGGTTCCTTCCAGCCTTTCTTGATGTACTGTGGAAACCATGGCAACCGCATTGCTGTCCATCAATGTAACTTTTTACAACAGAAAGCAGATGGCAAGAGCTCTGTGGGCTACAAAAGTCAGATTTTAGAAAAAGATTTGTGACATAACGTAACCTCTTCACTAACTCTCTCCTGTGTTTTCCCGTAGTTATGGGCAGTTTTGAGGAGGGTGAACGCTCCCAGTCCGTCTCTCAGGGAGAGGGTGCGGTTGTCCCTGCGCCGCGCATTCGCAGCTTCCCCCAGCCTCAAGTCACCTGGTTCAGAGATGGGCGTAAGATTCCACCCAGCAGTCGCATGTAAGTCCTTTTTCTTTCTTTTTTCAAACTGGTTTTCTGGTTCCCTTGGTGTCTTGTGTGTGGTTGACTTTGATTTTTCAGTTTGATCCTGTTGCTACATCTTGGTGCCTTGTTTGTTCTATGCGGTCTTTGATTGCTTTAGTCTGATAGCGTCTGTTCCCACCTGTCTTTTATCATTCATCTTGCTACATTTTGATGCTAAAGGAGAGTTTGAATTTCTCCTGCCAAACGAGGGCCAAGACCAAGCGGTACTGACACACTGTGAAATGGGATCGCACCTGTGATTCTCATTTTTATTTGAAAAGAAAACCTATACCCACCACTTTTATTTCAGCTCATCTGTTTCTCTCTCTGGTCATTTTGGGATTCTGAGGTCTGCTATCAGTGTGAGCCAGCCAACAGCGGTGCTGTTCCCACGGCAGCCTCAGTACCGGATGGGACCAGCAAACACTGGATCTACTGACTGCCTCAAATAGGGTTGTTGTTTGGCTTCACCATTCTATTCATTAAAAAAGGAAGTAAATAAATAGGTGTTCTCTGTCTGAAAGAGAGTCCAAAGATGGGGAGCATGGACTAATGATGGTACTGGTAATTACATTAGACTTGATTTCGTAAGTTCCTTTTTAAGACAAATGTAAAATAAATACCCATTGTATTTACCTAAATAGAATATTCAGACTTTTTTATTATTAAGGGGTTACTCGATTTATTTAGTCGGTCTCACAACATCGGTTAAAAGATGTCATCTTTTAGATTCCACACATCTTTATTTCCTTTTTCTATCTCCTACATTGACAACAGTCCAATTCAACCACCCATGGTGCGTTTGAAGATTTGGTAATATCTTTAGTAGCAGCTAATGTAGCCCTAAGGATGATAAGCGGGCTTCAGAGGTCTGGTAATCTCACTTCTCTCTAACTGCACACCCGCAGATCACTCTGGAGCCAATAATACCATTTTTTTTCACATATGCAGTAGTACTCCCAAGACCTGTAAACAGACTTGGAAATCCTTATTGATAATATAGATCCCATTAGGCAAAGTGATAGTGGTATTTCTCTTTGACTTATTAAGTTATTACTTTTTTGGTAGAGTAATCATCTCTGTGTTGCTGTGTTTGTAGAATATGTCTTGGATATGCGCCCCTGTTATAAAGACACTTATCCCCATGTCATCACATCTGCATCTCCTCGCAGTGGGAGGTGACCTTGCCTTTGGTTCGAGTGAATCGTTCTTATCTGCTCCTTATCATCAGTAATCATACCCTGACCTAGAATGACAATGAGACAAACACCCAGACTGACTGGGAGGCTGAATGCTGCAGACGGCCGTAGATCTGCAGAGCGCTTCGATTTTGTTCCGTCTTGTTGTGGAAATCTGGATTACTTTTGAGAAGTTCTTCGGAGAAAGGTCAAACACCAGTGACGCCTGCAGCTCAATGTGTGTACTAATTAGGTATTTGAAGAGATTATTGTTATGAAGTTGAAGAATGATCATACTTTGTCGACAGTTTTGAGAAATTATCTTCCGACTGTTTATTAGTCTCACATTTCGTCTCATCTCATTCAGCTCCTTCTACTCTCTCTCCCTTCTTGTCTCCTTATATAATGTTCTGTTTATGTCTCCCTCTCTCTCTCTTCTCACTCCTTTTGTCTCCATTATCGGCCACCCACTGTGTGTACTTTGCTTCTCTTCATCCTCGCTACCTACCCTCTAGCTCTGAGAATGCAAATTTTGCACGCACCACCAAGGTTACTGTGTGCAAATGAGAACCGTTGATAACAGGCATTCTTTTTTTATTAAAAAAACCTTTAATTGAATTTGATTCGTGCCACAAGCGTTAACTCTGCAGCAAACATCAAAGTCTCACTGGTGGAGGAGACGGAGGGGGCACCAAAGAGATTGTTCTGCGCCAAAACACACTTGTTACCTTGATGAAGGCTCTTTCCAAGGCCTGGCGCTCTCAAGAGTCGGCTGTTTGGTCTCTCTAAACATCGTCACATGACTTCTATGTATTATAACTATCATCTTAGAAAGGTGTATAGTTCCATCTCAAAGATGTGTTGCCAGTTAATGATCCAGAATAGCAGTGAAGAGAGAGAAAGACCATTAGTAAAGATGCAATGCAACCAATAGTTATTTTATTTTACAGCTCTTTTTAATCCCTTTTTTCTCTCCTCATCATTGTCCCCTGCCCTGCTATCCCTCCTCAGGTGTTATAACTTTAATTTGCAGGCTCTCCAGGGGTAATTCTAGCTTCTTCTCTTTGTGCTCTTCTTAATCACACCTCAGCAATAGATGAGACGCAACAACAGCCAGAACCAGAATAACTCCTAACTCTGCAGGCTGTTGTACTTGAACTACAGTATTTGTTCATGGAGTTTACATTTACCTTGTGATCAGTTGTGCCTCACTTTGTGGAAACATTGTAAGATGCTTCTTTAAATTGCATCACGTGGTAAGAGGGGTTGTGACTACTGCTGTTACTGTTGTGGAAAGGTTTTAGGAGCTTTCATATAAAACAAGTCAAGTTTTATGGTAGATTGAAAGAATATTGGATAATAGGTGTTATTGGAGCTGCCATTAGCAAAATACTTGAATACAGTTTGATTGTGTTTATTCAATTTAAGCGTGAAGTACATGAAGGTCTTCCATCTAATTACAGGTAGTGGAAAACAATACCAAATGCAAAAACGAAGCGACGGGAATGATTGAATACATCATGTACATCAGCTTGTTTACATTGCCCTAGCCCTTCGGGATAAAGGATGCAACTCATACATGGATTCATGGATAATTTATCATTATTGTCAACAAGATGCACAAGAAAAAAGACCAAAATCACACCAATACATGCGTTTCTGTAGTGCATGTTTTGAGGATTCATTTAGCAGCAAAACAAACATTTGTGCAGTCTCTGACCAAATGATATGGCCGGCATCTTTATCATAACATATTTGACATTAAGGAAAAACTGTCAATCAACTCTGATGTTTGAGCACCAAGCATGATTGATCCCCTAGAATCCTCTGTATGGTGCAGCTTGATCCATGATGCCATGATGAAACCAGGTCTCTGAATGTTCTCCATAAGATCTTTAGCCTGAGTCTTATTTCAACCGGACATCAGGCAAGAACAGGCTGGGTAGTGCAAGAGCCTTAGTTCTTAACTGGTTTCTGGAGCTTAACTCTGGTCTTGGCTTTCATCCTGGGTCGGTCACTCCACATGTGGTGCCGCTTGGTCCTGCAGGACGGACGGAAGATGCCCCGGGCGGCAATTGTTTCAGGGTCTGCTGCACTTTATCCAATCCCACGCTTCACTCAACCGGTTTTGACAAGTCTTTCTGTCCTAAAAGAAAAATAATTCAAAACAAAGTGCAGCAAAGTTCATGGGAGCTATCATGTACATGTGCCACAATAGCTCCAGAGTGTGAACACAGCACACCATCAGAACTCAGCATGTGTAAAGGAAACCCACAGAAACTTACTGAATGCTGCATTTTTGCCTCCCTGCTGCCAGTCTCCCCCTGGCAAAGCGGCATCTCACTGTGGCACTGTGACTGCTCTCTCTTTGCCATGTGGCCTCTGCAGCTGTTGCTCTTGGCGAAGGAGGAGACTCCTGTGTCGTGTCTCACAGTACACCCATAAACTTACGAACTCACTTATTGCACGTATTTGTCTCGGATGTTCGTCCTGTGCAAGCTCAAGAAAGGTTGTCCTCGCTTGACGCAATGCTGAAAAATGTGTTTTATCATGCATTGGTGTAGCAGCCCTGGGTCCTCACGTCTTTGTTGTGTTGCGATGTCGAGCAGGATACAAGGAGAGAAGGAGCTTATTTAGCATCAACAGTCATTATTCTTCCCTCACTGAATGGGAATGCATTTGGCTCGCTTTATTTTCTATTCACCTGTCGTGATTTGTTGTGTTATTCGGAGACATAATGTGGTGTATAATCAGAAGCTCCTTCAGCAAACACTTTGGCCCGAAATTGCAGGTGCTGCTGGCTAAGGAGAGTCGCTGGATATAGCAAAAACCTGTCCGCTCACTATTTCTCCACTGACAACAACTTACTGCCAGCTACCTGGTTTTCTCTCACAAATACTTTCCATTGACACCCTGGCATGGATTTATCTGCATTACAGCGAAAACAACCTTGTAGAGGTGTACGTTAAGACAGAACACAGAGGAGGCTGACCTGCAGGAGTCAGTGGGAGGACATCCCCGACACACACACATTGCAATCCCCCTGAGTAATCTGCTGTAGCTACTGATCAATTAATGGCCTCTGCCTGTGATGTTCGGGCCCTGTCAGACTGCTATGGATTCCCCATTAGTCACGAGGGCCAGTGAATAGCCGGGCCCTTTCTCTGCATTTCCATGTAACCAACTGCCCACCATTAGTCATGAACCCAACAATCCTCAGGTCAAAAGGGAAGAGATGTCAAGGAGAAGCAGCTCCAACAAAGAACAAAACACGGTCATGCACATGGCTGCAGGATTCAATTAATTATTGATTCACTCTTTGTTTATTTATTTGATAAATCCATCACAGGCCCAAGGACATACTTTCAAATTGCTTGTTTTGTCCAACAAAAATCCAAAGATATTAAATATGCAGTGATAGAAAAAAGCCAATCTTCTGATAATACAGATGTGCATAAAAAAATAACTCTGACTAAAACATAAATATATGTTCTGTTCATCAGATTACAATCCATATTTTTAACACTACTTGTACGAATTATATGCAATACTTACCAACCAGTACTGACCAACCTTTGTTTTCTAAATCCTGGGTCAGCTGCAGGCTTGATAAAGTATGCTTTATTGTCAAAGCTTTAATTTCCACTACTGTTTATTTCCCAGAAGTCTCATAATCCTTATTGAAAGAAAAAAAAAAAGTAAACCGGTCTAAGGCCAGTCATATAACAGGCAACCTGAAATCAATACAATCGACAATTTATTCAGTAAAATGTCTTGATTTGTTGCGGACACTGGTCCAAAACCCCAAAATGTTCTATTTATGATTAAATTAAATTGGTAAAATCAGCACCCCCACATTGTTGAGGCTGAAACAAGCAAAGGTTTGCCATTTCGGTTTGCCTTTCAGTTTAATTTCCATCGCCTTATCGATTATTCATTGAATCTTTTCAGCTCTAGTGTAGATAGATTGGATTTAAAGGATGGATTATCAAGTAGCTTGTTGTTTGTTGTTTGTTATGTCAACATTTTGGTTATTCTGCAGGTCAAGGCTCATCAGAAATGGCCTCGAGTCCATTTTGATGCCGTCATTTGACCTTGTAGGGTGTTTGGGAAATCCGTTCTTCACCGTTTTCTGAACACTCCACCTACTGCGAGCAACAAGGTAGGAGAGGGCTAACTGTGAGCCACAAATCTCCAGTTCATGCCCCTGGTGAGAAAACAAGTGGCTTTTTTTCTTATGAGCAACACTCTCTTGACTCTTCCTGTCTCTCTCACTCCTCTACCTCTCCAACCCCAGGAGCTGTGGCTTTTTCATCACAGGTCTATTGAGCAGTAGGGTATGCAGCCTGCTGCTTCCTCTTCACTCTTCTGGCTCTCTCCAGCTTTCTTTTGCATTCATCTACTTACTGACTGTACTTTGACTCGTACCTTAGCCAGCCATGTGAGCTGCTTGATCCCTTCAACCTCCCTCTCTCCTTCCTGGGGGAGCTCATCAGTCGACGGGGGCCATTTGTCTGCATGTAATAGAGGTCTGAGGCTGTGGAGCGAGGTTAGGCCCCTCACGGCCCGGCGGAGAGGGACAGCCACGACAGATACCAAAACACTCCCGAGCGTGTGTGTGTCTGTGCGGTGTTAGAACAGGCACAGCTCTGTCAGACTGTGTCAGGACTGGATTAACATGATAAGATATGCACACTGCAGATGAACTAGATACAGAGATTTGCTCTCAAGATACTTGTTCAAAATGTAGAGTCCAGGGATGATGTGTCCTTAAATAAAGAGAGCTTCCATCCTCATTGTTTATTTAATTTCCTTGTTATGTAATGTATTAGTAATAATATGAATTAGAGAAGGGAAGCATCCAGTGGCAAATCAAACATTTATACTCCCATCTCTCTATTTCAATCAAACATAAATCCTCATCATCATCATTATTGATTAAAGTGCAAGGGAATCATTATCAGGCTGGCAGCCATTGAAAAGCCACCCTTGACGCTAAACATAAATAAATTCGGCCACAAGAAAGTAATTGCATATGAGACGGTGCTGCTTCGAGCTGCAAGCAAAACCACTATTGGGCATGAAGCTGCAATGTTGGCCAAGATGTTTCTGAGCAGCTGTCCAGCCTGCCAGGCTCTCCTGTGGACCGCAGCGCATTCTGGAGAATATAAATGGAAAAGGAAATTGGGTTGGACTAAAAAAGAGAAAGCGTTCAAAGATGCAGGAATAAACATAAAAACCAAACAGAGACAGAGGCATGTTCACACATATCTGATTTGTCCAAATTTCTCAGCTCCGTGGTTTGTTAAATCCCCGCACCGTGCCGGATACGTGGAAAGCCATTGTTACATTCCACCTCAGACAGCTGCTCACACACCACCGAGAGGCTGGGGACTTTAATAAGGATGACCAAAATGCATTCAGTGAGATAATGAGATGGATAAAAAAAAGCAACCAAAACAAGAAATTACTTCAGAAAGCTGGTAAAAAAAAAAATCCATTGCCTCGTTTTCACCAAAGTCTTATCTCCCTCTTCCCGCTCCCTTGATATACATGTGAAGCCATTCAGGATAATTGGCTTACTTTTAATTTCTTCCTGCCTCATCTGGGCTTTGATCCCCCAGGACTGGCAAGTCGGGGAGCGGTTAGTCCTGCTGAACACGCTGCGTAACAAAGTCTTTAGTGACCCCCGCACCAGCCCTGATTATAGGCTGAAGGGAGAACATGCTCAATAGGGAAGCACATTAAAATCTACCATTGAGGGGGAAAATGTCCTCCTATACGCTTTTTATTATTGATCAGGACTTGCTCTGTAGGATGGTCAAATATTTGTTTTTTGTCAGATGCTTGGACGTGGTGTTGAGGGCTTTGTGGAAGAACAATATAGAAAAAAGAAGCTGCTAAGATCATCATGCAATGCTGGACAGTATCACAGAGAGAGAGTAGGGAGGCTCCTCCGGATCACATAAGACTCTGCCTCCTATAACTTAGCAGCACTACCCTGTATATTAATCTTCAGGAGTTTATAAGCGACAGGTAAACAAGTTAAGCTCCAGATTGTGTCCTGGGAATTCACCTGGGATTCATTCAGCGCTTTGGACACTTCCGTTCTTCCAATATCCCAGAAGGGATCCATAATTCATGACTGTGCGTCCAGGATGTCACCGCTCCAGCAAGCTAGCATTAAATATTTACCGCAGATCATAAGCTGCAGCCATTGAGGCCTGTCAGTCCCTTTTTAGAAAGACTGTTTTCAGCCCCAGCATGCACAGGACATCCAAAAATGAACCCAGTAAGTGTGGCTGCCCTGGGAAATATGTTGGGATGAATCTCATAAGTGATAACACTGTAAACGCTAAGCGCAGGGAGCTATAAGCAGCATAGGAAGCCTGTTTTCTTTTATGTGTGTGCACACCGTATATATTTTTCTGGTTTTTCTCTCACAATGTATATTTTTCTCTTCTCATCAGCTCTCTTGCTACCTTAAGGCACAGTAGGTACTTAGATCCCCTGCTGATGAGATGGAGGTCAGGCTGGAGCAACAAATGGATGGAGAAGTGGAGTGTTAGAATGAAGGACGTGAAAAACAGGAGGTCACCACCTGTGAAAGGATCAAGGATTCAATGTAACGGGGGTTAGAATTTCCACACCAGAGACAATTACAGTACTCTTATGAGAAAAAAGCCATTTCTCTCAGGGGATTAAAGACTTTTTGTGTGTTATTGACTACTGAGATAGCTGTTATTACTGGTTTTAAGCTGCCAATAGCTCTGGAAACATGAAAGGAAATGTCAAAGAGAAAAATCTTACTGAAATGTCACGGAGGACAGAAGGTGGGTATAGGAGCCAGAGCCACAACCATTTCAATGCTATTGATTTGCTTCTCTGACAAAAGTATTTTTCTGAAGACCAAGCTTCCTGATGGGAGGTGTTTGTATGTGTGTGTAACTGTGCCTGTGTCTGCAGGTGCGTCACAGATGTGCATATGTTGTTTAGAATTCATTTTTAGCTGCTTTGCTGATTCGTTTTTTTCCTAAATCTGCTTCGGGAAAGGCCAGAAATGATGTCCCTTCCTCACATGACCACATTCAGCATCTGGACAAATGGATGGAAGATAGAGGGGGCGTAAGATGGAGCAGTAGATGGAGGGATAAGGCCAGAGGAAAAGATGTATGTGGGGGAAGGCAACCGGCTGGAACGGACTATCAACCTCCAGATTGTTGAACAGGCACAGATAATAAGAAAATATTGATTGTTAACAGTCAGGGGGCTGTAACACCAGGCGGCAAAGAGCAGGGAGGAACATTTCTCTCTCGCTCACGTTGCCGAGGGAAAGTCAAAGAGAGGACTTGATAGAGACAACAAGACACCAGTTATTAGTCCCTATAGAACGCTGGCTGAAAATTTGATCAGTGTTTATTTATTCAGGCATCATTTCAGCGGCCGACAAGGAGGACGTTATTGTTTCTTTGCCAAAAGCAGTCGGCGGCCAAATGCAGGCCGAAAGGAAGCTGAGGGGTACAAATAGCCAATTAAAAGCCCCGGGTTATTACGCAGAGCTATCATATTTCAGAGCGGACCATGAGAAGTATGAACAAGGGAGGCTGTCAATATTTCTCTCTTGCTAAGTCAGCAGCTACACTGTGTACACATTGTAAATCAATATAACTAATGCAGCTTGAACAATGTAATTAACATGTTAAAATGGTTAATGCCCTTTTCGAACGTGGGATCAAGTGTGGGCTCACATAATAGCTATCATTAGGCTATCAAAAGCTACCTTCTGAAGGTTGACTGCACCATTTCATCTTTAGCATGAATCCAGTACGATTCATTTCTCCTGTCTTGACTTATCCTCCCCACCGTCTTTTATAGTTAATATGTCTTAAAAACTGTTTTTTTAAATACTTGTCTTGTTGTTCCTCCACAGTGCCATCACTCTGGACAACACGCTGGTTATTCTGTCTACAGTGGCACCAGACGCCGGGCGCTACTACGTACAAGCTGTAAATGACAAGAACGGAGAGAACAAGACCAGCCAGCCCATCACCTTATCAGTAGAGAGTGAGTAATCACACATACTGTACTCAAAATATGTATTGTAAGGTCTTGCTAATAAGAACATTCTGCCCCTACTCACTTACTGTAATGCATGTACAATATTGCTACATATTTTCTAAGCTCATCATTTCCTTAATTTAAATTATTATAATGTCAAGTAACTAGTAAATATAAAAGTAGTGGAATGAAAAGTACAATACTTCCTTATCAAGACCATTAACTAATGTGACACAAATTGAAGTACAATCCCTAAAATGTGTTTGAAGAAGAATATACCCTTTATCGTCCCACATTCTGCATTTGAACCATCGTAGTGTTGGGAGCAGTGGGCTGCCATATACATGGTGCACAGGGAGCAGTATAGGGAAACGTGCCTTGCTGAGCGACACTTCGGTAGCACTTGGTCTTTCCGGGACTTGAAATGGTGTCTTTCCAGTTACCAAGCCATGTCCTTACAGACTTTGCCACCACTTCCCAGGTCTCTGCATTTAACCCATCCTAGTGTTGGCCCTTTAATGCTATTGGAGTTTTCCAGTTCCTGTAGTGGGAAAGACAGGTTTGGGTGCATGTAAATGGCCTGCAGAGGCTTGAATCCCAAAGTTCTCTCCACAGGGAGTTTCTATCCCACACCCTTCCCCCCTGCCTGAAATGCCTCAGTTTTTTACTTGCATATCATAGTGACATCACTACATAACACTAGCTTCAAGACAAAATGTGACACGGTAAGGGGCGGGATTCAGCCCGCTAACCAATCAGAGCCGACAGAGGGTGGACGTATACTTGAGTATAAGTATATTTAACTGATTATACTTTGAATGTAGGTATTTTATTCATAGTTATACATTTGTACTCTTACTTACTTCCCCTTAATTTATATTTAGTATCACTACCTTGAACACCCCTGCTTTCAGCCTACGGCATCCAAGAAGCTTCACCTTTATGACATGTTTTCATTTCATTGCACTTTAATGTATCTGTAGCCAAATTCACACGTGGTTGCAGATGTACATACTCAGGGAAGAGCAAGCTGTGGGGACAGGGACAAAGACAGACTGTTCTACTGCCAAGTAGTTCTTAATATTCACCAGCATCCTCTGCTGCCACGACAACAACAACAAAACACAAGATGCACAAATCAAACCAATTCGGTTGGCTGCAGCTAAGCAGAGTGAATTATAAGAGGAAAGCTATCAGACAGCATCTCATGACATGGTAGACTGGAGTTCAGTGAGGAAGTGAATGAGGAGGGCGAGGGTAAGATATTACAGTTGACAACACAAGGGAACAGAAATAGCCTGTGGTACACATGGTGAACAGTGGCAGAGTTGATTACACTAGTGCTAGCACACACACACACACACACACACACACACACACACACACACACACACACACACACACACACACACACACACACACACACACACACACACACACTCTGATTCAGGTAAGATCAAGAGCCTAGCGGGAGGTCTCAACTTGGCAGGTCTCAGGGAATCATGCCATGCATTTATATAACCAGTATACACATGCTCCACATATAGACACTCACACACCCACACACTCATTGATGTAAAGGCCAATGATAGAGCCAACACTGAGAGTTGTGTGTGTTAAGTGAGTGTATGTGCAGGTGTGTCCGTCAGTATCTGCCTCAGCAGCTGTTCCTGCAGTGACACCTCTGACGGTTATCTCCCCTGAGACTTCCTGGCTCCGGCAGTGTGAGGGCGGAGGTCAAGGAGAGTTCTGAAGACACCAATATTGCTCGTGTTACAGTTTCCATACTCAAGTCGAAGTTAAGAAATCCCAAACCATTCTTACAAGTACTCAACTCATTTAAGGAACGTTGGTTTGTCAGTTGAAATGAAAGCAATGTTTTCCTGGTTACTAGCAACCAAACCTTACCAAAGTAGTGATCATTTCTTCATTAAAATTGAAGGAGTCTGAGGCTACAAATGTTAGCAAACATATGTTTACATTACATTTAATAGGGGTTCCTTGGAAAGCGCTCCCTGTCCCCAAAAAGATTTTAAAAACCCTTGTTAAAGGTATGTGTGTGTGCGATTGTTGAAGGTTTCACACAAGGCCTGTTTACAGCATGTGATGACCCGCGATCGGTCCGATTGAGCTATGACAGACCCCGTAGTTCCAATTGACATGTGCAGCCCTGAGCGCACACCCAGGGCATGATGGGATTGACGGATCAGTGTGAGTTTATCACAGACATGACATATCTCAAGCAGCACACACACACACTGTGCACTCGCTGCCATGGGCTGTCTGTGTCTGATGCACGCAACCCACACACACACAGCGACATAAACTAGTTTTCAAATGCTGAATTTTATACACACGGCAGCCTATTCACCCCTTCAGCGGTGGGTTTGTCAGGCAGTATTTTTCCATCCCTGTTTTCTGGTTCTCCCGCAGACATCTTATTATACACAGTCAGTGCACTGCCTCGTCATATTCCACCCATCTCTCAGGACTCAGAAACACTGTGCACTGGTCACTTCCAATATGTCACGTCGGTGAACACCCCCAGAGCGCACTGGGTGGAAACGAAATGCACAGGACAACACCGTCCAGAGTGCATTCTGTCTGTTATAAACTAATCTGTTTATCTATCCAGATCACTGCTCCGTGCTTAACCTCTCTGTGTCTCTGTGTTTTTGTTGTTATGTCTGTTTAGATGTGGGAGGTCCAGCAGACCCCATTGCCCCCACTATCATCATCCCTCCAAGGAACACTAGTGTGGTCACAGGCACCTCCGAGGTCACGATGGAGTGTGTTGCCAACGCAAGGTAAACATGTTGGAACTGCAGGGTCATACTGAAGAGAAGTCTGAGTGAAATACAGAACAGGTGGTTCCAAAGGGACTGCATAACCGTAAAAATGTAGTTCCTCTCAGCATTTTCTGAGCAACAGTATCATTGATTCTTGAAAATGATTTCTTAATTGTTATGTGAGCAACATTGTTGTGTTTTTGTTTAAAGACCATGAAATGTAAGCAAATACAAAAAGTAGACTAGACTTCTAACTAGAAGATTATTAGCAGGGGAAACATTTTTTGTCCTTTGTTAAATTTGGATGAACATGCGCTGTGTCTACGCTCGAGGTATGTTTACATTTTGTAAAAGTTAAATGATCAAATAGAACAGATAATAGTGTGTAGTTGGTACTAGCACTGCACGGCACACATTTTATCTAAAGTATTGTTTCAGCAAATTCTGTAATCATTTTATCTCCAGAAATGTTGGTGTTCCATGTAGCAGATTCCAAAGAAATATATCTTGTTTCGGAAGTTTTTGCAGACTCAAGTGTTCCTGTGTCTTGTAATATGCAGTGAAAGCCCAGTGCTTCACTAACAACATCTCTTGATTCATGAAATAGTCAGTTTGAATTTAAAACAGTTGGCAGCATCTTAGCCCATAAAAACAGATTTTTCTTTTTGGTTTTTCAAAAACCTGATGCTCCGGCAGATTAAACAGATTGATGGATATGTGCCACATTGGATCAGTGTTGCAAACTCAGAATCATTCATCTTCAAGCACAAGGAAAATCCATTTTACTTGAGATTATAGAATCTCTGCTCCCTCATCAGACCTCTCATCAAGCTGAGTATCACGTGGCGCAAGAACGGCGTGTTGGTGACGAGCGGCTTGAGCGACTTCAACCGCCGGCTGACCATCCTCAGCCCCTTGGTGAGCGACGCCGGCTTCTACGAGTGCGAGGCCATCCTCCGCAGCAGCAGTGTGCCTTCAGTCAGTGCCGGGGCTTATCTGCATGTACTGGGTAAGAAGGATTATTTGAAATGTTCTCTTACCTTTTTTTCTTGTGCTTTTACTAACACTTGTATCCGGAGTGTTGGCCACCTTGTCTCCAGCATTCACATTTGCAGGTGTAACATTTTTATTATAAAAGGATTGCCTGTTGCCACTTTAACTCTGTAGTATTTTGTATAATTCAATCAGCATTCACTGATATTCATTTAAATGTCTACCTATCACCAGGTTGAATTGCATTGAGTGCATTGCAAGTACTATTTTGTATATTTTGGAACAAAAACACATAACAGTAAAAGCTAAAACAGTTGTAAGTGTGTAACGTGAAGTCTGTTTTGTTGTTTTTGTGCATGTAAAAGCTTCAGCCAAAGCAAATGTAATGATAGGCTAAGGAGGTGGCCGCTCTAAGCATTTGACCAATCACAACCGAGCCGGCCAGCCAACCAATAAGAGCAGACTGGGCACTGGTGGGGTGAAAAAAACTAATAAAGCACTTCCTCGGCATTAAATAATGTAAGCATGTCACAGTAGAGGCACACAATACAAATATGAACCTGAAAATTAGCATCATATGGCCCCTTTAAGGATGCAGTCCACTTCCACATACATATAAGTCTTGTGTGGAAAACTCCAGTATCCTTTTCTTTTGTCGAAGCACTTTTGAATGTTTGTTCTTTTGACGTAATGACGTAACATGATCTTAATGTTAGTGTTTCCAGTCACTGCTGTTTGAGAATAAGGTTCATCATAATGAATTATATCTTCAGACATTGACATTTGTTTCTGTGGACACGGAGAAAGGAGAATGATGTGATCAGTCTTAATGCATAAGTACTGTATGTGCTTTCAAATCAGTCTGACAACTTAAATGGGGAAAAAAAACAGTGCATCTCCATTTAGCCACATACATCACACAAATGTGTGGGCGTGAACGCCGCATTAAGGTTTGCAAGTTCAAAAGAAAGAGCTGCTATGAAATTGATATAAATGTTACAAGTCTCACAATATGAATCTGGCAAAGCTGGAGCGGGAAAGTCATGAAGAAAGTGAGGGAAGAGTGGTATTGATTAAAAGGGAGAAAGCTAATGGTTGGCCTCAAGAAACTGTTTAATAGCATTGCTTGAGTCACTTTCCTTCCATCTCACTGAAGCACTTTGATGTTTTCAAGGTTGTAACATGATTCAAAGGACAAGGTGTGGTGAACCTTTCCCTTGATACTGCTAACAGCCTTCCCTCTCCCCATGAGTTTGAAGGATACATTTAAAACCATTATGATATAGCTTTAATTGATTTCCGACATCAAACTACTGTATAATCACATTATCTCCAGCTGCTCTATGAGTAGTCGCCCTGTGAGCAATACGTTTGAAAAAAAAAATTGAATGCAATATAGCAGTTATTTGTTTTAAACCTCCCACGGTATCCGTAAGGCACTTTTTTAAGCTGTGATTATTTCAGCTGCAGGTTTACAATATTTCATTTGTCATCCTTTCTTCTTCTTTCCTCTGTGTACCTCAGAACCACCACAGTTTATCAAGGAACCAGAGAAGCACATCACAGCTGAGATGGAGAAGGTGGTGGACATTCCCTGTCAGGCACGAGGTGAGCATGGGTCTATTTTACCCCAAGAATGTAAGGATAATAAATAATCCCTACCAGAAAAATCTGAAACGTTTAACTATGTATTGAAACAATTTACTATTTATGTGACTTTATACTGAACAATGTAATGGAAAAAAAGCAAAGTTAAACTTCCTGTCTGTATTGTCTGGACAGACAGTAGCTCTGTTTCAGTGGCTTGGTCTTGAGACCAGATGGTCATCAAATGGTCACTGGTTCAAGACACGGCACGGACCAAAAATATATATATATATATATTTGTGTACTGGTAATTGGAGAAGCGTGCCCACTGTCAAGGTGTTCTTAACCTAATCCGTAATTGCTCCAGTACGCCGAAATATGGCAGCCCCTTCGCTGTGAGACCTCTCTATTAATGCCCATATTTGCTGATTTCAGGCCTAATTCTATAAGTCTTGTTTCAATCTAAACTGTAAATGTGCCACCTATATTTCCCATAGGGGGTTTAATAAAGAATACCTACTTCTTGTTCCTACTCCTTATCCCCTCCCTTACTCATCCTCTGCAGGAGTCCCCCAGCCAGACATTGTGTGGTACAAGGATGCTTTTCCCATCAACCCTGTAAAGATGCCAAGGTACAGAGTGCTGGTGGGAGGCAGCCTTCAGGTCAACGGGCTCCTGCCAGACGACACTGGGATGTTCCAGTGCTTTGCCAGAAACTTGGCAGGAGAAGTTCAGACCAACACCTACCTCGCTGTTACCAGTAAGTGCTGTAGCGGCTTTTCAGGAAAATTATTTTTCACGGATAATTCCTGCAATTAAAGTCCAATGTGTTTTGAGAAAACTCTGAATAAAACCTTTTCTTTTACAGAAAAATGGTAAAATGTTAGACAGCTCTTGTCAAAATCTGAAAAAAAAAGACCTGTTGTAATTGCTTTACAAAAATAGAAAGCAATTCCAACCTGTAAGGAGAGGAGTAGCAGCAATGTAGTGCTTTACATGGAATTCTCCTGCAATTTCTTCTTCAAGAAATAACTGAAGATTACACAATGTCCTTTTTCATCACAATTTAGAAAAAACTGAACTTTTTTTGCCCCTCAGAGGTCAAGCAATATATTATTTTTCAGCAGCTAGCTGCTCGGTGGGTTCATCCCTTTGTTCTTGATAAATAATCTCAAACAGTATCAGATGGATTTCCTTGACATTTTGTAAAAATATTCCCCTGAGGTTAAACCCCCCCCCATTATCAGATCAAATGAAATACCTTCACGCAAAATGACATTCCCATTAGCCTCTATTACAAGGTTTTGCATTTAGCAAGACAAATGTAAAGCCTCACAGAGCAACCAGCATGGCTGTAGACACTTATCAGACTCATCATTTATATATAAGAATTCTGTAGAATAATCTATATAAAGCTTTCATTTGCATTTGCAGCACACAGTTTAAACCTTAGAAGAAGCTTTTCACAGCTGTTTGTGCAAGCAACCACACATAACAGCAGTCAAGTGGAGGTCATCAAATGGAAGTCTGAAGAAGAGCACTAGGACAAAATATGCTAATAAGTTAACTTGACAGGGATACAGTTCACTAGTGTTGTAGTCAAGATCACCTTAACCGAGACCAAGTCATGTCCAAGATGGGAGTATACCAAGACCAAGTCCAGACCAAAACTTTAAGAGGTCGAGATCAAGACAAGGCCAAGACCAAGGCAGGACGAGACCGAATCAAGACCAGAACCAGACTAATGTGAATCCAACACTACATATACACCTACAATAAAATGTGGAAAAGATACCATTGTCAATTTGATCTTAAAGATCAACATCATCATAAAAAGACAAACATAAAAACAGTAAGATATAAATTCAACTTCATCAGATTTATAGATGAGGGGTTAGCAGCTGTTATAGACTGGCCTATGGGCGCAAAAATTCGGAGTCTCGAGTGCTTAAAAGTAAGTCAGGGATGTCACATTATTGGTTGCATTTGAAACGTCCAATCACATCCCCAGCCACAGCCGTGGTCTTGACCAATCTCTACAGAGAATCTCAATTCCTATAGGACTGAGACAACACCGCGAAGAAATGCAGTCGCTTTAGAGACCAAGACCTTTAAAAAGTGGTTTCTAGACCGGTCTCGAGCACTACAGCTCACTTTGTTTGGTTCTGATTGCTGTCTGATCAAAAATGTAGCAGTGAGGAATTCTAAAAACGTATTATTGTATCTACCCGAGCTAACTTACAACTCTTTGAACTACCCCTATCAATGCAAGATCACTCAACGTGGGATATAATCTGGATACAATTGAATGCTATAATACTGATGTTTATTTCTCCTGTTTGTAACACGGTTTGTTACCTATGCAATAGTTATATTTTTGGTCTGACGATGATAGTGAAATTGATGTGTTGTACGCAGTAGGTGATAATACTGTCAGAGATGTGACTCCAATCAGTAAAGATATCTGGCAGCAGTAATTGACTGAAGACACCTTTGAGAAATGTATTGTTGTTTTTGGTGCAAACAAACTTCTGTCACATATATTGTTTAATATTCCTTGTTCTCAGTAGTTGTGTTTCACATCTCTTTCTTATATGAATTGACGATTAGGCCTATCAAGTTCACATGACTTCCCTTTTAGCCACACGTGCAGCTCCTCTCATCACCTGAATGAATCTGTAAAGGTGTGTTTTTCCTAAGCAAACGCCACTGCTGGGATTAGAAAATGACTGCTTATTTTCTCTCTTTGTGCATCTGTTTGACAAGTCTCTGACATCTAATTTTTTCACTTTGTCTCAGTTCCTGCAGCCTTCACTTCACTGCGCCACATTATCAGAATTTACGATATTCTCTCTTGCTATCTCCCTCTCTTTCTCTTACATACACTGTCTCCCCTCTTCTTCGCTCTCCTCTCTCCCTCCAGATCCCATCTTATCATCCCCCTTTCCCCTAACACACTCTTGTCTCCGTTTCTCCCTCTGTCCTTCTCACTGTGTCCTGAGATCAACACTACTCCTGTGACAAACTCCCTTCTCCCTCTATCCTCCTGGGAGCAATACAGTTTCCTGTCGTCCTATACAAGCTTTGATTTATTGCATGTCAGAAATAGGGATTTTAGTTATCTACATATTGCATTCTGTTTTTCCGCTTCTCCCTCAGTTATTTCCATTCCTCCTCTTCATATATTCGACTATCTCTGTGGGTGAAGAAAAAAAAAATAGACCGGCAGCAGACAGTTGAGGTGAAGACTGTGTCAATCCGCTAAGAATTAGTGGGACAAAATAACCACTAAACACTGTGAAGCAGCAGGCTGGCGCTTACAGGAAATACCTTTGAAGAGGGGCTTTGCCATAGACATTCAATCTCTCACCTCTTTAACCCTCTTAGCTTCTCTCACCCCTGTACTGAGCTTGCTTTTTATTCTGTGTGTGTGTGTGTGTTTGTGTTTTTCTCCCCTCAGGCATTGCCCCAAATATCACAGCCGGACCTTCAGACAGCACTGTGATCGACGGCATGTCAGTCATCTTGCACTGCGAGACCTCAGGAGCTCCGAGGCCGGCTATCACCTGGCAGAAAGGTACCCCGTTACACACATGCAAGCACACAAACCCAGGGATTACGATGTCGATGATCTACGCCTACATTTTGCCACTACTTAACATATAAGACCTCATTGGGTACCATGTTTGCATTCCAGAAGAGCTGAGGAATATGAAATATGAAAAATCTATAGGTGATCGTGGTGAGGTTCACCAAACATCTCAGGTGCTGTGCACTTTTAAAAAAGTGGCTCCTGAAGCTGTTTACAAGTGTATTGCGGTCATGTTGGTGGGCGGTGGTTTCTCTATACAATAAAATCAATTAATTTATGGTACGTATTTATACCAATAACAAAATAATAACTATAAATAGATGCTTCCACAATATTAAAGTACTCCCTTTTCCTTGCGACATAGGATAGTTCAATGGAGATCAATCATACCTGGTCACTTTGAAACTAGGTGGTATTGTCATAAAGGAACTTACCAGACTGTTCTAGCTGTTCTATTACTTGCATTTTCACACATTTTCTCATGACTTGTGATCAAAAATCTCTCTGTGTTAATATATTGTCAAAGCACCAATAATGAACCCCACAAAATCCATCTCAGATTATTTAGTCAAAAATATTATGAGGCCTAATTTAAACAGCAGCTCAGGGAAACGCTGTCCTTGTTTTTCATCATGATTCCACTCTCTCATACTCTGGTAAGGAATGTCTCTTTTCTTCTCTTTCCTTTCATTCTTTCAACCTTGTCTCTGTACGTGTATGAGTACAGTCCACCTGATTTGACTGCACGCCATTAAACACAAGAAAAAAAAACAATGGCGGTACTTAAATGTTTTAGCTCAGTTGAAACTATTGCACCAGCACTTACAATGATTGGCTTTATTTCTACTGGATGTATCTGCATGTTTATTTGAGTTCTGAGTTTGTATCTTAAAGGTTTTTGCACATACTGTAAATTACTGTGGATTAAACGTCAGCTTAACAAAATGTCACCTATTATATGTCCCTTCTCATCTGTCTCTTCCTCCCCTTACACTTCAGGTGAGCGTGTGTTGGCCAGTGGTTCAGTCCAGCTGCCCAGGTTCACCCTCCTGGAGTCGGGCAGCCTCCTCATCTCCCCCTCACACATCTCAGATGCCGGGACCTACACTTGCATGGCGAGCAACTCCAGGGGCATCGATGAGGCGTCCGCTGACCTCGTGGTCTGGGGTGAGTGTGCAGGGTCGGATGGAAAAGGCCTTTTGCCTTCTTTTTGAAACACCAACACATGCCTGATGTGTGTTTTTAATACTCAAGCACTCCTTCACAATCACCTATGTGGCAAAACATGGAGTTTTATCGAGAGGCATTTCTGTGGGAAACAAGGTCATGCTGTTTAATAATAAAACATTCCTTCAGATACAAAAGTGTTCTGCTGTGTGAGCTTGACATCACCATCGAGATGTTTTCTGCCATCCAGAAACGAAATACAAAACACTGTTATTTCAACTGAAATAAGCTTCTGTGAAATGTACTTGTCATGTTGTTGTGTTTGCAGTATTGTTCTCCTCAGGAAGGACCTTTTGTAGGCTGGTTTCTTACTTTCTTGTGGTCCTTTTGTCTCCACAGCTCGCACCCGGATTACCACCCCCCCTCAAGACCAGAGTGTTATCAAAGGAACCAAAGCGGTTATGACCTGTGGAGTCACACATGACCCCAGTGTAACTGTCAGGTAAGAATACAAATGCATTGCAAGTATTAAGAGGGAGCTTTCCTTTATAGAATTACAGATAACACTTGTTTGGCAGAATGTCATGAAGTGCTTCACAATAAAAGACAAAAGCAACAGAATGAAAACAGAGACACAATAAAAGAGTGAACAAAAGGGAGTTAGAAGTGGTAGGTAGATAAGACTGAGTTCTATGTTTCTTCCCAACAAATTAAATAACCACAAAACAATTTGCCACTGTCCCTCAAGTATTTGTTTCTTATTGAATGGTTACTAATTCTCTAAAACATCTGGACACTTTGGCTTTAGCATATGTATCTCAAGCAATTAAATAGCCCCTTTGTCTGGGGCTATTTTCAGTTGAGTATTAAAACACATTTAGTGCACCACTGAGTATTTAGTGCAGCAGGATGGTGTGTATATAGGATTGACTCGCCACCCAGTGCTTCTCATTAATGTGTTTTTTATCTATTGCGCTGATGAATGCGCTATCTCACGCTTTGGGTACACAGGAAAAACTTGTTAGTAAGAAACATTCATTGTGGGTTTTGATCTTTCCATGGGATTATTTTTACCATAAGAAAATATATAAAATAATGACAGCCTCATCCTTTAAAGGAGTCCACAATGCTCCTAGATCAAACGTCAATAAAGAATGAGTTTGAAAGGGATGGAGACACAACCTCAAAGCCAAAGTATCTTTTGCTTTAAAGCCAGGAGCGAGGTTCAACAAACAAACAAACAAACAAACATGTGGGTGCCTGACCATGCAGGCAAATTGGAATCAGAAGTTTGTCACATTAGATTCATGTCTCGTGAAAACTTTTTTGAAGCACCTTTTTTAAAGTTTTGCAGCTTCATTTTGGGCCATTGCAAGACATTCAGGTATTTGAAATAGACAAAAAAAAAATATATATATATATATATATATGGATCAGTCCGTAGATCCCAAATTAGTTTGCACATTTGGACACGTTTTAATGCATGCGCTATCTTCTACACAGGTAAATACATAGAAACATAAGGCTGTTTCACTTATACAGTATGTTTGTTTCTTAACACCTTTAGTTGTTTGATTAATCTTTTATAACTCAAACTATTTTGAGCTAGCTAAAGCTGAGGCTAGTTAGCAAGTTTAGCTATTGACATTTGAGGGAATCAAATGTCAATAGCTTGGGGCTACTTCCCGCCCCAAGCTGCCCGTCAGGCACGTCATCTAGCCGGCCCCTAACGCAGGTAGTGTTCATGTTGGACCATTTCTTTTGATTTACACAAACGGTGAGGAAAAGAGTTGTTGTAGAAAGTAAAAATGATGTCTCATGTATCCTTCCTTTTATCCGTGTATTCCAGCAAAGATGTGGAGTATTCAATCCCACTTTGACCATGATTTACGTGCAAGTGGTGTGCCACCTTGAATACAGTACGGTCTGTTAGGGGTGGGTGGGTATAAATAGCCGAAAAGCTGCTGTGTAACTGTTCTCACCCAGGTGCAAGTAGAACCTTTCAATATTTGTTGATTAACTCTCTGTATCTTACTCTTTCAACGGCTTTGCTCAAATCCCTTGCAAGAATGAGCATTGGACTGAATGGGCTACAAAACAAAGAAAGAGCAAAGCGGTGTCCCGAACACTAGACTTAGACATGCACTTCCTACAAAAGCACTTACATGTGTTGGAAATGTTTGTCGATCAGTTTTGTGCGTCAAAAGAACAGTCGCTCACACACAACCAGCTTACAATTGCAGTCCAATTCAGTTCAACACACAGCCCTCACAAAAGACATTTACTGAACGCCGAGCTTGTAGCTGACATCAGAAGCGATCAATAGACCATTCTGTCCCTTTCTACTCAGGAGAGAAGGCTACATCTGACGCCACGTTTGAGCCGTGCAGTTTTGATGAGGGTGTATTCTGCGTTTGATATGCAGCTGCCAAACGCTATGATATGCATGCAGGGCAGCTACGAGTTTGAAGAGACACAGAGGAGAAAGATTAAATACATCGCTAATAACACAGTCTTCTTGGATTGAGGTGGAATAAGACACAAGCAAAACCTCAGTTTACTGGTGCTTTACTGTCAAAAAGAGTTAACTTACCATCTAAAGCTGACATGCGGTATTGGAATGATGCAAGTCATGTTCTGGAAACCACTTTTTTTGTTGATCAAATTTAATTTAAGTAATTCATGTGCTTCAAAGAAAAACATTACAATTTTTCCTTTGAGTGTTTCTAAGTGGTTTTGCTTTCAATTTTTGTTCCTACTAAACTTTGAAACAGATACGTTCAAGACATTTAATATCCATTGATTTTCATATATATACAAGGTGATCGATCTACAAATCTAAATTGTTAGCAATACGGCTATTACTAGCATGCTGGCAAACAATACTTTCCAACCGTAAGGATCCAAAATACCTAGAAACCCAGATCCTTCCACATTTTCATTTTGATATTACAAAATGTTGCTTTAAATGCAGTTTTTCCTAATGGTGTGCTGCTGTCAAATTTCTGCATCCAGTATTTCTAGGTGGTGCTTGAGGTGCTTTGATCAGAATCAAGTTTATTGCCAGGTACACATACAAGGAATTTGATTTGGTGTCTGGTCGTGCGAACATAAACAATCTTAGAAATTAATTAGTAAAAGTAGACTAAAATAAGATTAAGGGATTTATTTTGAATTGAAGATTCAAGGGACTATTTAGCATTAAAACTGAAAATTGATACTGTAATAGGTAAAAACTTTAAAAAGCAGGTTCTACACAATCATTGTGTAGAATTGTGTAGTCATTGTCAGTGTATTAGGATGGATAGTGTTGATGAGGCAGAAGATGATGACACGTTGACACCAACATCAGTCTGACTGATTTTGCATTCCAGGCACGTCTGGGAAAAAGAGGGCTCAGTGATCAACGTCCAGTCCATCCCCCGCATGCGCCTGGAGGCAGACGGCACCCTCCACATCTCCCAGACCTGGTCAGGTGACATCGGCACGTACACCTGCAGAGTCACCTCCGTCGGCGGCAACGACTCCCGCAGCGCACACCTCCGTGTCAGGTAACCGCCGTCACCCTCGCCCAGTTTTAGGTGAAATTTTGTCCCTCCACATTGTTTCTCCGCTATTCTCCAGTGCATAACCCAGGAAGAAACGAGTTCCAACAGGATCCTTGGGGAAACGTGCACAAACACACACATTAATGTACACCATCCTTTCGCTACCTATTCTTATTGACACCTCTGACTCATTTCCACATAAATGATGGTTTATCCTCACCTCCCCTGTTGTTATTCTCACCTGACACACTTTCAGCACCAGGGGACCCCCCCACCCCAACCCCCTCCATTCCATCTATAAGACTGCACACTCACGCAAACACCTTGGCATTGTTATATTGTTTTTGTCAAATCTTGTGTCCTCCCAAAACTTTGCTTGCTGTTGTTTTTCTTTTGCACACATTGCATCAATGCCTACATTGAATATGAATGAGACGTCTAACTTTCTGTTAGCCAAACTGATGGACTGACTGACTGTCTGTGTCATTCTCCATCCCCCAATTGGTTGGTTCGTTGGCTGGTTGCTTTTTGACTGCGCTGTTTTGGTTCACTGCTATAAGGTTTATCCATCTGTTTGTGCTTATCTGAATTCATGGCTGAATGAATTAATGATCCTTAGCTTTAGCCTCATTTAGTCATGGCGTGGTCTGTGAATTCCCTTCCTATCTGTCTCCTTATGTCTTTCAATCCATTTCACTCCCCTCTTGGCGGTATCCATCTCCTTTTGTTTGCCCGTGTGTCCATCTCGACAGCAAACCATCTTTGCAGTCTTGTCTTGCCACATTTCATCACCTGTCTTAACTGTTATAAAACATTCAGCCAGACTTCAGATTGTGCCCAGGATGTTCAGACAGAACGAAATTCCCGGTAACTCGCTGTCCCCCGCGGATGATTTGCTGTGATAGGAGAGATTGTTTTTATTTATCGAGAGTTGTCCTGCTGTTCCCTTCAGGCAGCTGCCCCATGCTCCAGAGAACCCTACAGCCGTGCTGAGTGCATCGGAAAAAAGAGCCATCGACCTGGCCTGGGCCAAGCCTTTTGATGGCAACAGCCCGCTCATACGCTACATCCTGGAGGTTTCTGAGAACAGTAAGTCACACAATTTCCAGTCTTTTCCATCCATGCATCAACCTTTAGCTTTGCTCACTACTTCATATGCTTTGCTTCAGTCTATAAATAATCTATATGTTATATATATGGGGAGAGAAGTTGGCTCCTCGATCATCAGTGGAGCAATGAGTCAGAAATACTTCAAATGTAGTTTGTTTCGATTTTTTCATTCCATGCTGTCAAGTCAATGTTGTTCTCAAGGCGCCTAACTGTAAAGCAAATACAGCAAAGAACTCAAAAAGATGTTGAGAAGCAGGATCAATGAGTCTTATTAGGCATGTCCATCATCGCTTTTAATCTCAAATTGGATGTGTAAGTTTCACTACAGTCCATCACTTTACACACTGCATGTATAATATGTGATAAGCATGTTTTACTCAATATAAGTTGAAGTGAAGAACTGTTGGGCTTAAATCCGCAGCATTGTGCTCTCGCTCCCTTTTTCTCGCCATGACTTGTTTCATTTATTGAATTAGAATTTTAAATTGTGACCTGCCGTGACGAAATGATTGTGAGCATGTGAGTGAAAATCCCTTCTGACGAATAATGAACATTTGCTACAATTGTCTGAGTCCGTCCTTACAGAGTGTTACATTTCATGGGACGTTAAGGCAAATGGTTGGCATAGCAATGAGCGACATATGTGAGGAACAAGGCGTTAAAGTTGATTTGTCTTTCTTCTAGACGCTCCCTGGGCCATCCTGCTGGCCAACATCGAGCCTGAGTCCACAGCAGTGACGGTGAATGGTTTGATCCCGGCGCGCTCCTATCAGTTCCGCCTCTGTGCCGTTAATGATGTGGGGAAGGGGCAGTTCAGCAAGGAGACCGACCGGTGAGCTGAAGACAGATCCCATATCCACTGCACATCAACACTGTATCAGCCTGTTTGTCCCTTTTATCTACATTTTACAAAATACTAGCACAGTTTGTTTTTGGGAAGCTACACTTTCTTCAGTTTTTGAGGACCAAGTGAATGAAACATCATATTTCTGCTTTCTAGTGAAACAAGCTTTTCATCAATCCTTTTGTTTAAAATCCACCCTAACTTTCCTCTTTGGCATTTTAATTTAATTGGCAATAGCAATGAGACATTTCAGGAATTCAACTTTTTTTGTTGGTGGCTAGTGTATTGTGCTCAAGAAATTGGTTTCCTAGACAACAAGATTGACTGATCCTTCCAATCAATAGTCAGTGAAGAGGGATCTAAGTGTAAGCCTAACGCAGCAGACATGCACAATCATATGTATACACACATTCACACTCCTGTGCGCTTACATTCTGAAACCCGCAGGAGGGATTTAGGTTTGAGGCGGCATTAGGTTTGGCCTTTCTTCGGCCTCACACAACTTCAAGCACTTTTTCCTCCCTCCATCCCCCTTCCCCCCCTGCACCAGTCAGTCACGCTGCCAGCTCCCTAGCCAGAGGAGAGCCTGGGGGGGGGGGGACTCTGTCTGTGTGTTGCAGGGAGGCTGGCACCGTATGCTCTGTGACGCCATTTGGAACTTAGTCACCGCCACTGATCTCATACGCATCTTCTCCCCAGACGCTCATGGTGTTTTGTCAGGACAAGTATATATGAATCGTTTGGTGGCTGATAAGCCCTGATATGGTCAGGGTTTTTAACAAAGACAACAAAGCCTTAAGAAACGATAAGGGGACAGAAAAAGGGGTTTAGATGTCAATCAGTAGTTTTATCATGATGTGATATACAATGGATACAGGATGCAATGTTTCCCTGTTACGAAGTCAAAACAGTTTCCATCCAATTCTCAGGGACCTGCGATTCATAAGACAAGGTATCATTTTCCCATCAGCAACATTTATATCAACTCACAAAAAGCAGTTCAATATGATTTGAAAACTTTATAAATGAGCTCTTCCAGATATTAAGATGAAAAAGAACTAAATAAATAGAGATGTTGTTTCGGTCTGGTTTCAGGTCAAAGATGGTGAAAAATTCACTAAAATGAGAACAGCTGGTCCACCTTAAGTGAGCCTGAGTAGTTGTTGCGCTTAACCTCCTTCAATATAATCAGCAGGTGGCAAAAAAGGACGCGGGAGCTGAGCATGAGTCATAGCAGAATTTAGTCACAGACAAAAAAAAACTGGCCTGTGTTCACAGCCAGCAGCATTGTCGCTGATTGCATTCAGAGAGAGGCACATCTTAAAGATGATAATGTGCATTGATTTTTTTTGGAGTCTGCGTGGATGATGTTGGATAGTTGATCCTTAAATCTAGTTACAGCCCTATATTGCGTAATGGCTTCTGTTGAAATTGAACTGATGTTAAGCTTCAAAATGATATGCTCCATTTAAACTGTCTGTAACATTATTACAACATTTAATGTTTTTAGTTTGGAACAAACCAAATCGGTATTCATGATCATTTCATAAAGAGATCATCCTTTTTTTCTCACTGTGTTCTCTCTTCAAAACTCTGCATGTTTATAAGGTAAATATATTTAACAATCCAGACACAATAATGCATATATTTTAATTTAATTCCTTAAGTCCTTTTTTGTTTTAACAGTTACTTACCTCTACACAATTAAATATAATCTTTTATTGTCCTGTGTGATACCGTACTGTCCTGTTTCTCATTCTCACTCTGTTGCGGCTTTAACTCCTGAATTTTCCCAAGGGGATTAATAAAGTTACATCTTATCTTATCTTATCTTATGTTTATGTGTTGTGCAGGGTCTCTCTCCCAGAGGAGCCCCCTTGTGCTCCAACTCAAAACGTCATTGCCAGCGGTCGCACCAACCAGTCCATCATGATCCAGTGGCAGCCTCCGCCTGAAAGCCACCAGAACGGCATACTCAGGGGCTACACCGTCCGGTAAGATCCCTGTTCATCCAACCTTCCATTCCTTTCTTTTTATTTCAAAGGCTGGCAAAGATTCACTTCAGCTTGTTGTTGATTTAAAACAGCTATTATCCAAGCAAGATATGATGGCGAAATAAGTCGCTGTCTGTTTACCTCGGCTGAGTTCTCCTTAATTGATTGATTTCACATAATTTGCACACTTCAGTATGAACGAATGTAAATGAACAAGACATTGTGAAAAGCTATTCAAACGTGTTATGCACACCAGCACATGCTTTAATTACTACTGAAAATGTTCCTTTTAATACTGCTTTTACTCAATTTCCTCTCCATTATCTTATTATGCTAAGAGCTGGATATAAGTTACACACGGCATGTTTTGCTTTAAAGCCTAACATTCCCTACAGTGTCAGTGAACCCCAAAATAATTCACTCACTAAAGACTTCTTTGACTTCAGCAAACTTTAGCAACTCTAATAAGCAGAGTCAGCTAAATGCCAAACTGAGTGTAAATCCTGTAAACATGTAATTAGGTTGGTTTTCTATCAGGGTTTTTATTCATTGCATCCAAATAAAACAGCAGGTGCTTTCCAGGTCTTTTCCAGGTGTTTTTTTAGTTGCTTGTTTGCTGGTGCTTTGTCTCCCCCTAGCAGGGACTCTAGTGTACTGACTCAAGCAGCAGAACTGTAGTAAAGGTCAAATTCAGGGTGTATAAACACAACCAATCGAAGCATCTTATGCTTTGGTTCCTTTTCCATCTGTGACTTAGGTACCGTCTGACTGGACTTCCTGTGGACTACCAGATAAAGAACATAACTAGTCCCGATGTAACCAACCTGCTGCTGGAGGACCTCATCATCTGGACTAACTATGAGATTGAGGTCGCCGCGTACAACGGGGCGGGTTTGGGCACTTTCAGTCATAAAGTCACTGAGTGGACCCTGCAGGGAGGTGAGCGCACATCATCAATATTATCGATCTGAGAGCAAAACTAATGTGCTGACTCATGTCTTTCTTAATTATCAAAAATGTCATTTTCAATGAGTCTGCATTTATATGTGTTAATTTGAAGCGAGATCATTATTCACAATGAATAGGACTAGGTTGTAACATCCCGTGGGAACAGTGCAATAATAGTGGAACACATTTTCTAGTCAACTTGAAAAAACACTTGATGCATTGATTCTTCTTTGTAAGGATCACACAAAGGTTGCATCCCGCTGAAATCTATAAGCAGCTCACACAAAGAAAGTCACAGAGGCCTGGTGTTAGGTGTTAGTGCCAACAGAAGGAGAGTGATGGCAGTATGTGCCCTGACCTGTGCCGCGGCGATCAATACTGACATCGAAATAGATGCGGGAAGGCTTCCAGCAGTCACCTGAAATGTGTTCTCACACCTCTGTCTTTCCACTCTCCCTCCTCTCTTCCATCGCAGTACCCACCATCGCCCCGGGCAACGTGCAGGCCGAGGCGGTCAACTCCACAACTATCCGTTTCACGTGGACGGCCCCTAACCCTCAGTTCATCAACGGCATCAACCAGGGCTACAAGGTCAGTAGCTGCTGCAGCACCGTGGCCGGCGGCCGTCGCATCCATTGACAGAAGTGTCAGCGCTGAGCTTGTAGTATCACATGTCCTGTGTAGCAAAAGGGGGAGTGGAGCCAAGGGGCAAAGGATATTTGGTGCCATGGTGACTGATGGACTCGTTCACCCATCTGTCAGTTGCAGGTCATTCTGTGTATCCCCGCATCCATTTTTCACGTGTTTTACAGCGAGGCTCTGCGTACGTAATGATGAATGTCTTCATTATTTTGTAACAGGCTCTTGAATACAGTCCATCTATGTCTTTTGAATACACTTCATTGAAATATTCTACCAATGTAGCCCACAGGTGAGCTACAGCCAAAGGGCACTGCTATTTTTCCGTCTCGTGAAATATCTGTCTCTTTCTGGCTCATTTGCGACTTAATTACATAATTGGTTTCTTTTCCCCTTGCCTTTTTGTCTGTCGGTTCAATAGTGCTGCAAAGGGCCTTACTCAGCAGGGTGGAGGGGTCACTGTTCAAACCCAATCTGAATTTTAAATACCAAATGTTTCTCCAGGGAGGCAGCAGTGGAAATTAGAGATTTAAATTGCATGAGAGGTGATAGAAAGGTAAGAAAAAGAATACTTTTGAAAAAAGACAAAGAGAGAGAGAGAGAGAGAGAGAGAGAGAGAGAGAGAGAGAGGGAGAGAGAGAAAAAAAAAAAGGGTGGCAGACAATCAAGTATCTCTACCTCTGACATCTTTTTTGCCAGCTCTTGACTTCCCTGCAAACTTCCCACTCTCTGGAAACATACCCAACAGAAATCCAGTGGGACACATTAACTAAGCACCTAATTGGTCGATCCAGCTCCCATTTGTAGATGCTATATGGTGCGCTATCAAAATGCATGATGGGATGCCTCTCTTGAGCCTTGACTATCTACATTTCCCAGTCTGTTTTAATGGAGCTAATCAGCCATACCCTCCCAGTGAAAACCTCTTCAGGGTATCTTTCTAAATATATATTTGGGAGAGCCATGTTGCCAAATAACTCCTCAGACTGGCTCATGACTACCAAGGACAGATACTGTTGTTAGTTTTGTAGGTTAAATGTGTATTACAGAAACATCATTAGCAGCTTTCTGGTTGTTTTTCTTCGGTCTTACTCGTCCCTCTCGGCCTGTTTCAGTTGCTGGCCTGGGAGCCCGGCAGAGACGACGAAGTTACTATGGTAACAGTGCGACCGAACTTCCAGGACAGCGTCCATGTGGGATATGTGACAGGTCTGAAGAAGTTCACAGAGTATTACACCTCTGTGCTGTGTTTCACCACGCCAGGAGACGGCCCCCGAAGCCCGCCCAAAGCATTGAGGACACACGAGGACAGTAAGTGACTCTCCTTCCACATTGCTCTCACTCTCTGGTGGCGGCGAGGGGACATGAAGCATCTCACACTAACACATCCTCCGGGCAGCATCTATTATTCATGCAGAACCAAGTTGTACAGTAGTGCTAATGACTGAGTTTATGCTGCATCTAGCCAGGATCATCATAATTGGGACTTAGAGATTCCCTCTGAGATAATTGGTTAAGCTTTAAAAACTGTTAATTTCTCTCAACTTGTCATCACACAGTTTTTGTTTGTGCTGATTTAGTTGTAAACACAGTGAAAATGCAAATTCCGTCTCCAGTTTGCGGATCAGTCCACTATTCTAGAGCGTCTTGTTTACCCATTGGCCCTGGCTCATTAATATTATTTGTCCCCGTTCAGCCCCGGGTGCTGTGGGTCACCTGAGCTTCACTGAGATCCTGGACACCTCGCTCAAAGTCAGCTGGAGTGAGCCCGGCGAGAAGAATGGAGTCCTCACAGGTATATCAACGTCAACTTGATATATACGGATGAATTTCTGCATTCAGTTCAGTAGGGAAAATGTTCTTGTTTTATTGGCTTACTTTACAGTCTGCTGCCTAAGCTGCATGAGCTTACATAACAGCCATTGCATCAGTTGAACAACACTTATACAACTTCCTACATGAAATATTACAATGCAAACAAAGACATTTTTTCTCCTCCCCTAAGCTTTGCAAGTCAATTCTGACCATTTACATGCACAAAATCCTATAAAACACACTTCAGCAAAGGGAAACCCCCAGAAAGCATAATAGGCCCTCTTGTAAATACCCATTTTTGTCTCACTGGTCCATGAATAAGCGTGTCTTAATGAAATAAATTTCTGCCAGGGAACTATTACTTCTACACTGTAAAATCTGAGCAAAGAACAGGTGGCATACACTGACATTGATATTTAGGTGTTTACCGAGGTTGAAATCCAGCAGAATATCTTGAAGTGTTTTTCCAACACATTTTAAAGTGCCACACACAGCAGGAGGCACGCACTGACATGCCATGTGAAATTATTGATTTGGCATGAAATGCTGCCTAATGCCTTATGCAATCACATGAAGAGAGCTGCTGGCCAAGAAGCAAATTGTATTAACTTTGAGAGTGTACAGTAAGCACGGGAGTGGGCGGAGGTTGTGTGTGTGTGTGTGTGTGTGTGTGTGTGTGTGTGTGTGTGTGTGTGTGTGTGTGTGTGTGTGTGTGTGTGTGTGTGTGTGTGTGTGTGTGTGTGTGTGTGTGTGTGTGTGTGTGTGTGTGTGTGTGTGTGTGTGTGTGTGTGTAGGGTAGTATAATCACAGGCTGATTTAATTTGCTATATTCAATTTTTGATGAAGGTAATTTAATATTTCTGTTAGCTTGCCTCGTGGCATGCGAGCAGAGAGTTGCTATTGTAGTAAAACTGATGTGGAATTCTCCCCAAAAGGACTCTCTGTCTGTTTCTGTAAACTCATCCCTGCCGCTCTACAGGTTACCGCATTTCGTGGGAGGAGTTCAACCGCACCAACACCAGAGTTACCCACTACCTGCCGAACGTCACCTTAGAGTACCGGGTCACGGGACTCACTGCGCTCACCACCTACACCATAGAAGTGGCGGGGATGACTTCCAAAGGCCAAGGCCAGCTGTCCTCCTCCACCATCTCCTCCGGCGTCCCACCAGGTCAGAATCATAAAACCAAACAAAAACCTGTATGTTCTCACTGACCTCACAAATATTTGCCCATGCTGTGAGATATTGGGTTGCAGTTGTGTGGTCACAGCAATACAACTTTTCATTTCGTGCAACTTCTTTCTAGAAATGCCCCAAATATTCTGTCTGGATAAGCCACAGACTTTCTTCTTTTGTTGTGATGTAAATATTATTTACTTGTTTGCCTTCACTATTTTACAAGCATATAATTAGATTAATGTTGTGTCATCAGATATTCTTTATCCCTCCCACAGCCAAGTAAATTATATGTTGGCTAACAAATAAGAAAGAGGCAAACACACTTCTAATAAAAATCTAAAAGTACATTACAATAGGTAAACACACCATGCCGCAGCCAGGCTCCTCACAGGTTCCCGGAAGAGACCATACCCCCATTCTGGCCTCTCTCCACCGGCTGCCAATGTGCTTCAGAATTTATTTTAAAATTGTCCTGTTTATGAATAAAGCCCTAAATTGGCAGGGCCCCTCCTATGTTGCAGACCTCCTAATCCTGTATTATAGCTCTAGGCCCCTCAGCTCGGCTAACCTGGGGCTCCTGGTTGTCCCACGCTCCAAATGTAAACTCAGGGGCGACCTTTTCTATTGCAGCCCCGAGACTGTATAACAGCATCCCCCCTCCCTATCAGATCGCCCCCCTCCATTGACTGCTTTAAATCCTGGCTAAAAAAAGTACTTGTATTCTGTAGCGTCTGATTCCTTATCTGGCTGATTTGCCTATGTGTTTGTTTATTTGTACATATGAGCTGTGTCTGTTAATGTTTACGTCAGTATTTCTTTCTTTTGTTTATTAATTTATTTTATGGTAAAGGTTGTGTCGGCTACCTGTTCTGTTCTGTACAGCACTTTGGTTGCTTTTAAATGTGCTTTATAAATAAATGTGATTGATTAATTGGTTAAAATAAGAAGCAGCATTATAAAAGGGAGTGAAGTAGCACCCAGTTATAACAATAATAAAAAGTCAAAGTATATATTGCACATGAACAGTGGTGTTACACTCAGTACTGTGTGTACCCAGTGGTCTAATAGTGGTTGTAGGTATCGACACCAGTATATAATACTGTGTCATTTTAACAGTCATTAGGTGGAGGTTTCAAATCACCCCATGGGGTTTTCTGTCTTTGGCTATTTTTTAATTGTGCATGCAAACAGATCTTTACTGAAAGGGGTGTTTGAGAGGCATGATAGACTGATTAAAGAGATAATTATGAAAATCAAAGTATTCGAGACCAAAATATCCTTGGTTTTAGTTACTAGAAAAGTGTCCATCTCCAAAAACCTGAGATGCACCTCAATGGCATGTTTTACTTCAGCCTCCCTGCTAAAGCCTTATTCCGTTCTCTACATCTCCAGTTTATAATGAAGACCCTTGTGGTAAAAGTGTTCACTAGCTGGGAACCTTTTATTAAAACTCCCCTTCCTGCATATTTACTTCTCCCTGTTCAATTTGGTGAAAACTCTCTCTGTTGTCGGGCGCCAGACACAATATAATCTGACCCTGGGTCAACTCAACCGGGACCGAGCCGGAAAGAGTTACCAATACAAATAGCTGACCCACATCTGCGAAATAACAGCTCCCACGAGAGCATTAGACACAATTACGGTCTTTAATGATTTCATATTTGCTAAATTGTGTAATAGGATACACAAAGCCCACATCAATTACTGGAGTGGCATTCAGAGCCGGTGCATCTGTGAAACCTGTGAGAAAACAGGCTGTTAAGTCGAGAGCAGGCTTCCCAGCAGCCGTTAACGTCCCCAAAACGGTGATTACTCTGATTGTATATGCGTAAAGAAAACACCTATGTGCCTGCAACTGTACCATAACAATGCAGATAAAAGTCACCTCATGCATATGATTTAAAAGTAGTAATTTAACTACGACTCGTGTAATCTGCATTTCATTCAACTTGAATACAACCCGCATTTAAGCAATCTTGGAAGAAAGTGCTTGCTTGGGAGTGATCACATCTTTTTTTAATATTACGCCACTGTCCACACTTCAATAGGCAGTTGGCGTTAATATTTTCTAACTAGGATTTATTCAAACTATATCGTGGTTTGGAATGGGCATATGTTATAGTAGGTTTAATGCTCGTCTAGAGGGAAGCATAGAAGAGGGAAAAAGATGAGGAGTAGATTGTTTAATGCACAGGCACACCTCTCAATACACACACTCACAAAAAGCTTTCCTACAAATGAGGATATTCATATACGCTGAACAGGCGTCCCACTGTTCTACATATTCACCGTTTTCAGATTCCCCTCTTAGATTTCCAGGGAATAAACTATTCTTACGGTTTACTCAGCTCAAGTGTAAACAGTGTGTTATCAGATTGAATCGTATCTCCAGATAACTGCAGTGTAATTGGCATTCATGGCATTGTCTCCACCTGTGTACTGCGTCATCTTTTCCTAATCTAATATACTTTTGCTGTTTTAGCTGAAGTTGGGAGTACAAGGGATTGGAATAAATGAGGCGGCTGAGAAGTTAATCTATGTGCAGTATCTGTACTGCCACAAGAGGGTGCTGTGGGAGATAGATTTTGCTAATCAAGGTCTACAACCCAAAAGCAGCCTGTTGAAGAGGCAGCCACACAAAATACTCCTGCAGCATTGTCAGTGAATTGCTCCATAACTTCTTCTGTCGTCTTTAAGTTCACACTGACTCTTCTGTCTTCACAGAGCTTCCTGGTCCTCCCACCAATGTGGCAATCTCCAACATCGGCCCACGTTCCGTCACCCTGCAGTTCAAACCGGGCTATGATGGCAAAACATCCATTTCCCGTTGGCAGATGGAGGCCCAGGTAGACCACATTTAATCGAGATCTGAAGTTCGAATTTCCTCGTCATGTTTTGCTGCTTTTTTGAGTCATCTTCTTTATCCTGAGGACTTTAAATCTAATTTTCTTGCTCCCAGGTTGGTGTGGTGGGGGAGACTGAGGACTGGGTGATGGTCCACAAAGTGTCCAACGAACCTGAGGCTCGCTCCTTGGAGGTGCCTGGTCTCAACCCATACACCTTCTACAGGTACTGTGAACTGTGTCTGCTTTACTCCTTATATTGCTATCTTTAGTTAGCATGCAAAAATCACAAATGTTGGTGGACACACCACCTTCAAATGGACCCAGACCAAGCCTAGATATTCAAATATAATAATTTTATCCTGGACTTGCATCCTGCAAATAGATACAAAAATTATATATACATAGCAGCAAACAAACAAGTACCCAAAGGCCCATCACGCATCACATCTGAATTGGCTGTCACAAGACTATCTTCTTTAGTTTACAGTGCATTGTTAAAGTAATAGGATAGTCTCATAAGGGATGAACAAGCTCATGATTTTCCAAGAATAAGCTAATGCTAGATAACAATGTAATTAAGCGTGTGCCGATTGTGACAAACAACAGATAAGTGTGTGTGTGTGTGTGTGTGTGTGTGTGTGTGTGTGTGTGTGTGTGTGTGTGTGTGTGTGTGTGTGTGTGTGTGTGTGTGTGTGTGTGTGTGTGTGTGTGTGTGTGTGTGTGTGTGTGTGTGTGTGTGTGTGTGTGTGTGTGTGTGTGTGTGTGCATGTGTGTGTTTGAGTATCTCGGCTAAATTCAGCACATCCCAGGAGCCTTATCTCATTCTCCATTCCTTTTGATTTGGATACAAGCTTGTTATGGACAGTATGGTTTCAAAATGATTTTTTAACAGCATCTGCATGATCTTTATCTTGTTTCAGTCTTCTGCTTGTTTTCCTCCATCACATTTAATATAACAAATGCACATTTCACTGAGCCAATCCCTGAAGACCTGCAACAGCTTTCATCACTCTAACATCAGTGCTGCCAGTTTACATTTGATTAAAGTTAGACAACCAAAATGTTGTTTTTCTTGCATATACAGGCTGTAACAAACAAGCCTGCTGCTCATGTTCATGCTGTATGCATAGTTGATGCTCTGATCTCAGATCAAATGCAATAAGCCTCACGTAAGAGGATGCACACTGTGTAACAATAAGCCAGGGAGTTCATCCAAGTTTTCCAAACAGTTCAGATGAAACCTGCATTAAAATGTTTTTTTCTCCAAACATCAGGTTCCGTATGCGCCAGGTGAACATTGTTGGCACCAGTCTCCCAAGCCAGCCTTCCAGGAAGATCCAGACTCTGCCCGCCCCTCCTGACATGGCCCCCGCCAACGTCACCCTGCGCACCGCCAGCGAGACCAGCCTCTGGTTGCGATGGATGGTGAGTAGGAATCTGCTTCATGTGTGCATACCATCTCTTAAACACAGCTTAAATCACATGTGTGAATCAGGATGTTTCACTATAGTACAGCAAAATTTGGAAAAAAACATGAAGTTGACTGTAATATATATCGAAATACAAGAGGGAAGGATTCTTTTTTTTTAAAGTATTAATTTTACCATTAAAAAATGCAATAAAATGATCATGGTGTTTTTTTTAAAGGGCCAACTCCAAAAGAGATTGTATTAATTACTCTGTAGTAAACTCATTGTAGGCCATCATAGCTCTGTAGCTCCATAATACCTCATTTAAAACTTGTACTTTTTGGCCTATAACAAAAAATATGATTTAGATTTTGCACTGGTCCACTGTGGTTTAGACAATAATTACATTAACTGTGCAGTGTAAAAGCCAACTATAAAAACAATGCCTCACTTGAAGCTTCTTTTTCTTTTTCTTTTCCTTTCCTCTCTCAATGTTCATGCTTAGCCTTTGCCTGAGTGGGAATACAACGGGAATGCAGAGCAGGTGGGTTACAGGGTCCAGTACTCCCGTGCGGGCTCACAGGGCCGGGCGCTGATCCACATCATCGCCGACCGCCTGGAGAGAGAGTTCACCATCGAGGACCTGGAGGAGTGGACCGAGTACGAGGTCAGGGTCCAGGCCGTGAACGGCATTGGGACGGGGCCCTGGAGCCAGCCCGTCAGAGGCAGGACGAGGGAGTCTGGTGAGTTAGCGTTTCATTCGTTATCCTCAGAGAAGAAATGTACGAGAGTCAAATGATCAATGATCCGGAGTGGAGGAAAATGCACTGCATCATTAGCATTACAAAAACAGCAAAGCAAGGCTCTGTTAATTACTCAGAAGCACTTTTTTGTTTGTGCTGCAAAGTGTCAGGTTATGTAAACAGGAACAACGATGAAAAGAGATTTATAACACACAAAAACCAAGAGAGCACATTCCTGTTTAAGAACCATGACCGTATTTTAATTGATTTTCTTTCCGTGAATGAAAGCCCCTGGTTACTTCTCTATTACTAATGTGGTTTTTGCAACATCTGTGTGGAATATCCACATTATTAGTCATATTAAAAGGAAAAAAACAATTTACACTCTGCCATATGTACAATTATTGTATGAGCAGACACTATGATGCTCAGTGCCACAGTCTTTTTAGCAGCCAAGCCATTTTCCCTCCATGCTCCTTCTTTCACATTGCTCAGCAGACGTTGGGCAGTGATGAGTGGAAGGAGGCTGAGGAAATTGAGAACACATGGACTCAAATGTGGAATTCCTGTGCTCCGTTTTTTCCACTCACTTCAGCAGATTCTTAGGAATCAGAGCATTATGTCCAGGGATAACTGCCAAGGAAGAGAAAAGGCCTATTCTTGCAGTCTCTCTCTTTTTTTATTTTTTTTACAGCAGGCCTGCAGGGTATTCCAGGATATCAGAGGCTTTGTGCAAACAGAAGCACACAGGCCATAACCATAGCAGATCAGTCAAATTACATCCACACAGTCAATACACATGCACACAGGGAGTAGGACAAATGAATTTTTCTGAATAAATGACAAACAATGGACTATTGAGGCATAATGTTTCTGGCTCCCCACTGTCTTTGTATCCAGTCCCCTCCTGTGGACCCACCAACGTGTCTGCCTTCGCCACCACCTCCAGCAGCATCCTGGTGCGCTGGTTTGAAGTTCCCGAGCCAGACAGAAATGGACTCATTCTTGGCTACAAGGTCTGTTTTTGCTTCTTGTACTGAGCAGTCAAAAAACATCTAATTGTCCTGTCAGAAAAAACAGCAATTTTGATGCAGTAGACATAGCAGCCATGTGACAGTGAAGCAATTTCTTTATTTCCAAAGTCCCTTTTCCCCAACATCTCTTTATTTCCTGCCCTGGATCAGGTGGTGTACAAAGAGAAGGACTCTGACAGTTCGGTCCACTTCTGGATGGTGGAGGGGAACGCCACCCACAGCATTCAGCTCAACGGGCTTGGGAAATATGTTCTGTATGAGATCCAGGTTCTGGCTTTCACGCGGATTGGAGATGGACGGCCCAGTTCTCCACCCATCCTAGAGAGGACTTTAGATGATGGTAGGGAAAACATGAAGCTTTACAGTTAAATAGCATTTTCACAAACACCAGTGTAACTACAGCACCGGTGTCGCTTTAATTTGTCCTATGAAATGACCTCAAAGAACATTTCTAAACAATGTTTTTTGGCATAGTCTGAGTAACAAGTAGAGAAGTAGCTTTTATGCTATCAACATTTACAATATTTATTAACCTTTAATCTAACATTTGGATGATTTATCTTCAGCTTTGATAGGATTTCCGGTCAACACATAAGAGTAAATTAAACTTGAGCAATGTCTGAGTTGTTAAAGTATTCAGTTTTATGTCTGTTTCATTCCTGCAGTGCCTGGACCTCCTGTGGGGATCCTGTTCCCTGAAGTGCGGACCACCTCCGTCAGGCTTATTTGGCAGTCTCCCTCCCAGCCCAACGGCATAATACTTGGTTAGTAACATACAAAAGTTGGAAAGATATTTTTTTCTTTTATCACCATTATTCATAGACATTCATCCCTGAAATCTAGAATATAATCCAGAAATGTATTTTTTTAATTGAGTGTAAGGCCCACTGGTGTTGACTTTCAACATGCTTCGGCGATGTTTAATATCAAATCTTGTGATTTCCTGGCTCTAAAGGGAGTTCTTTTCTAAGCTAATAGGGGATTTCCCTGTGAGCGATTGAGTCATTATACATCTGTCAGATCATTTATTTTAAACTGTACAGTATGTCAGAGCCACACAGTAGCATGCAGGAGCAGACGCTAATGGAGTCGTTTCAGAAGAGACAAATCTGCTTGTTGCACAGCTTGCTTTTCTCTTTGTTGTTAGAAAAACCAACAGAAGCAACTAATAATACCTAAAATACATGTTTCATCCCAGTTTTACCTTACCTTACCTTTTTTCCCCCCCAATCTACCCCCCAGCCTACCAGATCACATACCACCTCAACTCCTCCAATAGCAACACACCCACAGTGGACGTGCTGATCCCCAGTGCTCGCCAGTACACAGTGACCAGCCTCAAGCCGGAGTCCGTCTACGTGTTCCGCATCAAAGCGCAGACGAGGAAGGGCTGGGGCGAGGCAGCTGAGGCCCTGGTGGTCACCACAGAGAAGAGAGGTAACCGTGACTTACTGGGTAACCATCAGACTGATGGATTTATAGCAGATGATTAAAAACAGTAATACAGTTTATACAGGCCGTTTTTCAAAGTTTAGTTGTATTTTGAGTTGTAACAGTAACTAGGTAACAGTTGTTTGCATGTTTCTTGAAGCAGACAGGTTTGTGATCTGAGTAATGGCATAGCTAGCACAGAGCTATAAGAAGCATCCTTTGCACTTCCACCAGTTAACAGTCCAGTCAGCAGATGTGTTTTCAGAGTGTTTCTGCCCTGTGGGTGTTTATCGGAAGCGCTCTGATGCAGTTCTGAGAAACGATTCAGTCCATCTGCTTCCCTCAAGGCATGTTGTGGATTGTTTACTCTGCAACTTTATTCCTCAGCTACTTTTCATTCATCTGAATCTCCCTTGTTTGTGCAACTTGGCCCATGCAAATGTGAGCAAGCAAAACGTGTATCTAACTTTTATTCCCTTTATTGATGAATTCAATCCTTTGATCCCACTCTGTTCTTAAATGTGTACTTCTCTTATCCACCCTCCTTTGTAACCAATGTCTCCTTCCCTTGTTAACCCCATCCGTCCACATTCAGCGCGTCCCCAGCCTACCAGCCGCCCCGTGGTTCCTCAGAAAGACGTCCATGCCCGTCAGGTCCTGCTGTCCTGGGAGCCGGGCAGCGACGGCCTGTCTCCTGTGCGCTACTACACGGTGCAGCTCAGAGAGCTTCCTGAGAGCAATTGGACCGTCCACTCCGCCTCCGTCAACCATGAGGCCAGCTCCTACATAGTGTCAAGGTAGAGAGATATTTTAGCTTTCTGGAGTCCAATTTTTCGTACAACATCTAATCCTCTTTGTTACGACATGTTTTTCTATTTGTTCTCTTTAGATGTAGAGTATAAGTGTAGTCCCTACTGCTACATTCACTTAAATATTCTCTCAGCAACAACATAAACATAAACATAAACAAACAAGTTTAGGACATTAGGAATTTAGAAAATGCAGCATTCAGCAGAAAGGTCTCAGTTTTGCTGACTTTTTCTCCTAGTTAGCTTGAAAAGCTTTTAGCTCTCACAGTGAGTCTACATTTGTCTTTTTGATATCTGTAGCTGAAAGGTTAAAGATCCAGTGTCGTAGTTTATCATCAAGATTGATGGGCTTTCCTGTGCTTCCATCCCAAAGGCTGAAGCCCTTCACATCCTACCAGTTCAGAGTAAAAGCCACCAATGACATAGGGGACAGTGAGTACAGCGAGGAAAGTGAAGCAATCACGACACTACAGGACGGTAAGAGTCACATCACACTGATGAGTGAATTAAGCCTTTGCTAAGCCCCAGCGTTTGCTGCTACTCCATCAAGCTATTTAGGCTAACTTTCTTTGCTTATGTTTGAGGCACAGGATTTTATCTAGAAATGTAACATTTAAAAAAAAATCTTCCAATGTGCCTGGTAACTAGTATCGCTTTTATACCCCAGGCCAGACATTTACCTTGACTAGTTTGAAATCCACACTCATCCCTCTCATTTTCCTTTTTGCTGAGAGTAGGATCTAAAGATTTGACAGTACCCTCATGTCTTTATTAAACAGTAGCCTACAGCCAGCTGCCAATTAACTAAACATTGCATAAAGACTGGAAGTAAGGTTATAAAATCCACCTATAAGCTCACATAGGAGTCGTGTTTTGAGTCTTTTCAAGTGAAAAAACAACATGCTGTGTTTCTTTAGGGCATTGCTGCAACTATTTATGGCATGTGCATTCACTCTTCAATGGTTACCTGGCAACCTAACAGTATTGACAAGACTTGTACATAACAGCTAATAAGCTTACAACACATAATATCAAACAGTTTGTTATAAATATAACGTTTCTGTACTGTGGAATATGGAACTCTGTCACCTTTAATGTTCGCACATGAACTTTATATCTGTATTTATTGGCACAGTATTACCACAACACTCTTCTGTATGTGTGAAAGGAGTCTAATGTCTGCATGAATTAGCCTATTGTTGGGATTCAGACACCACTGGCAAACCCAGCAGGTGATGTCATGTGTGCACCATCTGCAGTTACCATGAGATGTGCACAGCATCAAAAGATTGCCCACTGGTGCTTTAACCAACTAAAGAAATGTTCTCTTTCCAAACGCCTGTTCTTGACTCATCTGACAATGCCTGTTCTGTTCTAGTCGTTCTCTGTTTATGCCCCATGAATGCCACTGCACATGGACGCATTTAGCATCTTGAATTGTGAACATTTTCAGGTCAATTTAGCCCATTTATCTCACTTTTGTTGCCTCAGCGCCCGACGAAGCACCCAGCATTCTCTCTGTGACACCGCACACAACGACATCCGTGCTGATCCGCTGGCAGGTAAGAAGAGACACATTTTTAAAAGTTTCATTCTTTGCAAAATCCATAAAAAGCCAAAGAAAGCGGCTTCTAAAGAGATATCATGGCAGTACACAAAGCAGGCCTGTACTTACGGGCTGGATGCTTCACACTATGTACTCTGTGTACGTCTAGCTAAAACACCCTCTCCAACACTCACACCTGAATTAACAGCTCATAAAGAGGAAAACGGGGCTGCAAGCACCAATTTGATGTTTATGGAGAACACTTGTAGAGTTTATAAGGATAGAAGGGTTCTTGTTTTGCTTTTGCCCTCCAGCTCCACTCTCTCACGTTCAACCATCGGGGATTTCTTTCTGTATGACTCACCTTTGGATGAGATCATTCTAAGAGGAGATTTTCTTTTTCTTTTATTACTGTAAGCCTCAATTTATGCATGTAAGTCAAGAGACAAATCACATGGTGAAGAATTGGAATATCACAATGAAGGAACACACAAGTAAAATGCCTATTAAAGTGAAATTACCAAATCATATGACCACATTAAAGCTGAAAAAAGTGTGCCATGTGCTATATTCTCAGATATCTATTCGGCTTAGTTCTGCTACATTAGACTTGAAATCCCCATCTTTTCATTCCCAGCCCCCCTCTGAGGAGAAGATAAACGGAATCTTACTGGGCTTTCGGATTCGATATCGTGAGCTGCTTTATGACCGTCTGCGCAGTTACTCTCCTCACACCATCAGCAGTTTGTCCACCTGGGGCGATCTCACCGGTGAGGAATTACTGCAGCGAACATGAGTAATAGGACTTTGTTACCACCTATGCTGTTGGATCATTACACAGAAACAGAAATTGCCTGTATGTTGCATTTATTATGCTCAAAAAGCAAATGCTACATTGTAAATTTAAATAAATAAACCAAGGACAAACACTGCACATCAAGATACTGTTCACTACTGGGACACAACGTGTTATTTTCCCACCTTCACATCAGTAGCAACTACACATCATTATGAGATTCCTTCACAGGTTATTATTCCTCCTAACACCTCAGCAGCGCCATTTATTTCCATCAGAGGAAAACGTTCACGCTTTCCAAGATCTGACACCTCACAGCAAAACATTTCATCTCGTGATCAGCTGCAGGCTATTATTAGGTTTACTCAGGCCCTGTTACCCCCTGCTCCGTGTAACTTACCCCATAATTTAACGTTGAGTCAATCCAGGGCTCACTCAGTGGTATGATCACTGTCATTGTGGGTCTGTTTATGATCAAAGTGAAGCGGTTCTTAACAAGGAAAATATCAGACACTGAGCCTATTGTCTCTCCATTTCCTCCCCCTTATTTAACCCTTTTTTTTATCACTTTTCCTTTTCCCCTCTCCACCGCAGCACCCTACAGCATCCAGAACCTGAGTGATTCAACCCTGAACCAGCATCAGTTGGACAGTAGGTTATGTTATGTCTCTATCTTACAAAAACACACACACACACACACACACACATCTTAAAGAGGCCCTTGTTTGCTTTTTGGAGTGTGTTGTACAGGTTTGTGTGCATGCAAATGGACTGCTAAAGATGAAATGTAAAACAAAGCACTTTTTGAACATTAAAATGTGTCATAGTAGACACACAACACTCAAATATGAAACTGAAACTGCTCATAATATGACCTCTTCAACGATGATTCAATCCCCAAACTAATTAAGTAAAAAAACAATCCCAACATATGTTTGAAGTTTTGAAAAATGTCACACAACATTTGGCTGCTTATATTCACATCGAGCTGGTACAAACAGTTCTCCAAAAGCAAACGGAAGCTCTCTGTCTACAGAAATACTTGGACACTAAGTACACACGCTCGGGTAGTCCCAACATACCCCTTGGTTTGCACTTGTCAGTTTATTTGGAGAAGCACTACAAAAGCAGATGGCCACAGACTGCTCCTGCACCCTTGTAAATATTTATTTGTGGCAGAAAATCAGTGTTTTACAATTCTTAGTGGTGGTGTTATGAGAACAAGTGGGACACTGGGGAGGGATTACAGCCTCAGAATTGCCCTACTGACTTTTACAGAATTTGTGTGGCACCAGGAAGGATGTTGAGGGATGTGGGATCAGCTGAAGGAAAATTGGGTTTCCAAAATAAGGAGCAAATAGGGATTCAACTTTGTGCCAACCAATGTATTTATCGCCAGTAATTATATAAGGTACAATTCCTGAGAAATGTACGCCTGCTGTTCCTCATATCTATGTATTCAAAAGAGCTTTTTAAAAAGCGATTCATGGTGTTTCATGTTAAATCAATTCCTAACTTTTAATCCCTTGTTGTTTACTTCCCCTGCAGAGCTGAGTAAACACAAGCGCTACGAGATACGCATGAGTGTTTACAACGCTGTAGGCGAGGGGCCGACCAGCCCGCCACAGGAGGTGTTTGTGGGGGAGGCAGGTTTGTACGCTTCCTGTCATTTCAATCAACACATTCTCCTGGGCAAAGTCATTTAAACACCCACGATGCAAGTGATCAGACTTTTCTAGACAGCAGTCACTCGCACAACCTATGAGTGATCTCCTAAAGAAGCATGCTAAGAGTTCAGGAGTAATTTTTCTTTGTAAATCCCGGGGTTCTTTTTCTTAGGTTTAGTGTTATGTGGCTGTAATGCTGCCTGTCAATACACTGAGTATACCACAAACTAAAACAGTCCCTTATAGATTGGTGCAGGGATGACATATTTGTGTAGGCTGACCCGGAAGTAAGCTGCGCATGGGTTCCCGCCACAAAAAAGCAATGCGATTTCTCCATAGGATTTTGGAGTATTGTAAAAAAAAAAAAACGTTTGATAAATGCATGTTTTGTTCCGCCAGTCTTTAATGTTGTGGAACAAAACGTGAAACTTCTCTTAAATTTCTGTCAACCACAGACCTTTTTTCAAGCTATTTTCCAAAATCCTTGGGGAAAATCCCATTGACTCGGAGATGAGGGAACCGGAAGTGGTAAAATGCTAACTCACAGGTTAGGTTTTAGGACTCGTTCCCGCACCACTCTATATGATGGAAAAAACGTCCTTGTCTTGTATAGTAACGTGTGTGATGGCCTCCAACAGTGCCTACAGCTCCGCCCCAGAATGTGGCCATTCAGTCTGCAACCGCCACCCAGCTGGACGTGACGTGGGACCCTCCTCCCGTGGATGCACAGAACGGAGACATCCAGGGCTACAAGGTTGGAGTCACGCTTCTTTTTTTTCTTCAGAAAACACTGCCAGGTGCCAAAATAGGCCCTGGAGCAACACCTTTAATGGACCTACTTCCCCGTTTTTATCTTTATATAAAGATTCAGATGTTTTTTTTGTGGTGCTCAAGAGACCACATCTATTTCACGTGTATCACCATTAAATGCACATGTCTACATTTTAGGTAGCACTGTTTTCCAGAGGGGAAATGTTTAGTCTTTTGCTCAACAAAACATTTACAGGGAATAAAATAAAACAGCTTTCCTTAAAGGAGATTGAAATGGGAGGGAGTTTTAAGAAAGCTGAATTCCCTGAACAGCATCTGTAGACTTGCATTAATATTTATTCATGAATCCAATTCCACCTAGGTTTACTTTTGGGAGTTCCAGCGCAAAAATGAGACAGAGCGGCTGCGGACTCTGTTCATGCCGGAGGGAGGAGTGAAGCTGAAGAACCTGACGGGTTACACCACCTATATGATCAGTGTGGCCCCTTTCAACGCAGCTGGGGACGGACCCCGCAGCGCACCGACGAGGGGCCGCACCCAGCAAGCAGGTACATTAAACCACTACATACCGAATAAAAGGGCAATCTGAGAGTGAAGCAGACCACCGGCAAGGCTGTTTTACATAATTCTATCAATTTTTCGAATCAGTTTTATTAAAATCTGGCTGGTAGATTTACTGTAATCCTGCTGACAAACAGTCAAACAAACCAACCTGAAAACATAACCTCTTCGGTGGAGTTAATAAATATGCAAATTCAGTAGGAATGAGTGCAACAGTCAAGAACTGCGGCTGGTAATCAAGCAATCCAGTAAAACAAATACTTCTCTGCGTTGAATGAATGAACACCTGATGGAGAGTTACTGAGGAAAAAGGAGACAAGCTGAAGACAAACGAGGTAACAGGCTGACATGACTAAAGCAGATGAATTGGAGCACGTACAGCAATGTTTATTCATTTGTCATGTTTATGTTTGGCTGATGCTAGTTTGGAGAACGCAGAGTGTTTTCTCAAAGCGGACGAGTCAACCAAGAGGAAAGTATTTGATGCGAACATGATGCTAATTGTTGCTGTCAGTATGCCAAACTATGTTAGCAGAGCCACACACAGAGCATAAGTTTTCTAATCAGCTCTGAACTCTTTTGCTGAATCTCCTATTTTGTCTGAAGAGCATGGAAATCCTCTGAGCATGCTTTCTCTCTACAGGCACCATGAAACCACCTTAATGCCCATAACCCATCTATCTTTCTTTTATATCTTTCTTTCTTTATCTCTTTCTCTCTATATCACTTAAATCGTTGGTAAAAAAGCTATTTATCAAAATGCTGGTGCATTTAAGGGAAGAAAAAGAGCCCGTTCACGGCCTCTTGGTTTCCCTTGTGAGCCATTGTCGTGAGAGGAGGAAGCAGATGATAAGCTGGAAGGGGGAGGAGGGAGGAGCACTGTGGACATAGTTATCCCATCTCTCTGGAAGACAAAGGGGCTTTGTATAACTGCAAGCGTCTCAACTTCTGCTCGACATATTTAAAGACAACAGGGCTAACAGTGTTCGGAGCACAGTGGTGTCACAGACTCAGTCAGCTGTGATGGAGGCTGTAAATTGTCATTGTGAATTCATAGCCTTATGTCAGATAAGATTTTTGTGATTTCTGGCCTTTCATACGAGAGCCCTGACCCTTTGTCATATTTTAGTTTTATGGGCTTTGTATTGAGTTTTCTCTGCAACCATTTCCACTGCCATATGTCCACAGATACAGTATGTCCCTGGAAGAGCTCCAAAATCCCTCACGCATGCTTGGTTTATTGACTACTTCCCATGCTTCGTTTAACCTTTGATCTCTGTATGTTCCAGCTCCCAGTGCCCCCAGCTTCATCCACTTCAGTGAGCTCACCACCACCTCCGTCAATGTGTCCTGGGGCGAGCCCACCTTCCCTAATGGCATAATCGAGGGCTACCGTCTGGTCTACGAACCCTGCACACCGGTAGATGGTGAGCTCTCGTTCTTCCACTTTTTCCCTGCTCTAAATGGCTGCTGACTTTCATAAACAGCTTTATGCACACGACAAGATCTAATACATGTGCTTTTGTTTAGATCAATTTACTTTAACCAAGTCTTGTAGTGTGCATTTTACTTGAGCTATAAGCTAATCAACCTTGACCCTAACAGCTTGCAACCTTTTATCTTCTGTTATCATCACAGCCGACACATGACTAAATATTATTGTACAAAAATAATCAATATAATTGATCCCTCTGCTAATGTCATGTCTGCTTGTGTGTTTACCTGTGAGCTCCCTCACTGCTTTGCTTGTGTAAGACCTGCTCTAAATGTGGTCTGTTTGTCTAGAGTCCTCAGTGGCCTGTGTCGACTGTCCCCACTCCCCCTCCCCCCCAGGAGTCAGTAAGACAGTGACAGTGGATGTGAAGGGGACCGGCCCCCTCTGGTTGAAGCTCAGAGACCTGGCCGACGGCATCACCTACAACTTCCGCATCAGGGCCAAGACTTTCATCTACGGGCCCGAGGTGGAGGCTAACATCACCACCGGCCCCGGAGAAGGTACAGGCTGTGATACCTGTTCATGAAAGTTGTTCCGGGTGTCCCCGTCTAAGGTTTTACATAGTCAAATCTGATTGGTCCAGTCTTGCTTGGTTGACTGATCATCCAATCACCTCTCATTCTTTTTGTTTCTCCTTGATACCCCCCGGTTTAAACTTTTTGCAACTTTGTATAGTGAAACATGTTGACTTATTTATGCAAACTAAGGAGATTTAACAAGAGCATAAACGTTTTTTTGACATGTATATTAACAGTATTATGACTAGGCGTTAAGATGATTTAATGGAAGAAACCAAGCAATTATATGTTAAACCATTAATCTGAGCTACCCCATTTATCTCAAATGGTATGATCCTGTGTTTTCCCACCATTGAAATAATTGGAAAGTAAGCTTGAGGGTCAAAACAAGCTCCTTAGATCAAATTGTGTAATTATAGATCACTCATTTTTTATTTTTTATTTTAAATGCTTCAACTCCTACTTATACCTTCCCAGGAGCCCCGGGACCACCAGGAGAACCCTTCATCACTCGCTACGGTTCAGCCCTGACAATCCACTGGACCAGCGGGGACCCGGGACGTGCTCCCATCACGCGCTACGTGATCGAGGCCAGACCATCAGGTGTGTGCCCCAGCTGCCCGAGGACACAGACGATCAGCACTTTAGTCATGCATCAGTACCTTCGCCTATGCTAGCCTCCTTGATACTTTAAATAAGGAAAGTGGTGTAAAGTGTCAACATCTGCGGCCCCCCGAGTGTCTCCCTGGTATTTTAATGGGTTATTGATCATGGCTCTGCAGTTGAAACAATTGGCATCAGGTTTCCATTTCGATTGACAGGGTTAGGTAGGTGATGGATGGTAGGTGACTCGGGATGTGTTACATCTCTTTTGAGTGAAAATAGAATGGGGTCCTAGATTCAAGAAGGGTTATTATAATATTTAGGATAGGAAGATGGTAAACCAACCTCACACAACCCCCTCCCCCCTCGTGTCCATATGCCAAGGGCCGTAACTCTCTGCTGTATCATATAACTGGATGGCTTGTTTTTATCCTCAAATCAAATTACCCATTTTCGTACTTTTGCAAAAGTTAAGCGACCTATGACAGATGATCTCCCGTGGTAGTTAATGTTTGTGTACCTCACTAAAAGAGTCCACCTTTCATTGATGTTTACAAGCAGCGGTGTGTAATAAATGGCCCCTCTGGCCAGATTTCCAAAGCAAACTACCTTCTTCGTGTGAAATACGGCTGCAACACTATTTATGATGTAGATTTGGTTGCTGTAAATTTTACAGGAGCAGTGAAACTGATGGATTGTGTAACATTTGTTGGAATTATGGATTACCCGTGGGAGCTGCCAGACAGAAGCCTTGTATCAAACAAAACAAACAACCTATTAACAAAGACACATTTGCACTGTTTTAAAGTTTAATTTTCTCATCAGACTCACACCAAATTAAAACTTAAACTCCATTACAGATGAGGGATTGTGGGATATCCTAATCAAGGACATCCCCAAGGAGGTGACATCACACACATTCAACATGGATATACTGAAGCAAGGGGTCAGTTACGACTTCAGGGTAATTGGAGTGAACGACTACGGGTACGGCTCCCCCAGTCTACCTTCTCCTTCGATATCTGGTGAGCTTTCATATATTTCTTCATAAATCTGAGAAAGATTCATTTTCAGACCTAATTGAATTCCCGAAGGTCATTCAGGCATGACAGAAATAAGGCCACTTTATTTTTAACAAGCATGAATTCCAATTTCTGTGTTTGGTCCAGCCCAAAAAGTGGCGCCTTTCTACGAGGAGTGGTGGTTTCTGGTTGTGGTGGCTTTGGTGGGGCTCATCTTCATCCTGCTGCTGGTCTTCATCCTCATCATCAGAGGCCAGAGCAAGAAGTACGCCAAGAAGTCTGAATCAGGTGAGTGCACACAAATACTTCCAGAGTTTTTAACTAGACTTGGAAACTGTTAGGGAAGCTCTTGCACCATCAGTGGGGCCTGGAATCTGCCTACTTGTCTTTTTCTCATTAAAGATTCTCACTTAATAAGGGGATTTAATGATCTGCCATTTTCAAAAATTGAGCAGCAAACTAACTTTATTTGAAGGATTTAGATAATTGACAGATTGGCAGCAGAATAAAAAAGAAGAGAAGAGGGCATACTTGTCCATTCAGTGAAGCTCTGACATCAGCGGGTATTTCCCCTCGGCTCAGCACTTCTGCCATAGCTGTTTAGCTGCCAGGCATAGGAGGGGAGGGGAGGGGGTCCCTGTGGGTCACTGCCCATCTTTCTGACTGACAGAGGAAAAACAAGAGGTTCCTTCTCACTCTAACACAAAGACGCTCTCAAAGCCTCATATTCCCCTGCAGGAATCTGGCCCCGGACAGTGGACCAATCCAAGAGTTTTTCTTTTCCTCCGTGTTTGCGTAACCACCAATTGACCTCGAGTAGCCATGGAGCTACCGCAGAGGTCCTGGCCTCGCTGTGGTTCCTCATAGGTCTGAGGAAGACTGAAAGTGTTTTTAACCTGTAGCATGGCAAACAACAGTGCATACAAACATTAATCTACTGCGCAGCAGCATGGCAAGTCTGTCACTCTCAGCCTTTAGCTGTGGATGCTTTGATTAATCGCGAGGGACACTTGGGAGTCCTTGCAAAATACTTGCGTTATTGTCTATTCATGTGTGATCCACAGACAGTGTTTACACAGAGAGGCAGAATCATTTATCATATTCTGATGTAGTTTGAACATGTCTTTGTATGTGTTTGCATTTACAGATGTCCTTTGTATTCCCGTTTTAATGGTTTTATACTCTGTAGGGAAGGTTTTTAAACATTCCTCCATTCTGTGTGGACTATACTGTATAAACTATATTGTTCCCCATGTGTGGTATATTCAAAAATAATCAATAACTTTAGACTCATAACCTATTGTTTTTTGTACATTTATGTTTTATTGACCTCACTGAAAGTTACCTTGTTTGTCAATGCATGCCATTATGAAAACTAAAGGTATAGATAACATTTAAACCTTAAGTGTTAATAATAATGTTATTATGGTGTAATATGGGTATCATTTTGGTGTTACATAGGTGCAATGTGTGTCTAATAAGAGTGTTATGTAGATGTAATAATAGTGTAACTTGGGTATAATATGGATGTATGATGTATGCATGTATTAATACACACTATTGGTATAAAAAGGGGTGTAATAACTGTGTTATTACGGTCTACTATAGTTGTTACATGAGTGTAATATGGGTGTAATATCAGTGTTATATAGGTTCAACATTGCTAAACAAAGTTTAATGGTGCAATGTAGAGAATAGCTAACAATAATTTCCCAAAATATTTATATGGGCTTGCCCATTTAAGGGTTGAGTCAGACTTAAATGAATAATTTGACATTTTGAGAAATTCCAAGGGTTATATGAGAAGCTTAATACCACTGTCGTATCAATCTGTTTAATAAAGGGCTTTTGCCAGCAGCCTGTGAGCTTATTGAACAAAGACTGGAAACAGGGGAAAGCAGCTAGCCTTACTCCGTTGGAAAGTAACAAAATGTGTATACCAGCTTCTCAAAAACTCCATAATTACAACCCCAGGCTATCTGTTCCTCCTGTTTCCAGTCTTAATGCCAAACTAAGCTTACGTCTAGCAGGATCCAGCTGCACTGTTTTTTTGTGTAACTCTCATCAAAAAAGAGAATAAGCATATTTCCCAAAGTGATTAACTTTAACTTTGTGATGAACTATTGCTTTAAGTCATAAATATAAGTTCTAGAGTTGAATTTCATTAAACTTTAAAATAAATATTATAAAGTGTTTGTGTTTACCATGTCCTCAAACAATCATTTTGTTTTATTAAAGACAGAACTTGTTTACCCTATGATTTGCACAGCTTTACAGTTTATATTACATACAGCTCTGGAAGGAATATGTTTTTTGAGTGGTTCACATTTTAAGACCTGAAAGACATGCAACTGACATCATTTCCTCATGAAAACCTCCCCCAAACACTTTAGACTTTAGTCACAATCATTACTCCCTTATTTCCATTTGCAACAGTTATATTTAATCATCCGTCTATTTTTCATCCTTCCTTACTCCTAATTTTGTCCACTCACTTAGCCACAAGTCATAGCTTAGCCCCATTCATCCACCCGTGCACTAACCTGCGTGTCCATCTGGCCTGTGGTCACACAGTGTCTCTGTACGTGTGTCCAGGAAACAACTCCAACTGTAACGCGCTGACCCACGGAGACATGGTCAGTCTCGACGAAGGCCGCTTCCCCGCTCTGGAACTCAACAACCGAAGGCTGTCTGTGAAAAACTCTTTCTGCCGGAAGAACGGTGTCTACACCAGGTGAGGGATTTACGCAGCTTGTAAACCAAGACAATTTAAAGTGCAGATTATAATTAAACAAGAAGCTTAATTTCAGGTCAATGTGAATGAGCCATATGGCGTTATAATTGGCTTATCCACAGAATCTTTACCTCAAATCCAAATTCATTTTTAGCTCTCTTCTTCCTGACAAATCCTCATCTACAGCTTTTTCTCCGCTTCCTATAAAAAGACTCACTAAGGATTTAATGATGCTGCTCTATTTCAGTGAATCCCAGCTGTAACACGCAGTATGTTGAGAACATGAACTTGTTTTAAGCCAATCACTCTGCCTGACACCTGCAGGGACTGTCATAAGTCAAATTTTGAATAATTTGCATTACACCAATAATAGGACAGTTGAAAGGAGTGTGGCAGATTTGATTTTGGGGTGCCAGGTGCACTCTGATGTTGCAGCGAAAATAATTAACCTCCTCTGTGTGAGCATGCATGTCCATAAATTGTTTTGTGTATGAAAATGTGAGAGAAATTCGTTTTTGAAGGTGTGTATCTGAGTGTGGCATTGAGGACGGATCAAAGCAGCTCCACATCTTTGAGGGGCTTCCAGGCAGCTTCCTATTATGTATCTTGGCTTGAAGGGGGGGAGGCAGGGGAATGAAAGAATGCACAGATGTACTTTCAGACTCGGTGCTCTTTGAACTCAGCCTAAGCGAAGGAACCCAAATTCCAACAACTGAGCCCCCCCCCCCCCCCGATTATAGATTAATGCCACAACTTGATCTCCAGTCTCGGAATACCAAAGACACGATGAAGTCCTCCGCCTGATGCCCGGATCACGAATCAAACATTCTTAATCCTGCAGCATTCATTGTGATTCAGCGCGGTGTCGGACAGCAAATGCCAGTTATGTTTGGTTTCAGGTACAAAAGGATTCTCTGCACAGAAAGCATTTTTCTAAAGTCTTACAAAAGGGTCAATATGCATGACGGCAAATTCAATTACAATCGCAGGGAAGCCAATGCAGTTCAATTTGCGGGGCTGACAACTTAATCTGTCACCACTTGAATTGTCAATATGCATTGTTAGCACTGTAAAGAGGTTCGAATAAAGACTTAGAATAGTGTTTGAATTATCTGTTCCACAGCACATTGTCGATTCTGGTTAACAATAAACAATTTAGGGCCCATGTACACAAACCGCCTTTTTCTGAGCGAGCATATTTTTTGAATCGATTCCAATGAGAACCGAGCGCTTGCCGACAAAAGAAGAAGAAGAAAAAGAATATACCCTTAATCATCCCACAGAGGGAAACTTTACAATCTGCATTTGACCCATCCTTGTGTTGGGGTCAGTGGGCTGCCATATGTACGGTAGCAGTGTAGGGAACGATGCTCCGACCACTTCAAACGCCCATAGTTTAAAGTATTTCATTCTTTAGATAAACACCGAGACGTCACTGCAGAAATTCCATGAAAAGCTTGGATTTAGTTTTTTAGTTTTAGCTCTATCCCTGGCTATATGGCTGTTGTCCAGTGAAGTCAAAACCTCATTTACAAAGTGTGAGAGCAAGAATATCCTGGTTGTGTATATAGTGAAAATACATTGTCAAAAATATGTACAGTATTGTAGCACAAACAGATGATAAAACCCATGCTAGTTTATCGTACAACGACGGTTACCGATACGTTATCGATATATCCTCTTCCTTGAAACAATAAAAGAGCTCTGGGAAATGTTTTTGGATGTAACGTGCCCTGCCAGCACCTTTTTGTCTTCTTCTGAAAAATACTCCATGTGGACACGGACCCTAAGGTATCATGTCCTCCTACGGTTGATGTAAAACATTAGCAATCTGACAGCACATAAACCCAAACGCTGGAGTCCAAATGTGTTTCCAATTTGAGCTTCAACACCCAGATGATCAATGTTTTACTGCCTCTATGATAAAGAGGGATGGGATTAACACCATTATTCCCGTATGGCATTGTATCGCTCTCTTTCATTAGTTTGAAACTTACTTTGACGCACTGTTTTGGGTTTTAAGGAGGTCTCGGTGAAGTAATTCAGTGTAGATTAACATGGTTTTAAGCACTGTTGAATGACAAAGCTCTCGAACACTTCAGACATGTTAATGAGTCCCTACAGGCGACTAGCAAGAGGAGAGCCTGATAATGAGTATAGACCAGGGGCGGATTTGATTTCACCCCCTGGTCCTTGTTTCTTACCCGACGTACTGCTGACTGAATTTTGCTGCGAGAGGATTAAGTGGAGCCTTCTCTATCCAAGTGAGAGAGCTGATAAATAATTCACGCCTCACTTACCCGCGTATGAGAGTCAAGGAGAAGAGGTGAGAGTGGGCTGAGCTTTCTCAATGTTTTTAAACAGGCAATTTATCATAATGTCTCACTGGCCTCCCAATTGCATTTCTTCACACTGGCTCCAGCTCTTTGTATGACTGTGTTATAAGGGTGGGGGGGGGGGGGGGCGGATCGCTGTAAGGACTGCAGAGGAATGAGGGTTGGTAAAGGTTACACTAGAGAGTCCTTGGAGAATAAGTGCAGATTGGAATTCCAAGCTGTGATTCAAATTTGGTTGTAACATTTTCTAAGTTGGACTTCATCTTAGAAAGAATGTGTCCTTGTGATTTTACTTTAAACCATCATTTTAAATACTAGTACATGTGGATTAATTCTAAAATGTTTATCTTGCCACAATATGCCACCTGTTAGTTTAGTAACTCACTTCAAAGTATTAAAAATAATGTTTTAGTTTCAGTTATTAATCAAGTATTACAATGTGTCAAACTGTTATTCTTGATATCGTTACCTTTATTGATAAATACTATCATTACTGCAATTATAACCCTAAATGCATCATTTGCTGACAGTTTTATTCATATAAATGCTAATAAAAACAACAAAGAGAACATTTTAAAACAAGAGTAGTGCACAAAGTAAAGAAAATATGTCCTTAATAAGGTGAATCCCACCAAGCATTCATCTGTTTTGCATCTTGCAATTTATTTATCCACATTTGTATTACTGTAATAAAAAGTATTCAATTTATTTTGAATGTACAATATTTCATTGTACATTATGTTATTGTATATATCATATTATATGTGCGTGTATATAGACTTCTGCTTGCACTATTTTAATTGCATTGTTTGTTTTATTGTTTTATGTCTTATAGAACTATGTTGCATTGTTGGAGGGGCTTGGGACTTAATTTTCATTGCCAGTTATACACTGTAGCTTATGTGCATATGACATTGCAAACTTTGAATCTTTGAACCTAATCATTTTACAGTCATACCAAAGCAAGGACGAAAGAGAAACAAATAGATTTGATTATAGATTTGTAAAACCGAACATGCATATACATTTATACACACCCCATCAGCATGCATTTCATCCAGCCATTACAGCTCACATAGTGCACCTAGCTCTAGATCAATATTGTGCCCTCTTTTCATTACTAATAAGATAACTTAAACACATCCCACATCCCCCAGCAAAGTCGTAACATATCTGCATAGACTGACACTTAAACCCTACATCCTCAAACAAACCCAGAGATACGACACAAATTAGCAGACATTCTACTACAACGTATATAAGTAGGTCTTTGTACACGTTTCACTCCTCCACTCAAGTTAAGTGAATTGACTTGAGTTTAATATAGCTCATTGAGCATAATTGAATTACAGTTTGCTTTGTAATTTCCCAGAGGAGTTTTCCATTTTATCCACACCACACTCGAAACGCCAGCCCTCGTGACAGCTGGAATTTACCCACAACATTTTTAAAATGCTTTCAGAATTTATTTATTTGGAAAAATGCTAATGTGGTTCAGACGTGTAAATCGGCTGTGTGTGTGCAGCAGCAGCAGCTCCACTGGCAGTGAGTGGCGGCCGACACTATGGCGGGAAAGTCAACAGGAGTCAGTGTGTCCGAGCGGTCTCTGCCAAACCTACACCAATCAGCAGAAACAGATGGGTGTTTGTTTAGCAGGACTGGCGACAGTGGAAAGTACAGAGAAGCTTTTTTCTCTCGTATTTACTTAAAGAACGCTTGGCTAGAGCACACCATTTAAGGAAAAGTTTTTCCAGTTTTTCATCTTTCTTTGCCCTCATTTTTCTCATTCCTCCTTTTTCTCAGCTTTTAAGATCGCTCAACACCTCTCTGCCTGATTCTCCTCCCTTTGCTCCGTAGTATCACTTACCCTCTCTAAACATACATCTAAATATTTGATCCCGCAGTATTCCAGTAGCACTTTTATCAGCACAATCTTTCATGTAGGATCTAATAACATTTGCCAGAGCAGAGCCAGAGTTGTATGATGACCCCTTCAGCACCAAGTTCAGACTTTAGTCACAAGGGCCCGGCAGTTTGACATACCACAGCCCACAATGAGCACTGAATGAGGGGGAATTATTCAATCCAGAAGAGAGGCTTTAGGGAGCCATCTCATGAGTATCCCATGATTCTCATCAGGCTGCACTCCTACACACAGTCAGACAGTGATACATGTGAACTGGAGAGGAAGCGCCTTCTGAAGTGTCATTACCATGAATCAGGGATGACTAGACTAACTAATAGGCTTTGTTAACAGAAAGGGCTTCAGTATAATTCCCGCATACAATAAAGTTTAAACTCAACAACTTTTGGTCTTATTCAAAATTAAATTGCAGTGTTTTTAAGGGGGTGTAGCTTTTAGGTACTGGTGAGACATTAAAATCTAATACAGGAAGTCCAGCTTGAGTAACAGTTCTGTGAATGTGAATGCTGCTGAATTGCCAAAACATTGCACAGCTGTTGAAATACTAAGAGACATGATTTCTGTATGTAGAGTTATTATTGCGCAATAGTAGCAAAGATTTAGCATTAGCAAAAATGTCCAGCTATCTTTATTTTGAGGTGCACCAGAAATGTCTGAAATAATACCTTAGTGCGCAGGTACACTTTGCCCAACAATTAGTACACGTATAGTAGGTCAAAGCAGAACAAGGAAGTGTGTCTGCAACTCGTTACTTTTTACCTATCACACAGGAATGACGGCAACAACTACAAAACTGGAATGAACTTACATTAAAACAATAAAAGGGTCTACACAATTCTGCAGTGCAACAATTATCTGAATTATTCTCACGGTCTGTATTTATCTTTGCCTAGGTCTCCTCCTAGGCCCAGCCCAGGCAGCTTACACTACTCAGACGAAGATGTCAGCACAAAGTACAATGACCTGATCCCCGCAGAGAGCAGCAGCCTGACGGAGAAACCCTCCGAAATCTCTGACTCGCAGGTGCAGTAGCAACCCTTGTTGTTTATACTATGTCTTGTATGGTCTCTCTGTGTCAAATGTTCCCCGTCCATCTGCATTAAGTGTGTATTTCTCATGTGTTTATACCTGTCTGTGTGTGTGGCATCTCCTTGAATTCCTCTGGAATTCAGCTTTGCATCGTGGGCTGTACTGTGTCAGTTCGTACTGTCCACATGGTGTCTTTTCCCTGTCATTCACCTGAGCGCAGATGGGCCTGCAGAGGTCATAAGATATAGCTACAGTAATGCACAAGGAAAGATGAGAGATTAATGACTCTGCTCAACGGCGGCAAAGCAGTTTTTAGACCAGGCACTGACCTGTGGAGAATGTCACTCTGGGAACATTCACCTGCGATCCAGGCCTCTGCACTCAGCCCCAGCACGAGTTATGTAAGGCGCGAAGGGCACATGCACTCTGCAAAGTTTATTTTAGAGACGGTTACTTATTGGAAGGAGCCGCTGCAGCCTCTCTTTTCCTACCGAGCTCTCTGTAAGTCAGGCCAAATTTAGAAGAATAATCTCTGTGGAAAACTTCTGGTTTTACTAATTTCTACTGTAGCAGAGCCCAGCCTAGAGTCACAGGTAGAAACATATCATAGTTTTGGATTCATATTTAAAGTATTCTAAGAAGACTGTCAGGACTGATAGATGGACACTGATGCTACAATCTCTTCTCGAGCATTTCCCAAACTGCTTTTACCCAGTAAGTGAGAGCAGTCTATAAACTGTGGCTTTCTCTCCGTCTCTTTCTGTCTGTCCATTGATCAGTGTGTGTGCCACCCAGCCTCATGTTTCTAAATTGCCTGACTTTTTTTTTCATTTCAGGATTTTCCTTTATCCTGACATGTTCTTTTATCTGGTTTGTTTTTCTCCTATGTCTTAAATGCACTTTTTTTTTTTTTTTTTTGCTTATGTCGTCCCTCCCCGGCTCTCTGTGGTTTGGGGGGAACCATCTTGCAGTCTGGTTTTGATCGTTGTCAGATGAAAGCGTCAGGGGGGGGTGGGGTGGGGGATAAATGGTCCTGAATTCCCATGCTTTCAAGGCCTCCTTCAGTGTTCTCTTTATCTACAAATTCTTTTACTCCAGGCATTTCTCAAATGATCTCGGGACATCTCTGGGCTAGATGCTTCCCCAGTGTGAATTCCGCAGCCAGAAATCTCTCCCCACCTGGCTTTATCGGACCCTGAGCCCCATTTCAAGATCAAATGAAAATCTCCCTGCAATGAATCATTACGGACAGGACCTTTCGCAGCACGATAACATTCCCTCGTATTAATCATTTCATCATTTCATCACCTGTCTGACATATCTACCGTTCGCACTTGTGTATTGTCAAACATGGCCTTAATGCAGTGCCCGCCCCCTCAGTCTGAGGGGGACGCCCGCCTGTTGCCACACCACACGTCTGAGGTGCTGACGTTGGCTTTGATACACCACACAGAGCCCTGCCTGTTACCTCCGCCATGCCCCCGACAGGCCACTGTATCAGCACCCAATGGTGTTTTGAAAAAAATCCAGGAATGCTCTTTGAAGTTTTATTCAGAGGATAACTCTGAACTATCTGTATGACATTGTGCTGTCTGTCCTCTGTAATCCCCGGAGGCTCCGCCAGCAGGTATAAGTTGACTATTGTACTCCTCCTCAAGAGGGGATTTGGAGAGCTCACATTGACTTGGCAAGGCAACAAGGCCACCATTACTGATCTGCTCCCCTGCAGGTAGTCACATATTGACTTTTTCCATTAAGCGTATATGCTTTCTCACTCTGCGAGGCTGGCTCTGCCTTTGTGTGTCATTTAAGGCCCAAACTGGTCAAAGATGGATGATCTCATGTCTGAGTCACATACGGATTATAGATCATGCTCTCTCTGCTGAGTGGCATTCCGTGGGAGACAAATGAAAATGTCTGCTTTCTGTTTCATGCTTTTTTCTCACTCTCTGCCTCCGTCTATCATACTCTGTCTCTCTCCACCTTCCCACTCCCTGTCTCTGGCTACTGGAGCTTCTTTGGTTTGAGCTCAACTGAGAATACTTTGAGTAATGTTTGGATTGTCTCTAGTGACAACGCACCACTTTGTTTTGACTGGCCCAGTCTGAAGAATGATGTCACAACCCAGAATAAAATAAAATTATGACCACTGTAAATAGTATTATAATACTTTTAAGCTGCCTGTAACAGAAGAGGGTAAGAGACAGAAACGGCAGACAAAAGTTTAAATAAGAATTAACCCAAATATATTCTCTTAGCGTACGGAAAAATGACAAATGTAAAAAAAAAAAAAAAGAGAGAAGAGAAACAGAACAAAGCACATGCTCACATTACTCCTATTTAAATCCTCCAGTCTGGGACATCACTAAAGCCCAAAACAATCTCAAATCCCTTTATCATAGTTGTTCTGATTGAAGCCTCACACATTATAAGCAGGGAGAGGTGTTTGGAGCCCTTCTGGAGTTCTATATGCCTTGATGATGACAGAATACAACTTAACTTTGATGCAGCAGACTACACAGTATGCCAAAAACACATTTTCCCCTTCCTGTTCTTCCTCCACTCTAATCTTTTTTTTCTACACAGAAATGTCTGCAAGCTCAAAAAAATGTGACTGTCTCCGGATATTTTAAATCCCCCTCGAGCCCCACATATACTGTCTTTGTCTCCCGGGCCCCCTGCTGTGTTCACTTCATCAATGAGAGTGACATAGACAGCCCCCCCCCCCCTTTTGCAATAATCCATAACTAGAGGACAAAGGACTGACCCACTCTGAGGTATTGGGGTAAGCATTCATTTTAGTGTGTGGGGGGGATGGGGGCCATGCTTGCTTGGAGATTGTTTTTTCAGTCTCATACTCTTCTTGTCAAATTTTTGCACTATGTATGTTGAGTTGTTGGAGGAGCCTGGGATATAACATTTTCATTGCCAACATATACGCTGTATCTGCTGTGCATATGACAAATAAAACCTTTGAACCTTTTGAACCTTATATAAACATTCGGAAGGTGAATTCTTACTTATAAAATATATTTTAAAATGTTTTCAACAACTTAGGACAGATTAAAAACAAGACTAGCTTGATATGACTGCATTTGCCATTTTCACTTGAACTCTCTCTAGAATGAGGGAGGTCAAAGGTCAAACTAGGTCAAAGGTTATGACAAAGGTCATCTCAACACCTGCCATATTTGCCAATAATGAACGACTTATCTACACCAAATAGTGATTTCAGCCCCTCAATGGTTGTTTACTTCCCCCTCCTACATTGATCTCCCTCCTACGATGTTAACATCATAATCAGGAACACAGGGCAACTTTAATTTGCTGCTGATAAAATAAACTACTGGCAAGAGGGTTCACCAGTTAATTAGATAGATGTCTTAATCTGTCTCGCTGCCTAATTTAACATCGTAACGATGAGAAAATGTTTAATAATTGTCTCTGGCAGGCTGCTATGTGTCTGTCTTACACATTTCCGTGCATAAGTGAGACGGTTCCCTAGAGGCTGAGGTGCAATGCTGCATTTCATGCCGTAAGTCTGCTCCTTTCACAGCATTCAGCTCTGGTAATTAGCTCGTAATGAGTCGGAGTAGGGAGCCGTTTCACAGGCCGTGCCGTCCCACAGGCAAATTGTTAAGTATCTCCACTGTAGATTCCCCAATTGGATCATTGAGTTATTTCTATTAAAGACTGCTGATGAACCAACAGAGGGACAGATTGCAGCAGTTTATTCTTGTATGTCAGACATTAAAGGGTCAGAACATCTGTTGCACCAACTCCACAGCCAGGCAGGAGAGGGTCGCAATGCACTGTGTCAACACTTGGTCCGCTTATTATCACTACCACACACTGACAACCAGAGTGGTGAATCTCTCATTGCAGCGTTAATTCTTTCACAGTGAGGCAATACCACTTGAAGTGGATCGGCATGTCCTGTTGGACCACTGCGAATGGATCTTGTTATTGTGTTGTTGTGTTGCTAAACACTGGCATGACTGGAATGCTTTTCAATGTTGGTTGGCCTCAAGTGTTTACAACTGGGTAACAACATTACCAGTGGACAACACACACGGAAAGCCACTGATGCTGGCATACCCCTGCTCTCCTTAGTGAAGGGAACAACAATATACAAAAATGTAAACAAAGAGAAAGTATAATCATTGAGAGATTTGAGACACACTTTGCTTTTGATTAGTTTGTGGAAAAATGAACCTAAAGGGGATCCATTTCCTTAGTTTAGAACCAATGAAGATCCAATAAGCAGGATATCCAAAACAAGCATCGTCTGTTTGGACATTTATAAACTCTAGAGGAGAAAAGTCTTTATATAGGGGTCTGGCATAGGGGACGTGCATCATTTTGAGGCTGGGAGAAATCTGAGCCTCCTGCCATATGTATCACATATGTGCTGTGCAATATCCAGCAGAGGAGCCTTTTCCTGAGTGTATCCTTCTGCTGCATGCCAACAGCCATGTTTCTATATGGGAGGCTTGAAAGCGATTAGCATGAGAGCTGAGAGGAAGCCAAGAACATTGAGACAGTCACAACTATCAGCATCATGTTCTGAAAAGCAGCAGCCTTCCCTGCTTTACTTTAGACCGGAATTATACTACAAGCCTCATCTTTGCCAAAATTGGAACTGGATAATTTCCCTGAGTCGTCTCTGCATGAGTTCTTGGTGTTCAGGTGATTAATCACAGGATGACTGTCCATTCAGTGCAATTTGCTGACCGAGAGAAATCCCCACCAAGTGTTCAACGATCACATGGCTCTGAGTTTGACACGCGTAATGTTTCTTAACGTGAATGCAATGGCGTTTCTAGCCCTGCCTGCATTAAGGCGGGGGGTCAATGACAAAATGTCCTGAAGATTATTGTCATTCCTTTACAGATGTTTCATAGGGAATTTAAACTGATTTAAAGAATGATGAAGATAGATCCCATTCCTCTCCCTATGAACTGCTAAAATCACAGGTTGGATGTTGTGGAATGCATGTTGCTTTTTATTTTAAAGTTGTTCATACCATTCACCCAGAATGGCTCAAAGAACCAAAATATATATACACATGTATAACATATCTATGACACTATCATCATCATGACTGGGCCATTTGAATCATTCTGTTATGGTGATGTACTGTAAAACCCATTGTTTTGTTCACCCATAGGAGGCGCTGGTGTTTTCATATGGGACAGGTGGCCTACATACACTTCCACTGCATTTGGTGAGGTTCCTGTGGCTGCCTGCTTTGAATGTTTGTAGCCTGATAGGTGACTGGTTTATACTTCCGGTCCCCATCCAATCCTCTCCCTCAGATGTGCTGCACAACACCAAACCCCGCCTTGCTGGCATGGTGTGGATACAAAGATCTTAGATCATAGTGATTAAGTCCTGAAAATAAATGGACCTGTGCCATTATGTGTCGATGGTCCGTTTACAATGCACGCTTCACTAACAAGTCATCCATCCGTAAATCATGCTTTGACCGTTTTTAGTGTCCATGTGTTCTCGTGCTGTGGTGTGAGTGTGTCTGCATGTGTGTGTGTGTGTGTGTGTGTGTGTGTGTGTGTGTGTGTGTGTGTGTGTGTGTGTGTGTGTGTGTGTGTGTGTGTGTCTGTGTCTGTGTGTGTGTGTGTGTGTGTGTGTGTGTGTGTAGTATAGACAGTGCTGATTGTGAATTGATGACTTTGCTCAGAATAATTCAATAACTTCATGTCCATTTACATTTATGGCCTCAGCTTCTCTAACTGCTCCCCATGGAAACACTGCAGTCAGATCTTATAACTCAATATATCACTGTCTCCTCTTTATTCTCTCTCCTCCACAGGGCAGCGACAGTGAGTACGAAGTGGACCCCAACCGCCAGAAGACCCACTCCTTCGTCAACCACTACATCAGCGACCCCACCTACTACAACTCCTGGCGCCGCCAACAGAAAGGCATATCCCGGGCTCAGGCCTACAGCTACACTGAGTCCGAGTCGGGGGACCCGGACCACTGCGCCCCCCCGCCACTGCCTCCTCTACCTCCACTGCCCCCCCAGCTCAGTTCCCCTAGCCCCCAGCCTCAGCAGGCCCAGGGCCAGCCTCAGGGCCCGCCCCAAGTTCATCCCCAGGGCCAAGGCAGCCTGTTCAGGTCCAAAGGTAGTCGGACTCCCACCCCCTCCCAGCAGAGCTCCAACCCCCCCAGCCAGCACAGCACCCTCTACAGGCCCCCCAGCAGCCTAGCCCCTGGCTCGCGGGCCCCAATCGCTGGCTTCTCTTCTTTTGTGTGAAATATGCTGTAAAGGACTTTTCTGGAAAAATCTTCCCATCTTACGAAGGAGTACACCGATATGCGCAGTTCTCCCAGTCACGTCATTTCTCGCTTTTCTTTCTTCTCATTGCTTTGTCTACGTGTTATTTCTCAGCCTGGAAACTTGCGGAACAACGCTTAGAGCTTGTTTTGCAACACTTTTCTTTTATTGTTTAATGTGTGGAAGTGTGCCAGTTTAGATTTCTCTGATAAAATAGTCTCTGCATCATCTATTCACTTTTATTTTTGCTATTTGAACTATTAGCATGCCTTTATTTCCTCCTTTTTTTGTTACTTTTCTTTGAAAACATTCACATGGTAATCTCTTTGATTCTGTACAAAGTCACAAGAATCTTTGAATCACACATATAAATATATATATACAGTATATATATAGTAGATGTACCTAAAAGACTAAATCAAGTCAAGGCAGCGTGTGCATTGATGGAGACTGAAATAACAATATGTGATGGAGCCATATTGTCGACGTGGAAGGACAATTGTTTCCTTGGACAGTTTATAAACTTGATGTAAAAACAAGAAAAAAGAGGAACTTATAAAAGACAGACATGGATGTGGAAATTCATGCCAAATCGAACATATTTTAATGTGTTGGTTGGGAGAGTTTTAAGCGGACATTGAGGAAAAAATCATAGGTTTCCATGGAAATGGCTCTCTGGCCTACAGCACACACAAACACTATGAAAAATGGACAAGCTGGACGCGGCAGGTCAAATGTCAATGACTGTGCCATGCCTGAAGGATCCTGCAGATATATGAAATGAGTGTATATCTGTTAAAGTGGAAGTGTTTAAGTCTTTTTGTGAGTGTGTTACAGTGGATCAAAGATGCCTTGACAGAGAAACACTTATTTATAATATCTGGCACCAATTGCTACTGGACTGCTGACGGTGCCCTTGACTGCAGCATTGTGATGGCTGGCCTCGCACTACGGGAGCCTTCTTTAAATCCTGACAGACGTGGGCTGTGAATTATTTGCATTCACAATCCATATTGTTTTTCACCCTTTGCTGGCTCAAATATACTCATGCAAGTCTCATTCTGCATATGTCTACTGAAGTGCTTCGAAAGAACAAAGGTAGAAGGTTAAAACTGTCAAAAGTAGACAGTCACATTTGGGCACAGCTGCTCGATCTGCTGAAATGTAAAGGGGAGATTTTCATAAGAAACTACCTTTTTTCTCTCCTTTTTCCTTCCCTGCTGGTATAACTCTTCTCTGTCACTGCTCACAATCACGGGGCAGAGCTGAGCCTGCGCCAAGAGATGATGTCATCGGTTTGCCTCACCTCTTTCCCCTTTGTGTAATCAACCACGCTGTACTATTCAGGTGTGACTGTATTGTCCCAAATGCTAATGCGTGTGTGCGTGTGCATGTGTGCGTGTGATTACACTTCTCGTGCGTAAGCTTTACAGATCATTCACTGTGTGTCTGGTTATAAAGAGATTGTCCTGCAGCATCTGTAAACCTGCCTGGAGTAACGCCACACCAGGCGCACTCATAACGCTATAGTGAAGACTCAGTGGTGTGTTCCTAGTTTTCATAGTAAAAAAACTGAAAAAAATGTCATCTACTTTTTTTTTTTCTTCTCTGTGCGGTGATTTCATTGTACGCAACAAACGCTTATCATGCAGAATCTGAATGAATATATGATCACAGTACATTTCTGAAATAAATTATTTTTGAATGTTAGCAGTTCTGGTACTCAATTGAAAACTGCAAAGGGTAGATGGGCGGTGGAGCATAAAAATGCTGATGGCATATCATTTAAATCACATACTATTGTATCCTAGTCTTTGACCAACAATCGCTCTCAAAATGCAGTCTCGTCATTCTTTTCAGTTTGATTTTAAAAAGCAGTCAATCAGAAATACACTAAAACCTGGGTCAACTTTTTCCACAACGATTATAGCCTATGTACAGTATCCACGCTATAGGCACTAGGGACACATCTAGCAAAGCCATTTCTCTGCAAACCCTCTCCATCACACATCAGTATGCATATTGCACAACGGAGATCTTCTATTCACTAAAGCCGAGAAATAACCTGGATGTCTTCTTCTGTAGGAAAGTGCAATGCCAACCAACCCCTTTCATCAGTACTAAATAAAAGAGGATGTAAACTAAGGTGTATTTTTAAATCTGCATCCATATTAAATGTTTGCCTCCAGGTTAACTGTGAACGTGTGAAAATAGAAAGGGTATGTCACAGAGAGCGCCTTACTTTTAATGACATGTCATGAGAACATCAAAGGAAAATTTGCGAAGGAATCAGTGAAGCTCTGAATAAATGCTATCTGTTAGCACATAGGTAGGATATGTCTATGAAATGCCACCTAACCTTAGTGTTACTCAGGGCAGCAATAAATTGGATCAGCATAGAAGCTGTGAAATCCTTTTATCTGGTTACAAATGTCCTCTGGACTTTTTTTTTTATCTCCCTCCGTGCTCCCTGATAACCACAATTCATTAGCCCATCATTTGTTCCTTGGTTGAATAAAGTGGCACCGTTGGCCCTTTAAACCTATCAGACTTCACATAAAGTGACTTCAATGTATTTAAGGAATACCAATGTTTTTAGAATTTAAAAAAAAGTACCTGAGCTAACGGACAATTTCTTGCATGAAAGAAGCACATGTACAGTGTCAGATGGTGTTAGATGCTAATTGGATCTCAGTCAGCTTGATCCACGCCTAGCCTACCAAACACATAGGCATGAGAAGAGAAGAGATTAGATTAGATAGGACAGGACAGGGAATTGGAACGAGCGCAGTCCAGAGCACTAATCCCTTTTTTGAAAACACTTGGGAAATTTCCCTCCAACAGAAGAATCACAGACAGGAGGCATTTCACTTGCTAAAAAATTCATTTCCCTCTGTCTCTCACTTACCCTCTCCCTCAGGAACTGAATGACAGAAAAGACCGGGCTGGTGGTCTCTTTTAAAAAGGGAGCCCAAGGTACTTAATGGCTCTGATGAGCTTTGAGAACCATCAGTAGGAATAATAAAGGATTCAGACAGAAGGTGTAGTTCAAAGGAGTTTGAAACCCTGAATTTAATTGCCTCATTTGTGAGCTTCACTGAGAGTGGTTGTGGGATTTGAAGAGGGTATACCGACAGTTGAAGAAAGGACACTAATTTGAGAAAAAGCGATGTTTTCTGAGGGCCTTTTATGAATGTCTTTTTTAATGTACTGTTTGCAGAATGCTTAAATTGGTTTCTGACTTGATGCACAGAATGGGAAAGGAGCACAACAACGTTCCTCACTCCTGTAACAATTTGGTTGAAAAGAAGTTTCCACAGTGTACGATTTAAGAAAGTTTTGAGGCAACTGAAAAATTTGACATAAATTGCTGACATTGCTGTTCCGTTACGTTATTTGGTCAAAGTTATTTTTATTGCTGTTGGTTTGTCCAGTTGACAGGTTTCCACTAGAGTCCCTTGTGTGAGTCCCAATTTCTGACAACAGCCTTTCCGGGCCATATTCAGTATATAACGTACAACACAAGGCCACAGAAGGAAGCAATAATTGAATAAGGGGGGCCCGCTCCAGGGGAATTCTGCCATCAAAGTTGTTGTCCTGCATACCCTCACTGAAGTTTCGAAAAGACCTAAAAAGAGCTTCCCATAAAACTTTGCACCACTAATTGGTCCATTGTGTAATAATATAATATGCTGATGATATTTACAGGTGGGTGCAGAGGCTTTTACAGGCAGGTGGGCGTCGGCAGTTTCCGTCTGTTTTTAAAGTTCACACCTGACGACCAGATGACTAGTCTCCCCTATTAACCTTCAAGGCTTTCATACGTTAAAACTAACATAAATCCATATGTTTGGATCTTGAATTATAACTGGGCCAATTTGCAGTACATGTGCCTCAATGCTACAAATTATATGTGGGAAGAATATAGATCATATTTAATGATTGTGGTTAAAATTGACCTTTTATCAAATGTACTATAACCCAATACAGAAACACAATGTGCAGTAAGGAAATAAGTATTTGATCCCCTGCTGATTTAGTTAGTTTGCCCACTTACAAAGATCTGAACAGTCCATAGTTTTAATGGTAGATTTATTTTAACAGTGAGAGACAGATTATCAAAAAGAAAATCCAGAAATGTATGTCAAAAAAATAAATAAAAGATTGATTGATTTAATTGTGGGAATTAACTAAACATGCCTTAGTACTTGGTGAAGAAAGCTGGTGTTTCTTGTAGTTGGCCACCAGCTTTGCACACATCTCAGGAGGGATTTTGGTCCACTCCTCTCTGCAGATTCTCTCAAAATCCTTAAGGTTTGGAGGCTGATGCTTGGCATCTTGAAGCTTCAGTTCCCTCCACAGATTTTCTATGGGATGAAGGTCCGGAGACTGGCTAGGCCACTCCATCACTGGGCTTCTTCTTTAACCACTCCTTACTTGCCTTGGCCGTATATTTGGGGTCATTTTCGTGCTGGAAGACCTATCCGTGTCCTATTTTCAGTTGCCTGGCTAAGGGAAGGAGGTTATCAGCCAAGATTTTACAATACATGGCCCCCTCCATCTTCTCCTCGATACGGTGAATCGCCCTGTCCCCTTGGCAGAGAAACCCCACCAAAGCATAATGTTTCCACCTCCATGCTTGTCGCTGGGGATGGTATTCTTCAGGTAATAGTCAGCATTTCTCTTATTCCAAACACTTCACGTTGAGTTGATGCCTAAGATCTTGATTTTGGTCTCATCTGACCACATCACCTTCTCATAAGCCTTCTCTGAATCATTCAGAGGTTCATTGGCAAGCTTCAGACGGCCTGTACATGTACCTTCTTGAGCAGGGGAACCTTGCCGGTGCTGCAGGATTTTAATCCATTACAGCGTAGTGTGTTACCAATAGATTGTTAGATCATTAACAAGTCCCTCCTGTGTAGTTATTGGCTGATCCCTCACCTTTCTCGTGATCATTGATGCTCCAAGAGGCGAGATTTAGAGCGATTGATGGTCATTTTGTGATTCTTCCATCTTCTAATAATCAAACCAGTTGTCTCTTTCTCACCAAGCTGCTTGCTGGTGGTCTTGTAGTGTATTCCAGCCTTGTGCAGGTCTACAATCTTGTCCCTGATGTCCTTAGACATTAGTTCCACCATGATCACAAGACCTGTCTATGGTCTTGCCCTCGGTAGAGAGGTTGTAATCTGATTTGTTGACTGTGGACAGGTGTCTTTTATCCAGGTAAAGACTTGATATTAGGAGTACTTTCTTAAAGGGAGAGGAATTTCCCACAGTTAAACGCAAATCTTTTTCTTTTTTTTAAACAATGTACATTTCAGGATTTTTGGGGGGGATATTCCGTCACTGTTAAAATAAACCTATCATTAAAAGTATAGACTTTTTAATAATTTTTAAGTGGGCAAACTAACAAAATCGGCAGGGGATCAAATACGTATTTCCTTCACTGTATATGCCATTGACTGAACAAGAGACCATCTTGCGATAGCTGGACTGAGCAAAACCATGGAAACGAGGGGAAACTGCAAGCTTTGTTTTGTCAAAGTGCAACCTGTGTACTTTGTTCATTCGTAGGTGGTAAAATGCCAAGTTTTGTTTTTAAAGTTAGCCCACTATTTCTTCATGGTGGCCGTTTCCCATTGGTTCCGGTCTTTATGATAAACTGAACCTTGTGTGGGCTTAAGCTTCGAGGTTCCCTACATTCAATGGTATTAATATTTGTTTTTAAATTGGCAAGAAAATAAAGAAGTTTTTTTTAAATGTATAACATGTCAAACTATTCCTTTCAATTGTCTATGCTTTCGTCATATCTTTAATGATCTTATTTCCCTGCCATTTGTCCTGGACTAAGGGCTTGTTAACCCACCAGGTTTAAGTGGTGCCTATTGATTGTTATGTGTTCTGGGTAAATAGGGCTCTGTCCCTTTAAACCTCAGCAGGGGGGTGGTGCTCTCGGGCAAATGAGAGGAGGAGGAGGAGGGGAGGGCCGCTTTGTGCGCCACACACTAGCAAACTAAACGGACACTGGAGCACCAACACCGGGAATGTCCTGCCGCAGCTCCTCCCGTGGAAACTAAACTTACTCCGAAGTCACACAAACGTTTCTCCTCCTGCTTTTGCTGTTCTTCTGTGTTTACGTAAAGTTGAGTGGAATATAACCTGAAACTTCGCCTTTGCTCGGACCTTAAAAAAGGTAAAATGACTTCATGTTATTGTTTTAGAGTTTGCTGTACGATGCTTAATTTAAGCTACGTCGGCGAGTGACGATTTGTAGTTAAAAAAAATAAAGATACAAATTGGCTTTGTTTAGTGTTGTTTTCAGAATACTATGAGTGGCCAGAGAACTGAAGTAGGTTGAAATAATGTCAACTGTTTGAAATCTGCATCTCATTTGAATGTCAAATCTGCTTGTAGTCAATTTGCGCCTTGCAGTCTCATCGAGCTCCTTCCTGTCTGTCCCATACGGAGCGACAATAATGAGCCCTGTAGCGTCCTGCATCAGCCGGGGGAAGACTAGAAAGTAAAGGGAAACTCGTATCATTATTTAAATCGCCATTTCAGGTTAAGAGGATTATGTTCTTGGGTCGAATAATTATTTGACTCTGTCGCTGCTATTAGTTCTACCTAACCAATAGTTGTTAGTTACATTCAGCATTGATCATGAAGTTGTGCAAAGCTTCCATCCTCTTCAAACTTTATTTTTAAATCATGGGATATATATGGTAGGGTTAGATTACTGAGAATATACATTTTGGCAGAGAACCCTTTTTTTCAAAGAAATCCTGCTTTGTGTCATTGCTTATTGAATTATATAATTATCTGTTTTAAATGCAAGGCCAGAACCACACTCAATCAGTCAGTTACTTGGTTAAATGTCAGTGAGAGAACATTTTTTTCACATTTTGAGTCCCCAAGATGTCAAGAGACCTCTGGACACATGCATGTCAATATTAATACAATCCCTCAATTTAGCTGTATATTCCTCACTTATTTATTTCTCACTAGTTCCCTCTGTTACTATATCCCAACAGTGGGACCTCGGTGCAGAGCCTAAAATAAGTGTCCCAAATAAGACTTTCCAGCTTCAGGACAGGATATGATTTAATCGGAGCGGGCAGATGGCCTTAAAAGCATCAGTTCTTTTCTCTGAGAGTTACGTAACATTAATACTCCGCCACTCTCTGGGAATCTACTGAGCTCAACAAACTGCAGGGCTACTTTTACCTCCTCTCTCCGGGATTTGTCCACTTCCCTGCATCATTAGTTAGATGTTCCTGCTTGTGTTTACAGGCCTGGCACTTGCCTCTGTTGCTCATCATGCCTGATGAACCGGGTAATTTACTCTAGAATTAGCACCTTGGTTGTATACCTGCCCAGCCTCGTTCATCATGCTCTGTCCGTATTGGATGTGCTTGAGTTTAATTATTCCTCTCTCAAAGTCTGTAATGAAGCCTCAGCTCTTGTTAAACCACCAGTCTGGAAAACAGCAGGAGGACATATTGACTAATGGGCTTGGCTTTGGTGTTGTCTTTGTACAACTGTTGACCTATGACCCCCGTCCTTCACTCATACACAAACACTCAACCACACCCACCCTAACAACAGCCCTGAGGTCAGTGGGTGTTTGTGTTTTTTCTTGATGATTCATTTACTCATCACTGTATCGGTAGCTCTGTGGAAAGAAAAGCAACTGGAGGTATTTAGGCCAAGGTCAGACTAGCAGCGCCACTTTTCCAAGCATCCTCTAGCATTTCAGTGTCTTTTGTGATCAACGAAAGAAGTGCATTATCTAACACAAACACACTCCATGGCCTTCAGCTCCTTATTGTATGAGTTCTCCAGAGCTGCCCGGCAGATATCTCTCCATCAAGATGTATTGTGTGCGCAGCAGAGTCAGAGGGGAGGGGTGTGTGTGTGTCATCTCTTCACGACTGTGCTTTTTTCTTTTTGCGTCGGAGGCTATTTCAGTTAGCTCTGGAAGGTACGCCTGCTGCCTAGTGAGGAAGTTGGCTACCTGCCCTATTCTGACTGAGCTGAGGTCATTACAGCTTTATACTGCAAAGAGGGCGTGCAGGAGTGGGGGTTGGGAGAAGCGGTCAGACTCATTTTCTCTCCCATGAAATCTTACTTCAGGCTCAATCAGTTCGTTAACGGTGGAGGGCGACTAATTTCCTTGTTTATCAACACTGAGGCAGTATTTCATTAGTGTGTGTGTGTGTGTGTGTGTTTGCTATGTTACATGGGTGTTTAATGCATGGAGTATTAACTCTTCACGTTTATATGAGAGAAAGAAGTTGTTAACTGGAGTCAGATGTGATCCCCTACAGTATATTGAGGGTTGTTACTTCCCATGCCTTAGGAAATGCCTATGTAAATTGCAGCCTCTGTAATCCACCCACCTTTACCCCATACTCCATAGGAGGCCTGCAAGGAATGATGGGAGAACATCTTGACATTTAGTCTTTGGCAAGGCTTCTTTGCAATTACATGGTCTCAGAAAAAGCTCCTTTATTTGGGAAAAGGATAAACTCAGTAAAATAAATATTTTTGCATTTTTGCTCATGAATAATTATTGTTTATTCAGAATGGCAGAAAGAGGGCAAGCAGTAACATGTAACAGTCATCACTTTAAAAAAAATGTAATTAAATTATTTGTGCACAGCTTGTTCATGGCATACAATTACTTCTGTAAAAGATATTTATGGTATACTAAACTATGGCTTTTAAGACTTTTTCAATAATATTCTGCACTAGGCCTTTTTTATGACATATGACCATTTTTTAGGCATACTATAGCTTACTAGTACTCATTTGTATGACCTTATGGCGTACTATTCCTTTTTTGTGATATATTTAACTATGACTTCTCCCATTATTAGTTCCCAATGACCTTTTTTAATCACAAAATGTTTATTTATTTTTTGAACACACTATAGAATGACTTTTGAGACTTTGTTCATGACATTTCTATCACACACCATGAGTTTTCCTTTTTTTATTTTTTGGCATACTCACCCACTCCAGAGCTCTGAACTGTGGAAGCCTCCCCGGGTCTGTGAATTATTTATCACTTCAAAGGTGACAGGGGTGTAATATTTTCTGCCTTGGATACTGGAAATCATAGAGACTTATGTTGAACTGCCAGAGGATAGTTGTTTTGTCTCAGACAATTACTGGATGCAGTCGCCTGCAAAGACAGCAGGGAGGTCTTTGAGCTTGGAACAGAAACTCTAACTGAAGGTTTTTGAGTTAATCTTTCAACAGATTTAATATGGAAATATAATCCATGATACGCAGTGTTCAGGCATTTCGCAGAACACGTTTGACTTTGAACTTCGATCAGTAGCAAGAAATTAACCAGTATGCTTAAAACAAGAGATTCCCTTTATCATTATTGGATTTCCAACCAAACAAAAAAAGAATTGTTCACCAAATGATTCAAGAGCAGAGAAACCAAAGAGGGACGTGTCTTTGTTCGTTTTATCTGAAAACAACTGTTAAATTATACAGATTTTGTTTTTAGGAATTAAGGATGTGCTAGAAAAACCTAAAATAAACAAACGTAATTTGGTCCAGCAGAAATATGTTTTGGTCCAGCAGAAATATGTTTTGGTCCAGCAGAAATAGGTTTTGCTGTCCCCTGTTAATCCTCTTCCGACCCCATTTGCCTTCGACTCTTTGATAGGGCCCACTGATTAAGTCAACAATGGACTTAAAGGGACAGTGTGTAGGATTTGGCATTATTGAACATAATGAATGCAGAAGAGAACCGCTCAAAGAGTTCCAAACCAAGCAGCTTAGTAAAAAACCTTAGTAACAAGTTTGCTTAAAGCCATTTTTCCAGAACAATACTTTAGGAGCTATGCTATTCAGGCGTTAGCGGGCAGTTTTACAAGCATGTCAGAGAACTAAAGTGGCCTTAGGGTAAAAACTGTAAAAGGTTAGATTGAGAGATTGGTTAGTAAGTTCTGAGCTACTGTAAAACATGGCGGTTCAAAAGATTAACTCCCATGTCGATTTAAAGGGTTCATTGTAGAGAAACAACACAGCAGTTCTTTGTCTAAGATAAAAATACACAAATGAAAACATAATTATATTTGTCTGTATATTTGTTTGTCTGACTGTAAAAAGTGATGTTCTTTTTTATTTTTTCAAGGTTGATACAACCCATTACACAATGTGTACGTTGATCAGTTAAAGAGGTCTAAACAGTGTCAGCAGTTTTGAGACCAACACCCCCCTCCCTGAAAAATCCATACGCATTCAATATTTGACCCAAAGCCCTAACCCTCAGGAGAGAAACCTTAGCTGATTCCCGCACAGTGACACCACATGCCCTTTTACCGCCCCATTTAACAACAATATATCACTGGCGTTCCCAGGGAAAGGGGCCACTTTCTCTTTTTCCTTTGTGCAACTCATATGCACCTGGTACGCGATCGCTCAGACCTCTGCCTGTTTTGGTAACTGTCAGTGTAATGTGAGCATTGTGGAGGAAAATAACCAGTTCAACAGGAACCTGTGCGGCGTACACTCCACATTGAAGGCATTTCACTCCCTTCTTGTTATAAAGCATGACAGTTTGACACAGTTTGAACAACACCTAAACACATGTATTAAATAACTAATCATATGATAGTCAGAGATGTTAAGAGCATACCGTCATCACTGTTTGTAACTTTAATCGCATTGTTTAAACCAGTTTGGATAATCATGTCTAAGGCAGTGGCGCTGTGGCCAGGCTGGTGGGTTGGTCCCACATTGCGAAGGTTTTAAGAACATCATCTGGTTTCTGTTGAACGCCACAGATCAAAATTATCCATCACCAGCTGGCACACCTGTCTGACCCGCTTCACCTGGAATCGTGTTGATTACATATTTTCGAAGGTGTGTCATAGCTTTCTTTCGATTTCAGCTTTGATAACGTTGCTAAGGATTCTAAAATGGAATCTCCTTGGTCTTGCTCTCTCCTTTTGGTCCATTGGTCCTGTTGATGTGCAATGATTTAGAGATTTCGGCAAGAACACATTTGAATGGCTTACAAGGAGGATGACAACCCTCCGGCAGCTTTCCAGAAAAAGATTCCAGCAGCCACAGAGATTTCCAGCTTCTTTCTTTAGTCATTATGAGAAAACAGCTTGACAAGATTTCTCTTAAATATTTTTTTTCTGGGAAGTGGGACGCTCAAACTTCTTTCCTGAAATGAAGTTGTTATCACTCACGTTGAGACCCTTGTATAATAAAATGTTATCCTGACCTAAATATGAGAATATGATCTGGGTTGACAAATTCCAGCATGTTCAACAAGCTTAAAAACGTCCTTTATTGTTGGCGTAAATTAGCATATTCCCATGTAATTTAATTTATAAGAAAAATGTTCTTTTGCACATACAGTTTAATCTGATCTAGCTGATATGTATACCTCAGGTTTATCAGCTGAATTGTGTAAATGAAACGGTTAGAAAAGAGAACTCATTGGGCCTGCCTTTCTTTGGTGTCGATTCCATTCAAATCTTATTTTGTCAGTCACTAGTGCTGGCTTTTATAACACAAACGGTTAAACATTGACCACGTGTGCGAGCATTAAGTTCCCCTTCTTCTGCCGTCCGTCACTGACACAATATTGCTCCTAGCAGCAGGGCTTGGTGCAATATCTGCTGACTCGACTGTGACGGGGTCACATATTGAACACACACATGACTGTGCAGCTGGCCGTTGCAGTCCAGGCTTTCGGTCTGTTTACAGTCCAGCGAGCCCTCATTGTTTTGCTACTCTGTATGAACACAGGAACAGGTGGCGTCTCTCTCAAGCGTACTGGGAAGACAAAGGAGGGCTGTTGGTGTTGCTGTGGTCAACTCTGTGCCCACTAGATATGACAAATATATACCGGGAAATTAGTTGAGGAGATGCGAACAGTCACATGAGCTATTGTGGGCTCTTGCTCCTGGGAGAGTCACAGGTTTCTCACACATCTTCCTGTCTGAGCCTCCAGAGGACATTCTAAGGCCAGCGTTCCGGTTATTTGAATGGACTGTGGTGGAAGGTTACAATACCTGAATAGATACGAATCTCAGGCCTTTGTCTCTTTGTATTAAATTAATGTGAATCACTGTGAATAGTGGGTGTCATTCATCTGGGTCACGTTTGAGCCTAATCTGGTGTGTGTACGTGTGTGTGTATGTGTGTGCGTGTGTACGCATTAGCTTCCTGTAGAGGTACATGCATGTGGTCTGGGTGTGCCAGAAGGGTTTGGTTCCTGTCCTCCTCTGAACTACTGCTTTGTTTTTTGTTCCTTCTCCTCTCTTGTACTTTGTTCGACATTGCTGGTTTCAGAGAAATTGTGTCCTTCATTAGGAAACAAAAGGGTGTGTCTTTTTTGTGACTTCTCCCCAACGACCCTTGAACCTATTTACAGTGCAGATTCAAGAGGGGCTGTTGACGGACTTTAGACTTTAGTGTTCACTATACACCTAAACAGTTCCTATGCATGTAAACACTGCCACAGCCATCTGTATGTGCTTCACTCATGGAACCGTTGTGCTTGCAGGCATATGTTTCCAGGAAATACGCGCTGATGCTTGATTGCCAAATCAAAGTAGCATGCCAGATGTGAAAGCTGCCTTCAAGAAACCCAAATAAAAGAAAGATGGATTTGGGTAAGATAACACTGAGGATACTTCAAAGACTTTCCTGACATAATCAGGTAGTGATTCCCCAAAACACTTGGCACTTTGATTATCCGGCCTGCAGACTTACAGGTTTCAAAGGAGCCATGTGTTAAGTTATGACTTGTATTTAGTCTAACGTGATCCGCTTTTCATGCCTCGTGCAATTTATTTAATAGTGTTACACTAATGACTGTTTTCTTTTACTTTTATCGATCTTATACACACAGGACTCACCAATCCAATCAATATGATCCAATATAAGCTGAGGTGCCCAGCCACTCCACTTATTTTTTCAGATTAAGTTTAAGGGTTGGGTACGGAAGAGGATTATTTTCTCAACTGATACATTTTGGCATTTATTTTTCTGGGTTAAACATTCATACTATAAAATAGAATAGTATAAGATATAAGAATAACGAAAAAATACCATTTAGATTATGGTTTGCTTGTTTTGTCCTACCGACATTACAAACACCTAAAAATATATTACTTATTACTCTCGAAAAACCTTTCAATTCTCAGATTTTAGGAGCTGAAGTCTGAGAATTTAGCTTGACAATGTAAAATAAAGTAGCTTTATTGTCTTTCTTTTTGCGACAGGATTATAATTTCAAATTGAACTGTATGAGAACACTAAACATACACCGGACAGAACATTGTGACACAACATCCATGCACATATTAGGTTGTAGCATGCGCACAGGTCAACTGTCAGTGAGCCGAGCCGCTGAAATGCTAGCCCTGTGCTTAGCTAGCAATTCCCAAAGATACACCATAGGAAGAACTTGTACACACTCACAGCAAGCATGGCCTCCCCACACACACAGAGCACTAACAAGGGAAAAGTCTTTATATCCGTCCTGTTCTGGGGGGGGTTCAGCTTGTCAACTGCTGTTGTGAATTTGCCTTTATCAGGTTGGAGTGGCGAAGTTTGTGAGCCTGTGTGTTCTCTTTTTCAGCAAGTGTTTTGTTCTTTGCCTTTGGTGTCATTTAAGGTAACACCATGGGGATTTATTAACTCGTCTTGTCAGTCAGGGCTCTGGGCCTGAGGCCTTTATAACTGGTTTCTGTGTTTGACTACAGCGGGGAGGCAGCTTTATAAAAAAAAAAAGGGGCCAGGAGCTGTAGACAGTGCAGAAAAACGGTCACTTATCTATCAGTCACACTGAGAGGCCTGCTGTTGATTTGTGTGTGTGTGTGTGTGTGTGTGTGTGTGTGTGTGTGTGTGTGTGTGTGTGTGTGTGTGTGTGTGTGTGTGTGTGTGTGTGTGTGTGTGTGTGTGTGTGTGTGTGTGTGTGTGTGTGTGTGTGTGTGTGTGTGTGTGTGTGTGTGTGTGTGTGTGTGTATTGGGTGTGGTGGGGGGGTGTGTGTGTTCACTCTTTGTCTACAGTCTAAAAGATGATCTAACTGGCATGGGATTATCTTTTTTGGGTGGTTTGGCACATTTTGTTTTGCCAAGGTCTCTTTCTAAAGCACCCTCAAAAAACTGACAATATGGCAACTAAACTATTTGAACTTTATCTCTAAAGTGCAAGCCAACTGGTTCTGGCATCCCTTCTGCCGCGGAGCATTTTGTATTCCAGTTCTCAGCTCTATCCTCAGTAGAACTTCTGCTTTGTTTTGACGTCCAGCAGCTATTGGACGGTTCATTCAACCACTTGGCTCAGATCCTGCTCTCTGGTACCAGGCGTGAATGCTGTCTGTTTGTCGGAGACTCATGGGGCAGATTTCAGTGATTAATTGGACATGTACTCTCACATGCACACACTCTCACACACACACACACACACACAGCAAAGTACAATCACTCCACTGTAGGCGTAATGAGGCTTTGGGTACATTTCATGCGGGACACGCAGAAAGAACGTCTGTCACTCTGCTGGCATGAATGAGTAAATCCAATATGGTGACACCCTCCACCTCCCCTTTGAGGGAGTGTTTCTCTTCAGCGCCTCCATCTGTGCCTTCCCTTCTTTTTCCGGGGTAAGGTCATGGCACTTCACACTGTTACCCTGGATATTATTCATACATGGAGTGGAGGGGTTGTAGGGCTTATTATGTAATCAAGAAACATGTTTGTATCTATCCCTTTGGTTGTTAGCCAAGGTTCTTCTTTCCCCTCTCTGGCAGGAGCTCTGCATGGCAGCTTAGTCGGTACTTGACCAGACGCTTTGTCTAACTGTGCAGGAGTAACAGCTTAATAAAACTGGAAGCAAACAAGGAAATCTGCTTCTGGATATCAGGATTTGGGAAGATTAAGACAAAAATCACTGGTGTGCAGGGGTCACAGGAGCTTGTGCAAACACCAAAAGGGATAGAAAACAGATTTTGGAGTCAGACAGAGCGTTGTTATCTGGTGGGGCTGTGGGAGGTTTGTTTGTATTTTTTGGGGTTGGACAGAGGAGTGGCGTTTGCCGTCCTGAGCTCCTGACACACGGCGCAGAGGGCAGGCTCGGGCAGGCTTGGGCACACTGGTTTTATTTGCTCACGTCGAAAGTGCTGCCCTTAATCCTCCTGTGGTTTTGTTTCTGTCGATGCAGCATTGGGGCCCTGAAGGCTGATGTGCTAAAGCACAAACAGAAGGCATGTAGTACTTGGGCAACCATCAGGCTGATGTAGGTTTATTCTATCCTGAAGCTGTTTTACAGTAACAAGATGAGTGTTCAATATATAGTCGGCCTTCTGCAGATAAAGCAGTCAGTGTTCCAGGCCGATGGGAACAATGCGCTTCTGACCTTCACCGAAGTCCAACTTGCTGCATGTTTCCGGTTTCTTTACCGGATCTGCCTTTAATGTAGTTATGTTAACCATTGCCATATTTGAATAATGCACAGTTGCTCCAATTTTTGTTTATCTGGTCATATTTTATGATGGCCTCAATGCAATTTTACGTAAGAACCTGCTGGCATTACATTTTTTGAGTTCATCATGGATACTATGGTTGCAACTCCCATATGTTATAAACTTTACGTGTACGCACAGGCTTTGCAATTAGGTTAATTTAATATGGAATGTGTTTTTGTTTTGGAACTTAATAGCTGTGTTATGTGAGGACAAGTGTGTTGACGCTGAATATTCAGCTAATTAAGGTACTAAATGGGTCCTCAAGAGATTTCATTTTATCACTGTAATACTAAAACAATTCTGTTTATGTCTTAATAAACATGTTGAATCCATTTCTGCTTCATAGAGAATAAAGGCTTTTGATGACAATACGTTTCACCTTGAGCATTAAAAACAACAACCTTTTTCCTCAGAGGAATATTATAAAGGAAATGTTGCGATGATTGATTAGTAATGATATACAGCGCTTAGGAGTTGGAGCTCCCGGACCAATTGAACATTTAAATGTTAGTTGGTGTACATTTATTCCAGTTATGCTGAAGAATGTATTTCTTCTTTATTCTCTCTATATTGGGTCGGTACAGAAGGAGCAACAACCTTTAAAGGCTTACTGATATCTCAGCGAAATTCTATACCGTGTGAGCTTTGAATAGGTGAGCACAGAGCACTGGTGCGTTTTACATAAGTTCTATCTGCTTACCCTGGGTAAACCTGCCGAGTGAAATAGGAATGCCGCGCTTTATCCCTTTCTTAAAATTCACATCCTTTCCTCTGAGTCTATTCAATATATTCCGGACATATGTCATACAGGGTTAACCTTACAGCGGGTGACTAGATGTGAAGTCGAACAGGAAGAACATGTTTCTTTCCGTAGCAGGAAGAATGGCGGAACAAAGGATGGCTTATTTTAGAGTGTCATGTGTAACAGGTTGGCATACTTTTGTATATCATCACATCAAATGTTTCTTGTGTTACTGTGTCAGTCAGACATTCTGAGATCCTGTCAGAGTTTACATGATACTGGAATGTCTTACTTTTAGAAAAATATATACATTGGATTGGACATTGGAAAAGATACATTTTACAATAATTTACTAGTTTAGGATTGCACAAACAGTTTAGAAGATCCAGCAACATTACTTGAGATTGATTCTATTTCCAGGTATGTTGTAATGCGACGTTCAAGGTTCAAAGGTTCAAAGGTTTTATTGGTCATACGCACAGCAGATACAACGTATATGTTGACAATGAAAATCTTATATCCCAGGCTCCTCCAACAACGCAACATACATGCTGCAAATAAGATAAATAAAATAGTGCAAAGAGAGAGAAGAATATTTACAATAACAACAATAGAGATGTAAAATATGTACATATGTGGAATACATTTAAAATTATTTAAATAAACTGTACAGTAATTTAAATACTTTACACTGTTGAATGAGGAGGTATAGACAGATGCATATATTACGTATAAACAGATGTATATGGCAGATATGTGTAATATATAGATATGTGTACTATAAACAGATGTGTATGGCAGATGTGTAGAATATATATATATATATATATATATATATATATATATATATATATATATATATATATATATGTGTACTTTAAACAGATGTGAGTAGACATTCACACAGCTCAGGAGTTCAGCAGTCTTATAGCCTGTGGTATAAAACTGTCTCTGAGTCTGGTGGTCTTGGTCCGGATGCTGCGGTACCGTCTGCCAGACGGCAGCAGACAGAACAGATTGTTGCTGGGGTGATGGGGGTCATTTAATATCCTACCGGCCTTCTTCCTACATCGCTGGGTGTAGAGGTCCTCCATGGATGGCAGCTCCGTCCTGGTGATGTGCTTAGCAGTTTTCACCACCCTCTGTAGAGTCTTACGGTTGAGGGCGGTGCAACTGACAGACCAGGCGGTGATGCAGCCAGTCAGGATACTCTCGATGGTGCACCTATAGAAGTTGCAGAGTATCCTGGAGTCCATGTTGAACTTCCGCAGCCTGCGGAGGAAGAAGAGGCTGAGTTTGTGTAGAGTATTTCTTCATTATTATCTGTGCGGTGAGATAAGGACAACAAGTAGAAGTTGGACTGGAGGAAACTTTGAGGCGGCTAGAAAAACAGCAAAGTGAGACGGAGCTTTGCTAATGAGCTGGCACCAAGGCTACAACACCATGATGTGAGGCGGAAATGCATTCATACAGAGTGGATAAAGCCTCCTAATTCCTTCATTTCCAGCCTCTTTGATAGCAAACATTTTTATATTTATTATATTTGTTTATATAGTTGTTGTGTTTAGATGATGACAATGGGATAATTATAAAGGAAGATAATAATAAACAAGGACAGACCGGGTCCGTGTTGACCGGGTCCGTGTTGTTATCTCAGTGCTTCTGGCTCTGACGGCGTCTTTGCCCCCCGTGGGAATCAGATGTTTGGGCTGGAGGTTATGGGCCTCACAAAGTAGCTGCAAATGAAGTTTGCCGACCTTCTTTGTCAGAGTTGAGAACTTCCCATTCTTATGCATCAATTGATTAGCGATGTCATAGATGCCGTTGGCTGACTCTTATGTTCATTTGCATATCAATGTTGCTGACAAAAGGTTGGCACAAAAGCAGATTCAAGGTTAAACAAAGCAGAGGGTTTCTCGTGGCTCACAAAGCAAGGTCTCTGTGTTGACAATCATAATTTAAAAAAAAACAGGGGGAAAGCTAGAGATGAAAAGAGTTTGTAAAACGTAGTAGGTTTCACATTTTCGCTTGAATATCTGTAATGGGATTTGGAGGTCAGTTAACAAGAATATTTTGGTATTGATAACATTGAAAGGGTAACTGATTCCCCGGCTCACTATTGTTCTATCCTTTCCCTGTAGAAAAGGCAATGTTATTCCAGTTTTTATATAGATAGCTGTTATGTAATTGCGCTGTTTACATCTCCTTGTAACTCTTCAAGTCTTGCACCCTGTGAATAAATGATGGACTCTCCCTCTCCTCTTAAAAAATTAAAACAAAGTCTAAAATAAAAGCAGAAACTCTCGCAGTCGGTGCATGTCTGTGGCTTTAACTCGACAGTAGGCGAGCTGTGATTGGATAAGCAGCCAAATCCTCTTTTCCCCTGCTCATCGGGGCGAATGAAGAGAAAGTGGTGTGGGATAGCTGAGGACAGGGTGGCGCCTGTGATCCACAGGATTACAAGAGCGAGACTGAACTCTGCTGAGCATGCTGGTTGTTGTGATGTCATTCAGAGTCTGCCAGCGACACGATGCTCTTAATCATTCATGGCCCTGTCACCGCTTGTCTCAGTTTGAGCTGGAGTCATGTGGCACTTTGAGTGCTCTGTTACATAAAGGCTTCGTCACGGGCTGGCACCATGACTGAGGCAATAATACTCCACTAAAACAAACGATATGATACCTCTTTGGGCATATGTAGTGTCCTACAGCTCAGATTTCCACCTGTATGTTTGTGTATAAGTGATGGCTGTCTTTTAGTTGTATAACCTGCTTTTTTGTTTTGGTCCATGAGCCTGTAAAATGATAGCGGAGGTGGAATTCTGCCCCCAGCTGAACTGAGATCTTGTGTAGTAGAAGCCATACAGGCCGGACTCGAATCCCTGGTCTCCCATTTGACCTTAGCACCATACATGAGCAAACAGAGAGCGACGACTGTATGTTTTGGGGGAATAACCCTTTCATTTAATTTATTTTTGAGTGTGTATTATTCTCTGTATGTTCACAAAATCCAACAGACAGCCCAAGCCAAAAAAATTGAACATTATTTCCATTACTTATAAAAAAAATATAGAGAAAACAAAAGATACAGTAATGTTAAAAAGTCCACCTGGTTCTTTTGATTTGAAGGTCTGAAAGGAGAAAACAGTAATAATAATTATTAAATGAAATCCAAAAGTTGGAGTTATGAGTTTGTAACATTTTGATAAAGGTTGTGATTTCAATTTGAAAGAAAAAACAGCCACAAACCTTTTTTTCTTATTAAGCCTCAACATTGGAAAATATCTTTCCTCCAAGCTAACAGAACAGATTAATTGCATTGTACTTAAATATGATTACTATTTAGCAGTCTTTATTGTACCCATGTTCAGGTATTGTGTTTAAAACGGGGATAAAGTTAACCTCAATGCCTAATATATTTGGAGAAAAACTGGATACACTCCCAAAACAACCAAAAGAAGAAGTATACATTCTCCACTCTGTGAAAGAACATTTACCACGGCCCCAGCTTTATATGCAACATTAGTGCTCCCTTTCTAGGCGTTTTAAATGCTCTCTGGAATGCTTGAAACAGTAGAATGCATAACACATAACACTGTCATTCTCCATGGTTTATCTTTTGAAGAGTGCTGAAAGGCTGGAACTGAATATGACAGGACTGCCTGCAGGCTGTACTTCATCTTTTGTCATGCCCACAATAATGGGGTCTTGATGATCCTGGAGGGGGGAGGGGGGCGGGGGTTGGCGGGTTGAACTATTTCTCATCAAACACCAAGGGGCCCCAATAGACATTAAATGGGCCATTTCCTAGAAGGACTAAAGGTGTGGGGTTGGCACCTTTTTGATATTCGAGCACCCACTGACACATTTTATGCTGGGAATGAATGTATTCGGGTGACAAGGCGCATCAAAGGCATTCTCCTTCAGCTACAGCGGTGTGGTGATTGTCTTATTCCCCTGCATGTGGCCACCAGGAAGGGTTAATCCATCCATCTGAATCTATCTGAATGAGCTGATCTCTCCATGTAGGGGATAAAATCTCACTGGCTGTCTCCGGCCGGTTTAGAGACAGGAAGCCCGTTCTGATGTTGCCATAGAGAAGCACAAAACTATGGGCAGCGGGGAGAAACACTGCAGTGGATGAGTTATCTGGAGAGGTCAGTCACACATTCAGCAGCCTTTTGTGCAGCGGATACTAATTGGCCACCGCACAAGGCATGAAGGACTAAAGGGTTTAGCTAATAATAGATCATACTGCATTAATCTAACCACTCGGACTCCGCTTAGAGGGACTTTGTGGGAATTTATTTGCTCTACGCTATAATCTTACTATTTGGCATCCAGTCGCTGTTTGAATAGCCTTCGTAGAAGTAAGCCCATTCCAATTGTCACGTATAAGGGTGTGAACTTGAACTCCACCAGCTTTGACGATAGTACTTGAAAATAAGTACTTTTGTTAATGAATTTTCCCTTTGTTAGGCCGTCTTTTGTGGTATGTTTTTGTCGCAGCACCAGAACTACAGCTTGAATGAAGTTGTTGAATGTAGAGGAAACAAACCTTGAGCAGTGGATATAGTTGAGTTCTCTTTGGTTGGGTATGATATCTCTTTTTGAAAGAGCTATGAACAAACAGCGCTAGCTTTTATCATCTATCGAACCCCCCCTCTGTTCCCTCTAGTGCTACAGTTGCCTTTCCAATTGAATGGGTTCTTGTCAGAGATGCAAATGTTTTCATGGGTGACATTCCTTTTGGAATATTGTTGAGTGAAGCCCCCATTCATTCAATGTGGGGATGCGTATACGGGCCCGGAGCGTGGGCTTCGGCTCCAGTATGAAAACACGGAGAATGACGGGATTGCTGTCTGGGTAAAACAATCGGAGCCCTTGTTAATGTCAGTAACACATGGATCCAGCGGAGTGTAACCAGCACATACGTGGGTGTTGACCTATTCTCCACTCGCTCTGCTTTAGGCTCACGTTTCAAGGCTTGCGTCATTGGTGACTTAATGATAGTGTATGAATTGAGCCATATGATCTGCTTATCAAGTCAGATATAATCAGGATCAAAGTTAGCTGCGTAAAATCAAGAGCACCCTGCTTCCATCACATGAAATGAACTTCCATTGCCATCACCAGAGATGATAGACAAAGCTAGGTCAAACGCGGCCATTGATGTGTGTTCAGTGACAGAACAGAATATCATGTTGGAGGTGTTTAAATGTCGCCTTTAAGGCAAAAAAGAGACAAAAGCTCAAACTGAAGAAGAGCACAGAGCCTCCGATGGAAACATTTAATCTCTTGTTGACAGGAAGGTTAGAACAGAATGTAGCTGATCTTGACTTTCTGAGCTGTGCAGTCAGTTGATCCATGCCGAAGAAATACTGCTCCACTTTATTCTTTTTTTTCATTGTTTCATTCCTGCCAGCTTGAACTGCTCTTGCTCCGAGTATCCTGTGTCTTGCTGGTTATGTAACAGTCGGGGGGCCTAAATGGGAACTAAAGCACAGCAGAGACATCGGACACTGCAGCTACTTGAAAAACTGAAAGTGACAGCAGCCTAATAGAGGGTTTTTTAGAGAGAGCTTAAAAAATGTACCAGAAGAATGGTACTCGCACAAATTGGAATGGAACTTGTTGTCCTTGTAACCTCAGTGGGGGTATTTCCCTGGTTTTCAGTGAAGTTGGTGTGAACTTTGTACAAGAAAGCATTTCTTTACCATTAGCTACATAACACCCTCAAACACTTCTGCATATAAAAGCCTTTCATTGCTTAAGAGCCACTCGAGTGAGGATTCATTCTGAAGACCTGGCAACAAAAGTCTCCGTACTTACAGCAGATCAGGTCAGAGCGAGTTATGGGATGAGAAAAGAATATATATAGCTCTTTAGAGAAGCATCTGGAGTGGTCTTTCACTTTTTCAGCAGAATAAAATGGTATCTGTTATTAATTGTACGATCCCTGCTAAGGATTAGAGTTCTGATGTGGCTTTAATGCTCTGTTCTTCTTCATAGGTTTATCTGACGCTGGAAAGACACATGAGCTGAAGGACCAGAATGGCTGCACACATTCAACACCAGGAATTACACTTTCTTTGACAAAACCTCATACAACTGCCAATTAATTTTGGAAGGAACTCCTCTGAACTCCTACAGAAGCTAGCTCCATTTCCCTCTGTGGATTATAAGTAACAGACTGCCATCATGCCGATCCTCAAGCAGCTGGTCAACAACTCCAACCAGTCCAAGCGGCGGTCCCGCGCGGACCTGACCGCCGAGATGATCAGCGCTCCATTGGGCGACTTCCGCCACACCATGCACGTGGGCCGGGGAGGAGATGCCTTCGGAGACACTTCGTTCCTGAGCACCCGATCAGGGGAACCTCCCAGGGAGCCGGAACCAAAGCAGAGCTCCCCGGGGCCCAAACCAGGTCTGCTGTCCCGCACCTTCAGAAGCAGCAAGCGCTCTCAGTCAGTAAACCGGGGCGACAAGTACGGGTACAACATGACGGGGCATTCCGGTGGTTCGTCAGCCTATGTCAAAAACGCCATATCCATGCCTTACCTAAACGAAGAGGATGTGAGCAAAGGCCAGCGACTGCCCAAGAGCGTTTCCTCCAGCCCCATGAAGAGGCTGTCGGAGATCGAGGGCAAGCCATCGAACGGAGCTGCTGCCATGGCGACACTGGATGCAGAGTTTGAAGAGCGCAATTTCGGCGAACTTACCGATTTGCCTCCATCTATGCCTAAGGGAGGCGGAATGAAGCACGCTGAGTCAATGATGTCCTTCCATATCGACCTTGGGCCCTCCATGCTCGGGGATATCTTGAGCGTGATGGAAAAGAAAGGCTGTGAGGAAGACGACCTCGGATACGAGGAGGGCGAGGGCCGGGCGTCGCCTACCCTCATTCCCCACATAGATGACGACGACGCAGAGGAGAAGGCCCCTTCCAGACCCCCCCGCAGCATGTACCAGCAGAAGCCCATGGTGGACCCCTACACCCCGGAGCTGCAAACCAGGAACAACCACCACAACCTGGACAGCTGCTCCGTGTCCAGCGCCGGCTCCGTCACCGAGGAGAAACCGCAGTTCCACGACAACGACACGGACAGTGCCAAGTACAGTTCCCCACGCGGGGAGGAAGACCGAGACTTCACCTTCATGGATGATGACGACGATGAGATCCGAGTGTAGTGTTTCCAATCACTGCCATGAACAGCCTTGTAGGACACTAACGTAAAAGACCAAGCTGGAAACGGGCAGGGGAGGGATTAAGGAGCAGAGCCACATGTGCTTTAAGCTTCTTGTAGATCAATCTAATCTCTGCCCACTTTGTTCAACATCATAAATAAAAACCAATTACGCCTTATTCCCCGTGCTGTTGCAAGGAGATATGAGCCAAGAGTGTGTCAGAGAGCACACACAGGCTCAAAAAGTGAAACTCTTGAAAAGTTTGGGTTAATTTGCAACACCAGACAACTGATTGAGAATTCTCCATTTTATAATAAGACTGGCTCTGAACCGTGTCCTTCTCAAAGATGCATTGCTCGTTTTAGGTAAAGGGCAGCAATGTGGTTCAAGAGCCCTAACCCCAACTGTCAATCAAGTGAATATCACATTTGGGGGATTATTATGTAACGTGAGGATGTGTGCTACAGATTCTGAAAAAAGAACGAGGGAAAGGAAAAGAAGTGGAACTTGGATAGTTTTGTAATGTGTGAGGGTGATCATGGAGCTCATTTTGCCAATGAAAATATCTTGGCATAGACACTAAATAGATAAAGTAGGTCCTACTTTTGGTCCAGGTCTGACTTTTAAAGGGGGTGATTTTTTTTACTTTATAATGTAAATAGAGTATCTAGAAGTTGGTCTCTCTTGTATTTGAGTTTGGTAGTTTACCATTTTGCCCCTGTCTCTTTAAATCTCTCTCATCTAAATCCATAGAGAGCTGTGGTATTTATTCAAAAATGTTATAAGGGATGGAGCATTCTAAATGTGCACTGTGAGGTCTTGAAGGTTTTTTGATACGTTGAATTTCTTACAAAAATGTCTTAATTGAACTACAGTTAGGGGCTGTAGAAGCTGTGGCTTCTTTGAGTAGAAGTCGACTATGTAGCACTTAGATATCGGACTCGATTAGACATTAAATTGTCTAAGTCACATCACTCCTGCTTTCACTGTCCTGGTAACCGGTAAACACTCACTAGTTTTGAAAAACAACCCGCTGTTTAATTCACCAAAAAAAACGAATTGTGAAAAAGGAGGCCTTATGTTTGGTGTCATGTACTTTCTTTCATCAACAATACAGAAGTTGTAATTACGTGTTTATTTTTGTATCTTCACAACTCATTCCACATCATCACTCAGATTTCAGGTCAGCAGAGAGGCATGAAACCGTTTGAAAGGCAGTCGTCGCAGTAACAAATTGTTAAATTAAATGAATAGTTATGGCTCTACCCTAAACACACATCGTCTCTCACACATGTGTTCAGGCGTGTCTCTAAGGGAAGAGAGAGGATGTGTTGTTAGAGCGCAGCTACTTAATAAAGCATAAGGAATGTCCCGGGGCAGCGAGAGCGTCAGATATTTCCTAAACTGGCCCCACAAGTGATACCATTCACCTCCTGTACACAACCCAAATCACACAGTAGGAACACATGATTAAATCAACCCGTCATCTGGCCTTTTCTCTGTCTACTCATTAAACGTGCTGCATTATTGGCCCCTAACCAGCTGGATCTGCTTCCCAAACAGCAGGGTCAGGGACGGACAGGTGGGCTGCTTCTCTTTCTTGTGTTTTTTTTTTTTTTCACAACGCAAGCTCACCCAGTAGGCTTCTACAGGTTACATTCAGGTCTCAATAAGCTGGTAAATATGCCCCTTTTTTATTTGGTGTTAAGTAACTCATTGCCAGGTTCTTTCAACTTCCTGTTGTGCACAGAGAATCAGGATGCTGAGCCATTCTGCCTCGGGTTATTGTGATGTTTCGAAACATGTCTACATAAACAGGTTTAAAGAAGTTTGTCTTAAAAGCAATCTAGAGGAAATTGCCAAGTATGTTCTAACATTATTATTGGGTAACCTTAGCAGGATGATTGTGTTGTTTTTACTTATGTGTAGGTATGCGACATGGAGTCAAAGCTCACATTTTGATGTCAATGGGCCAACATGTAAGATGGCTTTTCTTCTTTTGGTCCATAACGAAATGGTTTGGGTTTGTCTGCGCTGCTGCAATACTTCACGTTCATCGCCAAGAAATGAACACTTTAAAAAAACACTCCTTATCTGCCGTTGTTTTAATCAAGTTGTGTAAATATAGTTTGTGCCATGGGTGATTACAGTAAACACTGTGTGATCAGCAGTGTGACATTGTGGTTCTAGCGTGAGAACCGAGGGAATGCTTGCGGATCTAACACTAAATGGCACATTTGCGGCCAAAGTAAAAGAGGTTAATAGAGGATCATGGGAAAGTATACTTAATAACTTTCTTTTTATTTTCTTAATTTTGCTGGCATTTCTCTTGTTTCTCTTTAGGACACTCCTAAGTAGGCCAGAACAAACAATTTCAAAGAATTTCCAAGTACTTTCTGCCCCAGGTCTGCTTTAAAGTTTAAAGACAGCTTTGCTTTGGAGTGGCAGAAAAAGATAAGGACGTGAAAAACAACCCGCTCAAATTTCTGCTGTTGAATGTTTTTCTTTTTCTATTCAGTGGCTGTAGTGTTATGCCGAGTTTGTACTGTTTTTTTTTTCCTACTCCTTATTCTGGTTTTACAGTATATTAATATATTTACCATCCTCACTTTCCTTTCTTTGAAATAACAGCTATATTTTTCAATAAAAGAGAAGCTGGTAATCTTTAACCATGACTCAGCTGTTTTATTTACACATTCATGAGTCTGTCACCGCAGGCATCTGATCATTTTCAAAACTCTTCCACACGTTTATACACTCCAAAAACACACTTATTGAAATCCAACCTTTGTGTAACCCTACAATTTTTTTCATACTGAGAGAGCTACTTAAACAGTTTTAACCGCATCCCCAGTTTAACAAACTCAGAATGGATTGTTCTGCATAAATAACCCTGAAATTAAAGATAAAACCTTGTTCAAAAGATTCCACATTACAGGCTAGATGAGTCTTGTTAGCAAATGAAAGCCCTCCAGCCTGACATTGATTTTAACAGGCTTTAGAACTTGCTCGATAAAACATAAAGAGCATACCTTATGATTCATAAAATCCAGTCAACATTTTTTTGTATGATCCAATTGGTCTGTGAGGAAGGGGAGTAAGAGTAGCTTGAAAGATGCATCAGCGACAAATTGTGATGACGTTTAATTAACCGTACAGATGGAAAACATTCATCTTTCCTTTTTTTCAACTGTTAATCTAATTTCTCCATATGATGGCCTTCTGGATATGTGATGACATTCATGGTTTTTTATATCATAGATCTATATGAAAACTGTCACGATCTCAGGTCTAAGAATAGCATCTTAAATAAAGCCCAAGGGAAAACTAATACATAATACCTGGTTTATTTCTGAAGAGTGTCCCACATACTAAGTTACTTCTGTATAAAAGCAATGGTGAGATGGTAATTTAATGTACTTTGATGTACACAATATGCTACTTTATACACTGGTGCTTTTTGGGGGGAGTGGGCATTATTCTGAAAATTACATATCTTCCTGTAATTCAAGATCATCTTTTCTGGTAATATCCTAAATGAATTGAACGTGTAATAGAGTATGCTTGAAGTGTGGTATTAATAATTTTATGAGTAAAGGATTTGAAGCTACAAAATACATTTTCAACACAAATGTATCGTACTGCTTGCCAAATAACTGTAAAGCTGTTCCATAAAACCCATAAAAAGATGATAAATGTTGGTTTAAATTGTAATATTTTAGGAAACTGTTCCGTGCTTTGTGATAGGTGCGCTGCTATCGCCCTCTAGTGTCACTTTTGTAATAATGCAAGTTAAAGTCCTTTAATTCTGCAAAATCTCATATGGCAACCATTGTCTTAATTAATTTCGGTCCTCTTAATTAGAATGAAAATGTAGTTGTCCTGGTGTCCATACTACGTCCTATGCAATAAAATAATGAATTTCCATTTCTTTGAATAACCACTATTTACTTTTTGTTCGTTTGTTTTTGTGAAAACATATATTCTTTAAACACACAAGGCTCATGCTGATCCTTCAGAAACGTCTGCAGGGCAAACTATTGAATTTTTCACTCCTTACTCCCCCTTATGTAAAAACAAAGAACTTCCGGTGTCCAAATCGTTTAATCTGACCCGTGTCATTTTCTTTACAAAGATATCCCAGGGGTGTGAGAATTGTGAGAAAGCCTACACAAATCTCAATTTTTGACTGACATGTTTTTCTTCTTCTACATATAAATATGGAAAACGGTTCCTGTTTGGTCCGTTTTTTGTAATTGATGCTTATTTCATGCTGCAGTAAACTAACTGCACTTTTTCTACTCATGTAAGCTCCAGAAATAGTGCTATCTATACTAAAGCCACCAAATGTTTCCTAATCGCCCAATTACAATAACATCCCCTTATGGCTTCTCATTTACACAATTCAGCAAATAGCACACACAATGTATTTGCATGGGCAGCTAAGAGGATTTCTAAACTGTGCTTTCAGTAATGCGTCTTCTTTGTTTCAGTCTGGAGGAGGACAAATAGCAGGATCAGAGCGGTGACTCACATGCAGCGAGCACGTGGAACAGTCTGTGTTATTGCCAGGGAGATGAAATATCCCACTAAAAGATTAATGTCTGTGTGCTCTGCAGTAAATCTTTACCCGGCTTTTACTCCTGTTTGATGTTCCCCGTCTACACCACAGCGTGATGTCTATTTATCTGTTGTATGTCTGAATTAATGAACTACAGTGCAATAAAGAACTATTTTTAAAGCTCTTTGAAATGCAGTTCTACAACTCTTATACTACTTGTTGTTTTGGTTTAGGTCCTGTATATCTGGCATTTAAATATGTGGAGCATTAATACACCGCAATGTAAACGATAAAGATGAATACGTTGTGGTTTAATAAAGGATTTATTGTTGTGTAACCTGGGTACAGATCTAACCTGCTCCCCATAGACAATGTTTTTTTGTATCTTTGTGAACTTGCCTTCGAACTCAGGCAGAATTGCTGTAAATCGTTTATGAAGCGGAGTTTAGACATACCTACTATATTCAGTGCCGGCGCTAAGGGGGGGCATTCGAGGGCCGTGCCCCCCCTAGCGGTCATTGATGCCCCTCCTACCAGCTGTGAAGCATATTCTCGATCTGTCACAATCGACTATAATTGACGCTGAGTTCGAAGTTGCTAAAGAGTTTTTAATGTCACAAAAGCAAGCAAGCCCCCCCCCCCCCCCGCCCCCGCCAATGACCCAATGCCCCTCCAGTAGATCTGCTCTGGCGCCGACTCTGACTATATTATATTGTACGCTATTTTCAAAATACTATACTGCGTTGTTTTTGGCGGATGTTCTATGTACTGTAATTGTTTTATTGATATTTTCGAAATACTGTAGGCTACATGGTTGTTTTTTCTGAGATGTTCGACATAATATACCATTCCTATTTATTTATGCTATGTTGTTACTTCTTTTGCAGGCTTTTAACATACTTTATTATTTAGTTTTTCTTAAAATGTCGACATACTATACTATGCCATTTTTAAAAATATTTGTTATATGCTATACTATGCAGACTTTTAAAAATATTTTCGACATGTATTTTGGCATATTTTCGACATACCATGCTATGCTTCTTTTTAACATATTTTGGACATAGTTTAGTTTTTTTTTAAATACAGACATACTGTCGTTTTCTGGAGTTTGTTCACTTACTATACTATGTCATTTTTCTAATACTTCTATATTATTTTTACATTATTTCGTTATAGTTATAGTTTCTTATAGTTTGTACTCACCTATGTTTATTTTCTGATATTTTTGAAAAACAACACTGATTGTTTTTTTTGGACATTCTTCACCATGTCTTTTTTCCGTAGCCTACATTTTGGACATTCTATTATAGGACGTTTTTTATTTTTTTTTATTAGACATACCATACATTGACTTTTTTTTGGCATATACACAGTTCTTCATACTTTATTGTGACTTCTTCTTTTGACAAAAATGTTCACAAAAACTGTATTATTTGGTTTAGTAGTTTTGAAAACTGTACTTACCAGAATGAAAAAAAGCCCTTGGTTGATGCAGCAATTTGCCTTTCACTGTTCCTCCTTTTATTTGCACTATCTAATTATGGCCATTAGATGGCGCTGAGTCGCTGTTGTACAGAAACTATTTTCCATTTTTAACCACTAGTATGGCTATGGCTCTACATTTACCTGGCATCTAAAGCAGGACAATACACATGTGCGGATGCAGATGTCATTTTTCTCTATAGAATTTTAGAAAAACAATGAATTTATTTGTTGATTGTGAGATTATTTTCACAATTACGCCCTCACAGCATAAGGGAACATTCATGTGTCGGATTTGACCCTCTTATTGTAACTTCAGTATAGATCAATACATGTAGAACAAACATTAATAAACCAAATGATGAAAATAAATGTAACGTGTCAGGCATACATTTTGTTGGTTTACTTTAGCTTAATTTCTGTTTAATATTCAATAACTGTTTCCATATGTTAAGAAATTATTTTATTATACAATTATATTATAATATTTTATTATTAAATTATAAAATGTATTATACTTGGCTGATAAAGTACTTCTGTTGTACACATGCACATGTTTCTTTTGTCTGCAGAAATATCCACTTGGAAATCAGATGTTTACACAGACTTGAATGCTGATAAGTATTTATTTTATATAATTCATCACACATGTGAAATCAAACACCTGTGAAGGGCTTTATGGAATACAATCTATAAACTGTTAATAAGAGAAATCCCTGATGCTGTAACAAGTTTAATTCACCGTTTGCTACTGATCACAGGATTTCCAAGTTTCCAATGAATCAAAAATACTTTAAATGCCTTTTTGTTTTTTAAATCTCTTCTTAAAATTCATTGACTATAGCTGACTTGCTTTGTGGTTTGTAATTGTTGGGTGTTTGAATACAGCCTGTGTTTTTGAAGAGATTCTTCAGGAGAACCTATTATGTTGAGTCCTTTAATGTAGCCTCACCTAAATGCACCTTTGAACAAACAGTGAAAGTCTTTCCTAGACAAATCTACAATCATTTCTTTCTTTATTTAGTCTGAGCAGGCCTGTTTTCCTTGTAATCCATCATTTTATCCTGTAATGAGACCAAAATTGTATTCAAAAGCAAGCATTAAAAGCATCTGTGTACCTTTTGTAATTCATGTGCACATGGAGTAAAAACACATGTTGGTTAGTTATCTTTGGCCCATATCGTGCTTTACTGAAGCTATGTTACACATGTGATACAGCTGTTTTTCTCTCAATATGAATATGATAGGGAGTTGCAGAGGGTGTGATTTCTGTTTATGCTGAAAAAACACAAACCAGATTCAAGTATAGATCATCAGCGAGAGGTCTGAAGCCAACCACACACCTCAAACACTAAGCTATTTAGTTCAGTCGTGGTGAGCCAGTCTGAGCTAGCCAATTAATGTCTCCACATGAGAGAATGATCAGACAAACCGAGATGAGTGCATAATGAAGCCGTCCCTTTAATGTGTGTAAGTGTACATGGAGTTGTACTTGAGGTTACTGCAAAAGGAATCCAAACAACCACTGACAACACGCGGGAGAGACATTCTACAGAGAAGAATAGCTACAGCTGATAAGGGTTCCCCCCATATAAAAATGTAACTTTTTAGATAAGGGTCCCACACTTAGGTGGCTGTATGGGGTTTACAAAACACCACCACTGACCCAAATACTACAGAGGAAGACACCTTTAAAATGATCAAATCCATAAGATTTATTACAATCAAACATGGGAAATATACAAATATTCATCCTAGGTTGACCGGCAGTAACACAGCAGTCCCCACACCAGAGGCTTCCCTCTTCTGCTGCCAAACTGGAGCTTTAAGACCTTCCTTCTCTGCACCTCTTTATGCACCTCGTTTCAGCAACACAGCACACCTGGCCGTAACACCTCCAGCCTTATAACAATGAATAAATAGAAAACTAACACATACTATTATATTCATTATAATGAATGTGGCATTTATGTGACAGTTAACAAGGCTGAAAAAGCAAAAGCTGTAAAGCAACTGATTAAATCACACAACAGATTTGGGATTACTGACAAAAGGTGTGAACCTGGGTCAAACATGGAACAACAAGATCTACTCGTAAACATATGACAAATGTGCGAGGGTGATGACGTCAGAGCATCTTCCTATGTGCGGAGGCTGAGCCCCGGACAGCACCGGCCCAATTTAACCCCTTTGTTCCCTCTGCAACAACTCTGTTTATATCCTCAGTCATCATAAAGGTTGATTTTGAAAGCTGTTTGAAATTATCCTTCAAGTTTAGGTCCAAGGTCTGGTGCTCATAAATTATAATTAAAGAGCAGGCAGGTGTTTTTTTTTCCTCATCCATTTAGTGATTTTTAGCTGAGCAAAGCACATTTATGTGAAGGGATAACAGCTGCACATTAAGGGCTTCATTGGAAGAATAATAGCAATTCGGAAACGGCCCTACGTGTATAGGTTTGACTGCTAGAAAGCCTTTATTCTGGCTCTGGTTATTTTTGCAGGGGCCTCAAGCTCTGGGAACCATCAAAAAGAGAATATTTGTGATGCACTGTGATGGAAGTTTGTCCATGTGGCAAAATTAATTGTTGCCGAGCTGCTCGATGGGGAAAAAGGCCTTCCTTGTGGTCTTTAACTATGGGTGTTGACCACCAGCACTCATTGTGGTGTAACCCATTAATCACGCTGCTTCCACGTTGCTGCTGCTGAAGTGTTAATAAGCAGCAAAATATCTATCTGTGTCAATGTTGTATGATATGTATGGCAAACTAGTGAATCAATATAGAATACAATCAACAATTAAATAATGATTAAATGAAGAAAAGAAAGGAGGAAGTATTATATGCATAGGGGGGCCTTGGATACTGGTGTTTGGGAACTCATGGAGTATAGCTTGATGTGATTATAATACACTTAGTAAAGTGGTGAGTGTTGGTATGTTAGATATAAAGGCCATGTAAGGTTTTTGGTCACCATGACAGTGTAATTCGTTTACAGGGTAACAGGTTGGGGCCTATACATTAAAGACTGTCCAAGTATATTTTTTTCTGTTTGGAGTGAAGCTAATGTGGCAGAAACGACCCCAACCTTTGTGTCTTTAATCCTGAGGCCAAACAAAAAAGTCTCATTGTACAGTTTGCCATAACAATTCATAAAATAAGTTAAATTACAATTAATCTTAAAAATCTTAAGAAAATAGTCACAGTGTAGTATGTCCTAAAAATAACAAAGTCATGGTATGGTATAGTTAGAAGAAACATAAACAAATCATAGTGAAGTATTTCATGAGAAAATGTAGAAAACTGTATACTTTGTCATAAAAAATAGCATCCATCAGTCTTGTTGTTACATCATTCAAACATGTTAAATACTATACCACATTATAATGAAAAAGTCAAAGTATAGTCTATTAAAAAGACAAAACATTTCAAAAGTATAGTATCCTATAAACCAAGAAACCAGACCCCAGAGTTGAATAACTATCAAAAATCTATAATGATGACAGTAAAGGCATGTCAGAGTCAGAATTTAGGTCAATTCAGGCCGAGAAGGAAACATACACAGGGACAGAATACTTTAAACTTTGGAACAACAACATTAATTGTTGTGGGTCATGGCGATCCTAAATGTCAAATCTTTTGAAATGCTAAAAACCTTCAAAGCACCTGAGATATGACATTTTTAGATAGTGTTTGTTTTCACAGAATGTGTGGTTATAGAGCCCTGACATGCCACAGCTTTGCAACACCACGTTGACATCCTGTCTGTTACCACTGAAAAACACGGACGCACAATTCCTTTCAGTTTCCTCGTCTTGTTTCCTGCTGTCAGTCCCAGGGTCCAGGGCCGACACCCTTCTCTTCCCCCCTCTGGGATTTAACCTCTTACAGGGTGGAGAGGGTCAGCTTCCTTCCCCAAGAGGAGGCTTTGAGGGAGAAAGGGAGGGAGGAACAAGGCTGGCTACATCTTTTTTGCCTTGGGAGGAGGTGGCGGAGAGGAGACCCAAGATATTTACAGAAAACACAGGCGTGCCCCGCACATTCTCCCCCTCTGAAAGAAAAAGCCGGGGCGGAGTTCGAGAGGGATTTCACAACGAAACGCAGAGGAGGAAATGGACTGGACGGATACTTCACTACTCCATCATCTGCACCTCCCTTTTCCCTCTAGTGTTTATTTTTGACCAGATGTGCATGTGTGTGTTCATCATTTCCTTTTAAAATGTTCTGTGCTCTGTTTTACAAGGACAGAAAAACTGATACACGAGAAAGTCAGTCGCCATAATAAAGACTTAGATAAAGATCAATTGCTCCATACATTACATGACATTGCTAATATAATAGCCCACTATCTCAATTTCTCTACAGTTATATTGTAGACATGAGACAGTAAGAAAGAGACATTGAAATTCTCGAGTCTAATCTCACACATCTGGGACCTGCCTCTTCATTCTGGACCTCTGCCTGAGAATGTAGTCCTCATTGAATCTCACAGGGGATTTCCTGTAGGATGAATCACTGGTTATGCTCCAAATGGGCTGGACTATATTGGCCTGAAAGAATCCAGTTTTCTTTATCTTATGTGCATTAGAAACTTTAAAAACAACAACCCATTGTGACGTTTATATGCCTCATTCAGGATTCCTTACATTTACTTAGCAAAATGAGCTGGTCTTCCGTTGACAGACAGCGGTCACAGCCACTGGCAGATTAATGAGCCTTTTAGGCAGCCATTCTCAAACCTCCGACTGGCCTGTTTGGTCATAGATCACCAGAAAACGGCTGGCTCTTTGGATGGTTTTCTCTAGCAATGGAAAAGGAGCATTCCCCATTCTGGAAAGTCGGTGCAGAACAGGAAGTCTTACAAGGCTTTTTGTAGGGTTTTGCTGGAGAACTATACAATTTCCGCAATTGAGACTGACACTAATGCCTGGAGTGAGCACTGTCATTGGTCCTGCCTTAAAAGAGTCACAATTCCAATTATACTTAATAACTCATGCATTAACTAATTTGCAGCATAAACTAAAACAACGGTGGTGGTATGAATAAGGAGGGATACACACAATTCTTTAACCATAGAGGAATTCAGACGGTCAACCTCGATCCATCTGATTTCCAGGAGCCTTTTTGTGAAGCGTGCAAACGGCAGAGATGCTTGCACGAGGACCACACAAAGTGAAATCCCACACCTCCACTTGAGGTAAAGGGTTTATTTACATGGGCATGTACTGCAAATTTAAAAATCAAATACATCTGAAAACAATTTCTCTTATGAGTTAAACCAATGCCACATCTCAGGAAAAAGAGGCACTGCTTGGTTTGCATGACCTCAACTACCATAAGAAAAAATGGCAGAAATTCAACTTCTCTTCAACTTGTATAAAGGACTTCAACTGAGAGATGTCAGATGTTGAGTGTATAAGAAAACAGCGGGACAATGCATATTTCTCTCTCGGCAGTTACTGCTCCTACATACACATATTAAACACTAGCTACAATGTACCTTATGTCAAATGCCCACTCTCATGCCTAACACAGTAGACAGAGGTGTTGCTTAGGCAAACTCTACTCAGGAGACTTAAATCTACACCTCGGCACATTCCTAGCGTTGCTGCAGAAGGTCAAAGGGCCATTGATGGATTGGCGTGAAAACAGAGCTGCTATTTTGAAGGAGTGCAGTGAAACATGTTCGGTGGAATTTATAACCCCTGCAGAATTTATTGTACACACTTAACCATGTGAGGTGTAGATGTGGAATATTTACCTCACACCACAATAGTGCTGACTAATGCACACTGTAAGATACTTAGAGGCAGCAAGGAATTAACAGATGAAATGATACCCTGGGAGCAGAATCATTATTAATAAAGTTAATTGTCTTTCATTAATTTGAATTCGAAAAAATATGACTTAACCTTTAGTTAAATAAAAAATAAAAGTATATTTGTGTTTGAAAATGTAATATTTAAACAGGAGTAACAAAATGTTTACATTAAATTTGCATTGTGGTGCGGCAGAGGCCACTCCTAAATGTCACTATAAGCTTGGTCTATTGCATGGCTTCTGGACATATTGATACTGAAATTACACACCACACACAAGCCGCGAGCTAACTTTCCAGCGGCCGTTGCCGTTAGCTTACGGCCGCTGGAAATTGTTCACTGTTTGACTGTCACACAAGCAGCTGATGCATAGGCCTACTGCCAATCCCCACATGTGAATGTGTTTCAGTCTGAATTGACGCTGTTTGGCATCACAACGCTGTTATGAAAGGTTCTTTGGTATAACACGGGTGATGTTAGCATAGCAGCCGAAGCTAATATGACTATCTTGACTTGTTGCTATGTTATTGTGAAGCCGTTTTCTACAGGCATATTTTACCTGCGAAGAATCATAGCTTAATCAGGCTCTAGCCTTCGGGGAGCGGGGAAAACATGTTAACATTATAGTTGCGTTTGTAACATCTTTTATTGAAACATGACCGGTAAATTCCGAATTTGTCCGGTAAAATAAATTATTTCCGGACACTTGAACGGCTAGAAAAAAATCTGAGCGGAAACCCTGGTTTTCCGGCTTATGTTATATTGGTTGCGCATTCACGTTTTGGTTGGAATTTGTGTTTTAGCGCCTGTCTGTTCAAACCCCCACCCCTAAAACAGCCATGCCTGCCAGATTGACCAAGTCTTCCATATGAGCTATGGGCACCTCTGCAACGTCACTGCAAAGAAAGTGAATGACTGACACTTTGTATGTTGTTATGGATCATTTATATTTGTTTAAATAATTGTGCCATCACAAATTCCTATGCCTTATTTAAGGGCAGAGTTTCTGAAGAGTGGCTGCGCATTTCACTGTGGATTGAACCTTTATTATACTATCAAAGTATTGATATACCTGCTAGACCTGTCATGTAATAAAAATGAATACTAAAAAGAGGTGGAAATTTCCCTTTTTGCAAAATGGGAACTTTACATCAGAACTTTTCCTTTAAAAGAGATTGAGTTGTCCCAGGAAAGGCATAGATGTGACCTTTTGCGTGCATAAATACATCTTAAACTGGATTGAAAGTGTTTACATGTGAAGCATATTTTCATAAATCCATGATAGATTTTCAGGGCTCTAAATACATGACCAGGAAGCATAACTTATGAGGACTAACAGTAGCGGCGACCTGTCTGATATCTTGTTGACTGGTTTCCTGGACAAATGCACATACATGAATGCAAATACACCTAAGCGTCCTTTTCATATTATTTGAGTGGCAAACCTTGTGGCTGTAAAATCCACACAGTAAATTTCAGACACGTTTAGAGGGGTGTATTTATAAATGGCAAGCCCACCCTGCCTGGCATGCTTCAGATGTTTTGGCTGTCACCAGAACTGGCCCCAATAAAAGGCAGGCAGCATTCCTAAGGCTAGCAACATTGGATAGAAAAGAGCCAACATTTTTCTTCCCACTTCTGAACTAAAAACATATTAGCTTTTCACATATCTTTCCATGAAATGTGTCTTTCTATTCCAAACAAGGTTGTGATATCGAGTTCTTATAAGAAACGTTCCCTTGTTGACAATAAGAGTGGGTGTGTCTGCCATGTTGACTGGCATAAGTATATGTCAGGTCACAGGGGCAGCACCTTCCTCTTTAGCATGTCCAGAAAATCACTGCCCTCTCCCTTGTTCACTCTCCCTCTATCATTTCAAACACAAACATTAGGCACATTTGGCTGCAGTCCCCTGGCTATGCAAACTTTCCATTTCTCCATCCATGTTTTCAAATAGAAACATCATTGGTGCTTATTTTTACTCTACCAACACTTCATCAAAAACACACTGTAATGCAGGACAACAGCTTATGTCCTAATCATTTGAAAGCACTTATAATCAAGGAGAGCACAAAGTGGAAAGTTATGGATTCGTCATTGTCTGAGCAGCACTCTGTCTGAAGGGAAGGTTTAAACCATTTAAATGGGTTATTTTGAGGCCAAATCTTAATTTAATTGAATCTTAATCAGATCAGGTTTCCAGATGTCCGACTCAATAAATCCACCTCATAACGATAAAATGTCTGCTAGTATTACAAAAGGCCCTCTACAAAGCAATGGTTTGTCTTGTTAATGTCATTGTTTTCATTCAACTTTAAAAAAGCATAAACATATTTACATTTTCCACAAGCTTATGGCAATTAATACCCAACTGTTACACCAGTTCCAATATTGTGTTGGCTAAATGCCTACCACTACACTATAGCTTTGACTGCATAGCAGGAAACTAAATATGTATATATACCTGTGCATGTGTATGGAAAAAGTGTACAGTTCGTGGTGTATACAGTGCAGGCCAGGATGCCTGGTGACTTCCTTCCTCTTGTATTAGTTGAGGAATTTGCAAGACCTGGCATTAGAGTCAGGAAATTTGATTTTAAAAAGAAAACTTTCTCTTATTTCCTTTTCTTTTCCTTGTTTACCTTTTTATCAATTTGGCTGAAACTACAACAGCAAGGCCAGAATAAAGAGGTCATGGAGGCCATGAACCTACAGTAATGTATTTTGCTTACATCGTGGGTATATCTCTCCTGAAAGAGATAACAAGATTAGGTCCTGCTTGCTTAGACAACATACTGGACCCTTAAGAGCAATAATAATCTGCAAAACAAGAACCTTTTATCTTTATCAGTCAGGAGCAGGGTTGGATCTTTGGTCCGTGTGAATATCCTTTGAGAAGATGAATCACCTCAGAGTTGGTCAAGAGTCCGAAGCCTTTGAAGGGGGAAAGCCCTGTCTGCTCTTCATTTCGACTAATGATAGACCAGGTAGCTAAAGCTCAGTCAGCTCCAAATCCAACCTCAAATGTATATACTGTACCTCATATTGACATCCTTCACTCTCTGTGTTTCTCCTGCTTTAACTCTTAACATGAAATCTTCTTCCAAGACTGTCAGACATGTAGCATTCTGAGAGGTTGGCCTGCTGACATAACCTGCAGGTTGTGTCTGAAAATGTCCAAAAGCTTCAAGGGGGCAGCACACAAAGGTAGCACTGTTCTACTCATTCCCACATATGAAATACAGGGGGCAACAGGGAGTACCTTTGACAGGGAAAAGTGTACTGAGTCCTCTCATCTGCAAAGTTGACAATGTAAATCCTCTTATTTGTGGCTTTGTAAGTCTTACTATTTTGACTCTTTCTAGCACAGTTCCATTTGCCTCATTCATTCCACTGTTTAACCTCTTTAAGTATCTTCATTTCTTCTTTATTTCCTCCCTTCCTTGTCTCAGTATATAAGATTATAAGCCCTCTTCAGCCAACACATGCCCTTTTTCCTCGCTCTTCCTACACTTTCTCCAAAGAGTATTTCCCAAAAATCCTCTTCCCACTCCTAATGCTCATAATAGTCACTCCCACAGGACTGTGGTCTGCAGACAGGGGGATGGCGGCGGGTGTGAGGAGAGATGTCGTATTACATCATACTGTAGTTGCTTCATTGAACTGGGATGAACCATGTGTTTGCATTGAAATGACTGTGCATCACACATGCATTCACACTGATCTGCAAGCTGCAAACATAATCACAACAACAGTAGGTTGGTGGTATGATATCAATTTGAAATGTAGGAGAGTGTTTGGTGGGCTTGTCCTTTTTCTCCATTCAGCATTGGCAGATTGGAGCATAGTGGGTGTTTGGATTGGTGAGACAGTTAAAATGTGTGACACATAGCAGGTCTTTGTTTGCCTCAGCAGACAGAGGGCACGGGGCTGCTATGGTGGACAGCAGCCAAGATAGCTGCAAGTTATTGCTAATAAAATACACCAAATAAACAATGCAGCAGGAGCAACTCCCTCATACTGTACATGAACACGTATGCCGCAGTTCCTCTTCTGCAGACCTTCTAAGGACAAGAGAAAAACATGTGATTTATTTCCTGAGCAGACGCTGTGATTACAATTAGGTTTTTTGTACACAGATCAGGGTCACACAAGGACCGCTGAGCCATCAAGCTCCCAAGCCACTCACTAGTAAAAAATACCAAGTCTGCAGATTAACATCAACGATCTGGAGTCAAGTACCCAAAGCAATATATCTGATTTGTTCATAAATCTGGTCATGTCCAAAGTATGTTTTTAATGCTGTTTGGATAGGAGATCATTTGAGAAAGCAAAGATGACACAGTGCTAAATGATAAAGCTGTGTGACTGCAGAATATTAACTACATATTTTTGTTTTTGTATTTGCCGAGTGGCCATACATCCAGTAAAACAAATAGAGGAATGCATGAAACTGGTTGAGGCACTCATATAATTTCACCATACACAGCCTTAGAATGAAGGCAGACAGACCGGTGGACTGCAGCTGTCCATGGGAGAGTGTAAAGAGGTTTTCCAACGTGAGGAGGGTGAAATCCAGCCTCAAGTGCAGCTGTGCTCTGCTGTCCTCAGCAGCCAGGATCAACTATGCGGGCATGTGATGCCGGCGCTGGGTAAATGAGGAGAGAGAAGAATGAGGCGGTGAAATGTTGAATGTCTTCCTCCGCTTCCCGCTCTGGTTGCGAGAAACTTGCAGTGTGGTCAGAGGCCTTGGGTGGTCGCTCAAAACCCTGCATGGAAAGAAAACGTGTGTTCACCACAGCAGTTTGTGTAACACACAAAACCAGAGCGGGGAAATTGGCCGCACTTGCACGGAGGATTAGAGACATGAGGAACAAAATTGGGACCCAAAAATTGTTTACTAGAGCTAAATAATTTGGGGATATTGCAAATTGTTGTCATTTTAGGTGTCAAGCAAGGCTAGTGAGTTTTTGTTGGTACAGATATTCCATTATAATTGCAACTCCAAAAGTCTCAAAGATGAAGAACTTGAGAAAAAACAAGCTCTTGGCTTAGTTGTAGTAATAGACTGAAATACAAACAAAAAATGTGATCAGCTATAGGTTTTTATTTTGATTTAAAAGCAGATTTTCCCCTCCACTTTTTTTATTAGGGTCTAACTAGCTAAACCCTATGAAATGGCCCACTGAGCACAGTGCAACGGGTCTGATCTTTGTTCTGCCCTCACTTTTGCTGACCTTGACTCCTCCCATTGAGGTCAATGTGCATTCCCAGCTGCTGCAGCTTGTCCTGTCCCACACAGATGAGGGTGTATAGCTGCTGCAGATCCACCAGAGTAATGCACTAACTCACAGCTCATGGCAGCCATCACGTAGCACATACACCTGCCATACATGCACACAGTCTTCATCATAGAACACCATCATAATAGAATGGACTGAATGATGTTATATGATGCACTATATGCTGCAGAAGTTGCCACTTGAAACACAGCTTTTTTTTTTTACAGCTGGATTCTCTGTGTAGAGCCCAAATTGGTAACCATGTGACCATAACCTATTTATGACATAAATTCTATTTTGGTATCTCTACTGAATAAATGTCATACCAACAGTTTGATTCTGATAACACATCCTACATCCTTGGGCCTGGAAAAAAAGGTAGCACAGCAAAATTGTTAACCACAATCAGGATCTTCCACTGCATCCATCTATGAGGATGTGAAGCTGCCAGGAAAGATAAATTAAATTCTCTCAAGACCGCTAAACAAGTGTACAATAGCCCCATTCTATTTCAGACCAAATTAGGGAAAAGGGGAACAATTTGAAAGCTTGTGAGGAGCTGTCAACCAGATGCCTTTGGCATTTCAGAGGGAGAGGGAGGGTGCAGGGGTTGGAAAATGCCTCTGAACAAAAAAGCCATGGTTTCAAATGCCTTTATCCGCCTTGTGGCAGTAAATCTGAATCTTCCTTGGCCTTTTGTTTGGCCAGAGAGAGCCACTGGACAAGAATTCAGACGGGGTGCATCTGCAAATGAGAACCGGTCAGGGATGTTTTATGCAAATATGTGTTTCAAGGTCAAGTGCATGCAACACAACCGCAGTGGACAATGGCCCTTTATGCAATTAAACTAAGAAAAAACCACAACCATTCTTGTTACAGAGATCATGTTGGGGTTAAGTTTCACTTTTCCACACATGCTGTGAAATACTGGCATGACTAAGTCCGGTAGCTAAGAAGCAGCTAAGAAGCTGCTAAATGGCAGCAGGGTTACATTGCAGCAGGGTGTGTCTCTCTGAAGGCCTAACATGAGAACATGCCTTTGAATCCATCCGATATCTCATTTGATGCACTATGACCTTTGGGAGTACGCAAGCAGAATGCACGACTGGAGAATGCTGTAGCCGCAGCTGTGTATATGTTGAGTGTATTTGTACTGCATACCTTGTGTCACTATACAGTTCACATGCTCGCAAGACCGAGTCAGACTAACTGTGTTGGGTCTTTTTATTTCCTAAGTTACGAGTTACACAGAATACACATCCTTCCATCCCAGAATACAGTTGGTGTTCAATAGGCCTTTGGAATTTCATTTTCCAGAAACATTAGGATTATAACTTAAAGAAAAAATAATTGAGCTTCAGTTTTTTCAATTTTTTGGCAGCAACTCCAAGAGTCAATGTTTAACATGTAATAAAATAACTGTCACATCATCAGCAAAACCTTTTCAGTGAATTCATGACAAAAAAGAAAGACATTTGGACTTTTATTGCAGCAAGTTTCTCCTCTGGGAGACAACAGTGTGTTTGAAAAGCTGTTAATACTGTATCCATCTGGAGCGAGAAGCCCCTGTCCCATGTTCCAACCCTTGTTCCCATGCTGCCAAGGTCCAGCTGTGCACAGTCTCCCATCAACAGTGACAGACACCTCTTTGTACAGAGGACATAAGATCATGACCAGCTATAAAAAGGGTACAGAGAGATCTGCGGCAAATGGAACATTTAAAAAGTGATTAAAGGGAATGGTGGGGGAGGAATATGGAAAGGGGCTGGAGACAGTGTGTGAGATAAAATAAAGGGAAGGATAGGAATTAAGGCACAGACGGTTCCCTTCTTTATTTGTCTTTCTGGCTCTGATGCTTAATGCAGTTTGCACATCAGCTGGCCACATGTTGAACATGCCTCTTTTCACACTCTAACTCCTAAGTGACACCAACATGAGGAATGCAGGGTCCTTCCCTCATGATTAAGGCTCCTGACTATTACTTTCAAGATCATGAGTCACCATGCAGCAATCTGAGGTTTCTATCATTCATGTTTCCCTTTTTGTCTTGCCTAGATGACAAGCACAAGCTGCATTTTCCCTAATTTGGGGGTGGAGGTCTGTGTGTGAGAGAAATACACACACCCAGGCTGAATAATTCAACTCCTGAGTCAGCACGGAAACATTAGACCTCTCTCCCCTTTATAAACGTTTGGCCCAAAATAGCTAGAATTACAAGCACCACGGCAGTTGTAACCTCACAGCACATTGTTAACTCAATTGGACCAAAGTTTCTGTGTGTCAGTAGCAAGCACGGCGCCAATCCAAATGACTCATAAATTCCAACACAGTCAGGGATTTAAACATTTAAGGACTTCATGTGCAAAAAAGAAGTTCCCTATTCCTCTGTCTGACCAGAGGTGCTGTGTTGGCGAACCTGAAAACATTTGTGGGTTTCTAGCCGGAACATTTCTAACATGGCTTATTAGAGAGGATTACAAAAAACTAAATTCATATACCATGAGCTCCATGTTTGATGCGCTCAAGATGCTACTACCTCTGCACAGAACCACAGGTATCTTTGATCTTCAAGTTGCATGACATGGAGATACTCTGGTCAGTCCTTCCTCTCATGTCCTCTTCTGCCCTGGCCTGCCCTCTCCTCCGCTCTGCTGCGCGCCACACAGTGGCTCCAGTGGAATGTGATGACCATGGACTGGACAAAGCCCTGCATTCATGACCCACCGTCCCACTCTAGAAGTCTGCGACTGGGAGCCTTGATCACAGAGTCGGGGGTGGCCTGAGTTCATGCACCCTTTCGCCTATCCTGTCAGACAAACGTTGCCCACCATATGACTTCCAGCCGCAACATCAGCCGATCCCCTCCAAATGCTGCATTTCACTTTTTGTTGTATATGATACCTTTCACAGTTAACACCCAGAAAGAAAGGCTGAGGTGGAAAACGTTCTGTTAATTGTTAAAATAATTTTTAAGAGCCACAACCAAAAGGATGTTTTCTTATGTCTGCATGATGTGGGAAGCAATTGGAACAGGAATAATTGTGTTTTTATCCAAGTACTGTTTCTTTAAGTGACTTTAATACTTGTGAAGTGGCTTTTAGTCACCATTAAACGATTTACCAGTAAAGTGTTTTATGATTTATTAGTACGCTTAATGACATATTTCCATCATGGACTGAGGAAGAGTTGATTGCTGGTAATGTGGGAAATTCAGGAAAGCTATATCCGTGTGTTTGTCCGCATTGAAATGTCTACCTCAATGCTGGTTCAGAGATAATCCCTCGAGACCAGATAACATAAACAAAGCTATACATCATACATCATCTGCTGCCTGCCAGTCTGTCTCTACTTCCTCTGCCTAAGTATCCAATACACTATCCATTTGCCTGCTTTGTGTAGGTAATATAATAGAGCCCACAGAGTGCCTCAGAGGCCTCTCCTCTAAACTTGTACACAACTGCAAACACAGTAGTTACCATGCAACCCTAAATACACATGCAAAAGGCATGCAAATATGCTAATGGATACTTAATGCTATGCAAAATGTACTACAATACATTACTTAAAATCCTACACTGTTATATACACATGGATCTGGCTCCTATAGAAATAAGTTTGGTGATAGTCAATACATCTCTTCAGTCGACAAATACCATTGAAAGCCCAATCACAAAAATATTAGCTGTTTATCTAAAGCTTTATTCCTCTGTATAAAGAGCTATTATTCTCTAAAAACTATAAGAAATATATCAATAAGCCACATGGGGGATAAGTTCCTTCCTTACCATAAACATGGTTACTGTCTTGCTATCGTGAGTACTCGTTGGCAACCAACAGTGCAGTTTAAAATAGTCCCCATCAAATTTACTATGCAATGCTTTTACTGTCTAGCTATTTTAAAGAAGGGATATACTGGTAACCAATGGGCTCGGAACTGTAGACAGAAGCCGCATGTAATTTCCATGGTATAGGTTCGACAATACCAAACAAGTTCAGTCTATTCGTTAACTGGCTAATAAAATCTAATTGTTTTTGCGGGAAATTATGCTGCTGTTTGTTCCAATACAGTCCAATGCAGTCTTACTTTTGTCTCCATGGTTGTTGCATGTCTGATGCAATTTTGCTCAGTAAAATCAGATACAAATCAGACAACGTGGTCAAGTTCTGTCAACACTATGCATACATGTAACCACTGAAAAAAATAAAGCCTCAGCAACAACTGGAGTAATTCACATTAGGAAAAGGATGGATCCATAAGGATGAGGTGGATCAGGGCTTCAGGAGTAAGCTGTCAGACCACACACCTGAGATGAGCCCAGGACGCTCCTGTTATTTTACCATCAGGATGCACCATTATCTCAGTAAGGGATCTGTATTACTGTAATCAAATGTAATGGTTGATTTCCTCTCCAGTTGTGGCTACCCTCCACACAGACTGCCCCATGCACATTTCATGAGGGGAAACTGATGCCATTATAAAGCCTGTAGCGAGAGACAAAGCTGCAGGTTATTCTGGTTAACCCATTAAACTGTGCAGTTAGAAGATCATGCTGAAATTCTGATTTTGAAAGAGGAAGCTTGGGTTTGACCACGGCGCTGGATTTAGCAGCAAGCGTGCCAGGTTCACATAGAAAGGGGTGGTATATATATAAGTGAAAACACCAGGGGCCGGAAACAGAACAGAGAAGGACTTGTATTCACTGGGTGTGAATGTTTAGAAAACACATCCTCTTCTGGTCTATTCTACCTTATAAACTGAAGGTCAATGGTGAAACGTGAAGGATGTGTCAAGGCTTTAGGGAGCCTGAGTGTGTGTGTGTGTGTGTGTGTGTGTGTGTGTGTGTGTGTGTGTGTGTGTGTGTGTGTGTGTGTGTGTGTGTGTGTGTGTGTGTGTGTGTGTGTGTGTGTGTGTGTGTGTGACTTTATACAGCAAAAAAGGACAGTATTGTTAAAGTGTTAGTTAAAAGTAATAATCTTAAAGATTTTCATCTAAACCAATGAGTAAATATTTATGTATTTCTTGATTAGGTAACAATGATGGAAACCTTTGTATTTCCGGTATACAAACAGAAAATCTTTGGCAAACTTCCAGAGAAAAAAAAATTGCAAGTTGCACACAATTAGTGGTTATTTTCCATCATCCAGTAGTGGCTGGTTCAATTTGCTCTTTAACATACTTTTGTGTGAAGCTGTGTACAGTTTTTTTGTTTGGGAAAGTGGTTATTTTTTTAAGCAAACAAATAAAGACGCATTATAACCTTTATTCTGCGAGGCCACATGCTTTTTCATCAGGGTAAAAAAAACAGTCACTCTTGGACTGTGTTGTTACAATCTTTATTGTCACAGCTAACACACCAGATTGTTTGTTTTGGTGGTGGGTTTCAGGATACAGCTTGGTATCTTTTGAGTACAGACTGCTTATGTATATATGTTTATATTTGGCAGCCTCTTAAATGTGAGTAGATAGATACAGAAGGGTTTGGTATCACATGGCTGAACAACTAGCCACTATTTGTGCAGTTCTTGGGAATCACCATAACTGACTTGTGGCTTTGGGGACATACTGTATATGTATAGGGGGCAGTTTGTGTCTTCTACTATTTATGTTGTAAAGAAAGGACATGGAAACAAAGGAGTACATATTTGAGAAAGAGAACATTCCAAAGTCCTTTCTAAATTACTGACCGATGAAATCCAAGCCTGTGTGCTGTCACCTGAGAGCAATGTGCATCATTTATTCCGTCCCCTCTGTGAAATCGTAAGCATTCATACCATGTCTTATTCAAGCCAAAATGTCAAACATTCCAGCGGCCAAAAAGCTCTGTCAAACCACATCACATATGACAGAGCATTACACTTTTCCTTTCCTGTTTGGGTCACTTTTCATCCCAAAACGACATAGAGTTTAATTACTCATTGGCTATCAAACCGTACCATGCCAAAGGGAAACATTTCTTAAATACTAGACATTTCAGGCCAATATTTAATTAAAAAGCTCTTATTTATTGTGTTTTCATTCCTATGGGTATTACAGCCCTTGGTTCAGTTTCATTTACCTGTTAGTGGATTGGACACCATGCTTGCTCCAGCAGACATTTCCACTATGCAGTAATACTCTCATGGGCCACAAGAAAGAAGTATATATAGGCCCTCATGTTTTAATGGCCAGTGGGGGGATTGACCGGGATCCACTGGTCGAGTGGACACTCACAGCTCTATCCAAAGGATGAATTTAATACCAAGGCTGGCTTTTCATGCTTTTCTGAGGTATATTTATAGTGGCTGAGGTCTGGGCGGCAAACACATGTGGGGTGGCCTTCTTCGACCCTGCCATGTTAAGGGATGCTGAGGCCACAGAGGCGGAGCAATTGTATGTCATTCCATTCTAAATCAAAACCTCCATGTTTATGACAAAAGTAGCATGACCAGCAGGTGCAAAATAGTTCACAGAGAAGGCCTCTATGAAGACTTGCCCTTTAAAATACTGGATACACAGGCTTCAGGGCAAGAAGCACAAACCAGAAAGCCAATCACATAACCATTATGTATTTGAGATGATATGGCTTGCAGTTTCAAGTGGATAATCTGACAGTATGTTAACATTTAGAACTGGACCTTGTTGTCATGTTAAAATAAACACTAATTAATTACATGCATAATTGTGAACACAGTCTGTATTGTAAACTCTAACAGATTTGGAAGGACATAAATTGCATTTTTCCCTCTATATATAATGTTCCTTTATTTAACACTGCCTACCCCAAGTATAAGTGGTAAAAAACAAATGCTGAATTGCGCAGTAGTAGGATTTTCTTCACTAAAGTAAGTATGGCTCAAAAATGTTGTGACCAGACATGATGACAACACAAACTAATGAACATGTCAGCTTTGAATAATTTGTGTTTATTTTGATCTGTCAGAATTCTGTGATAAAGATAGACAAGCTGAGTAACTCCTGGCTACAGCTACGCTTGTGTCTGTAGTGGAAACCAGGCTATCATCTGTAGGGCCCTGCCCTTCAGAACTGATTAGTGTAAATGATCCTCAGCTCTAATGGTAGGTAACACAACACAGATTATTATTCTGTGCTAAGGGAGTTTGTGTGGACTCTTCCTGTGGCATGAATCATTAAACAGGTGACTGTAATCCATACAGACAGATAGATACTCAGGTTGAGGGTGAGCTACCTGATGCTGCCTAGCGACCAACTGAGATCCTCTGCTTTGAAGACAAAGCTCAGATTGCTCAACTTCCAATGACAACATTTAAGGTAGATGACCTTTCTGAAAAGCTAACTTTCCAAATAAATTGCCCAACTAAACAGTGGGAAGGAAACATTAGTAGAACAGAATCAAAAACAGGTGGTCATTTTCACCAATGTATAGCAGCAATTGGGAATTGTAATGCCAAGGATTTGTTTTGTGTTTGTTTGAGGTGAAAAAGCAGAGTAGGATTATTTGGAGTTGTAGCCAGCCAAAAGCAGCCACACAAAGAATACAAAAGCAAACAAGAAAAATTACAAATGTAAAAATGTGCTTCACAGTGTAGTGACATTTCAATGTATTTACATGAACAAAGCAAAAGCACCTGCTCAGCATTAATCTGAACATCCCGGGCTGAGTGTTCCAGTAACCTAGAGCAACTGCTTCTGTGACAACAGAATCTTGGACGGGCCAGCTCCGGCAGGCGAGGACGGTGCAACCCCATTGGCTGGCATAATGAAAACTTGCCCATCTATTATGCATGGCAGTTTACCTTTAGTGTGTTCTTGAGCTCAATTCCAGGTAAGCACAGCTGAGAGGCAGTCTGCATGCATCAAGACCTGGAGTATCCATTTGTTCATCCTGGTAAGACATTTCTTTTTTCTTTCTTTTTTTTCTATTGCTTATTGACTAATGAAACACAAACAGGATGTATACTATACTTAATGTGTTGCCTTGGATCTATAAGTAAAATCATATATCTGCATTTAATGTCAAGACAAGTTTTAGACCTACAGAGGAAACTGAAAGGCAAATATCTGTAGTAAAAAGTTATTTTGTGATCTGGTCTCAAAAAACCAGGAGCACACTGAGACAACCCAGATATGGAGCTGATGGGATCCACTCTGACAGCCACATATGCCCGTCCCAAAACCAGCCACTTCCTCCCCGCCATCTCCACAATGGCATCCAGCTATCGTAACACCCAGCCTGCCTTGGCCATGAATCCCAGTGCCAACCTGTGGAGGACCAACAGCTATTTCAAAAGCAGCAGCTCTGTCCCCAACTGTTCTTCAATGCAGCGAGAAAATTTAGATTTGGTTCGAGCAAAGACCATGTTCTACCCATCGAACAGGACAGCGCTGTCCACGCGCTACACTCCTGATGACTGGTACAAGTCTAACATAAGCAACTACAGGGAGTCTGAGGCATCCAGGAAAAGTGCGGAGAGACTGAGAAGAGACACCATCAGGCTGATGCAGGATAAGGATCAACTGACCAGACGTACCCAGGAGAGTACCAGCAAGAACATTGGCGAGCGGCTCAATGACGTTGTCTTCTGGAGGTCTGAGCTGAGCCATGAGATTGACAACATGGTGACAGAGATAGCAGCACTCACTGACGTTAAGAGGAGGCTGGAGAGAGGCCTGGCAGAGACTGAGGGGCCCCTTCAGGTGAGATTGGAAGGAAGACATGAGTGTGTGTTACCTTGAATATTTGCAACGATACGTCTACTTTTTAAAAATGTGTATTTGTACATTTTTGGAGGGAAGGGTTACATTTTTACAAAGACAAATTGTATATGTCTTAAATTCTCTGGTCAGGCGTGTGTCCACTGCACTCATTAACAATTATGGCATTTGTGTGTGCCGTTATCTGTGGTGAAACAGTTTTGAAAAGGGTTCCTAGTTTAAATTTAGCCACAGTGTATGTCTGGTTTTTTACACTACTTTAAAATGCAGTTATTTGCTAATCAAACTTCAATTAGGTCCCCAATGTGCCCGGTAAAGAACCGCTGGTCATTTGTCTCACCCGGAGTGGGTCAACTTGACTAGAGATCTGATGACATACACATTGCTAGGCTTGGATCAAATGGCAGGAGCCTTGTCCAGGTGATCGAAACTGGAGAATACATCTGGTTCAAGGCATACTATACTTAGGAATATATATTCATAACTGCTCACCTTGAATTACACAATCAAGAAAATGCTGCACATTGAGGTACTTGAAACTCCTTATAGTCACGATCACTTTGTCAATAGGTGTCTCAAGAGTGTCTATATCACAGAGAGAAGCGGATGTCGATCGATCTGGTACATGACGACGTGGAGAAAGACCTCATAAGGGTAAAATTAAAGCTAGAGTAATGTGTGAGTTCTGATAGACACCTTGGTAAAGCAATAAGCATATGTTTATTTACCTTCACTGCAACAAGGAAGTGGAAGTCATTAAGTCATGTCAGGAAAGGATGAGGCGACATCTGGACAGAGCCATCGCTCAACTGGCGTGAGTCTGAAAAATCTATTTATGAACATTACTAAATCCAGGGTTTGACGTGTGTTTGATTGATCGTTTTGTTTCTGCATTGCTGTGTTGGGTTTCTCAGGTCAAACAGAGCAGCACAGCATGAATTGGAAAGAGACATCAGTGACAAAGTGACAGCTCAGAGGATAGATGACAGGTGTCACCATCTGAGGAACACATCAGACGGTATCGGCTACTACCGAGGGATTGAAAGACTAGACCCCTCGTGAGTACAGTTTGATGTGATCAAATATTAACTGTTCTGTTTCATCACATCAAACAGCTGTTAACAATCTCTCATGTTTGTTTAAACCAGCCTGGAATAGTTTAATTGTCAATCATAAAAAAGCCTTTGACAGACTTTGAAAGAGCTAAACAGATGATGCCCCTTTTTGTCCTAAAACTAGGTTTGAACATACCATAATGAATTTGCAGTTAGTCTACAACCTGGTGAGGCTAAACTTAGTGCTATGAGCCAGTTGCTAACATCAGCATGCTAACATGACACCACTAATATGCTTATGTTTTACAGGTATAGGTATATTAGTGAGTTTTTTTTTACTATGTTCAAAAACTTACTATAGCAAGATCGCTTGCTTAGCTTTTTAATGACACATAGTATAGCTGAAGCTGACTGAAATTGTATTCGTTTTGGAATTGGAAGTTTTATGTCTATACGTTTTGTCCTGATAAGGGTGCTGGGTTACACCAAAGTTAGGACAATTCATTCTGAGAGGGAAATTAATTTGTGGCAAACTTCATGGTAATCCATTCCAAGACGTTTCACTAAAAGAAAAACTGATAATAATGATATGAAGATCTAAATGAAGGAGGGCTTGAGTAAAAATCAGGGAATCGACAAAGTCCGCTTCTTCCTCTGGGAATTATCAATAGGACCTTTCATCACAATCCATCCAATAGTTGTCAAGATATTTTAGTCAGGCTAAAGTGGTGTTCCAACTTACAGAACTATGCAGCCATCGTTCCGAATACACAAGTCATTCTTTTTCCCCTTTGTCAGACTCTCCCTGCCGGACTCATGGTCGAAGTTCACAGACGACAACATCCTGCACTCCCAAAGTGAACGAGCTTCCTCCCACAAGCTCAGGGATGAGATCGAGATCCTTCTGAACACCACGTCCAATGAGATGTGGAACCAGTTCAACAATGCTAACGTAGCTTTCACAAACCGCATATCAGAAACCGCTGATGCTAAGAACAGCCTGCAGACACACCTGGCTAAGGTCATCCTCTTTTTTACATGACAATACATTCTTATTATGTTCTGTGTTGTGATGTATCAGACTGTCAGGTAAGAATGAAAAGTAAATCCGCCTGGATTATAAGGGAGTAGTTTCCAACAGGCAGTCACAAGGCTCTATGTTAAGGAACAAGACACAATCCATTCAGTGCTTAACTAAATGTGCATCTGATGAGAAGGGCATCATGTGTTTTCTCTACACAAGAAAACACACAGTCCATATGAGCTATATATATCTTTAAAACGCCCACATAATGTGGAATGTAAGATAAATCTTGACTGACTTCCCACTCCCTGTAGCGGACATTTTTTCCTGTCTGTAGTGGATTTTGTGAATGTTTACTGTAAAACATTCCTGTCAAAAGAGCGGCAGGAACGATGATAAATGTCCCTTTCATTGCTTGCGCCATATTCCACACTGGTTCTCATTGTTCTCCAGTTAATTGCTTGAGGTTGCACTTTGGAGAAACATTAGCTGTTGGATGGGTTTGAACACTGACAGCAGCTGTGATGTGAGGCACACAGTCCTTAATAATCCTCTGTCACCGTCAGTTGTAAGACTAGCCATTAGCTGAAATTAAATATACTTTAATATTTGGACAGAGCTGGGCAATGTGCTCAGCTGAAATCTTGCCATGTACAGTGTTTACTTGTTCTGTGCTCCTACCAGGTGGATTCTTATCTTGTTCTCTTGATCTAGTCAATACTTCTTCTTTGAGCCTAATGACCCTCTATCAGCTGACCTGCTTGTTTTATGAATGAGAAACTCAGTTGTTACGTATATGATTTAACAATGATTTGTTTTCATTTCATTTGATTCCGTATTTGCTTTGTCTCATCATCTAGACTCTGCAGGAGATCTTCCAGACGGAGATGCTGATCGAATCTCTGAAGAAGGCCCTCAGAGACAAAGAGTGCCCGCTGAAGGTGGCCCAAACCAGGCTGGAGGAGAGGACTCGCAGGCCCAATGTAGAACTCTGCAGGGACAACCCACACCATAGGTACTGTAGCTCTGCTAGTATTCCTTAAAAAAAGACCGGTCATTTGTTTTGATTGTGGTTATACTTTGGGTACACTGCTGGTGGTTCCATATTACTAGCTAGCCAACACAATAATCTGTTTCCAGAAGTGCTAAATCATTTATCATCCATCCCTATTATTCGCATATGCTCCAATATGAGTTCTCCCTTTGCCCATGCTACACCCTTTCACCAAGTTTAATCAAAATCCAGCCATGCTATTTTAACGTAATACTGCTGACTATCAGACAAGCAGAGATGTAGTTTGTAGTTCAGCATTTAAGTGTCACTCCATACCATGTTTTTCTTGGGACTACACGTTTATTTATTTCACTTCTTGAGTTGCTTCTCTTTACCCTTCCAGACTTGTGAGTGAGGTGAGAGAGATAGAGGACACCATTCATAGGCTCCAGGAGAGGCTGATGGAGGCTGAGAACACTCTGCAGATTCTGGTCAAGACCAAAGTCACCTTGGAGCACGACCTGTCCATCAAGGCCAACTCTCTCTTCCTGGACCAGGAGAAGTGTATGAGCATGCGCAAGAGCTTTCCCAGCATGCCCCGTCTGGTGGGCTATACCTAAATAAGGTTTTAGAAAAAGAGAGTCTATATTTGAGAACAAATATAATTAACTATGATAGTTTCAATGCGGTTGGAGTGATTTTAAGGGTGGCTTGGTATGAAAATGACTTAACTATAAACAATGTGTTAACCATATGTATGTATGTGGATGTAAAAAGAAAAAAAAAAACACCATTCATTGTCCCCTGATGCTTAATTTTGCGCTTTTCACTGCACACTTCTGTTTTCTTGAAAAATGCTGGAAGGATATTACCAAATACAAATAAAAAGAATAATTAATCAAAATAAATCACTGCATATACAACCCTCACGTCTACTGTAAATTGAATGATATCTAAAGGTGAGCATTGCCGTGAAAACCAATCACTTAACATGTTCTGTGGTCGCATTCAAAGAACACATTTTCTGCACAGAACATCTTCATTTACATTTAAGCTATTAACACCATACAGTGCAGCGTGACCATCCGTTTAAATCACAGTTCTGTCTTCACACTTTGGACAGTGTTGCACAATCGGTGGTCCTGAAGCAAGTGTGACAAGTAATCTTTAAAACAAATAGTTGAGATTATATTATGCACACACTCAGAGCTGTCAGTTTGAACTGACCCAAATGTCACCCTGAGGGAGTGGTGACATGGAGATACACCCTTTGTCAGGTTAGAATGGCAAACACAGAACAGTTGATTATGAATGTGGATTGTGAAGGACTTAAGCGTTTTTACCATCCTTCTTTAATGACCCTTTACTCAATGCCTCACCCATGGGAGAAGCTGTGCAAACAATTTCTACATTATGTATGAAACCCCACACCCATCTTACAGGACTTAGACCCATAACACTCACTTCTCATTGGCCTCTTTCTTTTCCCCCTTCGTATTCACCCCTCCGTTCCCGATGCCTTCACTCCAGTAGAGGGAGGGGTGGCTACTATAGATTAACCCAGACTTGATCCTGCACATTTAAAGATGTTTCCTCTCATTTTGTTTATAAAGTCAACACCTTTTGGAGCCTGAACCAACTATGTACACACACAAAAACACTATCACACTTCTTGACCCAACCCTTCCTCTACTACTGCACTTCCTGTGTAACCTTTGGCTTTACAGAGGAATGCACAAACACCAATAATGTTTGAGTTTCAACGATACGTCCGTACAGGAGTCACTGCGTCTCCAACCAATAAATTGATCAACATTATCAGAACAAAGACGAGACAACATTATTTGACTTTTATCTGGTTCCATGTGTTCATTTGGTAATTCTCTCCCCTGCAGTTTATTTATTTTCAATATCCTTGCTATCTTGAAGCACCAGTGAAAAGATGGTATGTGTCAGTTATAGTTTGTGTCTTTAATCAAAGTTAATGGAAGTTGTAGACAGTCGCTTGTTCCACTGGCAAAAGTCAATAATTAGACATACAGCAGGCATATTTGCTTTTCTCAGATTTATCGTATAATCTAGCTCCATCTAAATCATTTCAGAGGCATTAAATAAAAGCATGAACACAGTTTCATTATACACATTCTACCAAGAGGGATGCAGTGAACATAATGATAAACCACTCTGTGTGTGAAACTTGCACTTTGATTTAGGTGTAAACCTTTACAACTGAGTTGTAAGTCACAGTCACAGTGGGCTCTCTCTGCTGTGCAAACAGCCTTGTGTTTGACTGTAACCCTCAGGAGCAAGTCAATGGCAGGAGGTCTCTGCCATGGTTTCCTACATGCAGTGTGTGTTTAATTTCTATTCCCTCTACTGTGCCCAGGCACATTCCTGAGCCCTAGTATTGCAAAGAAAGGCCCCCTGTTGTCTAGCTCACATCAAAAGACTCCCTGCTCTCATCACCTTGTGATTAAACATACTGACAGATAGCACAGAGCTGAGGTTTTTTTTCTTCGATCCAACCCCCCAATCTGTCCTTTCTGCTTTCCCACTCAGAAAAACATAGTGGATATACTCATGAAATGCCACTTAAGTGCAATGAACCCCTGTTTCTATCGCCCTTTGAGGTTACGGTTCTCTGTTTGGATGGGACACAAATAGGTTTTCCTTTTTGACCTCCTCTGCCACCCCCGCATATGGGGAATGTACTCTGGAATTCTTACCGCAGTCCTGACATATTGGCGGTTTATTCTTAACACCCATTCTTGTTATAGATGCCCTGTGCCCTATGTTTTTTTTTTAATGTTTCTTACATACCACCATGCCATACTAAAGAGCTGATCGCAGATCACTTGAGACTGGTGTCAACGGCAGAGGGTTTCTTACTCTGCACTGTAATTACAGACTTAGACTGAGTGTGCATCGTTGAAGGAGGAAAGTGGTTGACGTAATGGAGACTACTTGTTTGATTTAAACTATGACAATTAATTACCACTGATTAAACCATTTCGGTATTTATATTATTGGCTGATTTGGCTAGTACGGTGTAGACCTAAAAAAATAAAACATAACGTGACATATCGTCACACTTTTAAGTTAATTTGGCTAATGTGACAAAATGGCCAACTTACACTTCCAGTAAAAACAGGACATTACTATCATCCTACACAAGTGATTTTTCTGGATAAACAAGTGTAAGACAAAATAGTTAGCCTCCTTTTTAGCTCCATTTTGGTCTCCACCATTAACTGAAATAAATCTCATTATGTTGCTATTTGGAAAGAAAACTAACTTCCTGAAAGAAGGTTGTTAAAGAGTTCTGAAACTCAACCATATCTTTACATTAAATGTTTATGTATATATATATATATATATATATATATATATATATATATATAAAAAGGAACTAAAATGCTTTGAAGAACTGCACAGTTATATGAAAATTAAAATATATGAATCACTAGGATTAGTCCCTATCATATCAGTTATATTTATTCAATGTATAAAAATGTTGATGAATGCAGGTGTAGTTGTCTGTGCTCAATTCAGTCTAAACTCTTTCGTTCATTGTTCGGATAAAATTTAAAGCGTATACTTTTTATGTAATATACAATTTGTCCCAAATCATTTAGGGCCCTTTCTTCTAATACCCTGCTGCAGTCACCATAGTAACACAGTATAGTTTGATTGTTATCCTCTCCTCCAATGCAGCTTCAACTTCAATCTTACACACAGAAACTTAAAACCTGAATGGAATGGCAATAAATGTTTGTCTTATTTTGACGCTCATCTGTCTGTTCTGGAAGAGCGATCCCTCCTCTGTTGCTTTAACTGAGGTTTTTTCCACCTTTTTACCCATAATAGTGTGTTTGTGGCATTTTTTTCATATCCGAAACCAGGGTTGAAAAAGGATCGAGGGTGTCGTATGCTGAACAGACTGTAAAGCCCCCCTGAGGCAACCATTAGCTTTATGATTTGGGGCTTTATAGAAAAAACTTTATTACATGCAAGTCACAAATGAATCACGAACAAATGTGTCTGGGTCATATATGATGGATAAAAACCCCAAAAGACCTAAAAATGGCCTTTACTGGAAATTGTTGTTTAAACCGCTCAATTATATAACACAATTATCACTTCATCTCCAGTCCTCTTAAAACTGCTGCAGAGCTGAGTTTGGACTGAACACTAAACATTCATGGGAACCAGCGCTTCCTGCCGCTTTTGGATCCTTGCCAAAGCTCTGAGTTTTCTCAAGAGGCTGTTTCACTGCTCCATTATTGGGCTATGGAGTGTGTCTATCACTGTAAGCAAGGATAAAACGAGAAAAAGAAACTAAGCAGGAATCCGTTGACTAATCGGCCAAGTTACAGTTACGAGGCTAGAGAGAGGAAGCTGGAGACGGACAGATAAGGAACATTTTATATTCTGTGTGGTTTTCCATCCCAACTGCCATCCTCACATGCAGCGGCTCTGTGGTTGTGTTTACTGATGATAACCTGCTCACATGAGAAATCTTTGGCTCCTTAAACATGTATCCAATCAACATTATGTCCCCCAGCATTCTGCACATAACTGCATCTCCAACCAGGCAGTGGAGATAAACCAGAGGAGCCTAACTGCTAATCAAAGTTCAGGGGTCAGCCACAAAGACTGGCACACACAGTAAAATGTGGAAAAGACAAAGGTCTCATGGGTCATTTGTGATATTGAGTGGAATTCTGGAACAATCCATAACGTTTAACTGTGAGTCCAATTGTTCACATTGTCCTTAGAAAGAGGAGTGGGAGTAAAATAGAGCGACACAGAAGTCAAGATACAGTACTGCAGTCTTTTGTGTTGAATCATAGTGAGGTGAGGGAGACTCACTATGATTCAGACTAAAAGCCACATTTATTAGATTTCTTTTTAAAGAGTTTTTCTCTGGAACCAAGGGAACAAGCACAGCATAATAAAAAACAGAACTGGTCCAAATTGCAGTTTTTTTTAATACAATTTGCCCATTTTCATGGGCGTGACCTTACATACTTTTCACATCACTATTGACCAATTAAATGTCACGGGGTGATGTGTGAATCATGACCATGGGATTTCAGTAATGTCAGAGGTTTTCCACAAACTGATATTCTAGGCTAACAATAGAATAAGTAACTTTATTATTTGCATAGATTTCATAACATAGCAATGACATGACAACTTTGGTAAAACCCTTAATTTTTCCACCGGAAATTATATCATTATTATCTTTTGAGCTGGCCCACAGGGGTCTGTACTCACATCACGGGAGTGTATTGAGTTAAGGGACAGGGCTCGGTTGCCCCATCTGTTGTCAGCACTCTGTGTCTCTTGATTAAAGTGTGATGACAAGACAAGGATTGTGAGTAGCTTATCACAATAAACAAACACAATATATTTACCTCTCATCCCCTGTATCCCCATTGTTCTTGTCCTCATATATGCAATTGCTTGCATAATATTACTTAAAGGCTATGCTGTATGTGTGAGTTTGTATAAAGAGTTAGGTAGATCTGGCCAGAAAAATCTGACGTTAGTGGAGAGAGGGGCAGTCGCGGCTACAGTAGGAGGGGGAGCTATTAAACTACTGCAACTCAGTGGTCCGACAGTCAGCCGCACATCCCATGCTGATGACAGGACACCAGGACTGACCCACCTTTGACCGACAGCTGTCCGAACCTGACCGAAGAGGCATAAGACTGGATCAAACAGCAACGCAAACAGGTCTTCCCTCTGACCTATAAGCGGCATCAGCTGGATCTACCCTTTTCAAAGTCAAGCTGAATAATATCTGCAGTGAGTATGAGCAATTATTCATCACAGCTAATGGGATCTCAGTCTAGATAAGTAATATTACATTAAATACAATCAAGTGAAAGCAGCCTGTCACATTGTTTTAAAATCAGCAACAATGGAATATAATTGCTTCAAGGAAAAGGGCCCATCTTTGGTGTATTTGCTACATTATCTCTAATCTTGAATTAATGTGGTATTGGTAGAAACAAAAACATCACTTATGAGCGCTGCATCTACTTTTACACTCTCCACCGTGTTGGTATGTGGATGGTGTTACTGTAACTTAATCTACCCTCCAGATCCGTGCCTCCTGGCCGAGGTCCTATCTATGGTTTTGGTATGCACTCGTACCGTCTGCCGCACTAACGTGAAGATAAGTCTTAGAGTTTTAACAGCAGAAGTGAAATGTTAGACGCCGTTCCAGATGTAACATTCAGTATCCCGGCCTGAATGTTTGTTATGTGGCTCTCCCTGGAGAGTTTGGCTCCAACTCTGGGCTTCACAAACGCAGTAAACGTAACACTCCTATGTCCACTCAGCCCACTGATTGTAAGTCTTCTACAAACATTGACATATAAGGGATTGGGAGCGCCGACACAGATTTTTACAAGAGTTCTCCTGTAGAAGTCACATCATTTTTTTTACTGTTGAGCAGAAAACATATGATCAGAGTTAAGACCTGATAATTCAGTGAACACAATTACACAAATAAAAAATATCAGCTACATTAAAGAGACAAAGAGGCTCTTCTATGGTGCACAAGCTGAGAATGTCACATACTTTGAGCCACAAAGCGTTCACTCAGAGCACTTCATGGCTGCAAACTGGCCTTGTAACTGTCCCTTTCATGTGTGTGTGGACACGAGCCCAGCAGAAAGGCCTCTGTTTTCATGGGAGTGTGAGAAACACATGCAGAGGCATCCAGGAAGTGTGAGCTAAGTGGTGAAGAATAGAGAGAGTGGATGTTGACAGGGGTTATCTGAGGTCGGACAGCTCTTAAGCTTCTCTCTACCAGCCGACTAATGCATATAAAGCGTATGTTTCAAAATCTGCTGCAACATCGTGGAAGCCCGGTATTTTTCTGAGTAGGGTATACAATCATTGAAAGAGTATGCATTTTAATGATCTTGATTTGTCCGGTTTTATCAGGAACGAATGAAGATCATAGTGTATTCGAAAAATACTAGGCTAAAGAATGAAGAAGCCAAACAACAGCTAAGATATCACTAACACCACACTTATCTCTTAACCCTTGAAAAGATAAGGAAGTCGATTCATACTTTCAAATATTTACACTTTTGACCGCTCCCTTTCCTGCCTGCACACATTTCCCTGGAATTCCATTGATTGCAACACCCATATTTATAGGACTAACCTCAGAGCACACTTTTTAGTACACATTAACAACAGGGGCTGCGGTCCCAGCGCGGGGTGGAATGGTATCTCACTCCCACTGGAAATGAGTCATGTCAAACAGAGTAGAACCCCAGATGCTATCTGTCCGAGGCGCTGTGCTGGGCATACCCATCCACACTTTGAAACATACTGTGAGTCACGAAGCCGACTAGATGAGTACCAGAGGGAAAAGACCCACTCCACAACAATGTTTTTGTTTCTAATTGCCAGGGCAACGAGAAGCTACGTTTACAGAGAAACATCTCGTCTTGTCCAAACATTTTTTTGTATTCTATACTGTACTAATGAGATGAATGCAATAAAATGCATGGCAAAGCTTGTTTTGCTAAGATAGCAAATCTTGAATTATCAAAAGGGTGATAACATAAACAAGTCAAACATATAAAGGTTAAAATCAAGCTGTAAGAGTGCTCTACAAACCACCATATTATTCTCTAAAATGTTTTACATGTATTTTTTATAAGAATCTGCATAATATCTATATAGAAATATAAACAATTAACATTGACTGAGCAGCAAAAAATTCACAAAAAATTCAGAATTCAACAATACCTTGCTATAAAAATGTGTTTCAGTCAATGCTGGAAACATTGTCAAAGAGAACATGAATAAATACTATAAAGCAGACAGCTGTTTTAGTTACCATGACAGCTGAACAATGAACAGTCGGGTCACTATAGATACAGAAATGTAGTAACTAAGGCAACCCATGCGATATTACGCATGGCGCATCTATATTGGGAACCCTGGCCGTGCACCAGAGGGTCACTCCATGACGTAGCGACGCCCGCAGGGCGTTGTTCTCCTATAATGAGACACTTTATAACAGAACTTCAGTACTGGCATCAATCTAGTCTGCGAGCAACTTTTAGGACTGCCGCTGTTGGAATCGTTTGGGAAAACTTGCTTTTGCTTCTTGTAAGCCTAAACCCATTTTTTTTTGTGGAAATACAAGCTCACTGCTCAAAGTAAGTGGAATTATTTTCTCAATTTCCTTATATTAAACTGCACTCAGTCAATCCTGGCGGATTAAAGAAGGAAACGCGCTTTTCGCTGGGATACCCGACGCTCCATTGCGCGCATCGGGCTGTCATCAAAGAAAATAAACTCATTTGGTCGCTTAGAATTTATTTTATTCAATAAAGCCACTGAATATACGCGGTGTTCTACTTTGCTGCCTTCTTTAAAGTAGTTATTCATTGCTTTGTTATACAATTGGGAGATCGACTACCTATTACTAATTTTCTTTCCATTTAATAGATAAACCGTACATTTCAAGCCAAATAACATTACTTCAAAGAGGAAAAATCACTGCAATTAAAAAATAATCACATTTTTTAGAAATGTTTCTAACTTAAAACAAGAAATGTGTTCCCTAAATGAGGTGGTTTTTAATCATGTCGCCAAACTTGAAGTTTAACATACATTCAATCTGGCAGATGATCAACATTGAGTTTTCCTTGATGATGATATACAGTATATGTAATTATGTATTGGTCATGTTCACGCTGTTTACACGTGAAGCATCCAGAGAAGTTCATCTTAAAAGGCTGTCAGTGTTTAAAGTGCTACAGCGACACACCCATGTCCCAGTAATCTGACACACACACACACACACACACACACACACACACACACACACACACACACACACACACACACACACACACACACACACACACACACACACACACACACACACACACACGCTAAAGAAACCGTCTCCTCTTCTCATTAGTTACTGCCCAGACCGCCTGAAAAGATGCTGCTCCTACTACTGGGAATCATCCTCCTGCATATCGCTGGCCTGGTTCTCCTGTTTGTATCAACAATTGTCAGCGTGAGTAAAATAATTATTATTGTTCCCCTTTTCTGTTCAGATGCAATTTTAAGCATTAAATATTAATATGTGCTGCAGAATCAGTGTTGACGCTTACTGAAATTTAAAACCATCAGAAATAAAAACAAGTTCATAGATTGTTTGCCTCCCACACTTCATAGTGGTGTTTTGAATATGCTACTTTTTCTCACCTCTTTTCTGCTCTACACACATAACTGATCAAGTTGTATGTTTTTGACACCAGGTATGGACATCAGGCGAAACTACGACCTCAGACCTCTGGCAAAACTGCACTTCAATCAGTTTGAAATACCACTGTATTCCTGCATCAGCTGGAGGTAAGACTCATTTTACTATTTTCCTTTAGGACAACTAATGATTACAATACAAGGCAATGCTGGGAAGCTGTAAAAACTCAGGATCCCCCCTCCCCCCCTTCAAGTTCACTTTGAGCAAAGTGGTCTCCCCTAAGAGCACTGAAACCAGTTTAATCGATCCAAATGGTAAATTTGGGAAAATGACTTGCTGAAAAACAACATTTACCATGTTGATGATGTGGGTGTGTCACAGCTCCTCTGGGACTCTGGTGCCATCTAGGGCAGAGAATGTGCCGGTGCTGTGTTGAAGTTAGCTAGCTTGATAGGCTGCCACTGTATAAATAGTTGTGGGGTGATGTCCATATTCAGGTCCCGTGTTGGAAGTCCATAGTGACAGGAGCCTGGGAGTTGTGGAGGATCAGGGTGGGGCTGTGGAGAGTATTTAAAGTTTTAGATCTATGTATGTACGCGTGTGCATCGGCATGCCTCTGACAGAGTGTTTGAAAACAGGGAGACCTTGGACTACCTCATTCAGAACATAACATTCTGATGGTGGGTCACACCCAGTGTCAGAGCATAGTGTTCAGTGTTAGTTTGCAGGGATCATAGGGACAATCTAAGGTGACAGCTGCAGCATTACAAATTTATTTAGACACTCAGCCCCATCATTTTTTAATTAGATAGCATAACATTTTACTATTTAAAAAAGAAAGCCTTACCTAATCATATTTTCATTCTCCTAAAATGTATTATTAAGCAAAAGCGTGAGATCACAGTTTGGCAGCCGTATGTTTTGCTACTAAATGTGCCGTCAGTGGTGCAGGAGGTGCTGGCTGCATTTTAGTGATGTCATTTGTCTAGAATGAGCAGTGCTCAGCCAGTGTGCGTTTTGTCAGGGGCAGCAACGCCTGCCAGGTAGCTTCATGGCAAGGCCAGTTTGTTTGACTTGCTTTCATTATTTGCTCTGACGCACAGTGTTTATTTAAGACGGCCCCGCAGGCCCGGGTCTGTGCTTTGGTTTTGGGAGATGGAAGATAGTGGACTCTATTCTGACGAGCTTTCTGAAGCTTTGCTGAGCTGTCAAGTTCCTTCTGGAGTGAATCATAATCATGATAGTGAGTTCCCTTGGTTATCAAAATTTGGCTCCATTTAATTTTGATGACACTACAGTGAGAGGTGCACATGTCACAGTTATCACATGCCGAGTTCAATATCACTTCCTTACTCCCAGGAAAATTACTCCATAGAATTTACTCCTAAAATTAGCAATTGATGAAGAATCTCTACTGCTCCCATGCAGGTAAACTATACATAAACATAGTGAAGTAAATACTGCAGCGGTTTGTTGTTGTTGTTGTGATCTGCTGTGCAGTCCAGTGGGGTGTAGGGCCTCAGAATAGAATGCAGAAAAACGTCAACATTTGGTTTCCTGTTTGGTATTACAGTAAAAGTGTTTGAGTGGAAGCTCCACGTGTCTGCGTTGTAATAACAACACAATAACAACACCATGGCGTTGTGAGTCAGACTTGCTTATCAGTGATATTCAGTGGGTCCTGAACCGCGCCCCTTGCTAGGAAATGCCCCATGTCACTGTTTCCTACTAGTGGTCAGTGAAAGAAGGAAGGACAACAATATGTCTGTTTATCAGAGTGCAGTGATGGATTGTCTGTATTTATAGGTAAGTACTATTCATAGGGCAGGGATGGAACATTTTACCCATTTCTTGCAGTGTTATAACCAAGTATTATGTAACATCTGAAAACAGCATCATTAGAAGGGAATCTAATTGTTGCTCCGGTGTGGTATTTGTGCTGGCTGCCTTTTGTGGATGGAGATTTGCCGCGTGTCATATTTCCTCCCATATCTCATCCCCCCTCCAATGATCATCAGGACATATCTTAGCGCTGTCATTTCTGGTAACCTGACTCCATCCTGGTAACCCTGTGCCATCATCGAAGATCTTGTTTCCCTTTAAATCTATAAGGCAGTTCTTTTTCTCCAGGAAAACTGCATGATTATTTGAAAATGTCAACAGATAGAAAAGTAACACATTCAGGGCTATTAAGAGTTTTAATTTAAGCTTACAACGTTTGAAAGTAGATAATGTCAGTCATAATATCACACAGCCATCTTATTAATTAATCATTATCTTTGTAGCACGAGCTGTAATAAATCATGCATCATACCTTTTTAAACATGTTGTAAGTGCCCCCCATTGAACCACAACACGCCTGTAATTAACATAATGCAAAAGGATCAATAAACCAAAGATGCTTGAGAATGTTGACGCAATCACATCAGATATGAATGTCAGAGATCAGCAGTGGCATGCATACAAATGGAGCCATAATAAAACCTCTCTTTTTATAGGGCTTTTCTGGAATATTTGTTAATGCTAGACTTAGACAGTGGAGGCAACGCACAACCACATTGAGGCAGTTATTTGTGGTCAAATACCTTCTGACATGGCAGCTTTTTAAGTGAAAAACCATGACAGAAGAAGCAGATGTCAAAAAAAGGAAGATTTATATAGATACAGAGGAGTAAAAGTAAATGCCAAGGCCACTAAAGAGGCCAACAGGGCTCCACGGATAACCCTCAGACAAGAAATAGACCCTGCTTGGAAATCCTTGGATTCCTGGCACGATTATATCATAAACACACAACCACAAGCTCCAAAGATAGCACATGTAGATGGTCTCCCCCATCAATACAGGTGTCTAATGGGTTAATGGGCCTATAGCCCTGGAGAACTAGCATTGCCGATCGATGCAGTACATCCAGTCAGAGGTCCTGCTGTGAGGGGAGCACAGAGCTTTTAGGAACAAGATACCTAGGTTTCATTGTTATTGATCCATTACACATTCCCAGAAGTCAACATTACATTCTCTGTGAGAGGATGCTTCAATTAAACCAGGACAACACCAGCAGGGTTTGGCATTTAGCTTTCTGTACAAGCCTTCCCTTTAACTTCCCTTCTCATGCACTCCTTAGGTCAATTTTAATGTAGGTATATTGATGCTTTGGATAATGATGATTGTGAATCAATTATTGACAATGCTCTCCCTCTCTTTACCCCCTCCTGCAGAATGGATTCAGGCAGTCCAGGCTCTCATGATCCTGTCCATCATCTTCAGCTGCATTTCTCTCCTGCTCTTCTTCTGCCAGCTCTTCACTTTGCAGAAGGGCGGACGCTTCTTCCTCACTGGAACCTTCCAGATCCTTGCCAGTAAGTTTAATCGTCCCTTTAACATCTTCTCTGCAAATCAATATCAATATCAGATGGACATTATATAAGCTAGAGTCAACACTTAATGTCAAAAGAGGTTTATGTTGAATGAATCAGCTTGGGGAAAAATATATCATAAAGGCCATATCCCAGATTCCAAGTGACATCTTCCAATTAGTTGCTTTGTTCGACCAAGAGTCCTTAATCCAAAGGCCTTCAATTGTTTCGATTCATTTGACAAAGAGACACTGTTGTCTAATCTACTGAATGTATTTTCAACATAACTCTAATTGGAACAGTAAGTCTTGACTTGAGTAGTCTTAAAAATACAGCACTCATGCAAATCCTCCTTCAAAGAAAAAACAGAAGCAGATGATAACACTGCATCTACTGTGGCAGAGAATTAGATTAAGTCTGAACCAGTAACTAATGGTTTAATGCTCCACTTGTCCATTGTTCTTCATGCCCTTTGGCCAAAATGGCTCAACTGCCAGCCCATTGTGTCCTCTCTTGGCAGCCCTTTCCAACATCCCAGGTTGGCGCTCTATAGTGGGCCAATGCATTGCCTGGCCCCAGGTGCCCACTCAGCCAAACAGGACTTGCGCTCGGCACACTGCCAGCCGTGCAAGTTGAAATGTCAGGAAGGCTGGCAGTGTGGGGGTCCGACAAACACATCATGTAATGTCATACCAGGTGGGCAGAGCCGGAAAATCTTTCTATGGCTGGCTCTGAGATCAATAAGTATGAACTATTGTGTTGTTGTGGAAGGACACCTTCTGGGAAATCTGCCTTTCTACTCTGCCAGACAGGGTTCAGTCCAGGACACAAGACAATGAGCACGATATCGCAGAGAAACATGATCTGATAATTGATCAAGATTATGTCCAGTATCACTAAGTGCTCACTTTTTCCTCCTCTGCAGGTTTGTTTGTGATGAGCGGAGCCATCATCTACACGGTGATGAGTCCGCAGTGGGTGCCGGAGACAGAAGCCTTCGGCTACTCCTACATCCTGGCATGGGTGGCCTTCCCTTTGGCTCTGATCAGCGGACTCATCTATGTCATCTTAAGGAAGCGAGAATGAGCCATCACTCCATCCCAGTGTTTCCCAGTAACCCTCTACCAAACTGCAAGTGTCATCAGTTCCACTCTGAAGTTAAAGATTCGATGCCTGAGTACCAATGGCCCCTGGAGCCACCAGGCCAATTCACCCTGATCACAGCGAGGGGGGTAATACCAAAAATCAACAAGCAAACCAACATAAAAACAACCAATACTGTCTCAGTTAAAAGATGTATATAGTATCTATGGTTTAAAACCTATTTATAACACTTTTTACATATATGTACATAGTTGTGTTGCTCTGTCAAAGGATACGTATAAGAGCTTTGTTTTAGCTGATTAAGTGCCTCAGTGTTTGTTTGTAATGATGAAATAATTAGATGCCATTTTGTCATGTTTTCCTTTCTTTTTGTTGCCTTTTTTGTTTTGGTAACTGCCAAAGAATTTGTAAAAAAAAGCAAAAAAACTTACTCCAAGTATAATAACCAAAGTGCATGTATAGAAAGAGAAGGGTTAAAGAGTTTTTTTTATGGCCTTGTTTTACAAAGAATGAGTGGTAACATCCGGTCATGTAGCATAGCCAGGAAGTAAAGATTGGATCCTTTTCTATTTTGTGACATTTCAAGTTTCAGTGTTTTTATTTTCAGTATTTTTTTTATTTCTTATTTTCAACAAAAGATGGTGCTATGTATTTATCATTCCTATTAATGATAGCAATCATTTACAACAGAGTTACTTTGTAATTGTTTAGAGTCAACTAGCCATTCATTGAAGTGAGAATCAGACAGAGGTACAACTGTACATACAGTGCCCGACTGCTTCTTTAGGGAACACAGTCTATTTCACATAGCAGTGTCTGACCATTTAATTATTCTTCATCTATAACTGTACTTAAAATACGTTTGAGGTGGTGCACTGAAAGAACCAAAAATGTAACGTCAGTATTATTCAGTAAGTTTGTAAAGTTAGACAAAAATACTTCATATTAGCTTTATTTGCCTTAATTGTCATAATGATGTCCATGTTCACCTGGGTGATAAAGTCTCCAGATAAAGAAGCCAAATTGCCTATTTCGTAGAGTACCAAAAACAAATAACACTGTGGGGCATTATAGCCTAAGTCTACTTTTAACACTATTAGAAATAAGTGTCACTGAGTTAAAGCCATATGAGATGATAGGAAAACATATTTAGTATTAACTCAACATGTGAGGTAAAGGACAGAGAGGGTTTGCAGTGATGATACAAAGGTCTGTTTCACATACTTGAAGTTTGGCACGCTCCACTCCTGCCCACTGACGTCTACACGTTGATTTACTGTATAAAACGCTGTTTATATGTTGTGCATAACAGATAGGGATTACAATTTATCTCAAAAACACTCACTCAATAAAACTACTCTCAAATGATCTAATACTGTGTATTGAACTGTAACAAGGGACTGGTTTCACGCTAACCATAATGCATGCAGAATTGAATTGATTAGGCTGTTGAACTGTCACACTGTAAAATCCAAAACACACATCTCTGCGCTACAAAAGCATCGTAAAGGAAAACTGCCAGTTGATAGGAATAGACATACAATTCTGAACCAATTGGGGTTTATGAATCTGTTCATGAAGATGTTGAAATGCAGTTTGCAGCATGTAAATTCCTTTGTACAGCCCAACCAAGCAAGTCCACCTTACAGTATACCATCACACTACGGGAGATCAAATAATCTGCCTGGTTGCAAATGCTGTACGTGACTTATGTTACACACACTGGTGCAAAGGCATGGCCTTTGGCACCCGATGCCAGTTATGTAAAACATGCAGCTAGTGTTTCAGACTCTCATGGCATCAGAAATAAGACGACTTTGACGTGTTTCGAATACGTAAGCAGGGGTTTGTCACTTGACATCTCCTTTTACCATACTGTAGCCTTCCAGAAAAACAGAGCTATGTTGTGGTGGATTAAAGTATTTAATTCAGAGCTTACACTAGCTAGTCTGCTGTAGTTGTATTTCCATCATTGGGTTCAGTTAGAAGAGAATGTCTCTAATGACAACTGCCCTTTTTATTTTGTGTAAAAGCAACCGTTCAATTGTCTATGCCATGTTTACAACTAACCTTCCAAATGCTCTTCATGTTACCAAAGCTAATTTGACTGAAATCATTAAAGGATGTTTCTCACAACCACGATGGAGCTTTTTTGTGTCTTTTAATAACACAACACATGAAAAAATGTCCAATCCATGTCCTGGAGAGGCAGTAACTTCCTCTTTTAATAATGGAAGATTCAAGTGACACAATGCTAACAGTTTGTGATGATATCTATTCATTAAAAGACAGCAGTCAGTCTACAACCAGCAGTTAATCTGCACCGAGCTGATGATAGGTATCTAAATCTCCAGCAATGAAAGAGTACTGTCAGATGGAGGATTCTTGCAGCAGGCCTGAGAAGTCACAGCCTCCAACTTCCTCCCCCTCTCTGACATACTAGCACTGGGTGAAATTGGAACACTGCATTCTGGATATCATGTTTGTGTGTGTAACTTCAAGTGTCTGAGAAAGTCTGTGTGCACATCATTGTCCCGCATGTTTAAATTATATCCATAATTTTAGTTAGAAAAGTGTAATTCCCTCCATAAGATGCACTTTTAGGTATATTATGTTTTGGTTAATGTTGCCACCTGGTGGACCTATATAGTAATAGCAATTTAATGATTATAGCACAATTGGTTAGCAAACACTGCCTCTATGTGGTGAAATATAGTTACTACAGTCATCTCTTCTATCTTCTGGAGAGAGTCGGGGTAGTGTGGGCCAGTGTGGGTTTTGCCATCCCATCTGATGTCATGTAAGGAAATGCTAATGTAAGATTCTCAATGTCTCCCTTGGGCTCAGCTGATAATTATCTTATTAAAATGTGCTAAACCTCATTAATTCTAAATATGATCATTAAGCATTGTCTAGAGCTTGTTTGTTAGGGCGGATGCTCTCACCATTAGTATGCATGCATGTGATAGAGAGAGGTGATTTCTCCAACGTGTCTACTCTGCATTACCCTTCAGTCCGTCTAATGAATGCTCCTCCTCCAGAGCCATTATGAAGGCTCTTATGGCACAACACATCATTAGATGTAAAGGCAGAAGACAAATGACTCATCTACATTTGATAAATGATGTGATATATTCAGAAAAAACATGATAACATCACAGTGTTACTAATTAGAATAGAATGGAGTGCAGATGAGGGTCAAACTGTTGTGCACAAACATATTTGTGCTTCATACCTGGATCTATTGGGTATCAGTGTTTTCTTCCCTTATAAAAATGTAACATATTCAGATCTGGAAGAGATGTAGATAATGACATATGACACATATATAATAGACAATGATTACAAGAATGTTGAACATTGAGCAGATTAATTATTGGCCATTGATATTTGCCAAAAAAATGTCATGACCTAAGAAGGACAGAATCTTTACCCTCCAGTAGAGTTTTTTGATTTCTTTAATAGAAAAAGTCAGCTGTAAACTGTTAATTGTTGTTACTCACTAGTGGATGAGCTGAGGATTATGGACCTCTGTTCGAGACAGAATAAATGTTAGTTTATAGGTATCAGCCATGAGAAGTAGGCAGGTAGCCATGAAAACTAGATAATTATCTGTATCAACTTAAAAAATATCCATGTTCAAAGTTCAAATGAGCTTAGTTGACAACTAAATAAAAAAGATGATTAAGAGGACTGTTTTACACACTATCTTTGATAGGTGTTCACTTGGATTTACATATAGAATTATTTATTTCCAATCTTAGTAAACTACTTGGTGGGACCTATGCCCTGTATGGAAGTATTTGCATCAGTAGGTTGTATATGACTTTGTATTGTATACAGGATTTGTTGGCCATAATTGTAAACTGTATATGTCAAGCTTATTTACCTATATGTCTATCTTATTTTGACTGCTTTAACTGCTTGAATGTGGTAAAAACTTTTCCAACAACCGATGTATTTGCAATTTATTGAAATATAGAAAATCAAAATACATTGCATAAGAGCTTGGTTCTCTCTCTAAATAGGGGTTATCCACTAGGAATGACCCACAAATGTACTTCTATTCTGTACCCGTGTTTTTAATGACTAAACTTAGTGACCTTCTGCCTCACACTCGTGTGGACGCACACAAACACAGTGATGACAAACGAGTTGTGGGACAAAGCGGACAGACATAAGACATATTCATCACATCATCCTGAACCAACACCAGTCTGGAAAGCATTGTCCAGTCCCTGTCACATAAACTATAGTGATGATGACAGATAAACATCCTGTCAAACTGGCCATTTCATTTTACCACCACCTGGCTTTTAGCAGTTAATTGAACATCATAAACTCCTGCCTGGACATAATCTTTTTAAATCAGTATTTTTAAACACAGTTTTAAATGTGTTAAAAAAGCGAAAAGAATGAATCAAAAAGCACAAAAAGGTGCACAGAGGAAAGCACAAAATCTGTCTAGTATTGACAGATACGCATTATTACCCTAGTGCTTAATGGGTGTCTTGGGGTTCCACGCATCATTGTTTTGCCATCACGGGGTGAAGGACAAGCTTTTAAAACAATCACTTTTCCCATCAATGCCTTAAAAACTCCCCCTGTCTTGTCCTATTCCACCCAATGTCACTATCACCTCCTGAACCCCCTCTTTTTTTCCTACTGGGAGATAATATTTTCTAATTTCTGGAACACATTGAAGGGGGTGCAAACAGAAGGTCCACCTTAATCTATCACAGCTCCTCCGAGAGTGCACGGGTGCATGGTGACAGGCACAAAATCGCAGAGCCGGTGGGGAGGAGGGCAACAGACGCAATTAGGGCTCATGAAATGCAAATGGCGCTTCATGTGAGAGTCTGGGGTTGCGGAGGAGGGTTCGGTCTCTCATACTCTCACTGCCATCTGCTTGCCATCAGCACCAGTGGAAGAACCTCTGGGTCTTGGTAATTTGTAGCTTTAATAATTTTCTCCCTCAGCTGGAGAATGAAGAGAGAAATTGGGATGAAGGGGCAGAGGACATGCAGCTGGCTAAGATTAGAACTAGATTAGCTGGCCAGATCACACAGAGATTTGACCTCTTACACTTTAGCACGGGCATAAACACACTTGCATGTTCACACGCAAGCATGCGCACACATGCATCCCATGTGCAGGCACACATTCAGACCCACCACCACACAATACTCGCCTGTGCCCCATCAAAGTTGACCCTGATCCAAGGTGTACTTATAGCCAGAGTTGGTCCATAAATCCCTGAGGATGTCTGGAGGTTATTTAGGAACATGATCAATGGCCGCTGGGGGCCGTGCGCCAACCAAAATTTCCCCGGAGCGCCGTACAAAGAGGTCAAAGTGGGCACTGTTTTTTTTGTTTTTTTTTCAATGACACAGCCATTCATTTGTCATGTGGTAAAGGAAAATGGCTTAATACCAACCGTACCAACCCATTCCCAAGGTCAAGACTGAGCCAAGGTCAGCACCACACATAGCTGACCCTTGACCCTGGGGGTGTCCATCACGCTCAGGGAATAAAAGCTAAGATTGGCAGCTGATGTAGTCACGGACTAAATTAACTTCAGCTTCTGCCATACATCAACATCACTTCCACCAACATGCACTCGCACTGAGGGCCTAATCATGTTATCGGCAGTGAAAGAGCAGCGAAGATGGAGGAGCGTGCTGGACGTGTCACAAACACACGGACCCGAGCTTGGTGGTAGAGTTAGAGCAGGCAGTGGTGTGGAAGTGTGCCTTTCTGCCTTTGAATACGGTTGGATGGTGACTTAAACATCAGTGAGTGCACCTTTAGCAGCTGGGAAACACATCGCTCCCTTTCTGCCTCATGAAACTTAAGTGGCACTTGTAACACTTATATTGGCGAACCACACACATATTTGGATTCGGAGGACTTCTAAAAAGTAGAATTTTAAGATGAGTTGCAAAACTTGTAGAGCATGGATCCGACCAAGTCGGATCATATGTGTGTAAAAAAATCATGTCCAGCATGAGGGCCACATGCCACAAAAGATCAAATCATCATTGCCTGCACTGAACTTAATTTCAATAAAACCATCTTTCAACAGCGGAACAATAGGAATCTGTGTGACCCATGGAAACTCCCAAATAATGTTCCAAAGTGCAGCTGAGGAAAACATCTTCACAAACTTGACAACACATGCGCAGCATTTAGAAAAAACATTCAGCAACTTGACAAAACAAGCGCAGGGTTAACTAAAAGCTCTGCTTAAATGAAACGCTGCAAATCCAATACGATACAAATAAAATGAAAGAAGAAAAACGAAAACGGCGACATGCACACATCTGGGACCAGAGCGCTTTTGACGTTTGACATTCATAAAGTTAGCTAACAGTCACTGTCACTGGAACTAACCTAAAATGTAAGGTTTATTGAATTTTTTAACAATGAGATTGCATATTTCTTCTGATAGTACTATTGCAGATCCGCTGTAAGCTAGCTAGCTAACTCAGCTAACCTAGTCATTTCAATAACTCGGACAAACCCTTACATTTATCAAATGTAAGTGTTTTTGGGCTCTCACCTCTAAATAGAGTAAATACAAAAAAGACAAATGCTTGAAAATTCTAAGTAATTATATTGAGAAGAGAGTTTTAGGACTGGCATTAAGCAGGGTGAACAAGGCTGCTTTTAATATCTGCAGACAGACAGAGGGACACAGATGGCTCTCATGAGGTCCAGTAAAGCTTCATATTGGCTGAATGAACGGCCGTAAAATCTCTCCGAATGGTGTCGATGAAGCCTCATAAATTCCCAAGGCAATAACTGGGCCTCCTATGGGAATGGAGAGCGCAGCAGCCAAGTTATTTGGAGCTGTGCTGCATGTTTTTGAGAGCCCCATTCATTGGGGGTTATGTAAATCCTTTTAATTTTATGATATATCCATTCCGCTCTACTACAGCACCCACAGGATGTTTGTACACAGGTATATGTACACATGTGCCTTGCAGCAAAGATTGAGAAGTAATAATATTAAGCGACCGCAACATTGGACTTAACGTCTGAGCGCAGCAAGTTCCATGCCTATCATGGAGCGCAACAGGCTCTAAATCAGCCCGATGGAGCAGAAGCAGACAGCTATATGGGCCAGAGATAAAACTGGTGTGACAGTCCAAGGATGACAAAGAATTAAGAAGATCAAATTCCTCACAGTGTTCCTCTCTTCTGCATAGACCAGTATAATGCCGCACGTGCCTCTGCAAGATTCAGCAAAATGCTTGGCCTCGGAGGATGTTCATCTGTCTTTTCTTTACACTCCTGTTGATTTAATTAACACAACTGGATTTAATCAACTCCAGAGAAAAAGGCCTCAATTAATATTAAACCTAAGTACATAAAGTGTTTATCCTGTTTTGATACATTTATCTCAGTGCCTAGAATAAGCTTTGCTGCCCCTATCTGGACAGTATGGAGACATCTGTCTTCTGCAGTGACAAAACTGTATCAGCAGCAAAAACAAAGCATGTCATTGAACGCTTAAAGGACACCCTGAGATGAATACCCAAGTGATTTATTTACAGCTCTGAAAGACGCGTTTGTAACTCCTAATTATGATATCACTCTCCTTTTAATTTAGCTGAACACAAAGAGAACGGCTCTAAAAGAAAAGGAAATCTTCCTGTTCTTAGAAGCATAGAGATTCAGACCTAGAGGCTAGTGAAAGCTTGATTAGTAAACCTAATTAGTCAGCTACTTTCCCAGCTTTCGCATGTCCTGGAATCACCATTCATGTCCATGGAATAGAAGCAGGGTGATTAGTAGTACAAAGAAGAACGCTATAATCTTCTCTCAATGGAGTGTTAGCCATGGCCCATGAGAAGATAGGTTGATAGCGAGGGGACTGTCGGGCTATAAGTGCCCATGTAGCCGGGAACACTGAAGAATTGCAGGACAAAGGAACGGGACTGAGGCGAGATAAGAGAGGACACAGTGGCATGGATATCCACAGCAGAGGCCAAACTGCATTATGCATGGGAACAGAACAAAGAAAAAACATTTACTGTATATATGCATACAGTACACAAGCCAAAAGCTTCACGCACACTTATGCATTTCATGATTGTATACAACCCCCAGCAAGAAAATGCTTTTTTCTACAGCAAAGACAATATTCCCCATAGCAAGTTATTCTCCTCATGAACTGAGAACACTGAGATGAGGAGACCTGATTAAGTACATATCACCACTTGATAAAGTATATTTTAAAAAATGTAGCTGTAGAAAGGTATTGAAGTCTGATCCTTATTATTATGGTTATATTGACATTTTTATGTTCTCTTTTCCAAACCCAATAAACGCTAGGGCTGCAACCAAAGCTCTTTCATTATCTATTGATCTGCTGATTGTATTATCGATTTATTGTTTGACTGTCCAGCCATTGTTATTTTGAAAAGTGAACAAATATGAAGCCGTACTAATGGATTGGCCTCTTGCTGCACTTTACTTCAAGAAAAACATAACATCTGCATGGTGAAAATCAAATGTCTCAAGGGGCTTTAAAATCACTCTGTCCTTTTGACCCTCATAAAAGAGAAACTCCACTGCAAAAATGATACCCAATATCAGATAAAGTAAAGTTATTTTAATAGTTCAAATTAAGTGGTAAAATACACACACACATACACCTCTCTGTTGAAGTATAAAGGTGATCATGTTTAATTTGTCTTGAAAAACGTTCTTACTGTTGATCATTTATCAAAAAGACATGTTGATGGGCCACGGTCAGATAATATGCTACGTGTTTGTGTGTGTGTGTGTGTGTGTGTGTGTGTGTGTGTGTGTGTGTGTGTGTGTGTGTGTGTGTGTGTTCTGAATGGTTCTGCACAGGACTGCAGGTTTGTGTAGCCCCCTGTTGGCCTGACCCTCAGAGCCTGCATAAACCCCTCACCCCTCATCCCTAGAACCACTGTTGCAGTCTAGTGCTGTAAATCACAAACACACACCACACACACATACAAATGTCTGGATAATGTTCGCACTGCCACCACTCGCAGAGGCTTTGCCGAAGCCCCATGTAGCATAGGGAATTTTGAGGACACCCCCCTCTACCCCGCCCCCCCACCCCCCACACACACACACACTCACAACCCTCAGTTCCTTTATTCGTTCTTGCTTTCCCCCTCTCTTTCTCCCACTAACAATCAAAGGCCATATGGCAAACATATTCCTAAGGTTCATTGGCTTTTATGGCCGTTGTTTAAAGAATGGGCCGCAGCTTGGTCGGAGGGTGCTCCGGGGGGCCAGATTGAAGGGCAAAAATAATAAAGTCTGCCCTCAGTCCATTAGGGGACCTTTATTTCTATTAGTCAAGTCACTAGGCACCCTGGGACAGTTGAAACAACCCTGGCTAATTAAGAAAGAAAAACACAAGCACGTAACGTGTTTTGAAAGAACGTAGAAGCTTCTGATTCTTTCTGCACCTCTGCACTTGCTCCCTGGGCATTCAGTCCTTTTATGCATCATTTGATCACTTCACCGGAGCTAATCGTGCTTCGCTGAGAGATTCAGCAGTCAGATTGAATAAATGGCCAAACAAAACCTGATTACATTCTGCTTAAAGTGTTTTAATCAAACATGAAAGTGACTTTGGGCTTCTCTGTGATGCTTGCATAAAGTTACTACATTAAAAGTTAATGGAGCATAATATTTGGCAAGAGTTCCCAACGCAGAAATGTGTCACCAAAGCTAAAACCCACATCAGGATATTTGCAGCAATGTTTTTTCTTCTACAGGCAGAGAGCAATAACTCAACAACATTTGGAAACCTTAAATTGCTGCTTAATCTGTTCCAGTGATGCAGAACAGAACCTCTGGTGACAACTCTCCGACTAACGCGTCCACTTTCTCACAACGAGCTGCCACAACGTTAGAGGAGAACTAAACACAGTAATAAGGAACTTAATCCTCTGGTGTTTAATGCCTATTTGGCTCATTCTGCAAAGTGGAGTTTACCCCCTCTCCTTTCTATCCGGAGTGGCCTTTTACAGCAAGCTGTAAGTCACTTGGACAGCGTCCTGCACCCCACCGTTGACCTGCATCTGGACAGCATCTGGGGTCACCGAAACACCCTGACAAGTGCTAAACCATCTGGAAACTTCCTCCTTCACTTTGAGGGGTCACTGTGAGGAGGGCTGAGTGCTACAATAGAGGTATAAAAGATGTTGGTGATTTGAAAAGGAAGAGAAATGACTGAAGAACAGCTGAGAATAAGCGTATGTCTTCTGTTAATCATTACCAAACAGAATATTCAGTACTATGAGGGATTAAATTCTCTCTCACAAACCACTCAAAAATGAGAGAGAGCCTATTGATAAATCCTCAATTGCGGTCTATTAAGTCCTTTTAGAAAATGGAGGCAATTAGATGTTAATAGTTACTATTCCCTTGTGGTTACCATTCCAAAAACATCCTCCTCTTCCTCTCGAATTCCTTCTATTTTGTCTGACTCTCATCTAACGTGGACCAGCTGAAATGGTCTTTCAGTATTCCGATATGCATACAGCTTCTAGTGAAGGGGTGAGGAGTCAAGAGAAACATTCCACACCAAATAGAAAACAAGTGTCCTTGAGAGAACATGATACTTTCCTTGCTAGCGAGTGTAGTGCTCAGTGTAAAAAAGGAGGGGGATACACATCTCGTGGACAAAAGAGGAAAAGCAGTGAAGAGGGAGCTCAGCACTTTAAACTACTTGAAACACTTGAAAGCTTTCTCTCTGGAACCCTGGGGTGGACTCAACACTCAGGGTGAAGGATCCTGCTACAGGAAGTAAACAAGGCCCTGGGAAAAAAGCAGTGAAATGTGTTGGACTCAGAGGAAGGATTGAGGGATTAAAATAGGATGTTGTCAAGCCAAAAAACGTTGCATGTTAATCAATTGTTGATGAACTTTGGCCGTGTAATATGAGAGAGGATAGGATAGTGAAGGACAGCCAGGAATGTAAGTGATAATAGATAACAGATTACAGAGTTGTCTCAGGTGAAAGCTGCAGGACACACCAGGCTGTTGTATCCAGAGCTAATTACATCATGGAAGGCGCGGTAACTGAGGGTTTTTGTTCCATAGCTGCTGCGTGTCTGAGCCTTCTAATTAAAGAAACCATTAGGCTCCAGACAGACAAAAAGATGGCATCAGACAGCAAATATTATGTCATTGCTCAAAGTCAGCATGAACATTACATATGGAAATGGAGAGCAGATAAATAGAGTGTTGGATATTAGACTTGTCTAACCTTGGATTGAATGTTATGACATTGAAACAAGGGCATCACTCAATGAGCGCGCACACCCAAACAGTAAGGGTCCATGATAGCACCACTATATTACAGGCTGTATAGCACTGTGGGCCTTGAGGAAGGGAAGGAAATAGAAGCAATATGGAGAGGTCAATCCTTCCTAGAGAAGCAGAGGTAGGAAATCCAAGTGGTACTATACGTATTGTTGAGTAATAACTCAAACTCTGCCTCTGGTACCACATATGTTCTGGCTTACTTGGATTAGAGCATTTTTTACCCCCGTTTGTAGCCGTCTTTCTTTGTATTTCTACCAGTTTTCCACATAAATCCACATATATTACATTTTCTTTTTAGTATACAAGACAGAGCAAAGGAGTTGTATTTTTCTTCTAAGGCAGTTTTATTGATAAGCCCTCTGCACAATCGCAGAGAATGATTACTGGCAGTAACAGGAACAGTTGATGTTGCTCATGTTCTTCAAATGGAAGAAGTCAATACGAGCTCTTGGTTCATTCACTATTGAGCAAATTCTAAATGCTATGGGACCCTGGGAAGTGCTTCTCATTAACAGATACTAGCTTTTAATGATGTCCCGTCTCATTTGGACTAATGATAAAAATTGATCCTCCTGCCGCCCATTGACCGCCTACTGTTTGACCTTTGGACCCCGAGTTACAGTGGTTAAACTGTAAGCCTGCCAGAGCAGTTTTCTAAGGGGTCAGGCCATCTGCATCTGTCACTGTAGGCCCACACATGTAGCAGGAGGCGGAAAAGGTGGAGAGAAAAAATTAGTGTAAGGATGATAATGAGAAGGAGTAGTACGGAGGTCAGATATAATGTGTGATGATGAGGGTGAAAGTGATGTTGCACTCTTTGCCCTCTCTTCACCCCAGGGCACTGTCTCCCAGCTGATCCCAGAGGCCCTGTCTATATCCTCCTAGACACTGTTCCATCGTCCCTGGTGAACCACCATAGCCTGCAGGCAGGAATGACAAATGACTGACAGAAAAGCACCTTGTTGGCAGTGCTCAGGGACCAAGTACAGGTGCTCAGTGGTCATTATAAAAGACCAGGGGCACTCCAGGCAAAGCCCCGAATGATATCACCTCTGTGCCCTCAGCTCACCTCTTTATATGCTAATGACTCTATGAAGCTGTCTGATGTGCTAATTTGTAACAGCTTGGCCAATCAGTCGGGAGCTCTTTGGTTGCCATGGTGGCGCTCAGCAGGAGCAACGTGAGTTCTAAAGGCGGCAGGTGGACAGCAGAGTGTTTTCGGCCATGTCCTGTCACCTCAACTGTTATCTGGCCACGGGCACCAGCTGGGTCCCATTTCCACACATCCTGACCTGAGATAACCACCACGGAGAGGTCACTTTACCCCGTTTGATCTACACTCTTTACTGTAAAATGACCATGTCAAATAAGGACACATTTGTAGTACAATGTGCAACTGAAATATTCAGAGGGCAGCACAGCGCGCCTAATGACTTATTCTGTAGCTGATTAAGATTAAACTTAATTTAAAAACGGCATTAAAAACAGTTCACAGTATGAGATACATATTCATTAAAGGGAAACTCTATTGAAATAATCTCATTTTGTATGAATATAGGGTGGGATATATTTCTGTAATTGCAAGATAATGGGGTCATTTGGGAATACAAGTGCAGAAATAAAAAGAAAGTCATAATTTAGTATAAATTATAATCCCTCAGGGCATTGTAATAATGTCTAAAGGCTTTAAAGTATCATCTGTTTTATACATATAAGATATCTAAAAATTAAGAGAAAACATTGATTGTAAAAGCCAAGTCAATTTAGATTGTGAAGCCATATACAGTATGTCTGATTTCTTTTTACAACAATTTCTAATACAGATTCATTTTTAACATACTTTGAGTGTAATTGTTCAAGCGTGTGTTTATTTTTGCTTTGTTTAAAACATAAATAATGTAGAAATATCCCCTGCTTTTAAATAAAGCTGCATCCACTTATAGCTGTTTCGGAGTTACACCAAGTCAAATGCAAATTACAGTTCATTTCTTTAGAGAAATCCAGTAAATCACTTGAAGACATTTGGATGCTAATGCGAGTAAGCAGAATGAAAGAGGTTATCCCCCCGCTCTGAAAGGCCACAAGTGCCCTAATCCACAACAATCACCTCAAAATGAACCAACTTTCCACTGGAGACAGTAGTTCAACAATGAGACTCAGCTTCCTTTCAAACCACCATCAAATCAGTCATTCTGTCATTAATGAGCTGTTGTAAAAACACATTGTCTTTGCCAGTGGGAAATGAGAAGTAGCAGGGGTGAGGGGAAGAAGAATTCCCATTCACAGGAACTTATCACTGTAAAGAACCCTCTTCACAACAGATTCAACTCCTCCTCCTCCTTAGGTCTTTACTTGCACTGCTACCAAAGCCTGGGCTGCAATTAGGCCATCTAACTCAGAAAAAAATAAATAATTGGGCTGTTTGACTATAAAAACATGAGACATTGGACCTGCTGGCGCCTCCAATGAAGCTTCTGAGTTCTTTTCAGGAGGGAAGGAAAGGAAGGAGGAGAGACAACAGCATTATGCTATTGCTCCATGCTCACCATGGCCTACACAGCCCTTTGCCCATTAGATTGCCAGTAAAAATAGGAAAATGGCAGATTGATAAGGCCTGATGGACTAATTCTTCAACTAACACCATTTGCTAGCAATCTTTCACCCCTCCCCCCCCCACCCGTCTTCTGTGCTCCTTGAGCAGAGGCAAAGTGCCTTCATATGCAGTACATCTGAAATTATGAGCCACATTAGCTCCTGAAACCCTCACTTTGTTCAGAAGCTCACAATACACTTTTGTTTCTAAAAAATATTGCCACTTCACCAGCAGTTACTCTTCAATGTGAGTGCCTCTTGTTGATTGCCATTAAAGTAAAAGCTTAGTTAAATGTAAGCGTACAAAAAGGTATGGTTAATAGATGATGGATTGTGTGTGCTTGACACTTCCGCCTCAACCCAATGACAGGCTAACATTAAGGGACCTTGACTTAGATTATTATGCTAGTTGAATGGGTTTAGAACTCCATCAATCTTCACTATGGCTTGTAAAAAAATAGTGTGTCAAAACACTGAAAACTTGGCACGGCCCATAGAACAGTAGGAACAATTTGCACTTATCAGAAATAAAAAAACAGTATGGCCGTAAACGTCATGGAATGTCAGTGCACTGTGGTTGATGAGGGCATGAAAAACTAAATGAGGACCATTAACTGGAAATAAAAACTCGTACATGCCATACAATGGGGCATTTCTTTGGGCCAGTTTGTGTTGCATGTTGGCTTTAGCTCCGGATGAGATGATAACAGCTAAAAGTTGATTGGACAGTGATGTATCAGCCAAAAGAACCTCAATTATTCAGTCTCACCTTTAACTAAAATGTCTAACAACCCCAGCTATCCAATGTCAGTCATGATGTATATTTGCCAAATTAGGGCCCAATTAGAAGTAATGGCCCTTGCAGTGTAAAATTTATTACCATGCGGATTTGATTTAAGCACAGCAAAGGCTGCAGACTGATTGTTATTTCTGAGAAACTCCATACCACTCCATGCATTCAATTATATCGGAGGTGTTTCAGAACAGGCTTCATAAAAAAGAAATGTGGACAGATGCCAATCATGGCAGATCTAAAAAGGAAAAGATGGTTGGTAATGCTACCATCCTCACCTCCAAACCATCTATGCTTAGGCATACTTTCGTTCCAGTCTTTGTCAGGAACCATCTTTGACTGCTACTGAAGAAGCTAATGAGCAAGAATGCTGACATTTGTTAACCCACTGCGATACTGGAGGCGGACAGAGAAGTGGGACCAACTGTCAGAGTTCAGCTGTGTTTGGTGTCCGCAGTTCACAGGTTAAAGATTGATGTCTGCCCTAATCCCCATCTCCTCCCACACGCACACTCACTTTTTCTTCCTTTGTCCCTGCGATCCAAAGCAGAATCAAAGACTGCATTGAGCAGACCTGGAGAGCCAGCACACCCCATTGCACATGAAAAACTGATAGGTTCCTTTCGAGGCTTGAGAGGTAAGCCCTGAACTTTACGGTTCACATTGTCCCAGTGCACTTTGACATGAGACAACAATGGAAGCCCTATCTCCAGCTATAACGCAAGCTCAGGAGAAGGGGGCAGAAAACCATTCAACCCGTCATTAACCCTTTCTGCCTGGCTCTGGAAACCAGAGAATGGGGTAGTTCCACCCTAACACCCTGTTCCATACACCTCATACACCACCCTACCCGACAGACCAACGACCCTCCAGCGGTACAACCCCCTTTTGTCCTTTTGTGCCATGAGTGATGGATTCTGGCGGATGGGGAGAAAATGAGGACCGCAGAGAGTTTCATGGGCTTGATTGGCAACTTTGGATATGCAAACTGTCAAGAGAGAAGGCAGGAATAACTATGGTACACCTAAATGCGCTGGCCCCAAAAAGGAGAGGGCAAGGGTCCTAGTGTTGACACAAAGTCATAATGATAAAGAAAGAAGTCCCTGTAGAGGAACATTGTGTGCAGCTTGGCCTTTTCTCTAGTGGGTTAACTTGATCTCCTGTGAATGCTGATGGAGAATCATGCAGATATTTCTGGGGTGCAGAAAGGCTGACAGTGTTTTTACGGAGGCCTCTTTTGAAGCGCTGGGGCATTATAAATGCTAAATACCAAGCCCGACCCAGATGATCAGCATAGCCTGCGGCAATCAATAACTGAATGGAGACCAGGTGGTGGTGCCGCCATTCAGAAAGAAAGGAGGAGGACCAGGGTTTTACCAAGAGGGGCAGGAGTGAATACACAATGAAGGTTAAAACTGGGAGATCATAAAAGTGATTGGACACTCTTGCACACATCAGTGGCAAAGCTTTGATTGAGCACAAGCCAGGATGGAGGAGGATCAATAGATGTATGTAGTATCACAAAGCTCTGAGGGCTGGGAAACTGGGGAGACAAAACCAGTACTGACTAATGTTATGGGATCATGGCACCTACCAACTTTCATGTGTCTAATCTTCAATACCCTTATTTTCACATAGTGTTAATGATTCGATTTTTTGGGGTATTTCAGTATAGAATCCTCTTATCGAATCAAAATCCTTCTGAATCCTTTTACATCTATTAAGAGTAGCATGTATTCTTCCCCATAATTGTAAAGGAACAAAACTTAGAAAAATAATTCTCTGGAGATGACGCATTATTGAACTGCATAACGCTAAATCTGCTCGGAATGGAGAAGACCGTAAAGCAGTTGTTCTTCCTCTTACCAAAACCAGTTAGTCAGAAAATGACAGGGTTTTTTGGGCCATTGGGTACATTACATATGAAATGAATGTCAATAAACTACGTCTGATACAATCCGTCACAGATTATCTTTGTCATTTCCACCAACATAGCAACATTAATGTCCAACTAAAAATCTGGCTGCTAGAGGAATAAATAGAAACAATGAAATTAGATCTAAAATAAAGAAACTCAGTTAATGTCATTTTTTGTTAAAGCACTTTGATTCAATGTTAGTTCAAAGCTAATCCTCATGTTTATACGTGTTAATAATATTTCGAAATCCTCCACGATACACCTGTTTGCAATATGTTGTTTTAACTAGACTGAAAAATATTCCACCTGTTCTTTGAACAAGGTAATGTATGAATGACTGCTCTGCACACCATCTGATCCCAGCTGCTTTTTGCCATGTCTAATGTGATCCAGGTATGGGTTCAGCCTTCACTTAGCTCTAATCCTTGCACACTTGATACTTTCTTATATGCGACTGTAATGCAAACATCATGCAGAGGCTCATGGAGCTGCTTAATGTGATTGTAAAAAGGGGGGAGGCAAACATTAAAAGATAAGCTTTGCCCGTAAACCGTTACACATTAATATGGATCAGGTGCAATCCTCTTTCTTCTCACCAAAAGAAGCTGAATCCCATTAAAAGAGGAGTGCAAAAGGATTTAACTTCCATGCTGATGAAGGAACAATATGGAACAATAAGCCCAAGTGTTTCTTATTTGCCATCTTGGTTTAATGTGTTTTTAATTGTGCAAGTGTACTTAAAAGCAGCTCTGCCATATGCTGTGGTGCATTGTTCTGGTTAATCAAATGATAAATCCCCAATACACTCATCTGGAATGATTTAAAGAAAATGCAAGAATGTGCAGACTGCAAGACAGAAATAAGGACTGAAAAAGATAGAAACATACATTTATTAACATGAAAAACCTTTAATCAGGTCATCTAAGTATTCTTCATGTGTTATCACGGAGCAATCTGTGAACGTTAATTGTCTAAATGACGGCTCGTACACCAAGCTTTACTCACAACCATTTCTTACTCACTCTGTTATAATTGAGCACATTCCCTTATTTCATTTGCATTCCCAATATCACCCCATGTTGATATCCTCTCTGGATTACATGCTTTTTAATGAACTCAACATTGCTGGGAATAATCATAGTCATTTTCATCAGCTGAATGTTAATTATACATTTCTGCTCTGGCTTTAATTACCGCCAAGCTGCAAGTCATTGAATTCCTTAATGTAATTAGTGAGCATATCATTCTGAATAATACCAGGATTTTTTTTTCCAGTGTAAAAAATCAGGAAGCAATACTGTAAATATGTGTCTTGATTTCTCCTAGTGGCTTTCAAACTGTGGTTTTGACCTTCCTAACCCTGTGAAATACTCAACACTGAAATGGCACCCTGTGAAATTTTCCCTGAGAGTTTTGTTTCATTAAACTTTTCGGATTATACGTACTGTATGTCCCTGAAAGTCTAACAAGCTTCCTACCTCATGATACATTAAGACACTTTAAAAAAAACGTTTTAATGTTGTTTTTCAGGTCCTTTATTTCCCTTTCGCTAACTTTTACAACAAACCAAATGTTGATCAGCTATCAGTTTCCTGTTTTAATTGTGTTAACTTTTTTTATTTGCAGTCCCCTGTGGTATTTGGTGTGACACAATCAATATTTGAAGCCCAGATTCTGTAGTATAAAAAGGGCACATTCTTAACAACTAGCTAAAATATACAGTTGGAAGACATTGAAATAGGCACGGATAACTGTGCTATCTGGGGATTGACTGATTTGGCGATGCCACCTCTGTATTTATACAGATTACAAATTCATCCATTCAGGAAGAGAAATTAGTTTTAACAATAGCAACAAAATGAAAAAGTAAAATAAAACATACAGTGCATACATTTCACTTATATACTCACTTTTATTTTCAAACAATATGAATACATTTGTGGAAGTGGTTGTAGTGTATTAAATTGAGAAAAAGACATAGGCCAACCTAGTCTACTTTCAGAATCTCTGTTCTCCCTGAGGGCTTACAAGAGGAAATGTGTTGTCATCCACTATTAAATGCCATGAGGTTGAGTTATTAATACAAAACTGATAATGCCGCAGTGAAATTTGTATTAAAAGTTTTATGAAATGACTCTGCACAGCCCAAGAGGAATGGAAAGTCATGCAATTATTTGAAACTCACAGTGATCTTTCATTAACCTGGTCTAAGGATCACTTCACTTTGAACTTCGGAGCTGCAGGTGCTGATGAGCCGAAGCTCCCCTGGTGAGAGTGTAATTACATTGTTCCCCAATTTCTAACCCCTTGTGTGTGAGTTATGGGCTGGAATTCAGATAATCTATCATTTAGGTACCTGGAGAGGGTCGTGCTTTGTGCTTTTTGGATATGTTTCATGTCAGCATTGGAATCAAGAACGCAATAACTAATTGTAAGAAGCCTATTTATCCTCAAGCACATTGCTCTATTACATTAGATGAGTTATAGTGGCGTTTGCTAAGATTAATCTTGCAATACAGACTGAAGTACTTATTATTCAATAATGGAAACATCTCATATGAGGAGATATATTCAGAACAGATCAAAAGAAGAGACGCTTTTCAGGAGAGCTATTCTTTCCCTTGAAGATAAGTCGTTATGCTTTCCCACACTTTTCATATCCCTCTGTTATTTTCAAATGCAGATTCAGAGACAGCGATCACATGTGTCAGATGACACCAAGCAAAGACTAAACAGAGGCAACTTGAAAGTAGTTGTGACTCCTGCTCTACAAAGACTTGTGATATAGCCTTCTCTCAACACGCCCATTGTTTGAAACACTTCAAACAATGTTTTCCAAAAAAACATCTGCTGTGATGTACAGTGGAGCGGTGTTATGTTTGCCAGGTCACTGTTCTACACAATGTGTCATTTGCAAACAGAAGGAGTAGCAGTGCAAACATGCCCTTGGTTCCTGACTCCCAGCCCAGCGGTTGTTCACTTCTGTAATCGGCACAGATGGGGAGTGTATAATAAACACTGGTAGGGAATGATAAGGTTTGTTTCACTTTAAAATTGTAAACTCTGCAGTTTTACTAGAAGATGACAGGGCAGGAGAGCACCAATAAATGTCTCTAAGGCTTTATGATGAGCTTGGGGAAAAAAGGGGGAAAGTTTGGCATGAATGAAGTGTTGTGGAGGTTGCAAAAGAAGTCATGACTGGGCAAAATATTTAATCTTCCTTACACACCACCGCTCCTACCTCCTTTTTCATCTTCCATTGATCCAACCAGTGCACAACAATGTCCAGTTTGTGAATACTATAAAACTTTTGTTGATACATTAAGGACATTCTACATGCATATTCAATGTTTTTTATGCTTGAAACCCTTTGAGATGTTAATAATAAATGTTCAGCTTGATTGTGTGTTCCCTGTGCTTACCGGTTGCAACAGTGAGTTGTACTTTAACAGTACAGATCTTTCAGTTTGTTTAAAATGTAAAAAATGTATCAACCACTGGAGGGCAAAACCATAAGCAGCTACTCTGGTAGGTAAGCAGATATATCGTTTCCTGGGAATTCCTTGTGTATGAATGTTCAATATGAAGCCCGATGAGAAGTGTCCACGGATAAATACTGTATATCTAAATAAAAAGGCAAATAGAGAATAGAAGTGTATTAACAAAGTACTATTACAAAAATGTATGAACTAGAATGAAACTCGGGAAGCGCAGACCTCTGGCATGGCCAATGGCACAACGACATTTCCTCAAATAGTCACATTTCCTAAATCATTTTTCTGACCGTGTGTGTTCATGAGAGGTAAATTGTAATAACGCAACAACACTGACACTCCAAAGAGGTGTCATGATATATAGCTTTTAAAAGAGAGCATTTTAAAACAAAAGGAAAATCGATGTTTCCAAATAGTTGTTTCAACTTTTGTCGTGAATTGTCAGTAAAAAACACATTTTTCCCACACCACGTAAATGTAGTACAAATGTCGTATCTCCCTAAATCCAAAAGAAAGTGAGTCATAATTCAAATTCCACACGTGATTCTGATCTGCCCTTAAAAGTGATTGGTTCCTTGAACCAACCGACACACTTTTAACAGGTTTCATGAAAACTTCATCTATTTAGGGATGGAAATTGAGACAAAAATATAATCTCTTTGGTAGAGGAAGAGTAATAAAGAGACATTTAAGATGTATATATTGTATAGCCTTGTAGTTTCTAATTTCCCATTTAAAACAATAAACACAGTGACATAAATTACATTTAAAATGCAGGTAATCCTAGTCCCTCCCTCCCTGCGTCACAGTCCTATAACCACAGTATATACCACTATTCACTGTGCTGCAATTGAGCCACATGAAGCCAGTAACCGCTGTAGGTCCCAACAGAGTTAACAAAACGGTTCTGAAAGGCTTGCTGAAACCACAAATGCTAGAATTTGTGACTGATATTAAAAAATGAAGTAGAGCGGAAAGTGTTTATTTTACAGTGTGTGACCGGGATTATATTTGTTTTCCAAGGGAAATTCTGCAGTGCTAACCCTCATTTATTTTTGGAACAGATATTGGTTGGATTCTTGCACATGGCTACAGTGAGAGCGGTTTAAAATTCAGCTACGGCAAGAATAGCAGGAGTACGTTACCGTAGGAGAGCTTGAATGACTAGTTTTACTCTTGCTTTCTCTGAGGTTCTGTCACCAAGAATTCACAATCCATCCATCCATCCATCCATCCATCCATCCATCCATGCGTCCATGCGTCCATCCAGCGAGCCATGAGAGTCTTCTTCATTATCTGTTGAATGCTTGCCTCATTTGCCTGCTCAGCCCTGCCTTGTTTGAGGGGATTTGAGGGGCGAGATTGCTAATCCCAATTTTGAACATGAATCAGCGTCCAGGGGGAAGGCCTCCTGGATTCTCAGCCTCTTTCTTATGATAATGGTCCAATCAGTATGGCCGGAATGATGAAAATGCCAACCAGCTTATCTCAGTGGGACAGCTTGGCGGTGGGGAGGGAGGCCTTGTCATAAAGACAACAAGAACCTGTTTTGAAATAAGGAGGGTGCAGCTCTCATTTCTGCTAGCGAGTAGCTGCGTGTGCGGATTTGTGGATGTGTGCGTTTACTGTTGGCTGAGGTAAAACGGATACAAACCATGCTGCGGTATGATTGTGTATGTCTGTGTTTGCATTTGCGTGAATGCACAGCACATAAGCGAACAGGAGTAAGGGCTGTGTGTGTGCGGATTTATGGTGTTTATTTTTGAATATGTGGCTTGCAGCATGGAACAGGTGGGTTTCTGCCTTGCAAAAACACTGGGGCTCACATTTCTGAAATTGATAACTACTGACCAAAAGATAACCTTTTCTATGTGAGGAATGACCATGCTCTCAAAAAACTGCATTTGTTTGCCTATTGTTCCTCGGGTGTCATGTATCTCGGATTTTCTGAACTGAAAACCACGATATAAATGGTCTTTCTGTGTGTTTGTGTTTGTCACTTCCTATGCCAATCCTATGGGTTTGACAACAGGTGCACGATCAGCGGGTGGTGGAATGGTTCAGTCGCATAACGGGTACATTCGTCAATGGGAGGAATTATGGTATTTGGCATGAATGAATAGTGTTAACTATCAGTAAGGTAGGAGTTCTTGGCAGCTGGGGAGGAGCAGAGGATGGGACTGGATAGGAATTGGCTGCGTGTCCATCACTGTACATGCGAGCTAGAGTTACAGTGAAGGCATTATGCCAAATTATGGGGCTAAGCAGGGGGCAGTGTCCGTCTCTCTGCTGGTGCTTGGAGAGGACTCAAGCTGGACTGGACACACAGCTGTTCCTGGCCGCTGTGCACCAGACACTCCGGCGTCCAATAAAACTGCATGCGTTGGTGTGTGTTTTTGTGTCTGTGTTAATATTTGTCTTGTTGGAGTTGACCCCGTTTGCGCTCACATCCAATTACCAATATTTGCGAGTAAGTGAGCAAATATGTACGTCCAGATTGGAATGGCCACCTCTTGTAGGCCTTTTTCCCCACTGGGCGATGAGGGATAGCGTTCTGTGATGTGGTCGCTAGAGCCTGTAACTTATCCAAAGTCTCCCCCAGGGCTGCAGCTCTGTAATGAGGGGCCATTATCAATGGAGAGGACACTGCACTGGAGATAAGAGAAGCCCAGCCTGCAGGCCTCCAGCATTGGTCACTGTCACTACCTAGGAATAGCCACATGAAGCTTGTATCTCCAAATTTAATTCTCATCTGCTTTCCTCTCCAACATTACATTAAATGTTCCAGGCGGCTCTTTATTTCTCTCCTCTTCCTGTTAGGTATTTACAGCCAGACTGCTTTTCCTTTCTTTCTACTTCCCGAGGATTGGCAGGGTCCAGTTGGGATTGTCATTGTCAGGCGATGGAAGTGTATAACAAGCAAGCACGTGATTATGAGCCCATTCGCCCCATAAAAAAAAGCTTACTTCATCAGAGGAATGGCATGTACAGTGTGCCAGTGGAGCTCCGACCCATGAGCTCATTTTCTAAAAGTGTAAGTGTGAAGTAGAGATGGACACCATATCTGAACAAGAGCGCATGTGTTGTGTTTGTGACCTTTTGGCCTGATTGAGTTACACTATGTGTGAAATTTTATTGTGACATCATGAACATCATCATTAGCACAGGGTTGCAATCGAATACGGGTATGAAACACAAATTGTCAGAACAAAAACTCCTATTCCAAGGACCTCTTTAAGGCAAACTGAACTGGAATAACGTTTATTTTAAACCCAGAAAAGTTTGTTCTTAAATATTAAAATAAAAAATGAAATATCGGCTTTCCGTTCATCATCTGTCATAGTTTTCCTTTGAGTTTTCTTCTCAGCATCTTCTCTGATGTTTCCTATGAAAATATAAATCCTTCTCCGTTTATTACAGGCTGAGAGGGGAGAGGATCTGCCTCTGTCGACTTTCATTTGCCCTGTTGGACAGCATTTGCATAGACTGGATTCGAAATACCATCCAGTAACGACAGCTATGCAGAAGTGGATTTAGTAGTGAAACTCTACTAAGTGGATATAGAGGAAGCAAGCTGTTTTCACGAGAAGTGCTTTCCATTCTCCACGTCCTTATCAGCTGTGCTCACAAAACCGGGCCTCAACACTCTGAAATGGAGGGAGGACGAATGCAGTTATAGAAACATATATAGAGAGTGGCTGGAATACTTCAGTTCATAAGTTAAGGCAACAGATCTCAAAAGAAAGTTTGTCATATCCAGACATATGATGTTTGGGTGTTTCTGGGCAGAACATTAAGAGTACTGAACTTAGTTGTGAGGTTGCCAAGTGTTTTCTTGGGTTGAGCCTTCTGGTAATAATGTTCCTGATGTTTGATCAGCAAATTTGAATCACTTCCTCGTTTAGTCCATGTTTATGTTGGTAGCACTTTTCAAGAAACTTCAGTAAGGGATTTATCAAATTCACTAGAATGGGATGGATGTACAAAACACGACAACATAATGCCATAAAAACAATAAGTTGCATCCTTTATATAGAGAAACTGAAAACTGAAGTGTGGATTTTCTGAATAACTATAAGTCAAACCTAAGAGTAGCTTAAAAGGAAAGGGAAAGAGACTATATCCTTCAAGAACCATTAGGATGAAATTAACTGATTCTGATCCTTGTTGGCTAACATCTGGCTAATGAAACTTGGTTCACAGGGTCCATATGATGCTTCAGTCTGTTGGCCCTCAGCCGGTTCGAGCTGGGGGTGAAAATGAACTGCTGTCTCACTGCTTACTGATTAGACCGTGCATAAATTAATACCAGCAGCTGACACATCATCAGCGCTGGCTTGGTGAAACAGAAGACAGGTGTCTCTCTGGCATGTCTTTCCACAGTGTGTGTGTGTGTGTGTGTGTGTGTGTGTGTGTGTGTGTGTGTGTGTGTGTGTGTGTGTGTGTGTGTGTGTGTGTGCACACATAATACTGAGAGATAGAGGTCTGCAGTGTTAATCTGTCACACTCTGCCATGCTGTCTATGTTCAACCGAATGTTCATCAATCACAAGTGTCCGGTGAGCACACACACATCCAGACACACACTGTACAGTGCCAGCGCGTCTGCTTTAAAGTGACTCCGGCCACCCGCCACCATCGTCCCCTCCTCTGGCATATGTGGCACACACAGACACAGACACAGACACACAGACACAGACAGACACAGACACACACACAGACACACACACACACACACACACACACACACACACACACACACACACACACACACACACACACACACACACACACACACACACACACACACACACACACAGAGCAACTAAAGTGAAACCAAATGGCCCTTCAGCAGCAGCAGTACATCTGCAGTCATCCAAAACACTGACCCCAAAGGCTTTCTAACTGTGGAACACCTGGAGCTCACCCAGTCAGAAGAGGAAGGCCACATTTAAACCCATACCCCTCTTCCAAACTCCACCCGAAACATGGAATGGTGACAGGGTGACAGTCAGTATTTTGGGAATACATAGGCTCATCAATCATCGATTAGCTCACATATTTATTTGTTGTGTCAAACATAAACATTTGAACACTTTGCTTCATTGCACATCCAAGCCTCCTTTTCTTCCGGTCCCATTAATGGCCGATTCTCCATGGTGCCGCCCAGTTGTGCCATGCTGCAGACGCACAGCTTGCAGGAGAAGAAAAACACACTTCCGTAGCTTTTAGAGCTGTAAGCAGGTGTAAAAACAAGCCTACGGTGTGGAGGAGGGATGTGAAAAGGAGAGGAAACGGAGCAGGAAAGAAGGAAGAAGAGGTGAGGTATGTTACGCTCCAGTTCAGGCTGTGAGGTTTAGTCTCTGGCTCCTTCGTGTGGGAGAAGCCCATTAATCATTTCTGCTCACTGACAGAATACACAGACACACTTACACCCACATGCAAACATGCATGAGCACCCACACGTCAGTGCCGCAGCCCCTGCTGCCACATACACAGAGGAGCACAACCTAATTTTACCCCAACATGGCCCCCGATCATCTCTCGCCCACGCGCACCTCCACCACATCAAACCATCGAGTCATCCATCTTATACATTTATCTGGCCATCCATCTCTCCATCTCCCCACTTTGATAAGCGCTGGCAAATGCTCATGAGCCGTCAAATCTGCTTTCATTTCTTTCTCCACTTGGCAGCCGTTGAAAGAGAACACAATCTCAACATCACACCAAAGAAAACAAAGTGAGGGTGAAATGCTACGTAAACTGTGAGATGACATCAAAACCAAAAAGAAATGAGAACAAAAAAAGCTTTCTTGGTAAATACAACTGTTTCACAGAGACTCAGACTGGCTTAAAATAAACCTGCATGACTGAGAAGACTTTGTGCAAACAGTTTAAGTGGTAATATATCATGTGCAACTCTGGCTTAAGCTAGTTTGCCTGAGAACACAGATACCATTTTTAACTTGCAATGATTCTGAAAGTAATTCATTTTCAAATCAGTTAAAGAAATGAACACAAACGGTGTGGAGATTTTTGGGAACCTTTAAGAACAGTACAACATATTTCAAACTTGTTATTAAAAGCATTTTCATTTTCCATTGTCTGGATTTGAATGACTGATAGACTGTGACTCAGTGAGATGCCTTATTGGAAGTCGGTGAAATGGTTATTTAACTTAAGAGTATATCATTCTTATCTTCATTTTTCTTTCATTCAAATTTTGCACAGGAAATATGTTCATTTTATAAAGCCTACAAAACACTTATTTAGTTGCAACTATTACAGTAAAAGACAGTCAACTTTATGTAAGTGTTATAACAGCAGCCACCACTAGGGGCTATCTACTCCACAGGTTTCTCCACTTCTAAGCAGCAACCCTCCCAAGCCTCACTCAGCAACCACTTCTCATGACAAAGGATTAAAGGCTGAGTCCATTACAGAAAGTGTATAATTCCAGCAGTATGCATTTCACTAATGGATCCATCAAAGTTCTGTCTGAGTGAGAGAAAAGACAATTTAGAATGTAAAGCAGAGCGACCGCAGTTTTCCACATGAAGCCAGCATGTGCTGCTTTTCATTTCTATGTGAAAATCAGGAATGTGTGTGTTTTTTCCATTCAAAGAGACAATGATTATTCTGCAAAATTATCCACCAAGATGAGAAGGCACGATGAAAAAATGATACCCTTGAAGTGTTCTGCAACGGCATGCAAAAGGGAGACGAACAAATATGTACTGTATGCGTTTTAACCTGTGATGCTGCTAAAATATCAACATGGTGTTAGATATGCCCTATTGGGGAATGTAATAATCAGTTTGAAGTGCATAAGAAACAGATAAGAAAGATAGACACGCAACAGAGCTGCCACCGCCTGAAAAAGTTGGGGAAATGCATATGTAAATGCATGGGCTGGGGAAAGTTGGATGGAGATAATACATTTTAGTATATTGAGGCAGACAGACAGTGAACCACATATGGGCATAGAAAGTAGAATTGATTTAAAAGGGTGCCTGGATACAAAATAAACAAGCTGAAGGCAAGAGGTGGTAAACGATGAGGGAAATGAGGAATAAAGAGCCAGCCAAGAAAGCTAGATGACATGTTTAAGACCATCAGAAAAACTGAGTAGGATAGAGAGGTAATATGTTTCAGCCCTGCTTTTCACCTTTGTGTGGCAGACACTACAGGTATGGATTAATGAGGTAAGTCGTTTCTGACTTCCATCTGCCCCTTCAAATGGATTTCATCGGGAAAATGCCTCGAGGGGATGTCAGTGCTAATTGCTTCCCATTTAGCCAAATCAAATGAGTTACATCTCACAGGGTTGTTAAAATATGAGTGGGCTGTCAGATACAATATGAAAGGGACTTGATTAAACCCTCAGGGGTCACAGAGCCCCAGTTTGAAAATGTCTTGCTCAGGCTAAGAATAACCAGATGTTTTGATGCTAATGCGTGGCAAATCCATTCAAAGACTGGCGATAGAGAGACATTTTGATATTAATAGATAAACATCTTTAGGGAAAAAAACATTAGTAGTCAGGAATTATTTGAAAATTAATTTGATGGTTGTCAAGATCTACTTTAAGACTTTAAATCGAAATAAAATTCTGAGCAGATATCACCAGTATTCCTCAATGGACTGAAAAAAAGTGATTTTGACATGATTATTACTGTAATATGTAATCAGAGACTAAAATAGCTCTGGCTTTGAGTCTGTTTTTATAAATATGATTATTACTGTGACAACAGAGAGGGAGAAAAATAAAAGGCTTGGCTTTAAAAGCGATCTCGCTTTCTGCCAGTGTTATTACATGTGCAAAAGTCACCATCAAACTGGATTAGGGGAATAGGATTGCGATGCTTGCCTTTGATCTGCCAGATTACAGTAAATCTTCCGCGGCACAGAAAGAAAAGTTAGCGCGCGAGACAGAGAAAAACGGAGACAGGGAGGAGGGGGATTCAGCAGGGGCCCGATATCTATGCCGTCTCTCAGCTTAGCCGAATTCTTCCCCCCTCGCCTCGTGCTTCCAGGAGATTTGGTGGGGCTGTGATGTCTAATTCCGATGAGACACAATCGGGACAGTTGCTAGTATGGCAGCCGAGAAAAAAAAAGGAAGGGAGATGGAGAGAAAGAAAGACAATTTCAATAATGAAATCTGTTTATTCCACCCCCATTTAAGATCCACTCAACCATACATGTTTATGGAGAGAGATCAAATGTTCCTAGGAGATAAAAGCTCATATTAGTTAGTCAACAAAACAGCACTCTGGCACCATTCTCCCCAGAGCCTTTTACATATGATATACTTATTTGATGTAGGGTGGGTGCCACAATTTTCAAATCTGATGTATTAGATTTTCAGTGAGTGCAGTTAGATTAGAGCTGCTGCTGTTCATCTCCGCGGAAGAACAAGGCTTGATAATAGCTCTGCTAATGAACTCCAGACTACAGCGGAGGAGTTGAGAGCTGGCTCCTGGCTAATCTCAGAACAAATGTACCCTCCTCTCTACATCACCACCACCTCTATGCTGCTCCCGCTGCCACCTTGACAGCATGCTCACTTATATAATGATGTCGTTTGGCGTACAAAACTCCCTCAGCTCAGTTTCCTCACAAGGAGCAGTAACGAGACCTTTAGCGCGACCATCATATCTGCCCGGCTGTCGGGAACCTGGAGATCCTTCAACGCTCTGGATAATGAACCTTCCTCCGGAGTCGGCCGGGAATTAATCTCTGAGCGGCAGGGAAGGACAGGAGAAGAAGACAGACATTGAGAAAGAAAAGGAAGAGGAGAGGAAATTATCGTTAGGGTGTGAATGAGAGAACACGACTTGTGAAAAAACAAGTTTTAAAGAGTGTTTTAGTTTTAAGACACCAAGTAGGGCCTGGAGAGTCAATTAATAATTGCTCTGAAATACTGTCCCCACAAGGCTACCCTTATTACACGAGTCAGTTGGTCCTATAACAAGCCGCCGCTCTGCTGGCGTCAATCTGTTCTCTTGCTAACGACTCCGGATAGACCCAATATCAATGATTCTCTGGACATTAGTCATCAAGTGAGAGGAAGTCAAGATTATTGCAATGTCATTCTTAATAAATGCAGACGCTTTTCCACATCCTCCAAATGTTCTTTCTTAATAGATGTTTTTCTCTTTTTCTATTACTTGTTTCACGTCTCCTCTCTTGTTTCCTTGAATTCATCATCTTTATTCCTTGCTTTTCTCCATTTTTCATCCATCTTCTTTCTATCCTTCTTCCTCTGTCTGGGTGTGTGTGCCCAGTGTGCAGCCTCTGGGGTAAATAGCTGGAAAACATTCAGACATTAATCAGCCTGTCGCCAGACAGCGCTGACATCACAGTGTTAGCAGGATAAACACACGCAGGCAGACAGTCTTGCGCGAGTGTGCGCACACCAACACACACTCAGGTAGTTTTTTCTAAGGGCAGCCCGTTCCTTTTCTCTCTGCAGCAGGATAAACAGGTAATCAGTCTGCAATGGGATGCTAATTGGCAAACGTATAGTACATGCACACATAAACACACATGTACAGAGATGCACATGCGTTCACCTTGGCTGGGCTGATTTGGCTGGCTGAAGAGGGACAGTAAACAGAGGTGACCTCATGTTGATGACCTAATAGGGTGTCCACAAGGAAAATGTGTCCACAGCCAGAGGAGACAGGGTGGTGTTGGCACCATATCCAAGGTCCTTGTCGACGTCATATATGTGGTTTCTCCCCCTCAGCTTGTCTTGTCTTTTCTTTTCTTTTTACAAATGAGAGATAATATGTTAGTGAGCTTTGAAGGTGCTGATACAGTAAAATGTTTACCATTGAAGAGCCAGGTTTAGCCTCCCTGATACCATTATTTATGCTAAACTAACTGCTTCCTGAAGCTGCATATTTAACATTGGAAACATGATGGTGGAATCATTCTGAGATTTTAAAAGTGTCTAGGTGTTAAGCAGTTTTTTAAGGTTCCATACCAACCATTTAATCTCAACTAGACTTTTGTTTGACCTCCCAAGCTGGCTAAGCTGATCATAAATTGGAACATGTGGAGTTGAAACACCACAGACCAGTGTTACTGTAGGTCACAGAGGACTGTCACCAGTGTCACATAAGACCTACTGTACAAACCAGCCTTTTTAAATAACCAAGATACCGCCAAAGGCCACAGCAATTTATCGTCCACTCCATCTATATTTTAGTCAGCCCTCAAAAATACGCCTGTATGTACACTACAACGTATTGATATTGAGAAAGTGAAATAGTTCCACTGACTGGTTAGAGAACGATTCATGTCAGTTAACGCAGCATCTCTACCTTGATCAGCTAAGAAACACACCTACGTTGAGAGAGAACGAACCACAGTTTAAAAGGAAATAGAGTAAAGTACTTGTTCCCAAAGATTGTCGTACCATGCAGTGGTGTGAGGAGAATCTGTCTTAAACCTCATAGATCAGTTCAATCCAATCAATTGGATCATAACACAATAATAAGGTCTTATTATAAACTTCCTGCATTTTTTAAACCTAACTTCATATGCAGTCTTGAGCTTCTCAGAATTTCAAAATACACATGCTTTTTGTTGCACACATGCTGAAGAGACTGAAATGGAGATAGAAAAACAGACACCCAGACACACACACACACACACACAGATGTTAACACAGAGGGTGTCAGAGGGTTGATGTGGTAGAGGTTGTGGAACAAAGGCAGATTTGGTTGCACCCCTCCTCCCTGCCACATACGACCTGCTGGGGGGATTATTTCAGAGCGGTTACGGGACGGAAGATTTGGGGAGCAGACATGCACCTCGCCTCGCACCTCCCAATCCCCAGCAGACGCCTCTCAGAGATGAGGGTCCCGGCTCTAGTGACACAGAGAGCTACAAAGCTACAAAAGGTTTTGCTACATCCGCCCCCAGTCCTTAACACACACACAGGCATAAAAAGACAAAAACAAAGTGATCGACGCAGCAGGAGCACAGAAGCACATACAAATAAGCTTTTGTGAGAACAAGCCATCCTAACAGCATTTCTCAGCGGAAAACAGGGGCAATTTTCAGGCGGATGTAATGTAACCTTTTTTTTCCAATCCATTAATATGCTTTTTGCTGTCTTTCACTCAGACACTCATTCAATTTTTTTAGCTCATAACTGTGTACTTACCTATGGCATCTCCACGAGTACAGCCTGCGGTATAGCTGCTCCCATTATGAGCTATACATCATTACCTCTGGAAGAATAGGAGATCCTATTTGGAGCATGACATCCCTTTTTTCTAAGACGTTTAGGGATCAGGCCTGTGTGTATACCGTGCACATATGTGCATGAGAGAGTCTTAGATGAGGCCTGACAACAAGTTTAATATATGCATACTGTAGAGTGTATTATTCAGAGGCACGGTAAATGAAGATGACATTTAGACATTTGTAATTCTCCATCATTGCACCAGACTTAAGAACAATGCCCTGCGGGCGGAAATCACAGAAGCGCTTTCAGCAAGGTGATACACATTTTACAGTATAATTACCAAGATACCCGGTACATTTTCTTATTATGTCGCCCTCTCTTTGTCTGCGTGTCAGATCTGTCCTCATCCTCTTAGCAGTTGTCAATTACATTGAGATTTAAAATGACATGTACAGCTCATAAGAGTAATATATTTTCACAGTTGGCGGCACATTTTGCAAACATTTTTAAAGATAATTTATTCTTAAAAGGAGCCCTATTATGCTTTTTGGGGTTTTCTCTTTCCTGCACTGTGTTATAGAGGTTTTTGTGCTTGTAATTGGTCTGTAAAGACTAAAATCCCAAAGTTCCCTCCATAGGGAGTTTCTCTCCCACACGCTCCCTCTCAGCCTGAAACACCTCCGTTGGACTCCTTTGTTTACGTAACATAGTGCCATCTCAACGTCACACTTGTGCGTCTATTGGCTAGCGCTCCATCACATTGGACGTGATAGGCTAAGTGGCAGGACATCTCCAATCACAACACAGCCGGGAAGATAGCGCTTCAGAGGAGACTAGGCTCTGGTTTCAGACAGAGGGTGAAAGGATGTGCTGCAGCACAGGCAGTATGACAGAAATCAAGAGCTTTTTGAACATTAAATAATGTAAACAGTTCACAGCAGAGCCACAAAATACAATCATGAACCTGAAAATGAGCATTATAGGGTCCCTTTAAAAGGAGCATACACTTTTCACTGAAGTTTACATGAAACTATGTGCATCACAGATCAATATTTTTTACCATTAAGATAGTGAAAGGAGAAATTCCCAAAAACCTATACTGGCTATGCTGAAGTGTCCTTCAAAGTAATTAAAAAAAGAGGATAAATAGTCAAATTATAATCAGATCTTTACTCGTCCTTCATCACTGAAAACACAAACAGATGGGCTTTTTTGAAACATCAAAAGCATTTATTAATTAAAGTATATTAAATTGATTTATGATTGGTTGATCTGGCCATATTTTTGGGAACTGAAGATTTTATAATTATAAATAAAAGGGTCCCAGAGACCTAGATCTGGGCAGCACCAAAAGAAGAGACACTTTATTAACAGGACACCAATGCTTCAAACGACAAAGATAAAGGGGTGAAGAGTGAACCAAAAAAGTAAAAATACAGCTGAAAGACCCCATATATCTTTTTGGGGGGGAGGGTTCTGTGTGGTTCTATCACAGGACAAAAATAATGTGCTTTGGTCACATACCAAAGGAAAGGAAAGGAAAGGATAACAGTTGAGCAGTGAGAGAGAGGGAATGATTAAAAAAAGGACATAGATGTACCGTGCTGGCAGCCTTAAGGTTTTGGGGTCTTAATCTAACGCAGGCAGAACAGCCAAGTCCTCATAAGGGCTCTTTTCATGAAACTGTGGGCCCTGGTGCTTTCTAAGGCATGGGGTGCAGGGACAACCACCCCCCCACTTCCCTCCCTCCCTCGCTCATTCTACCCCCATCCAGACCCTAGTCATCCTCCTTCCACCCCTTTGTAAGTCTTTTCCACTTTGATTTCATGTTTGCCCATCTCATGGCTCTGAGACGGGGCAGGCAGAGGCATTCCACAAAAGACCCCATGAGACTCTGCCCCCTCCACTTCCTGCACACTCACACCGATACACATGCTAACACACACGCTAACACACACACACACACACACACACACACACACACACAGTCTGTATATATGTATAGGTAAATGTGTCTTTGGACGTGAACATTCAACACCAAACATGCACGCACCCTACCAACAAACACACAACCTACCTACCTCAACCCCTTGTTTCCACTCCTACCCAAAGAAAGAAAAGCTTGTGCCAGTGCACCCCAAAAAAAGACTGCATTCCATTTCTCTTCCTGTTTTAGGGGTGTTCAGGGCATTTCATAAGGGGGTTCAAATCTCATCTATTTATTCACCGGCATTTAGTCTTAAAGAGATGGGCAAATGTATGTACTACCAGAAATCCAACAAACTCCCAGGCTGATGACGAACCTAGAAGAAGAAACATTTGGGGGTCCCCTCAGCTGTTCCCCCCCCCCCCACAAGCTGTGAGCACATCTCTGGTTGGGGTTCCTGGGGTGTTCCCCTGAGGAGCCCCAGAGCTCTGGGTGTTAGTGTTGCCACTGGGGCTTTATAGACTCCCTACTGAGAGCATCTCCTTAGAACAGACAATGGGAGGCATTTATCCCCTGGGTGACCGTGCTGACCCCCTAAACTCACTCCCCTAAATCCGCCGGGCATGGACTGGCGGCTCCTTTCACGGAGCCTTTCACAAGGCCTCACAAAGGCGCCCTGGCCCATGGGCAAGCCTTCTCAGTACTGCATCACTTATACACATGCGAGATAAAGAATGGTGTAGAGGTAAGCAAGTTCTTCCATAGAGCTATAAAAAGGTTTAGGTCGGAACCGTCAGTATTATACTAGTTTTCTGGGTTTGGTTACGGTTCGCAGACATGATTCTTGCAACATTTTCATCTTTATCTTTATCACCTACCGTGAATTAGCAAGACAGTAGCAGAGAGACAACGACAACTCCATCAGTCGACAGAAAGCTACGTTGCACCGACGCACACAGGAGAATGAAACCTCCCTTCAGAGGAGGAATAAGAAAATGTTCTATTTCAAGCCTCTGCTGCCTTTTCTCATCCTCCGTGCTCTTCCCATCCCCAAACCGTGTTCGCTCTTTTCAAACTCATCTCTCTCTTTTCAGCCTCACTTCCTTTCCCAGTTTGTGTTGTTGTTGTCCCCCACAACCCACCCACCCATTCCTTCTCTGTCTTTCACTCAGCACTTTTAATTCTACTCCCTTCAGCGTAGAGGCACCATTTCAATTGGGGTGTGTGTGTGTGTGTGTGTGCGTGTGCGTGCGTGCGCGCGCGTGCGTGTGTGTGTTTTTGTCTATAAGATTTTATGCGTGTGTGACTGGGTCTATGTTATTTAAGATTTGTGTATGTGTGTGAACTAGGGGAGGGGCAGAAAAGGGAGAGGAAGAAAAAGAGGTTAATATATGTGTGTATTTTTGTGCGAGGCAGTGTGTTTTTTCGCATGTGTGTGTGCCTGTGCATGCATGTCTTTGTGCGTGTGATGGAGATTGAGTATAGGGGTTTACCCACCCCTTTAGTTTATGCGTGTATCCTTTTGGGGACCCCCGCTTCAAGGAAGAGGCTTCCTTTCACGCTGTTTTTTGCATTCCAATGCATCCTATACACTCCATAATACCCCGTTAAATGTGGAGAAAATAGGCCGATTGGAAGGAGGAGTGATAGACGTCTCTGTTCTTCAGCTTTCACATTCTTTTCTTTAGGTTCCTATTTATTGGCATTTTTTCAGCTTTGAAAAAGACAAAATCACTATATTTGAGAATGCAGCGTGGAGAAAGACCCCCACATCTCACGGTTTGTCACAACCGATTGGCAGATCAAATGTTATAATCTGACAAATATTTAAGAAAAAACTATACCAAATTCCACATTTTAGGAATGTTTTTTCTGTACTTTGGATTTTTTTGCTTTATATGTATGCATGGGTCATACTTTCACTTTGGACATTATTTGTATGGTTTCATATAACCCGAAGGTGAGCACGCCAAAAATCTCGGTCACAATGATCATGGCACAGGAGAAGTTTTTCTGATGACCTTCATCTCCTTCAACAGGTTTGCCAGGGATTTTAAAGAAGCCAAAGAACCGATCCATTTCTATCAATAATACTCGCTCAGCAATAGAGACAAAGGTGTTATCGCTTCCTGATTTACTATCATGCTGTGTGGCACATTACAGTGATTTGCATTGGACTGTAGCAATGTGTCCTTCAGAGGCTTCCAAACCAAAATAACACTTAGCAAAATGGAAATGAATAAATAGCTGTACAAATCATTTAACCTTTTTTGTATAGGTTTAGGTTTGCTACATGTATAAACAGTAACCAGAGTGGGTTTTTTCAGCACTTCCTGTGTTTAAAATGAAAAGTAAAACAAAATTAATTCGGAAAAACCATTGTGTGTTGTGAAAAGTCTGCCAAATTATGACCCGGAGTTTACCCCAATTCTGACATACATTAGATTCAACATCTGAAACCCTGAAAAAGAAGTACTGTATGTCAATGTTTATTCCAACATGCCATTTTAAAGGAGGTTGACTTTATTCTGTTATTGTTAGCTTTAGGGTTAACCATAGCCCTAAGCAGCACAATCCTTTTACAAGCTAACTTTCATTTCCAGTCAATGATAAGTTGCACAACATGGGAGGATTAGCTTTTCCCGTACAGTATATCAAAGTAAACAGAAGGGATCAGATCTGTTTTGAATGAGAACAAAGTCCCTCATGTTTCGTTTGAACGTATGTTATGTTTTTTCTCCAATGGTCTCAGAAAGGTTGTAGAGACATAACATGTGGTTAGGTCAGATAAACCGCAAAACACGCTACTCTATACAAAACACCGCCATAAGTACAAGCTGCCACACGATGGTGGCCACGTGGGTACTTGTAAACATGAAGAACATGCCTCTAAATGCTGACTTGTTAACTTCATCAACTTAAGGAGTAAATAAACACACAGGCTTGCCAAAACTTCAATGATTTTACACATTCCTTTGAGAAAAAAAAAAACTACAAATAGAGTTCAGTTTGTGGTATTGACATATTCCCAGAGAGGAAAATGTGGTTGGCTATTGGAAGGAAAAAAGATATTTGACCTGACAGACTGAAGAACAAAGCAAAAAAAAAAAATCAATCAATGGTTGAGTTCCTTCACTCCCTTTTAAAAACCGATAACAGGCAGTGTCAAAGAAAACTGCCTTTCAAACTTTATCCCAATTTCAACAACATTTAACCTTAAAGGTTATTGTCATTTAGCTGGTGACTTTCAGGTTAGTCTTTATAACAAACAAAGCTGAAGATTGGTTCAGATTCTCAAAGGCCATATCAAGGTTCAGTAACGGTGTGTGCTTTGCCCTGACCTGAGTTGAGTTTATTGTTTTTCCATATGTACATATGTATTGCCTGTGTGTGTGAGCCATGCCCTTACCTGACCTGGGGGTAAAAGGCACACAAGGGTCAAGTATGCCAGGAGTGCAGAATATGTGGAGCAGGTTCTTTCGTGAAGTCTCTGTGGGTGTGGTGGGTCTGAAGGCAGGTGGATAGTCAAAGGGTTAAACTAGAACAGGTTGGTTAGAGTGCAGACATGCATGTGCCACAGTTGGTCCTGAATTGCAAATGTGTGAAGTCAAAGGGGTCGATCAGTTCTGCAGGAGCGTGTGTGGCAGTAAATTGCTGTGCGGCAGAAGGTCAGGGTTAAAAACACACGGTCGTTTTAACCCTGGGAAATGTAACGTTCACCCTTTAAGTCTAATCAAGATTTGCCCAAAAATGCAAGCATATGTCACTCTCTTTCAACTTCTGATACAGCCACAGAGAGTATTTATGTGTGATTTTTCATCATCCAGTTTCAATCATGCCCTTCTTAAGTATGAGAGTTGGATCTTTTAGATAAACAAACCTTATGGTGAGAGGGACTAGTATCAGCTAATGTAGCCTGCTGAGCTCACAACTAAATGAAATATCTTCATCATGTGAACAAGCAGTGACTGATTTTCCCCACTCTACAGGCGTTGATGCAGCAGGCCTCACACAGTGTCCATCGCTGCTGCAGATATATCATGAAGTCCCTTCTAACAGTGGTCTGCCTAGAGGAGCCCCTGAGTGGAATTTCTGCATTAACAATCATTTTCCACATTTCTCTCAAATAACGCCACGCCTCTCTCCCAGAATCCCCGAGACACTCAAGATATTCTTACAAAAGCGCTTTCTATTACCCTTCATGTCATCAACATTTCAAACTAACCAGAAGGATTGGGGCTCAAATAAGTCATGAGCCATTAGCTTTCCCAGGAAAAAACATTGAGTCTTTAGATGTGAGCCAGCCACAGGGAGAACAGTGGGAGTAGGTGGAGGCTGCATTCTTTCGCTTTGGTTTTCAGCTTCTGCCTATAAATCTTTGGTAAATGAATCCCTCTGTCCTTTTGTGTTTTAAGAGGCACATTAGGGACTGGATGGTTGGACACTTTCAAAACTGCTAAGGTGAATTGGCGATGAAGCTAACCCCAACCCTCCCTTAAGCCCAGGCATTATCAATACTTCCTCAAATTCCTTTCAGGCATCGTATAACAGCCATTGATATTGAAAGTTCTGTGTAAATGAATTTCAGACATTTTTTACCCTTGGTAAGATGAGAATGCAGGTGGAGGAGGTGAATGAGCTCTCTTTCCTCCCCTTGTAAAATCACATTTTCCCCCTCCTACTTGAAAGGATTTCTCAAATTTCCGGAAGCAATGGCACACATGCAAGCACACACAGACAATTACAAAGTCACTCAAACACAAACACACACCATGAAGGTTAGGTACTTTTTTTAGACATGCTAATAACAGACTAACACTGTACACTCAGATCTTCAAAGCAACTAAAGAGGAGAGGAGAATGAGGCCATTGAGAGAGCTTTTGGCACATTTGAACCCACTTAGCCTGTAAAAGAACACTTTAATATTTACAAATTGGAGTAATACTGCATGCAGCACAAGGCCAAGGCCAATTAACTTCAGCAAACATAAAGTCTGAGAGAGGGAGTTAATTCACAGGCAAAGAATGCAATAAATAAAAACAGCTTTTACAGTGTCTTTTTATAGGCTTGTAAAGAGGTAAAGTTTACTTTCTTTATCTCTAAATGTGAACTTAAGAGAATTACAACCTTTGAAATGGTATTGGATGCTTTATTACTATCTTAAAAAGGGTTTCTTGAGAAATGTTCAACATTATAGATGAGACATTTTCCAACAGTAAACTGTGGTTTACTATTGTTTTTGTCTGATCAGGGATTTGAATTGTTTTATATTTATGTTGCCTTGTTTATTATACTGTATGCAGTAGGCGTACACTGAAAACAACAACGTTTGAGTTCCAAGTGGTGGCTGAACTTCATTGCCAGTTCATTCAGCTACAGGAAATGAAAGCACTCATTGAGCCCCAGATTACGCTTACAACTGGCATCATAAAGCTGTCTTCGATGACACTCATATTTCATATTCTCTAGCAGATGATATAAATGCAACTGGAGCATCTCAAGAATTTTGGCAGGGCCGTATTTCCTTCAGGAAACAATGTCCTGACTGACCTCAGCTGCCACTTCCAGGGAGCCAGAAAGGGCTAAATCCGTTAAAGAATACAACGGTCTTTATTTAGGAGGAGAGAGACTGTATCATACATCATCAAATCTTTGACCCTGCTTAAGATGAGTACATTAGACAGGCCAGTTATAAAACTTTGGAAATAGCTGTAATGATAGAGACAGAATGGCAGCAGAAACTTTCAGATTGTTGCCAAATCACTTAATACCATTGTTTGTATCAAATATATGTGGTTGATGCCAGCACACAAACACACAGGCACAGGCTATAAGTCATCTTTATGAAAACTAATGAGTCATGCCATCCAGTGTCTGATTTTTGGATCTACGGTCCTCCGTACCTTCCATTTTGTCTGTTTCTTGACAATTCCTCCATTGTAAAATTACCAAAAATCAAACACAGCCTCTCTCTCACCCATACACCACAGCTCCATCTCCCGTGCCAGATTCATTAGGGAAACAAGTGGATATACTGGAGATCTAGTTTGCTGATTACAGATTACTGGGGTAAACAACACCCCTTGCCTCCAAAGGAAAAAACGCTACGAGTCATAAAAGGTGATAAAAGGCAAACAAAAACTACCGGTGCCTGAAAACACAAATAAGGGAAGCTTATTGTACCCTGCAGGGACCTGTGCTAATGCAATAAACTGCGTTAGTCGTTTTAGGCAACTTTCCCAAACTCATAACAGACTATGCTGCTGGTAATGACTTTCAGCTTAATTTTTAAAAGAAGGATCATGTTTAATTGTTAAAGTTAATTTAAATGTAAGTGATACGAGGGCTAGCCGGGAGTGGGAAACCACACTGTGTTGTAGCTGTAGGCGGGGCCCGCAGCTTGTAAGGAGGTAAGCAGCAAACCACAGACAGAGCCTGAAAAGAACTCCTCGAGTACCAGCATCAATTACCACCATTACTGCACATTACCCAGGCCCTCATTCTCTTCCTGTGTGTGTTTCCTTGCACTCACATGAGTCGAGCACACCACTGCACCTCAGGCTAACCAGGGGAGTGTGTGTATGTGTGTACAAATGTGTGAGGGGAGAAAATGCACAAACTCCCGTATACACATGCTACTTTGTGTGTGTGTGTGTGTGTGTCGCCGGGTAATATATCATCTCAGCTTGAATAGACCCCCAAGCCATAAGTTAATGAAGTGAAATGAGACTTATTAGCCAAAAAGCTTTAAAGTCACTGACAGGCGAACGTGGGGAAATAAAGACAGTCGGAAATTATTAATGACAACAGAGACTGAGGTGCACAAAGGGAATGTGAACGTAGGCCCAGTGCACACAATTTACATTGTTTGTACCTACGGATAAACCTAAACTTGAGCACTATTTTCCCTTGAAATGCAGCTAGTTCTCTGCCTTATTGTAAAGAGTTCATGCTGGGACAAACATTGATTACGCCAGGTGAGTCAATCTCTTTGTTTTGGTGCAGAGAATTATGTTCTGTCCCCTCTTTGCCTCTCGGTGGATTAACACAAGAGTTGACACTATCATATGATCCACGGGGTGCACATTTCTCAATAGCTTTAGTTTTACAGTGAGCAGGCGGCCTGGGTCAGCTAAGCCAGGTAATGTTCAGACTAATTGGACAGGAATGAGCAGTTATCAGGCTGATTACTGCCACTTCTCATCAGGTAATGGTGGCTCAACGGGGGACCAGCTCTGTCTGACGTGCAGCACATGATTGAGAGTTCTGCCGTTGGAGGGGTTGGGGGGCTTCAGTGCCTGCTGGCAGGGGCTTTTCTGGGGTCAGCCAGCGAACAAGAACGCACTCCTCATCACTGTCAGAAAATTGGAGGGAGCCCTCACATTTGGAGTGTGTGGAAGAAGCCAGATTTTGAGAGCCTGGCAATTGAAACTGTTGTAGGGTTGTGTTTTGTGTGCACTTGTCAAAAAGTTGTTGACTGTGCAGGTTCATAAGCAGAACTTCTTCCACTGAAGCTGCCTTTGAACAGTAAGAGCGGCAACAGATGAAGATAAATTAAAAGATCAGGTTCCACCCCCCACCACACTCAGACCCCAGGGCTGACCCTGTGCTCTAAAGATGCTTTGAAGCCTGATACATCTGGTTGCCTTTGACTGAGGGCTCACAGAAAGACAGAGGTGTCCAGGTTGGACTAAGCAAGTCCTTCACTGTTCTTCGCCCTTTCTTCAGCCTGGGCCCTAACCCTACATTGACCCTACTGGTGTTTGCTTAAGGGGTCATCAAGACTGAGCCACTTGTTTCACCAAAGGCCAGAGACCTGAAGACCCCAGGGTACTAGGCTATACTCTGAGCAGGCCAAGCATGGTCTTGGTTTAGATCAGGAAGTCAGGGCATGCTGGATGGGGAATTAGAGTTGACAGCCTCATGGATTTGATCAGACTGGACACTAAGACATGTTTGACACTGTTATAAACAGAAACCAATATAAATTGATACACAATAATATATTATTTATAGTTGTCCTTTAATATAGACCAAGATGTATAGCCTTAAACAAAAGGGGTGAGGTTGGCCTTTCCTTAGTCCAAAAAAATTGACAAACCCCCTTTCAAATTCAGTTTTTCAGCCTCATGGCTCAGCCCTTTCATCAGAGAACTTTATGGTTGTTTTTTTTAACATCATAGAAGTTAGATAATCAATTTCCACATTTCTATCACCCTTAGACTCCACCAAAAACCAAATGATTTGTTCGAGGTCCTTATAAATATCGTTACAACACTCCCTTTCCTGTAAAAGCAAATCCATTAAATACAGGAAATGATGGACTAGGATTCACTCTAATTTTTCCCAGCGCCATCTCTTCACATTCACAAGGACTGTATCAAACCAAAAACCAAGCCTTAACTTTAGCGCACCAACTTCCCATTCTAATAAATGATTCAGGTGCACTCACAAATAACTCACTAAGTGGCAGAAATTGGGCAGAGAGCTGACCCAGATTTATGTTGACCATTCCTCCTCCATTTCATCAGGAAGTAGAGAATGGAATGTGAACAAGATGGAATGTGATGTTAGCAAAGCCACAGAGAAGGGCGTGAGGTAAAAAGTGAAGAGTTGCTTGGAAGATACTTGGAAGATACAAGGATAGAAGATGTGGGAATGTTGGAACATTTGGTTTGTGTAGCAGTCTGTATCAAAGCTGGCCTTTGATCATATATCATGCGGACTAACTTCTAAAAATTGAATTATTTGGAATTTATCAGTCTTCAAAAGCTGGTGTACTGTAAATCCATCAATTCGTTTGTTTCTGTAATTCCTGATCTGTATTCAGGGTCATGGTTGTCAGTCATAGGGTTAACACACGATGCATGACAATTTAGTGAAGGTTATGCTTAAAATGAACTAGGTTGTACAACATGTGGTCCAACCACATCTGAAGGTGGAAAGTTTATATATCTATTCCAAATGGCAATACTCAAAGATGGACTAAAATGTGTGCCATTATAGAGAAGGGCAAGACACCACATCATTATAAACGATAACACAACGCAGATGTTTGGAGAATTTAAATGGCAGTTATAGTTCCACCTGCTTAGACACAACAGGGTAGAGGGTAGTAATTGTCTCAACAATATTGGGAAAAAAAGAGTTAAAATGTACTTTCTTTCCCACTTTGCATATCTGGCCCGTCATTATGTGAAGTTGGCACTACTTTTCGAATTATTATTTTTGCAAAATTAATACATTTTATTTGCTTATTTTACTATTGTTTTATGTACTTCTTATGCTAATAAAGCTAATACACACCAACATGCTAACATCAGCACACAAAGCAAGGTCAGCCAACCCAAAACTAAGCAGATAGCACCAGTTAGGTTTAAACAATCAAAGCTTTATCTACCTCTTTACAATGTTACTGCCCTCTTATCACAGAGGACAGAGAGGATAGTAGGAGGCACCTTTTGGTGTCCAGCAATGGTATGGGTTGAGTTTTATGGCCTTACTGTCTCCGTCTTTCGGGCTTACTATTGACCACTGTAGCTTGCAGGCAGTATGAATGGTGGGAGTGGCAGGGCAAGGGGTTGCATTGACAAGAGTGTATGAAGTAGCATCCGTGCATGAAGCAGATAAAATAGTATGTACGTTATCATTTAGATAAAAGGTTGTTCCTGCTCAGCTTCAATTGTTTAAATTAGTGACACAATGTTTGAATAAGTCAAATCCCTTTACTGCCGCTAATTAGTCAATAAGTTTGGATGGTTGTGTCAGAGTAAAAGTGCCTAAACGTGAAATTGCTCCTGCCAGACATGGGACAAGAGAATAGTAGCAATACTCTGTGTAAGCTTGTCTGAGCATTGAAGGAAGGGGGATGCTTAGTTCTCTGCAGACCTCTGGGACCAGGGAGGCTGGAGATAAGCCACCTAGCATCAGCACCCTTCATTCTGTTTCCCCCTGCCCATGTCACACCACTGGGGTCCCGTGTACTGATAACCCCTGGCAGGAGAAAAACCTTTTATGTTGCCTGTCTGAGCGGTTTTACTATGCCACACACACACACACACACACACACACACACACACACATACACACACACACACACACACACACACACACACACACACACACACACAAACACACACACACACACCATTGCAAATGTGGGAAACCAATCCTATGCAGCCTTTTTAACCACCTCGACTACTTTTCCGGCAAAAAAACACAGGCTCAGTGCATTATTCATCGCAGATAGACGGGGGAGAGTAGCTAGGTGGTGTGAAACAGTAGTTAAAGAGGGAGCTTGGCCTGAGGCTGCAGGTCAGAGTTCTCCTGGGGTCATTCACAGCCAAATTGACTAGCAGAGACGGAGAAAGGGAGGGTGAGATCGGGAGTCTGAACGAGAGAGACAGGGAGACAACCTCCGGGGCCATTGATACGGCCCCCAGTTCTCTTTGATCTGTCGCTGCTAGCTTCCTGAAGTAAACACAGGCTAATTGTCTGGATCAGGTTGAGATGCTTATCTGCGTTTGCCTGTTGTCTGGTCCCTCTAATGCTTCGATATGTTTCTGCAGCAAAGAGGAGGCCCTGCTTGTCAGTCCCGATCAGATTCCTGGAGGTACTAATGGATACACCCAACATTTAACAGCCTCAATCCACCCGATGCATCGCCAAGTCCAGGCCACGTTTGACCCCCTGCATATCTCTTGACCTTTTAATCCAGCAAGCGCCTCACAATTAATGCCAACCTGATAAAGAACAAGTTAGAGATGCTTCTTAAAAACCCATTTAATTGTGTTCCAAACTTATCTTTTAATTGCCTGGTTGCTTTGTTTATAAAAAAAAAAAGTTGGCTTTGTTCCTGAAGTTTCATTTTCAGTTGACAATCAACCTTTATCTTGTACCGTGTTGTTACTTTTTTTGTCAACGGTGTCCTATTTGCTTGAAAGTTGTATTATCTCTTTTGCTACTTTTTTTGTTGCCTTGCCTTTTGATGTACCGTAACAGCTTTTTTGCAATTCAGACAATAGTGAATAGAGATGAAGGGCAAGAAGATAAAGAGACAGAATATTAAGGTAGAATGATGAAGACATTTATTTTCAGAGCTTTGAAGTTGAACTTTTAGCAGACATGAGGCAGTAACTTGGAACTTGCTGGGATGACAATAACCTCCTTTTGAACTTCCTAGCATAAATATCGGTGCTGATGCTGTAATGGGGTTTTCCTCTCACACAGACCTTCGGGAAAGCCCTTCATGTGGATTCTGCTTCCCCTCCTCTGCATCCCGAGTCCACAGAGATCAGACACCGGGGGTCTCCGGGGGGAAATAGCTCATTCTGTGATGACGCTACTCATTGCAAGCCTGATTGGGTTTAGTGATGCCTGGGGGGGCTGAGGCCAGATAGAAAAGATATATCAATATACCACGGCTGCCGGGGCTACTGGAAACATCATTGCCTTGATCTTGAAAGAACTGGTTTCATGCAGATGGTTGCTGAGGGTCGTGTCACTGAAACATATTTATGGTAGCAGTTGAATGAAGGTAGTGGTATTTGTGGACATTTTGAGCCTTCCTCTCTTCACTTTATATTGTTTTCAATAACCTTTAGCATGCATCTGAATGGAGCTCATAGAGTTCATTCAATTTCGTGTGCAGCTAATGCAACAGCCCTGAATTGTGGGCGGTTATGTTCAGTGTATGCAATAAAGAGTAATGGAAAAAGCCAATGTGATTTAAACAGCCGAGGGTCGGATTTTTATTTTTTTACGTAGTGTGTCCAAATTGGATTGATCTAAAATCAGATCGAGCTGTATTTATAAAGGTTGTATTTTAAATATATATATACAGTGGGGCAAAAAAGTATTTAGTCAGCCACCAATTGTGCAAGTTCTCCAATTTAAAAAGATGAGAGAGGCCTGTAATTTCTATCATAGGTATACCTCAACTATGAGAGACAAAATGAGAAAAAAAAATCCAGGAAATCACATTATAGGATTTTTAAAGAATTTATTGGTAAATTCCTCGGTAAAATAAGTATTTGGTCACCTACAAACAAGCAAGATTTCTGGCTCTCACAGACCTGTAACTTCTTCTTTAAGAGGCTCCTCTGTCCTCCACTCGTTACCTGTATTAATGGCACCTTTTTGAACTTGTTATCAGTATAAAAGACACCTGTCCACAACCTCAAACAGTCATACTCCAAACTCCACTATGGCCAAGACCAAAGAGCTGTCAAAGGAGACCAGAGACAAAATTGTAGACCTGCACCAGGCTGGGAAAACTGAATCTGCAATAGGTAAGCAGCTTGGTGTGAAGAAATCAACTGTGGGAGCAATTATTAGAAAATGGAAGACATACAAGACCACTGCTAATCTCCCTCCATCTGGGGCTCCACGCAAGATCTCACCCCGTGGGGTCAAAATGATCACAAGAACGGTGAGCAAAAATCCCAGAACCACACGGGGGGACCTAGTGAATGACCTGCAGAGAGCTGGGACCAAAGTAACAGAGGCTACCATCAGTAACACACTACGCCGCCAGGGACTTAAATCCTGCAGTTCCAGACGTGTCCCCCTGCTTAAGCCAGTACATGTCCAGGCCCGTCTGAAGTTTGCTAGAGGGCATTTGGATGATCCAGAAGAGGATTGGGAGAATGTCATATGGTCAGATGAAACCAAAATAGAACTTTTTGGTAAAAACTCAACTCGTCGTGTTTGGAGGAGAAAGAATGCAGAGTTGCATCCAAAGAACACCATACCTACTGTGAAGCATGGGGGTGGAAACATCATGCTTTGGGGCTGTTTTTCTGCAAAGGGACCAGGACGACTGATCCGTGTAAAGGAAAGAATGAATGGGGCCATGTATCGTGAGATTTTGAGTTAAAACCTCCTTCCATCAGCAAGGGCACTGAAGATGAAGCGTGGCTGGGTCTTTCAGCATGACAGTGATCCCAAACACACCGCCAGGGCAATGAAGGAGTGGCTTCGTAAGAAGCATTTCAAGGTCCTGGAGTGGCCTAGCCAGTCTCCAGATCTCAACCCCATAGAAAATCTTTGGAGGGAGTTGAAAGTCCGTGTTGCCCAGCGACAGCCCCAAAACATCACTGCTTTAGAGGAGATCTGCATGGAGGAATGGGCCAAAATACCAGCAACAGTGTGTGGAAACCTTGTGAAAACTTACAGAAAACGTTTGACCTCTGTCATTGCCAACAAAGGGTATATAACAAAGTATTGAGATGAACTTTTGTTATTGACCAAATACTTATTTTCCACAATCATTTGAAAATAAATTCATTAAAAATCCTACAATGTGATTTTCTGGATTTTTTTTCTCATTCTGTCTCTCATAGTTGAGGTATACCTATGATAAAAATTACAGGCCTCTCTCATCTTTTTAAATGGGAGAACTTGCACAATTGGTGGCTGACTAAATACTTTTTTGCCCCACTGTATATATATATATATTTTACAATCACACATAAAATCTAATTTACAACTCCATCACATGCTCAGCGGCCTTTAACAGAGCTGGTAAAATGAGTGAATTCATTTTTTATTTATGATTTTCTCTTTCAAAATTGTTGGAAGAAGCAGGTGTGGCAGATACATTTTGGCTTATGTATTCAGCATTTATACGAGCTTGCATTTCGGTGTTTGCATTTGTTCCTACAATTTGTATGCATGTGTGTGTTAAACATAGATACAGTCAGCATCATAGACTGGTGTTCTATCTAGTGGCTGCATCATTCTCACCTCGGGCGAAGGACTCCACTCTGTCACTCAGGGTGACACATGGAGAGGCAACCCCCTGGCCGTGGCGTACAGAGGGGATCACCGCCCTGTCACTGTCTGTCACTCCGGCTTTGTCCCGTCATGCCCCCACGCTGGCAGGTTGAGCGAGAAGGGGGCGCCCGTCATGAGCAGTGACAGACTGACAGGTGACAGGTGAAGCCAGCCAGACAGCGTTGTGCCACAGACACTCAAACATTCATACATAACCAAGCGCGGTTCGATATGTGTGTGTGAATGTGTGCCTGCATACAAACACATTCAGCTGGCTTGTTTAACACCACTGGGATGGGATTACAAGGTCCTTCTGTGGGTTAAAATGCTGCCCTCTGAGAACTTCTTAAACTGCATGGGCATCAATCAGAATGGTTGTAGATAGTAGCAGTAGTAGAAAGTAAATATTCACAGTAAAGAATTATCATAGTTTTAAATGCATCTTGGCCAGAGCTCTGCTTCTTTCTCCTATCGCTCCACAACTGTAATAAACATCACCTCAGTCATGCAGTTTCTCCCGAGGCTGAAAATCCATCTCAAGACATCGCCTCCAGCACAAGAAAAATAAAAAAAGTTTCTGCACACACTGAATCAGTTGACTGCTCATGGGACCTTTACTACATTTTTAAAGTATTTTCATGGCACTATGTGGCTAAATACTTACTTTTTTTGTTTTTAAATAACCTTTAACATTTAACATTTATCTGAAAGGAACTCAGAGTCCATGCAATTTCAAATGAAGCTAAGGTAATCTACACAGCCAAGGGTGGGTCTGTTTTTTGATGTGGTGTGTCTAAATCTGATTGAAAATTGTTACCCCTCATATTTGTGGGCTACATACGATGCTGGGACAAGAGACAGTTAGCTTATCTTAGCATAAACCTCTCCCCTTTCTCCCCTTTATCTCACCTCTCCACCCTGCCCACAGTGGACCTGGACTTTAACACCCCCTCACACACACACAAAAATCCAGCACCAGTCACTTTCTACGCTGCCATTTGCACTATGTACATTTTTAATATAGTGGGAAACAATATATATTGTATATTTTTTTAATTCAATACCTCGGGACTGTGAGAAACAGCATTTCGATCTTTCTGTCTGTACACACAAATTGAAAGATTGACAATAAAGTTGATTTTGACTAAAGACTGAAATAAGAGAGAAAAACAGCTAGCCTTGTTTCATCCAAAATTAAAGTAACTCAGTAATTAACGATATCACTTTAGTTTGATCTGTACAAAAACTGAAGTTTAACAAGGGACACGTTATGTTTTTACAAGAAAATCTGCGCTGGACTGTTTCTTCTTTGGTTTCAAGGTTTCAAGGTTTTATTTGTCATATGCACAGCAGATACAACGTATATGTTGGCAATGAAAATCTTATGTCGCGTGCTCCTCCAACAACTCCACATACATGGTGCAAATAAGATAAATAAAATAGTGCAAAAAGAGAGAAGAATATTTACAATAACAACAATAAAGATTTGAGGATGTGAAATATATACATATGTGGAATACATTGAAAGTATTTAAACCCTTTACACTGTTGAATGAGGAGGTATGGACAGATGCATATATTATGTATAGCAGATGTATATGGCAGATATGTATAATATATAGATATGTGTACTATAAACAGATATGTATGGCAGATGTGTATAATATATATATATATATATGTGTGTGTGTACTATAAAAAGATGTGAGTAGACATTCACACAGCTCAGGAGTTCAGCAGTCTTATAGCCTGTGGTATAAAACTGTCTCTGAGTCTGGTAGTCTTGGTCCGGATGCTGCGGTACCGTCTGCCAGACGGCAGCAGACAGAACAGATTGTTGCTGGGGTGATGGGGGTCCTTTAATATCCTACCGGCCTTCTTCCTACACCGCTGGGTGTAGAGGTCCTCCATGGATGGCAGCTCCGTCCTAGTGATGTGCTGAGCAGTTTTCACCACCCTCTGTAGAGTCTTACGGTTGAGGGCGATGCAACTGCCATACCAGGCGGTGATGCAGCCAGTCAGGATACTCTCGATGGTGCACCTGTAGAAGTTGCAGAGTATCCTGGAGTCCATGTTGAACTTCCAAAGCCTGCGGAGGAAGAAGAGCCGCTGTCGAGCCGTCTTGGATATGACCCTGGTGTGATGTGTCCATGTCAGGTCCTCACTGATGTTTACCCCGAGGAACCTGAAGCTGCTGACTCTCTCCACAGGAGTCCCGTCGATGGTGATGGGTGTGTGTGCCTCTCTCTGCCTCTTCCTGTAGTCCACAATCAGCTCCTTTGTTTTTCTGACGTTGAGATGGAGGTTGTTGTCCTGGCACCAAGATGTCAGGGCTCTGACCTCCTCTCTGTACGCCGTCTCGTCGCCGTCTGTGATCAGGCCGATGGCGGTCGTGTCGTCAGCAAACTTGATGATGGTGTTGGAGCTGTGTGTGGCCACGCAGTCGTGCGTGAACAGGGAGTAGAGGAGAGGGCTGAGCACACAACCCTGAGGGGCTCCGGTGTTGAGGGTCAAGGTGGAGGATGTGATGTTCCCCATCCGCACTGCCTGGGATCTGCCCGTTAGGAAGCTCATGATCCAGTCACAGAGGGCGCTGTTGAGCCCAAGGTCCCTGAGCTGGACTGTTTCTTCTTTGTAGATTCTTATCGGCTAAGCTAACTTTTACTAACCACAGCTTCAGATGTGAAATGTAACAATCCTCTTATTACTAATAACGTTTAACTATTCCATTACGAAAATGTCATCAATTTTACTTTTCCACTCACTTGACGATGACTGGTAAGATGGAGAATTGAACTGTACATAAGGACTCAGACAGAACAGATCAAGTTACGCAGAGAAACATATTCAAATGTTGCTAATTAAATATATACATTGATACAGTTGTCTCCACTATGTAAAAACCTTGGCCCACATATTCTCAAAGAGTTTTGCTTGCAAGCAAATTCACAAGTTTATACACACAGCAGCATCTTTTGATCGCAGCCTTCCGTGCTGCAGATAAAACAGATCCACTGCAAAGATGCTGCTGATGCTGTCAGATCTAGGCAAGGACTGAAAGTGTGTGTATGCCTTTGATGCTGGAAAAAGTTTTAGCTAGTATTTAATTTTTCATACAAACACTACAAGGTACCGAGGCAAATATTTAGTTTGAATTATTAAACTATTAGCAGAGCTATATATAAAGCTTTGGTTCTTTTTTTAAATCTGTTTTCTCAGTAATGATGTTGAATAACTGCTGAGAAAACACAATTATTTCAGCCAAACTGAATTACAGCCAACATATGTGCGCAATCCAATATGGGATTAGATTTACAGCTCTCTTTGTCACTCGATAGACTTTTAATGGCCATTATTGCTGCTGGTTGAGGTCCCAAATCGAGCATTAGACCTTCACCGTGCGTTGCATCTAACCCGGGCCAAGGGTTGCACCCAAATCATTCCATTTGACCTGAATCTCCCATTCCATTACCCAACATTCCCTGTGGGGACAGTAGAGGTCCCTCAACACTTGAACTCTGACCATGGCCTCTATCAGGAGAAAGCAAATAACAGTGAGGGAGGTGTTATAGGCACACAACTGAATTGTCTTGATTTGTGTCTCAGAGGAGACATACAGTCATAAGGATACAATATGAGGTTCTGCACTCAAATGTGATTTAGTTCTTATTACCTACAGTGTAATTGCGGGAGGCAGCATTCGTCTTCCTGCGTCATATTAAAAAAAAAGATGGTAGAATTTGTCTGGGCATTTTATAATTGTTCAGAATTTCATTAAAATCCTTTTCCGGAAAAGAGGGTCTTCATACCACAGTTGGGAGATTTACACCACTATCACTGCCAGGTCAGTGTGTCACAGACCAATATAATAATACATTATTTAGTGTGCCAATCAGTCTCCTGTCCTCTTTTTCAGTGTAGGTTTCTGATCTTGTCTTGGAGTAAGTATTGTGAATTATTTGTGAATATTGTATCCACAATCAAAAGAAAAGAAAATATATTCACTTAATTACTTATAATACCAGGGAGTCATTAGATATGTGCACAGTCTTGTGATGTGATGTTTGTAAGGGAATGCAATTTTTTAAAAACAACCACCCTGGATGAACGATATAGGGCAGGCAGTGTTAGAACAAAAACCGACTTAAACATACACAAGAGTTGTTCCTTTGGGGCTCTGAGAGAAACAGCACTTTGTAAAGTCACACAGAACCAGAAACAGCAATGGCACAGTTTCAGAGCAGCAACACGAAACAGCTCAAGGTATGAGTAAATAAAGCAACAAGCTTTGGTGGGTTGTGTCAATGTATGACAAAGAGAGATGAGCAGAGAGAGGGATAATGCATGGTGATTACTGTAGGAAATACTATTTAACTTAATTTGTCAAAAGTACTGTTCTCTAACTGTGTATGCATCACTCTGTGATTTAATTGTCTTTCTAAGGTTGTGAAACGACAGCTGACCTTTCATTGACTGTAGGTTGTTGGTGTTGGTTCTATTGGCTTAAGGAAGAATAACATTGCATGCAGGGGAGGGCTGTTACCTCGGAGTGTAAGATACTCATCTTAATTCAAAAATGTACAATCTCCGGCAAGTACTTTTCAAGAAAAGTAACTAACCTGCCTTACAACATCCCATATCATACAGGTTTTATTCAAATTGGAGGAAAAGATACTTACAGTAACTGAACTTTTTGGGATATCTATTTAAATTCATTACATTAAACGTATTTGGGGTTAGAGGAGGATAGCCAAAAGATGTCTCAGTATGGTTGTGGCTCAGACAGATCAACAGACTGAATACCTCCACTGATCCACAGTTTGGGACCCACCCGCCTCATGCTCATACTCTGACATAAATATCTGGCAACAAGAAGTAATCCTCTCTTAAATCTAATTTCCTGAAATTTAGTTCAGGAAACAGGGAATGGAAAATGCAAAAAGCACATTTCGACACACCATTGCATAAAGTAACTTTAAACTATATTTACACAATTCCTCACATCAAACTTTTAAATGAAAGAATTATTAGTTTTAGTACAATAGCTTGGGAATAAAGTCCAGGTACAAAGGAATGGAGGAAGAAAACAACACGAGAAAGAGGAGGGAAAGAGGTGTTTTCACCTTTCCCCGAGTCCATGACAGGCCTGTGGGATTGGTGAGGATATGAGAGGAGAAGCACTTGAAAGCCCAGCCCGGAGTTTAAGATGTTCAGAGGGAGTTATTGGTTGCCCACTCTTCCTCTTCCCTCCCTTCTCCTCCTCTGCCTCCCCCTGTCTTTTTAAGCTCTGGGCCTACAGAGTCTTTCTTCTTCTCTCATCCCTCAGAGCCCTAACATGCATGACAGGTACAAGAGAAAAGACAGACGGCCAAGGTGTAAAGAGAAGAAGAGGAGGAGAGACATGCAGGGGAGGAATACAAGTGAAGAACTCCAGACAATAAGAGGAAGAGAAAGAGAAGAAAAAGTATGAAACGGAGACAATGTGTCTTTTGGGGTGGCATTTCTGGGTAGGAAAGTTCAGCTTACAGGTCTGTTTTGCGCAAATAGAAAACCAAAAATACTTTCTTTAATGGTTTATTGCCAAAAGTAAAATATCACCTGACTGGACTGTCCAAAAAAACCATAGATACCAACTTCCTGTTAGGGTTCTTCCTCATCGCAAAACTGTTTGATAGGGATCTAACCCATGTGCACTGTAGAACTGTAGTGTTGGAAGAAAGGAAGGGATTTACCGAGAGTTTGTTAGATATTATTGTTTGCTGTATGTCCCTTGATTCCAACTAAGGTGTACACAAATGTGTGTTGATACACTGCCGGCCATATAATGGAAGTGCTTTCTTATAAAGGAACTAATGAAGCAGAAGACGGATAGGCCTAAAACTTCTCTAACATCGGCTAAATTGAAGCGTACTAAAGTCTGTGCTTGAGAGTAATTCTTAAAATCAAGCTAACAAATCTGTACAAAAATAATCCATGCATCCAAATTGTCCAAAATATATTGCAAAAGATGGGTTGGTTATAATCATTGAAAGAAATGATTCAATGTTCTCATAAGGCCTTGTTAAATTGAAAATATGGATCCCTATTTATCAAGTAACGCAAGTATGTGGCGAAGCACAGGTGAATAGTTTTTCAGAGCAACTGTCCGTTAAGATTTATGATTCTTACATCCTGAAATTCATCCACATATGATTCAAATTTATCAGCTCCTTTGAAAAAGGTTTATCTCAAAAAGTGATGTTTTTTTCGGCTCCACCAATCCCAATCCAAGTCTCGAAGTTCATGTGTTCGGCAGTAGAGTGGTGGACACAACAGTGCTGTTTTAAGTTTGTAAGGGTGAGTTATAACTGTCATTTTTGCGTCGTATAACAATGATTTGCATGACAGGCTTGTAATCGCCTATAAGGTCACTGGAAGGGGATTTAAAGAAACGGTGCTTATCGTTTGAGATAATAAATATGGCTAAGAAAAGATGTGAGTAGAAATTACAGATGGTAAGATATTCGTTTTCCATCTCAATGCCACGTTTGTCTTCTTTCAAAACCCTCCTTCTTTCAAAAGGGTGACCGAATAAAGTAAAGAGGTTCAACGGGAACTCAGAGAGGGAAATGGAAGAAAAAGTTCAGCTCCTTCTCTCACAGGGCTCTTTCATAACCATTAACTGTGTGATGACACCAGCGGATATTTAGATTGATTTACCATCGTCTTGGGATCACTTGGCCTGTGGAAAAGTCTCCCATACCAAAGATTAATTTGTGCCTTTAATGAAAGGCTTCCTGGCCCAACCTTGCTTCAAACCAAAATCCACCTATTTTATACTTTACTTTGATTGCTATAATGGCCTTATTTATGAGGTCGATGTAGAAACTCGTTGGTAGTTCTTTAGCCACAGAATGGGTATGGAATTCATCTAAAATCTCCACATCCTACCCTCATTTTTCAAAAAAGGCAGCAGTGCCCCCAAAATCAATGAAGGAGTTAAAGAATGCCGAAATGTGAGATAAAGGATAAATTATCTGGAAAGTCTTGGCAAAACCCCCGTGTAATACAAAATAAGGATACCTAAGGCAACAGATGAAAAGGCAATACTCTAAAGTAAAAAATCAAAAACAGAATGCTAAGTACTTAGACCATCAGGACCATGTGTTAAGCAATTACTGTCCTATAATACCATTACTGATGCTGACAGATTCACCCTGTAGAGTACCCTGAGAGGTAACATCAAAGAAGTCATCAGTGCTGACCCTGACCAGGTCTGGAGTGGAAGAGGCATCAAAGCAGCTGCAGGATCACTGTTTGTCAAAGGTAAGTCCACAACACCGGCCTGATTAACATGTCACAGGAAGATGGGGGCCTCTATAATCAAACCTCAAAAGGTGATTAGACTCCAAAGTCTCGACCCTCCAAGAGCAGAGGGGTATTTGGGGAAGCCCAAGTCTCAGTCCAACAAACGGGTCATTAAGCTCACCTCGCGAAATGGATGTAGACACACTGTGACAGTAAAGCATGAGGTTATGGTTTCTAATCATAGCTGGGGAGGAAGTTGAGGGGCACGAGCTGAGTGGTTGGGAGAGAATGTGGAATGGGGGTTTTACAAGGAATCAGTGGGTTTCCCAGTCTCTGTTCACCTCTGACCCTGCGGGATGGTGACCTGTATTTCCCCACGGTGATTCATTTCCTCTATCCTGAAAACACCCTGCACTCTCACGACCACAGTATGTACACAAAACACATGCCTGTTGCTATGGAGACAGTTGTGGATCTAGATGGGATGGGGAGGACACATTTTGGACCAGTGGCTGGACTGGGATCCAAAGGTGGCCCCTAAGGATGTGTCATTAACCCTCGGGCGAGAGCAGTGCAGAGTTAGGACACTTAACGGTAAGAGTCCAGCCAATCGAGGGAATGGACATCTATATGGATTGGGGTCGAGAGTAATCACCAATAGTAACACTGGATGGCCTTGAGGTGCAACTAAATGTAGCAACGTGTGCACTAAGGCATGAAAGGAAACAGTCAAGGGGGTAAAGACCACATTAAAAAGAGATCTTTTGTTAGTGGTGCTCATCGATGCTGATAATGGATGGGATTAAACATGATTACTTTTAAGATATTTAAGCATGATCCAGTTTTAGAGTTCTTTAATGAATCAAACATCCTTCTACTGTCGCAATTATGAGTTGTTGATGTTCCACTCTTTCTGAAAGACTAATGTTAGGCCAAACTCCCAACAATGAGTCATCCATTAATGGAGCTTCCACTCCAGCTACAATCAAGACCAGAGAATCCCAAGGCCATGCGGTGGGAGTCACATTGAGGAATGGCTCTCCAGTCTAAGCCCCCAGTTACAAAGAACGGCCAAATGAATCTCCTCACCATTATTCAAGATATACATTATCCTCCACTGTCATAAACTTGGCTGTGGTGAAGATTTACAGCTGCCTCATGCTATCTCTTGCATGGTTTTCCACCCTAATTGTCTCTATGACCAAGACCTTGACCAGCATTTTTCTCATTTGAAAACTATGAAATCTACAGATTGATTGCCAACGTTGGCTGATAAAAACACAAACTCTTCACCCTTGGTTGACTGAGGGAAGACAAGACTATATTCCTGATGGCAGATTTGCGAGAAAGCCAAAGTAATTAAATGATTTTCCACTGAATTAAAATCTTTGTCGAAGAGCCTATGCCAAACTGAATAAGGCTATCTTGGATTAAAAACGATTTTACTTACTGGCCAACTGGCTGACAAAGTTACACAAGAAAATTCCTTGAGTGGAGATAGTCCCAAGTATTCTTTTACACAGACATTATTAACTGATAATCGGTTTTCAATCTTAGGAACAGACATGAAATACCAAACATCAGAATGAGCTCTTGTACTAATCTATGCTAAATTTAGGTTAAGCAATATGGCCTCAGTTGAAAAATGTTAGACTAACTTCAGAGATGTTATTATGTTTTCTCCACTGACCGTAATAATGTTGCTGCCTCTTCTTCAGCGGATAGATCATATCACTAGAAAATCCCAGCTTCTCCGCCAATTCAGTTAGTGGGAAGCAGCAGCGGAAATGAGCCAAGGTTATGAACTGGAGGACATCAACCTTTCTGATAACGTCCAGCTGTTGTGCGTCCTTGGCCATGTCCTGCCCAACCACCAAGGCTAAGAATCAGCACAATGACCTACGCTAACATTGTCATGATTGAAACACTATGTCCATAACAAGAGAGTTCATAACCGGGAATAGAGGGAAAAAGAAAAGCAATCAAAGAAAAAGCTTAGAACCTTATTTTTTCATTAAGACGCTCACGTTTAGCAAAAAAGTCATTAGGTAGAAAGACTGCAGACACTGGCTTTGCTTCTTGGAATGGATTTTCATTCCTCCTTTTTATTCTGAATGCTTCACTGAAATTTCATTTTGGCCTGGAAATAATGGAAAGTGGGTGAGAGCCTGAATTGTGGAGGGAGGGGAGGGGAGATCGGCCTCTCAAGTGGCAGGTGATTTAAGTCTCGAGATCACCTCTCATGTACTCACTTGCTTTAGCGTAGAGTCGGTGCTCTGTATGGTTTAGTCCTACGGCGGACTTGCAGAATACAAATCATGTTAACAAATTGCAAAAAGTTTGACTATTTCCTAATTACAGTATTTCCATCTCTGTCTGTACACACAAACTTAAAGATTGACAATAAAATTGACTGCATATTTTAATTGTTTTGTGGCTGGCTTTTTTTGCCTCATTTTGCCATCTATTATATTTAGGATTGTCTTTGACTATCCTTTCGTAATATTATAACTAAATGTTGATTAGGAAACAGCCTTTTCAACCTGTCATGTCCTTTAAAGAGGCCCTATTATGCTTTTTGGGGTTTCCTTTTTCCTGTAGTCTGTTATATAGGTTTTAGTGCATGTAAATAGTCCGCAAAATTTAAAATATTATTTTCATTAGGTTTTGTGCAGAAATGTCAACTCCAATACAATAAATGAGGTACAAAACGAATGTCTGTAGGGAAAGAATGATGATTAAACCAAACTTTGCTAGAAGATGGATGTCTGCTCAGGTATTATAAGCAACAGGCTATAAAAAATGAAAGAAGACACCCATGTTTCAACAATGAGACCGCGGCATACTATCAATGGCTTATTTGATGACATTAAGTAATGTTTCCCATCAAGGAAAAACGTTCCCCTCAGGCACTGAGTTCTGCTGCAATTTGGCTGATTAGATGAACTAGACTGGTATTTATGGGGGGATTTTGTTTGATCTATTGGCTTCAGTGCATGAAGATGGTGGGGAAAGGGAGGGTTTGAGGGGAGGAGTGGGCCGAGGCTGGATGCATTGGTGTGCACTCTCTGGTGAAAAATACAAGTGTACGAAAACAAAGTAGAGGTAGAGGTGGCTGGAGATAAGAAAAGGAAATATGGGAGATGGTGAGAGAATTAAAAAGTGAAGAGACAAAATGAAAATGGAAGAAAAGGACAGGAGAGGAAAGTGGGTAAGGAGAGCAAGTGTTCATTCTCATTACAAGTCAGAGAGGCACAGAACAGCTGAGGCTCAGAAGCTGAGGTCTGATTGCATATTGTTGCAGAGATGCAGACCCCATCATCATAACTCACAGTTTCTCCAAGTCTTTTTACCTTTTTTTATTTTCCTAGCTCATAGTCCTTCTCCCTCCTTGATCCCTGCTTTAACTTCCCCCCTCTGCTTATGTTACCCCACATCTGTCTCACCTAAAAGTCTTCCTTTTCCCCTTCTCTCTCATTTCTATTATGTTATAGTAGGCCAGTATCCAGAATATTGATATGATGTTATGATTCATCACTCATCTTTGTTTTTTCCATCTCTCCTTTCCTGCGGATGGGACATATTTCCATACCTCCTGCTTTCTGAAACCGCTACCTCTGGTGGTCTTGTCAACTTGTGTCAGCCCTGCACCACCACCACCTCCCTGCTTTAGACAGGTTCCAAGTCAAGCCACAACCTTTTTAACACAAACCCATACTGCGCGTTGCACCCCTAACCCCTCTAGACAACATTCTTCTTCCACCTTTACAGCAGTAAAGCTTGCATAAAACAGCATGCTATTAAGAAGCCAGGCATTTGATAAACAACATGCTTCTAATATAGCCCCTTTAGCCATTTATGGTGTATAAATACGTTTCAAAACACCATTAATTAAACAGCAGCCTATCTGTGCTGCTGGGTAAAACTTTAAGGTGATCAGGCTATTAAAACAGTGCCACCAACAGAGAAGACCTAATGCACAAAGGGAGCCCACACAGGCTGCAGGTTGTCTCTCTGTCAGCCCCAAGGACAGTGAAGGCCGTAACTAAGCAGGAGTGTTTACATGCATTCCAGACAGGGCTGCATTAATTTAATATTTGGAGCAACAACTATGTAAAAACCAAACAGTGGGAAAAACATGCGACCAAGCAGGCTGCCTTCCTACAGAGCGAAGTACAATATAGGTTGGATCACACCATTGTTCACTAAAATAAGCCATATAAGCCACGTACTAAGTTCAACTTCAGTGTCTTCTTTTACGCATGGTCCTTTACCATCTTTAGCCTCTTCCTTGAGCCTACTAAAACTAGGATAAAAGCAAATAAGTTACTATAATACTGTTAGTTAGGGTTACTTTCTTTAAGGTTTCCTCCCTCAAGTTAGCTTTGGAATCTTTTAAAAATGCAACAGCCTTACAGTAACATTACCACAAGAAAAACTCTAAAGTAACCCATTACTTTATAACAAATAGCAATAACAATGAAATACCACTTTGTTTCTCTTTGAATCATTGCCTTCAATTGGAATAAGTAACTACTGTCTAATTACTGAATTTAGACTCGTAATCTCTTCCACATTGCATCCACAAACACCCCAACCATCTCTCGCTCTCTCGTACACACTCTATACACACCCAAACAACCTCGCAAGAACGCTGGCATACAAGCACACCAGTGAAACCAAATCTGCAGTGCAGCTCATATGGTTCGCAGGTTTGTCAGATTGTTAAGAGACATAACACTTATTTCTTTTCCACATCTGAAGCTTGGTTAGCGGCGAGTGCCCGTTCATCTCCAAAATAGCCTCCAACAGGGCCAGGGTTTGAAGAGAAAGGATACCAGCCCGGCCACAACTAATCATCATGTGATGAATCATTTGAGCCGAAGCCCTTAGCTGTGGCTAAAGGATCACAGATTGCAGCTCTTGTCTCTTAGGGCCTCTGAATCTTTTTGATTTATTTGGACTGTGAGTACAGGCTGTGCTTTCTGCTCTGCTGTACTGTCTTTCCACGTCCATATGTGCAAATGAAGGTGGAGTTGTGATGGTGAAAAGCGGATTAAAAAATGCAAGTAAGGGGCAAAAATAGAGAAACATGAGACCAAAAATACAACATGTGACAATGAGCTTTTAAGTGGCCATGACATCATCAGCCCAAATCCGTCTTTCAGCAAGCCTTTGAAGAAGATACACAAACAGTTAGAGTAGATCATGAATTAAACGGGAAGTGGATAGTTTTGGTATATGCAGGAATTTTCCATTTGTTCCTTATTCCTTTCTTGCCGTCCAACCTAATTGTGTGATCTTGTGTACAACATAGCACAGGTTATTTTTGAGAGAACCTACAGATTCAAGAATGATAGTTTCTCTGATGTAATTCAAGCAGCTATGACGGTCTGTAGAGTTGTATTTTTTTAATGTAAGATTGTAAGGTGAGCATATCCCCCATTAGACGCTAGCACCACCAGACAACGGCAGAAAACAAAAACTATGCAATTAGCTGTCCTCTGTTAATGATTCAGGGACACTGTGACACACGTACACACACACAATCATTCATAAATGAGTTAATCTAGAGACACAAGGTAAATGGCAGCTGGAGATGTGCTTAATGTCATAAAAAGGTCTGGCAACACAACGGCCTTTGCTGCTGTACCTTTATTGTGCACCAGTTGAGAGACGGTAGCGTTGACAGAACTGAAACCTACGGACCACTAAGTGGTAAGGTGATGCTGAGCCGCTGGCTGAAATGGAAACTGTGTGCAGGGTAAACATTTACACAGACTTGATGAGACCTCCAGCATCCGGCAAACAGCCTGGGCAATATATTCCAATCACATGTTCCACGTCTGCATGCTCCCCCATGCTGTGCGCTGACACCTACTTTGGCTCGGCGTACCCCATTTACTTAACTGCAAATGGGGCAAACACTTCAATCGTAGCTTTGGCCACACTTTGGCTGAAACAAGCTTTGCAGTAAAACTGAAAAATCTTGTCCCTGCAGATGCACTGAAGAGAAAAAGAAAATGGGAAGGAGCCGGATAGAAGAACTATCTCCAAATATTACAAATGAGAGCCTGTGTACATGATCGAAGGTTGAATTGTGGTAATTGTTTAATTGCATGAAGGAGGGAAGCTGGAGGCTACCTGGCAGCCACTGACAGACAGATGTTGTAATGGCAGGTGGGAGATTGACTAAAACAGAATTTGCAGCAACATGTAGGCCTATTTATTTTTCACCCTTAAGCTTTTCCTGAAAGATTAATTAGATAGATTTCAGTCTTAAACTGAAGTTCAGATATGTCAGTTTATTTGGGGTTTTTCATTAACTCTTTGTGGTAAGAAAATGGTATGAAAGTGAATATAGGAATATATAGCCATTCTTGTCCCTCACATTTTCCATTCTCCATTTAAAAATATGTACTTTCCCTGTACAGCATAATTTCTTCGATATGCGAGGGAAGCAACTTGATGTGATGGCTGTGTCTTATTTGTCTCCTTTTTTTTAAACATACAATGTGCGTTTGGCCCTTCATCTGGATTTGCAGCATTGGTTTCTGAGCTCACAAACCACATTAGAAGATTTAATCAGAGACACAGAAAATTGGACAGCTATTTAACATCTTCCCTCCCTGAAGTAAGACTGCTAACACATAATCGTATTGATAAAAGAAAGCAGTACCATCAAACTGAATATTAAAACGGGACAGATTAGATAGCTATTACTGAAGAGACTTAGAGAGTCTTGCAAATTGTTAGAAACTCTAAATATTACAAATGTTATATCCATGAAATCTCATCTCTGCTGTCAAAAGTTAGTCTCAAGAGGGTTCAAAAACACTGGCCTCAGTCGCTCATGAAAGGAAATATTAAAAAGTATCTCAATATTCCTATTGGCTGAAAAAAGGCTGTTGAAAATATACTGTCTGTCAGTGAAGAAAGCATGGATGATGCCTTTGTTCTGCATGATGAGCTCTCTCAGTATTACTCAGTACGTGATGACTGAGTACTGGCTCAGGCTTTTGTTGGCAGGGAAGACACTTAAAGGTTCGTAAATGGAAGAACGCTGAAGAAAAGGGAAGTCTGAAAGAGTTAATCAAAGAGCTATAGTATAATATAAGGCACAGTCAGAGTATAAGGAACACTTCACTGAAATGTTGTCGAACCATGCGAGGTTTGACTTCACCTGTCAGGCAAAGCTTGAGTTGATGAGGGTATTAAAGAAAATGACTAAATGCATGTGCAAGGTGTGTGTGGACATGTCTGAATAACAACCTAGGGTACACAAATATTTTATTCTACAAAAGAGGATATCACTTAAGATTTGCCAATACTCTATAAAGCCTATAAAGTCTTTATTGCTCATTGCGTTCTGACCTTCACAATAAAGGTCCTACACATATACACTGCATCACTGCTTACCAGAGAACATTTGGAAGCAACAAAATAGCTTGGAGTGGTTATCCAGGTAGTGGAAATGACAGGCGACTGAGGAGTCAAACAAGGCCAAGAGAGAGGGTAACATAAACGACTGTCGCTTCTTAGCTAGAGTCATTCTCAAAACCTGCTTCCTATTACCGTTTTTTGCTCCATCTTTATCATAAGACTGGGATAAAGGTTTCTGATTTAAATTGTGATGCGAAAGTTTTTTGGGCTGTTAGTGGATACTATGTGTTCAACAATTTATAAAAGATAGACTTTCTTAGATGGTATTCTTCATATAAAAATCAACACACAAAATATGGTATCACCATCTCAGTGTGCAGGTTGATTAGAAACAAAGTAACAGCGCCTTTGAATTTTTAAAATAGTTTTAGGCAAAAGAAAATATTCCCCCTGGATTTTTCTATCCTACCTCTAATATTTATGTGTTTGCCGTAAGAGCTCAAGATTCCCTCAGTAAGGCTTTGTGGTTGGGGTCACGGGGTCAGACTTACAGCCCAGGTCTGTGATGAAGAGGCTGAGGTATTAAAAAAAGGTATTAAACCTCAGCAAAAAAAGAAGGGGGGTTGGAGGGCTATCTGATATGGGGCTTCCTCTAATCAGCCAGAGGCTCCACCCCCCTCGGGCAAACAGGATGCAGAAAGCCATAGAAATCACTCCTTTATACACTTGGAAAAAAGAACGAGCAATAGAGAGAATGAAAGAGAGACGGAAAGAGGGTGGGGGCCGGTAAGACAGCCACGGGCATCTAAATGAACACAAACCAGATGCAGAACATGGTGAACACGTGTGAGAACATAAAACAGGAGTGTGTGGATAAGTGCTTTTAGTTATATGTTTACTGCACATGGATGACAGGTCTGATGATAACGGTTTGGTGTGTGTGTGTGTGTGTGTGTGTGTGTGTGTGTGTGTGTGTGTGTGTGTGTGTGTGTGTGTGTGTGTGTGTGTGTGTGTGTGTGTGTGTGTGTGTGTACTTTTGTCTTTGTGAAGGCCTGTTTGACTTTGAGACAGAGGGAAACAAGTTTGTCATGGTGATTTGAGGGGTTAGGTTTGTGTAATGGCTCAGGTAAGAGTCCCTCAGTGACAGAGTAAGTTACCAACATTGATTTGTTCCAACATTATTTTCAGTTTTCCAAAACGTAGACCTACCTCTTCAATGAGTATTCGCTATGCACTGTCACTCTCCATCTATCCTCTCAATCATTCTCTATTTTTTTAATCTCAAATAAATTGTCATTTGCTAGAAACTTGTGGCACTTCTGAAACCTGAAAGCCTGTCAGATGCATTGGATCGACTGTAGAACTTGAGACATGTTGAGGATATATTCTCATAGGCTCCTATTTGATCTACCTCTGAATACTCAACTGAAACAAACCTAAAGCACAGAATCACAAAGAAAGTAAAGTGATACCAAGTCTAAATAAAATAAAAAAGGGCAGAGGTGAAAATGCTTTCCTAAGTATTTCCTATTTTTCATTAAAGATAAAATGTAATTAATAAAGAAGGCACAGTCTCTAAACACGCATAGGACGGTAAAAACAAACTATATAACTTTTGTTTCTTTAACTCTATAAACCAAATAACCAAAATCTAAGTAAAGTGAAGCATCTTTTTTTATCTTTATGCAAGTTGCAGTACATGTCTACTTTTTTGACACTACTGAACCTTGATAGACTGTAAAGCCTTCCATAGTTTTCTGAGTTTTTCTAAATCCCAATTCCCCCAAGGATGTTTGAGTGGCACAGAGCCTAACATCAAGCAAAATAGCACCCGGTTTATTCTAATGTGAAGTTTGAGCCTAGTCTTGCCTGCCCTTTGATATGTTGCAGAAAAAAGTGTTTGCTGAGTGATGTAGAGCATGAATGGAGGCCATGAGGCCAACTGCTCCTAACGGCTGCTGCTTCAGTCCTTGTTGTGGTTCTTGACACTGGACCAGAGAAGATCTGAGCCGCGATGACACAGCAGAAGAAACAGACTGATATGCGAAGTCCAATTATGTTTTTTTTTCCACGAGCTGTTACTGTCTCCCAATTTTTCTTAGAGGCTGGCTGACAATGATATCACTGGAAAAATAAGAGCTACCAAGTCACCAGACAAATCTCCTGATGAGTGCAGGGAAACGAGCTGCCATTACAGTGGTTGAGTGCTTTGAACAGAGGGTGTGGTGTTTTCTACCAACCAGCGAGCCAAACAACCACCGGGCCCCACCCTTCACCCGTCCTGAGAGGCCCTTGGTAATGGCGCTCAAGAGTGTTTGAAATAGTTGGAAGGATGACACACGCAAGGAAAAGAATGGCAGAGCCAAAGTAGCATGAAATAAACTGGCCGCGGGGAGAGACAGAGACCAGAGAGCAATTTGTTTCCCCTTCTGCGAATTACAGGCCGGAGCCAGCCACTGTCTCTAAATGGGAACCAGCTCGAATCTGCCTAGACACCACTATTTGGGCACAGTAAGTGATTTGAGTAGAGGAAAACACCAGCCAAAACCCCACATCTCCTCTGGGCTATGAAGCTTGCCTGAGAATTCTTGGGTGTTCCTTTTAAAACAATCCCTGAAAAGTCTTATATAAGAGTACAGTGGAAATAGCTAATAGGGTGTCAGACCCTGTCAGACAGGCGTCTGCTTTGTTTAAGCAGTATCATATTTGTATGCGCAGCCACGTGTCATCCCATTATTTTGTCAGACAAAAGATGTGTGCGCACACATAAAATATTCCTAGAGTTTCATTTGATTATTGCTCAATCACAGTAAATTGTAATAGATAAACCGTTTCTGGCTCTTGGTGACGACACGTCCCCAAGATTTCTGCAAAAACTCCATAGATAAAGGAACTTGGACACAGTAACTTGGTATAATAATACAAAAAAATGTTCTTATCCTGACTGCTTTTACTTTTTTTGATACTGCATGCTGGTGCAAGGGTTTCAGGACACAAAATATGACTGAACAAACTTGTTGTGATTTGCTTGCTTCAACTTAATGGCCACCTGAATCAAGTTACATTGTTAGATAATTTAACAGGGGACGTTCCTTTGCAAAGTAACTTAAGTTTAGACCATGAGGCAGCTACTTAGGCAAGAGCACTTTTCTTTCAAAGATGGAACTGCACAAGTTATCAGAATAGAAATAAAATCATGAACATCTCAACAAAGTAGCTTTGTGTGGACTTTATTTTCAATACTGGAAAATTGATGAGTGAGACATTTTTTTCTTGAGATCACTCATGAGAACAAATGTTTCCATTCGGGAGGTTCGTACACAAGTCACATTGTTCTAATCCAGTATTAAGCACTTGCTTATGTTGCCTATGATTACACTTTAGCATTTGACAACTATAAATAAATAATCTCCTCAGAAAACTGCCAGAACAATCTCCACATTGTATGCTGTGGCCCTCGGGCCTTCTTCCTCTTTCAAAATATAAACCTTGTTCAGCTGCTTTGACCCCAAAAACCATTAATATCACTTTAAATTTGCAAAGTTCATTTTGCTTTTTATTCCCTGTGGGATGGATTTTCAACCAGTTTCAAAGCCATTTTCATAAGATTTTAATTCATGCATGGATGGAAAAGTGATGATGTCCCTAATCTTGTCTTTGAGGTTAAAAAGCTCATTCCATTGAAAGAACATTAAAGTTGTTTCGTATGAGGTTCTTTTGCGTTAGACAACGTTCTCTGTCCTTTTTTCCACACACATGACGAAACCTGTTTGCTGTGGCATTAGGGTATTAGTTGAGTCATTGGCTGGACAGACCAACAGAAACCCAGTTCTGCTGAGTGAGCATATCACTCGACACATCATGCATTGCAATATAATTAAAATAAAATATTATACAAACAAAGCGTGTGCACACGTGCAAACACATGCATACACGTCATGGTTCTGGCTGATCGAACAGCCCACCCTGAGTGCTGTCTACACAAGCATGACAGAAACAGTGGTCCCTGTCAACAAGCCACACAAACAAATTCAGTGTATTAAAAAGGGTCCCCATGAGTCTTTACCTTAAACTGCATGGGGTCTATTCCTGCATGTGGATGCGACAAGCATGAGCAGCACTTTACTTCAGGCAGACTTCAACCAAACAGTCTGTTGGTTTGGTTTTCCACTCACATCTTCCGCCCCTGTGGCCACTTAGCTCATCTTGTCCTCTGGAAAGAGATACTCATTCAAATGGATTAATCACCAGTGGGGTCCACTTTGAAGAAGTGCACAGAGGCGAAATGAAGGGGTACAGTAGAAAAACGGTTGGAGGAAAATGTATGTGAGGGGATAAGATGCTATGACGTGGCCAAGGCAGCAGGGAGGACTTCAATAGAAGCTGTTGGCACGACTACGAGGCTTAAGATTCTTGGCATCGCCTGCATGTCTTCAGGGGGCCATCTTTGCGTGCCCACCATATTAAGGTGGGCCAAGACCCCTCAGAATTCAGCCCATATGCTCCCCCTCTCCCTACCCAGCAGCACCCTGTGCTTCAGCCAAAGCACACAATCTGTGCCGATTACAGGCCTCCCCCCCTCATCTTTGATAGTGGCCTCATCTGAAATATGCATGTGTCTGGTCGTCTCTGCTCTATAATAACTCAGCTGTACCTCAAACCTCACCCGTCTTTGCCTTTACCTTTTTTGATCCTCGACATATTACCGCAAACGTGTCCAGCAGCTTTGAAGCAGCTCAGATGTTAGAACACACAACAAAGTCACCTTGTGGTGCTGTATTTTTTAAATCATATTTACAAGAAAGGAGCATTTCATCATTGATTTTTCACAGGGTGGTGTCACAGTACAAACCATTTTTCCATGCTTGCTTTTCAAATCAGGTTTCCATGTTGGCTGGCGTTACATCCATCATTCAGCAGGAGTGTGTCACCACCACGTATGGCCAGGCTGCTCCATGCCAGGCCAAAGCCAGGGCCAGAAAGATAGCTGCAGTTTGTCTATGGTGCCTACTAGCTATATTTGACATTCTTGGCTTGTTGCGGGGACGAGTGCAGCTGCAGACGACCCAGTCCACAGCGTGCTTCTGATGGCTGTTTATTCAGTCATAGTGCCCCATTAATGGGCGGCCACATGTAACCAGGACGAGCCAGACATGCACTGTGTTGGCCACGTCTCTGAATATACTGATGCACCATACTAATTTGTTTTGCCAAAAAATGATTTAGAGTTTACAGAAAATATACTGAATAATTGAAAAATTGAAATCACAATTTCCCAGTGGTCTTGTTGTCCATGTCTATAAATACCTTTTTCCAACCAACAGTCCAAAACATAAAGATATAATATTTGTAGTGAACTGACAAAAGCAGCACAACGTCACATTCGAGAAGGAGGAACAAGTATAAAGCCTTTTTGCTTCATAGATATCTTCTGAAATGTTCAAAATGGTTAATTGTTTTTACTTTTAACAACAACAACATCGACATATTCAAATTAACATGTGCCTTGCATTCAGGCACCAAACTACTTATCTTTTGGGGATAACAGATGTCTAAACATGAATGGAGACTCTGTAGGCAATGGGACAAAATTGGAAGCATTCCGTTTTCCGTCTGTATTGACCACACAAGTTTGAGTTGGCTTGAGAGGGTAATTGCACGTAAAAAGTCTACAGTATGTATTTCTTACCGCAATCTTGGAACCAATTGGCTATTATCTGATGACTCTTTAGCCGAATATAAACTACTATAAACTATAAACTACTTTTGAAAGACTTTGGACCTAGACATTATCGTTTCTCAACACCAAAATAAATATAGTAGCTCAAGCTTGCAACGAAAAGGAAATGCTGGCGGATTATAGCTGCAGTTTTCCTTATTTCCTGTATTATGCATGAATGGGTTTATTGATCACATTTCAAAAGCATTATGGAAGAATATTCACCACCTTAGAAACTCTGGGGGACATGTTTACTCATAATTGAATTCTATTACAGTGCAAACAGCCAGAGTAATACCAAAGAAAAGTATGACAAATATACTGTGTCCAACAAACCAAATACCAGTTCTCTGTTCCTGGGATTGTTGTTTATCTCTGTTGAACATAGCAACGCAAGACGTGTTTGGAGATGATGATGATGATGATGATGATGATGATGATGATGATGATGATGATGATGATGGTGGCATAATAGACTCCAAGGACAACAAACTGCTTTACAAAAGCGAAGTTGAAAAGGGCTAATGAGTAACTGCAGGTCAAACATTGGGGAAATATGGGCCAGGCCCTGGTTCCTGCTTTCTGCCGTGCCATGTTGAAATACTTGCTTTGCTTTAACGTGCTTTCATTAGACCTTGAGTGGTCATTAATCATGGCATTCCCTGTCGGACAAGCCTCTGTAAAAAAGGGAGAAACTAAATTATGGTTTATAGAAAGAAGAACTTGCATTATAAAAGAGGCAAGCACACAAATGCGTGCAAGAGCGGATAAATACACAGTACAAACTCAGAAATATACTGACTGATCACATATTGCACTGAAATATCTTTGCTTATTATTTACAGCACAAAGCCTTTTCAAATGAATAGAAAAAAGATCGTTCCATTTGTGACAAACATCCAACTTATTTGATGGGAAATGTTCTGGCTTTACTCTCCTGGGGAAGTTTCTCTAACTCCTCAAACCAAATGCTACAAAATCTACCCATTCAATGAGACATAATCAGTTCTGACTACAGTTACGACAACATCTAGAAAAGGCTAGACTTTATAGATTCTGACACTGAGAAATTCTCCAAAAATCTAAGTATTTCTTTGGGAGAACAAGTCTGCGCTCATGCTGACACTGCACCCTATTTACATTTCAAACACTGTGTTAAGTCTGACGTCAATCGGGAACAAACTTTTTTTATGCCAAACCTGATAAAAGTCAGGGTTTTCTTTTTTCACACTACACCCACGTCCACCGCATTCTCTAATGTTAAATTGTCAATTAAACTTTTATGCTCCGACGATAGAAAAAGCCACAAATCTTCAGCTCCATCTTTTATTCATCTGGCCTAGTTTGTGAGATACTTAAAGACTTGTGGTATACAGTAAGCTGTGCATTCATCACTCAAGCCATATTTCTTACAGTCTTCAGTTATATCTTTAATGTCCACTGATTGGCTGACCTCTTTTAGGGTGAGGTGCTACATTTAGGTCACCTTGTGTGCCGTATGTGTTTGGGTGTGGGTGGGGGTCCTCTGAAATGGAACAGAACCAGTTAAAGACTCCAGACACAAGAGATGGGAAAGAATCCAAAGAAGAAAAAAATCCCACTGTGGGTTTGGGAGTCACACAACATCAATTCAGAGCAGAATCAGCTTCAAAGCTGATACCTCACAGCTCATTTACCTCCACGTCATTTTTCATTCAAGGAATCCATGACAGGCAGCGAGGAACATGCACGAAACAAACTCACAGATGGACACCCTTTGGCATTAAAAGGAATTTAAATGTACTCAAACAGTATTCATTTACCTTTTCCAAACGTTTATAACAGCCAGCTGTCAAATAGCACTATATAATTTTAAATTACGCTATTCAGATTCAACCGACCGTAACACTGATAATGAAAAATGTGTAAATAACCATGTTAGAAACTTGGGGGCTTTTATACTGTGTGAGAGTTTCTGTGGAAAGTCTGCTAAATCTCTTGAAAATGAAAACACATTTGCAACTTTGGTGGGTAGAAAAGAAGAAAAGTTTGTTCATACTTATTGGCACAGTAGGCCACAGGAAACAGAAACTGAGAAGTTCAAATTCCCTATTTGGAATCTACCCCGAAAGCCCATATCCATCCTTTATATTGTACCATAAAAATCAGACTGGGAAATAAAATCCAGAAGCGTTTTTCGAGAGGAATTTGAGAGCACAGCTGAAAAAAATGTTCCGTTTTATTCATTCGTTTCCCCCCCCTTTGAAACAGGAACATAAAATCTTTATCACACTTTAAAATAGAGAGACACATATGCACATCATAGGAGTGCGGTTAATACCTCAGGGAGCTTCTGTAACCTTTCAACCCATATAAGATGACAAGAAAAATATGTCTACTGTTAGCATATAGAGCATATGTAAAAATATATAGGTTTCCTCCATCAGGATATTTCAGATAAGATCAGCTAGTTGAAGTTTTCAAACAAAAACTGTTAAAAAATAGAATTTCCAGAGAAAAAAAGTACTTTTTGCTGGCCCTGTCATTTGTGGCAAACCCCATTCTCCAAACACGTTAAACAAAACTCCATGAATCGTCTGCAAATTCCATTTGCCTCAGCTCTAACTCATGGCAATATAACACATTAGTGAAAAGTCTCCAATGGGACGGATCAAAAGGAAACCCTGGAGGGCTCATGTTTTAGAACAAGGTGCATTAAATCCCCTTTTTTGTCCATTGCCTATCCATTGGCGATGTTACTAAGCTTATGCGGCATATTTTAGTGTATTTTACACATGTGAGAGTGTGCTTTCATAGGTGAGTGTATGTGTATGAGAAGAAAGGGTTCACAGACGTTCTTCATGGCCATGACATTTCGTCCTCTAAAACTGTAGGCCATACATTACTGGCACCATTAAAACCTGCAATGAAACTCAGGAGATGATCCAACAGTGTAACATCGAGGCCACCCAGCAGAAATACCTCTTTTAATGATGAGAATGGAAGAAAAAGAATGATGAAACTGCCATTGGGTTTTAGAGCATGCAGCGCCTTTGATACAGGCCAGTCGACTGTAGCGCAAACTGAAAGATCCCATTTTGCTCTAAGGAGAAAATAATGCAAACCAGCCACAGGAAGGAGGGAAGGGCAGGGAGGGATGGCGGGTTCACATACGTTTTTACGGAGATGTGCCACAGCCGAGAGAGCCGTCCATGCTCCGGTGTGATGAAGACATGGAGATGTGGTACGGAATCTGGGAAGCGTCAGTGATGAGGAGCGGATACAGGGACGCCACCCGATTCATCTCTATTCACTGCTGCTCACCTCGCCTTTGAACTGTCATTTGACTGGATGGAGTCTGTGTATGTGTTGCCCCAGCACAGTGGGTCTGTGTCTACAGTTTGTGTGTGTGTCCTGTGAGTGTAACCAGGCATCTTAATTTGATAACGATGTCACAGTTCATTTTTATATCCTTCTATTGTTAGTAACCGACCAGGTACTTTTTGTTAAACCCATTTTTATTTAGTAATCATTGTTATATTAATAAAATAAAATATTGCAATACAATATTTAGTAATATTAGATTAGAATTTGACTAGTGCAAATGCGATCAATTGACAATTTATTTTTACTAACAGAAATGTTATAATTGATTAATAGTTAACAAAATGGTCAACTTTCACCATTACAGGGTTAGGGTTATATTAGAATCCAAGATTTATTTGCTCAGTTTTCATTTTTATAATCTTGTTTTTTTATAAGTTCTGCAACTGTTCCTGTAGTGAAATATTGATATGGATTGAGTGAGTAATTCTCTCTCTCTCTGTGTTAAAATTCAATGGACATCAAGATAATAACGTCGTCTGAGTTTCACCGAATCAAAACGTACATATTGTTTGTTCACATTTATCAATTGCAGCAATTTCCTCTTGGTTAAAGTGTTACATGTTCAAATGTGTAAGTGGACTACTTCTCGGTCTTTATTGCTTGATATACAGTCCTCGCAATCTAGGAAATTATGCTCATTTAAGTCCCTCTGGAGTAGAACCCAGCTCTGATGTAGTGGTGCAGTATGTCTGAACAGCAGTGTCTGCTGCCAGTTAGATGATGATGATGTGTGAGTTGGATCAGTAGTTAGAGCGAGTGATGATCCCTGTGAACCATAATGGCCTCTTTCTTTCCCCCTGGACCCCACTGAACAGGAGCCTAATGATCTCTGAGACCAGATGAGACATCACTCTGGAGTCTCGTGTGTCTGATCACACAAACACACACGTCAGCAAACACGCCAGCAAAACACACAATTAGAAGCACATGTGCATGAACACACAACGGAAAGCTCACATCATAAGGGTAGCGAGGACGTGGACTTGGATATTTTGTACATGGCCATTTTAGGTTGCATAACTCAAATCCGACAACTAATGGTCCCGCCTTGTTTTGCTGAAATGATCAGCATCAGTGGTGAGCAAAGGTCTGAAGCGCTAGTAAAGTAGGGGATAGAATTTTAGGGGTCCAGTGGTTTGACAAGTGCCCGACTCCAGACATCCACCGTCTGTCTGCTCATCCGCTCCCAAGGATGTCACTCCATTCATCATCCTGCTGCACGCCACACAGCTACGCTTAGCCGCATTCTTCGGTTACAATCAGGCTTTCATACTCATCCTCTGATGACTAAGCCAGACACTGGAACAGACAGTAGCTCTCAGTGGAAGGAGATTCGAGGAGTCTGATACCCTACCCTGCGACAATCTGCCAATCCATGAATGTAAATCTATATCTACAAAGAGAATTTGTTAACTGGTTAATCGGGGTTTATCTAAAATTACTGTGAACAAGTTTTATTGACACAATAGCCCCAGCAAGACAGCGAAGGTCTTTTGATAAACAGGACATGAGATGAGTTTTGAAAAGAAAGGGAAAAAAAAGTTTTGAAAAGCAGGTTTATGACTCAACATTAATGGAAGTTGGATTGATTTCCAGCTGTTTATACGATAAAATGATCTAAAAAATGTTCCATTCTATAAAAGAAGATGGATGTCTAGTCAGTCCCAGGGCTGTTTTTAGTCTATTTAACTATGTGATTCTCAGCAGTGAACCCACAACATCAAAACAGCTTAAGGATGTGTTTCCCTGCTTGACAGAATAAATCATTTATTGCACTGCTGCAGTAACTGAGGGAAAACCGTGATTTGGACGGATTGTTTCCCATCGCATCCAGACCTACAGTAAGTACAGTTGGATCACAATGGAAGATTTGTTTTAACTAGCATATGCTTTTAACAATTTTTGACAAGTATTTGCTCACTGGAGGGAGACTCGTTTATGAGGACATGGGTGCACACTCCTTTCCAAACATTAATTGTGCTCACAAGATACGTTTTCTTACATTTGAAGCTTGGGTCTGCTCTTAAAGCATACAGTATGGCTTCTCGTGGTTCTCTCAGGTCTCCTGTTATAACATAACCACTTGACTTGACTGCCCAAATCTGACAACACGCAATACCTCCAAGCTCCAAGAACAATGAGTTCTTACTTCTCTGGGTGTTGTTTATCTGAAGTTGTGTAGTCCTGGAACTAAAGGCAGTCGTTCAAACCACTGGCGCTCTGCAAATGATTCCCTGAAAGATCTTTGAAATAATTTCCTCATGTAATCCCTGTCTCTTTAAAAGTTCATTTATGGATTTTTAGCCATGTCCTTGTTTAGGTGGATGTATTGGTTTGTTGCCATGTCTTGTGTTGGGGATGCTGTCTGTCGTTATGGGTTTTATTACTTTCTGATTGCATTGATGGAGTGCCATCAAACATTTAAAGGCCCCAAATATGTGTGTGTGTGTGTCTGTGTGTGTTAATATTCGAGGGAAGGAGTGATTTGTCTCTTTGTTACTTTATGTATAGATTATTCTGCATTTTATATATTTTTTTATTCATGTATTTGGTTGTTGTCAACTTTAAAAAACAAGTTGCGCTTGATGTTGTAGACTTTATATTTTTTCGGCAGTAGTGCCTGCTGAGTGCTTGCCGACCTCTACCTTACTTTGTTGCACCTCGATTTTGAATTGTGGTTGCCATACAAACAGTACAACTTAAAGTAATTATTCGAAGTTCCCTTTGGATATAAACTGGGAGGTCTTTTTGGCAGACCAAAAATCAGATTTTGTACTGAGCTACAGACCACTCCCCATGGAAGGCAGAAGAAAACCAGACATCTTTTCCTTTTTTCCATCATCTATTGACAGGAAAGATGACATCAGTCAATGGCAGAAGAGCAAAAAAACACTGTCCAAATGTGTGGACATTAAACATGCCTCCCCTGTTATTAATACAAGTATAAAAATGAAATGTCAGCGGTTTTCCTTTATTAAGTAGCAAGGAAATAGAAAAACTGAGGAGAGCGAAAATCCACCTTTTCGATAAATCATTTTAAAAACATGTCATCTGAAATTATTGTTAAACCATTTTAATGAGAGCTTAGGTAAGAAAATCCTTTTATGAAATACCTGCTGTGGTTTAGCTCTTTTGCACGGTAAATGGAGAGGGAAGCTGAATCCCTCTACCTGTCATATTAGGAGCCCTCAAAGCTCTCAGGATGTGTTTCTCAGAAGGTGATTCTAAGTTACAGAGCCAGCGAGCCTCCCGCAGACAAACCCAAACAAGAGAGAGATTTACAGATACCCCCTAAGCTTGGATGAAATTCACACATGGGAATATAATAAAGAGGCTGGAGATAAGATTACTTCGCTCACCACTGATCGAAGGATTAGAGAAACAGGTCTGGGTTTTGAAGTCTTATGCTGCTTTTCTCAGAATCGGCTCACCATGACAGCCTTTGGGGAAATATCTGTGTTGGATCACCAAAAATTGAGCTCTGACATTTCCTATCAAGAGGTTTAATTGATTGATTCTTTCGGAAGACAAGCCTAGAATTCTCCAAAGGATGCACATGTTGAGTTTATTCTATGCAGCAGCACTCAATATGACAAGAACGCAGTGATGAAAGATGTGCTGAGTGTGGAAAAAAAACACCAGAGGAGTGCAGAGTAGGTCAACAGCTCCCCGGGATCTCCTCAGGAATTCCTTTTACGTAGACATTTTTGTTCCGAGTCTTATTTACCTATGATTATTCATATAGTGAACCTCAGTGGTAGGGAGTGGGTGTGTAGGGAGTTGGGTATAAAGTGAAAAACAAGAGTACAAAAATGGAAATAATTACCAGCTTTGGCTTTATAGGAAAAAAGGGAAATCCACAGTAGAATTCCTCGACTGGAAACTTTGCTAACGGGGTTGTTCTGTAATTAGGGAATTTGCAGTAGAGGACGTGTCTCCAAGAACATTGAAAAAATAAAACACCTTTTCCTGGCTTCACTTTTATCATTGCTTACTCTACTCCTAACCACTATACCTCGAATATTAATATCAGTGGCATGAATGATAGATTGTTGACCATTGAGACCAAACATTATATTCTTATAAGGTTTACAATCTCACATTTGAAAAAAACGAAATATAAACGCACTTAATTACTGAATATTGTTGTAGTGGGTCCCGTGAATTTGGTTTTTAATGCACAATATGAAGATTTATTCCGAATCATAATCCTAGTAAACATTAAAAGGGCCCTATAAAATGCTCATTATCAGGTTCAAATGACATGTTTACCTGCTTACATGTTCAAATAGAGAAACTCCCTCTGGAGGGAACTGTCGGATTTTAGCCTCTGCAGACCATTGACATGCACAAAAACTGTTTTACTAGTCCGTATATTAAAAAAAATAAAGCAGTATTAGAACAGTAATGCACAACATTCCAACATATTTCCTTAATGGCACCCTTAAAGTTTGTTACAAAATGCACAACATGACTGATTTATTTAGAAAAATAATTATACTTGACATAAAGTTAAGTAGTGTATGGTATTAGGCGAGCTATAAGGCTGTCCCCACTGACTATTCTATGTATTTATGCATTTCCCATTTACATATATATTTTGTTTGGTCTTCTGTGTGCATGTGATGCATTCTATAGGACATATTGTTCCAACCATTGTTTATGTCAACAGATTAAATGCCAGAATCAGAACCTTCTTTTGAGCCATTGAATGGAAAACTCATGCCAAAGCTAGTAAAGAGTCAGTGAGCCTGTGGCAGGTGGAAACAGTGGAAAGCACTTAGCCTCCGTCGTCATAGCGATGTGCCAGCGCATTAGCTGTTGACATCTGAATAACAGTAATAGAGGAGACTTCCAGACGCAGCATTATAGCTGTCTGAGGTATAATACATACAGTATCTAGGATCAATTGTCTCTTTCTTTGCCCTGTACACCGGTTCCACTTACTTTTCCCTCTCTATGTACTTTCTCTTCACCATTATCACCTTTCTCTTTGCTTCCTCTTGTCTGGTACTGGGATAAAGGTCTGGCTCCAATTTCAAATGTCAAAAAAAGTGGATAAATGCTTTGTGAAAGTGATGTTCACCCCATGACAACTTCTAATACGATGATTTATCGCAGCTAAACGTGTATTCTGGATTACAGGAATGTGGGTTGGCCTGACTCGGAGTCCCTGTCGACCCGACTTTCTGTATTCTTTTGCTGATGAAATAAAGATCTAATACCTTATCGATTGCCTGCGTGCATGTGCACAAAGGAAATACCTGGTATGAAAGAATCCGCAACAACTGCAGACAATACAATTATCAATCATTGAAGGGAAATGCCCCAAATATCTGTGGGTTTGGCATAATAGACACATTTATCCGAGTCTTGCCAACACGCCAGCCAATGTTGGGATCTCCATTCATTCTCTATTAAAAACCACACCATTCTTTAGCAGTTGATGAAAAGCAAATGTAAAATGGCAAGGGGAATGTGGCTACTGTTGAGCTATTAGGTATTTATGGTATTATATTTAATGTTAAAGTTCTACTGAAATGATCTTTATGACTCAGGACAGGTATGAAGTTGTGAGGTGGGAGCTTCTGTCCTTTTGGAAATATATTTTAAAAAACCATAATAACTTTCAAGCCCTTCATTCTGAGTGGGATGCATTTATTGAATGTCTTCATGTCCATCTTGTCCTTAGATTTACTCAGATACAGATACAGTGGTATGCAAAAGTTTGGGCACCCCTCTGAGATTTCATGACAATTTGCTTTTCCTTTATAATAGAAGATCACAGCAACAACATTTGTTTTCCTACAAAGATGTAGACGTTTTAGTGTTTTCCAGACCAAAATTCTTAGGGTAGCATTACATAGTTTTATTATAATAAAATAAAATGCAAAAAATGGGATGTGCAAAAGTTTGGGCACCCTTATAAATAGCATTCATTTCAACACCTGTACGGATTTATAGCTGACAGGTTGCTGCACAAAATTGCTTTGATTAGCTCATTAGACCTTCAATTACAAAGACAGGTGGAACCAATCATGAAAAAGGCTATTTAACATAGGTAATAGCTGGCTGTGCCTGGCCTAGGTTCTTTCTTAGGGAGTGGCAAGATGGGGACCTCAAAACAACTCTCCACTGACCTGAAAGCTAAGATAATCCAACATTATAAATTAGGAGAAGGGTACAAAAAATTATCTGACAGGTTTAAACTGTCTGTCTCCACAGTCAGAAACGTAGTTGTGAAATGGAAGGCCACAGGAACAGTCCGTGTGAAGGAAAGATGTGGTAGGCCGACAAAAATAGGGGAAAGGCACAGGCGAAGGATGGTGAAAATGGTCACAGAGAAGCCACAGACCACCTCCAGAGAACTTCAACATCTGGCTGCTGATGGTGTAGTTGTTCACCGTTCCACAATCCAGCGTACTTTGCACCAGGAAGAGCTCATTGGAAGGGTGATGTGCAAAAAGCCTTTCCTGAGTGTTAATCACAAGAAGAGTCGCATGAGGTATGCAAAAGCACATCTGGACAAGCCAGAAGCATTTTGGAACAAAATACTGTGGTCAGATGAGACCAAGATTGAGTTATTTGGTCATAACATGAACAGGTATGCATGGCGAAAAAAACACACTGCATTCAATGAAAAGAACTTGTTGCCCACTGTAAAATTTGGTGGAGGATCTATCATGTTATGGGGCTGTGTGGCTAGCACAGGTACTGGAAAACTTGTTAAAGTTGAGGGCCACATGAATTCCTTACAGTACCAGGAGATTCTTGACAAGAATGTTCTAGAGTCAGTCACAAAGTTGAAGCTACGCCGGGGTTGGATTTTTCAGCAGGACAATGATCCTAAGCACCGATCAAAATCCACCAAGGAATTCATGCAGAAGCACAGGTACAATGTTCTGGAATGGCCATCCCAGTCCCCAGACCTTAACATCATTGAAAATGTATGGATTTATTTGAAGAAGGCTGTCCATGCACGGAGGCCAAGAAACCTGACTGAACTGGAGACGTTTTGTGTGGAAGAATGGGCCAAAATACCACCTGCCAGGCTTAAGGGACTTGTCTGTGGCTACAGGAGGCGTCTACAGGCCGTTATTGCAGCAAAAGGAGGCAATACTAAATATTAATGGAATTATTTCTTAGGGGTGCCCAAATTTATGCACATGCCTATTTTTGTTTGAATGCACATAAACATGTTTCTGTTTGACCAATAAAAGTTATTTCACTACTGAGATGTTTCTGTTACCATAAGGTATAACATATGTTAAAATGAAGTTGCTGCTTCAAAAGCTCAGCAAGTGACAAACTGATGCAGTGGTTTTCCTAAGGGGTGCCCAAACTTTTGCATACCACTGTATGATAGTGTCCTTAATGTTTGCAGTGAAGTTGATCCTTTTCACCTACTTTGGGGGAAATGCCCCCCCTTTTCTTCAGTGATGCTAATTATGTCCATCAATTGTGATAACTTGGAGGTTCCTCCTTATTCAAGCTTTTAGGTGTCACAAGTAGTTTTGAGCAAACATGGTTTGCATCTTCATACCTGTCCTGAGTCATAAAGATGATTTCAGTAGAACCTACAAATTAAATATAATACCATAAATACCTAATAGCTCAACAGTAGCCACATTCCCCTTGCCATTTTACATTTGCTTTTCATCAACTGCTAAAGAATGGTGCGGTTTTTAATAGAGAATGAATTAGATCCCAACATTGGCTGGTGTGTTGGCAAGATGGTTTGCTCATTACTCAACATCTGTAATCAAAACATGGTTTGCTCATTACTCAACATCTGTAATCAATAAAAAAAAACAATGGTTAAAAAATACATTTTCACCAAGTATGGTATAATATGGTCTTTTAAAATGAAGAGAATAGAATGGTTAGCCTGTCCACGCAAAGTCTGTCTCCAATATTGTTGCTTAGTGCATTACTTTGAGCTGTAGATGTGTGTTGTGTTTTGTACAGAGCATGTCAATGGTCTTTCTACCTATCAAAGCTGGTTTCAGTGAGCACTGTATGAAGAACCAGATCGCACCCTGCCTCCCCGAGTCCAGCTGACCCTCTTTCTTCCTGTTCAACCGGGTCCCGGAGCCACCGTTTCCTGTGTGGGCTTATCAGGCTGATAAGAGCTGGTGCCTCCTTCCAGGGAACTGTGGTGCTGTCAGGCCCTGAGGGCTGCCTCTCAGGGCTTATCTCGCCTTTACCCAGCAGCACAGAGCCAGACCAAAGGCCAGCCAGGTGGGCATCCCTGTGAGGAGTGTCAGCCGAATGCCAACCCACACACACAGACAAACACAAACACACACACACACACCTCAGCCGCTAGCCCCGGGCTTTTCTTTCATCACTATCTAAACTTGGCAGCAAGGGTCAGAGTACAACATGAAGCGTATATTCGTGATATATAGGAGGATAGTGACAAGCTCAGGACGTTGCTCCCTCACAGTTCTTCTTTGTCTCTTTCACTGTTTGTAACTTTTTTGTTGCTGCTATAATTCATCGAGTAGCCCAAGTTACAATAAACAGGTCTTCCTTCTCACACCTCTAAACTAGAATAAAATGGTATTTTTTCTTAAAACCTTCCTTGTCTCAATACAATGCCATGAAAGAAAATGAAAACATATTACGCACAGCAACTTGACTTTAAATTTTTTTTAAATATAGAGACCAACTGTATATGGTACAAAGTAGGAAAATGGAAAAGAAGCATAGATGACTTTTGTTTATGAAAGGTAGAAAAGCGAAAAAAATCTATTACAAATTCCTCTTCATTGTAGTGCTGTCGTGATAGCTAAAGACTGTCCTGATTCAAGTGTGTGAAATCTACATTTGCGATACGCTCTGTCGTTGCAAAGGGAAATCATTTGTGCAGTGATTCCACAGCCATTGCAAAGTCAGCAAACTTCACTTCCAGGCTGAAATTCTCCTATGCTACTTTTGCTTGCGGGCTCATCCTCGATCTTCTTTAATTCCATGGAAATTTCCCTGAAAGTCTAGTCCTAATAAGATAATGTGCTGAATATTGGATTTTAGAGTATGCTGAATGTTTACACATGTGGTAAGACTGATTGGTCCCCTGGAGTGACTATTTGTGGTTGAATGTGAAAGAGGTTCATTAGTATCGTAACCAATTGTTAGTCTTCAGGGCAGAAGATGTTTTGCAATGGTGTCGACTCAGCGGATCACCTGAGGTAACTGTGGGGAACAGATTCATAAAATATGAAATACATATTTGTTTGTTTCTATGTGTAATTCCCATGATATTGTACCTTTCCTTTTTCTATTAATTGAGCTATGACTAAGGAATTATTTCATAATCAATTCATCTGCTGATTATTTTCACACTTAAATAAAAGAATAAAGTTGTTGGATTAATCTTTATAGTGACATCTTTAAATTGAATTGTCTGAAACAGTAAAAAAAAAAAAGAAAGAAAATTCAGTCAAAAATACAAAGGAATTGAGTTTGCAAACAAAAGAACAAGACAAGTGGGAAATGATTGCTGAAAAGCAGCAAATATGGGCAAACCGATTCATTGATTATGACAATATTTGATGAAGGACAACACCCATTGTTAGAATTTAGCATATTTAATGTTTTAGAAATACACAGAGAGCTGTCTGGAGAGCTACGCATCTTCAATAGTTTGGATACTGTTCTTACTATGGTCGCCACCAACAGGAGGAGTATCATTTATGCAGTTCCATCACATTCCTAAAACAAATATAATCTGTGTTTTTCCTATGATCCTGCAAGCCAAGCACATGAAATTGCACATGTAAGCACGCACAAGGACCATGACATAACTCCTCATTCCGGTGCAGCTGTATACTTGCCATGTGCCACTAAACATCATATGGAGCCAGGCAGGAAGAATCATTCCCGCTGTCGTTTCAACCTGTGTTTACTTGCCCCAGATCACATTTCCACTCTGCGCTCTAGCAGAAAGCACACAAACCTGAGAAAAAGCTCAAGAGACATAATAGATCATAATGAAGTGGCCTGCTGGTTTGCATATTATAAGGTCGCCAAAGTTTATCACGTAACATTTCTCTTCTCATTGTAAGAGCGATAAATACATATTAAACTCATTTGGTTTTGATTTACTTCTAGTAAAACAAATATATGTGTCGGAAAGTTTGCACATCTGAGCTGGGAATAACACATGAAAGTTATTAAAGAAGCTAAACTTCAGAACTTGAAAATCATAACACTCACTGCCAAGCTTTTAGGGGCTACTGAGGATATCTTGGTTAGACGCATTTGAGACGGAGTTTCAAACAAACGCATGTTTTGGCTCCTTTCTCCACATATCTGTGACCATTTAGATTCTGTTATTTGTTTATCATGAGTACTGCCAGGATCCTTGCATACATCTGACCAATGAACATTTACTCCGCCAAACAACCGGAGGTAAAAGGACATTTTTATGGTCTCTGTTTTGAGCCACAAAAGGAGAAAAAACAAGAAGAAAAAGCAAAGGAAAGTCAGATTTTTCAGTGGCGTTTTTACGACATGGCAGCTGAGTAGCACCAATGCAGAGTGACCAATGGGGGGGGACAGCATTATAATATGGGGAAAACCAAGTGGAGGAAGTATGCGTTTGCATGGAGCAGATTTGATCACATCACAATCAAGATTTTTTTTCTAAGAATTACATTTGATTATTTATCTATGGCACAGAAATGACCAAAGGAGAGCTTTTACGGGTCCTAGTTGGCTTGTTGAGATAGCTGCCCCTGCACCTGCCTGAGCATTTCATCAGTCAGCCAGTGAGTTGGGGTGTAAGGGGCCCAGGACGGAGGCGGAGTTAAGGGGGCGTCAGAATGATGTAGAGGGTGGTGGGAGTGGGCGGTGCTTTAGAGGGGCGGGGGTGCACTGTGTGATACCTCAGGGAGTTTGATTGACAGGTGCAGACAGGGATCGTGGCAACAAGTGGACTGCAGTTACTTCAGCTGCACTGTGGAGGGTGGAGGAGGGAGGGAGAAAACAACCTCAGCTGTGACGAATCTGTGGGCCCTCAGAGTTCAAAGGCACCAACTCATAAAGGGGAATGAGGAGGTTGTGTGTGTGTGTGTGTGTGTGTGTGTGTGTGTGTGTGTGTGTGTGTGTGTGTGTGTGTGTGTGTGTGTGTGTGTGTGTGTGTGTGTTGGGCCAGAGGTGTTTTGAATAAAAGAATGCATGTATGGCAGATGGTGATCTTTAGGGAAAGTCTGGGCGTTTTTAGATAATTTATTCATGCGACGTAGAAACAGCAAAAACAGCTTGTCTGCGTTTAGACTGAGGCGAATCAAAAAAAAAATGAATGCGTTTGATTTAGTTTTACTCTAAAATAAAACTAAAATATATTTCATTATCAGTCTGAAGGTTTTTTTTCAGATTAAGGATTTGTTTAGTCTCTGAAAAAAGTCCAACCATTAACTAGTATAAAAAAAGGTGGGTTTGATTTTATAAAATGTTAAGGAATGTACTTTGACATTTTATAAAGCGCCGTTAGCTCCAATCAGCTAACTCCATATAAATCGGTGCACTCCATATAAATCTTGTACCGAGCTATCCCACAAAGTGCTATGTACTTTAAAGACATATTTTATTTGAATAATCCACTCTAGTAGGCCATCAGACCATATACAGCTCCAGAAAAGTGTAAGAGACCACTGCAGCATTATCAGTTTGGTTTTACTATTTTTTAGGTATGTTTTTGAGTTAAATGGTTATTATTTTTTCATTGTATTCTATAATTTACTGACAACATCTCTCTGTGCTCGAATTCAACAGACACTGGCATGGCTGCCATACAGGTAGAGATAAAGATTTAACAAAAATGTGGAGTGGTCTCTTAAGTTTTTCCGGAGCTGTATATTCAGCTGCCCTCCATTTGCTCTACATTTTCAAATGTGATTTTTAATAAAGACGTGATGTGTTCTTGTCAGTTTTCACACTGAAAATATATTTAAATTTAATTAAGAAAACTCTCACATTCCTCTGATAAGATCAAAGAATAGCATACCCACTGCTGCCCCAGTGAAAATCCCTCCGCATAGTTCCCTGACACAATAGTCTGCTCCGATTTGAACGGCAAATAATGGTTGAAAGAAATGATCATTTGAATTATCTGTTCGGACAGTCAAATTTGGATTAGGGTTTTCCCGTTGTTTTGGTTGGCCGGAGTGTCTCGATCCTATTACAAAACCACACATGCTTCTCTGTGGAGGACGGAGGGAACCAGCAGTGGGGGGAAGCCGAAGCCCCAGAGGAGTAACACCTGAGCAGGCGAGGTGGGCACCCCCGAGATCTCTCCCGTTCCAGCTAAAACACAGACTATTTAAGAAGGAATAATAAAAATGCCTAACCTTGTTAAGTATAAGGGCAAGTATTCTCATAACATTCCCCACTCAGAGGCACGGGGGAATTGACTCATTGAATTGGTTCGGGCTGAGCTCGCTTCGCAGCGTTTTTACTCTCCACAGTGCCTGCAGCAAGGCTAGATTGCCTTTCCTAAGCCTCCCAAATAATGTAGGCTAGGCAGTGCGAAATGGCAAGAATGTTCCGATTTGATTTGACATAAGGAGAGGATTGTTTCATTTCAATCTCGCTTTCTTTCACTCCCTCTTTCTGTGACACATTCAGGCTGGTGCCTCTGAGGCAGGCAGTAAAAATGGCTGGCAGTTGTTTTCTTTTTTTTTCTTTCTTTCATTGGTTTGAAGAGTTGTGTGGCGTGTAATTGGCAACTCTGGCCCCAGGATCTCTGAGTGGATAATAACTGTCTGTCTGAGAGGGGTGTCTCAGACCAAATGTGCTAAATTCATTATCTGGGTATATTATTCAATTACTCCACTCTATGAGGAATATGGCAAAAGCACTGCAGCCAAGATTAAGATGAGCACATAGTTTGCAGGATAATCTATCTTCCATAACCCCAGATTAAGGTGTGTAAAAGACAAATAGGGTAAGACATAGTGAAAAGGTTAAAAAAGGCCAGATTTTCCAATTCATGTCACATTATTTAAAATGAGATGTGTATGCAATAGCTGCAGCAGCAACACATAGTTGTTGGAGGAAATCCAAAGTGAAATAAGTAAGTTAAGTAAATAGGAATGTGTGCTTGCAGTAAGAACAGTCCACATTTGTCTTGTTTGTATGATAAACTTAGTCTTAATTGTTAAATCATGGCATAGTTACGTTTAAGATATGGAAACATATTTTACAGTTCTCCAGGTTTTTTCAAGCAAAGGCTTTTGTCGTCTGAAGTAGGATAGTCCTCTAAGGTGTCGCTACCTTTTAAATGTTTTTATGTAGACAAAGAACACGATCCTTGGCCTATTTGTTTAAAAACTTTCTGGAAATATACATAGTTTTTATAAATACTTATTTGTATATACTTACATTTATACTTATTATCAAACAAGAGCAACTATTCCATCCCTTGTCAGTGCTTTAAGTATCGAGTTATGTAATGACACGTAAATGAAAAAAGACAAACAAAATTGTTACGACTGACAAAACTCTTTTTAAAACACTGTTTCCAGGAGCTAGTTCTCACAAGCTGGCGAGAGGCAGCCTACCGGGTAAAGCTGTGACATGGAGCCCCACAGGACTGCAGGAGGGAAGGCTATGGAGGTGGTTGTGGGTTGTGAGGGGGGGGCAGATGTCCTCGATGGTGAAAGAACCACACAATTTCATGGCGTATTTTCTGCAGATATGTCTGTGGTAACTCATGCGAGGGTGCAGTTTGGCCACTGACAGGGGTGATGGATAGACCCCAAGTCCCACTGTGACAAACAAATACTTTGTCTGCTCTTCTCGCTCACTTTCAGGCCGAGAAAAATACTTTTAATGGAAACAAAAGAGAAAACTGTAATGCTATCTTTTAATGTTCTGTCATCAGAAAGTAACATTAAGTCAAAAAGCAGAACAAACAAGAGACCGAGCATTCAAGGATCAGACAGTGTGTAGAGGAGGAGCAGACCATAACAATGCCGGCACAGCTGTCTGGGAAATCTTACACCGTCCCTCAGCTGGGAGATTCATGGACAAGCTGAATTGCCATTATCAGGACATTGATCACTTTTAAAACCAGACCTAAATTGGATCCAGGCATCTCACTAAATAATCCATAAACGCTGATGTAAACTGGGGAGGTTTGATGGATCTACAGTGGACTCTTTGTATCATTAATGTAGTAATGTTTGACCTCTGACCCTACATATATAAAGCGGCCATGGAGACATTTCTCAAATAAAATGACAGTTTTATGTTTTTCCTCCATGTGAATTTCATAGTGTTGGCTCTTAAAGTTTGAAAGTTAGTAAGGCCATCGAGTGAGGGGGATAAACATTTTTTTTTTAAAGTGGATGATTTCCCCACTCACCTGCAATTTCCCCTTTAAGGTGGAAATTTCCCTCAGAATGAGCCGATAACATGCTTGTGGTGCATGATCGATGCGATTCAATGGCTAATGAAAATGAAGCAGATGTTTTGGAACTGAAACATTCATCTTGTCGAGCCTTCGCGACATGCCAGCTTTAATAAAGCACGCTGCGAAAGGAGAGAGAAAAATAGTACGTTTTGAAAGGATGCTAAAATTACATCCTATAATATGTGAAGGCAATTGTTCCCCAAGAAAACGGATGATCACATTTGATCAAATCAGACTCTGACCCTGCTAATTTGATTAATGTTTACAGTATGAGGCTCTTACCGTGTCTGCAGGGAGTCGCTCATGCAGCGCACTTCCTGATTAACTAGTGGAAATGTGCAGAGCAATGAGACACACTTTTATCTGATTTTATGCAATTATACAATTTGCAGAGCAAGTGTTCATACATGCAAAAAGCTGTTTTGACAGTCCCCTTCCAAAAAGCATGCATTTTATTATCACTACAAACTGCCTTTGCTGCTATCTTACCAACAAAGCCAGGTGCGAGTGTGCTTTTTATATCCACCGGTATAACCCTCGGGTTGCCCTTCCTGCCTGCTCAAAACAAAGTTTGGGATTCCCCACATACCCAGCTCCGCCTCTTCACTTCCTATCATGATTCCCTCTGGCCAAAGTGGGATGATCTCCTGTGTTAGGTTCTAGATTCCATTCACCTCTCCACAGGTGATCTCATCATTTATGCAGATAGACAAAAAGACCTCAGACACTACCCGCTTGTTACCCATCTATACAAAATATGGGAGAGTGAGAGAAGACACTACGGGCACTATAGTCTAACCCTAAAGAGCCACCGCTATGAAAACTGCCAGGTACTTTACAATTTGGATTTATTTAGTGTATTTCCTATGCTAATTTGTTCTTTAACTCCACTGTTCGAAAGCTATAGTTACTTGAAAGACCAAAAACATATAAGCCACTTGGATATCATAAAGGGTCCATCACGTACGAGTAGTGCTGTCGACTGGCCAGAATCTGACAATGAAATTCAAAAGGTTGAACTGTCTGCAAGGCGAACACTGTCAAGTTATGAAGAAATCTCCAACATAAGCATACAACTAGACCTAAAAATATGTTTCTAGTGGGATTGCATTCGTATTTATCACAGTCTTTTAGATCCGACATCAGGGCACTGCTTTGTGTGTGATCTGAGCCACTGTCTGCCACATGTTTTACAAGTAAACTGTTGGTAAAAGATAGATAGTAAATAAAGTATCACAAAACATTTGTGTGCATCAACATTTTCTTTCACCCCCTACCTGTGTGTAGACGTCTGTACTTCTGCTTCATTTAAATGTGGTTGATAATGTGTGATTTCCAATTTAGAAAAGTTAAAGAAAAGAACAATATATATTTTTTTTAAATCACGCTCACAACTTCAGATAACTTAGAACACTATGCAAAGTTCCAGACTTATTCTCAGCACTGTGAGGATTTTACAGCAATGAGACGGCTCTGGGTCACTAGCAGTGCTGATTGGTTTAATACAGAATGTCTTTAATATCATAAGGCTCTGCATGGGTTACCTCCATACTAAATTTAAGATTACTCTGACATAATAACAATAATCCAGACAAGGCATAATCATTATTTGTTCAACCAGGTAGAAATCCAAGTGTCTGCAAGGTTCCTACGTCTACAGTACTATATTCCACATCTTTTGTAAAGCTTCCTGCTGTTCTTGTACTTTTGAGATCAAACCACCCTGGACTCCCTGCTGTGTATTGATCTGTCCGCAGTGATAGATTTCAGATATGTTGTGGTCTTTGTTTACTGCCATGCTGCTGCACACCACCTGACCGATTAGACGGTCTGCTCGAGAAGCAAGGATCGATATGAAGTCTCGCTGCTCTTTGAATCAGACACATCCTGATTCCTTATCGAACATATTACGCCATCAGACAGACAACATCTAATACGAGCCAGCAGGAATGGATTTACTGTACGAAAAGAGCTCGATTCAAAAGAGTTTTTCTTTTATAAAGCTGACATTCTGTGCTCTTTTATCTCAGTCTCAGACGACGCATATTAAATTGTGGTTGTTTGTGCACTCTCCAACATGACAGATGAAAACCTTTTTGACAAATGACAGGTCACAATTTCATATAGAGGACAGAGAAGAAAAGTACGAAACAGGAAGTGCACAATACCGTTTCATTGCAAACTCTGGACTTGACACCATGCAATCAGCACACACAGGGCCATTCTACCAAAACCCATCCGCCCCAATCAGCCAAGAATCACTAAGGTTCATGTAATCTGCTGCCTGCCAGTCAGAGCACTGGGCAGTAATCTCCATGAACCCACAGGTCTAGAGACAGCCCTCAGCCTTCCACAGTACAGCTCCTCTGTAATGATAAGACTGAATAGTCCCCCATAAACTGCCCCATAAACCCACACGCCTGCTCCCTTCAACAGGGGGCTAATCAGCCCAACCAGGGGGGGAGCTGAGGTAAGAGTCTGGGGCTGGAGGGGTAAGAAGACGGGGGTCGTCTGGGGAGGGTTAGCAGCCAGACAGGAGACTGAGACCCGCTGTAATACCCAGCAGGAGGAGATGACGACTGTACAACAGATTAAGTTAGAAATGACACGAGAGGAGAGGAAAGAGGGGGGAGGAGAGATGGGTGTACGACAAATTTCACTGATGACCTGGGTTGACAGATTAGAGAACGAGTGGCTCTGTGGGATAAGGAACGGTGGGAAACATGTGGAAGAGGAAGAGCGTTACAGGAATAGAGGGTATAATGACAATCAGAGAGCCAAAGGGCCTTGAAAGGAAGCTGAATTTCCTCCTGTGTTTATCTTAATGCCTGGATTTAAGGTTCAGGGGGCTGGGGGAGAGTAAAGACTTTAAAGGGGGTTATAAAAGGGGCATTCTGGGAGGATTAGAGTGCTCAAAATGGTCCCTGATGCTACCTTATGCAAGTCAGCTAATGCAGTAAAAGCAGATTATATTGGATCAAACTGTACGTCTTCCATAAATAAATAAAAACACCTTCAACCGAGCATATCCATTACCACTGATCTAACAGCATGGGAGGAAGCGTGTGAAGAATATCAATTATTATTTACCATAAAAATAACCTGTATTATGCGGCTCAATTCAGCAGCTGTTGCTTCACATATTGTAGTAAATGGGTGAAATGTAAGGGAAGGAAAGATGAACATTTTGCTCTTCTGTTTGTCCATCTGTACAACTCATTTCTTACAACCAAAGATGGCCATTATGGAAAAAAGGATCAAAAAATGCGACAAACTAGAAACATCTGACGAATCCATTGCTGACCAAATCATCCCTCTAGCTAGTCTGGAAGTGCCTAACTAGACACTACAAAGTTGGGCTTTTTTTTTGTCATTGCTCAATTGGACACAGAAAAAAATTGACATTCATGTTTTCAAAATGCTGTTTCACACTTTTTTCTTGATTTAGAGTGAAAATTCTGACATCCTACGAAACTCAACCGTCAAACAAATCTATTGAAATCCACTTGTGGCTGTGTGCCTTGTAATGAAGTTCTCTAAATTATGTCCCAAAATTAGGAATTTTCTGTCAAAAATCATCTCTCTAGCCGTTATAGAAATCCCTTCAATAATATTTTAGAGTTTGGCTTTTTACTGAGAGCTCAATTCTTAAAAATCAACACATCACGGAATGGGTCAAGTGGAAGCAAATGTGCTTTGTGAAGTTGTAAGAGGGGAAGCGAGGGAGTACGTTCTGAATAATTTGGTCCAGTAAGCCCATGGGTGCCTGAGGCCTGGCCAGACGGCCGTCTACCTCTCATCACTTGCAGCTTGGGACAGGACATGTTTGCCTGTGGCCAGGAAGTGATCAGTGTCAGCGCCCGGGCTTCACTAGCTGCTCATCAGGCCGTGCAGCTGCCTGCCAGGAAACGCCTGACCAAACGGGCTGCATGTGCTTCGCTTTACCACATCAGCTCTGATGTTCCTCCCTCTGTTTGTTCTCATGGTTACTTTTGAGGATCAACCCACAGCCAAGAGAGATCAAGGGAGTTGAAAGAACAAAACAATTAATTTCAAAGAAAGCTGTAAATATCTGATTCCTGTACTGTGTGAGAGTGTCCATAAGGGCCAGAAATGACCATTTGCTTGCTTTGTTTATTATCTTTTTATATGAAGAGAATGAATACCAAGTAGGTGCAAGAAGGTGAAGATATCGAGAAAAAAAACGTTCCACTGCGCTGTAGCACTGGACAGTGTTACAGGGCAGATGGGATGTGCTGGACGTTGCCGTTGGCTAAAGATGGATTCAATTAAAAGTCCGGTCCGGTGTGGAAGCCACCTGCTCTGATTTATGTGTGCTTGTTTGTGTTTGTGTGTGTGTCTCCATCCGTTCCTTCCTGACTGTAATATGTTACAGATGTTTTTTGTCTCATAGCTGGAACTACATTTCTGTGTCAGTGGAGGTGACTGCACACGGTTTAATTTGTTGTGAGTGTTTTCTTCTTGTTCTGCTGGAACAGGAACTGCACGTTGAATTTTCTTTTCAAATATATGTCCAACGTCTGCTTCATTCAGATTGGGTAATGGGCACCTTACAAAAGTATGTAGCAATCTTAAATAAATCCAAAATAAAATAAACAAATAGAAATGATATAAAAGTAACTTTCTTTGTATTGTATAGACTGCACATTTAAATCAGTTGTTTCATTTTAAGGTGAGACACTGCAGGACGAAACATGTTTAGTTCATTTGATTTTATAACAACTTTAAGACTAAATGTGAATATAATATATGAAGTTTTTATGTTATAACACTTTTTCTATTTGCATTTATGGATTTCTAGTAAATTCATTAAAAGTTAATACTAGATAATGACCAACATGCATATTTAAATATTGTATTTCACAGCACTTACATAGAAAAAGTTATTTTCTTGATGTTAAAGTTGAGCAATTCCATGAGTGAATTGTATTTTATCATTTAGGTTTACTTTATTGGCATTGTGTTACTCAGTTTAACGTTAACATGCCCTGAACTTTAACCATGGAACCATGATTATCAATAGATAAAGAGAAAAAACAAGTCTCTTTAATTAGTTTGAATTTGTAATTGTTGTTTAATCTGACTATATTACTTCATGTATTTAAATGTGAAAGAAAAATGTATACTAAATTCTATGTATAAATATATCAATATAATATGTGTGATATGTATGCAATGTTAGCTGTCATCTCACGCAGCTTACTTTTAAATATTTAATAACCAACTTTTTCTCCTTAGGTGCGAGATCTTGATCTGACTGTCAATTTTAATTTGTAGATGGATTTCGTATGCAGCACAGAAGACATGTATCTCATAATAAGGCTTTACCTAACAGGAACTAGGAACACATTAATGGAAATGCTTTAACTGGCCCTTAAATCAAGAGGATTAGGAACCATATGTGAGGCTCTCTAATCTCATCTGGGAGAGCCCGGGGCTCACACTGCTGGTATGTTATACATTATCTGCATTAAATGCTAGATTCCAGTGAGACGGCATACAGGACTAGGCTAAGGATGTAGGAGGCACAGAGAGCATCTCCAAAGTGTCAAAGCAGTTGACATGAGGAACTGCTAGAAGTACGGGATGGATGTTCCTTTCCTCGCAGTGTCTCATCTTCCACCATTCCTGTGAGGCTTACATCACCTGTTCCCAGTGTCACACGCCACCGAGAGAAGCATTCAAATATTCATAGTATATACACATATTAATAGACGATGTATTTTCTGCCTAAATTAATCTCATCTTGAAGGGTTTCTCTCATGCAGAAGTAACACTATGCTCTATGTGAATATGTCAGCGCGCTTCACTTTCTCTGCAAGTTCAGAAGTTGAAAACTTTGCGTGGAAATTTACAGAGAGGCTAACAGGTCTGAATGCAGATAAACTGAGATCCATTAAAAGTTAATGGCGTATACATGAATATCAGATGAAACGTATTGCTTGCGCTTGCTGTTTTTCCTACATAGTTTAGCCTCTCCTTAGAATACTGCTTCTGATAACTTTAACAAGGTTTAATTTTATACTGAACTCAGACTGAACTTTATCAAGTTGTATGCAGTATTGCTGCCTACAAGAATATGTATTCCAGCAGCACCTAAGCCAATCACACTAGAATGCATACTAGCCCAGTGACTATGCTAAACTCCCATCATGCATTTTGCATCCGTTTCTGATTTGACTGATCTATGGATTGTGGGAACGACATAATGATAAATAATGCAAATTGTAAAATATAGGCTTAAACCTGTCATGCAATCATCTTCTTTTTCAAACAAGCTCACAAATGTTTGCAAAACATTGAGGTAATGACGAGATTCCGAGGCAACTTGAGAGCCAGTGAAGCCATGAGATCTTCAGTAAGGAACAGATTAGAGTTCAGGTCTGTTTATCAGCACACGAATAAATCTGAAAATACATTCCTCCAGAAGATGAACCGCCAACTCTATTAGCTCCAACTTGTGAAATGAGCTGGAAAATCAGAACTAAAACTATTGTGCTAGGTTTTTGTTTTTTTTGCTTTTATTGGTCAGGAGTAATTAGCTGGATGCAGTCGAAGAGGACCAGAAGAATCCAAAGTTTGTTACAGAAAACTGGTATATGGAAAATAGTCACAGTGTAGCCAATTCCCATTGCCATAAAGTAACTCTTTGTGTAACTCAGACAGCCAGCTGTTAAAGTGCCACATAAAAGTCGCCTTCGCACTAGATGAAGGGTCTGATTCTAGTTGCTGACAATATAGAAAGACTTTAAAGTGACACTGTCTGCAGACAAGCTACATTTTGGAAATGTTTCCCATTTCAACCTTCATCTCGCTGAAATATACGAGATTAGATTTCAGTATAGTTTACATGAAACTGCCCGTGAGGGGATTGGACAGCAGAAAAGAATTGGACACAGATAAAAATAGAGCGGATGCAGACACTGAAGATGAAACAACTGATAACTGCAGCAAAAGGACGGAAACGTATTCAAGTCATCCACACATTAGAAGGTCTTTGCAACTGAATAGAATTTTGGTAAACAAACTCCTAAAGCCTGCAAAGAAAATAAAAGATGCAGAATATACATGCTATCCTGTGACATGACTCTCGCAACAGAAACTCTCATTTTAAATCTGCCATTTTCTTCTCCAGCTTCGTGGATGCATCTCAGTCGTGTCTACAGGCGTTTTCCTGACCCAATGTTTAAGTTTTAAGTACCATTTTTGGACAAAGCATGGAAAGACACAAGCTTGATGCACAATGAAAAGGCAAAGAATACTTTTTTTAGAATTTACTTTTTGCAACCTAATCAAAGCAGTGATTTCTGCTCTCTGGAGTTAACTCGTTGGGGATCCACAGACTCAATTTTTCCCCAAAAACTGGGAAACAGGGGGGGAGACTTCATGAGGTATTGAGGAGTATTTTTGCATTTTTAAAATATGGGAAAAAAATGTCACCTACATATAATATTTACTAGACAACAACAGTACAGACACTCTACTCTGCTCTGATCGCCAACCCCTGATTGCCTTGAACATAGCCACCTCACACTCACTATAACACGTACCTCGCACTGCCCTATTGAACCGTAATCACACACATAGTTCGAAAAAAAAGATAAATTATACTACTGAACAGTGTTTTCTGGTCAAGTACGTGTCCACATCTAGGTAGGAACCATTCCTAAACTCCAGCTGAGCACGTGCAGCCATTACAAGCCATTGTAGAGCAGTGAAGAGTCATGAGAAATAAAGGTAAGAAAAAGTCAATAAAGTATTGGTTTCAAAAACGTTCAATCCTCACACGAGTTGCCCTTGAGCATAAATGATAGGCTGATAGTTCCGTTGGTATGCGAGAATAGCCTTGGACCGACAAATACACAAACGCACACCTGAACGACTGAACAATAGGGCCTTAAGGAAAAGTATTTTATAAGGGGATAATATAAAGCGTTGTCTGGATAACATAAAGGATGTTTGGTTCAATTGGACAGAACAGGAAACACGGATTAAATGAATACAAAAGAACAAAGGGGGTACAGTGAAAGTTACAAAAATTGTACTGAAGCCAAAGCGTCTGGGCTCCAGAGAGCGAGGTTTTGGGGGTCTCATCAGGTGTTTTATCCATTATGAGTGCTGGAAGACTGGAAAGGTGAAACGGCAGGAATTATAGCATGACTTGCAAATCAGTTGGAATTCCCATCAGGACTGACGGACGGAGTGTGGGAGAGAACTCAGTGAAGTTGTGTTTTGGTTTCCACATTGAGTTACTGAACAACACAGTATGAGCCTTTACTACTCAACATTTATAGTTTTCACTAAAAATATGTCTAACCATGCAGCCCGTACCTTGATATAATGGTGAAACAGAAAAACCTGAGGTTTAAAAGTTTTAAATAGTTTTAACCAATATTTCAAACCATACATAATGGAGGCAAATATTTGATCAATTATTATTTGTAGACAGTGTTCTCTAAAGGCTACACTTTGATTCAAAGTGAGATGTTTACTCAACCTCTGAAGGAGATGTTCCAAAAATATAAAAAGACAGTTCTCCAAGCGAGGAAAGGGATCAAAATAAAAACATTTCCCTTTACAGTGACTATCAAATGCATTTCTGAGCTCAAATGTTGTGTCCTGTTATTGGCGGCTTATTTATTGGATTTGGAAAGTAAGTTAATAGACTTTGTGTTTTACATTCTTTAAGATACTTGTAGAACTATTGAGTAGTTAAAGGTGTGAAGTATAAGGTATGTTGTGACAAATAGGAAAATACATGATAAATAATAAAGAAGTAATTTGCCTTTGCTTCTCGGTTTCATTTTGGTTCAACAAACCATAGAGACCATGATCAGCTCTATCACTAAATCCGTTCCCACAACCCCCCACACGACTGTCCATTATTCTGCATGCCAATAAAGAGTGGGTCACTCCTGGCCACTGTCCATTCAGGACACTCTGACCCCATCCACCCCCTCCTATAGGACAACGGAGGCTGACCGCAGTCTATTGTGGACCCATTGTAATGGTCTCTAGAGAGGGACCACATTTGTGTGAATACCCCCTCGGTGATTGATGCCGGCCTGACCCCAGCCCTGGCCTGTCCCAAAGACTCTGGTGGACATGCAGCTGCAATTAGCCTGAATTTGTCACTTTAAGTGTCCTGGTCTACCACAAAAGGTAGAAGCACCATGCAGATTCAATGAGGTGCTCAACTTTCTGTACTTCTTTTTACTCAAGAGAACTTTCTCCAGGACTTTCTTGGTATAAAATGTCCTCGCAATATAACAAGCGCTTATCCCCGCTCAGCCCCCATCTGAGAAAGTCCTAAAGGAAGAGCTGCTATCACATCCTATCTGCTTCTGTCTCCTGTCCTGGAGAGAACTGTCACCACTCCTGCTCTCAGCCACTAATGCCTCTTCTCTCTGTGTTTAAAGGGGTGATAACACCTCTCCCGGTGCCTGTCGACGGGGCAGCTCCACAGGGTGCTGCGTGGCTCCCCGTGATAGCTCCATACATGGCTGTGAGGTGACGGTTGAAGCCCTGGGACTGTCAACCGGCTTGTAGTTTACTTCTCCCCCATTTCTCTCCTCATCCTCTCTCTCTCTCTCTCACTCCATCTCTCTCTCGCACCCTGTCACGCGTTCTGGCACCTTCATCTGGGGACACGTCAAAAAATAAACACCGGCTTCCTCCTGGCCCCGTTCTGTTTCTCGGCGAGGGGGAAAGAAAGTATCACAGAGTCACCGAGGATATACTGGAGTTGCCTAAGGGTTTGAAGGAGGGGAGAACATGGTTTTCTTTCAAAGACAACATTAAACTTTTTTTTAATAAAAGTAAACCTGCTAGAAAAGAGATACATTTTATACCTTGAGCAATATTACAAGATCAGTCCAATTAGCTCTGACAAAACCTTAATCAAAAGGTGTAATTCAAAAGGATTTTTCAAACCACTAGGGGCACTAGAGAGCACTGTGCTGATCCCTGTGTTGTTTTATCACTTGCATGCCACTACCAAGGGTGATGAGATCCACATTACACCACAGTGTTGATGTGATACACACTGTGGGAGGGTGGGAGTGTGTGACAGCTGTACCATATAGGAGGTAGCAGATCAGAAGAGAAGATGCCTGCAAGCTGACGTAAACAATGCAGGATTCAAAACATTCATAACAAATGCTATTTTTTGGGGGTTGTTAAAAATGCGTTCAACATGTGTTCAATGCCTGAAGGGAAAGTACGGTGTGTTTTGGTGAGAAACGCTGAAAGTAAACAGAGCTGTCTGTTTACACTCTAAACTCCTTAAGGGTACCCTTAAGTTTGCAAATTCAAATATTTTTATGAAAGTGGTTTCAACAAAAGTTTGGGCTGGTTTTAGCTGAGATCAGATGGGTGTTGTTGCTTCTCCCCAAGGGAAGAGGTAGAGTTTCCGCATGTTGGTCTAATACGTCCATATCCGTCAGGGATTAAGAAGGACCTCGGCTTTGACATGATAGATTGAACCTCTGATGCATGGAGCGTGGACTGTGTGCTCTAGCTTGACCTTCTATTGGCTAAAGGTCCGAGCAACGCCACCCAGGCAGCTCTCTGAGGAGCAGACAGGATCATCGGCATCACAGATCACAAATGGGACGACAAGCTGAGACCAAATATTTAAGAACCATAGAGCAGGACTGGTATTAATGGCTATATCTGTTATCATTAAGATCTTTTGAGTGAATCTTAGCTTTGATTTTACTGCTGAAATTGAGAGTATGTTATCAGAACTCTGAAGTCAGGCTGACCAATGTTAATTCACTCCTTAGTGGAAGAAGATGGTGGTTTTCAGGGGCTCTGGCTTGTTTATGAAAGATGCAGAATGATCAATTAATGATCCCATTACTTTTTACATCTAATGGATGTGTCAGAAAATAGTGAAAACATGTGTTTCCCAGCTTCCAGTCCAAAGTAATTTCTTAAAATGTTGTGTCTTTTAGTACACAACCCAGATATATTCAGGTTGATATGAAGTTAAACAGAAAAGCAGGAAATCTGGAAACTGGAAACAACATCTTTGTCTTCTACACCAAACTCACAGAAGCACTTGATGTGCTTAAAACAGAACTTTTAAAAAGGTAACCTCATTTTAAATATGCTTTTAGAAGTGAAGAAGGCCTTCAGTTGTATAGCTTATTTATAATTTATATTCAAGAATGTATGTCTCGATGCTTAAAGATCAGCGCATTTGTTTCTATAGCTATCTGGCTTTGTGTTGTGTTTCCTATGCAAATGCAGTTGTATATTGATTAGATATTTATCTCCCAAGCTGTTGGGATCCTGCCTGAGGTCTGAAATGGCATGAGGAAGAGAGGCCCCATGAGGCAGAAGAGAGGGCCCCCATCCCTCAGGTCATATATTGAATCTCTGTTATCTGAACATGCAACTACACACACACACGCACACACCTGTTGCTCACCAGTGTGTTAACACCAAGTATATTCCAGTTTATAAGTCCCATTTCTTAAGTACAACTCATATGATTGTCTCTTTTGCTTTTTGTTAATATATATAAAAGGCATTAAGCTCAGCGAACACATGCAGGGAGCAGGGGAATGAGTCCTGTGATGGGTCAACAGGGGGCCTTGACAGTTAGGGAGATGCAAATGAACCGAGAGACAAAAGCACACAAAAGAGAAAGCGTGTATGCATATAAATATGCACGTGTGCAACCACACACACACACACACGCACACACGCACAGTGGGGCATCATGTGACCTTTCATGCCAAGCCACAAGGGACCAGGCCCTGTGGTCTTGTGTCACGACCTGAGCATCTTATGGGGATTCCTTTGCTGAATAAAAACAATCAACTCCCCCACAAATCCAATCTCATATCTGCCCTGAATTTAAGCTTGAGGACAACAAAAGGGGTAAATGAGTGGAAGAGGCATCTGAAGAGTGGCACATGCATCTAAGAGGGTCCCAACTCAGTGTGACATCCTTTCTAATGATCGGCATGGCAGATGGCAAGAGATACACACACATGTGCCCCGCGTATCTCAGGCTTGTGTCCCTGTCACCCGCTGCACCGGGACTCTGATGGTTGGCTTCTGAATGTATCTGCAGGATTATACTCCGTTAGGGAGAGCACTTCCGCTTCCTTATTATACCCTACTATCTAGATCAGTGGTCCCCAAACTAAGGCCTCCACATTTGGCCCGGCCCCCTGAACAATACCAGAGACGCATTATGATTTTTTTTTCATTCTGGCCACGCGAATCCTAGACTAGCCCCTGTCAAATAGAACGGAATAATGGCGAAAAGGTTAGGTAAGAGAACAATTGATTCAGAATGCAGGGTATTTAACCTGCAGTGGTCAAACGATTATTTTTTGTTCAATGGAAAGAAAAGGCTGTTTGTCTCATCTGTCAAGAGGCGGTGGCGGTATTCAAAGAATACAATCTGCGCCGACACTATGAATCGCGTCACAAAGACAAGTATGATAACTTGCAAGGCCAAATGCGAGCAGACAAACTCTCAAAGCTAAAAAGTGGACTGTTAGCTCAGCAGAATACATTTGTACGCCAAGCTCAGCTGAACCAGTCATCCGTTCGGGCCAGCTTTCGGGTTGCTCAACTGATAGCAAGCAGCGGTAAACCTTTCACTGATGGAGAGTTTGAAATGTTTGAATGCTGTCGCGGAAGAGGTGTGTCCCGAGAAGAAAGATGTCTTTAATGCCGTGAGTATGTCGGCGAGCACAATCACCAGACGCATTGAAGAAATCAGGGGTAATGTATATGCCCAGCTGCAGCAGAAGGCGAAAGAATTTGACTTTTTTTCATCAGCACTGGATGAGAGCACGGACGTGCAAGACACAGCGCACTGGAGGTGATGGGTGTGTGTGCCTCTCTCTGCCTCTTCCTGTAGTCCACAATCAGCTCCTTTGTTTTGCTGACGTTGAGATGGAGGTTGTTGTCCTGGCACCAAGATGTCAGGGCTCTGACCTCCTCTCTGTATGCCGTCTCGTCGCCATGTGTGATCAGGCCGATGACGGTCGTGTCGTCAGCAAACTTGATGATGGTGTTGGAGCTGTGTGTGGCCACGCAGTCGTGCGTGAACAGGGAGTAGAGGAGAGGGCTGAGCACACAACCATGAGGGGCTCCGGTGTTGAGGGTCAAGGTGGAGGATATGATGTTCCCCATCCGCACTGCCTGGGATCTGCCCGTTAGGAAGCTCATGATCCAGTCACAGAGAGCGCTGTTGAGCCCAAGGTCCCTGAGCTTAATGATGAGCTTGGAGGGCACAATGGTGTTGAATGCTGAACTGTAGTCAATGAACAGCATTCTCACATAAGTGTTCCTCTGGTCCAGGTGGGAAAGCGCAGTGTGGAGGGTGAGGGAGATGGCATCATCCGTGGACCTGTTTGCTCTGTAGGCAAACTGCAGGGGGTCCAGTGAGTCAGGGAGGGAGGAGGTGATAAAAGTTTTGACTAACCGCTCAAAGCACTTTATGATGATGGAGGTGAGTGCAACTGGGCGGTAGTCATTGAGGCAGATGGGTTTTGTCTTTTTGGGGACAGGGACAATGATGGACTCTTTAAAACTTGTGGGGACTACAGACTGGAGCAGTGACCTATTGAAAATGTCTGTGAACACATCTGCCAGCTGAACTGCACACACCTTGAGAGCACGGCCAGGGATGCCATCAGGTCCAGGAGCCCTGTGTGCGTTGATCCTTTTCAGAGATCTACACACATCTGCACTGGTTAAAACCAGTGAGCAGGGATCCTGGGCCTTCTGTGCCTCCACAGCCGGGGGCTTATCAAAGTGTGCATAAAATGTGTTCAGTTCATCTGGGAGAGATGCAGACACTTCCTCAGCACCACTCGTTGTCCTTTTGTAGTCTGTTGTTGTTTTTAGTCCAGACCACATATTTCTGGCGTTGGAGCCCTTGTAGCTGTTGAAAGTCTAGATTCTAGACTTTCAACACCTCCAGTGACCTCAGGCAGGAATGACAATTGGCAACGGTTACACTATGGGAAATCGTAAATCACATTTTTTTTTTTTTTTTTTTTTTAAAAAGGCAAAACTTTAATTCATGGAGTCAACGTCAGCAGAAAGAATAAGCAGGAAAAGTTAATCAGGCAATTTATCATCAACATGTTTTCTTTATAATGTACTTATCCCTAAAGTCATCCATCAAAAAAAAAAATGCATAATGTTTTCTGGCTTCTAATGAAACCCATCACAAAACATAAGCCTTTGCCGTATGTAACCTTGGGATATTTGAATGTATTCATTCTGAGAGTGATCAACGACCTAAATATTTATTAAAAAAATAAACTCTAGACATGTTTTATTTTGTTTGTTGTTAGATGATATGATCTCTTTGTAAAGGTCGATACTTGGACATGTTTAACTGAGATCATTACATACAATGTTTGTTCTCAGTGTTTACTCTAGCTCTCAAGATACACACAAACGTAATCACATTAAAAACACAGACAGCTAACAGAGCAAAGGAACTATTTGTTATGGAAACCTCCTTCATTTATTTTTTTCTTTTCCAGGAAAATTCACTGCAGCACGTACAGTTAGATCTAGGGAGTGAAAAAGGTAACTTATAAATGTTGGGAGAATGAGAGGAATGTCATTGAAAAGGATTAGGTACAGTAGGGACAGAGGATCCACCACGCCAGAAGCCAGACCCTCTGTCTGTCCCTTCCCTATGCCACCAAGGGAACAGCAGACGGTGCCTGGGGAGCACAGGGATAAACCCCCATAAAACCCCAACCCCCCCTATACCACACACACACACACACACACACACACACACACACACACACACACACACACACACACACACACACACACACACACACACACACACACACACACACACACACACACACACACACACACACACACACACACACACACACACACACACACACTGTGGAGTGGCAGCTCCGTCTGGGTCAACAGTGCACCCTGTGACATTCCAGCAGTGAGAGAGATATGGGGGTGTCATCTCACCTGGTTTTGGCTGTGTGGCATAGCGGAGGACAGTAGTGCGGCTGTCCACAATATTTGTTTAGCTGTTCCTGGTATCAGTGATGTCTTAATTTACCCTCCTGTTTGCAGGGCTTGCAAGTCAGGCCACGGCCAACACTGAGGCAGTTAAACACAAACACTTGTTTCCTGTTTCTCTTTGGCATGGGCTTTATCACAAACGATTACAAAAATGCTCGTAAATGCATTCGATAACTACACGTTTTGTTATTTAAGAAAATGTAGGTTGTGATTGTTTAGAGAATAAAAGACAAAAAATACTGAAAAAAGACAATCTAATTTCCCATAGCAGAAAGTGACTTCCAAATAATTCACGTTTGGGAAGCAAGGAACATTTTTCATAACAGCTGTTTATAAATCTTCATGGCAGCTGTTGTCCTACGTTGTAGAATGTCTGAGAACAGAAACATTATTATAAAACCACATCCAAATAATCACAAAGGTCTACTGTCACGTGTTAAAGATCCTGATTTGCAGTCACATTTTGTTTTTCATGATTATGTTCCAAACTATTGAAAAGCACTTTGGAAAAAATGGAAAGCTATTTATTGGACAGCGGCCTTCACAAGACAAATAGATTTAGGCATTTGTATTTGTTTGAATATCTATGTTATTGAGGAGATTAATAACACTAAACATTTGTATGCACATAGCTACTCTGTGTTCCTCCGGAGCGTTGGTTGTGTAGATCTGCAGTAATTAATGCTGCTTGTTCCCCGGCTCTGCCCTGATTTGCTGCCTAATATACATTTCTAATCCTCCAGGTACACAGTTAATATGTAGTATTTGTTCTATTAAAAAAACATACATGCGTTCCAGAATCACATACATGTTGTATCACTGGAGGGAGTTTGCGTTACATACAGACTCTTCACACCGTCGCAGTACTTCCACACTATTAACTTCACATATACTTGGAGCTAGAGTGCAGATAACTGGATTGTTGTCATGGCACCGCACCAGGATCTTCTCTACGGCACAGGGTTTGTGTATAAGACGACAGTCCCCTCCACCCTATTTATAGGCACAAGCACTCCCAAGTTTCTCATCCTGTCACAGTGAGCTTATGGTGTGAAAGCTGAGCGCATACAGGCACTGACATCTCCCAGAAGCCAGAGTTTAAACCCAACACTGCGTCGCTAGGAAGGTGCAATCCAGCTTTAAAGCCACCCGTGCTGACTTCATTTCCCTTCACATGTATTGATCTATTTACTTCAAGCTTGATTCCTCATCTAGCCTTCTCCGTTCTCTCTCCTCTCATGTGCTCCTGGTCCAAGCACCCAGGGATCTCTCTCTAGGTTTAATAATTCATGAATGTTCGGGCTGCTGCCGTAATCCTGACTGACACTAAAAGTCTGTCTAGATTTAGCGTCATGAAATTTTCATCCGTAAATGTACAGTGGAGCTCGGTCTTTCGCCTCACTCTTTCTCTCTTTCAAGAGGCACTCTTGCTTTTACTAAGGAGCTCTCTCCCAGCATGGCTAGCCTCATTCTCTCACTCACATGCACACATGTATGAGCATACAAATATACAGGCATGCACACCGACAGGTAACACACTGGCACACGCACGTATAAAAGAAGCAGTAAGAAAAAAAAAAGAATCGACACACACTGATACTGCACTTTGCGCTAGCTTGATGGCGATATTTGCTGTGTGACATCTGGAGTCATTTGTTCATCTCTCCCCCTGAGGACTTACATTTCAGTGAGGACGTTCAAACAGGAAATCAACATCCTAACCAGTGAGCGACACTGATACACAACCCTGTCACGCATTGAATTAGCAGTTCTGTGTTTGCCTCACTTCAATGTCAAACTCTGTTTGCGTACAAAGGACATGTTTAACAATACACCAAATGTTTCCTACTTGGAATGACAACAATTACAACAGCATCATATAGGTTGGTATATTGCCTGGTTCAACTTGCAGAAATGATTTACAAAGAAATGTCTTCAGAAATCAGAATGTTGATATTGGATAATTCTGCAAAACTTTATAAATTCTGTATTTAATTAGACTTTGTTTTATTTATTTTCTTGTTTACTTTAACTTTTTTTTTCGCAATTGTTGAAGCATTACACTAAAGCTATGATTTATTTCAATGTGGTTTTTATTTTGGTTTTGATGACAGATCTGCTGAGATCTCCGAACGCTACAATACCATTACCAAACATAAAACCCAGGACATACCATGGTTAGTCAAAAGTGAGAGAAACTTAAAGTTTACTTGATGTGTGCAGAGCTCAAAGTATTTGCAAAAACATGTTCCCGATGCACTTTGTCGTTTAATGTTTCACTTGAATATGAATAATTATGGTCTGAAACGTTTGTAAAAGCCCATGCTATCAAAGAAACTGAACAACACCAATAGCATTTTAGTTTGACACTATAGAAATGTCAAATGCAACCTTTGCAGTAAGACGATGCTATTTTATTGTGCCGTTAGCAATTGGCATTTATCCAGTTTTTGTACAGCTACTCCTACGCACCCTTACTCTGTGGCAAAGACCATCAGAGAAAGACCTTTAAGATAAAAACAAGGCTTTAAAAAAAAAAAAAAGAGACTGCTTGTTGAACAATCCCGTCCTTTCCTGGAGGGAGGGAAAATCCTTTACCAAATACATCGTCAGAAAATAGTGCCTCAAACCAGCCATTTGTACGAGGTACGAGTCTCCACAAAGAGGTTGTTAGAATTTATGACAGCGCTCATACACTGTACGCCCAGAGCTGTTTTTATATTTCACAGCAGAAACAACTCTTACTTTTCTCTCCATTAAAAATGCATTTGATGGTTTTAGAGAGTAATCAGTTGATAAGACGCCCGGAGCTTAGCCCCTCGCAGTATCAGTTAATTCTCTCCAGAAGAAAGAAAGAACGGGAGCCTGGGAAGGAGTTGATAAACTTTCAATGGACATCGACAGGCATTCATGGCCAGTTAAGTGCCAACTATTGCCACCGTATAACTAGCCTTCTTATCGGTGAAAGAGGAAGGCCCTTTAATTGGCTGCCGGGATAATTCCTCTCCGTAAAACGGACGAGTATCAAAAAACGGACTAGCAGAAAAGATAGTCAGATAACCCTCCGATGACAACAATGTTTCTTATTACCACCCACCTCTTCCTCCACCTCTGCCATTTTTCCTCTCCATCTTCTGCCTGCCACCCCTACTATCACACAAACTTCAAGAGGGATAAGTCAACCTGAAGGGAGAGGTAACCGCAGTGTGGAAGAGCACCACTCACACTAATGGACGGAATATGATAGCAAGGAGGGAAAAGGGTTTGCTGACTCTCTCCTCCCGACTCTCACCCCCGATTTTATATTCCTCTTCTTTGCACTTTATTTGATATCCTGCTTCTTTGCTCTTGGCTTAAACACTTTCATACGATCACCCGGGGAAGAACAAAAAATCAGAAGGCACCTCTACCACATTTTCCGTCCACTTGCACCCTTGTAAACTCGATGAACTCTCCCATCAGCTGTAAAATATGCATGGTAGCATGTCTTCCTTTTTTTGCTATGGACACATTTAATGCAGGTTACAATACCTCCCTCTGACACCTATAAAAATAAAATAAAAGATCAACCCTGTCTCTCCTTCACCTCTTTAGTCCTTCTGGAGGACAGTCACGTGGAAGCAGTCATATCAGCGGTCTGGCCGTCCTTTTATTGGTGCGTATTAAAAAGAACGTGGAGCCTCATTCAGCTGCACTGAGGTCAGGATGCTCCTCCTGTCCTCGCCTTGGTTTGCTTCTTGCCTATCACTATTTTTTTTATATCTATTGTTTTATGCCCATTGCTATTCTTCATCCACAAGATTCTATCTGTTATGAATGTTATGCAATTTATGTGAACTTAAAAGAGTGCATTAATATTTAAGCATGCCGCTAAAAATGGGACTAGCCCTGCTGCATTACCATGTGACGGACTTCCCGTTGGGAAAAGTGAATGCTTCTCTTTGGTGGTTTATGAGTTTCCACAGCGCTGGGAAGGCATTTGTTGGAAAAGCAAGCCAAATACGTTTCCAACACAAAGGCATACATTTCCTTCTCATTGTAAGTCCTTTAAGAATTATTGTTTTCATTACAGAAAATAAAAGTCCTTGTGTGTATTTGGGGGCAATAACATTGACTGCCTGAACAAGCACATTAGTTTGAGAACTCAGCCATGACTGACAGCTGACGGGAGCGTAAATCAACAGTGATGAACTGGTTTATTCTATATTTTTCTTTTAGTTGCCAAATCCCCTTAAAAATAACTAAATGCACTTTGGCTAACCTTCCTCTACTTGTGAGATCTCCAGCAAAATCCTTCCAGTTTAATTTGAACTCATGGCACTACTGACTGGTTCCCTTGGCCATGCTACATTGCCTTTGTCTGTTGCAATTCCTCAGATGTCACACTGCCATACGCACAATGACGTGATTCAATTCTCTGTGATGCAGATAAAATCAAAAGCTTGATAATCAAATGCATAAGCCCATTTGATTTTCTTTGGTGTGTAGAAGCCATTGCCCTGAAGACAGAAAACTGAACGTTTGAACCAGGCTTCAAAACAGGAGAGGACCAATTTAGTCTGGTGAAGTACCTATGACTCATCTTTTGATCAGAATGGCAACTAATGATCCAGAAGAAGAAGAAGAAGAAGAAGAAGAAGAAGCATCTTTTATCTGTACATTTCACATATATGGCCTGCTGGTGTCTGCTCAGAAACACCGCCTCCAGTGCCTATGCAATTATAATGGCGGAGAGGAACAGGGGAAATATGGAAGGATAGAAAAACAAGGAAATAAAATCGACCATGTAATGAAGTGATTGCATGTTTTGTATGACTTGTTGATGGCGAGTTACATACGTGTCTGCTGGAGCGGGAAGGAAATGCATTAATATTCAATACCGGCAATCACATGGTGGACACAACGTTAAATACAGCTGTGACTGGGTGTCGGTGGGAGAATGCTCAATGACATGAACTAATGTGCTTCCCGTGTTCATGGCGCGTTTATGGCACGGAGCCAATATTAGTGTGTGGAACTATGTAGGAGGAAACAATGACAAACACACACTCGGGGTGTCTGGACCCCAATATGAGGGGGATGATGCTCAGTGGGCAATCTGAGCAGGCAGATGTCAGCGCCTTATTAAAGAAGATGCCCGCTAGTGCCGGAGGCAGAGAGAAGGCTATGAATATATTTATTACACTAATGTACTGACCTTAAAGCTGTAAGTGACGTTCAAACGCTGCAGTGATGCAGGTTATTGATGTGATGGTCATTAAGGAGCGGGGAATATGTATGCAGGAAAAGATTTCTCAGCTTGTGACACATCTCCTTTCTTCTCTCATGGACCATCTCACCACATGTGCATCCGACTGTTGGCTGAGTCCACACATCTCAATAGAACCCAAATGGGGCCCGTTTCCACGCCGGGACGTGGTAGGCATGGTGGCTGAGGACTTTCCACCACCTCCATCACCAGAAAACCACCTCAAACAGACACTCAGCCATGCAGGACTGCTGGGCTGTGGGCCGGGCGGCTCTCATCAGGGCCTGATTAGGGCTGCGAGTGGGCTGTCGGTCATGGACCAGCAGGAGGAAGTGGCAGGGCAATGGTTTCCAGACTGAAGAGTGGTAGCCATTGACTGAGCAGCAGTGGAAGACTTACCATTGAAGTATGATTGTGACATCACCTAAACAAAGATGAAATGTAGCTCTGTTCCCCCTGAGGCAGAGGCAGTGGTTTACGGTGATGCCAGCACAGCCGCATGTGGAAACGCTCCTGTGCACACATGTGCCCACACAAACACACTCACACATACGCCCACATTTTCCTCTTTTCTTAGATGCGCAGACGCACGCAACATGTAACCACAGTGAGCTTTGTCAAAGCAGAGAAACATCTTACAGAAGAAAAATAATCAGCAACCCAAGTCTCGCATAGAAGATTCTCAGACATTTTTCTGTCTGACTTCTTAAATCTCCTTTCAAATGATTTCCATTCCTCTGACATTAGATAGACTCATAATTCCTGATGACAGGATGATAACCATTAGATTCAAACACCACTGAGGCTGAAACGATGTGCTGAAATACAGAATCGTTTTAGATTTCCTTCGCTCAGATCACAATCAAACTGACACTTCCTTAACTCTGCCTCTTTGCCTCCAACACACACAAACACAGCCTCCTTCTCTTCCGCACATTATCGTGCCAACAGATGTGCTCGGACCCCTGCTGACAAACTGAGATATTGCCTCATTTGTAACTGAATCCGTTAACTGTTATAAAGACACACTTTTCCAGCACAAACACCCAAGCTGTGTCATGCAGCGACCTAATGTTAATAATCACACATTAGCCGGGGCGATGATACTCAGTCATAGTCTTGGGCCAGGCCAGTGTGGCAATGAAGGGTATTTCATCCCTACTTTTCTTCCTCCTAAGATAGGAAACTGAAGCCACCCGTCTGTGGAGATGGGGGGGGGGGGCTTCCAGCTGACACACCAAATGTCCCTGATGATAACGCAGGCTGCCGGATCCTCGCCCCATGTGCATTATTGATGGCCGTCAGTCGGCGTGTGTACCACATTTAAGTGTCTCAGCAGGTGGTACAGTAACACACACACACACACACACACACACACACACACACACACACACACACACACACACACACACACACACACACACACACACACACACACACACACACACACACACACACACACACACACACACACACACACACACACACACACACACACACACACACACACACACACACACACACACACACACACACACACACACACACACACACAATCAAGCGGTGCATCGGAACATTGAAACTGGCACGCACAAGTGATGTGTTCATACAAACACAGATGCAGGGGAGCAGTACGGACCTGTTTACTGACACATTTACAACTTATGAGATGCATTATTTATTGTTAAGATTTTTAGTAATGTAAAACTCTCCGTGCATGTTTCTATTTACATTGGTGCCATCAAATCGGATTTATAGAGTTCCAAGATTCGCCTTAAGCTCTCTTTTGTGCTCAAGGTCAATCGTCAAATTAAATCTGTAGGTAAATTCATAGATCAAATGAACATCGAAATCTTTTGAAAAGTGTGTCTATGGTGAACGCATTGTATCTTTGTTTCTTGTCTAGAATGTTGTCTTTGTTCGTGTTGCTAATGGCGCTGCTCTAATGCAAAATATGTTTTTAGACAAATAATATATAAAGTTTCATGCCAGTTTTGGAAAAATGTACTATTATCAACTCACTACCTTTATGCAAATATCCTTCAGGAACATTAGATAGAGCTGGTTTTGGCTTTAGATCACCAGCTAGTAGGCCAGTTAATTATAGCCGATAGCTCTACATTATAAATATGCACAGAAACAAATGTATCTGGATGTGAGCCATATTTCACAGATATAAAACCATATACGCATGCAGAGAGCTTTACCATCTGCTGTGAGAACACTGCCTGTATAAACCGCACAGGACAACAGCGTTCCTTATAGACAAGGGTAGCAAACTTGAGTTGACACAAACAAGGCAGCGGCAATAAAATGCTTTAAAGGCAAATAAATCACACAATCAGCAAAACAGTTCTTTGTCCCTGAACATGCGTTGAAATGGAATGTACACTGAAGCTAAACATAAACAAGGAATAGTAAAATCACACACACAAATAGAAAAACCAAAGGCTATAAACCCACTAGCAGTGCTGACGGCTCGTGCTGAGGCGGCTCTTGCAGGTGTATCAACACCAGTCCAGACATCTGTCTCACATACAGTCATTTGATTCATTCTCTTTAATCAGTGGAGCCCACCTGCCTTCTGCTCTGCCTTTACATTTCCTGATTTTACAAACCCCCCCTCCTAGCAGCCTTGAGACACAGGTGTGTGAGCCAGCTTGCCATTTCCTGCGTCTGCTGGTAACAGAGTCACAGCAGGGGCTTCATATGACTAGAGGGGAGTGTTTACGCTTGTGTAGCACACACTATTCCTGTCAGATATAATGTCATGAAACGGCTCAGGCATCAAGCAAACACAATTGTGCATTCATAAATAAGAGGATATGATGGACCTGAACAATAATTGATGTGAAATGTTGTCAATCTGTGCTCTTTGGCTTCCAAATATACAAAGCCGTCTGTTCATTTTCAATAGTTGCATTCATGATTGATGTGAATGTGTATGCATTTTGTATACCATAACCATGGAGTTTCCTGTGAGAAAGTATCCAAATTCCCCCCGTCTGTCTATGTGCAAAGAGGGAAAGAGTGAGGACAAGCCAAAACCTGATCCTGGCTTGGATAAAGGCGACAGAGGTGAGGTGTACTTGACTGATCTGAGGAAAGCAAACCTGATAGGGCAGCTATATAGTCCCCACGAGAACACCACCATTGTTTAAGCGGGCATTACTACCGTGTAGAGCAGCACAGGCTTCTCCTCAGGTGTGTCGGCTAATCTCCTTTCATACCTGCGGTGATAAGATTGACTCCCTCTTGATCCCCGTGTTTCCTCCTAGTGTAACGTCTCTGGGGCTGAGCCTGTCGCAGCATGTCTGACATCTGTCAGACAGAGGAAACAGTGGAAAGCGGGGGTGCAGTCAGGGGAGTGTAACATGATCCAATAAGGCCGCAGATGTAGGACTATATTTGGCAAGCAGCTGACCTTGCATCCACCTGAACTTAGTTAAGTGAACTGTTTCATTTTTGAAGATGCTAATTCACTGCAGCATTAAGAGTCTTTATGATCTTTATATGGATTTCAGTTTAGAATCCAGCAAAAAAACATCCCATTTCTTTTAAAACTGAGAGAAGCAGCAGGTCTTTTTTTGAGGTCTTCTGCTGTTTTGTAGGAAGTGGGAAATTCCACTGAGACAATCCTGCCCTTTTAGATTTGTGCAGGTTCTTCTTTATCTTCCTGTCACGCCTAATTCAACTGACATTCCAATATATGCAAGTCTAAATTTACTGCACGTCATTTCTATCTTCATTTATACTTGCATTAATATTTCTGACCTCATCTCACATCTACTATAAAAGGATGATGTGGATTCAGTTAAAAATAAAAACACGAGAGGCAGCACACACAATAAGGGAATATATCACCTATTTAAAATGCAATGTAGGTAGCTGCCCATTTCAGCCCAGCAGCACTATTTCCTGCTCCATCTTCTACACTAAGTTAACCTAATTTAGAAAAAAAACATTTAAAAAAGGGTCTTTCTACAAGCAGTGTGCCCAACATAAAGCATATTCCATAGACCTCGCTGTCAACAGGGTTCAGACCAACCATGCTTTTGGAAAAAAGCAGCTTGAATAAAAGATGCACATTGGAAGGTCTAAAGTTAATTTAAACCAGCAAAAGAAGGCTTGAAGCCGATCCAAAAGGGACCTACAGATAATGAAATCCAATCTATAGTGACAAAAACATACCCTAACAGAGAGTGAACTGCAATATGGGAGCAGATTGTATAAAGATCTTTCTCCGGCAAGGATAACAACACAGCATACGATCAAAGATTATATTGAGATTCAGCTGGGAAAGTGGCAGAAAAATAATAGTTGGACATTATACCTGAAAAGTCAGATCTAATTCACCCCAGAGACACGTATCCAAAAACCTGGGGAGGAAAAAACAATGCATCTGAATGGCTATACCCTTCTTTTTTTCTGACCTCAGGTCCAAAGGGTCTACACTAAACAAGGGGCACAGCAAAGAGCAAAGATCACGTGTGAAGCCCTCCACCAAGACACCACTTCCTTTATAAAGAGCTGCGCCACGTTGAGTTCTAAAATGTGAGCAGGGTAGACAGCTAAATGTTTAATGCCCACCCCCCTGCAGCCCCTCTGCCATGTTTCTAGCCTTTGTGACAAGGCTGTTTGGATATTGTGCAATTGCTCTGCAGCAGCTTGAAGCTAATATGATCAAACACACCACATAGAAACCTGCTCTGGAGGTGGTGTCGAGGGATGGGAGGGGCGGGGGAGAGGGGATTTTGATCGGATCGGGAGGAGGCGTCGGATAGGAAGAGTCAACAGGGGGTTTCGCGTGTGTAGTACTGCCAGGTGTCTGTTTGCATCCCAAAGCCCAAAGCAGCAGCCGCCTGTACCCATAACAGCCCGGGAGGCCCCCGCCATGACAATAAGACATCATCTGCAAACGCTACAATTACCCCCTGTCATTCTGCTCGGCTTCTCTGTTAATTACACAAACCATTTCCTTCAAGATGGCTCACTTGGCTGCCAGCCCGGGAATCTATCATTCCTGTATCTGTGTCCGTGTGATCCATGGACAGGTTATTCAGTTAGTCATGAGTTAATACAGGGGGCTTGGATTCAGCGGACAGGCTGGGCCCTCGCCAAAACAACATGCTCCACTTCAACAAGCTGTGTTTTTGTCTACTCTTTTTATCGTCATTCACACCACATCCTGTTTGTCTTCCTCTCCGGTGTGTCTTTCAGTGCTCCAGCTGAGCAATTATCCAGCTCAAGACTTGTACATTTTAGCGAGGATTTCTGATGGGAAGCAAGTCCCTACCTGCATGTGGACCGGGCTTGAAAACCACAAAGTGCTCTGCTTCAAATGGATACTGATAGCCCTGTGTGTGAAGTATCATATTGTGCAGCAATATAGACCGCTGTTTATTTTGTGTGATACATTTTCCATTGAGGTTAAGCGGTTCTGAGGAGGAGTGGTGCCCCTGTACACTTCCCCCTCCCCCTCAGCGATATCAGCCAATATTTCCAACCGGCAGTGTCTCAGCCACATCTGTGTCCTTCTTTGGACATCAGCATTGTCTGTTGTGGGACACGTCTCTCCCTGTGGAAACACAGTTGGCGTGTTGGCATACATACAATGTTATTCCCAATGTGTACACTAACAGGTTTTATAGTTATAAATCTAGTTAATTTTAGAGAATTTATAGGATAAAGTAGTTATTGTTACCATATCCCTTTTTTTTGTACTGTATATTAATGTTTTTATGTGCCTTAAGATGTCAGTGACTGACAGGAAGGAAATAGTTTTCCCACCTTTTTATTTGCCACTACATCACAGCATGCGTACTTTGGGGATTTCTGCCATGTTCCCCTCATTAGAGCCCACCTCTTGCTTGAAGTGGTTGGAAAGCATGAATTATACTTTTCGGTGAGTTCAGCCGATACCAATTTGAATGGGATGTTTACTAGCGTTACTAAATGTTTTATTCCATCAAATCTGCCGATTAAAATGAAATTAGACTAGACTTAGAGATACAATATACTTTTATACCAACTCTTCCTTATTCGAATAGGACCCAGTTTGAGTTATGTAGTTCAGCAGGGATCTTTGGCTGGTTGTGTTCGCGCCACCTTAAAAAGGAACACACAAGCATGGAGCAGGATGTGTCAGTCAGACATAGAGCGTCTATACCCATGAGAACACAAAGAAAACAAGGATTCAGAGCCAATTATAACTTAAGGAATCTAGATCAGTCCGTACTTCACTTGGTAGAATTTAAATACTGTGAAATATCTTGAACATTTTAAAATGCTGATATTCTGACAACATGTGTGAACCCACACTAAAATGTGATCTTATGATACTTGATCATGATAGTTGATCACTTGCAGACCTTGGTTCTCTAGTTCAATTGCAGTAATTGAATTTGTATTTAAAAATATAATTGTTGTACTTTGTAGGGGGTGTAAAAAGGTATTTGAACTGGTTCTGTTGTATGATTTAACAAATGTTCAACCCTCCCAATCGGATCAGTCCTACTGTACAAGGTCTGGCAGACTTCTGTGAATCATAATGGACCTGATTTTTATTTTGAGTCTCATGATCTCGGGCAAACTGTGGCATAGACTATCTAGTGTAAACTCCAGTATACTTGAATTGGTTTTTTCCTTATACTATCGCTTACATAGGTTTGTTTTAATATAGTTTTTCATGGAACATCCATACCATCCATCTTCTCCCGCCTATCCGTCGCGGAGGTAACAGCTCCAGCAGAGAGCCCCAAACTTCTCTTTCCCTGCCCACATCAACCAGCTCTGACTGGAGGATTCCAAGGTGCTCCGAGTCCAGCAAAGAGATGTAATCCCTCCACCTGGTCCTAGGTCTACCCCTCGGTCTCTTCCCAGCTGGACGTGCCTGGAACACCTCCCTAGGGAGGCGCCCAGGTGGCATCCTCACTAGGTGCCCGAACCACCTCAACTGGCTCCTTTCAACGCGAAGGAGCAGCGTTCTACTCCGAGTTCCTCCCGGATGACTGAACTTCTCACCTTATCCCTAAGGGAGATGCCAGCCACCCTTCGGAGAAATCCCATTTCGGCCGCTTGTATCTGCGATCTCGTTCTTTCGGTCATGACCCATCCTTCATGACCATAGGAACATAAGAAAATTAAATTAAAACAAGGAGCAAGTGATAAGCATATTTTAAACAAAACTGATACTGTGCGGCTATAAGATAGAGCTTGTTTAGATATTTAAGTTTAAAAATCGATCACAAACCTGGCGTAAAAGTTTAGCTGTCAATAAAAACCTATGCACCGTATCATTCTGTGACCTCTAACTCTGTGTGATATGTATCTTTTGGGATACATACTGGCATATAAAAATTGCCAAATTCCCCATAAAACTTTCAGCCACAATTTGCTGCGGACGTCAACATCCCTGTCCGTGGACAGGTTAGCAAATACATCACCTCTGATATTGTGAATGGGGGGCCTGTTAATACACAGAGGTGTTTCAGAGGCTTGTAAATAAACAGCCATGGATGTGTATCTCATTATGAGCCATAAGGAAACATTGGCTGCTTTTACAGGGAATGAGGGTGTTGGTAATGGGAGGGGGCATTTCCGATAAGCAGGCAGACCCAGCAACTAAACCTCCCACACAGCTATGGGTCACCTGAAACCACACAGACCCCCCACCTCCAAAACCACAGTGCCAGCCTAAGCAGGAAACAGGAAAAACTAAAAATTTGCCAGGACTTTTTTTCTAGCAACCCCTCCGCAGAAAGCCAGCTTTTACACATCTCACTGCCTATGCTGCTCACTCAGTGACAACACAGGTATTGAACAGGGGCTAGCTTCAAATATCGGTTTTCTTTATGTGATGGTAAATATTGAACTGTCAAATCTTTCACAAACGTACTGTACTCAAGTGAGGAAAGCAAGAGGCAGAAAAACAAGTTTTAAAGGAAGTTATTTGAGGTACTATGCTGTACATCAAGTTTAAATGTCTTATAAAACTATTAAATAATCACTTTAAAGCAACTTTAAATTGCAAAACATCAAACTTTAAGATAAAGTGCTAATTTATATTATGAATATAAATGCACAAATACTGGATATGTAAAGTATGCATATTTTATGACAAATATCCTATTTGATCATTTAAAATTGTGTGTTGAGAAGATTCCAACCAATTTTGGGGTTGCTACTACTTCAGGATTCCACTTTTGACCAATATGTATCAGCCAATTTAAAAATTATTACATGAACACAGATAATGTATAAGAATTATATTGTACAGAGCTGATACTCATCACCAACATAAACATAACACAGCAGAAAAAGGAAGACCTGACAAAACTGCATTAGACATATAACACGATAAAAACAATTATGTTAGGAACTAAGATGGATAAACCATACCCAGCAATCCACCTGTCATACTGCAGCAGTGCAATATACATTAGCTGTGCAAAAGATAGTAAGTTATCTACTTTAAAAGTACAATAATTCATTGCTTCAATCAGACAGATGTGTTATTGCAAGCATTAGCAAGAGAGGAAGTCAAAAGTTTGGAGTGGGTGTAGCGAGTTTATAACAGGGCAGCAGTTAAGATGTGTGAAGAATAATAAAACCATATGACCAGTGTTCTTTGCTCAAAAAGTGTATAGAATTGCCAATCAGAGGTAAATACAACAAGGTAATGAATATGCCAGCCATGTTTAAATCCATAAATCCAAAATGCATACACATCACTCGCAGCCTGGCTTGCAGGGAGCCTAAAAGGAAAACCAGAAGATGTACAAGCTTGGCTCACGGCCAATGCAATGCAAACATTGGGAATATGTCACAGAACTACACTTCATATTTTGTCAGGAGTTACATTTAATTGCATTAAAGTCCCATCATTTTTCCAAACACCAACCAAACCACAAGCTTGTCCACTAAACTTATTCACAGCAAATACCACAGCTAAATGCTAGACACACAAGATCAGAAATGACATGCCAGCGGCCGAACTACTGTTATTTTACAAACAACTAAGCATAACCAAAACACCAACTCAAAACATGCATGTTAGCACAAGCAGTTAGCATTTAGCTTACCTAGGTTCATTTAATGCTTCTCCTTTGACAGTCTCCTGGCACTGAACTGCTACGTCACGGTCGGATTACTTCCAGCATGAGGTGTACCTATGTGGCCCACAGCCATGTGAAAAAAGGTAAAAGAAAAATATCTAATCCCATTGTTAGTGGCTAGCTTGCTCATGAAATTCTGTATTAGTTAAGAGTAAGTATAACGCTGCGTCAAAACCGAGTGGGCGGGGCCTTTAGATCTTAGTTACAGCAGGTGTGTGTTGCCATTAATCGGTTCCGGGTTTTGGGGTTAGAACGGTAGAGTGGAAAGTAAACAATCTGAGTGTATGCACGTGAAGTCCACTGTTAGCACTAGAGGCAATGTCGTAAGTACAAATTCATTGTTAGGTTAATAAGTTAATGTTAAAATACTGTTTAAAAAGGAAAGACTACACTTACTTACAACGTTTTACATACACATATTTACAGGTATATTTCATTACAAGATTTATGCTAAAACAGTCAAACTTTATTCCTTTGTTACAGTTTTCACTCTGTCATGTAAGATGATGTTGGAAGCCACAGTAAACAGCAAGAAAAATGCTCACTACGACTCGGCGTCTTATTGCATCAGAGTTGGCTGGTTGTATAGCTACAGTTGCTACACTGCAGTGAGGACAACACAAGGCGTGTTTGATACAGCGTTAATGAGCTGTTCACTCAATTAAAGGGCCAGTCCAACCAAAAGAACACACTATACGTCAACTGGTGTTTAGACATATAGAGGATAGTTATGGTTCCATTTACTCAGGTTTCTTGATATTTCTCTTTTTCATACAGAGTACAGCTCTTTTGATTTTGTCTTGTAATTGATTGATAGCTATATAATCAACTTGTCTTGCTGTGCAGGTGAAAATAACTTTGTTTGTGATGATTACAGCATGTATCCCCAAAACCAGTAGCATATATCCCCATTAGGAGACCCGGAGAACATGATGTTATCGTTAAGAGTTACTATTTAATGAAACAATTTAAAAAATAACAGGACTTTTGGAAATGGCTGTTGCCATTGAAGTTTATTTTTTATTATTTGGCCACCCACCACAAATCTGATGTGATATCCTCCAATTATTATTTGGGTTGAAAACAAAAATATCAGAGATGTATGGTTTAATACTACCAGCCATGACAGAGACACATTGTTTTCCTTTTGTAAGTGTGTGTATGGTATGTGTGTGTGTCATAATGGCAAAATGTGCATTTTGAGACACCTTCTGGAGCGGGTACTTTACCAGGTGTTTATATTTCTCTGCATCTCTCTAAGGACAGATTTGGTGAAGCTTTTCAATCAAGTTTGAATATTTGCATTACTCGACGATGGAATGATGCATGGAATTAAACAGTAAATATATAAAATGCAAGGGTAGTTTTTTCCATTTTAATAAAACTCCACATGAGAATCAGGCAAATAAAAGTCAAGCACAAGCAGATTTGGTAAAATATATACTTTTTTATTTATTTCTTCATACAAAGAAATCTTTTGAATGTTCAGTATTTAATCATCTAGAAACATCTGTTCCATTTTGCTTTTGCATTGTGTAAAATTAATTCCTTTGATGTACATACCACAAAATACTTGATTTACATGTCTTTTTCATTTTTGTACATACAGATCTGCTATTCTAAATACATATTATATGTGGGTAAGACAAACATTTTTACCATTTTTAAATTTCAAAAACAGGTTGAATAAAACTCAACCATAACCGATGCAGCAACATGGAGTGAACCCATGAATGCACGTTGTTGTTGTTGTTTTATTTCAGATTTCCCTCAGTAACATAAACTTGACCGGAATTCATATGCAGTTCTCCATCAATTACAGGGAAAATGTCAGACTATCCTTCCAGAGTGTGACAGCTTGCTGAGAGAGGTCATCATAAATGCTTTTTGATAATCAAACATTGCACAAAGAAAGGAAGGGGGGATGAAGGCTTTCTCCACATAAAATGACTAAAAGAATCCTCGCTCATGTAGAGTAAAAGTAAAAAATAGCACCACAGAAAATGCAGTGTAACAAGCTTTCATCTCCCCTGCTTCCAACCATTGGTTTGAAGCTAAACCATGCAGTTGGTTTCAACTGGAAAATAGTAGAAATAGCTGAATTGGGATAATTCTCTGTCGTAATGACAGGAACAGGCTAAGTGGGTTGGATTGGATAGTTAAAGAGGCACTACATTTTCTTAACTTTAGAAAGAAATAGCGACAATCAAATGTTACCTTTCACTAAAACTGAGTCACAATCTGACGTTTCAAAATTGATTTGAGGGTGTTTTAGTGTGAGGATAGTCTGTGTACATTCAGTCTGGCCCTACTTAAAACATATGATGCCCTCCTGTGGATGATAATAATCCCTTCCCATCATCCCTGTATTTAAATATTGGCCACCACATTTAGCATGCATAGCGTAACATAGCACACCATAGCATAGCACGGCCACCTCCCATTGCCCTTATGGTAGTGTGTACAACCCGCTGCAAAGAGATGGGGCAGCACATCAAAGAGTGATAGCCATACATTTTTCTCCCTCTTGCATATCAAGAATTCGAGTTGAAAGACAGAAACTAAGAAGCGGAAAAAAGCAGAGATAGCAACTCAAGCTGTGTGAAACGTGATATCAACCCAAAGGTTGTTGTTGTTTTTTTGGTAGAAAGTTGAGATTGTGAGACGTGTGAGGATGACGTGAGTGAATAAGGCATAAAGTATATAGGCCATGGATGGCACATGAGGTTTTTTGATGACACTAGATTGGTTAGACACTGAACTCCCCTGCCTGAGGCAATTCTTGCTGTGCTGAGAGTGCTTCACAAAACCCTTTCCTCCTTCTTTGATCTCCTTATTGTGGGATCTCACATGGGGCCTGGCGGACTTCTTTTTGAAGAAGCTCTATTTCGATGAGGCAAATCCGAGTTGTTGTTAGCCTGTCATGTTTTTTATCTATATGCTCCATTCCTGACATTTGAGCTTCACGCAATTACTTTTTTCATCATAAAGTGAAAACAAGGCACGCATTCCCAATGACCCTCGGTGCTCCGACTCCGCTTTCCTCAAATCAAACGCCTCTCAAGGAAATTTGATTGAGACTTTGCGTGACCTTTGAACTGAGCAGATAGGGCAAGAGCATGGCTCTCAGCCAACACTGCTTCTAATAGGGAAGTAGAGAACGGAGGCTCCATCGATCTGCCAGTTACCTTTACCCGATTAGCATAATGTTAACATGGGACCTTATGTGGTCCGGGATAGGACTTAAGGTTTGATGGATGGGTCATTCATTAGAGCAGAAAGCAGGAGCACTGAGAATGAAAGGGCAGCTGTATACTTTAAGCATGAGTGACACAATGAAGATCAATTAGGCTTATTGATCTAACTGTTATTGACTGGAAAGGGACATGAGATCTGCAGCTTAAAATAATGCCGTGCAGGAAAATTAGATAGAAGAAAACCTTATGGTAAGGTCTGTGTTGCAGTGAAGAATCACACTCAGAATCAGTGTAGGTTTTAAATGATGGTAAAGTTATGATGCATATAAAATGAGGATGCACAGGGATAGGTGTTCTCCACTTCTCAGTGAGCGCTCTGTACCCGTAATATGGTGCTTTTACATTTTCCACCCTAATTTCTACTTCAGTCGTCGCTGATTATCTGCATTACGGCAGCACCGATAAATCCGCTGAGTTTACAGGACCACGAGGGAGGAGCGGTAGAATTAAAATGAGGAATGTTAAAAACAACATGTGGGCCAGATGTTATGTACAAATATGGTTAGGCAGCTTAGTGAATTAATTGCTTAGAAATAAAAATAAATTATTATAAAATAGATTTCTGTACATTTTACATATATATAGCAATATCTCCACATCTTGCCATTGAATTACAGAAGGAAAAAAATAACTTCTCATCAAAAAAAAGTCTTTGATGATTTTCACATCAATCCCAACCAAAGTTATGTCCTGTCATCTGGTAGAACTTCATGTTGAAGGGCCTGTAGAAGTCCCGTAGCCTCTGCACCACCTCAGGGTCAATGTTGGGGTGGGTCCGCCCTTTGGTTTTGCCTAGGCAGTGGGGTTTGCTGCTGCCCTCGGCCTTTTTGAGGCACGGGAAACCCTTGGTCTGGTTGAAGTAAAAGTGTTTGTCAGTGATGATCCTCTTGAGCCCCAGGAAGTCCTGCACGCGGCCCAGCTCTCCGGCCGGGTCGCTGATCAGGCGCTCGCCGCTCACAAACAGGATCTGCTCCATGGGGAAGTACTGCAGCCAGTTGTCCAGGTGCTTGGCGTAGATGCCGATCTGGATGGCGCTCCACGAGGTGTCGATGAGCCCCGTAGTCCTGTTTTTGAAGGTGAGGCTCTCGAAAGAGGGAATGTCTGGTTTCTTGGACAGAGTCTGTGTGTAGTCCGAGATAGCCCTGGTTACGGGGTCCCTCACCACCACAATCAGCTTGGTGTCCCGGGACATGGCGGATATCCTGGCCGGTGCCTCTCTGGTCACAAAGTAGCTGGGGGTTTTCTCCATGGTTATCTGGCCCTCCAGAGTCTTGGGCATCAGCTCCCTGCAGATTAAAAGACACAAAAGGGAGGTTAGGAGAAGGGTAAGGTGGAGCAACGTCTTGCCTAATGTAATCAAGTTGATGGAGTGTGCTGTTCTGTAATCAATGAGTCACTGAGCCTGTTTAGCCTTATTATAAGGCTCCAAAACCTATTAGTGCAGGCAGCCGTCCAACATCAACATGCTCACTCACTCATAAGATACAGTATCTCACTACTGACTGAAAACAGAGAACTCGTATTTAGTACATAAACAAACACGAGGAAACATTTACAGGAATTTCCAAACATGACCATATATTTCACCATATTAGGGATTCTGAGTCCAGTTCCTCAAGCTTTCCCGTTCTTGTTGTAACCTATTACTCCTTATTAATATTTATTACAATTAAGCTTACAATGCATTTTTTTTAAATAAATTAGCTCAGAATATGAGTACATTTAATTATCTAATGGGTCTTCCCTGAGCTCAGCTTTACTTAATCCTCACTTCTGGATGTTGTGTTCCAAAGTGTTCGGACTTAATTAAAATGAACCCTCTCCTCTTTTTACTATTGGAGGCAAAATACACTCTCAATCCACCTAGCTGACTCCACGCCCAGCCCCTTAGCCGACCAACAAAAAAGAAAAGCCTTAAACGCTACAGTGCTGAAAGATGATGAGGCTTGTTTCAGAAAGGGAATCTGTTTTTTAACAAGAGTAGGTTTGGTTTGGGGTAAAGGATGGCTGATGGGCTTTACAAAGATATGTTACATGCAGACATATAATCAAGAGGTACTTGAGAACAACTGTTTTTGAAGGGAAAGTGAACACGCTCTACTCTCTAAGCATTAGGTTTCACAATTGGTGGTCAACCGCAACGTCTAGATTATGGTGGAGGCGATAAGAGCGGTTTCACTGACATTGGAATACAGATCATTTTTCCATGTTTTGGCCCTGACACCAAGGAGAAAACTATGTGTGATGTACGCTGTATTACATGTGTTTCTAGGGCTGGCTGGATGGGAGGGGTTTGGATTACGTACTGGAAACTGACTAATCATAAATAAAGTAGTAAATCAAATTCAAATTCAATGTGTTCAAATACACACAAAAAAGCAAAAAAAGCTAATAGGCCCTTGAAGGAGGAAAAAACAAAAGGAAGCACGAGATAACCAAGGGCGCTTATCAGGGTGAACACGCTCTCGCAGATAAGACTAGTGCTGGCTTGTTGAACCCTGAGCCTCGCCTTTGTTGTTAAGGCTAGGCCACTGATACACCATTGTGTAGACAGTACCATTGTAGTCCATCCCATTCAAATTCGATGTAATTCTACACAGAGTACTTCCACAAGGAGATAGGTAAAAGACTACGTTGGACACATTCTTTACTCTCAGAAGTCTGTAACACTAGAATTCTCCCCAGAGATTCAGCTGTTTCTCAGAAAAAAATATTATAAAAGCTGGAATCTAGTTCACGTCCATCCAGCTCATGGCTAATTCATGGTACATCGGCTCTCCAGCTATGCATATAATTGTGCGCAAGAAAGAAGGAATGGTGAGGGAAGGGAGAAAATACCCAGGGTAGAGTCAGGTAAGCAATAAAATGCCTGGTGGAAATGGTGTTAGCAGATTTGTGTAATCCTAATGCAGTGCCAGTGATCTAATTATGATAATATCTTCTTGATTGCTGACACGTCGAGGTGTGGATGCAGTAGACGGGGAGGAAAGCAAAGCTGTTTCCAAAAGCTAATTCAAAGCCAGGGATGATAAATAAACAAGCCAGAAATCTAACATTATCATGACTCGTTTAGTTTCCTTTATTAAAAACAAGTCACGTGTCTGTGTCCATCATCCTCAATATTATTTTATACAACCCATTATAAGCACACATTAATAATTCCCTCCAACAACCTATAACTGCTCCCACCTGAATGCCTTCAAGGAAATGCAACCAAACATTCTCGACCCAAGCGTCAAGCTACTAGTCATTCTCTTGATGCACAATGGTGATACTGCCTGCAAGCTTTTTGTCATTCCTTGTGCTAACATACAAAAAGAGTCCAGAACCGACACAGTGGAGGCAAATGGCTTCCCATCTAATCCGATTTCAACATGACAATGCGGCATGGAGATAGGGAGGAGGCCTGAGTTTTTACAATGTGCATAGTGATAGATTATGCTGATCCTAGCTCAGGGATTTGGAAAATAACAACATTTTTAAAAAGTGTTGGGGGTTGGAGAGGCATTAATAAGGAAATGGTTGGTCAAGCGGGAGGAAGCCCCTAAAAAGCGTCAAAGTAGCAAGAAGTGACCCCCCCTTGTAAAAAAAATAAAAACACCTCTGGCTTTACCCGCTTTCACTGCCAAAGAGGCAAGAAAAAAAGTCAGGAAAAGTGAAAAGAGAAGAGAGGAGGGGAATTTTAGTGGGACAAGTGGCTCTTGGAGAAACAATGGCTATTATGCTCCTTTTTGATTTATGAGGTTCTGCTTTTAAAGATTCAGTCAGCAAACAGGCAATTCTGTGACACCGGGCTCCTCTTTTTTCCTGCTTTTCTTTGAAAGTGAGCCATTGTCCGTGAGCGCAGGGGTGAACAGGGCAGTGGTCAGGGCACAGGGGCGGTGATGGGGGCAGGGTGGAGAGGGGGCAGATAGAGGAGAAGGAGGGAGGGAGGGAGGGGGGCTGCTTATCGAGGGCTGAGTGGAGCACTTCCACGTCCTTCTCAACCTCGAGTGAGAGAAGCCTTTTGGAGAGCTCTTGAGTGGAACGTGTTCCCAAATTGCCCTGCAAACATCAGCCTGTCCCCCATGGAAACCAAGGACCCCACAAAGAAATAGTAGAAATATCTATGTAGTAGTATTAATACAAAAATAGTAAGTATAGTAAAAGTATCCTAATTTAATGATGCAGAACCTTTTTCTTGCTTAGCTTGTTCTTTCACATGATATATTTTTTTTTCCTCTCTGCCTCTGCACCTTTGTCAATTGAGAGTATTTCTAAGTTAAAAGAGATGCCAAAAACAGCGATAAGACACAAAGCAGAAGCCCTTGTCATGACAGCATCAAACAGAGGGCCCGGCGGAGTGGCCCTTTGGCCTGCGTTTAAAAGAGCCCTCATCCCAGGCGGAGATAAACGGCGGGCAGGAAAAGGGTTATTTCTGTCTGATGCTTCTGCTGCCTCCCCCCTGTCATGTTTGATCTGATGATAACGGGCTGCCACCGAGCTGTCTGTGACACAGCATCACTGCCAAAATGACTGGTTTGCTCAAAGACAAAAGGAAAAACCTATTTGGCATGTGTGTCTGTCGATTTTCAGTTCGATACAAAAGGTTTTCAATTGTCTCACGTGTCTGGATGTTGAAAGCATTTGAATCTCAAATTAGGGTTTGTTTATTTGAATACAGACAAATCAGAGGGCACTTTGTATCCAGCAGTGAAGGGAGGGTGCGGCTTTGCTCTTACAGGCATTTAGAGCTAAGGTTTCCATGGCTTTAAGACCCTTGAGCTAATGTTATCTCCTCATGGGAGTTTACACCGACCTGGAACACAGCATACACTTAACATTGCTGTAAGTAGAGGCTGAATTAACCAGAATAAAATAATCTAACACATCAGTTACTTTCAGCAATACATACAGATATAAACAATTCCCTTCTACGTGCAGAAATCAGAAGTTTTCTTTACACTCCCAAGTCTCCACTCTTCACCCTGCTCTCTTTTCCATTGATCCCAGAGGTTCCCCCGACCCCTGACAATCAGGGCCTCGAGGTCCGATAGCAAAGTGACACTTCACAAGTGGGAAGATGGAGAGGGAGGAAATGAGGGAAGAAGGACTGAAAGGGTCCCTTTCTTTTCCAAGGGCCTCTTGCCTGAGCCCTTCACTTGAACCAATGTGTTGGTGGACTTACAAGCATTTTCAGGAAATACAAAGAAACATCTTTATTCCTCATTGGATGATGTGAGCCTGGGCACGTCTTGTTCACAGTTATACATTTAATCGTTTCTACTCATTGCACAAGTTCATGGAGGACTCACTGGTAAATAAAAGCAGGGTTCGTAACCAGCCCTCCTGTTTAAAGCTCACAGTAGGGAAAGCCTACATGCTATGAAATGGAACTGAATGGAGCAAAATGTTTATGTAACACACACATACATACACATTTTGGTTACTACAGAAGGAGGAACGCATGAGGAACTCTGCTGGATCACCGAACATTTTCAAAGTAGCATTTAAGCACATACAGAGGCCAGACATTTAGAAAAACACACTCCACTGTGCCTGGAGTCTGACATTATATTTAACCACAGAGCATGGCTTTGGCTTTAAATTAAAAGAATAGAGAAGATGGTTTATGGGGGCCAGGGACACTCCAACGCAGAGAGGGGGGAAGAGTTCCGGCTGCAGATACAGAAGCTTCATCTGCTCTTTCTTTCAAGCACTTCGAGTGGAGTGCAGGTGTTACTATGTGGCCACTTATGGCTTTTTGACGGATCACTTCCTAGTTGAGCAGAGCCAGACATCTCTGCTTTAAACTTGAGACCTTGCAGGAGTGTATGCTGAAGTGGGTCTGTATCTTATACGTCTCCGTTTTGTATACCAAAAATGATGCATATATCTCCTTGTAACTTGATACTTCTTAGTGACGCTACAGCTTCATCATCCTGATCAGAGTCAACAGTCAGTGCTCCTCCCCGGCCTGGGGTTTCAAATTAACAGGCCTCACTGAGTAATGGTGTCACTGGAAACTCAGCAAGGTGGCTGAGTGGAAGACCCTCCGAATCATCTGTCGGCTAAAAGGATTAATAATGCAGGCTGCCCTAGTATTACAAACTCAGACCTGGATGTCGGGGGTCCTGCAAGGGATGGTGGGGCTAAAAGAGCTGTTAGAAAGAGAGCAGTTCGAAAGATAAATTCCACCTTCAGGTTGAGGGAACGTTACTGGGGCCACTGTCCTCTGGTATTAGTATTAAGTGCCAACTCAGGCTTTCTTTCATTTGGTTGACTATTCCTTGTTGTGGTGCCAGCATTATTTTCAAGATACTGTTGGAGGTACATGTGCACAAATTATAAGCTCAAGTATTTAGTTTGGATTGATGGGTGTCGATCTATGTAGCAAAAACTCCAATGCTGGTATCAGATTTCTGATAGATATCAGACAATGTTAACACCACTACATACAACCGGGGATGAAAAGGATCCAAATTGCTGTAAATCCTGCTATTCTTAAAATATTAAAACAAAGCCCAAGATCGGCTTACATTCAAAACGATAAGTAACTAAATGTGGATTTAACCAATGGTTCCCATGTCAAGAGAATAGTTGTAAGATAATTGACAAGATAAGCATTAGGAAAGCCATTTATGCAACATAGCTTTTCTAAAAGAGATATGAGTAAACATTACTTGCTATTAATGGTCACAGCCTAAAGGGTTGGAAACACTTCAATCCAAATTGGAAGAATAAAAACACACATATTGGTTTTGGTTTCAAAATTACAAGGACATTTCTACTAATGAGGAAAATAAAGGAGTCTAAGTGGCTGCACAACAGCATCCAAGGTCAAAATATAATCAAGCTGCTTCCATTTTAAGCTTTCCCAGAAAAACATAATGAGTGCAACGGCCAAACTGGTAGAAGCCTTCATCTCATTTCTTGCTCAGTGACACTTTGACACCCAAATCTGTGCTGCAGTCTTGATGTGGTTGATAAATGCAACTCCCAGACCCCTTAGCTCCATCAAGAAGTTGCACTATGTCAGAGAAGCCTGGGAATCTACTGACCCGCCGCGTAAACAAAGCAGTTAACTCGACCGATGCAACCCGTACATCCATCATTTTTCACTGGAATCAGGGAGTAATGCTTTCGCCAAAGACAGAAGCATTTTTTATCGTAGTGTCTCTTACAGCCTGTGTGTGTGTGTGTGTGTGTGTGTGTGTGTGTGTGTGTGTGTGTGTGTGTGTGTGTGTGTGTGTGTGTGTGTGTGTGTGTGTGTGTGTGTGTGTGTGTGTGTGTGTGTGTGTGTGTGTGTGTGTGTAAAAAGAGTGTGTAGGAGAGGAAGAGTGAATGACAGAGGGAATGTGAGTTAAAAAAGGGAGAAAAAGACAGAAAGAAGGGGAGTCTGGATTTGCGGTCACAGACCATCCATGGTTTCGGGCTCGTACCCAGCCTGGTTTTGGAGGCAACATCAGACACTAGTAGTAGAATGAATAAATAGAGTACTAACCACCACATATAAAGTCACGGACTACATGGGGTCAGACACCCCAACAGCATATTACCCCCGGCCGCAGCCTCAGATACCCCCCTCTGTTCCGTTCTGAAAATATTTAAGTGAGGCTGAGACATTCTTCTCTTATACCATTGTGGTCGCCTTTTGATGGGCAGCATCGCACAGGCGTGACAGGCACAAATTATTCAATTCAACACGTAACTATCATTTTTCCCACTAGGAAAATCTGTATTTAAGTATATTTGTTGCTATTTGGCACCTTTGGAAAACAAAAAAAAGGAATGTGTGAGGCCATAATGTTTTTTCAGGCCTGAAACCACATTGGCTGCATGGAATTATCGAGTGTTAATAACCCTGCAGTGAAGCGAAGGAGCCCGCCGTGTGGTATAAATAAAACAGAGGAGTTGGTGAAAGGGATGGCGGAGAGGAGAATGTATAAAAAACCTCCTCCCTTCTCTCATGAATGTGAAAATGTGTGCTTGCCAAAGTGGTTTTTTTTCCTTCTGCTTTTCAAAGATGATGCCCAAATCTTACTGGAATAACAGTAGTAAAATATTGCGTCGTTTTTAGTAACACTTAACATCTTAACGCTTAGTTTGACAGGCAATACGAGAAGAGTTATCGGACATTGCTGCAGCGATCGGGCTACTCTTTGTATGTGCTTCAATGGCAAAAATACCACAACACACACACTCACACGCACTCTTTGAAATCCACCACTTGGCATTATTACGCAGAATTTGTTTAGCGCGCGTAATCCTCACTAATCAGTGTGTTTGCCCCGAGTGTTTGCTGAAGGTGTTATCCTGAAGCTATAGTCACACATTCCACCGCTCCATCAGGATAAGGGCGCGACTGAATGACAGCTCGTTCCAAATAAACTGATGAACCGTGAAAGGATAAAAAACAACAGGGAAAACAACAATGAAGGACTGCAGGTGAAGACTCAGCTTGTGTGTGAGTGTGTGTGGATTTCTGGGTTTTTTTGTGTGGCTGTGCAGCCAAGAATCAGCCATTCTGACTGATTTCCTGACACTTGACATGCACCAAGAGGCACATGACTCCTTGATCTAGCTACAGCAAAGATGAATAAAAGATGAAACAGACTCGAGAAGAACATACATGACACCACCCCCACTCCCTAGACTCACACTCAGTCACACACACAGTCACACACACAGTCACACACACACACACACACACACACACACACACACACACACACACACACACACACACACACACACACACACACACACACACACACACACACACACACACACCGAGAGACAGAGTGAGCGAGCAAACTACTTTGCATCCTGTTTGAATTGGCTGTCACCCGTAACTGCCTGCATACCTTTTTGAAGACAGGTGAACTACAAAGTGTGTGCCAGAAAGAGGGGATTTCTCTCTACTGTATGTCACTCAGTAGAAAACCATCTTCCTGTGTGATTTAGACTATTATTTTTGTTTCCGTACAGTGCAGCTGTTGCAAGTTAATGGTTTACAAATTCCTGAAGACAGCTAACGTATAATTAGCTAAATTGGGTAACGATAGCACCAGTCAAGACAATTAACCTGCTCCTTTCAGAGGTGTGGAAAAAACAATCCTCAGGCAATCTGTCAGTTTTCTTTGGACTTGAGCCTAGATGTAGTCTCCTGCAGTATCTCCGAGCACCCTGAAGACAAGGTAATTACTGTTAAACACATCAGGTTCTGTCTTAACCATTTCTGCTACAAAGTGCTGCCAACAGCAGACATCAGAGCTCAGTTTTAGGGTTTCTTTCAAGAGGCGGTTGTAGAGCACGATGACAAATGTTATCACCCCTCCGCTATATCTCTATCAGTAAGCCTCTTGGTTAGAAGTGAAACAGGATCTGCGCTCACTCTGTGCCAGGAAGCTATTTTGTGAAGTGAGTGTGTCCAAAAAATTGGTAAGAAATGTTTGAGAAATGCTAGCTTAATGCTATATGTCGGTCCTCAGACAGAATACTTCAGAGTATGTTTGTTTTCAAGAGCATAATAGCTTTCTTTCTTCTTCTTATCCACAACCAGAATTAGATAGCATTTGCATATTTGCTGTGCCAAAAACGTACAAACCTTTTTTGGAACACATTTTCAATCTCATTTGGATTGAAGCATACGTATAGAGAATAAAATCATGGGGTAAATGTGCCAGATTTTTTTTCCATTTAAGTAAGTAAGGACTGAAAAAAACGGACTCCAGACAAACCATACGAAACTCAAGACTTTTCTGTTTTTGTAAAATGTAATAAAAAAAAAAGTCAGAGCAGAAATGTAGCTGTTTGATATGGTGTCATAGTCTTTGCTGCCTCCAAAAGACACAGCGTGTTGTCCCTCCATGGCCCCCATCTGATTCCAATCAGTTAAACAAGGGAGAGAAAAACTCCTCGTGGTGGAAAATAATTGGAAGTTGGTTGGGTTTGGCCAGGTTGTCTTGGAGTTGAGCTGAAGTGGTGTTACAGCTCTTGAGAGAGAGCCCAACAGCTCTGGGAGTACATCTTAAATGGAGAGAGTGACGAGTGTCGAGAAGCCTCGGTGCAGGGAGACAACTCTGGGCTTCTAATGAGCTCTGCTCTTTTACTGCCAGGCTAATGGAAACCTCAGGAGACCTTAGCCACTCTTTCTCTTTCTGGGTGTGTGTGTGTGTGTGTGTGTGTGTGTGTGTGTGTGTGTGTGTGTGTGTGTGTGTGTGTGTGTGTGTGTGTGTGTGTGTGTGTGTGTGTGTGTGTGTGTGTGTGTGTGTGTGTGTGTGTGTGTGTGTGTGTTGGTGTGTGTGTGTGTGTGTGTCCTATCTTCCCAGAGGCAGGCACACTCTCCAGCACCCTAATGGCTACCTCTGGGACTTAATACCTGGGACAAGTGAAGCTTTACAGTCATCACTTTTTCCTCTTCCTACAACTTCTCCTTAACTACTTTTTCATTATTTAGTTCTGGGAGGAGTTCCCCTACTAATCTTTAAGAGTGAATGATTAACAGAACCGTATTAGAGTTTTACCCCCACCCCCCTAGGGAACTTTTCTAATGTGTAAATTAGTGTTTATTTAGCAGCGATGAATGGCCATTAACTCTGGAGGGAGAATGTATGTTTCTGTTCTGACACGTGCAACAACATTCAAATTATCACCTTGTTAAAAAAAGGGCCTAAATCACACATAGCACAGAGGGAGGGTTTGTACACTTCCTCCAGTACTTCATTACCCTTCTTTGTTGGTATTTTTCATTGTTGTTGACACCATTTTGCATAGGAAAGCTAAGACTTTCTGCTTTTCTGTTTGCATCAAGCATGTTGCTTTGTGGCCTTTGTCCTCCACTCCAGCAGGAGGTTCCTGTCCTTGGCGGCCATATTGTCTCCACCATTCTGGTGTGCTTACTGGACATCATCAGCGGGTGGACGGGGGTGTTGGGGGGAAGGCAACCACACTGCAGCGCTGCCACTCCCCTCTCCACAGGTCTCCCCTTTCACAATTAACCGCTTGTAATTTGGGGTTGAAAGCTGCCTTTTCTCTGTTTCTCCACCCCCTGGTCACTCTCCATTCTGGGATGAGGCATACTAGCTTAGGCGGAGAGGAGCGAGGGCCTCTGTCCTCTCCACGATGGGTCAGTGAGGCCTGCAGCAACTCCGCCCAGGATTGGACTAGCCGAGAATGACGTGCAACACTATTCTTAACACAGCAGCAGAGCAAGTGCACAGCTGGAGAGCGGAGAGAAAGCAGTCCATAAGGGAGGGATTGGTGGGTAATGTTTGGGGGAGGGATACAACTGGTACTATAAACAAATAACCCTCTCATTTGGGAGCACGAGGTGGAAGTTTAACCAACACAGAGGCGAAGTTTCAAACTGCCTGTTTTTTTTATGTGGAGAGCATATGAGTGGTTCTGCTGTCAGCTGTACGGTTGGCTGGCCGGGAGCTCTATCCCCGAAGAGCTGCAAAGTATCCAGGAATCAGGAAACAACCAGAGTGTCAAAGTATCTAATCATCTAAATTCATCTTTGTCTTCTCTAGAACTGGTTTGGAGCCACTTAAAGTTCTCATTGATTCTGTCAAATACCTCAGTGTACATGCACAGGAGGCTTAAAAACGGCCATACCATTGTTTTCTTCAAGCTATAAAATCCCCAGTGGGGCTTGTAGGTTCCAGCCGCTTTCTGTAGCCCTGCAGATGGTCAACACACAGAGCCTGTCAGCAAACAGACGTGGGACTGACCCCAGTCAAAGGCCCTTAACCCAGCTCTGCCCATTACCTCCAATCAGGCCTGACCGATCAATACCGGCAATCCCTGAGGAGCCACGCCATGCTGACATTTCTGTCTGAGTGTTTTCATTCTCTTGTGACAGGAGATGGAAATTATTAGTGACTTCACAGCTGAGCCAACCATGCACAACACTTTTGAAAACCTATTGGCTTTCTACATAACATCCCGTGTATGCAAACATCAGCTCAAGATGTTTTGTGAACACTGTTGCCCTTCACTGGGGCTCAATAGAAGCAGGTGGCCTCTTGTTGGCCATAGAGAGGAAGGAAAGAGGGCGAGGTCAGTGGCAACAGAGAGTGGACGGGTCACCTACATGGAAATAGGAGCACCCCTGTGGCGAGCAGATAAAAGGGTGTGCACCCATCCAGAACTGTCCTTTACATGGACAGGAGCTGCAGTCTGACTCAAGGCTCAACAGCCACCAGTGGGGGTGGACCGACCTTTTTTTCAGATAACGCCTTTCAAACAGCGCAGACTTCCGCAAGCAGCCCAAGGTCTGATAGCGGAACGTGAGCCTCCTTTTCAACAATGCACCACTTGTGCTTTTTTTGTGTGGGACTACAAGTAGCTTTTAACTGACAGTGCTTTGTATGTTTGTTTACCTCCACCGTGTTTTATCACAGATACAAAGGTTGACCAGGGGAGCATCCTGCTCGGGGATGGCGCCTGGTTCAATACCAGCAGTCTCAACCGAAAGCTTTGATTACAAACCACATCACACAAAGACTGAGGATTGTGTATTTCAGTGTGTGGGCTCCAGGTCTAACCCTAACCCTAAATAAGACAGATCACAACTTGAATTTCCCAAAATGTAACCTTTAAAATGTGACATTCCAACACCATATCCTACCCATAAACTGTATGACTAAACTCTCTTCAACAGACTCATGTTTAATGCTATAGCAACTCCAAGGGAGGAGCAACAGCGTCAACAGTTGCCGGGGCCCTGACAGCAAGCTATAAGAGCAGAGCCCGTGACACAACAGCAAAACCACAGTATAGTAATTATATTTCAAAGACCCTTCATAGCCAATAGGGCTAAATGGAATATGAAGAGAGCGACATGCACCACAGGCTGACAGAGAGAGAGGAGGGCTGCAGTCAACAAGAGTTAAGAGTAAATAAGATACTGCTCCTTAAAGAGAAGTTGAACAGCGTGGAAAGAGTCAACTTTAAACTATCACGGGGGCAAAGTTTATTCAAAGTGACAAAAACCCTGAAACAAACTGTATATGCAGAAATAAATATATACTGTAGGATGGAGAATCGTACCATATACAACTGTTAGACTTAAACTAAACTACCTTTGGTACAACCGCCTTCACAGTCTCAAAGACACAACATCACAGCAAATTCTTAACAATCCTACATTTCTTCTTTGGGTTTTTCATGGTTTTATAACTTAATATTGTAAGGTTTATACACTTTGTCTCTTTGTTTAGATAACTTGTATTCTCTCACCTACTTGTTTTGTTCTACCATGTTTTGAAAAGTGCAAAAATTAGTGTACTGTAATTCCTCATTAACATTGCAGCAAATTTAAATACATAATAGAAAATGTAGACTGCCGAACCTGAGATCTATTGTACACAATGTATGAGTTTTAATCTTCCCATGAATAAGGTCACAGAATTTGCCGTTAATGTATGTGCTGCAGATAACTGCATTATTTATATATTGCTATCAGATAACACCATTCAACTTTGAGTGAACAGGTGCAAATAGAAAATGAGAAATAATGACCCAACGTTCCTGTTCACACTCAGTCACACTGGCCTGTTGAGCTCTGGATCTCTTTCTGTGTGTGTGTGTGTGTGTGTGTGTGTGTGTGTGTGTGTGTGTGTGTGTGTGTGTGTGTGTGTGTGTGTGTGTGTGTGTGTGTGTGTGTGTGTGTGTGTGTGTGTGTGTGTGTGTTCCTTGGGGCCAGTTCATGCATGACCTCACTGTGAAAATGTGTACCTCCTGATGCAAGGACCCCTCGGTCAAAAGCATGAATCATGTGTTTGTCTTTGGCACAAATAAAAACTGTCAAAGTACATCAGAAATCAACAATAAGACTTGTTATTGCCACCTCCATTCATTTTGTAACTTCCGAGTCTTTCTACTTCTTCTATGGCTGCATTTACTTCGAGGAATACTGAATGCGTGTCCATTAGGGGACGGCAGGGATGGTGCAAGCTGAATACAATAGTGCACAGCAGAGAGATTGTGCAAATGAACAAACAAGGTGAATTACACAACTCGTACACACACAGTCGCCTCCGTAAATGACCCTTGCCGAGATCAGATCATATTCCCACAAAATATATTTCAATGCCACACAATTTTGCCTCTGTGTGGAACATCCCTGCGCTTTCCCAAGTCATCTCCAGTATCTGGTCCTAATGGGAAACTTTGGAGACACAGCAATGAGTCAAGTATGATTTCCTTTCTAGGTCCATCCTCGCTTGAAAAATAGAAACACTAAAACTTTGTTTTCCCCCTCCTTCTACTACTGCTTACACCAGCTGTCTCACTAAAATGGGCGTTTTTTTACTGCAGTTTTTCCTTAAAAGACACATTTTACTGTTTTAAAACTCAGGTTGAGAGGGCTAAACAACTTAGTGGATTTTGTATGGCTATCTGGTTGCTGCATGAAATGTTCGAAATGAAATGTTCGAAAAAGTGTTTTTGCATATGTTTTGTTTTAAATGCAGAAAGAAAAATACATTCTATCTCTGTGTATTTCTGAGTGAGCATATTGGCATATTTTTTTGGCACCAACAGGAGAGTACATTGACTGAAATTAGATTTAGCTCAGGACGATATGCTTCTATTCCACCTCAACAGAAAACCTGGAGTCATGACTTCTTTACATGGCTTAAAAAGTATTAGATTTCATGGCTTTCAAAACTAGCAGACAGCACTTTTCCACAATTCCCTCCCTGAAAAGTAGCTGCATGTGGAAATTAAATAACAGCTTTACTCCAATCTCAAAGCAAGAGTTAATCTGCTTTCTTTGCACAAATCTAGGAAAGGTGTCTTTATTTTGAATGCTGCCAAAACTTGCTTCCCCATTTGGCTCTTCTTTTTTCATTATGTCCAACATTGCAGGGGCCCCCTTCGAGGTCTTGCATATTTAACGTGTACGGACCAAATCCAGGCATTCAAGCCACGAAATCCCAAAGCTTTTATCAATTTGTCAGATTAGCTTTCCATATTTTAATATCAGATACAACTTTGATAAAAAAAAAAAAACCCAGAGGCAAAATACTGGAAGCTTCAAAGCTTATCCAAAATGAAAGTCGCAAAAGGCAGAAAATAATTTGAGGATGTTTAGCGGAATTCCAATACACAATCAATGTATTGATTTGGCCACGATTTATTAGCCATAACCTTGTTTATTTGTTAATATAATAAATATAAAAATTGACAGTAGGCCTATCATCTTATTTAACGTTATCCAGATATAATTAAGGGCAAATCCAAATTGGTGGAAGAATTAAAAACGTAACTAGCTTATTTCTCTTCATTATGAGCAGCTGGATGGGCTTCAGTTATTACGCTCGACAGACCCTCAGCTCGTTATATTAGCACTTTGTGATGTAAATGAAAAGGATAATGTTAGTTTGTCGTCCTCTGAAGATGTTTAGCGCTTTTGTTCTCACTTTGTCTTGCATATGTGTTTTCTGCTTGAATGCAAACTGAGCTATTTGGCTGTGGAGCCTATTGGTGGTCAAAATGATACACATGCGTTCAGCTCTTAAAACATGTTTAGGTTAAATATTCTACAAGAACAAACACTTTAATATTGTAACTTTTAAAATCCGTGAATTTATCCAAGACGTCAAGGGAATTGATTTTGATCGTCAGTCAGATTTGTGCAAAATGTGCCTTTCCCGTTAACCCCTAATATTCCAATAGTAGCTTAAATTATGCTATGAAATGTCTGTGGGGTCGCTTTTTGTCATACATGTGCGTGCTTACACAAATGTAACAATACAGAGAGATTAACTGTGCTAAAATGCCAAACTCTGCTACAAACAATTGAGATGCTATATATATTTTTGAAAAACCACCATAGTCGTAACAATACACACACAAAAACACTAATTTCACATTTTAACTCGACGGAAAAGCCCTTAGACTCGTCCCCGTGAAGGTGCAGTGTTGCACTGTGTCCAATAGAGATCACTGCACATCGCACAAACAGGCCAGGCTGAGTAGAATCCCCCAGCATAATATCACACAGAGTCAATATTTAGTTAAATAACATACACGATAGAAACAAGTCTGCAAACAATTTAGCAAATGGAATTAATATGGCATAATAATGTACGTGCCAGCAACATGACGCGTAAATGGACTTTCAAAAAGCAAGAGACACAACCAAAGTATGTCTCCGTGTTCCAATTAATACCTGAGTTTGGAGTAAACGTAAACGAGTAAAACGTGTTGGATAATTGTGAAAAAATACATTAATTTGATGTACTTTAATGAGGTCAAAATGAATTGCATTGCAAACCACTCCGCAATTAATTAGCTTAGCAGGCTGCAACTACTGTGCTGTGTGTTTTTGGTAGAAATGACCTAAACACATTTATAATTGTCTATGAGACAAAACTTGTGAAAACATTTGATAAAATATATATTTGTCTGTTGTCTATCAATATAAGCATGAGTTTTCGCAGCACTGCGTTGACAATTAGGCTACCCTATAAATCAATTTCACGGAGTTATACAATCATGTAAAAATGCTTCCATCTTTCATATTTCGTTTTTTGCACACACACAAAATCCACACACAGAAGTATAAAATGAGTTTTACCTGTACCACTCCAGTCCGTTGTCATAGTTGCGGTCGAAGAAGTGTGGCTCCGCTCCCACGGCTCTGATGTCCGGATGAACCCGGAGAAACTCCAGCAGAGCCCGGGTTCCTCCTTTCTTCACCCCGATGATGATCGCCTGCGGCAACTTCTTGCTCCCGGAGCCGTTGGAGAAGCTGGACATGGCGCTGGGCTCCGGGGCTCTTTGCTGCTCTCCCTGCATCTCGTCCCAGTCCTCGGCTCTGTCCATCTCCAGCTCGTTATCGAGCAGGTCTCTGGACGAGGCAGTCCTGATGGACGGCTCCTCGTAGTCGCTCTCTATATCCTCCCATGGCTGCGGCTTGGCCAGCAGTCGGGACACCAGGTCCGTCCTGCCGCTCTCTGTCCTCTTTCCAACCACCGACAAAGTCTCCTTGCCCCGGTAACTGTCCACCACCAAACTTGGCATCGTGGAGCAGTAGCCCACGCAGGAGTACAGCAGGTATACCCAGATTAAAAACATGATGCTGAGCAGTATTAGTTTCTTCTTCACGGGGCTGGACCAGAGGGCATACAGGCTGTGACAAACCAGGCTATATTCCATAAGCCTTTCGGTTGAAAATCATATCCCAGCGGCGCATATTGCCCAACTCACTCCCGGTGGCACCTTGGAAATCCTAGCAAAATTACGCACTTATAACTAAACATAAATAAAACTATCAAATGAAAAAAATTCTTAGTGCAGTCGTAGATAATGGTACATCCTGGAATTAATACGCATTGAGGAATTTGTAATCATAGTTCTGGCTACACTATGTGAGATTGTGGATCTGTCAGACGCAGCGCTCTACTGCTCTAGGCTCATCTCAGGTTTGTTAAAGCTGCTGCTGGAGCACGAGACCTTATACAGGAACGAATAGGTGATTGACAGCAGCGACAGCCAATAGATGCAGAGGAGATACATATGCAGCCTTTGTTTATATGGGCGGACCAATCAGGGAGGGGTAAGGGCGGGGCCATCCGTGGGAGCCTCGCTACGGAGATGAAGCGTGTGTGCGGGACGCTGCTGAGAGTTTGGAAAACTTTCTTACTGGGCATAGAAACCAATTAACTCCCAAGAAAATTGTTGTTTCTCATGTAAGCGGACATAATGTTCAAATGAATTCAGACAACTTTAAATGTTTCCAGCAGGTTTATTCTGACAACCCCTTTGTGCCAGACAATAAACAAAATAAACTTCAATTTCAATTTCAGCAGACGCTTTGAAAATAAGGGACAGCTTTGCAAAAAGTAACATCAACACAAGTGAATGATCCATTTATCCTAAACACACACGCTAAATGAAATAGATTGACTTTTACTCACAGTGAATGAGAATGTAGGGGTCATATAGTTTCAGTTAATGCCTTTATCTATAAACATTCAAACAGATCGTTAAAAACAACAAAAAAATGTGTGGTTTTAATTATATAATTCATTACATAATTACTGATAATTTAATATGTCCACGTCTCGTTAATCTGAACAGTTATGCGTGAAGAAACTAATGAATAAAATAGTATATGATAAGATAAACTTCATTTACCCCGAGAGAAATTGAAACAATACATAAAAACGAATACTGTGTAAAGACATGTATGGCAAATAAGTATTAGCAAGAACAACTTATGTATTTAAAACACTCATTTTTGCTTAACATTAGGTTACTCCTTTTCGCATTATAGTACTTTAATTACGTCTCTGAATATTAGGCTACGCTACCAACAGCATGTCAATTCACGGTTTGAACAAGTAGAAGACTGTTTTAAGAAGCTAAATTCCCTCATTCAACAGGTTGCACAGCGAATCTCTACTAATTTTAACAACACAATAATTAATAACGGCTTTGTTGTTTAACTATTGCCTTATTCGTGACATAAAGGCCACTTTGAGAAGTCAGGCATAAGATGCCAACTAACAATTATTTTATTATTAGGCAACTTCTTTAAAAAAATGAAATGTAGGTTTAATATAAAATATATCAGAATAGCAAAGACAGTATGTAAATGAAAAATGCAACCATACATATGGACATTATGAATCACATTTATTTTTAGGAGTTTTCTTTTGGACGTAATTCAGTCATGTTCGGAAAGTAGGCTTAACATTTATATCTGGGAACACTTGAAGAGCCCTGTATTGAATAAAAACCCCAACAGTGGGAATATGCACTTAATTTACTGAGAGAAGAAGAAGAAAGTTTCAGCGACTATTTTTCATCTGAGACTGGAGATGAGTCAAAACAGATCTGTAATATAAACCCCGGGAACTTCGGCCGAGTTATGAAATGGACCCACTGACAGACTGTTTTCATCTTTTAAAACGAACGAACAGATTGGCTGAATGTGTACGACATCTACTTAGATGTGTTTTTTTGCATATGAACATAGGGCTTTTATTTTTTAGTTTGGGCTGCAATTCACAGTCAAAACCACGTCGAAATAACGGCATCGGTCTTTTTAGAAACAAATGAAGAGATAATCGGATCAAATACAACAAAATAAATATAAATATATATATATATATATTCAGCAGGAGAGACGTTTTTTATTTATATTTTCCTCATATAAAAACATTGGTAGGATGACCTGTTGCGTGTGAGGCAAGTTTATCGTTTATTTTCCACGGAATCAATCATTTATCCCTCTGATATTCCTACAGGGACTTAAAGAGATAGTTTTACATTATGGGTTTTAGTTTCTGTCCAAACGCTGCTTTATAGTTTATTGCAGAGCTTTGGATTCTATGTTGCAACACCAACCTTTGAAGAGAGGCCAGAGGTCATCCGTCATCCTGAGATTTCACTGCTGGTTTGAATCCTGTTGCCTTTACAGTGTTTTCCCCTCTGGATGTTAAAGCTGCTGCACTGGGAAGACTTCAGATGCCTGTTTCGGGACCTTCACTGTTTACAGATGAATATTTTGCCCTTTAGTTTGGTTGACTATGAAAAGAAAATCTACATAAATAACATGAATGGTTTAATGACTTGTATCAGCAATGAGAAGGTGAGAAGCTTGTATGTTTGTAAAAAAAAGAATATGAAATATAGATGGCTTCTGAAAATATAGTTTTTAAAAGTGACAAAATCTTAAATGCAAAAATGTCAAAATCCCATTCACAGATAGTGTAAAATGATCATAAATATAAATTATTATATACTTCACATAATGATTGAGTGACTGGTGATTTCAAACAAAGTCAACTTACCACATTAAAAGGACGATTCCATTAAGGAAAAACTCAGAAACTATGATTATGCAAAAAATTTTCTACATTCGATCTGGTAACGTTCGTTCTCGATGTATGCACACTGGAGGTTTCAAGTTTCCAAATCCCCCTTGTGTCAGTTGTGCTGACCCTGAATTGTTCCCACACGGGCTGTGAGGTCACAAAATAATAATTATGGACGCTGTGAAGTCAGATTTAAGGAGAGTGTAGATGGATTTAAAAACAGCATATATATATCATAAGGGAAGCTAAAACATCCGAGATAAGTTACAAAGAACCATTTCAGTGAGCACTTGTTGGTATAAGTAAAGTTCATAATGTTATTGAATAACTCCCATGTCTAAATCTGAGACTAAATAAACTAGCCTGACGCTTTTTGTGAGAATGGATGAATTTACCTTGCATCAGAATAGCAGCTCAAAGTCATCTCTTGTATAGTATGAGGAGGAATGCTTCTGGTGGTTGTGGCGAATAAATCGATCCAACAGTTGAAAACCTGATAGGAATATAATTCAGAGCAGCATCAGAAGTATCTTACAGTTCTCCTGGCTGAAAGGACAAGACAGCAGCAGCTCTCCACATCTATAAGAGCGGACATTGTAAACCATGACAGGCCGTCACCCTGAGCGCTGGAGGTTGATATTCAATACGCACACAGGTTGGTTGTGTGTGTGTGTGTTGTCCCCACTTTTCTCTTAACTGTAACAGCTGGCTCGATCGCTCCCCTCCCACCCTCTGATATGAAACTCTGTATCCGGTCGGACACTTTACGAGGATGTCGAGCCGTTTCAGGTCTCCCGGCCTTGGCTAAATCCCACAGCCCCCTTTTATGGAGGGAGGATGGCAGCGAGGGGAAGGGGACGCTCGTTTCTCCGAGTGCGGTGATGGAATTGTAACCGAATACCAAAACTAGGGGTAAAGGGCGGAAGGGGAGCACATGCTGACTGACAGGTGCAGAGGTGGCCTGCTAAATAGAGCTCATTGGAGGGATGGTGATTTTGTAGCATATCCACTAAGGCTGTAATTGAAACTTAAATCCATACATTATGTGGAGTCAGCACCACCTAACAAGGCGTGGTGTACAAGGCCTCGACTTCAGGTACACAATTTACAAGATTTAAATGAAGTGGAATGATGACAAAAGATAGAACAACAATCATGAGGCATTTATTGTAAGAGAACATTACCCTTGTGTTTGGTACAGGGGTTATATTTTCCCTTCGTTTTTTAATCAAACCATAATGACAGAAAATGAAGACGCGTCAGTGCTTTTGCTGAGAAGCAAAATACAAAGAGGCATCTCAAAGAAGGAGCAGGAAGTGAAAACAATGAATAGTTATCAGGTGCATTGTCATAGCTGCTTCATATAGTTTATATTCATCCTATTTTTAAACATTGACTGAAAACTCCAACAGAAATCTTGTGATCACCACGATGTCTTCATGTCCTTTAAATATCCTCTTCTTCTATTTTGCATTCATGCAAAGCAGACAGTGAACCCTGTGTGGATCCATAGGAGCGATTTACAGTCACTGTACTAGAAATTTAACATCAGTCATGTACAACATGGAGAGGAACAGCAAGGCCCCAATATTAATAAATACAGAATATATACAGTACACACACACATTGAAATGACAACAACCTGATGTGTGTTTTCTGTAAATCAGATATTTTTGATCCAAATCATTTCCAGCTCATTTCCTGATCTGCAGTGAACACCTTAAAGCACACGGATAAAATAATGCGTCCATTATGCAGACCCCTCAGAGCACGAGTGGTTAAAGACACTGAGGCAGCGTCTCAGTAAAAATAAAAGCTCTCAGAGGTCTAGGAAGTGTTTAGGAAGCCAGTTAGCTTTGCAGAGCGAGGGCTAAAGAAGCTGCAGGTGGTGCTGGCTCCTCCGGATCCCTCCGGGGCTTCTTGCACGTGAACGCCAACAGCAGCAGCATGGGCAGGTGCCACAGGCTGCAGAAGAACAGCTTACGGGCGCTGCTGCGGTCGCCCTTGCGGTAGAAGCGGAAGGCCAGGTAGCTGATGTACAGGTTGATGGGAAGGGAGATAACGGGGAAGGTCCAGGTGGTGACGTCCAGCACCGGCGCTAAGGTGGAGAGGCCGATGAGCCCCAGGCTGTGGCGCAGGGCCACACGCTTGCACATGCCAGGGGTGGGTGACGGACATCATGCGGTAGCCGCCGCGGGAGTAGTCCTCCCTTAAGTTCCAGCTGAGGGCGTTGAAGTGAGGGAACTGCCAGCAGTACAGGAAACCACCCATCAACAAAGCACCTGGGGGGGAGACAGAGGGAGAAATACAAGAATGAGGGAGGGGAAACTGGGGGACTGTAATGTGTTCAGCATGCCAAACATCAGCCGGAAATACATGTTTTATGTTCGGATTTTGGGTGTGATTGATTGATGATGAAGTATTTGAACAGTGTCACACCACAAACAGCTCAGCACAAAACTTTCTTTAGTATTACTAAAATATAAAATATTTAGAAGATGCATTTTTAGCCAGAGGTTACCAATACATTTAAAAATAAAAACCATAATAATCAGACCGCTATGTTTTGCGAGTCATAACCACAGAGTGAATGATGCGGATAAAACGCTGCGTTGGTTAATGACTATTAGTGCTGCACTATGGCCACATTTCTATCATTATTTTGTGGAAAACGCAGTGCTATATGACTTTATGGACAAAGAAAATGTCATTTAAAATGTACATAGAGAGAGCGCTGCTTTTTACGTTAACATTGTGCTGTAATCCTGCTAATGGACAAATCAAATCAGCCGTAAAATAAGGTTTTTCTTCAGGAAAATGCAGCGTTTTCTGTATTATTTCTCCTTCTGCTCCTCACAGCAGTAGCTACATTCCTTAATAACCCTAACCCCCCCCCCATAGTAGCTGGATATTAGTTAAGGAAGCTTTTGACTTAATATGAAGCAGAGTTTTCCACAAACATCAATAATGCTGTCATTATGTTCATTTAATGATGCTTTGTGCAGCCTTAATGACTATAGCCAGTTCTAAATCTGTGAATGTTTTCCCTCCGAGGCAAGAAGTATATATCTGTTATTTTGTGTGTGTGCCGACTATTCCTACTACTAGCTGTTCTTGAAAGCATTACCCAGTTATGAAATCATATGTGTTACATTTAGTCTAAAACGAAGAACACCTGTATAGACTGACAGCAAGCACACACTTTGTTTTTCAGGATATTGTGTTTCACTTTGCGTGAGTGCGACAAACAGACTGACAAGTACTAATCTCAGTGAAACAACATGACACACAAATAGAGAGCGTCTAATACTGGTTTACTTTTGTCTTGCTTTCAGGAAACATGTTAACACCGGTCTGAAAACAGTATTATGATTGGGTTTGATGCTGATAGTGGACTCTGCTTTGAGGGGACATTCAGAGAACATTAGGCGTAATACTGTTTATAAGACCGGTTAATTCAAAGAGCAATTTCATCTCATTCACTCTGAGCCACAGTACAGGCTTGGATTGTTAGGGAATTATAAGTACTTGAATGGAAAAAGAACCACATTCATTAGATATGAAAACAATTAAATTCATTAAACATTACGTTGAAAGAGCCATCCAAATATTTGGAGCATTAATATAAACTTGCGTAAGGGAAATGGTGGCAACACGATGAAACACAAATCACGCAGTTGCCATAACAGAACACTGAATGTGTCCCCCAAACAAGCTGCTTAAGCCCCCCCAAAGTCTGCGTCCCTTTGCTAACCTAATGTTACATTCATTTGGCAGCTGCTTTTGTGCAAAAAGACTTACAATAAGGGCATTCAAACTCCCCAGGAACAAGAGCACTATGAGCGCTGCAGGGATTCTGGGCCGTTTGTAAATAAAGCTTTATGAGATCAGGGGATCCTGAGGATCCAGAGAAGAGCAGTCACCCAGCCAGCTCCCTACAGGAAAACACTGCAAAGGGATTTAACTAGGCCTGTAACTAAAGCATGAATTATTAATTCATCAATTAATATCATTATTTCAAATAACTTCTTTTATCTCAAACAGAACATTTTTGCCAAACAGTCAGGACTTTTCAAATAGCTGTTGAAATTGTCCAATATGCCAGGGTGTGTGTGCGTGTGTGTGTGTGTGTGTGTGTGTGTAAGATCGGGGGGGGGGGGGGTGAAACACCACACCATAAATGACAGAAAAACATCCAGATTTGTTCTTTACCTAATTGCTGTGTATTTGTTTTCGTTTCAGCTCAGTGTGAGAGCCTGGTGCTTTTGGAGAGCATGACCAACCACAATCACAATGGCAACATGACTCATTTACAGAGGTGGGAAGTAACTAAGTACATTTACTCAAATACTGTACTTGAGTACAATTTTTAAGTACTTGCACTTTACTTGAGTATTTCCGTTTTATGCTACTTTGTACTTCTACCCCACTACGATTCAGAGGTTAGTGGTGTACTTTTACTTCTTACATTTAATACCATTAGTTACTTTACAGATTTGGATTAATGATGTGAAATATAATCAACACTTGAATCAGACTTTGGTTACACCTGGAGTATTCACATTTTACCCTGCAGTATACAAAGTAATTACACTAGCTGCACCTTTACCAGCTTTGAGAACACTTTAATGATCTATAATTATAAAACATATCATATATATTATTCTGCAATGGACCAATCTGCAGAATGAGTACTTTTACTTTTGGTACTTTAAGTATACTTTGATGCTAATACTTTTATTTGAGTAACATTTTGACTGCAGGACTTTTCCTACACTCTGGTACTTCTACTTTAACTTTAAGTACAAGATCTGAGTACTTCTCCCACCTCTGTTCATTTATAATGTGATGAGGATCTATTACATTATCTAGTATATATTTGAGATTGACTTTAAGAACTTTACTGTGAAGTCCGCACTGTGCTGAATCTGTACTCGTGGCAGATTCTCAATAATACACAACTTGGACCTGACTGTAATTGACCGGTACATCCCAACAGGTTTTCAAATAGCTTACTGTCCCATCAAAAGGCAGAAAGTCAAAGATTTATTTAGTTACATATTTGAGGAGGTTCGATGCAGTGCTTGTCTTGCATCTGTGCTTGTGAAACGACTTCAGGTAGAAGATATCTTAATATTTCGTACCTTGCCCCAGACATCCTGTAGCAGCCGTCCAGCCCATGGCGGGGGGTAAGGCTCCCACCACCGCTCCCACCCAGGTGTTGCTGATGCTGAGCCTCTTGAGCGGTGTGTAGCAACAGGTGTAGAGGAAGATGTTGAGGGCCCCCAGGAAGCCCGTCAGAGGGTTTACGGCCAGCGTGAGCAGGGCCACTCCGGGAATTCCACAGGCCAGAGCAAAGGACACCGCGTGGAGGGGGCTGATGTAAGGAAGGGACAAAAAGAGAGAGAAACAGAGGGAGAGAAAGTTACATTTGGAAGGAAATCTGCAAGAAAAATAAAAATGCCAAATTAAAAACACGAGTTTCAAGATGATTTTTTAAAATAAAACGCAACAAAAGCCTGACACCACCACGAGAACTATAGGATGATAACGTTTAGTGGGCTTGTGCAGACACAAGATAAGACAATGATAGCGCCACATGTCAACACACACTGAGACCCATGGGGGCCACACACTAACCGTCAGCAGCCCTGCATGGCTGAGTCTCAAAACGGGAGGCTTAGAGGAAGCTCATCTGATAAGAGTTTGTCAGGGATAAAAGTAGCCCCGCAAGATGAAGAGCATGTGCACACGCCAGAGATCAAAACTAGCTGAAGGAAAACCACGGCGGCTCAGGCTTTTAGCCGGATGAAGACTTCCTCCTCCTCCTCCTCCCCTCGTCTTTTATTGAAAGCAGTGATGGCGAGGTCTGGTTCAAATTCACCAGTAAATGCTCCATAAATTAAAGAGAGGGTAGATTAAAATCTTGACCGAAAGCAGGCGCGTTTCTTCAAAAAGCAAACAGGGCTTTTATTTTGGTGGGAGATGGCTACATTAATGTGATTAGTGGTGTTATGTCTGTTTTATGTGGGCTGAGGTGGGGACATGCAGGCTGGCTCCATGGGGGGCAGTTGAGGGGTGGGGGGGGGGGTTTCATCACATGGTTTGAGCTGCTTTTACTGTCCTCTGCTTACAGTCCGTCACAGCCGCAGTCATAACGTCAGGTGGGGAAAGTCAACAGAGAGCCAGAGATGTGGACGTCTGGTTACACCACAACCAAGGCCAGGGATCCAAAAGTAAAACATAAGGGATTTAAATGTTACCTTAAAGAAACAGGATGATTCCACTTTTAACGCGAGTCACGTGTTTTATATTCAAGTGGTCGGAGAGGGAAAGTAAACTGTGGAAAACAACTATTCTGATCTTTCTAAATCTGTAAGCCTTTGCCTACAAAACACTTCCGGGACTGGTGCCAACTGAGAACAGACTACAGATCACTGAAACCTTTCGCCCACGTTTTACTATGTTTATTTCCACAAAAATAGCCAGATATTTTAAAGTATTGACAGCCAGAGAGGAGCCAATATTGAGTTTAAAGACTGAGAAGACTAGAAAAAGGCTAATCCTGCAAGAGTTATCTTGTGCTCTGTGCAAAAACAGAAGTGGATGACCATTTTTTTTTAAAGGTATGGCTTGCTAAGCTTATGCTGCAACTTCTGCAGAAAAGGCAAAGACAAGCTAGTTCTGTTGAAGATGCTAAACTGTGCATGAATAATAATGAAGTGGACTTCAGCTGACGTGGTTCTGGAATAAGAACAAAATTAACTGAATGATAAAACAACTTCAAGCACACTGTAACATTAAAGAGGCCCTATTCTGCTTTGGGGGTTTTCCCTTTCCTGTATTGTGTTAGGTATAGGTTTGTGTGCATGTAAATGGTCTGCAAAGGCTAAAATCCTACAGTTCTGTCCATTGGAGTACTTTGTACCGGATAGGCTATGGAGCGGGACATCTCTAAGCGGTTGACCAATCACAACGGAGCCGGCCAGCGAACAAATCAGAGCAGACTGGGCTCTGGTTTCAGACAGAGGGTGAAAAGAGGTGCTGCAGCACAGGCAGCATGAGAAAAATAAAGACCTTTTTGAACCATAAAGCACATCAAAGTAGAGGCACAAGAAAGTAAAATGAAGAGAATATATGCAGAGTATGCCTTTAACAGTTGCTATACATGTTTCGCCATCAACTCCACTTGAAATATAAGTTTAATTTAATTCAAAAAGCTTTATTGTCTCAAAAGGGCAATTCTGATGCAGCATAACAAGAAAACAACAATCAACAAGCTGTACATAAAGCAGCAAAAAATATATAATATCTTTCCTGTGCATTATTCTAGCATTCCCAATGCTGTCTCGCAAAATAATCAAACACGTTTTTTGTTCTTTTTTGTACATAATGTAAAGTGGTAGTCAAGTTAATTTAACAAAGCAAACTCTATTTGCTGGTGCAGAGCAGCCCAAATCAAAACTGTCTCCAGGCTGAAAAGCTGCACTGTGAGTAACCACCTTGATGAAACTAAAGCTCATATTCTGTCTTCCTTCTCCTGCCCAGCTGACAGCTCTTCAGCATCACCACATGTGGATGCCTCAGACTCTGCGAAGCCACTACAAAGGCTGGGGGACTGTCATCCGCATTCTACAGAAGAACAATGAAAGGTGGGGAAGATGAGACTCGACTATAGTCTAGACATGAGAGGTCAAAGTATTGCTGATGCTCACATCACTCTGGCAGACAGATTTCCGCAGGAGGACAGATGTAGAGGAGGGACATCTTTGTGTTTGAAAGCCTTCAAGACAATATGGGAAATGTGTAAAATGCAGCCTACTGGTGGATTGTTTGACAGGACACTCCGGCCTCCCATATGCTCGCTGTCTCTACACAATCTCTGCGTCTCAGAAACACACCTCCTCTGGTCAGCGACCGGCTAAAAGCCAGGGGAGAGGATGTGTTTAGATAGTGAGAGAGCATCTTCAATCAGCAGCTCAACAGCATGAGGGTTCACTTTTAAACAGCGTGTCAAAGGAGAATTCCTGAGACTGGGAAGAGCTGTGGGTCAGGGTGCAGTTGTAGTACCAACAGGCTGTTTCAGTCACAGCTGGACTATGATGCTGCACACATCTGGAGAAAACAGTGACTTTCAGCTTGTACTCGTTAGCTTCATGTGGACAGGACTGTTAAGATTGTCCTATTTTGATGAATGTATTTTTTCACTCCTTAGGTACATGGGTTAATGTCAGACAACAATCAGTACATCTTCCCTACACTCCTGGTCACACATAAATATCCTACATTTGTTGAATTTCATATTTGAAATATGTCTATACAAATATATAAATACACAGTTGCAATGATACACATTAAAAAATGAATTTTAAATATTCAGAAAAATATGTAAAAAGTGAAACCAGAGAAAAAATAAATATATACATTTGTTTATTTATTAATCATGAAGGTATATCCATGTTATGAAGTAAATCATGTTAATACAACGCCATGTGCATGCGTAAAATCAAACTGACACTGTAACCCCCTTAACCCCCCCAACCCCTCATGTTATTGTCCTGTTCTGTTTGTAATATGTGTGTGCATTGTCCTTGTCCTTATGTATTTGAATTATTTTACGTCTTTGAAATAAAAAAAGTATAAAAAATAACCTTCAAATTAATTCATATTAATTACAATAATAATACAAATAAATCAATAAATCAATAGGAAATCTGTCATATGAGGGTTTAGGGTTTATTTGTCCTGTAGTTTCTATAATGTAATTATATAACTCAGAACCAAACAAGCATTTTCCAGTGAGTCCCTCAAGTTATATTGATTTCCCAAGTTTTATCCTCTTGTGTAAACAGGTTGTTTGCTTTGGTTCTTCCTGAATAAAAATGAGGGATAAAGCTCCATCCCTGTACGATTTCAATGCAATAAAGGCAGTTTCCTGGCACTGACAATAGGTGAGGAGGACATGTGGTTGGTTTTTTGGTTTTCTGCATCAGTGCATTTCTTTGTCTGCCTGCTGCTTGAGGGTGGAAGCCTCCAAAAGAGAAAGGAAAGACAGCCTATCCAGTCATACAGTAGAAGAGCATGGGCATAAATGCAGTTCACTGAGCAATAATACAGAGGTTATCAGACATCTCAACTGCGGAGGAAGCAAAAGTTAAGGTGTCAGGTAACTACAGCCTAACCTCCGCCTCTACCCTCCTCCTTCCCAACCTGATCATAAGCTTGCATTACACCTGACAGTGGAGGAGTACAGCAGAGGGTTGTAATTGCCAGTTACGCTCTGTGGCTGCTGCTACTCTACATACACAGCTACTTGTCTGATTTAGCACCTTGACTCAGCTAAAGGAGAAACAAACAAAAATAAGGACTGTGTGCTCGGTGCTACTGTTTCTATAAAAAGGTGTGGTCAGCCGAACATAGCCAGAAAATGATCCATCAACATAACAAGCCCCCGGAAAAGTGTCCCTCAGCAAACCTAGAAAAAGATAAAGTCAGAGAGGAAGGAAACAGGAGCAGCCTTGTGTATTAATACAAAAATAAATGAGGCTGGGGGCTTAGTGGCTGTCATGCAGTGTTGACTCCATACTGAAGTCCAACTCATGCTCTCTTCCTCTACTTGACTCACTCTCTTGAAGTAATCAAAAGTGCAGATGGGGATGTTTAGCAGAATGTAGCACACAGAAGGCTAGGTCTCTTCAATAAGGACAAACTGTACCTGACTTGTCCTCTGACGAGCGGACGGTTCTTGGTACGATTCATGTTGGAGTCGAAGGGCACCTCGAAGTACTGCGGAGACAGAAATACATGTGGGTTAATGACAGAGACCCACACATAGACACTGATGGACACACAGAATATGAACTACTTCAGGCAGCTGGGTTGCTTTGGTTGTTACACTGCATTTATGTCTAAATTCTACCTTTTTTTTTAGCTGAGTAACAATACAGCAAAGATTTATAGCGCAATCATTCTGCAGATGCAAACATGGATAAAAGGTGTGAATGGAAGAAAAGCAGCCGCTGTGATAAATGATGCATTTCCTTCCGATGTCGGCCGTGTTAACGTCCACAGAAATGTAAATCAACTTTATAACGATCACAGGACTTCCGCCGGGGCTGCCTGTGCGAGTTCTTTGCAACATCTGGAGAGGAACAATGTGAGGGGAGCCGGTTGTAGCAGAGGCTCGCCCTGCACGTAGAGAGTCAACGGATGGAGGTGGAAGGTGGAGACCGAGGTGTGGGTTGGGGGAGGGTGGGGTTGCTCTGGGACACAACTATGTGAAAAACTACTTATACTCCTGTTTTATGATCTGCTCTGGAGGAGTATGCTTCAAAGTGCTCCCATGAGATTGGCAATGTGTGACTAAAATGCAAACACATGGGGTGCTTAAACGCAGGAACTAGCTAATCTGTGTGTGTGCGAGTGAGTGTGTGCGAGCGTGTGTTTGCTCGCCCGCATAAGAGAGCCTTTGACTAATGAAGAAAACAGATAAAGCACTTAGGAGTACGGAGTATCGAGAACCATCTCTATGGAAATATGGCCCGCATAAAATATGTAATAAACAGATAATCCACTTTTCTCTTCTTCAACCCAAGTCTCCAGATTTACTGCGCTCGTGACATCGGAAAGCCACAATATTATTGAAAAACCTTGGGTGGAATGGCAATGCATGTATAGATTTTTATTTATAACGAACATTATGGAGAGGGCTGCACCATTAAGGGTGACTGAGGCTTGGAGTTAGGATCTAAATATGAATCAGCAACGGAAAGATCAAACATCTTTAGTAGAAATGTGCTCTTTTAGATGTGGTTTTCAGAGGGACACTGAACCTCTCAGAGCAGAGTGGGATAAATACTTCCAACCTACTCCGTCTTTGCATTTCATGTTGCCCTTTTCTGGGTTGGATTCCTTGCCAGAAGTCGATAACAGCGAGAAAGTACAGCCATCATTTCACATTTCAAACATATTTTAAAGAGATACATTAGTATGTGCAATATGACAAACCGAGCCTTTGATAGTCCACAGTTGGTAAACACATCTCCTCATTTGGTTCAGTTAATGTTTTTATTGAGGTGGCACTTAAACCCTCCAAGCTCCCAAATAAATTCAAAGGTAGCAGTAAAATAAGCTCTTCCCATACGCACCAAAAACAATAAACTTTCTTCCCTTTTCTGCCTTTTGGCTCAGTTTTAGTGTTAGCACTTAGCTAGCCGGACTCTGACTGGACTGGACCGAGTGAACGGACAGCTGTGTACGTGGCTGTGGGACCCCGAGGCCCGGGCTGAGGTGTTAATTCTATTTCCTGGGTCAGGAAATGCGTCAAGAGGTCAGGGGCCGCATGAGAGAAAAATGCACATTGTGGCCAGAGCAGAGCGGTGCTGCAGCAGGCCTCGGGGGCCAGCCCGGGGCCAAACTCCCCGCAGCAACGCTCACATAAAAGGATCCATTTAGTTTAATAACATCATCCCATAAGTAAAAAAAAAAAGTGTTCCCTTTGTATTGTGCCCCACAGGCGTATAAAGGCACCTGTAAGGTAATTAAAGGAACAATTACAGAATTTGAAGAGTGTCCAAAGGATGTCTAAACACAAGTTCAGAGTGAAGATGCTGCGTGTTTATTCGGATGATTTAATAAGAATGTCACTCAGCCCCCACCCCCCTACTGCGTTTGCCGCTGTCATTTCACAGTTAGTCCAGCTCTGCTCTCGTTCCTCCCTCTTTGCCTTTTAAGTCGGAGTGCCTCATCTGGTTTGCATCAGCGGCCCTCTCAGCCCGTGTCATTATTTCCGCCCGGCGCTGCCATGTGTTACAGTGAGGGCACTCATAATTAGGCCATTTGTGTTTTTGTGTACATGCACGTGCGTTGCTACAGGTAGGTCTGTTAAATGTTTTAAATTGACACGTCTTCACCTGCAATGAGTCGAGGTAACTTCACTAGCTGTCAAAACATTTGGAGTTTATAGCATAAAGCATCAGGCTCAAGCATCTCCAGTAGGGCTCTGCTGACGTATGTACATTAACAATGCATTACTCAATGGTATTATCATCAAATTGTAATAAAATACTACAATATTAAATGGTAAGTATGATAATTAATAACAACATTTACATTATATCAACAAAGACTACAAAAAATGTAAAGAAATTAGAGATTTTTGTTTTAACTTTATAATACAGATGCACATTTTAAAAGTTTGCAAAAGCCCCAAATAAATATAAATGTTGCTTTGTTTGTAAATTTGAATTAAAACAAAAGTTTAAAATGAAATAAAAAAATAGTATTTTGTATCGAATAATAAAAGAGAGGAGTGTCAGTGTATATTTTACAATATACCAATGCTTGAGTTTAGTTTTCATTGTGATGACACATGCACAATGTCCTTGCAATCAGACAGTTGTTTGTTTGTCTGTAACCCAATGTGTCTGCTCCTAAAGCTCACTGACAGACCATGATATATCTGACTAAAGCGACCTTCATGTACACAGAGGCAGCTGGGGGACGGAACCGGAAGTTATGGAGAGTCTGGCTGCTGCTATCAATTATGAACACACACACACACACACACAACTGTAGGGACAATTATCCACCAGATGAGGATGGAAAACAGGCGAGACCAAAGTGAGAAGCAGAGGAGCGGGGGCGTATACGGTTGCCAGATCCTCCGAGCTATCAAAGACAGAACGTGAGCCTCCGCCAACCACCAGGGCTCAATTGATAACAGGCAGGCATTTCCTTTCTTCCTTGTGTAGAATCTATGGAGGACAACTTGGCTTTGTGTCATGATATGATTTATGGCGACACATTAAGGGTTTGTGTAATTTCGAGAAAAAGTGTAAAAACTTTATGAAATTGGCTTGTATAACCACTGAACATTAAGAAGATTAAACAAGACTGAGGATTTGACAGATTTATACTTTTTGTGACGACACATCATATAAATACTCATTATACAAATGGAAATATAAAAAATTGAATAATTGCAAGGAGCTCCTATCCCAACTCTCAAGCCATGTGTCATATATTCCTTCAACTAGTTTTGTTTTGTATATTTATATTTGGCGGTTTCAGTATTTATTCTCTTTAAGGTTGATTAGTGTTTTTTTTATTTGTTAGATGTTTCTATTTTCATAATTGTTATACGTTTTATCTTCTTTTACAACTGATATAACAATATTGCCTCATAATCTAAGTTATAAGTAAGTACAATCTGACAAATGTAAGTAAATTATGCTTGATACTTGATGCTTGAAACAGCTTACATCACAGCTTCCCATGGAGTTGAATTTATTTAGTTGGCAGCTCATCCCTGAGCACAGAAGCCTCAGATTGCTTATAATAAGGAGAAAGATGAAAGCTCTATTTCAAGCTTGTTAAGCAAATAAGTTATTGGGCTTTTTTACTCAACTAAGATTTGTTAAAAATGTTTTCACTTTAAATTACGGAATGTATTTGAAAAGTGGGCTTACTAACATGAATGCTACTGTGTAGTATATCTTCACATACATATTTAAGAAGTACATAATAAGACAAGCACAAGTTTCAAGATATATTCCATTACACTTTTAGAATTTGCTGAGGGCCTTAGTTTGGACACCCCTGGTGTGAACGTGCCTGGCAATAAAATGATTATAGATGTTTGCTTGCCATCATTAAAGTTGATCCATTTAAACACATTTAATAAAAACTATTACTCTTCTTTACTTACTTTAAAGTGTGCATATACAGCTCCGGAAAAAATGAAGAGACCACTCCACATTTTTGTTAAATCTTTATCTCTACCTGTATGGCAGCCATTCCAGTGGCAGTTGAATTCCAACAAAGAGAGATGTTGTCAGTAGTTTATAGAATACAATGAAAACCCCACACCTAACTGTAGCTAAAACAACAATAGGAAGTGCAGAGAAGTTCTGAGAGGAGCGACACGGTAACTACACATTTGTTGTGTTTACTGGAGAGTCCGGAGTGTGCCTCAACACAGGAACACACACAGCAGAGCAGCTGTTTGGCTTTGGCTCACAGGAACATCAGCTGGCCTAAACAGCACGTCTCTCTCGCTCTGCCGACAGAAACCCAGGTGCACGGGCTAAACACAACAATAGGACCAAATCATCACCTGTCAGAACGTCACCTGTTTGCACACTGGAGTTGAATGGCACACTCAAACATCCGCAGGGGTGGGGGTGAGGGTGAGGGTGGTGCCCCTGATGAGTGCCAACTCTGCTCAAAAGAGCACGAGAGCTCTCAAAGCCCCTCTTCAACAGCAACGGTGAACTGTCTCTGATCAAGCACTTGACAAACAAGCAGTCAAAGATTTACATAGATTAAGCTTTCCTCAGAAGTCAATTCAATGCTTCTGGCAGAACGATTTGATGTCAAATGAAAGAAAAGAAATGGAACAAAACAGACGAGCCACGCAACCTGACTAGTAACAACACTAAGAAACGCTGCCATTAAGGTCATGTTGAGCTGTCTTTATGGTAGCAGTGGGACTGTTCTGCCTCAAATGTTTCTGATGTCTCCAGAGTCAAACGAACAGTCTTGGAGCTATGTGAACAATGCTTTGATTTTATACTGCTACCCCTGAAGAACCTGTAAAACACCTCCAAAGTACTTTAAACTGTTAGCATGAACCTGCGTGCGTGTCAGTTTAAGGTTTTTGATCTGGAAAAAGGTAAAACAAAATATATATATATATAGAACACGTAAGAGAGACGACATGTAAAAAAGCTAAAATATGTTTAACTTGTGCACCTAACCGTGAACCCCTTATGCTAAAAACATGAAGGTGAAATGACCTAGGCAAGACCATATGGTTGCTAAAAATAGAGTGAATACAAAATACATTCAGGTCATCATACAGAAATGAACCTAGAAACTGGATGTTGGCAGTAAAGCTCCAGTAATAACAGCACTGACGACATCTCCATCACTTCATTTCTGTTACGGAGAGCCTAGCAATATTTAGTTTACACTATCTGTGGTGGAGGTGAAAGATAAAAACAGGAGACATGTGTCTGTGTCTGGAATGCTGCATGAGGACAGCTGGCAGATGTTTTTCGGGGTTCCTCGCCCTCTGTGATCCTTTGATGTGATGAAATGATAGGGCTGGATCTGCTGGTGTGACTAGACATGAAAAGCTCTAATCGTTCGCACAGTTTGATTCAAGGGAATCATTTTTAAAAGTAAAGAAATTGCTTTAAGGGGCCCCATTATGTGTTTTGGGGTTTTTCCTTTCCTATAGGGTGTTTTAGGCTTTTGTGCATGTAAATTGTTGGCAAAGGCCTGCATGTTAATGTCTGCGAGTGACTACGGTTTGTGTACTGTACAGAATCAATAGATATTTTGCTTCAGACTTTCAAAAGCAGCAACTAACCAAGGTAAATCTACATTGCTGTTTTTCAAGGCAGAACTGTAAAGACGGCACTTCTCTGTGAGACCAAACGGTGGATGGAGTCTGAGAGTCTTCCTCTCTTTACAATGATCTGTTTAGAGCCGTTGGCAGCGCTCCACCTGGCACAGCGTCTCTCCTGATTGATGGTCCGAGTGCGGGACAGTGAAGTGCTAAACTGTCCTCATGTTAATCAGCTTATTAATGCTGAGCGAACCACCATTGCCTCTGCCCCTTTTTCTGTGAAGATACGTGCAGGATTAGGGCAGCAGAGGCATGATAAACCCACATTGCCTGGCCGTGTAGAGACGGAGGGAGCAGGGGGGAAAGAAAGATGAAGCTTGACATGGTAGAAGTAGAGGATTTTTCTTAAAACTCTTCTGATCAAAGGCAGAGCGCAACTAAAGGTGTAGGAATCTATTTATGTCCGTTGGAGACGACAGTTTTAACTCACTGGCGCTTTAAGACCTGGGGGAATATGCTCCTAGTTTTTAAAAGTGATGCCGTAGTTCAGTAGACTGCCTTGTGTATTGGATCATATCCCTATGTCCATCCTTCACGCTACGTAGTGACCAGGTCATAGTGCGTACTAGTGTGAAGGAGGACTTGGAATCCAAGCCAAACTCTTGGTGGTTGGCAGCAAATCTTTAAGATCTTATGGAGAGATTTTTCATATGAAGGTATGTTTGTTTAAAGTCACTGAAAGTGCACTTACCACTTATGGTCAACTAACCTTAAATCCATCGATTTGCCACTTTGAGTGTCAGTATTAATCTTCATTTGTATAAAGTGGTTTGGGCCATGCTGGCTGGCACAAACATTTCCCCTCTACTGTAAACATATCGACTGTGCAAACAAGATAAATTCCTTTGTTGGAGTGCTGGCGGGCCATATCTGTAGTCTGAGGGAGATAAGTTAACGTTCTTACTAATGAGGGCTTTTCACTCCAGTTCCTGATTACTTTGCACACACTTGACTGCCTTCTATTCATTCCCGCATACTGTGGGAAAACATATCAGTAAAAGGTCAATACATAGGACTATGTATTGTGTGTGTGGTCATTTGTTTGAACAGACATAAACAGTCCTTTCCGCCATCGCTGGGCATTTGCAAATAACTGTGAGGATGTGACTGACAGGATCTTGACAGTTGGGGTGAAGTTGAAAAAGAGGCATGTGCATGACGGTGTGTATGTTTGAGAGAACTTGAGTGTTTAGATTTTTGTTCCGCAGCTGTGTCTGACGATAAGGACACTGGAACGAGTGTGAAGATGTATATATGTGTGTGTGTGTGTGTGTGTGTGTGTGTGTGTGTGTGTGTGTGTGTGTGTGTGTGTGTGTGTGTGTGTGTGTGTGTGTGTACTGTTCAGACACCGTTGGTCCTGAAAATCTTGGTGAAAATGCGTTCAATAGAAATAAGAAGTGATAAGGAGTGGATACGTATGAAGGCCCTCACTGTTCTCACACATGACAGCAGCCATCAGCACCTCTGACAGATTTGTATTTGCGGCAGTGACCCGTGGCAAAATGCACCCCTTCATCTGGACGGGTTCATTCAACAAGCCTTTCAAATCAAAATGAGGGCCTCAGAAGACGACACATACTGAGGTAAAGGACTCCTTGTGTAGCCTAAGTTTTTCCAACTTATCCATAGCTTTACCTTTTAGGGATATAGAATATACAATTGGGATAAAGTTCAAATACCTACCAATAAAACAAGTCAACTTGTCATTAAAAAAAGCTGTTGATAAGCTACATTGTTAAGAAAACGACATGATGGCAGTCAAGACTATATGCATCGTAAAAAGAAGGGTCGCAAAGGGTTCAATTCAATAAATCGTACTATAAATATTTAACTTGTTTTGGGGTAAACTCACTATTTGAAATGAAAGAAGTCTCAAAAGAGGATACGCACTTCTGAGAAAAAAACACAAACATTTTGGAGATCCATTAAATTGATCTAAATAGTTGATTCTATACTCAAGGGTTTTACAATTGTGTCCGCTCAAGATGTGATCAAATGTTTTGTTTTTATTGAATCTGCATGTGATGTGGCAAATACAGTCTTAGCAGATAACCTTATATGTTAGAATTATTTCTTTAAATTCCCTTTTTTGTTTTTCCATGGATTTGTTACCTCAGTAAAGAACAAATAAGACAATTTAGCCCTTTACAGGTAATGTTTTATTTTATTGCAATAACTCCAAATTTGATACGAGACACCCGGTCCATTAGGAGAAAATCTAATTGGATTACCAAACATTTCATCCCTCAAACTCGGAAATGCATTATCTATGTACCTTTGCCATACTCTAGGTCTACTAAGACTAAACTTATTTTTATCCTTTCTGTTCGTTAGTTTTATCCATTTGAATCTCTGGCCTTTGGTAAGCATGCTGGGACATGGGTCACAGGTTGCTCCTGGAAATATCCTGCAGGTCCAAGAGAGTGAACAAAAAGTGACAGGCTTCACGTTGTTCAATCAGGATCATTGTTCTCTCTTCCTTTCTCCTCACCAGCATGCTGTGTAAACTAGACATCTGATAACACACATGAAGCCCAATAAGATTATATTATTCTCCCTACGTGCAAAGACATTTTGTTTTGGTAGCTTTGTCTCTACGGGGTCTGCGGTGAAGTAACACTTATATTTATAAAAATACATTTCCTTGTAAATATTGGAGTGTGATTGGTACCACCCCTATATTAAACCACACATTTGCTAGCATTTTGTTATTATTATTTTTGAAATCGCACAAAACCGTATGGATAATATGATGTCATTAAATATAAAGTTAAAGTGGCTCTATTTTACTCATTTTCAGGTTGACATTAGTATTTTGTGCTTCTATTGGGACATGTTTACATGCTTCAATGTAAAAAATAATCTTTAATTTCTCTCATACCGCCTGCCTGATTGGTTAGCTGACCGGCTGTTGCGATTGATCAACCGCTTAGATACGTCCCGCCCCTTAGCCAATCACACACAATATGTTGGAGCGCTAACCAATAGAAACGTGAGTTTGTTACATAGTGATGTCACTATGTTAAAAAACTAAACAAAGGAGTGGAGGTTGAGTCTATAAGCTTATTTTAAGACATCTTTGCAATGTGCAGACTTCTGAGCGATGGTGGTGAACTCTGTAGGGCTTGGCTTGGTCACTAGAAGGTCAACGGTTCAAATCCCCAAAAGACCAAGTGCTGCCGAGGTGTCCCTGAGCAAGGCACCGTTCCCTACACTTCTTCCCGGGCGCCATACATAATGGCAGCCCCCTGCTCCTAACACTAGGATGGGTCAAATGTAGAATGTAAATGTTCCCTGTGTGGGACGATTAAGGGTATATTCTTCTTCCTTCTTTATAGTTTCACATTGGTGAGTGACACAAAACACAAAGGAAAATATCAAACTATTTTAATATGTAGGTTGAACAAATGCTACACTCAAGGCAAGTGCACAGCGAGTAAATAGTGGCAAAAAGAAGCAGGAGTAAATAATTTATCCATGAGTTGAAATCTTGTTTGCTGGAACAAATGGGAGGAGACTGTGTGAAGTTCCTCTACTGCCAGAGCTTTGCCCACCCCGGAGACCCATCCTTCTCTCTGCAATATTCTCTGCACCATCTACTCTCACTCTCCCCTCATGTGGAAAGGCAACCAGTTAGTTTCTCAACGGGTTCCAGAAGTGAGCTGTCAACCATCTGTCCTGTGAATGTAACAGAAACTCTTCCTGTCAGGATGTGGCGTGACCCAGCTTCAAGTGTGTCTGAACGGGGGAGAGACACTACTTTACTCTAAATAAATCACAGAAAACTGAAGGACAACAGTGAAATCTTCTCAACAAATATTGCATATGCACTGATTAATTTGGCACCAGTAACCGCTGAGCCGCCAGGAAATGTGAGATAAAGTGGGAGATACTGCAATGTATTTCCCGTTGAAATGCCTTTGTCTAATAACCTGGAGCACTATTATTTTGAGGTTTGTTTGAGAGAGAAGGTGTAGTTGCTGCAGTTTGAAGAAAATATATGTTATTTAATGTTTTAATATTGAAATACAGTTCAAAGGAAAGTTTTAAAAAATGATTGTGTTTAGTTTCATTTTAGGAAAGAAAATTGGCAAACAATTTGGAATAAGCAGGTCACTACATGAATATATTATACAAATAATAGCAGGTCAGGCTATTCATTTAAAAGAAATGTGCATATATATAAATATCTGAAACTGTAACTTTTGCAGTCTAGTTCAAACTTTTTTAAAAACATTTTTAAAGGTCTAGGAGCCTGACAACGAGTCAGTATTCTAGCATTTGCTTCTAGGCAAGATTCTTTCTGCCTCCCTAATGCTAAGTATATTAATAAATATATCCATGTACAGCACATTGTATAAAGGATGTAACCAAGACAGATATCAGGAAGTGGTAAAGAGGCATTAAAAATGGTTGTCCGTTGAAATTGGAGCCACTCTTTCCTTACCCGGCCTGTCTCCTCATAGGCAATTACTGCAAGAGAAGCATTCAGATAAAAGGTCTACAAGCAGAAGAAAGACCCCCCCACTCTTTCTCCTCCCCTAGTACCACTACAATTGCACAGCGGAAATGTTTTAATACCCAGGATCTGGATAACTGAAACAAAGACTTTCAAAGTAACACACACACACACACACACACACGCACGCACGCACGCACCCCGATGTCTATCATCCTCAAACTGATTACAGTTGTGTGGGTGTACAATGAAAGGGGACGCGGCAGTGGTTACTTCCTCCTGCTTGTATAAATGACTGTATGGTGACATTAATGGTGTTCAGAGTGAAACACGTGTTGCCTTTCAAGGCCCTTTTTTGTGTGTTCATGTTCATGGCTGTTGTGATGGAGGTGTGTGGGCGGGTAGATAATGCCACAGAGGATGAGTGCGACATGAATTGGACCTGAATAATTATACAAGGTCTGCTTTATCACTCGGTAAAATATGCTCATGAAGAGGACAACAAAGTATGCAGTTTTAGACAGAACTTGTGAAGGACAGTGGCTCTCAACCGGGCGTCGCAAGATCATTCCAAGATGGTTGTAGAAAAAAAGCTTACAAATAAACTTGTGGACTCCAATCTGATTATTTTCAGTAGTTATGACTCAAAAAGGGGCTGAGAGTAACTGTAAAATAGCACAGACTTAATGACAGAGGCCACTTCAAAGCGGAGTCAAGTTAAATAGCCACACTTACAAAAGCTGCGTCACCTTTGTTTGTGGGCTGACAATGCAGCAGCGCTTCTAAAAGCTGGCTTAAAGGTAGGAGAAAATAGTAATTAAGACGCTCCGCATAGAGGAGTAAAGTAATGTTATGCAGCAGACATAAACAAATATAGATAAAAAGAGTGTGGTTTTACAATCCCTCTGTGATCCTCAGGTGGGGTTAGCCGCAAAGCAAAAAAATCACTGCCTCATATAAAGAGTAGATAGGTTGAGCCAGGCATCAGAAGCAGAGTTAGTAAGTGTGTTCAGTCTGCACACCCCCACAGACACACACTTTGGTCTGTCAGCGGTAATCAACAGTTACTACATGACTGAGTCTCGCAGACTGCCATGTCATCATAACGCTGAAGATCCTTTTAACCCTCCGCAGTGACACAGAGGCAGACAAAAGGTCCACACCCAACCCAGCAGGATGTGTTCCTCAGGTGAGCGGGCGGAGGAGAACAGGTGGAACAACATGCTGTTAGAGCATCAGAAGAAGAGACAGAAAGGCAGACTTCTTAAGCCGTTTGCGCTCTGTAGTGCCGCCTAACAATTTAAAAAGGGCAATGGATGTGCATTGCTGGAAAACTTTAAAAAGGGATGTTCAAAAAGGCAGGAGTCTGCACATAAAGGGAGTTTTGATAAGCCACCCAAATATATTCAACAAATATAAGTTGAAACTGAATAAAAGTAGGGCAGTGACTGTCCTTTTACCTTTCCAGTCTTGATAAGCCGGACCGTACCATCTGCTCTTGTTACCTGGAGCATGTTTAATGAAACATGCATACTGTCCAGGCAGTGCTTTATCTAATCACCTCAGGTGCACCCGTTTCATACACACCTTTATCCTGTATGCATATGCATTAAAGGGTAGATTACACCAGTAACAGGACGTGATACAGTGGCTGGTTTACCTCTAAAAAGCTGTAGCCGATTAGATTCCAAGAGTTCCCATGTATTAAATCACCATTTCAATGACATATTGACATTGATTCATATACTGCAGTAAACGTTTTGCTACATTATAATGGAAAAGCTTTCAAAACCATTATATATATGCATCCTCTGGCTCCAACACTGAACAGCCTTGACATGGTGACAATAGTTAGACTTAGACTATCTCTGCCTGAAAATGTGACTATTATGAGGAAAGGCGTACAAAACACTACCGTTTCTGTCTGCTAAATATCACCTATGGCTTTTTGCAACTGTTGAGCGCATGCTGTGTGATTACATAATGAAGGATTGAGGACTGGGAAGGCACTTCAGATTCAGGAAATTCAGTCTGAATAACAGTCATTGAAGACCAGGCTAGAGCCCTTCTTATAATTTCAAGTTATGAGAGCACAAGCTGAAAGCAATTCTCAAACTACTGGGCGTACATGGTCAAGATGGGTTGTCTTCATAATGCTAAGGCAATAAACAGCACTTTGCAATAGTGTAGCAAAAGGAGCTCAGATTTGACTTTTTTAGACTAACGAACCAAAAGCGATGGAGACTAAAAGTATATAAATCAGTCAAATAATTGGAAATAACCAACAACACTTTACTTTTTTTCCTTTATAAGATGCGTAAAGACCACATACATGCTAATCTAGGTTTAACTAACAGTCACTAGTAACATTTACATGCTTTTCTCAGCCATGGAAAATTCCATTTGCCCTACATGTGCCATTAAGCGTTTAATCAGTTGTATTAAAGAAAAGGACAGTCACATACTCCAGAGATTGTAGAGCTCTATAGCAAAACCATGTGATTTTCAGCTAAATAATTACACTTGACTTTTAAACCCGAGTTTTGGAGAATTTGAGACGCACCCAAGGCTTAGGGAAAGACTTGGTGCATGTCGGTAACCATTTTGTTTTCCAGCAAAGATGCCCTTGCCCCAAAAGCTTCTCGGTTTGAATCAAATTAGCATTCAGTGTTGGCTCACGGGCACGCCATAAACAGGGCTGCTTTTGTTAATTATCCACGGATCTCAGCATTACAAAGAGTGTTCCTACTTGCCTTTGGCTAAGTTACCTTCAGATAGAGGGCAAACTTAAGTTTTCAGGGGGGAAAAACGGTAGATCGTAAACCAATACATAAACGTGATGCCCCTTAATACAAGTCCTTTCCTGCTTTAACTCCGTCAGCCTTGCAGAATAAACATTTCTATTTGTTCATTGTTTAGCTACAAAAAAAAAAAAAAAAAAAGCTTTGGGAGGTTAAATACTCTCAAGGAAAGTTTATTAGTTCATTTATGTATTTCATGTGCAATTATCTCTTTAGCAACAAAGCCGAATAAGGCCAAATAAATATTAGCTTTCAGCTCAGCGGAACAAAGGCAGGTCATTTTATTCTACTCTCTGGTACTGCATTGCATTAAAATCTGTGACGCATATGAAAACACAGTATGTATTCATCTGCCTAGGATCAGCTTCACAAAAGACATTCTGCATCATTGCTTTTTTGGTCATAATACTTTTTGGTTCATAATGGGTAATTTTGAGCTGATGGACTAAACCAAAACCATTTGGAGTAATGGTTGGCAATACCCAGCGTTATTACATCTACTGAACAGGCATTCAAACCTCTGGCCCCAGTCTGCTAATGTTCAGCAGTTGCAAAGGATTGATGGGAAGCAGTAAGGGACATTTCTAAAAAGAGTGCATCTGAAGCAACGCAATAGGGGTGCGAGGAAAACATTTATTTCTTAAGATACATCGCAGTGTACTCTTGAGATTTGACGTCTATTTCCACGGAAGTCAACGATCAGAAATGTAAAACCCAATGCTCCACATTAGGATTGCTAGTAACCTGTTTTGTAAGGCGGTACTTTCCTTATGGCTCAACAGATTGGAGGGTGAAATGCAACGGAGGTAAACATGTGCTCTGTGTTCACGATACAGTCAGACTGGTGCTCTTTGGCTTAAAATCTAGCACATGGAAGCAGTTTGACTTCTATGAAGTTAAAGGGAAACCCATGCAAGATGCTTCTAAATATGTGTCACTTGTGTTGTATTAATAGTAAATAATGGAAGTCAATTAATCTGTTTATGATTATCAGGGATCATCACTCAAAATCCATAGTCAAACAGTGAGGAAAAATACATGTAAAAGGAATAAGCAATGCAAGATGGTCAATACTTAATACATGCATCACAGCCCTTTAAATCAAAGTGAGCTTTCCAAAGATTTGGGATCCTTAATGTTTTTGTGAAAGTACTCTCAGAAGAACCGTTTGTCCTCTAGACACACAGGGGCCTCTACTCTGACTGTCTCCATTCACTGATACCTCCACAATGCATGCTGGAGGTGCTGAAATGCCTCTATCTGTTTCAGTGGGAGCGCAGGTCCAGAATGGTCTAAGGAAACTGACACAGACACTGACAGCACCCACAGAAGCGGCTTTCACTACAGGTAGTTAAGAAACGTTTTTCTAAGACAAATTCTAAAATATAAGGTCCTCACCTGTTTACCGTAAATATTCACACTCCACTTTTAACTTGCAGAAACGACTGCCGCAAGCATGAACAAGTACGAGAGAAGAAAATACACCAAGTGGAGTGTTCCAGTTTATGTAACAACATTTACTCAGCTTGTGTGAGGTCAGCCATTGCCAAATGCAGCGTGAGGTGTAGAAAGGTTCATTGGTGCCAGACAGTGCTGAAGTGGGTGGGTGGTTTCCCCCCCCCACACCTGTGACTCAAGTCTCAAAGGTGTCTGCAGGTTGCCTTGTTGAAGCCCATAATCACAGTGTTTTGTGAAAAACTAAAGGCTAATCAGGGAGGTGGAGAGGAGTGGCTCCACCTGCCCATCAGTCAGTCATGTTCAAGCCCTCGGGTCACGGCAGCTCTATTGTGGCGACGTGTGTTTTCCCAAACAAGCTGTGGCATTGAAAGCTCAGAGAAAACCTTTGCGTGTGAGTAATAAGTGTACGCTTCAAAAAAGATGACGACATGTTGTGGACAACTCCAATTAGAAGCCACGTTTCCTCTTCTTTTGAATTAAGGACTCCCTGTGTGTGTATGCAAAGACTTGAGTGAGCTAGGATAGAGAAAAAGATAGTAGTGATAATGGTATGTACAAATGATAGTGTTTTTAAAGCAATACATGTTATACATCTTGTACTCGTTTAATACTCTCTAAGACACGTAAACAAAAACGAAGACTGTGCCAATCCATTTGTAGTATTGCCTTTTGTATCGTTGAGGCTAGCTAAAGTTATCTTATGTGCCCAATGAAGAGGAAGGGGAAAATTTAAGTGGGGGACCATCACTATTTTCATGGAATAACAATAAAATATTTACAACCAGAACTTGCTTTGATGCACTGCTATTTCTGATTTACTTGTCAGGGGATGACAACCAATACACTTTAATTTCAGAATGATACGTCCTTATAAATAGTACAATATTATGGTATTCAAGGTCTAACTTTGCAGTCTTTAAATACTGAGCTTTAGTTCATAGTTTTATATATTTTATAAGTCTATTATGAGACAACTGTAAGTTTTTGTTTTTTTATTAAACTGTTTCTAACACATTTCACTTGTTTAAAGAACAGAATTAGCCAAAATCAAAATAAAGTGATAAAAGATAAACAACTGTTTTCAGTTGCAGCCAATAAAAAAAAAAAAGGAAAGTACATTAAAAACACCCATTAAATATAAGACCCAATTGGAAACCAGCATATCCATATCTTTTTATCTATGCTTAACTAACACTTTGCCTGGCAACAGTATCTGCTCCCTCAGGCTTTATCTTGGGGGTATACAATAGATGGATTTACCCTTCATGACTATCAGAGGAAAGCATCTGTCTGCTGTCGGACGCTGAAAGAGAACCATTTGTACAGTTTGAAATGGATTGGCACCCCATGGTTGACAAAGACAAAAGCCTTTAAAGAAATTAACTATTAAACAGGACTGTCTAGTTAAATATTCATTTTAATCCAGCACAGAGACACCCATCGTGTCCCCTTCGTGCCATCTTGCTAAGGCAATTAAAAAAGGAATTTCCATTCCTTCTCCCAGGCAGAACCAACAGCTTGGAGGAGGCCACTCAAAACAAAAAAACTCTAAACTATCCATGTCAAAGTTCAGCTTGCTCTTTTGTTTTAAGTAAGCTGTCGGAAAACAAGATCTTAAGAGCAGCATCTGCGCTAAGGAAGGGACCTCTTTTTTGTTTAATTGCCGATTTGGCTAAGCCTCTGATGAGTTTGACCGTTAACTCTAGAAAGCGTCCTTGAAAAAAAACGGCCAAAACATAATCCTTTGAAAGACAAACGCATTTTCGAACAATCAATTACTGTACATAGCCAGCAGAACTAATATGACAAGCACTGATACTTTTACAACTTCATCTGTCTCATGATACCTTTGAAGCTTTCCACACAAGAAAAACAAACACAGTAGGCTACACCCACAATAAAGGGTTTGTTTTGAAGGTATCCAATGCAACTCATCAAATAGACTCTGGTATGAGAATGTTGGGGGGGGTAATTCTCAAGAAGAATGAAAATAAATTGCCTAAAAAAGGATGGCAATGTCATCATGCTGGAGGTATTCTGTAGCAACCGTTTGAAAGCATATCTTCTGTCGCTACTTCCCAGCAGGGAACAGACACAAATCCAGTGGTGGAAGGGTTTCATTTTCTTCGAAGGGCACAATGGTTGCTGGGGTTTTAGAAGCTATGAGGTCTTGTTACAACTAATGATCCTCTAAAGAGGTACCATGTTATGTGAGGTGCCTTAAACTACAATGAGAGGAGCCCCATCCTGGAAAATTGGTGTGGCAGCCTTGACTGTTGGGGCGCAGCAATTCTGCCGCCAACCCAGCCTGAGGGGGACTGCTACCACCTACTGCGCTGCTGATGGACGAATATGTACATCTGGAGTCTGTCCAAATCAGTCAAAACACATATCGGTCTTAATATCGGATTTAAAGAAATATGTGATTGGTGTTATACTTTTATTATCTATACTCGAATCTTGGCCATTTGTTGATAACATGTATGACATCACAATCATTTCAGGGATGTTATAATTGCATTGATCATTCTACAAGAAGGGGTTTTAAAAAGTTGAGTTTTTTTAAGTTGATGTTTGATTACTTCGTGGATACTAAAGAAACTGTGTAAAAATGAGCTATAATTCAAACATTGTTCATTTTATATGAATGTAAATGGTTTAAAACAAAAGCTGACAGTCAGCTTTAGGGTTATTAATGAGTCTTTTCTTATTTCAAATGATATTAGCTGCAGATGTCGACGTCTAAAGACCAAAAACTATAAAACATTTGTGATCGTCCTAACACTTTCTGACTGCATTATAAAAACACATTTTTCCTTTCTTGATTTCACCTAATTAAACCAAAAAACAGATTCATGTTTTACACTACATGTGCTTTACCTCCCTCAAGAAGTACCCTCGATAGTTCATACTTTTTATCGACAGAAGTGGACAAAGGTTTTAGAGAGGTCATAATTCCCTTTCTAATATCCATTTGATATTGTTGAAATAAAGTCCCCTTAAAAAACTGTACTTTCTCACCCAAAACTATCCTCCCATGAAGGGACACATTAATACCAACAAACAACGGACAACTTCGACTAGCTCGGCTTCTGCTGATATCAAAACAATGTTGTTGCCCACAATGTAGCCGTAACAGGGATACAAAATAGAGTACTGCAGCTTGTTTAATGTGCAGAAAGAATTGTGGCACAAAAACAGACTTGGGTTAGCATGTCGCCATCTCATTAACTCTGACAGCCATTAAAACAACAGGAGGGAATTTCCAGGCTCAATTAACATCACATTTCAGGTGTCAGCTCACCAATCTGACCTCCAAATGTGTCAGCCAGCTTTGTAAAAGCATGTCCTTGAAATAGTATGCTGTGGTATCATTAGGTTGTGAGGAACTTGAACAGGGTAGTATAAGGCATGATGTTCCATTAGATACCGTGGCATTATATGATGGCTTTGCATTGTGTCTAAAGAGACGATTATTATCTTAGTCCTGGCAAATTTAGACCTGTTCCATGATTCCGAGTAAAATATTTTACATAATTCAGAAATCATGAATAAAATGTTTTTATAGAGCTTTGGTGTACTGCAAAAAGTGGTTATTCTCCTACCATGCTCCCAACAAACAACTGAGTTTAGAGAACCAAACATTTTATCTTGATACATTCATCTTTTAAAAAGGTTGAATGAGTTCATTAAAACACATTTCCATCTCTATGTTCAGTCGTGCACCTATACACCGAGGAGCTGACCAAGACGCGCGCAGGAGGCGGCATGCAGGAGGGTAAATAATGCATGCCTGCACAGGACAGAGAGAGAAGGGCGTGGAGTGGATAGGCTGGGGGCTAGCTTATGCGTGCCAGCCTCAGACAGCTCACCACAGGAGAGACACAGACACAAAAGAAGACTCAGTGTCACGGTCACGAATGAAGCGGTGACACTAGGCAGCCACAAAACGAGCCGTCTTGGATTTTCATCAAAACAAACACACGCGCGCTGACTTGGTGTGACTTACACTAAAGCCGCTGTCAAAACAAGCGAGCTGTTTGTGTTTGACAGCAAAAGGCAGTATCAGGTCTTGTTTACATTTCTGGGGACCTGAGACTTCCCTGAGGTCTTTTAGTCTTTTAGGCTCAAGCCAGAAACTCTGGTCTGGCTCAATTATCCAATTAGCTGAAGTAGTGGCCAGACTGGGAGGTGATGACGGCTGGAACACCTGCGGAGGCGTGGTGTGGGTCGCGAAGACCCGATCAGCAGTTTTTTACATTAAAACTAGCCGGGATTCTATCCAGCAGTAACAGAAGGAACACAGTAGCAAAACCTTTGGTAATACTTTGAGACCGTTGAGCTGTTTTCTCTCAGAGTAGGTCGAGTCAAAAGAAATAGATCACTAATGGATTTCTTGATCGACAGAAATATGCAAGTTATATTTTTAGAATCTTTCATCATTTTATTAGAAAAATATCTGAAAATGCTGTTTTCAACATCTCAGATTTGGAAGTTTCCTGCTTTTCTGTTTTATATAATTAAACTGAATGTCTTTGAACTTATAAAAACTAGGATAGAATTATTTTTCTGACATTTTATAGACAAAACGATTATCCAAATAATCTAGATAACAATCCGCAGATTGATTCATAATAAATAAGATTATAAATTGAAGCCCTTCTACAGTCTTAGTATTTTGAGCACCCTCACAGGCAGTCCAAGCACAAGAGTTGTAAGCAAAACAAAAACATGGCAGGAAAAGTTTATAATTGCCAACCCATGAGAGATACTTGAACTGGAAGCTCAGATAATTACATCCCGGTGTGCTGGAGCTGACTCGTCTGTGATTGTTGGACAGACATGACAGCATTAAGTATTTTGTCTGTGGTACGAAACTCGAGACGGTGAAATGCCATTGTTACGTGCCTCCAAGTGCTTACACCCTTCCGTCAGTTTCCTAAATAGAGTTACATTTTTAAAGGGAAACCACAACATTTCTGTTTGCCCTACGGGAACTTTCCAGTGGGACAAAGAGCAGCCTTGGCTTTTGACAGCTCCACAGATGGTCTCGACTGTCACTTCCATAAGCCAAAGCATTTTCCTCTCCCTTAATCTGTTTTTCTTCCACCCTCAAGGTAATTTGGCAGTTGTGTGGTCACATACGTGCAGTGTCCTCTGCCTCTTTAGATGCCCGGGAATTAAGGGATAGGAGACCGGAGCAGTAGAATCCAAAGGACGTGTTTTTCAGGAGGGTCTTTCTGTACTTTGATTATCAAGCTGGTGTATATTTCATTAAAACAAACATACAGCTTTGATCACAACTAACCACGCTAATGGTGAAGGCCTAGTTTTATAAGATGAAAGGGAATGCAAAGAAAATTAATTAAAAAACCCTTGGCAGCGGATCCATAGGGATGATGTTTGTCTTCTCCATTCTACTTTTTCTTTTCAGGATGATGAAAAACAAACAGATAACCAAAGTCATGATAACTGTTACACACAGGTGAGGGTGTGTCTTTGACACAAGAGCCGACAGAGTGTGTTAACCCATTGCAAAGTGCCACCACAGTGGCAATTATCTGTCACACATGACATCCCCTGGGCCTCTGTGTGTATAATTACACTGCTGAAAATGACTACAATACAAAACACCAATAACCACTGCTTCGTATGTACAAAAGGCACATACTTTTCATACCAGACAAGCAAATGGAGACACTACCAAATACAAGTAAGTTTACTTTCCTAATGATGTTCATCCTAACCGTAAACACCTTCAAATAAAATTCAAATGTGCCCTCGCATGACTAACATGCTTCAAAGTCGGCCGCACTGAAAGACAGGTGGCTTATATCTCTGAAACAATAATCCCATCTCCTAGTCTTGGCAATTAAGAGTCTCATGACACGCTAAATGTCCCTATAGAATCAGGGATAAGGAAGCTGAGTGAATCGTACCAGGGTAGGCACACAAAAAGTAGGAGTTCTCGGCCTCAAACAGAATAGGCACTGATGAATGTCTGGCTAATGCATACACAAGGCCATTTGTGCTAACACAATTGTTGAAGAGAGATCTTTTTTTTTTTTACACATATTGCAAAAATGAAGTAAAGTGTTTGCCATCCATAACCTTCTCATGTAGACCCTTTGACATTTATACAAACACATTAACTTTTCATGACTTCCTACTAAAGAATTATTACTGGAGCATTCAGGTTGTATAAATAAAGACATATTATTATTTAAAATAGAACTGGAAATGTGACACAGCAAGAAGGTGAAAACAACAATTAAAGCCTGCGAGATTTGTTTTATTTATCCAAATTCCGCTTCAAATTAAATTGATAAAACTGACTTTAAAAAAATGTGGCTTTTACAAAAGGCCTGGAGAAGATAGAAACTGTTGATTTCCAAATTGATAGGCGCCCTGAGTAAGCATTTCCTTATCTAATTTGCAACTAGAATTTGGGCTCTAAAATTCACCTTCACTGTAGGTTTGAAACTGAACCTGACCGGAAGGAGGCCGAGAGAGAGGCACTGAAAGGCAAACAACAATGTTCCAATGAAATACGAAGCTGTGTCGTATCCTAACCTCTGGCTGGAGAAAATGAAGACTGACAGTACTGATGTGAGCGTGGGCCCGCAGATAAAGGGACACCCAGGGTCCGGTCAGAGGCAGCCCCCTCTTACATCACTCAGCGCTCTCAATGTCTTAGAGTTGGAGTCTACGAGGCAGCATGAGGAGAGGGGAACATTTTTCAAATACCTGAAGGGTATTTACACACCTGCTCAGTGGGAGGTAGAGGAGCACAGAGGAGTTGGAGCGCGGCTCTGGTTCAGGCCACCGAAGAAACAAAACAACTTTAACCCGAGCGACAGCCTGATTGACACTATTCAGGGTGAAACAAAAACTGAACTCTGTAAACATTTGCACATTCATATCCAAACTCCAGTAGCAGGGGGTGTCAGATTGTAGTTGTGTTACAGAATCCATGGTGATCAGTGTCACTACTAAACTAAGACTTGCTTAGGCATTTAGTAGCTGCTGCCGCAGTTGCCGTTGAGGGTAAGGGGGAGGCGGGGCTTGGGCCCTAAGGGCAGGAACCTGCAGTGTAATAAAGGCCCTTGCTAAATTATAGACTGAAACACTATTAAGAAGAGTTCAATCCAAGGCTGAGCGAGAGGTCGCCCATTATACTAATATTCCTGAGTCACGGAGCAAATTCCTATCTACAACGTCAACCCTCGGCTCTACTTATTCCAGGCATTCTAAGTGTCTCTGCACACTAGCTCACCTTTGTTTATAGCTTCGAAAAAAAGCTTTCAGCGAGGAAATAATAATAGCATTACAGTCTGCTCGATGCATTTTAAGGATGCGTAGCACAAGAGGAATGTAAAACGGGTCAAAAAGGGGGATGTGCTGGTGCTGGTTTTCCAGAACAGAGGCATTACTATGAGGAACACTGCACATGTGTGTCTGTCAACAAGCACTTTTCTTGTTTGTATAACATGTCAAAAAAAATCGATTACACATTATAAAGAGCATCAGATATCTTGCCAGCTCTGAGACAATTCTCCATTACTTTCTTCCGAAAAGGAAATTGGTGCTTTAAAAATAAACAGATTATTGAGCAGAAACATCTGTACTATTTACTGTGATTCTTGAAACAATTACCCAAGGCACGCTTTTGTTTTATTGTGTACACTATTACCAGTTTATTAGATACTCCTGCAGTAGGTCCCATCCTTCTGAAACTTATCCATGACAGTGTGTGTAAGAGCCCTTTATTAAACTTCAAAGTCAAACTGTGAAAAGTAAGTGATATTCAACACGTTATCAAGGACCTGTGTTGTTTTCAGGTCTACCCCTGGTGTGCAAAGAGCCAAAACAAAACAAACACTTGTATACCGAAATAAACATGCATGGCCTTGTGTGACCTCTTTCGGATGGTAACTGACCTGGTTTATTGAGTTGGCAGTGCAAGAGGCGAGGCCTATTCCCAGAGAAGACACGAAGAAGAGGAGAGGGTCAAATGGCACTGGAGCCATTGCGAAGCCGGCCGCTGCACTCGTCACCACCAGCGCTGAAAACACAGAGCAAGCAGCAAATTAAACCAGCAGTAAAAAGCAGGATTACTTCCTAAAGTAAAAAAAGAACACAGTGCTATGCTTTGTTTTTGTAGGAGCCTAATTATATATAAACAGGAGAAGCTAGCAGAATATCATCTGTTTTAGTGCAAGTTAAGTCGTTTTGAACTATTGACTGCGTGCAACCCCTACAACACAATAGCAAGCACTCAATTAAATAAACAACACTACCCTGATATATCCATAAAATGTACTATTTATCTGTTTGTTCCCAGCAAAACTCAATTGAAAGAAGCATATTTCTCAGTTTATTTCAAAATCAGGTTGTTTACTGAGCATGAAGTGCATCTCTATGCATATATTATCCATGTAATACATTGAATACTGAGGGCAATGTTAGCTAATTCCGTGTTATTACATGGCTTAGTTGAATACTCAATTCTGATTGGTCAATTCAGAACATGTTACACGTTGTTAATCCAGTAGTAAAGAACGCTCTATAAAAGACTTATTTACCGTTGTTAAGGAGGATCATGAAAGAGAAAGGAAAAGATATTACAAGAAGGAGCGCTGGACGTCAGATAAATCACCAGAAGACAGACAGGAAGTATCAGTGCTGCCGTAAAGCTGTTGTTGCAGTTTCAGCTGTTGGTGCGCCGTGGAACAGAGGATTTTTTCCCCTGATCAGCCTGTCGGGTGTTCTTTTCCCCATAATGACCGCCTCGCTGCACACTATCCCTTACTTATTGCATGACTTTTTTTACCTGGTATGCCACTTTTGCTGTAACAAATGTAAATTTCCCCACTGTGGAACTAATAAAGGATTTCTGATTCAATACCAACAGGAGCCGTTTAGGGAGAAGTGTCTTGCCAAAGGATACAACATCAGTTGACTGCAGTGGCGGTCGAGGTGGGATTGAAGCTGTGCTTCCCTTGTCCCCTGATCTGATGATCCTTAAACCACTGCGTGACAGATGTCCCATGTGTTGCAGGTCTCCTCTCCAGTGACGATGCCCAAAGCCTCGGACAACAAAGGTCTCTCCAAATATCGCACACTAATATGCTATTGATAGTAGGTGTCATGTAAAATGGAGTTGGAAGTGTGGTCCAACTGCATGTGGTTTGAGTTATAAAGACATCTCTGGATACATAAACAAGAATTACTCAGTATGAGTATCTTACTAGACTACACATAACTGCCCCAGAATGCACTGCAGCTTTCAGACTGTTTAATGACGGAACCTGAGGCACATGATTTCATAATTAGCCATTGGAAAATATTATATTGAGTTGGAAGGGTGATTCAAAAATAGGTCATGAATGGTAGCTTGGACAGTGGTTGTGATGTAATGCAGATAATCTGTACCGCATGAGTTTATTACAGTGATGGTAATGGAATACTTAATTGCTACTTAAATATGCAGTACAATCTGATTGAGTATATAGTATGCAGTGAATTAGTGTGCGATTCCCAGCACATCCTGTACTTGTTATTACAAAGAATAAACCCTGTCGCACAGTTTTAATCTGTACATGATAAATAAGAAGGTTTGTCTGTATATGTAGTAATGAAGAACTCGATGCATTTCGGGTTATTGCTTGCATCAGCCTCCAAATGTAAACAGTTCCTTTTATAAGATCATTTACCTGTGAGTTTGATTTTGGCTAGCTTGGCGTAGACATCAGGCAAGTCAGCCACATTGACCTTCATCTGCCTCCACTGCCTGTCTAGACGTGCCTCCTTTGCTTGATCCGTCTCCACCTGGACATGGGGAGTCTCATGTGACATCCCAACTGTAATGGACACAGAATCTCTCTGTTCTGCTGCATCTTCTGTGATGGGCTTCAGCGTGGATATCCCAGGCTGTGCTTCACTGTTGACATCCTCTGGCTGTGACACAGTATGTCTGTCCACAGGATCAATAGTTGGTATTCTCTGCACCTGTCTTTCAATGGTGTCATCCTGCTCATCCACTAGGGTCAGGGCGGGGGTGTGTTTCAGGATGGCACGTTGGTGAAGCTCACTGTTGTTCTTTGTTACATACTGAAAGGAAAACCAAATGCACAAGATGCTGTATGGGATAATATATTCAGATAAATGGTAAAGAAAATTCTAATTATATATTGTGTCCAGTGCAAAATACCTGGCGTTTCAGGAAGATCAGGTGCTGATATGTCAGCCAGTTTGATGGATCCCTTCTGTGCAGCTGAATGAGGTTGCGAGCAGTCTGGTTACATTGAGGAACATTTAGGACTAACTTCCGTTTCACGCTTAGACCAACCAAACCTAAAAAAAGGTAAGTGAAATTCAATGTTTAGTCACTAAAATAAATAGTGCTGATTAGTTTAACTCAATAAAACCAACGCACATAAACAAAGAAACAAGACAAAAACACAGATCCAAGTAAGTAAGATAAAACTTTTGGAGAGAGGTTAAGGGAACTGCCTAGCAGCGATTGCAACGAAGAGTGGAAAGGGTCAAAACATACAAGTCCCAGATAACAATAGAATGCAAATAAGGTGCAAATCCATAAGTATAAAATATATTAAAACATTATGAATCATAAAAATGTATGTAAACAAATAACTGACTAATCTAGGTTGGGTAACATTATAAATATGCATGTACAGTATCAAATCAAGTAAAGGTAGTGCATGGTAAGAATACAAACACTGGATACAGAAAGACAAAAATAATGTATACGACTTTAACTATAAGCAGCACACAAAACTGTGTAAATCAGAGAATGATCATACCAACAAAAAAAACGACTACAGTGCATTATACCCAGTTTCTGTCTGTCAGATTTGATCAATTCAGTATCAATAAAGCTCTACTCTTCCGATTGTGACTTCATAAGTATAGATACAGCTAATAATACAGGATAAATACACCATGTTTCTTATCATATCGTTAGGTTATAACATCAATATTGCTATGTACCTTAGCTTTTCACTTTTGAATATAAAATAGCCGAAATGTTGTCGTTATCAAGCCAGTCAGTCATTAGCAAATGCAGGTGTACAGATACAGTTGACTTCTATTTAAGGTCACTGTTAGCATGTTGCCAAACATCTTAGGTGCTATCCGGATAGCTAGGTGCTAGTTAGCATTTTGCTTCCGCCCTAGTTTCAAAGGTTGCCTTCAGCAGACGCAAACTAATATAACTTCGAAATTCAGCTGTATGTAAACCGAAATATCACATTGCCTCTTGTGTTACCTGACAGTCTGCAACATGGCGTTTTATACATGTTCTTCTCTCATTAAGCCGGCTCTTGTTTCGACCCTTTCACATGCACCGAGTCGCCATTATGACCTCGTTGGATAAAGAGAAACACTTCCGGGGAACGAAACGTCAACAGTCGCGTGCTGTACGTTCTGCGCTGCATATGCACTTTCAACAGGCAGAAAACTATTCAAAAAAGAACCATTAAAATGATAATAATATGTAAATTAATCATTTTTTAAGACTGTGTGTTAATAATATACACTTTTGTAAAATTAAGATACGTGTACTGCTTAAAAAATAATGAATAATACATTAGTAGATTTCATTAAAATAATTTTAAAGACATACAATAGCCAAGAAAAAACACATTTTTCCCTAAGAAAATATAATATGTGTAATGTCACAGACTTATATATAAAGATGCATTTTGATGATATTCCACTTATTCTGAAGCAGGAATAGCCAACTGAAGTGTTCTTTATACTGTAGTTATTCCATATACTTGCCGCTGTTTATTGTTTCATTGTTATTTTAGTTGATTTTATGTAAGTTCAATTTAATTAACATATACTTTCTCCCACCTTTAAAGATTTAAAGATTGTAATGCCTGTACACTTTGAAGATCTGCTAAATATCCCTCATGATAATTTAAATCAGCAAAATAATGCATAACTGAAAAAAATCCGTATGATACAAAATAGTTCAAAATAAACTTAACCTCAACCTATTAGAGGATTAAAAAATGCACATTATGCATAAGTGATTATAATCAAATTATATTCATGTAATAGTATAGCGGTCACAGGGACCATCTTACTACCTTAACCTTTAATACTTGAAGTAACATTTTCAATGCAAGACCTTTTACTTGTAACAGTATGTTAATGGTGTGCAATTGATACTTTTACTTCAGAAAATAAACTGAATTAAGTCAACATGGCCCTAACAGTGGGAAAAGACAATTGTGTCTGCATCTTATTGTAGTGATACCTTGACCTACTTTAGTTTCAAGACAAAGCCACTGTATTTCCAGCAAGGATCCTTTAAAGGAACATTGATCTGTTCAGCTCAGTCAAAGTAAAAATTCCTGTTTATTTATAAGAAACACCGCTTAAAGTTATACATTTTTTTCAGAAGTCAGGTTACCAGTAAACCTCTTTCACTATCCAGTAAATCTGAGTTGAAGACAGGATTCCTTTAACTCAAAGCTGCGGTCTAATTCAATGTCTGGCCTTTTGCCTCCTGCCCTTGTACGTCCTCTGACCAGCCCCGCTGCTCGGCCTGTTATTTATGTGTATGATCATCTTGTTGGCCCTGGCTGCCATGGTCAACAAGATGGAAACCCTCTGATTAATATCCTCTCCACTGCTTTCACTTTGCATGGCTTTATTCAAACAAAGATAATGAAACATTATGATTGTCAGTGTTTCATTTCCTCAAACAATAACATTTAACAGATGCAGGAAGACAATTATTTGGCTGCTCTGTTTGTAAAGGCCATATTTTATATACGGGAAAAAAAATACACAGGTAATCTCATTTAGCAATTGCCATGTGGTTCATTGTGCGGTATTCCAAACACACAGAATCAAACAACATATATTGTTTGTTTTATGGTCATAGTGCTCATATCCACTGTAGTAGCATCCAATTCTCCTGATTCATCTTGTTCATTCCCTTCCACTGCCAGCTCCTCCTCCCCTGCTAAGATTACATGGTGTAATCTCCATGCACCATCAAGATGCAGGGGATAGTGAATGCCAACAATACAGACGAGGCCATCCGAGATCCAGCACAAGAGCACCTTTATTACAGGAGATAACCATTGTGTGCAAGATTTCATTCCGCCATGACCCGGTCAACCGCTTTAGCTTTGGTTATAATGTGAGTGCTGAAAAAGAAAGTTTATTGCTTGGTTTCACACTATATTATTTATTTCCCCGGTAGTGTTTCAGTGTTACGTGTTTTTGTTCAATTTGCTTCTCCAAGGCCGCAGAAATACAGTCTCTGAGTGTAGGATCAAAGCTGCCAAGTTTATGGCTATACAGGGCACTGCGTCAAACCATAATCTTTTGTATAGCAATCTGTAAGCTACCACTACAGATGACTGACATCCTTTACAGAATGTCAGGGCCTCACAATAACAGACAGGCTCATTCATAAGTGTGCAGCTGCCACTACGCCTCTAGACTGGAATGGAATAATATTTGTTTATTGCATCAAGGAATAGTCTAGCCCCAGCCAATGAGTGTGAGTTGGACTTGCTCTGGGGAATTAATTCCGTGGTACCATCCGTATCACTCTGACTGGCCGATAGTCTGGCAATTGGAGCTAATGCATTTCCGCTATATAATGTTGTGTTGACTTGTGTGTTCCTTACTAGTACATATTTGAGTTAAAGGTGTTCCTAAAGTCAGGAAGCTGTACTTGTGTGGACACAATTGCATGGTGCAGTCCAGTGAGTAAATACAAAGGCACATTGGCTTTTAAGGCCTTCTGTCCATAAGGTGGATCAAAAGACAGGACCTGAATAACAGATGGACAAAATGGAGAGGAATGGCCCAGTAAAAATAGGAGGAGTTTGCCAGGCCTGTTTGACCCAAAGCGCTCTTTTCAAAGAACTTCACAGTTATCCTACCACTGGTGGTGGTCTCAGCATGTGGGCGTTTTATCACGCTCCTTTCACTGCATCTTGGAAAAAAATGAAATGGCTGTAAACTTCCTCTCTAGAGAGAAACAAAGAGACACAAAAGAAGAGGAGCCTTGTGTTGTGAGATGGTGACGACATGGAGTTTATCAGAGTAAAAGCATTCTGATGTCAGCCAGACAATGGTAGACTTGTGTTTTTTGTTTTGAGTTATAGTAAATATGACGTGGTGTGAAGAATAGTCAACATTTAATATATTAGGGCTGGTAGTTCTTACAAATGAAGACTGCTGTAAAGTATATCTTTTTTTTCTACAAAATAACAAATGAACGCTTAAATGATTTGTTATCTTAGCTAAATTGATTCATAATCACATATTTTACTTTCATAGAGAGCAAAGACAAATCATTGGAAAGTGGTAAGCAGATGGCAGTAAGATTGATGGGCATACACAGTGTTAGGATCTCTGGTTATAAAGTTTACTGTGAAGTTGGTCTGCCGAGAGGAAAACGGGTCTCTCTAGCAATTTCAAGGGTCCAGGAATTACGCAGTTTTCTATTTAAAACACAGCTCCCTGGCACTTAGTGGTGAAAAGGTGACATGTTGAATCAATTGAAGGTAGCACGGGCCCCAGGTTGTGTAAGCAAAGTGCTGAAGGGTCATTAATAGACATTAATAAGCAAAGGCCCTATTACGCCATGCAAACAACCCACATATGGCCCTTGCAAAAATCATTTTTAAAGCTACTTTTACACGCCTCATGCTGGGGAACGAACTAAGAACATATAATGAGACACCCCCCCTCCAAAGAAGCCCCAATAAATGGTGGTCGAATAACAGAGGCCTCCCAGACCTGTCATCGCCCCAGTTCATCTGCTGTGATTTACAAGCACTGTCCCACAGGCTTTAGTGCCATCCCTAATACCACAGGGATGACCATCTGAACGGCAGTGGAGTCAGGCCTTCTAACAAAACAGAAAGAGGCAGACAGTGCCGCATAACTCCAAGCAGAAACAGATGCAGAGACGCTCTTCTGTTTATAATTGATTTTCAAGGGCAACATCTTGTTGTCACAGTTTGTCTAATGAGCCCCTGGCTGGCGCCCTGTTGCTCGTCAGACACGGGGTGTCAGATGGAGCAGCCCCCCACCACACTTACCCCCACTGGGATGGCACCATGCTACTTACATCACCCTTGGAATTTCCCTTTGGGACAGACTGTTGCTCTCTTATAAAAGCTGACTTCTTTTAAAAGATATTTTAAGCGGGGAAGCATTCAAAACCTCCAGAAGAACTTGTTGTCCTGCCCTCTTTCTATGGACAACAGGTATCCTCAAGCCCTATGGCTGCCAATGTTTATGTCTGAGATCACGGTTGTCTTTGTGGGCCTCCAAGGCTAAGCCTCTAATTGGCCATGGCTCATCAATCACACAGAGCAACCCCTTTCACCCAAAGTCTCATCCAAACAGCTAAGAGAAATGGGACCCATGGAATGGTCTCTATGCGTCCCAAAGGCCTAAAAGTAGGCTTTGGGAGGGGCAAGAGGTTTGTGAGAAAACCACACTTATTCCAAGTTGATGTAGAGCAATGTATGCGTCTGTCCTTTGTCTCCGCTGACATGCTTCAACCACTTCCCCCTAACATTAAACCGAGAGGAAATATAGATGTGTCACCCCGGTTTATGATGGAGTCGTGGAACATGTGGTTCTTTTTTAATAATACCCAAGATGCCCAGACTGGCATACATGCTGATCTAAATTGAATCTTATTACATTTGTCAAAAGTTAGTTCAAGAAAAACAGACAAACATCTGGCTTCACTTTGTTTCTTATTTGCTGTTTTCACTTGAACTTGACCTCATGGGGTTTTATTGAGCGGGTGAAAATGAGAGCGTTTCTTTCCTTCGACTTTATTACTGTATCTCGGTTTGGTGGCAGCGGCTGGCAAATGGGCGGTGAGCCATTTCATTTGGCATCGGTCAAGGTGACACTTGCTGGTAAAGTGTGTCTGGGACCATATTCCAGAAGCATGCTCCAGACAGGGTTAAAGGGGTCATAACTACTCCTCAGCCAATGTACAGCAAGTATTTAGTTTGGCTGAACTCTCAAAGTCCAGGATTTGGCCGCAGCGTAACGCCAAGCCCACAAATTTGTCAAGAGGAATAAGGAAATGTCCACATCACATGCGGTTTACGGGGTCGAGCAAAGTCTCCACATTTCTTCACATCCAGGAACGGCATATGCAACACTCGGTGTGTTTTTTCCATCAGTCTGGGTGGGTTATTTATTGATTCTTTATTCTTCTTTCCCTTCATTCAATCATTGATTTACCGCAAGTCATTTTGCAGTTTACGCTTGTCCATGGGAAACTTTGGTGATGGAGGTCATTGAGGTTTAATGAAGAACAGGTCAAAGAAAACTGGGTTACTGTGCTTCCATTTTCCATTTCATAAACACAAATACACACACTAAACTCTCTTGGAGCCTGTCCATGTCCAATTCTCTTCAGTAACCGAGAGTAATCAGCTGTGTCATCCTTGTCATAAATCCCCAAGTACAGCAGTGGCTCCCAGCCCAGATGGGAATAGGCCTTGTTCAGTCGCACTTGCCTCCGCATCATAAATCCATGGCTGTCTTCACAGGATCTGTTTCCTGCTTGGTTTGTATGTCCCAACAGAGGAGGACATGGGGGAGGTGGGATATTGCAAGACCGCAATCTCGTGAAGGAGTCAATTTACGAAATGGACTGTCTCTTCCTCCCTGCTGAAATAATTCTGGGTTTCTAGGCACTTTTTACCATCATATGCAGATTCGCCGCATGGTTCCTGTAGTCAGAAGTCTGTGAGTGAATGGGAAAACATGACCACCCTAGATAAACAATGCTTGCATTTTTAAACTAAAATGTTTTAATGGTCTGATTCTTTATTCTTCATTTTATGGCAACTGCTTTTATGAAGAATAACTGAATCTAACTGGCAGATGGTGGATCTATGGATACCAAAACAAACAATACCATAAAATCTATTGAGAATTGTCCCCAGTCTGTCTGACATTTATTGGTATGAGTGGGAAATAATTTCCGATTGACCTAATCATAAACCCTAACCCAGTCCTGCTATACTATTGCATTCGCTGCAACTCCAGTGTACATTTTTGAAACAAAAACTGGTTGTTAAACAAACAAAACAAAGTAAAACCAAATCTTAAAACATCTTGAAAATAATTGACTCTGATAGATAGAATCCAGCTGAAATCTTCGTAGCAAGATCGTTCTAGCCTGTTGTAGATTCTGAGTTCCATGTAAAGTCCTATAACAGCCTTTCTGCCATATAAATTGGCTTGAACCTACAGAATTTTTAACCTTTTATATCCCCATCACATTCTTTCTGTAATGAACATGAACCGTCCCTTATTCTTTGAGAAAATGTTTTATTCTAAGCAGGAACCAGTAAGTTTTACAAACCGTGTGATATCCTCGAGGCCAGAGGAGGACCTTCTTGACTGCCGGTCAGTGTGCATGGCTGCTTGTATGACAGAGTCTTGGCAGCTGCGCTCTAAAGGGTCTTGTAAGGCAGAAGAATATGGAACATTCCGGGATGCTGCTCTTATCTATAGGGACAAAGCTGTTCCTAACATTATCATGAAAGCCTGGGCCGCCTGTTCTGCGGAGGTGGTCCCCCCTACCACCCACCAACACTTACAGTATTGGGTTAGGGATTACACTCTCCAATTACAGTTATCATAATCCAATGTATAATGATGACAACATTTAAATTATAAAAATGTTATAACCAAATTATAAATCACAACAACTTAAATGCATTGGAACAAGGGTTTATGCAAATTTTCTATTGGCCCAATCTGCCCGTATTACAAAGACCAAGAAAAGATTATTCCAGTATTGCTGAACCTTAAACTGTTTTCAAAAAATCACATCTTGAAAGTAAGAAAAATAATATGACCAAAAGCCTGTTCCGTAAATGGTTACATTCACCTCGCCTACCCTTTTTGGAAAGTGCCAGAATGACAAAGTGTGGAAGAAAAGCATGGTGGCAGAAAACGAGGAAATCCTATCAGGGCATGAATTTAATTACCACTCAGATGGCTCCACATAATGAGGAAGAAGGTGGATGTGTGAGAGACTTGCATAATTCATTTTGCTTTTCTCATTTAAACCATGCCCTCGCCACTCCTCTGTATTTCCTGCATGGTGCCACATTTCTCTGATCTGTGGTCAATAATGTCTTTTCAACCAAAAACATTTCATAAGAAGGAATTATCTGTGCAGTATGTGGCGCTGAAAGAGAACTCGGAAAGGCAATTTGGAATACAGGTGGGTAAAATCAACTTTCTCCTTCTCATTTTTCTTCTCTTATTATATTAAATAGCAGGGCAGCGACACCAAGACTGTACATATAACAGGTGTCTCTCAACCAACCCTTGGGGGCAATAAAAGAGACAAAAGCCCATTTTCTAATTAAGTAATGATGTCATACTGTGGAGCTGACCAACAGCAACAGATCAATCAGTTGTAAATTGGATCAAATTAAGCTGACTTTGTTGCAATATATGCTGGACTTATTAGCAGGTAGAATTTTGTTGAGGACTGAATTTAAAAGAGACCCAGCAATGGTTCCGTGACTGCAGCTTGAGGAAGCTTTAAGCTCAATGTTCCATATTCTCATCCCAATGGGAAACAATTCCAGTAAGCAAACCCATACAAGCTTACGATAAACATGTTCTGAACATTTGCTTATCTCTTCTGGTTAAGCAGCATCACTGAATTCCAGCAGTGCACCTCTTATATATCTAGGTGTTAATTAAAAGAAAAGAGTTTCCATCCCCAGGTAAATTGTTGTCTGTAAGGCTTTGTGTGTGATGGTAAGGTCTTTGTCTTTCAAAAGACCTCTGGCTTCATGTCACCTCGTTTACAGAGCATTAAAGCTTTCATTAGGCTGAATTCCTGAGTTTTTTCAATAAACTACCAATCGCCGGGCGTTATGAGGTACATGTCCCCACACTAAACATTTTACACATGCTTGTCAGTGTGTGAATGTGCTTGTTGTGCATCCAATGCGTGCGCACACACCCAAGAGAGTGTGTGAGTTAGTTGGATGACGGGACGGGTTGTTTGAAACTTGACCCCGGGGCCAGTTGGATTCATGAAGGGCCTCTTTCATGTCCCCTTCCCATCCGGTGTCTGACTTAAATCGTCCTGCCCGAATCAAGTGCTTCCTTATGTCAAATATTTACTTGGCCACTTTAGAATATTAAACAGGTCTTTCTGTGAAGGGCGAGGAAAACACTGACGGTGTGTTGCCCATACGGTGTCAGTCAAACGCCTGCAGCTTGCAACAGAAAATAAAGACTCTGTCATCTTGTTTTTCTCTATCCTTCCCAAAATTTCCCTTATTGGATGAGTCAAAAACGTCAATTCAAACTTAGAGAAAATCCAGAGGAATTTCCCAATACGGGTATATGCTATATCAGCCTCAGCGCAACTAATCACGCTGATTTATTTTTTTTCTTTCCCAACTTCATTCTGTTTCTTTTGAGAACATTTGTGCCAGGTGGAATAGTCATTACATGGCATTCGCAGGACTGTTTCTTGAGGTGGGAGGAAATCAAGAGGAATAGATGAACATTCCGTACTCAGGAATCCCGGGATATTTTATAGGACTTTGGAGCTGTTGTGAGGGTCTCATGCGCCACAAATATAAGTTAAACCTTCAGCATTCCTGGAAAAACAACACTCAGAAATACATGCTGTCCTGGAGTTGTGAATTAAGTGAGGGATGTGAAAAGGATGTCTACAATTCCAGATGGGGAGAGAAGAACGTACCCCAAGAATGTCGACACAGCAGAATGTACATAACACAATAGTCTATTTAAAAGTGAGTCAACCTTCAAAAGTACCCTGTGTGGGATAGAAAGTGTGTGTGTGTGTGTGTGTGTGTGTGTGTGTGTGTGTGTGTGTGTGTGTGTGTGTGTGTGTGTGTGTGTGTGTGTGTGTGTGTGTGTGTGTGTGTGTGGGTGGTGTGTGTGTGTGTGTGTGTGTGTGCATGTGTTGTAGTTAACATTTCTGTTGTCAGGATTCAGGTGTGTGCGTACTTTGAAGGGCCCATAAATACTGTAGGACTAATTTGATTTAAACTAAAATGGAAAACATGTTTTGACCTCACAATGAAAAACAGCTGTGTGCTAGATGTGGTAGCCAGGTTGAGAAGCCATCTTTCCATGTGTGTGTGTGTGTGTGTGTGTGAGTGTGCGTTCGTGCGTGTGTGTGTATTTCCCCTGTGCCACATTGTCACCAGCTGGATACCTTTAAGCACGATGCAGACACTTTTGATAGTCTGGGGCTTTCGTTACTCTTTGTACTGATTGTGAAAAGTTTTCTTTTAAAGAATTGCCGGCAGGTTGAAAACACCTGCGCTCACAGTAGTTTCCTGCTGCCAAGTTAATGAGAAAATATGATGCTTGAATTTATGAAAAATTCCTCTTTTGCATTCCTTCATCTGAATGAGATATTGTGCTCTGGTAAATGTGGTATCATTAAGATCTGAGGAAGAATAACGTCGAATCATTTGTCTTAATCTTTGCTGCAGGCTTTTCCCTAAAAACAGATAAATGATGTAAAATCTTCGAACACTGAACGAATAGGATGGTCCTGCTTGCACATAGCTTGAAAGAGGTTGTGAATCCAAAATAAGCTAAATAAAATGCCTCCTTGGCTGGTAGAACCCACGTTTAGTCACTTAATTTAATTAAAGCCTAGATTTCCCTCTACAAAATTTAATTAGCCATCTCGCTAACTAAATTTGATTTCTCCATATCTACATCATCAAAATGAATGCGCAGTGTGAATGTATTCCCTCCTGCGACGCACCAACAGCATGCCTCTGGGTGGGAAAATTTGGCCCTGAGGACCTTTACTGGCCTGTACACAACCCCTGTGGGAGTAAAAGAGGAAACCACAGACAGTGGTTCATATTTTTTGTTAAGATGTGCGTTGACCTCTGCTGCTAAGTGTGAGGAATGTCCGTCAAGACACATGAAGGATTTTATTCCCTCAAGACAAGTGTTTCTAATTTCACCCAGAGCACCGCTGCTTTTTCAGCAGCAGATGTATGAGAACACGTTGATTTGTTTTTCCCATGGGTGGTGTTTTTCTTTGGAGGGGAAACAGGGGGTGATGCTTTTATTAACCCATTCTGTCATTTAAACTTTTGTATACATGTTAACATATTTGCTTGTTTCTAAGAGATAGATGGTGAGTCAACTGTTTATCTTTCAGATGGTCAGCCTTTGCAACATTTCCTGTCATAAGGGAGTTAACATTGCTGGAGTCGTTTTCCAAAAACAAAGTGTTTACTGGAAGTTATTCAAGCAAAACTCAATTAAATAAGATCTAAAGGTCACACCTCTCTGCGTTGAGGACAAAGCAAGAGGACATTATGTATGGTCACTTAATCTCCTTTTATGGACATTTTGGACAAACTTAGCAGTGTGTTTGGGAGCAATAATGGAAAGAACGTCAATGTTTAACTTGGGGTAAACTTCTTCATGATTGGGTATCATTGGAGCAGCTGAGTATTTTTAATTAGGCAGTGCACTCTTTCACTGCAGCTGGAATTCCAGCCAGTCCCTACACACTTCCGTCATCAGGTGCTGGAGGAGTCAGCCAGTGGTTTTGAATCACGTTCAAAAGGAGGATGGGAGAGGTTTAGGTAAGGAAACAAGGGGTTTGGGAGACAGTTATGTTTAAGGCAGGAATGACAGTGTTTTAAGGAGTTGTTAACAGAACCCCTCCCACGCTGGTACCTTGCTTGCACAAAGTGTTATTGCCTTTAGGGAGGAAATGTACTTGAAAGTATAATATTGACAAGGCCTGGATGGCTATTCGAAACTTGTGCCAATTTAGATTTCCTGTCTCATGTAGAGTGCATGATACCTGCTTATGTCTTGGATTGGGAAAGCCAAAAATGTTAGGTTTTCTTTGCAGTGAAAATTTGTTTTAGCCAATGGTAATATAAAGCTAAAAATGCAGCAAAACTTCATTTTAAAACAGGCTATGATCAAACCGATGTGATGTTTATTTTAGTTACCAATGTGATTGTGCTCTACTGATTGGATTTTGACAAAACTATTACTTTTAAGGTATTTCTATTTATTTTTTCTCTATGTTAACATACTATAATTCCTTTTTTTTAAAAATGTTTTATTATTTAACTTTTGTGCAAAAGTAATTACATTTATGCTGTGCTTTCAGACAAAGCAGCTGTGTTTAATATGAGTGTAAAAAACTATTAATAAAAACACACATATATATATACAGTCTGTACCTAAAAATGTCCAACACTTTGATAGGCAATCAAACAAATGGGATGTTTTCTTGATTTCATTAAAATGTTTCATATCAAACTTCAATGCACAATATCTTTGTATAAATATTTGATCATGTATCACATGTAATGTAAAGGGGAGGACATAGTCTACCCAGGATTCGTGCATCCGTGTTGGAGCTGACTGTGTCATATATTGATTATGCTCTATAGACATCGCATGCATGCTAAAACACTCACACGAGCACATCCTCACGCCGATGAGTCTGAACCATGCCTCGGTTATTCCATCCAGCTCATGAATAACTCAGCCCCTTTTCTCATGTTTAATTCAGTCTCAGAAAAGATGTTGACACATGCTTAACGCCAACTGTCCACTGCTTTTATAACCATTTTATTACCACTTTGAGAGAAAATGAATTGTTGCTGCAAGTGCGATCGTTACAAAACAACTCTGTCAGCTTCGCTCTTTCTGCTGGCTTATTGGAATCATGCTATAATAGATATAATTGGTTTTGTGTAAGTGCCTGTGTGTGTTTCCATGAGTGCAGGAACGTTTTCATGTAAAATAACTCATCCTCTAGCCTTCCTCCCCACTGTTAATGTCTTGTTGAAGATAGATTTTTGAGGTAAATCCTACAAAAAAATGAGTCTTGGCTTCATTTCAAAAAAGGAGATTTTTAAGAACAAAATGATGGTGTTGCCATTTGTCTTCATGTGTGCATGTGTGTGTAGCTGCAGCCATGGAGGCACAGCTAATGTATAGATATTGTTCTGCTTGGGTGGGCTGAAGACCTGGAGGTAATCTCTGTCACGCAGCTGCCACCAGCGGCGGATAAACTAGCGCCGGTTAAACGATGGTTGAACCCTAGTACGGGGGATTTGTCTGTGACACAGGTGTCATATTTAATACCCTCATATATCAATAATTGGCTGGAAAAGAACAGGAAGGAGCCATATGTGCAGGAAGGGGCTCAGAATGATCCCTAAAGATAATCTTGTGTACATTTAAAAGCCCATTTACTAGTAGTGGGCTCTCTTTGGGGCAACAGTAAAATACCAAACATGACTGCACCACATGACGCCACTAAACTCCTCATATGATTTTTTATTACTACCTTTCACCAAACAGGCAAAAATAATGAGATTATATTGAAGACAAGATCCCATTTAATGGATATGCTTTCGATACCTCAACTGTGTTTATGGTAATGAAAATTCCATGTAATCTGACATGTGTAGACTACATTCCGTTACAGATATGGGGGAAAAAATGGAAGTGTTGAATAAAAAACAAATGGAACTGTAAATCTTCTGTCGCTTTTCGTCAGTTATGACCTCAAAAGGTCCGCTAGAGTCGGGATGACAGCCTAAGGTCGTCTATGCGGGAAGAAAAAATCGTCCTGCCATCTGATATCACATGAATTTAACATAAAACAGTGGTATCTGCCTGAAATGCACGTTATGTTTGGAATATTCCTGGGAAAACATGATGAGGACAGGACCCTGCTTTGCTATCGCTCAGAGACTAATTACACTTTGGATCCCCTTTCCTCTTTTCTCCCTGCCAAACCACACATCGGTCTTCGCTCTCATGGGCAGTACACACACACATACACACACACACACACACACACACACACACACACACACACACACACACACACACACACACACACACACACACACACACACACACACACACACACACACACACACACACACACACACATCCACACAGTGTTAAACACACTGTCTCATTTTGCTTATCTGTCTTCTAAGCTGTGGACTCCCGAGCCACACTGCACTCAAATGTCTGGCTGCCATTTCTCGCGCTAATTTAAAGCTACTGTATAGATTCCTTGGATGTCCCCGGGCAGATTTCCCTCTTCTCACTCTCCTCGATCAATCAATCACGCTTAATTGCTCAATTACTCCAGTGGAACGCGAAGGAAGGAGGGAAGGAGAGGACATTTTGTCAGCTCGGGGTAGCTTAGTCTCCTTTGGTAAACAGACACAGACTAGAGTGATAAAGTGTGTCCTCCTAGAGGACGTCAGGGGATGAGATTCTCTAATTAATCCAAACATTAGGCAAGCAGGGGCTTTCCAAAAGCATCACACTCTTTCTCACTGTCACACAGACTGGCTGTTTAATGGACTCACAGAGGGAATAAAGCAAACTTAAGGAAAACAATAAGTTAAAGCTTTAAAGAAACTCTCATGTTTAGGCTTGAAGTGTAGTGCCCGAGTCAGGGGTGAATAGCTTAGCTTAGCATAAAGACTGGAAGCAGGGGGAAACGGCTAGCCTGGTTTAACAAAGTTCAACAATATGCTCCAAAACTAATTCATGATTTTTAATCCATACACAAAAGAGAAATCTATTAACAGCAAGGTGAAGACCTGTTATCAAAGATAGTTACGGCAACTTAATTCCCTTAAAATCACAATTTGTCATTTCTAACTTTTTTCAATTTAACAAAACATTTTAGTTAGTAAAGGTCAGAGGTCCTGGTATTTTTCTAAAGCTCCTACTTTCAAACTTTGGAAAAATACCAGGCAAGTTGTTTCCATTTGCTTTCAGGCTTTATGCTAAGCTAACATAATACAATCAAAACTACAAGAAAGGCCCAATATGTAATTTAGATTTGTCTGTTAGTGCCAGTGTTGGACCTCACTAGACACCGAATAGAATTGTTTTTACCTTTCACTACAATTAGAAAAAGAAGCAGAAATCACTCAACACTAAACATCAATGGGCTCAACTGCCCCACTTCTTTCTATCTTAAAATCCTCAAAATCTTGCCTTTTTCTAACAAATACAAATGTCTTCAGGGAGACAAATGTTTTGAAACTGCAACTTAGTAATGCTTTATGTTTACTCACTCAAACTGTCATCAAATACCAAAGTTGTCGCAGAGGAGATAGCATGGAGGGGCAGCTGCTGAGTTCTCGCAGCTGTTCTTCCAACATGTTTGCGGACGTTACTGTGAGCGTTAGCCGGTTGTGTCAGGCCTGCATCCCCCCGCAGTGTGATGGGCCTGTTAGCTCTCTTGCATGGCTGCCTTCCCTCTGTCGAGCTGGCACCGGGACTGCAAGTCTAATGAGACACTGGCAGTTGCTTTTATTAATGGCCACATCCCCTCGCTCATAAAAGTGACACTTCCAAGATAAGCATCCCAGTGGCAGCAAGGTCACCCAACTCATCAGTGGCTCTGAGTGGCTCTGTGTGTGTGTGTGTGTGTGTGTGTGTGTGTGTGTGTGTGTGTGTGTGTGTGTGTGTGTGTGTGTGTGTGTGTGTGTGTGTGTGTGTGTGTGTGTGTGTGTGTGTGTGTGTGTGTTGTTAGCATGTTAGTCCATCTGTTCCATTATGATGTTCTGCATTGCGATGCATTACATTGCTTTGCATCTACCATACGCTCATTTGTCATATTTCCATTAAGAAAAGAAAACATGCTTTTCCCAATAGAGATTCAACAGAGTCTAAGGGAATGCTTATGTCCTTGTCTGTTTCTCTCATCTAGATAGACCCATATTAATCCGTTAGGTGATTTATCTCCTGTCTGTCCTTCACTCGACGGTAACACATTGGACTGAGTAGGTAGAATTTGAGCTGCCTTTTCCCTCAAATGCCCTTTCCTCCTAGGTGTAGCATCTGCTCTCCAGGGTGAAGCAAAACAAGGTAAAACCGATTGAAGAGGAGAAATGATAGACGCTATAAAGCTCGGAGAGGTAGGATATGTCAAGAGCATGTGGGGAGAAAAGGCATTGATCAGCACATCAAGGTGGAAAAAAGGCAGGAAAAATGTTTGAATTACCTACTGTACCTATCTGTTTCTTTCAATTCATGACGCAGGAAGAAGAAAATTGCACAGTACTACAAGCAGAGTATAATTCTTGTCCGTTCAGGAACAAATTAAGTGTCTTGGAAGACGTCCAGAAGTCTTCCTGCACTGTGCGATTGCGGCGCTTGCTAATTGATTTTCTGCCAGGCACAACGTCAAGAAAACATTACGCAACAGGATTAGGGCCAACGAGAGGCCCGGGGGTGCTTGTGGTTGTAGGTGGGGAGACCTCCAATTAAATCTCTTCTCGGCAGAGGAGTTGGGCGGGCGTTGGTAATAATATTTTTGTGTCACAATCATCAAAGGTGCACGCCAGAGAATAAAACTTGTGGTACAAGAATAAAGTTGCAGGTGGTTTATCAGCTCTTTTAAAATAAAAAAACTTTCTTGCCCTAAGCTTTTTAAATGTCATGCTTTTTTTTTACGAGAAAAACAACCGGCCAGGACAAGTAATGTTTGCTCCCTAGAGCTGTAAAATGTTAGCAGTGTGGATGAATGGAGAAAGACGGGCATGGAGGAGAGAGGTAAAATTGAGAAGAGGATGAGCTATGAGGTGTCTTTAGTCTGGCTGCTATTATCATCATCTGTTCAGTGGTCATTACCGCCTTGGGAGTCTGCTGTCTGGACCACACCACTGATGGAGGGAGGGTGGGGGTCAGAGGAGCAGCTGCACACAAAGCTCATCCCACCTCTGCAAGCTGTCACTTATCAACAGGAGGAAGAGGAGGAGTACAGAAATGCGAGGAACAGTGTAGAAAAAGAGAAAGGTATCAAGAAAACTAGGTTTCAACTAAATCACACAGGAGCTGTCAGCGCTAACGGGGGGGGGGGACAGGGGGGGGACAGGGAGGAGGATAAATTAAAAGAAAGAGCAGCAGGGGAAGGAAAAAGTATAGGTGAGGAGGTATCGCGAGGAAAGAAAATTACATTAGGAGATGGCTCCATTGTGTTTGAACCCATCACGCCTACGCAGGCTTTTAGCCGTCAACAAGAGGAAGAGCTAAATGGTCCGAGTGGGGGAGGACAGGAGGGAAAATGAAAGGAAGCGAAAAGAGGCTGAGGTAGAAAAAAATGTCCAAGGTGTTTAGATTTTCTTCTATTAACACTTTATAACTATGACTCTGATGAAAGAAACTTGGTGATTCAACACACTCTTGTGAAATTAAACCCTTAACCTGTTTTGATTGACATGTATCCCTGTCTGAGTTGTAGCTTAAAAAGGGTTCCTGTTCATTTTTCTTCGTGAGTATAATGAAAAATGTCAGGCTGTCTTAATGCTTTTGTTCTAAGAGGAAGTAATTAATGTTAAAAATACACAAACTACATGATTTTACAGTATTGTTCTGGCAAATACAGTTCATACAAATCATGTTTTGTTTTTTTTCAAAAACGATTTGTATGATTCAAAACTTCCTCAAACTCTAATAATAAATACACATTTAACCAAAATGTTTACGTTCATATATTAACAAGGACGTATTATGCTGATTTTCAAGATTCATGTTTGTATTTTGTCCTACTCTGATATGTTTACATGCTTTAGTGTTCAGAAAGGTCCTTATTTTTCTCATACTGCCTGTACTGCAGCACCTCTTTTTACCCTCTGACTGAAACCAGAGCCAGTCTGCTCTGATTGGTTAGCTGGCCGACTCTGTTGTGATTGGTCAACCGCCTAGAGATGTCCCGCCCATCAGCCTGTGTCATACAACGTGTTGAAGCGCTAGCCAATAGAAGCGTGAGTGTTACATAGTGACAGAGAAACTCTTGGGGATTTTATCCTTTGCAGATCATTTACATGCAAAACAAACTATAACTTACAGGAAAGGGAAAACCCTAAAGCATAACAGCACCTTTCTATTAATGTTCTTGCCCTTTTTCTCTATTATGATGTTGATTACCCTCAACTTCCTTTCATCAAGTTGAACATCCTCAGAAATCTTAGTGTACAGATATGGAAAGGACACATTATTATGAGATTGTTATAATTTGAAAATGTTAAAAGGAAATGTTCTTCACATTTAATTCTAGATGTCTTCATTATTGTTCTTGTTTTTTCCCCTTGTATTGTTTTCCATCTATTTTTTGCATCCAGGTTATTTTTCAGCTCTTTCTGTCTTTTTGCTGTCATTTATTGTATTTTCCCTCATTATGTTAGTGTTCTTTTTTTTGGTTATTGTTTGTTTTTCTTGCTAAGTAGAGATGCAGTTGCATGAGCCTGTGCCTTCTTGACCTTTCGTGTTACATTTGTTTTTTCATTACCTCAATTTCATGCTGCCTTATGTGCGTGCAAACCAAATCAAATAAATATTGCCAAGTAGCAATATTGTACTGTACAAGCAGAGTCATATAATATTACAGCTTTACAAATCTTCTGGTATCAATTCTCTCTGCTTGAAAGTTAGATGGCGGAGTTGAGTCAGACTGCGATTTCATTGCCCCTTCTACTTTCTCTTCTCTTTTTAGTACATTTATCAAACAGACACAATGGTTTAAAAGTAGTGCCTAGCATTCGGCAGGCGCCAAAGCAACTCAACAACTGCAGCACTTTTATGTTTCTCCAAGATGTACGGTTCTGAGTTGTTTTCTCTAACACAAGCTGGAGGGAAATCTAAGAAAAAGTAACTTGGGTTCTACAGTAAAATAGAGTGCTGATGTTGGCAGGCTTCCCTTACGGGGTCTCTTTTTCCCCACTCTCTGTCTGCTGTTTCCCTTTCCCCACCAATCTTGTTCAGTGCCTAATATGTCCACTGTCTGCTGGATGAGGTTTCACTGTAAGAGGATCCCTTCAGCCCATTGTTTTTCTGCTTCGAACTTTAGTCAGAGGTGAGCAGCATCAATTATTTCCTCACCTTTGTGACATCCCTAAGGACATATCTTTTCCTAGTGTTGCAAATGTTTGATTTACAAAAGGTACAATACATATTACATACATAAAATATAAGAGGGGCAAATTCACAAAAGGACTGCGCTGCTTTTGAGGCTACTATCTGCACAAACAGAAACTGTGTGATTTTCAAAGCACCCACACAGAGTGAAATGCATTCCTCACTGTGCTTCTAAGCAAAGAGCGTCTGTATTATTTGCCTGTATCATTTCAATTTGGTAATTGCATACATTTGGCGCAAAATTGTCTCTTTGTATGCAAATGGTGCCCAATGCATACCTCTGCACCAATAGCAGAATGCTGTTACAGCCTGATGTTTAGTTTGTTCAGAGTTTGTGGAAATTGAAGCAGATTGTATTGACAGATCTGAATATTAAATCCCAAATATGGTTTATTTCTGTAACATTGTCATTTGATTGTCTCATGTTTGGACGAATACCTCAAAAAAATGTGTATTCTATTTCTCTGCCATTGAGCTGCCCACTGCATTCTTTATGCAAGGCTACATTTATACTTTAACACATGGAAAATTGCACTAAAATCCAACATTTCATATTATTTTAATTTTCATCTTGTAAAGCACAAATACAAATTGCACCATGGCATGAGTAGTGTTTCAGAATTCCACAGGCAACCTTTAATCGTACATTTTTTAGACTGAAAAAATAGAATAAAGCACAAAATGGCAAATTCAGGTAAATGAACTTCAGAAGACAAACACTGTAGTTTTTACAGTGCCAGATGAAAACTAACCAACCATAATTGCATCAATAATGTAGTTGTTAAATAAACAAATGATATTTAGTCACCGTTCTCCAGTCAGAGTGTTCCCGGGATGTGTGTCAAGAAAATTATAATTCAACACAGTCATAAAAAATCTCAAAATAGCATTCTGACACATTCAGCTGAACTGTCATGCACCCTGAGAACAGCAATATGGCCAATTCCACATCAACTGTGAGTATTGCATTATTGCATGGGGTTGTGTGTTGTATCCACCGTCATTTTTTACTTTCATTATAGATTTCTTTTAAATATGTTTTTGAGGCAAATTGATACTGTTTCTCAGCTGACACAGCTGAAATATAGTGTCGCTGCTCCATGTACTAGTATTCTTAAAAAGCAAGGAATATTTTCTGTGTGAATCATCACAGAAGTCAACTTTTAAGCCAACACAAGCTAGCTGTAAGCCAAAGAATGATCGACTTTCTAGCACTGGTTGTCGTTTCCTGTGCAGAAAACACCACTTATCTGGTACTACAAGCTGTTATAAACAAATGCTAAAAATACTCAGTTTGACCCCAGTTTGGAGCCCATATGGTTTCCTGCTGCACTTGTATCCCACCGTAATCTGAACATCCCCTCTTATCTCCCTTCACTAGATGGCATCAGCTGGTGTGTTGCATGAAGTCAACAGACATGTTGGTACGACGCCGGCGGTCCTCAGGCAAAACAGCGTGGCATTGAGCCTAATAGAGACATCGCCGAGGACTATTAGCACAGATGGTTGTCATATGTATGCAAATAAGGAGCAAAGTGAATCACGTAGCCCCATCAGCACCACCTGTCTGCCTCGCACAGCTACACCAAATTTTCCCTTCAGCATCCACACACACTAATGTACGCACTACCTACCCTCACGTCTGTTCTTTCGGGTCTACAGCTGTATATTAATAGGAGTACACACATTAACATGACATTAATCATCATTTTGTTTCAAGAGCAGACATGAGGAGGGACAGGCAGAGAAGGGTGACAGATACAAGCAAACTGGAAAAGGGGCAGATCAGTTGTTCGTTGTCTTTGTTGGGATGTGTTGAGGGTGTGCTCACTGGGTGAGGTGTTAAGTGTGGGTTTTGTGGTCAAGGAGCATCACGCCCCAGGGAGTTGGCATGTTGCCCATTTCCTCTGTGTGTGGGTTGGGAGGGAGTGCATACAATTATACCTTCCTATGGGCTTGCAAGTGTAAAGGAGTTCCACGTTGCACCCTATGGTTTTAATACTCGCTTTTCTGCAGCTGCTAGACAAATTTTCCCAGGAAACCTAAAGTCAACAGCAAGTACTTCATGCTAAATGCTAATGTCAATATGCTAACAGTTATCTTAGATTGTTGTTTCAGCATTTTAATGAATGACGTGCAGTTTGTTAAATTATAATCTAAACAGCTCAACCTATGTTATCTATTCTGGTATAGTTATTATTACTTTCTACCCAATGTTTTCCAGACAATTAATTGAAACTAGATAAATCCATCATTTGAAATGTTTAATTTGTACCTCTTCAATGGCAACGTTAGCACTTAGGTTGTCTGCCATTAGCTGTACAAATGGATTTTCATCTACCACAAGTCAAGAAAAAACCTCATAAAAGATAACCCCTTAAGTTATCCTAACAGGTAGAAACTGACATTGATGATTGGGGTGAAGACAACAACTGAAATGATCCCATGTTTCTTCACAATACCAACAAACTCTGTCTTCTATAGTGTATTGATTGAGAGATCCCTAGCCGCAGACATAATTGTCTGTTTACCAAATATACTGTACACCTTGTGGTGCAAGATGAAAGGTAAAATAAATCACCAATTATTTTTTGTATCCATCCTCAGGGGACCATGCATTTCTGTACCAAATGTATGGAAATGTTTCAAGAAGTTCAAAGATTCAAAAGTTGTTCAGACAATTAACTCAAATCCACAAATGTCAAACTAATGGCTACAAGAACAGTAAGGGGATAATCAAAGTCATTAGGATCTATCCTCTGGGAACCATGAACATCTGCATCAGTATCATGGCAATCAATCCGAGAGTTTTCCAAGACAATAATGTCCGTCTGCAGGTAGCGCTTGAGGAAAAGTCAAGGCCTTGTTCTTTAGGATTCCTTAGGATTCATTCTCTAAGGAAAATGTATGTCTTTGAAAAAAGTCCATGGATAACATCAAATCCTAATTGATATGTTTCCAACAGGGCCAAAATGGCAGACTAACCGATCGACACAGCCTTAGCCTTGCTGAAAATGCTTTTGTTGTAGAATTTAATGTTCAGGTTTGCATGTTGCAGTGCAATAAAAAGGAAGGGAAATGTGTCATTTTCTCTTCAACTACTGTCTGCAGAGGATTAGTAATGACTGGGCATATTCCCATGGGACCTCTGTTTTGATAACACCATTTTGCTGGTATTCTTGAGGGAATGCCAAGGCAGCATTGCCAGCAGATGCCTTGGCATAATATTTAGACTGTGGTTTTCCCATTTTCCACTGTAATAAGTAGTATTTGAGTTGACATTTTGCAGCACATTTTTTATTTGGAAACAGCCAGAGTTATTCTGTTTTCTATTTATTCACATTCCTTCCATTGTTGCTTCTGGTGACTTTGCTGTAAGACTTTGAACACAAGCCCATTCCCAGTGGAGAATAACTACAGTATTCTGTGCTTTGTGTATTTTCAAAAAGTCCTGTTTGTTTTCCACCATGACAGTTAAAAAAACTGATATCACAGGAATAAATCTTCTGAGAATAAATCGTTGAAGATCAGAAACAGCTCTCTCTTTGAAACAGAACCTTGGCCATGTCAGCATTTTGACAAGAAAACAACTGGACGAAAATAGAGAAAGTTCTATAAAAAAGAAACACATTTAAATCCCTCTGCTATCTGTTTATTTAAACTTATCAAACAATGGATCTTTGGATCTTTTAGAAAAGACAAAAACAGTGTCCAGTGTTGCTCATCACTGTGAATCAAGGCAGAGTAAACTTTGTAATTCCATGGGTTTAACAGCTTCACACTCACGTTAATCCCATGTTATGCTAACAAAGAACTTGTTCCACTAAACCTCCACAGGCACAAACCAAGCAAGGATTAGAGCAGAGAATGAGGGGGAATTAAACACTCTTAATACAAGGCTTTGAATTTTTAAAGTTGTGTACCCCACATTTAGGTGCTAAGTGTTATAAAACCTAATGGCACAGTCAATTTCAAACTACTTTATTGCTCTTTAACTACTGAAATGCTCTTCATCCCATATTGCCTTCGTCATATAGTTTTCCATTACCCACTGAGGCCTAAAATATCTCTCTTGGGTTCAATTAATTTGGTTTCACAAAACAAACTTTGGTCCCTTTCGAGGAAATAAGCAAGCATGAGCATATGGCCCTGAGGAGATTAGGTTATTGGTTAATACTTTTAATTCTTTCTAAAGAATAGCTTAAGAAAAAAACACATACCTATTAAAAGATGATACGGGAGTGGGAAGAGGCTCTTATCTCCTCAGTGATTTACTTTCACGTAGCAATCAAATATTTTAGTACCAGTGTCAGAAACTGTTGAGTTACTACCCGCAATAATAGACTAATAATAAGGGCAAGCCTTTGATGAGTCTCCACTGTATTTATGGCATAGAAAGGGGGCAGGGTTGAATATATTCACCACATGTTCTCATTATGAGCCAACACCAGTGCTTTGAGTGATTTACTGCTGATCATTCTCAATTTCTCTCTTTCTCTTTCACAAAATAAACTCATCATTGTTTCTCTTTATTGATGATGCCACTCTGGTTTAAATTTGATAACTTATTTGACTTCGTTTTGCTAATCATTGCTTCAAATAACATGGAGAAAATGTCTGTCTGTTAATGCTCTGATGGAGATGGAAAAGACAGCTTTAAGATGTTCTGCTCTAGAAGGAAATGAGGAAACTGAAGCGAAATTGGACAATAGTATACATTGTAGGGTAATGGTACATTTGCGTATTGTGTCTTTTATTCCATCTTGTCTGTTTGTTGCCTTATTTTATAATGGTTTGTTTAAAGCTTTATAAGTTGGTATAATGCACTGATGCCTCTGGCCTGAAAGGGTATCACTAATAAATTAAGGTATTATACACAAGAAATAAGTCAATAGCAATGCTGGCCACTCTGTAACTGTCTTTCAGCACAGCTAAACAAGCCAATGGTCGGCCTTTTACGTATATTTTATTCAATTTTCGAATTGTCACATGTGCGGTAAGTAAATTGATGAGTTATTCAACAAAGGCAATAGAACAGGGAAATGTGAGGATGAAAAGGCAGTTAGATACAATATTTATAACAGCACAGCTCTTATCAAAATACACAACAATGATGCAACCTTTAGAAATCTTCTGCACAAAATAAATATAAAAATGTTCTGACTATCTCTGGCACAAAGAACATTGTTGGTGCTCACACAGCTGCAATGGAGTTAATCAAAGAGTGTGAAACTTTTCAAAGTGAACAGCCACGCTCACAGGTGGGATTCCTCTGCACCTCAAGTTTACTTTGTGGAAATATTCCGGAGCACAGCTGAGAAAACACATCAAAACGTGAGAAATTGAGTGTCTTAATGGGTGTTTGACAGCACTAGATTTGCAAAGCATACAAAATATCCTTTCACTGCGTTGTTATGAGTATTCAACAGTGTGGATTTTGGGTATAAGTCCCCTTTGATGGACATCCATCATTTTATTCATGCAAAAAAAAAAAAATGTGACCTTATTTTGACTCCACTTTCATATAGTTTTCCTTCAGCGGAGACAAAGCAGCACATTGTTGAGATACCTGTGTAATCATGAGAGTCTCTGGTGCCTCTTGCCTTTTGACCCTGATCGTATTATCCTCTCCACTCCCTCTCTGTCTTATCCAAAGTGTGGCCTGAGTAGGACTGTCAGCCCCTGTGCTAACGGTAAAGGCTAACAGCTAGCTTGGAAGCATGACATAACAACTATGTAAAACTGACCTTGGCAGGTGATTCATTTCTTCACACGCACGCGTAAGACACCTCATTTAGTATATGAGGTAATTTTCAGCTGCAAAACCATGATGCATGGCAGACCATATGTGCTCATTCTATTTCGCTAATTGCCATTTTTAATTTCTCCCTGTGCCGTTCCGCCCCAAAACAAAGCAATAACATAGATACGGCGTGAATTCCTTCTGCACTTCTCAAGGCCGCGTCCTTTATTTGTCAAAGCACGTGGCAGTTGTTTGGCAAACCGAGTTGAGTTGGAGTCTGGTTGGACCTCTTTGTGTAACTCCTCCGTCTTTACAGCAGGAGCTCCGCGGAGTTAATAAAGGAGCTGGGAGCCTTCATGTAAAGCAACTCTGTGGATGAACGACGTCTCACCACAGCATAATGGTGCCTTTGTGCAGCGGCGGCGGCAGTAATATGGAACTTCATCGCTCTGACGTGTCGGCCAGGGCCAAATTAACTTTGTCATCCAGTCTCTGTACAGTGCCTGCTGCATTTATCACAGCAGCATGTGCGCCAAAAAGGCTGTTTGCGTATGGGTGTTTTACTCTGAGCGTATTAACACGGCTTTGACTCTGTGTTTTCTTTCTCCAGAAAGGGAGCTACTGATGTAATGAGAAGAAACACGTTTATTCTGTTCATCTAAAACCACACGGAGAATTCCCCTGATGCCTCCCCGTCTGCTGAGCTTTCCAATCAGTGCTAACAATTTACAAATGTGTTTAGCAAGAATCGCACTTTGCCAGGAGATGTTTAAACATTACAATGAGTCAATCAGCGGAAAGGGAGTCTGATTTCTAGCTACTACACTCTATGTAAAATCCATTTGAAAATCTTTTAGTGAAGCCTAATATTGCAATTCCTGGGTTCATCTTTTCCCTCCATGTCATCTCTCGTTGAAATCCCAGCACGTTGCAGCAACCGCAGCCAGTTATTGAGAAGTCATTAACACACATTTCTCCAGTAAAGTCGACAGCTGTCGTAACCTGTTGTCTCTGTAATGAAAAATGACAAATCGTGCACATCCCTTTGATTGATTAGCGTATGCAATTACTGTCTGGGCCACAGAGCTGCATGAAAAACAGCTCTGCCTCGGATGCTGTCCGCTACTCTGTGTGACATTTTAATCTACTGGCAGATTAATGGGACACTGGTAGAGTGGAGAATATTCCACTATTGATTTTTTTCTGATGAATCAAACGCCTCCGTTTTAGTGACAGGTTTCCCGTTTATCTAGTCTGCTGTGATTTGTGTGTGTGAGTGAGAGATGTATATAAAGGAAGGGAGACAGTAGCTACAGTGTGAATGAATGATTGTATGGCTGAGTGTGTGTGTCCATGTATGTGTGCGTGTTGGCATTCCTCTCTAAGATAGGACACCCACTGCGGCGTCTCTGCTCTGTAAACAGTCTCCTGTTCTCTCCACCTTATTTCTATTAACCTGTTCACATATTTGTTTGGGGCCCATGAGAGTCTTAAATTTTGTCAGAGGTGCAAACTGAGAAAATATATAGAGAACAAGAAAGAATAAAGAAGTGTTCCTTGGCACCCGGGGATTTACTACTCGACTTTAATTGGGTTGTAAAATCAAATCCAGAGTTGTTTCAGGAATGCCAAAATGCGATTCCACTAGCTTGTTTACAGGAGGAGCCCAGCAGTCAAGGACAGAGAGGGATAGGGAGGGAGAAAAAGTAAGATAGCAAGGGAGGAGGAGGCAAAGTGATAGTGGGGGCAAAGAGAGGAAGATAAAGGGCTTGTTAAAAGAGAGTGAGCAGGCGAAAAGAATGGAGACAGATGGAGGCGAAAGGAGAGGATAGGACAAAGTTGAACTAAGTTTGGCCCATCATTTCTTAGACCTGGCCTGCACCGCTTCACTCTGATTAAAACCGCCTGTGATTTATTTTGTCCGATGTGCCTCAACACGAAACAAGCGGCAGCTCTGATGTGAGACAGAGAGAAAAGGGCAGGCCAATACACAAGTCACTGTACAAACTCAGCTGCAGGATAGAAACACATGTAGCGGAAGATCTGATGTTGAGCTTGGAATTAATAGCCTTAACAGAAGAAGGCTTTGTGGACCTTTAACAAATCCACAAGCACAAACAGGGCATATTTTCCTCTTGCGTAGTGAAAATAACTGATGATGGTGAGTTTTCAATCGACACTCGCTGGATGGGGCCAAGGAAGCAGAAAGCATTTGAGGATTTTATCGGAGACGAGGGGCTAATTTGCACATGATTAAGAAAACACACAGTGCAAAGTCTCAGAGCAACACAAGAGATCCAGAGAGGGCAATGGAGACACTGAAATTGAATAGGACACGGACAAGTGGGGCGGACATGGAGACAACAGTCCTGCACTGAAGGACTTCAAGTGAAGTACCTTAAAGCAGCTATTGCTTACATTCATTATGGCCGATTACCGTGATGGAGACACTCACAGAGGCTCCACTATTCTTAGGAATTCGAAGCTGATTTCTGTTGGAGGTAAATATTTATCTTCATGTAATCCTCGAATCATTAAAATGTCATTAGACAAGGATACAATATTGAGAATCAATATGAAGTTGATTGTTCGTCTGTAATGGTAAGCACACAGACAGTTTTATAATGCTGCTGCTGAACTCCTGAACCCTCATTATCCATAACCACTAAAATATCATTCTTCTCTGCGATCATTTACATATGCATCAGAGTGTTATTATTTCTATTATGGTTATGAGACCCCTGCCGCACATGCGTTCCATAGAGCACTTAGGGTAATTAGGTGTAAAGCTTTGCAGAAAGAAACGCCTTACGCGGAGTGATTTTTTTCTTCTTCTCAGTATTACATTGGGTTGCATATTAGTGTGGTTTTCTCCCTCTTCACTTCCCCGTTGAAAAAGAACAATGCATTTCATCGTGTATGCTGATTTAACCTGCCTCCAGTGACTCCTTGGGTTTTAATACCCTCTCTACAGGCTCGGAGATATAAAAGGAGAGGAGACAGGATGACTGATACAGAGACGAAGAAAAACTAGCAAGAGAGGGTGTAGATGGCCACTAGCAGTGTCTATTATGCTTATCCTGTTATTATATTTTATCCTTTATTCTGAGTTACTTTTTATCTCATGTGACTTTTATTTTGACATCATGCTATCTGCACGGTGAACCAATCCTTCCAGAACGTGCACGCTCGCTGAAGGTATAACACAAGAAGGCACGTTACAAGACAATGCATGTCTAGAGTCAGAGATCTCAAAATAGTATTATAACTTTAAATTAACGTGTTCTCTAAAGCGTTCCTTGAAGTGTTATATTACGTTGCAGCATTCCTGGTCAAACCCGTTTGAATGAGTGCTCTATTTGCTTGGCAGTAGCAGTTTAAAAAATAACGTATGAAGTTGCTAGCTAGCTCTCCAACGTTAAGTTAATGGCGGCAGTCTTCCCTGGATCACCACTCTTTAGCACCCCTCGATATGCGGAGCGAGGTATGTGTTTCATTGTAATGTACTGTCTATTTCATATGTATTCATTTCTTACGTTTGTGTAAATGATGTAATGTAAATAGTAATGTGATTCATTTCATGATAATGTCGTTATCTATTTGATGCTAGCTTGCTTAAGTGCATTTGTCAAGGCATTATTTGTATCTAGCTAAATTGCCTTTGTCATTTTCCTTTTAAGTTTTCACGGTGTTTGTGCAATGCACACTCGTCTGAATAAAGTACACCCGTAAGGAAACACTCCAAGCCTGTTTATTCAAGTTGAGGGGCCGCTACAGTGAAAACTCGACTGCTCGACGTGGAGTGAAACTCAACTCGACGTGAGAAGGACCTGCCATCCGCCATTCTAAGACTGCTATCTACTGTTCCAACGCCCTCACTTCAAACGGAATCCAGGCAAGACCGGTCCATTTCGTTTATGTTGATTGCTGCATAAAATCACAGGGACTTTTCGATTGTGAACAGTGATTTTTATGTAGGTCTAATGGACTGAAATCACCTTTATAAACAATATACTGTAGCCTACATGGTTGATGCTCTGATTTAATCATAGGCATATATGAAAGGTGAATTTAAAGATACAGAAGGGTAAATTAATTTAACAAAAAAAAAAATTGAACAAACTGAACCTGTTAAATGTAAATTCATTCATGGGTAAATCTGTATGTTAGCAGTCATTGCTAAGCTGTTTGTGTGTTAGCCTACATTTTGTTGATGCTACTCGTCCAGTGCATGTTTGATATTAAGTATTTGCAGAGAAGTATTGAGCTATATTTCAGTCATTAAACTATAGTTCACTACTTCAATATAACCAAACAGCTACACAACTTTAACAAAATGTCACTTGATAGGGAAGAAGTAACTAACACACATGACCCACCCATGACCGATAACCCACAGCCAGTCAGATCTAGTTCACGTGAAAGAGCATTTACAGAAAAGGGATTAGAGATGCACAAACAGGAAGCCATTAAACATAAGAGAGAATTCATGAGAGCTTATGGCTCCTGGAAAGAGGTGGCAGGAAAGGTTAGGACAACGCTAAAATCATTCTGTTCTCAAGATGAACTAAATAAAATCAGAGAAGAAATCCAAATGCGACACAATGCAGTAAGTGAATGTTATGAGCCCATTCAACGCAACCACAATGCCACTCCAGACATTGTACCAAAAATAGATGCTTGTATAGCACTCACTGCAGAGATCAGCGAAATAATAGAGAAGCGGCTAGAAACTGTTGAAGAGGTCTTCAATCCAGAACTTGAGAAAGTACGAATGAGGATGGCACTTAAGAAGGATGAGTATGGATCTATCTTCGGACACACAGAGACAGATACTGTACACTCTCTAGCAGAAAATTCAATCCACTCACAGGCCTCAAGCCAACATGTAGATGCAGAAGCAGAACTTGCAGCTCAACAGGAAAAGGTTAAAGCAGTGTATGTAATACAAGCTCAAGAAGAAGTTCTTAGCAAGTTAGAAGAAGAGAAGCAGCTAGTTCTTAAAAGGTTGGAAGAAGAAAAACAAGTAGCTCTTACAAAGATAGAGGCAAACATGCGTCAGGAAAAGAAAAGACTACAGCAAATTCAAGCACAGTCAGAAGTAAGAATAGCAGAGGCGAGAGTAAACGCATACGAGAGCCTTGAACATGACTCCAGAAACTGGCTAAAAGAGACTGTTGATCTCACAGTTGAATACAAAGGCCAGCTTAATCCAAAGGCCAACGCATACCAGCCTCCACAAGCACACGCCAATGCGCTAGCGCCTCCTGAGAAAGACCTTACCCAAACACTCATTAACTCACTCAGTATGAATCGCCTGCCTGCTCCTGAGCCACCAAAGTTCTCCGGTGAAGCCCTAAAGTATGTAGACTGGAAGATGTCCTTCATGGCCCTCATAGACCGCAAGCCTCTCCCAGCTCATGAAAAAATGTTCTATTTAAAAAACTATCTGAGTGGAGAAGCACTTAAAGCTGTAGAGGGATTCTTCTATAGAAACTCAGAAGAAGCATATCAGGGTGCCTTAAAAGTCCTGGAAGAAAGGTACGGAAACCACTTCATTGTGCAAAAGGCCTTTAGAGACAAGCTCATGAAATGGCCCAAGGTTGGTAACAGTGATCCTGCTGCACTTCGAGAGTTTTCTGATTTCCTGCAGGCATGCGTTGAAGCGATGCCTCATGTGAAAGGATTGGCCATCTTGGACGATTGTGAAGAGAACCACAAGCTGCTGAAGAAATTACCAGACTGGATCACACGAAGATGGAGCAGAGTCGTCACAGAAAGGTTGGACGAATCTGGGGACTACCCGAGCTTTTCCTGTTTCACAAGGTTCATCCAAAAGGAGGCCCGGATAGCCTGTAACCCTGTCGCCTCTCCACTTCTGATCAAGGACACAGATGACAGGCAGCCCAAGAGAGCTAGAGCACTTCACACAAACACTAAAGGGAACAATCCCTGGGAGAAGGTCGAGAAAGTGTTCAGCACCAAGTCAAGGCCACCTTGTCCTATCTGTAAAGAAGAGACGCACGGCGTCGTAAAGTGTCCTACCTTTGCAGCTAAATCTCTGGAAGATAAGAAGGCCTTCATACGGGAAAACAATTTGTGCTACGGATGTTTGAGAAAAGGACATAACAGTAAAGATTGCAAAACACGACACACTTGTGGCACATGCAGCAGACGTCACCCCACCTGCCTACATGAAGAGAGAGAGAAACGATATGTGGAAGCAAAAGAGAAACAGTCCACTTCTACAGACAAAGGCCAGGAGGAGATCAAGGTGACGTCCCATGCAGTGACGCAGCGTGTCTTTGCTACATCAAGCATCGTCCCTGTTTTCATGTCATCTGCAAATGAACCACAGAAAGAAGTTATAACGTACGCTCTTCTGGATACGCAGAGTGATTCGACATTCGTCTTGGAAGACCTACTCGAAGAGCTGAATGTGGAGACTAAACCAGTACAGCTCAAACTGAGCACCATGACAGCTGTTGACACACCCATAGCAAGTAGAAGTGTCTACGGTCTACAAGTTCGAGGACTACAGTCTGAAAAACAGATTCAGCTACGCCAAGCTTACACTCGTGGCTTCATCCCGGTCGATAAGTCCTACATTCCGACTTCCAAAACAGCGCTGCTTTGGCCTCATCTAAAGCATCTAGCAAACAAACTTCCGCTGCTGAAGGACTGTGAGGTGGGACTGTTAATTGGAAATGATTGCCCGTTCGCGTTAGCCCCCCTGGAAGTCATCACAGGAGGCGAAAATGATCCATTCGCCCAGAGAACGGAACTCGGCTGGAGCATCGTAGGCTCATCCAATCCACATCTGGATCGGCAGGGAAACCAGAGGTTCGTCCATCGAGTGACGGTGAAGGAAATACCAGCGCCATCAACCACTGACGTGCTGAAGGCCTTGGAATCAGACTTCAATGAAAGGAAGTATGCAGACAAAGACAAGTATGTGTCACAAGATGACATTCACTTCATTCAGTTCCTGAGTGACAACATAACTCAAAGGAAAGATGGACACTATGAAATGCCCCTCCCTTTCAAGAGCACAGAGCCTCCTCTGCTACCAGATAATAAGAAGCTGGCTACAGTTCGACTGCAGCACCTAAAGAAAAGACTGAAAATTAACCAGCGGTATAAAGAACAGTACAAGGCCTTCATGGCAGATATGATAAAGAAAGGCGACGCAGAGCCAGCCTCTCCTGCAACAGGACAGCAGACTACGTGGTACATACCACACCATGGGGTGTTCCACCCCAAGAAGCCAGAGAAGCTAAGGGTCGTCTTCGACTGTTCAGCAAAGTTCCGTGGTGTCTCACTAAATGATACACTGTTAACAGGTCCTGACCTGATCAACTCTCTCCTTGGAGTGCTCTGTCGTTTCAGGAAAGAGGCTGTAGCCATCATATGCGACATCGAGAAAATGTTCCACCAGTTTTACGTTTCTCCTGAACTACGGAACTACTTACGGTTTCTCTGGTGGGAGGATGGAGACCTCGAAGCAGAGCCTCAAGAGTATCAAATGGCTGTCCACCTATTTGGCGCCGCTTCGTCACCTGGATGTGCCAACTTCGGTTTGAAGTACTTGGCACGCCAACACAAGGAAGAGTACCCATCAGCATCAGCCTTTGTTGAAAAGAACTTCTACGTCGATGATGGGCTCATCAGCGTCCCCTCCGTAGAGGAAGCAAAGAAGTTGATCGCTGAAGCACGAGAGTTGTGCAAGAGAGGAGGCCTACGTCTACACAAGTTCAACTCAAATGAAAGGTCAGTCCTGGACTCTGTGGACCCAACTGAGAGAGCAGTCACATCTGAACCACTCAATCTGGACCTAACTGCAGCTCCAGCAGAACGTGCTCTCGGTATCCAGTGGTCCCTTGAACATGACACTTTCAGCTTCAATGTGAACCCACAGACCAGGCCCTCCACACGTCGCGGCATCCTATCCGTCATTGCTTCTTTGTACGATCCAGTTGGATTCGTGGCTCCGTTTATCCTAACCGGAAAGTGCATCCTCCAGGAGCTGTGCCGTCGAGGCATTGAATGGGATGACCCACTTCCCGAAGACTTAAGTCCACGGTGGGAGAGATGGAAGAGCGACCTACAAAGGCTGAAGGAAGTCTCAATACCGAGATGCTACCAACCACAAGATCGGCCTACCAAACCTTTGATTATAGAAAGGCCCATTCAGAAACTAGTTCTCCTCCTCGAGAGTGAGTGATCAGTCCAGTGGTCTACACCTTATCCCTCTTATGACAGGCTACCCTCTCTTAGTTACTAATTAGTACTCACCTGCACATATCTAGAACACTGATACAGATATAGGACTCAAGTATGAGCCGTTCAGCCAGGTTGATCCTTGTCTTCACTTTTCATAACATGAGTGGTGGGAGTGTAGATGGCCACTAGCAGTGTCTATTATGCTTATCCTGTTATTATATTTTATCCTTTATTCTGAGTTACTTTTTATCTCATGTGACTTTTATTTTGACATCATGCTATCTGCACGGTGAACCAATCCTTCCAGAACGTGCACGCTCGCTGAAGGTATAACACAAGAAGGCACGTTACAAGACAATGCATGTCTAGAGTCAGAGATCTCAAAATAGTATTATAACTTTAAATTAACGTGTTCTCTAAAGCGTTCCTTGAAGTGTTATATTACGTTGCAGCATTCCTGGTCAAACCCGTTTGAATGAGTGCTCTATTTGCTTGGCAGTAGCAGTTTAAAAAATAACGTATGAAGTTGCTAGCTAGCTCTCCAACGTTAAGTTAATGGCGGCAGTCTTCCCTGGATCACCACTCTTTAGCACCCCTCGATATGCGGAGCGAGGTATGTGTTTCATTGTAATGTACTGTCTATTTCATATGTATTCATTTCTTACGTTTGTGTAAATGATGTAATGTAAATAGTAATGTGATTCATTTCATGATAATGTCGTTATCTATTTGATGCTAGCTTGCTTAAGTGCATTTGTCAAGGCATTATTTGTATCTAGCTAAATTGCCTTTGTCATTTTCCTTTTAAGTTTTCACGGTGTTTGTGCAATGCACACTCGTCTGAATAAAGTACACCCGTAAGGAAACACTCCAAGCCTGTTTATTCAAGTTGAGGGGCCGCTACAGAGGGCAAAAGAAAAGTGGTCACTTCAAGTTTGGAAAAAGAGCATGCCTCTCTATGTGGGTGAGAAAAGCTCTCGGCTGTATTGAATACAACTGAAAGTCGCTCCACTCTGATGTCCCTTAATCTCGCGTTGTAGCTAGATGGAAAGTAAAATGCCCTAATCTACTGTACACCACTAATCTGTACGATATTTAACATAGCAGTATACAAGCTAAATAAAGCAATAAAGGACAGCAACCTCCCTTTGCTGTAAAAGTAGGCCAACCATAAGTCCTAAAGTCCCACACTTATAGCAGGAAAAAAAAACACTAGGGAGCCTGATCTGACACTGAGGCTCACTGATGTGCTACACAATAGTTTACATTAGAAAACATGGTGTTTCATTTAGCCAGATAAGCTCAGTTCAGAGGTCTTTGCATGGGGCTCAGGCTCCCTTTGCTGTCAGTATAAAGCCAAGCTCAGAGGAGGAGGAGAAAAAGAGGGGGGGACAGGAGGGAAAGAAAAAAAAGAAGGGTGAGACAGCCTCTAATTAGCTATGCAAATCCCAAGCACTGGCGGATTGAGTTTTAAAATGAAATTGGTCCTTTGGATCTTCTCAGCTTCTTTTTTAAAAAAAATCTCTGCCAATGTGACCAGTTAAGCAGGGATGGCTTGGAACGGTGAGGATGGAGAGGTTTCTTATTAGAATCAGGTCGGATATAAGACCCTAGTGAGCAGTTATCCACACACAGACACACACACACACACACACACACACACACACACACACACACACACACACACACACACACACACACACACACACACACACACACACACACACACACACACACACACACACACACATCCTTTCACACAGTACGGCTAAAAACTGAGCTGTCGAGAAAAGGAGGTTTCATCAGTTTTCTGTCCATTACAGCTCAGTGTTCCCATGAGGCTCCTAACCAGCCACCAACTGTTTGCTGCTTCATTCTGCATGAACACAGAGATACAGAAGTGTGTGGCTCAGTCTGTTGAAGCAATCTAAGCAAATACTAGGACATAAACGTGGTAGATAAGGCTTTTGACATCATAGTTCTATGTGTTTGCTTCTGCTGATTTCGATACACTCACCAAAAACATCTGAACCTCAAACCTTTAAATGAGTTTTGACCAGACCGAATCATGATCTCAGTTTTTTTTCAGCACAATGCATATTTCCATATGCAGGCTGTATCTAACAACTTAATTTTACAGTCAAAACTTTTCTGCTTTGCCAAGAAGCTATTAACCTCAAACCGTGTGGCTGAAATCCTAGCAGTGGCTGTGGTGAGTGTTTAGGGTCCTCAAGGGCCAGGGGTTAGTATTAAACCATGTAACAAGCCAGAATGTGGCTGTACATTAATACAAAAAAAAAAAAAAACTGGCCAACTCAATTTTCTCCCCTCATGTGTAATCCTTAATACATTAGGGTTCTGTCTGAGCAACAGGCCTCACTTTGTAATAAAAAAAAAACTTAAATCCTGGCGGTTTTGAAAGAGCACGTTGTTGCTCTCTCATAAAAGCTTGGATGTAATTGGACCAGTGCGTGTCCTAACCCCAACAGATCAAAGGTTAGCAAAGCAGGTACTCATTTAGCATGACGGGGGATTAGCAGGCTCAATACACTGGTTTGGCACAGAATATGTGTTTGGATCGAAGTTATGTCCTAATGTGTGACATGTAATTAGGTTTTCGAGTGGCGAGGAGAGGAGAGGAAAGGAGAGAAGTGGAAAGGAGATGAGAGGAAAGGAGATGAGAGAGAGTGAGGAGAGGCGCTCAGGGTTTGACATTGATGAGTTAGAGCTGTGCATGACACAAGGCAGCCCCAGTGGAGAGCCTTCAGGTTTGTTTAGGGAGAGCTGACATCTCGAGAAGTTGCCATATTGCAGCAGTTGGAGATGTTCCATCTGTCTGCACTGCTGCACACTCATGCAAGTAATAAAGATTGATTTAAGTGTAATGTAAACTGTTATATCCTGAGGGCACAATGTAAACATGAGCTACAAAGAAAATATATGCATAGTGTAAATAGTATGTCTCGATCATAACACTCAAATGTGCACTAAAACGCAGTTTTTCCCACTCCAACATGTTTGTTTTACAGTGTGGTGAAACAAGGGGCTCCAATTCTATTATATGTGGCCATTAAACATTTTAAATGTTGAAGGTTTGTGCTCCACAAAATAAGAGTATTTGGTGTGACTCTATAACATAAAGTTTAAAACAAAATATTCTCCATATGAGAATGCTGAGCATGTTAATTATATTATTGAAGTTTACAACAACCTGGATCTTATTTTCATAATTTGGACCATTATTTCGATTGGTTATAATAACATTTTATTCAACAAGATAATTGCTAAGATCTGAGTACATAGCGACATTGTTCAAAACAAGTCTGATGGGTCAATAAACATTAGCAGTTAGAAGATCGAAGAAGTTCCAAACACACCCACAGGTTAGTCGAATTTATTTGGAGTAGAAAATGAAAGGCGAACCGCATAATTATTCCCCAAACTGAGAGTTGTAAACATTTACTACAGTTTGCATGTGGTCTTGTGCAACGTGGAAGCATGAAAAATGAAGTTGTATTATTTCATCCTGCAAACAATCCAGTTTCAAGTTGCGGTGCTTTTGTGGTGCATTTTCACGTTTATCCACGGACTGCTGTTCTCCTACATGTAGTCATCCATACCCAAGTGGTAGCATGGACTCGATATTCAAACATACTCCAAATGTAGTTTGGATTTGATTTGTAAAAGTGAAATGAAAATGAATCTGGAAAGAAGCCAGACAACTGATTTAGGCCGGGAGTCTGAAAACGATCCGTTATCCGTGCTAGCAGTTCTATGAGGCTATACTTGAATGCTATCATCTGCTTGCTTACATGATAACAATTCAGCACATCAAATGTTTATTATTTTCACCATCCTAGCTGAGTCTGTTGAGGCTTGCTGACCATTTATCATCCTTGAACACAAATTGTTTGCTCATAAACGGAAAAAATACAGAGGAAATGTATTTTGGACCTGGCAATGGTTCTAGATGAAGAGGCAGAGGATAACCAACATTTTAAAAATTCATCCTGTCTCCATTTCTTTATCCAATAGTTGTAGAGACACTTAAAGCAATAAATACAGTAAAAGGAAAAAAAATGTTTAGCTTGGGACCTTGTAGGCCATTTAACATTTCAAAGCATTTCCACAACTGCAGCATGTGAGGCAGAATGATGTGTGTTGCTGTCTTTGTTGCTACTTGAATGAATTACTTGTCAAAACAAGTTATAATCAAAGCTAAAAGCATCTCCTAAGTGGCACAATTTCAAACTGCAAAATGGAGTCAGCATGGCTTCATATGTCAAAATAATGTGTTCCACATTGTGTTCAACAGCAGCAGAGTAAACAGTACAAATGATGCACACTTTCAGGAGAATATAACATGAAGCAATTAGATGTTATAGTGCATCTCCAACATGGCTACAAGTTATTTTTTACAACCTGAGGTGATAAACGACCATTCTTAAAAAAAAAAGCCTTATCCTTCCTGCTCGGTAAGTATATGGGAGAGCACATTTTCCAAGGCAAGACAGTAAATCAGCTGTGAAGACTGTGACAGCTGAGGATGTTGTGCGTGTACTGTACATGTATGCTCATGTGCAAAGGTTTATATTTGCTCTTATGTGATTGTGTATGCGTCCCAGGCCCGGAGCGGGCGTGGCGTCTATAAGGGCCGCAGACGAGACGGGGATTCATCCTGTCTGACTGCAGCTTATCACCGGACTGGCAGTCTCCCTAATGAGATACAAGCAACCCTGCATTGAAAATGTGGTGGACAGAAATCATGTCCATAAACAGAACAATGAATAACCAATTATTTGTCTAGACGAGCTCAAAGTCCCTCAATAACAATGTTTAAGTGATGACTGCCTAAACTGTTTTCTGCCGATTCGTAGCCTTTTGAAGGTGAGTTAAAAACAACTAGATAGAAATATATTAGCACTGTTATTCTGTGCTTACACTAGCCTGGTCTCCTATAAAACGAAACCGCATTGTCAATAATGTCTTGAGGGAAACACATTTTCTGCCGGATTTTGAGATAACACGAATACATTTTAAATCCTTGGAATATCGGATGAACTTCCACCAAGGGGGTAGGTCTTCCTGTTATGAGTTCTGGTAAAAAGAACAAAAATATATTAATTTAAAGACAAACCATGATGTTTTACCAAACTTAAACAAGTTTTGTTTTGTTTCGATTTGCATTCTTTATCGTTTACCACTTGAAATGTAATTAAGAATGCACTTAAGTTGAGTGGGAATGTTATTTTGTAGGTGACAAAGTTGGCTGTACTGCCTTACTTGCTTAAAAAAAACGTGCTTCACTGATTGCATCAAAAAACAGGAGAGATCCATCACGCTGACATTACTCCAGGCTCACTCAGACATTACAGAGGGAGGAAGCAGGACTACAAGCGTTTGGAGTCCAATGAGCCATGTCCCCACACTGATCTTTCTAATGCCACAAATACCCAAACCACAGTGACAATGAGCAACAGTCCACATTCAGAAGATCATCCCCATTAACCCTCATTCTGCTCGTATCCATCTCAACATTCCTCTGTAGGCCGGGTGTCGAGGGGTGATAGGCTACGCTAAATGTGATGCATTAGGTTCCAGCGGGTAAACAGAGGCTAGCAAATATGTTATTAGCGCCCCTATACAACAGCGTCTGATGAGGATCCAAATAAAGAATAAAGGCTGCAGCATGTGTGTTGCAGTTTTTGCATTACTGACGCTGAATGGCTTTCTTTCCAAAGACTAGGGGACTAAAAGAGGGACACTGCCAACTGCAGTGAGATCCCAGTTGATACAAAATGCCAAAAAGAGTGAAGAGCACTAATCGGCAATGCTTAAAGAGCGGAAAAATGTGTGTGTGTGTTTTTAAAGCTGATGTTTTTCCAGCCCATCTGGAGCCGTCATTGTCCTGTCTGTTGACCTCTGTCGTGAAACGGGGGACTGTCTGCAACTGTGACGCAATGACAGCAGACATTACTTTTGATTGACAACGGGGAGCGGATGCCAGGGCATAAAATAACAAAGTCTTTGACTTTGGATCACACTACATGGTTCCCTATGAGATATACAAATAAAGAAATAGTCTAGGAAGTTTGTTGGATATTTCAGAAAATAGTCAATTATATTGTCCATGACATATTTTTGGGGTAGTTTGGGGGTAATGTCAGTTTTAATTTCACATAGTTTATGCAAATGTAGACATTATTTTAGCTCAACCTTTAGTGTTATTAAGCCTTGTCCCACTCGAAAATCTGTATGCACACCCGTTGCCGCCATTAATCATCGGCTAACAAACACCAAGCTGTCCCAAATGCAAGGGGCATGCAAGAGGCCTACGAAAAGCCTCATCTAAACAGACTTTGACACAAACTGCAGGATTTCCCAGGTGTTTGGGAGGCATGACATCATGAAGGACACAATGAGGACTTTGAGAGGTGCCGGTGAGAACAGTCAGCAAAACAAGCTTGGCTCCATACATCAACAAAAAGGCCCCTTCTAAATAATATGGAAAGTGGAGATGAGAGCCAAAGCAGTTCACAAGCAGCTGAATCCAGTTAACGCCTGGAAAAAATTATAGAAACATTTGAAGAAGGGGGGTGGGTGAACACCCCAATGTCTGAAAATTTGGAGGGGTGTGTGTGTGTGGTGACAGCTGAGGGGGGTATGCATATTCAAAGAAACAACATTCTTTCTCACAGCGTGACTGTGTGTGGACATGGACTCCTAACTCGTCTATTTTTTGATTCTGGGACTCTGGAAAACAACTAGGTGTTTGTGTGCGAGCCGTAAGCTGTCAGCTTTACCTTATTAAAATGTCATTGACTCCTAAACTGCATATTTATGCAGTGTTAACCGGCGCCTGATGGCAGAGCTCACATATAGCTTCGTTCTGGCTGGCAGGCTGAGTCAGACGGACTGTGTCACCCAGAGATAAGCTTTATTACACAATGTATGCACAGGGCCTGTTTGATTGATGCTTCTCCATTATTATTATGTTCTGGCAAGGTAATATATTCCAGGCTTCCATAAAAGACCAGTTCTAAATTAGTTGTGTCAAATTGTGGCGGCAGAAGTGTTGGCCCTATCTCTCCTATCTGTACATCGAAATGAGGTTGTGCTGACATTGTGGTGGAGGGGGGCAGAGGCGATGTTCAGTGCATTTGCAAAAGCAGGAGGCTCAGCAACCCTGGATTTCTTTCCCATTAAATGATAGTTTTTCAGTCTCTTTGTTAAATAGACTTTGACAAAGTTGTAGGGTATCAATTAAAAAGAGCAGGGGAAACAAACTGGTATTGTACGGTTAACCTGAAAAAAAATATATCGACTTAAAACATCCTTGATATCCATGTTGCCTCTGCCTAGGTCAATGGTGCATTAACATGTTCTTTGGATGCTCCCATTTCCCAAGTGGACAAATCGTTCTTCGGATTTTAGTGTTCAAGTACTTAGAAGCTAGGAAGCTAGACAGGGCAGTTTTTATTTCATTCGGAAATTTGAACATCTCTTAACATCCCGAAACATCCCAGGCTGAAGATTTGAGCAAGGAACCTGGTCAAGATGAAGACAGAGAACCAGTTTGAGAACCTGGCTCTTCGCCTTCACCTTCTCCCCTGACTCCAGGTGTTGAACCTGCTGCCAATGTTAGCTTGGAGGAAGTAGCAATTGCCTCTGCGCTCAACCTGGAAACTGACTCTGCTGTGGTTCCAGCTCTGTTACCACTGTAGATTAACCTCCTGCAATCACTGTCATCCAAGATGGTATGACAATCTGCCAGATTTAACCAGCGGAGCAGTCTACCCCAGAGACAGACTCAGACGAGGTGTTAGCCCTACCACCTCCTCTGGTCAGTGTCACGGTTGTTATGGCAGATCTCAATGAAAAAACATTAACAAGTAAGACTCACACAGTGATGATATTAAACTAAGTGAGTGAGTTTAATTATTTTCTCTTACACAGAATGACAGCTTTGTCTTAAACTGTTTGTTAATGTTGTAAGGATAAAGCTTTATTGAGTTATAAAACTGAATCTAGACAGAAGCTTTAACTTGAATATAAACTTTGATTGATTTGATGACCAATTTATATTTGGTTTCAGTACCATTATATTGTTTGCTTCTGAAAATAAGCAGTCAGATCCCATCCGCCCCCAGTCAACACGTCAATGTGGCAATGATGTATGGTAAAGATTGCATGTAAGTTGCTTAAGATCAAAGCGCCAGCTAAAATACAATTTATTGTGATGAGAACTTACAAGACTCAAAGATTAATTTACGGGAATGAAAGTGAAACTGGGAAATCGCCCACACAAAGCCAAAAACATAACCCCCATGGCATTAATAAAACGTATTTTCAAAGCAATGGTACTTCTCATGCATCTGCATTCCCTGTCCTCATTACATATCTAGGGGAGTTGACGCAACCTTGGCCAGACTTTTTATTTGATCACTCTCTGTCAGCCTATGAGTGGTAAAAATTGCGTTACAACACCATGTTTTATTCTCATTCTCCCTTCTTTGGCAGCTCATCAAAAGTGAGAAGGGTCTCTTCTCTTTTGGTCTGATTTAAATCTATGTGGTAGGGTGTGTGTCAGGAATGTAACACTTTGACCAGGGTATGATTTGGAAGACACCTACACACGTACATACACAACATATTGGCGCTGCGTTTTTAGCTTATGTGGGTTGAGCGAGCAGTACGTCTGGGGTATAAAGGGGAACGCTCCAGGGAAACATCCACATACCTAACTATTAGCCCAGATGTGGATCTGTTTCGATGTCAGAGCAGTCACATCTGTCTGGGCTCTGCGATCAGTGTGTGTGGATGTCTCTGTGTGTGTAAAAATATGTCTGTGTGTGTCAGTTTCCCAGCAGATGTGGCTGTGTATAAGTGTCTGTCTGTGTGTACACTATTTGCCTGCAGCCTCGCTGGTGCTGATGGATCTCAGTTAATGTTCTGCAGCACAGGGACTCTCATCCCTTAATAGCTTTAGCAGTTACACCCAGCGAAAGGTCCACCTGACTTCAGCAAGGCCCCGGGTAGTTACAATTCTAACAGTTGAGCAACGTTTATGGCTTTGATTGCCTTACTCTGCAGTGATTAACTTTAAGTGACTTTGTTGTAAAGATAGACATTTAAGACTCGGTTGAAGGCTGTGCTAGACTTAACAACATAAAAAGAGATTCAAAAACAGACAGAATTTAAAGCTTTGATCGATTATTACATTGAAGTTTAAACATTTACCAAAGGCACGCTCAAACATTAGTGGAATTAAAAGCAATTGGAAACTTCACATCCTCTACTTGTTTTATGGTAGCTGTCCTTTTTAGTGTTTATGTGTTACAAGAAACTTGTTGCTGCATGAAGTGCGGTGGTAAATGTGCATTGGCCTTTCCCCTAAATGGCAATCATTGTTGGATTATATTGGGAAACTCTTCAATTTCCAACCTGGGTTTATCAGTTTTTAGGCGGTTTACTTATACCTGGGACTGAAACTCAAGATATCTTGCCTCTATTGTTATGATTTTTACTATTAATTTATAAATAACACTTTTACTTTTGTGAGTCTCCAAGCTTTATGGAAATGCGATATTAAATCTAGTTGAGCTACCGTCTTAAACAAAGATTTTAAAAACTGTCAAATCTCTTAAATTAAAGTTGAAATGAAAAAGAAAAATTCATATTACCTAATGCTTTTAAATGTAAAACACTCTTTAAGGTTGAATGATCTGTTTTGATGTCTCCTTAACGAAAGTATTTTCTCCTTTGAAGATATTTTTGTCTGTAGTTGAATGTCTTAGTATGCAAATGTATAATTTCTTGTGAATTTTGAAAGGTACTTCTCTGCTGCAATGTAAATGACAAAGCAGCGTAAACTGTCTTCCTCAGTCTCTTGTCCTAACATGCAATTGAAGTCTGAGCTACCTAATTAAACCCAAATTAAAATAGTGAAGCTAACCTTTACCTCAATGCCTGTTTTTAGGTGAAACGAGAATTACGTCTCTAGAGTTTTCATATACAACATAACTAAAGGTCTGATATGTTATGAGCTTTTTCAAGGTGTAATTCAATAATATCACTCAGAAAATTGCTATATTTTCCAAGCTGGAACAATCATTTTGAGGAAGAAGCACAGTGGCAGCTGCATGCAAACACCAAGTTGTCACTGCTTTTTGATTATGTGTCACAACCGAGGTAGCCACCGAGCTGTATTTCTTATTAATGAGCCATCCAAGGCAGAAATTTAATTAGACTTCTGAAGTGTCTGAAAAAGAGGTCCGTAAATGGCCGATGGCTCAAATTATTTTAGAAGCACCACTGGGGCCGGATCTGACATTAACAAATAGTCTTCATTACATATTTTCCATGTGACCAGGCAAGAGCCTGTCTGATGTAAATGTTTGTATGAAGGGGTGAAAGGTTAGCGCTTCACCTACGCATGAAGGATACAAAAAAAGCACACTTATCGGCAGTGAGAGATGCCAAATTTATTGTCCAATTGACAAAGAAAAATCACCTTGGAACATCATTTCCTCCTCATCAGCCCTGTTCTGTAATGTAATTTAAATGTTTAATGAAATATTTATACATGCTTGCCTCCTTTAACTTATATATTCAAATTTACTGTCATAATGATCAAATAAATGTCTTTGAGCTTTTGTTTTATTCATTAAGATAAGGCTTTTTAATTGATTTTAGACCCAGGAATTAAAATTGTTGCCTGTTGCTAGCAGTTATCAGCAGTGCTAACAAATTGCTCAGGATATTAGTCGTCCTCGTGCCTTTCAGGGCGTCTGTTGATGACATCAGAAGAAACAAGATCCCTTTAAGAATCACCTCAAACACACTCACAGACACGCTCTTGTTGCCAGTCTTTCCAGTTCTCATGACCTCTTTGACGGGAAGGATCAATCTCAGGTATTTTCAGAGTGTGTGGTTTCTAGCCTGGGTGCATCTGAGCACAAAAAAAATATCTTAAATCTGACAGCAATGAAAGGTTAGAGGTAATATCGAGGCACACCTCCTAGATGGTCACATAAAAGATGGAATGTCTGTGGGGTAAAATGTATGGAGATCAATTTCTTTTCTGACACTTCAACCGTCCATTTGTCATTAGCAATGGAGCCCTCTCCAGAGGTAAGGCAATATCCGCCAAATCCAGCACCGCAGTCTTGTCTATGGCTGCATCTCTGCTCATACACTCTGTAGGGAGTTCATTAATGGGGAGAAGGGTGGGCTAGGATCTCCAAAAGCAGCCTCTCCTCATACATCAAGCTGCACATCGTCCCGTTCCCAACTCTGACAGCAGCTGCCCCTGTCATCCTGTGCTTTGCTTTCACCGACAATTATTCTAAATATGCAGCCTAATCACACAAACTGAAGGTCTTGTTTGTCTTGGACGACGTTCCGTCTCTCACATGTCCATCAATGTGTGGAAGCTGGGGCTGAATTGCAACCTCTGTTAAGACCACACAGAGCTCATTTACAGACGGAGGTTTTTGAGGTGTCATGCCTGGGATTGATATTGTTTTCAAAGAAAACAGGTGAGAGGGACATCATGATATTGCCGGCGTGTGATGTGAAATAACTTTGCAACAAAAAGCTTGCTTTAACTGGGTCTGATAGCTATGATATCATCAAGCCCCAGTTGTGGTTTTGCAATATGCTTTATAACCACAATAGCACATACTCAGTGCTACAGCTACAATAATTTCCATATGGTCAATGATACTGCATGTTGTCAGATATTTGACATGAAACATGGTCATTTGCCAAAATAAAGACTGTTGCTGCTATGCATGTACTGCACTGCATCAGGCAGAGGCTACAAAAGAGCCACAGAAACGTCAAACGGTTATTGCATCCAGGCAGAAAAACACCTGATTCAGCGAATGATTGCTTTAATCGATTCTGCTTGGGCTCCATCATCTCATTACAGCAGAGAACAGCGTGAAGATATCCTGGCCAGATTGCAGGCCCTAACCCTCAATCCCACACAATTACAGACTCAGTTAGCAACGTGTTTAATTCAAACTCACAGTTGGTGGATCTGTGCTTTCTGATTACCCTTCCCGGTGGCTAAAACAACCCATCGCCTAGCTGTCTTCTTTGGATGTACGAGCAGATACTTATCTGCAGGAAATGGCAGACTTCCACATATTGCTTTTTAATGAACACAGCACGCCGCATCCAATGGGCTCTAATGTGACGTTCATGGGCTCACATGTGACGCATCATCTGTGCTGGTCGTTTGGACGCCAACATCAACCTGATATCGCCCATCACCATCTCCACGGCTTGGCCTTGTCCCGGGCATGAAGCCGGGTCAAAAGGTCAACACGGTGTGCTTTTTTCCTGGACTTTGTGTGATGACGCTATCTCCTTTTCCTACAGCCTGGGTATAGGGGGCTGAGGGCTCAAGATGATAATGTGGAGTAAACAGTGTTAAAGGCCTCTCGAAATGTCTAAATACTCTGAGTGATGGGCTCCTTCCTGAGCAAAAGCTTCCTTTTGCTTTTACAAGGGAGATTTTATATTTTTGTTTTAGTCGGGAAGAAGAGACACTGGATACTTCAGTGCACCAATCAGGATATTGCAAAGTTTGAACTAAAATCTGTTGACAGTTGTTGGGGTTGTTTGCTTGGTACAAGGCCAGTGCCACCCAAACACTGTGACACACGATGGTATTGTGAATTGAAAACTACTTTTCAGGTGTTTTGAATATTTGTCTCTTATTGAAACAGCTCAGAATTTCAGCTTCCTGGTAAAATTACATGTTTAACTCCATACTTTAGCTGGACTCAAAGTCACCATGACATTATTTTCCTATTGCCAAGTGCATTTGGAGATTAATTTGGACAATTGTTCTCCTGTTTACAATAAACCATAGCCAGCCATATGTGCCATTAACCTTTTTGTATCCACACCAGCTTGTCTTTAAAACTGATAACCGTCCTGCAGAGATGGACATTTAGCCACACGACCTTCCAACTGGAACAGCGCCTCCCTCCCTCCCTCCCTCCCCATGCACCCCGCCTGCCGCTCTCATAATCAGCTGCATCCTGCTGCCTCTTGGAGGAAGGAATGTGACATAAAATGTTTACACACCACACACAAGCTGCCGGACTCATTTGAGATACAACACAAGCTTGGGGATCAGACAGCAAGGTTGTTTAATCTTGATTTTATTCAACTCTGTGTATGCATAAATTAATTACAGTTCTGTTTTTGGAGCATAACCAATGGCATCAGTTTTTGTAACATCATTTAAATAATTATAAGGTAATAGCTTTCCCCTTTAAAATATGTATAAACTATATATAAACTTAATCATAACACCATACAATTTAGATTTTCATTTAAAGGACAGAAATCCATAATTGCGTACCATCTCTTCCTCCTTTGCTTGTGGCAAACATCAACAAACACAAATCTGGAGATAACGCATTGATGAATGGAGTGTAATTGCCTGTGTGCTTAATTCAAATTGGTTGTATGTTGACATTTTGAGTCTATTTGGAGAAACAGCCCCACTTCAGACGAGCATTAATCTGATTAAGAGCACCATTTATTTGGGTTTCCGTGCTCAATAGAAACCCTTCCTGTTCAGCACACGGCCTGGGAATGAAGCAGAAGACCCGATGAATAGTCAACAGCTGTGTATATAGAACGAGTACATTTCTTCTTGAAAACAAAACAACCCCGTTTCAGTGAAACATTGAGTCATTGCTCAAACACTATTCACACATGTACAGTACTTGAAATTCCACGTTTTTTGTCCAATTAACATATTGATTACCAAGAAAGGATCTTTTCTGTATAAATGTTGCATATAAATCTCATTTAAAAAAGTCTTGCAGCCAGCTGGGTGGTAGGAATTGTACTGTATGTGTTGTGTTTTCTTAAGCTCTTACTAACATACCTAATTAAGCTCTTGATTGGGCAGTGCCATTTCAATTTCACTCAAAATGAAATGGTTTTAGGAGATGAGGCTCCGCAGCCAAGGAGCTGACCGGCTTGTGTGGAAATTTGCGCCACTGATCTTAGTTTAGGCACGGAACATGTCGTAAATCGCATCCATACAATTTCCATGTGTAAATCTTGTTTTTTTTTACTAGCAGCATCTGTTTCTAGCCTTGTTTGCCCTGTGGAGCAGTGTACCATTTTTGGGGACGATATTTCAATATCAAGCATAAATTTAAGACAATTTATAGGCCATTAAAAAAGACCAGTTGGCCAAAACTAAAACTGAATATTGTCCTGAAAAAAATATTTTATCGCAACAGATTTCAGGTTGAGAAACGTAAAGCCAATTATAATGGCAGTAAAGATGTCTCCTTCAAACTGACAGCTCCCAAACCTCAGTTCATAAACCTGTCTCAGGAGTATGTGCATGGCTGAGACATAGTCTAACTACTTGGCCAGCGGGGCAATGGAAACTGTTCCTGCATGACTTTATTTTTCACTGTTGATGGTGCATTTGAGAGAGCGAATGCACAAGTCTAGGTATGGTTTATACATTTCCATGAAACAACAATCAGATGCAGAATATTCAGCCGTTTCTCATTTGGTTTCGACTTGGCCCACATTGGCTTTCCCATGGCCTGCTCTGAGAATGTGTTCAATATGCAAAGTAAATGCTAGATTATATTCAAAAGGATAATAAACAGTTTGTGTTTGTTCTCCCTTAAAAATTTAAACACCCAACCCAGCATTCAAGATTCCAAAAAGGCTGCGTCAGGGTAACCATAGTGCTGCAATTTGGATAAATGGCGAAGATGAAAGCCGAATTACGTTTTTACATGCCTTCTAGACTGCTTGCACATTTTTCTGAAGGCACAAATGTCTGGGTTTGTAATTACACACTAAATGCTGTTTTTTTTCCGAGGAAGTATGTGTCGCTGCACAAACATTAAACCCGGCTGAAAAATGGGTAGGTTGCACAAAGCATGTCCCCCGATTTGGAGTACCTACTCAGACACCCCTGATGACAACAGTACCATTAGAATAATCAACGGACACTTGGCACAAGGGTAATAAGTCTAAGGTTTTCTCTCCTCACATTCTTTCAAATGGATCATTTTGAGGTCGTGAAGCATACAAATGAAGTACAAGTTAATGGAAAGTAAACAAATACCTTTACTCAAGTACACTTTTAACGTATTCGTGCTTTACTTCCATTTTGTGCTCTCTGTACTTCCCTTCCCTACCATTTAATAGGAAAGTATACTTTTTCTTAAATAAAAGTAATTTTGATTGGGGGATTTAAACTTTACATGATGTATTTCACAACTAAAGATTTATAAATTAAAACTAAATGATCATTAATACTAAGTATAAAACATTTGTTACAGATTAAACTACCCAACAGTATACAAGTAAGAATATTATCCAGTTAAAAGTAGCTTAATCTTGAAAGACACTAAATTAAAGTTACATAAAAACAGTCAATAATATAATATGATTATAATATGAATATTATAACACTCCATGTGGTTAATTTTGCAAAACGAGAACTTTGATACTTTCCATTAATTGGACTTTGAATGTTGGACCTTTACTTGTAGCTACATTTATCGTTTACTTAAGCATTTGATCTGAGTATGTCTTCCAAAACAGGGAAATACTATCAATCGGAGAAGTAAAATAGCTTTTTTGGGTGGAATAAATGTCTTTTGCCCTGTCACGTTAATCATGTCTGACCCCTGAGATTTATCTTGGGACCTCTGTTGGGGATCCGGACCAAGAGGGTGGGGACCACTCTATAGTTAATATGCTGTCAGATTGTCCTTTTCATAACTGTTTAAATACATAAATGAATAAAATGTGCTAGCAGGTATTGTAGTAACTTTTAGCATTTCATTTTTAATAAAAAGAAAGAGACATGACTTCTTCAACATAGTTATTTCCCCAGTATTTGTCTTCGATAAGAAGGAGAGTGAAGCCATTTGACCTCTGTGAGGGAATGCGGGGTGCCATCACAGTCGGTTTGAGGGGGTAGAACATCTCCCCAGTGTCAGGGAGACAGAAAAAAGACACGGGGTGTGATTTGTTAAATGCGGGACACCCCCATGTATTGTTTCGACAACATGGGGGACATCTGGTGCTGGCAATACAACCCAGTGTTGAGGTCTCCATCCTCTTTCTCAAGCAGTGAGCTGTGCAGCATTGAAGCACTGCCTGCACATTCTCATGCTAATACTCAGAAGGCAAGAGCAGATGTGAAACATTTGGTTCTGTTTTTGTTCACTTGTAAAGAAATAATGTGCCCCGTTATCATTATTTCACTTTTTTTGTTCTTCTGCGTGTCATAAAAAGAGTCTGTGGTTGAGGGCATCTTCTTTGGTGGCCTAACTTCAGCTGCATGTGGAGAAATGGTCCCACGAGTGTTTTGAAGATCTGAGGGTAGCTTTTTTTTGGCATCTTAAAACAAGCTGCCACAATGGAAAAAAGTTTGGAGGATGCACTACACAAACATATTTATAAAATTACCATGGCAAGCTCGACAGTTGCTTCTACCTGATTGTACACAGATATGGTGTTTGTGAGTTTGGATGTTTTTTTTTAGTATGACTTTTTAAAGTTTCAGCAATCAATAACCTATTTGGTTTGATGGATTAGTATTTATTGTGTTGATTATACTGTACATGTTCAATCTTTTTGCTCAAGTAACTAATTAAAACGAATTTAAAAAAGGAAATGTTGATTTCAAGTAGAATTTCTTTTAAATAGAGGATAAACTTGCTATTGAATCCTGTACAGCTGCATTATGCATGTTTACAAATGTGCTTGTGTTATATTACTTGTATATTATTGTATTTCCAAAGTGTCTTTGTAGCATTTATATCAACTTCACAACTTTATTTTTGTACATGGAAATTCCCTTTAATTTGCCTGAGATGTTGGGTGTATCAGTGTCTCCTCCCACCTGGTACATCATTGGCTCGTGTCTGCTTCTCTCTTCATCTCATTGGCCGGGGAGGTGCCAATCAAGCAACCTGACATGCGAGGCAAGTTTACAACTCAATACACGTGCGGGTGGTACATCAGGGTTGGTGGTGGCATCCTACACAGAGCAAGGAAAGAAGTGAGAGTTTTACCTGAGTGCGTACATCGTTGCAGAAGTACCTGCGGGAGGTCATTTTGGCAGTTCTTGTCAGTTTTGGCGTTATCTTTCTCACCTGTGCTGCAGGTATCATTTGTTGTCTTTTTGGAGGTGTTATCCACAGCATACCGTGGATGAAGAAGACTCACTCCTCGGTTTCTTCATGGCAAGGAGACTCAATATTGTGTGCCTAGCATGGCTGCGCCTCCTGCACCGACCTCCCAGGGACCGGTATGGCTTTTAGCCGCATCAGTAAACTGGACCCTCCTTGCCGAGGCATCTTCAAGAAAGCGGCGGTCATGCTGTGCACCCTCTTCACCTCCCTCTTCCTCCTGCACTGCTTCATCGGCCGCTGCAGCACCACTTCACCGGTTAAGGCGTCCTCCGGCCGGGCTGTGGGGCTCTTCGAGGACTTTAGGTCGCTGAGGACTAAGAGACTCGCGCACCAGTGGACCTCTGGGTCGGAGCTGACGGGCTACGGGGTGGCAAGGCGATCTTCACGGGTTCTCGCGGATGAGCGCACGGTGCAGGTATCCGAATTACCCGAGGAGGAGTCTTTCATCTTGCCACAACCGGATTTAGTTGCCTCCCGGAAAGTGTCGCCGAGGTTCGCAGGTAGACTCAGTCCACTCGGGGAGGGGAGCAAGAAGCTGCCCCAGGCTCTCATCATCGGGGTGAAGAAAGGAGGAACCCGGGCTCTGCTGGAGTTTCTCCGGGTTCATCCAGACATCAGAGCCGTGGGAGCTGAGCCGCATTTCTTTGACCGAAACTATGACAACGGACTGGAGTGGTACAGGTGAATAATTAATTAATTAATTGATTACATTTATCAAAACCTAGTGAAGATCTACATTTAATCACTTTTTAGACCCACATGTTTATTAAGCATACAACAGTCTATCAAACTGAGGTAAAATACTATATATATATGAAAATGCCTATATTAAATATGTCCCACTTATAATAGGCTCAACTTCTGTATATTGTTCTTAGTCATTTAATTGCCATGATGATAAATTGTGTTTATCCAATTTTTTATTATGCCTTCTATTCCATCACTGATAAAGAATAGTCTACACAACCCAGAAATCTTCATCTCAACTTTTGTTGAAGTGGCCTAGCTGCTGCTGGATAAAGCCTGTTGATTTATTACTGTACATTAGGCCTGCTTTCTTTAGATGTTATCAGGCTGCTCATTCTGTTGCACATTTTAGGGTTGACTGCCTCTAAGTGGCTTTGGTCAGGGCCATAGTGGAATCATGGTTTGTTGCTTGATTAGGCTGGGAAGTAAGAAGAGGATTAAAGTTATAAAAATCTAAACAAGTTGCCATTTACATTTTCTCAGCCGAAAGAATGCCCTCTAGAACTTTACACAACTGCACGTGCTTAGGAAACCTTGAACTGGTTTCACGATTTTTTAAAAAACATTTGTTAAATCAAACTTAATTTAGTTTGAATAAGGTTCTTTATAAAGAAAAGTGATGAATATTCAAAGTCTTTTGGGTGTTTTTATAAGATTTATTGGCTTTGTTCCATCAAACCTAGGCGTAGATCATACTTTTTGCTATTTATTTTTGTATTATTGTTTACGTACCTTTTGTTCATTGCAAATGAACACTTTTTTCCTTGCAAATTACAAGAATCCTAAATCAAGCTTCTGATCTAAAAAGTTAAAAAATTAACATAGTGCTTAAATGTGCCGGCCACAAGTGCAAAACTCGACTAAAGTTTAAAGAGGAATAATTAACTGCAGTTAAATGTAGAGTAAATTGTGCCGAATTGGTAATTTGCAACATTAAACACTTAATATCATGTGACCCTTTTTAACATCTTTTAAAGTCAAAAGCAGATTTGTTCATCCTTTATTACAAGGAAGCAGTCTGTATGTGCTTTTTCAGCATCGTTTCTAGTCTCAACCAACAAAAGTGCAACTTTAGAGAAACTCTCATCCCACTTAAACACACATTTACTCTCTGTCAAGGTCTCTATCCCCGTGTGGAGAAATATGCTGCATTTCCCTCCCTCAAGTCGAATTTGTGATTGATTTCATCTGTCAATGCGTGTGTGTGTGTGTGAGTGAGTGTTGTGTGTTCACATTTCCACAGGCCTGTGGGGAATAATGGCTCTCGCTCTCAGTGGTTCTCTGTCTAATGGGGCATTGCCGACATTGCCGCTCTGTTATTAAGAAGGATTAGGGCCATAATGAAAGGTTACCTGAGTGTCTCAGGAGGTATAATTCACCTTTTGATTGAGTTAACACTACACACAGCACCCTCTAAAAGCCTGGAGACAAAACTTTTACTCTCCCTCACTGACAACTCCCTCCAGACCCTTCTTGCTCACCCCCTCTCCTCCCCCGAACTCTCTGGCTCTCTCCCATCTCCCACTCACACACCTCCCTCTTTGTGCCTCTCTGAGAGTGAACATTCTCTTTTCGCCATCACTCTTTCACACCCTTCTGTTTACCTATTCATCCATTGTGGGGTTTTATATCCATGAGGGTCCCATCTATCCCGAGGAGTTGCCAAGATTCTCTGGAATTTGGACCGTTCCTCCAAGGATAGACCTTAGTGCCGGTTCCCCTTAATGCCGTCCATTTAAAACAGAAGGACCCTTGAATTAAAAAGAGGAATAAATAACTGTTGCAACAGCATGGCCCACTCTGCGGGAGTTCATCTTGTCATCTCTCCTCGACAACATCTGAGAGTCTTCCTGTTGATGGCTTTTGTGTTTTTCTGGAAGCTTTTGATTGAGTCGCATACATTTGAAGATGTTGGCTTGAAGTTTGAGGTCATGTATAGGTGTTCATCTGTGCACTCTGGAAATCAGTCTGATTGCATCGACCCCTTGTCAATAAATGGCCACAATCTTGGTGCCACAAAGCAATATTTACGGTGCCAATGCCGACGATTTCATGGCTGCATGAATGTTGAAAACAGACTATTTTAATTTATTTAAAATTGTCAAAACTAAAGGACAAACTCTGACTGCTAAAAAGCACCTCAATGGATTTAGTACCTGCCAGTATATTGTTGTCCTTCAAAATAAATAAAATAACAATCTGTTTGTGCAAAACAATAGATTTCCTGTGACTAATCACCAAGTCCAATTTGCTTGATTTATGTGATTCCTTTCATTAGCTGCAGTGAATACTTAAAACGTAGAAGCTCCCGTCTCAGGAGACACTTTGTTTATTGTCGAGGCCGATATGTGTCCCTCCGCATGAATCACTCGTCTCCATGTCCCTATGGGAATGTGTACTGTAACACCTCTAAGCTCTTTATGTGACGTGGCCACATCTCCAGCCTACTTTTCCAGCTTTCTCAGTATTAAACATGTCTGGCTTGTTATGGGAATTTCCATCAACTGCCCTCAAAACTCCACGGCACACACCCAAAGCTATGATGCAAAAAAGCTTTGATTTACTGAGGATAAAATCTCTGATCATGAAGCTCATGAAACATTGGTAGCTTTTAACTTCACTTTAATGTGGGCGAAGACTCCAAAGAGTTGGGTAAAAGTCTCTCTCCCTCGTGCATTTATTCAATTCAAACAACTTTATAAAACTTTTTATAATTTTGCTGTTTAGTTTTAAACTTAAAACATAATTTTAGCTCCCTGAATTGAATGTGTTTCTTTTCGTGCCCTTTTTGTACAGAGACGTTGAGTAAATTTAAACCTTTTGTCAAACAGGAAACCAAAACCCCGTCTATCAGTGTTACATTTCACTGCACATTTCTCAGCAGTGTATCCATATAATCACGTACAACCTGTTAGGCTTTTGTTGTGGAAATGGACACTCGAAGTGAACAAGGAGGTCGAGCACAAACACTGTGAACTACAGCAGAGGTCCGGGCTACAAAGTACTCAGTATTATGTTTTTGGCCTACTTGGGTTACTGAACACCCGGCTTTCACCTGTCTAGACCCGGCCGCAGTTCGTGTTTGATGTCTGCAGACTGGTTGGATTAGGCTTCACCAGATCCCTTAATGGGTTAATTATCCTTCTTAAAAACATGCGTGACCCGTTAAACACAAGGGCAAAGTGCCACCAACTCCGCCACACGCAACTTCGTCTAGATGCAAAACAAACACAAGGAATATTCACACACACACACAACCAGGATCTTTGTGTGCCCTACAGTCTACAAAGGCCTTAAAGACACACAATAACAGAAAGAAATCCAGTAAATAAATGGGTTTATGGCAGCTTCTATCAGCAAATATTTTGCACATTTTATCACTTCGTGTATCTATTTCAGTGCCTCTTTAAATGCTTTCCTTAGATGTATTTGATACTTGAAAACATGCTTAACTATAAAAGCAGAGAAATAACATTAAATAAAGGGTTTCTCTCTTTATAAAAACTGGCGTTGTTTGGAAGAAAGCTCTGTAATGGTAATAAAAAATGGCTCCTGATCATAAAAGTGGTAACACAGTGAGGATTTATTTTCGAAAAAGACTATGTCGGTCTGATGTGTGCGTGTGGCAGGACGCTCCAAACAGTAAATCTATATTATTTATTTTTGTTACTGCAATATTAAAAATGTAAAATCAAGATGTAAATGTACAGGATAAGAATGGGTAATAATACAAGGCTATTTTCTTCATTGCTGATTAGCATTTTTACCACTTCAGGCTACCCAGTAAAGCTTGCTTAACTTCATTAAACAAAACTTTAATGAAATCAGCAGTTAAGAAAATAAAGACAAGTTTGTGCTGACATTGAAAAACTGTTGAATTCTCTTTGAAAAAAGGGCAACTTGCTGTTCCTCATATTTTGGCTGTGTTTAGAGTGTGGCAATTATTTGGGTGACAGAGTTTAAACTCTAGCCTTGTCATTCTGAGAGAGAGGTTTAGGACTGGTGGAAAGCATGACACAATTCCAACAGGGAGCGGCTTGATGTCAATAGTGAAGAAATGGCTAAAGACTTCTTCAGTTATGTGTTTTTATAGGACAATATACTTGTTGTTGCAGTCCCTTTTTTAAAGCAGTATCCACACTAAAAGCCTTTTGACAATACAGAAATGCACAATTCTTGCCTGTAAATATTAAATGTCTGTGGTTTTAAGTGTGAAAAGTAAGAATTAAAGGACTGGATATGTTATGTGCTTGCTTTTGTAAAGGTTATAATTAGTTATAAAGTTTCCGTCTTTGAGCCTTCGTCTAGTCATTTTACAGTCCTCGTAAATTTAGGCGCAACCTAACCTGTTCCGCACTACGGTGATTGGTGGATGCCTTATATCCGCGGTACTAAAGCGCTTAGAAATGTGGGTTTTGGGAAACAATTCATAGGTACTGATTTCTCCTATAATATAACCAATTCACAAACACATTGGCAATTGTCATGCATGTGTACATTGTTTATTGTTGTTTGGCTGCACCAGGTTGTCATGACCAAACCACACACCAGCTGGAACAAGAGGCCATCTTTAACTGTGTGAGTACTACGTGTGCATATGTATGTGAGAATGCAAGCCGTAAGCACCTCCAGTGTACTTTTGACGCTCGCTGATGCCCTCGGACGTAACCCGGCCTGGAATAAAGTTAGGACATGTTCCTTGGCTTTAAACAAAGTTTCAAAATAGTTTTCACAACCTGCTCCCTTTGCACCACATTTTCTACCAATTCCACAATGCCTCTCTGGGTTTATAAATCATCCAAAATTAAGTTATTGTTTTCATTTTTTAAGTTATGTGTATTTGTGGCAAAAACCTTTAAATGCATCTCTTTGGACTTTTATGTGAGGCTTTCCAAAGAGCCATTTGGATTCTTAGAGAAAGAGCTTTGCATGGTATTTTTTTGAGGTAACATACTAAATTAGTTAGACATGCTTCGTCATGAAACAGGATGTGGGAATGGGACTTATTATGGAAGGGAGAGGTTTTATATACTACCCTGTATATAAAACCTGCAGGTCTACCTTCAAGTTTAAATAAAGTCCTTTCCAAAATAAACTCTTTGGCACGGGAGCCTCAACATTTAGTATATTCTTAAACATATGTGTTATTTTAATTTATATTTCAAAAGAAAAGGGGGGAATTCCAATATAAAAAGTGAACTAAAATGTATTTTTAATTATCATGATAATAAAATGATTTACTTAGTGATTTAAAAAAAACATTTATAGCGTTGTTTGCTAGTGGATCAAGATTCTAGTACATCTGCTAGCATGGAGAGGCAGGTCTGCGGACGGCAGGTGGAGTAGAGCACCGGCAGAGGAGGGTGGAGGGGTCATGGTTTGAGTTGCCGAGGGCACGACCAGCGGAGGAAACGTGATCACCAGAGACCTCCAGAGCATGAGTTCCAAGCGGCCTATGGATCGTGAAAGTGATTATCGGGAGTATAATTGTAAAAGCGGGACACTCACCTCCTGCTGAAGGCATGCAACCCACCCATGACTGTAGTCCCCCCTCCTTGCCAACTCCTTGACCTCCGCCACCCCCACCGACATCTTTGCATGCCCTTAGCAGCTGACCCTAGGAGGCCCCATGCAGGGGAGCCAGATAGAAGCAAGGGGACTATCCAAAGTAGTGCCTGTCAGCAGCTGCCCTCTGGCATCCTGGGAATCTGCCCCCCGATGGGTGAGTGAGGACAGGCAGCAGGTGCAGGGTGCTCTGCAGACACCACCTGGATCTGCACCAGACGCTCACACCTGATGGATTCACCTGGCACACTTAAAATAAGAGCTGTTTGTTGACTTCGTAGCTAACTGGTTACTTTCATGCACATATTTCGGGCCTCGGAGATCAGGAACCCCGGAAGCTTTGATGAACATGTGCAGAAAGAGAGTGTGATTGATCATGGTCAGGAGGGTCACCAAGAGGGCTGCCACAGAATGTGCCACCCTCAGAGTTCACAATGCCAGCAGATGGTACTGTAACATTAAGATCGGGTTACATTGTTTCTAGGATTCTGTTGTTTGTTCACTTTTGGGTTTTTGTGTACACTAGTCAGCAATCTGTTTGACCCCGTCGTTTCTCAGGCCTGTTCGGCTCAGCAGCTGTTTGTCCTTTTTATGAGGTATTAGCCCTTACATTATGAAGCATTTATTCTGGGATTCATATTTCAGATGGAGTATTTGAGGTCACTTTTTATAGTCCTAGGGCTGAACAAAAATACATTGCTTTGTGAAGCTACGATGCATCGTAATCGCCTCTATCGTCTTATCCTTTCTCTCAAGACATTTGACCTTTTTCAAGACATTAGCTTTAGGCCTGCAGCACTTCACTCTGGTGATATACCCAACGCCCTTTGCTAGTTTAGTGGTTTTCAAGCAATGCCCATGAATGTCAGTGATGTTTATTTTCCCTGAACTCCATGGAAACCTGCCAGGTAATGTTTTCTAACATCACAGCAGTTCTGCCTTCAGGCTCTTTACAAGCAACACGACCATAATGAAAAAAGGAAGAATCATGTTGGCAATTTTCTTCCTATACTCTATTTCTGTTCCGTTATGTTTTCTTCTTGACAGTCCAAGGTTGATGGAAGTTAAGTATTATCCTTTCACAAACAAAGAGAGACTGTAACCCTATCATTTGGCACCGGAGAGTCAAGGGGCTTTAGACTAGACTGTGTCTCAATTCTCTCTTCGTGGAAGCGATCTCAACAAACCACAAACAACCTCCAGAATTCATGCATATCAAGATTTTCAGAGGATTTGCCAAAGCGCTTTAAGATTTCAGAAACGTGCATCCAAACCCATGTTATTTGGGCACAGAAGGGTTTGGTAAATGATGCATGGATGGAGCATGTACGCGTTACAGCCCTCAGTGGTGCGGATTGGCAGGGCAAACCAACGCCTCAGCGTGATGGATCTCTCTTTCCCATTTCACAGGCAACAGCTTTATCACAGGACAGGGAGACCTCCATATTTTCCACCAGAGAAACAGTCAGAGACAGACAGGGCTATGGAAAGCCTGGGAACCAATAAAAAGAAGGAAGCCTTCTCCTCTTGGGTCCTCCATTTTCCGTTTCCAACTGTTATATTTTCTCTAAAATACTTTTGCCTTTTTTTCTTCTGGCACACGTGTCGTCCTGTATTTCAATTCCCTGTAAAATTAAAAAACATTCAAGTGTTTACTACTCACGAAGTTGGAGGTTTATCTTTCCAGCTCTGAACTCATGGTCACTCAGCAGTAAAGGTTTTTCAAGAGTCAATTTTTTTCAGCTTCGTGGCCAAACACTGGATTTTTCCCTCTCTGCCTCTGTGCTTAAAGGCATGGACTCTGACACACTTGCCATGTGTGTTATCTGCAGCTGCCTGTGTGGTGATAGGATGGCAACAAACATCCTTTTTCTCTTGTTCCATCGGGACAGAGCCTGAGCCAGTCGCCTTGGCAGGGTTCGCCTTGCAGACATGGGCAGAGGCTACAGCAGACGGCACCTCAGGCTCAACCTCTTTCTGACTGCCCAACCTCTGTCTCCATGCTGCAAAACATAGAATTAAACTGTAGCTAAGCTCGAGGTGTGTGTGTGTGTGTGTGTGTGTGTGTGTGTGTGTGTGTGTGTGTGTGTGTGTGTGTGTGTGTGTGTGTGTGTGTGTGTGTGTGTGTGTGTGTGTGTGTGTGTGTGTGTGTGTGTGTGTGTGTGTGTGTGTGTGTGTGTGTGTGTGTGTGTGTGTGTGTGTGTGTGTGTGTGTGTGTGTGTGTGTGTGTGTGTGTGTGTGTGTGTGTGTGTGTGTGTGTGTGTGTGTGTGTGTGTGTGTGTGTGTGTGTGTGTGTGTGTGTGTGTGTGTGTGTGTGTGTGTGTGTGTGTGTCTTGGAGTCCATCTGAAATAAGGGATTGGCATTTTTTTAGCACGGCCGACAAAGAGGCCAACACAATATTTCCTTCAGATGTTATATTCGAGCTTTCAACACTTCTACATCCAGTTTATTCTGTATATCCCTGCTAGAGGACGAACAAAGAGTTGCATGGTAGTGATGAGGGAAATAAAACATGCTGAAGATTAGGGTTTGGCAGTAGTATAAACCATGACCAGAAATCCTGCACAATTTTAAAAAAACCTAATAATGGAAGTGTTGAATGGAGAGGGAATGACGGAGTGGCATTTAATCTGCCTCGAGAGCTATTTTATTCACACAGAAGCACAGCAGATCCATTGCATGTGCGGTTTTAAAAAGCTACCTGCTTCCTCAAGTCCAAACCCAGCTGTTCAAACAAACGCTTTACATACAGTCTATTGTATTTTATATTTGAAAGGTTTCACGGCACAAAAGACCCATTCACTGGATTGTATGGCAGGGTTTTTCTTCACCAATGATCAATTCAAATGTATCACAATTCTTCTATGAACTCATAAAGAGTGCAGGTCTATTTCTCATAAGTCAAACAAGGGTCGTTACAATCCCAGCTGCTTTATTTTTAATTTTCTCTAACATTTCATTCATTTAGAGAAAAGATGGCAAACAGCTTTTGCTAACTACCTCCAAATGCCAGGCTGCTTGATTAAAGAGAGGAATCTGTTGGAAAATGAAATTGCCACCCCAGACCCGCTTATTGATAGATGGAGTGCAACAGCACGGTCTGCGCCTTTTTACATAAAGATGGAAGAGGGTGATAAAGGGTCTGTGTAGCACGCAGGCCGTGATTGATTTGCCCACAGAGGAGTGCAGGGAAGCCACCCAGTAATTCAATTAATCTTAACCTGAACACTAGTAATTGCTACTGTAACTAGGTCTGACTGTACATTAGACAGGAGGGAGATGGCTGTCAGAGGAACATGTCCTGCTAATAGAAGCAGGAAGGAACATCCTCGAATTCTCTGGAGTTGCACAAAAAGGGTTCCTTCTTTCACTAGTATCCTTTCTCCCAAAGATGAGGATTTGCATGTTAATGAGAGGAGCAGGGGAACAGATTTCCTCAGTTATGAACCAGTAAGGAGGAAGTGAGAGTTGAATCATGGAAGGGAAATTATGGATTCAAAATCTTGGAAAAGCTTTTCACTGCTGTTAAGAAGACACATTCTCGCAAAGGTAGTCTCCATAAAGATAAAAAGGGTAAAATGACAACTTTTGGGAGGGGATTATGTGTTATTTCTTTCTTCTCCATTAGATTTTGTATATTGAAGAAGCAAGATAAAACATGTCAATAATACATGAGACAGGCCAGCTGTTTCCCACTGATTCCAGCCTAATGCTAAGCTAAGAGAACTGTATACTGTGTAGCTTTATTTTTGTATTTCAGGACATGGAATGGTTATAAACTTACTCCTGGTAAGACAGCAAATATGCAAAGCTTTTAAGGTTTAAACTTGTACATAATTGATGCTAAACTGGGGCTGAAAGCCACATTTCCAAATTTGCATCTTCACATTGTGCCCTTCTGCACCGCTTTTCACCACACAGACACGGGTGGAGTCTTTATTGGCTTAAATGAACAACCCAGGTCATTGTTTTCTGTTACTTTGTTTCCAGCACCTATTGAACTCTCCAACAAATGATTTTGTGATTTTCAGAAATCCTTTGAACCCACCCTGGGATATTGATCCTATTGTTTCCTGCAATAGCACAACAGTGGTTTGAAGGTGTTAACTCCAAACACACAGGAAGACAAGTTTCTTTATGGGCAGGTTTTATGCATCCTCTGGCAACTGGACACCTCGAGAACAGAGAGTAAATCAGGTTTACAGTGAAATCTATTTTTCTTACCCTGGAATGTCCCATTCTTGAGCCGTAGCTATTTCTTCTCATGAGCTTGTGTCCTGCACCCCCCTGAACATCAGTTCCTGTCACTGATTCTGAGCCGGATCACAAAGCTCAGAATGAAATGCCAAAATGTATAAAAAAAACTGACCCCTTTATATCAATGTTTCCTTTTTGAGTTAGTGCAGTCAATTTTATTTACACAGCTGGCTAGTTGTGGGTCAACCATGGTCAGTTTGGTCTAAGGGTGTAACAACATTGCGGAGCCTGTGGGACTCGACGTGAGCCCAAAGTCATTTTAACCGCCAAACATGTGGTGGAGCTGCTGCTCATTATATCATTATGTTGTCAGGGCGATTGTTTATTCTGACGTCTTCCTCTCACACATCCTCCCCGACAGTCATATCATCAATAGGGGCAGGAAGCCAGGCACCAGCACGGTCAGATGTACAACATATAGCATTCAAAGTCCTCTCTAACAAGACGGTTGCATGTTCTTTATCCACTGCAGCTCCCACCGCCGCCTCCTCCAACACGCCCCCATCAATTATTAATCAAGCCAATTAGCAGGGCTGCATTATTCACCAGGAAGCTGTGATCACATCCATTAACTTCACTGCCTCATTGTGGCTCTCCCATGCGGCCCTAGCCCACAGTCCCCTACACGTTGTCTTCATTTTTGACCACCATGCTTTTTCCAGTTTCCAGCACATTTATGTAGTGCTGTACGCCCTTTTTTTTTTAGCTGATGCTCATTACATGTTAATGTATGTAAGTGTATTTTGCCATGTAGGGACTATTCAACAACTTCCTACCACACAAATGAGACAAAAGTTAAATAGAATCAATAGAAATAAAAACTTTGGGGAAATCTCAAACTTAAAGTAATATTCTTGAGTATTTTCTTCAAAATAAATGTCTGTTAAGTCACCTTTGATAAAGTAACACAATGGTGATTGAGCCTTTGGCCCAGTGTTAAAACCTTTTGCGTAATTTACATAGGTACAGCCAAATGAAACTGAGAACTGCAATATTGTAGCTTTATAAGGGGAAACATTATTAGACAAACAAAACTAATAGTGGAATGACTCAAATTAGTCTATAACTATTTATTTATGACAGAAGACAAAGAGCAAAACTAGATCTAAATCCGGCACAGTTACTTAACATTTAAATAAATCATACCCCTGTCAGTGTTTGTGAACAGGAAGTCATGTTTTTGCCGTCCTCCCACTATTTCCCACAGCTCTACGAACAGAGCTCTGGTCCCGATTGCTTGTCACTGGGATTTATGGAGCCTCCTATCTCTGAACAAAATCACTTCCTGTTTTCCCTGTGTTTACCGGACACACAGGCGGGCAGCCGCACATTTGATAAAAAGTGATTTATTTTCATTTGCTTATCTGCTTAATTGATGTCCCCCAGGCCTCCCTGACAGCCCTAATTTCATTACACAAACAATTTAGAGAAGTTTGATTAACACAAATGAGAGTTCAGGGCCCCCGACCGGTTTACATGTGGTTCCTACACATTAAGAGTCATGCTTTACTTCACACTGACCCTTTGCACCACAGTCATTAATAACCTGCCTACCGCAATGGACGGTAGCTAGCAAAATATTTTAATTATCACTCTATTAATCAATAAAATGTTGTTGCACCATTTTTCTTTGAGTAAGAAACTCACTCTTCTTGTGTGTTAATCATCATTCGGTAATATAACATATGTTTCACACCTAACTGAGCTTTAGTTCGCTGCAATGAGCCAATGTGTGGCTGATTTAAACCCCTTCCTTCAACTAGATTCTCATTATGGCCATTGAGACGCAACAGTATTGATTTTGTTGTTGAGGAGTCACCTCAAGCATTGATTTATGGCCCTTAGGAGACAACTGTGTGTAATTAGGCTCATATTGTCAAGGGTTCACCCCACTATCGCCTCGGCTGTAGTGGCTCATTGATGATTCTGTGCTTTGTTTGCTTGCTAATGGAGAGGCCTTAGCACACACACATATGCACCGGAATGCACACACACACACACACGCACACACACACACACACATCCATGCACAGACTCGGTGGCTGTCGTGGGCCGGACTGTTTCTGACATACCATTTATTACATCATAATATTTTCCACTCAGGCCAGCAGCGGCGGCAGGGAATATTCTCCTTCACCGCCCTGTTTTTTGCTCTTATGTTCCTTCTCTCTTTCTTGTATCCAACTGGCTTTTAAACAGAGCTTGCTGTGGCGAGGCGTAAATCCAGCAGGAGGGATTTCCCCCCCCACCCCCTCACCCACAAAGCTTTTACTTCTGGCAATCCAGGGACAGTACGCGTTTCTAGCTCTGCCCGATGAACTCTTGGATGCACATTATAGCAAAATGGCCCTTTTTTTAGAAGAGCTCTTTCAAATCTCTAGGTGCAAGTACAAACACTCAAGAAGACTTCAGAAACTTCTGTTTGCGCTCCACATCTCAAGGACTATGCTGGACAAATGCACCCACTGTACATTTCTCTGGTAGAAAATGTTTTACATTCAGGTTTTCACTGGAGGAAGAACTCATGCTCGTTGTTTGCAACACATTTTAATTTTGCCTCACCACCATTCATCTATAGGTTTACAGTTGCATTACAGTCCCGTAATGTAAATGCAAATGTGATTGAAATTGGTTCATAATGGCCTCAACTGTCATGAACATGAATGGCACTAATACGCATTTCGTTTTGGTTTGCTTCTTTTCTCCCTAAACGTGTTCCCTTGAATGATTGTGCACACCCAGCCCCTCCTCGTCACTGTCTCTACACTATTTATCTGTTTTTTTAATTGTGATTTGGCTGTATTTATTCACACCGCAGCCTCTATCTGTATGTGCGGCACATCTGTCATTCAAGCCTGGCAGAGTTTGACTCCATAACAGCGCAAATATCCAGCCATTATCTCTCCGCGGAGTACTCCCTCAATGTTAATGTGTTTTTAGGACAATTACATCAATGTGAAATATTGAAAAATAACCCACTGATTGATAACATGAATCATCAAGCCTGTGTCCCCTCCCCCCCTGAACACCTCATTTACCATCTTCGTGGCAACATGCCAGGGAACTGCCTACATGCCATCAAATACTCGCTAGAGATGGAGTTATGGCGCTGGCTTAGTAATCAGATGGGCTTTGGCGAGAATTAGAACATTCGTTATTGGACCGATACAAGCAAACGGCTGCATGGGCCATGCCTCTGTAATGCCGTACATAAATACAGTGCAGACCTGCTCGTAAAAGAATGAAGTGCAGCATCCCTCATGGAGATAACTGTTAATCTATAGCTGTTAAAGTGTTAGAGCATTTCAGTCAGTCTTCTCGCTCAGCTCCAAGGCTTTACATTTGGAGGTAAAGTATTAAACTGCAGCGTCGCTTCTGCAAAAGAACCAATTCAATCGGATATCATGGCGGGGGGAAAGTATCTGGCATTATCTTGCTCTACCTTCTTCTCTGACAGCCACTATGAGGGCTCAGCAATATAGTTGAAATCCTTCTCATGGTATTAATTCTGGCTAATGTATGCAAAATCACATTCAAACTGATGTTCCAAGAATTGTAATCTGTGTACAGGACCAGAATATTCACGCGTTGAACCAACATTTTGTAAAACGAGTGGTTAAATGTGGTTTCAGACCAGCCATATAACCAACACTTTTTAGATAAAATCAGGTCGTTAATCTTTGTCCTGTCACAGAGCCCGTCTCAATGTGATTCCTGTCTATTATGTCAAAATAAAAGCAAACTTCCATTCAAAAAAGCAATATATTGACAAATGTTCTAAGACACAGCTGTCTTAGAACATTTGGATAAAAATGTCATTTTCTGTCTCCGGTCTCAAACTCACTCTCAAGCTTTAGCTTAGCGCCTTTTTTAACAGGGAGAAAAAAGAAACCTCCACTACACTACACGCATTGTCCTAGCCTCGACAATGAGGCTCTGCCCTGTAATTACATTCTATTTCTAAAACCATCCATCTTTGCTCGCAGAGAGCTGACAGGCTAAAACATTAGCACGTTGTCAACGGCTCCTCAGACGCCGCATTTCTCCGTTACACTTCATATTATCTCGCTCCCTCAATCCGGCTACCCAGATGGGGTTACCTCCTTGCAGTCTGGGGAGGAAGAGGAGGTGTTTTCCTGCTGTGAGGGCCAGTTTAGCTCCGCCGATATGGGGCCTCCTGGCTTCTCACTGGGGGTCTGTTGAATTCTGGGTCACAGCCCAGCCCCAGGCAACTGCTGGCTCTGCTTTAGCCATTCGGTGCCGGTTTAGCCCCTGTGACATTGTGGGTCATTTTTCACTTTTTCTTTCAGCGACAACCTGTTCTCTGTCCACTCCACCTCACCGGCACTGCTTACAATCACCCGTGCAACTGGTGCTGATAGCATGCTGTTGTCACACACCTCGACATCACCTGTTCGTTATGAACGGCACTGCTGCCTCGACAGAAACAACCTGCAGCAAGTTCCATTTTCCCCAGGCTATTTATTTAATGGATAATGCAAGGGACGCAAAAATGGAAATCACGCATTCGACCATGTCTTTAACCCCTGATCCTTCCATCCCGCCTTTCCCTGAACTGCATTCATTCTCATCCACAGTGAGCATAAATCATTTTGGTAACTTGTTATTACCAAGCTCATTATTAATTCTCCAGGAAGCAAAAAAAAAATCCTATCAAATATTTAAAGCTCCTACGTGTGAGTACAGGAACATAATCTTCATCTGCCTCCATCTCCCTGGCCCTACAATCTAGGGAAAAAAAAAAAAAATTGAGCCAACACGTTTGTAATGAGTTTACGTCAAAAGAAGCGATAAGAGGGAGCATTCATACATGCTAATCTCTGCCCCTCTCTACTTCTTCCGCGGTGGCAAGGCGACGCGGCAAACGTGCGAGCTCACTGGTGTGCTCTGCCGTGTCTTGGCACCCAGATGAGGAAAGCGATGCGATGGTGCCAGGCGCTTTGTCTTCTGAGCCTGGGAGTAAAAGGATGGAGGGAGCAAGGAGGAGGGGGAAAATAAAATGTGAAAAAGGCGGTAGACAGAGAGGAAGAGAGCATGGAGACAGTGTAATCACTTTTACACTCCCCGATACTGCTGTCCGCCTGACGCTTCACTCTTATCCCCAGCCCCCTCTCCCAATATCTCACACTGTCTATGTGCCTTTCTCTGCTGTCCCTTTTTACTCAGCCTAAGCAGAAACTTGAGCTCTCTGGTTTTGTATGTATTGAATACGTGCAGCAGTGTTTTTGCTATCTTGTTAACTATTTGTTCAGCTAGGTAAGCTTACACTCCTGACTTCTTGTGCTCCTAAAACTGGTTAACTGTCAAATATTTGGCTTTCATTATGTCACAGCTATCAGATTACACATGGAAATGATGTTTTACTGCCTCTTGCCCTCTGCCGCTTATAGGTCCTGAGACAAAGTACAAACTGTAATGCAATTCAACATGATGGCAGCTGAAACGGACACCGCTGCGAGGTAGTCTCAGAGTAAAATACAATGATGTTCTGAGTTCACAGCGAGGAAATCTGCCAAGCCCGTCTGTTGGCTGAGATACTACCTGACTAATTTTGGCTTCGCTATATGCTCATATTTGTACAGGACAATGACTCCCTTTCAGAAGTTGTTCTATTTTAGAAAATCCCAGGCGGTTTACATTCAGAGCTTTCAGATGTTCGCCAACAAGACTCTCAACCTGTCAAGTTCTCACTTTAATTGTGCGTGTAGTACAGTACAGCATGATTTTGAGTCCACTGTTTTAAATAAATACATTCATATGCTTACCTGTGCTGCCGATATGAGATGGAAATATTAAAGTATAATGAAGATTTCAGTTTTGAGGATGACATCATTTACACAAGCTTTCAGTCTTTTGGAGATATGCAAACACACAAAGTATAATCTTTTTAGCTCTTTTTTCTCACTATGAATTACAACCAAATATCTATTTTTTGCAGATTGTTTTTACATGTTTTTATTTTAAAAAAGCTAATATTTGCTGCCTACCTTAATTTTAAAGGTACACAACAGGGGGAAAGTCTTTAGTCCTGATCCCATTTTGGTCCCCATGACACTTATTTTATTTTTACAGGAGCTCCCCACTGGATGCTAGTTGACCGTTCTGGTGAAACGCAAGCCATAGCAAGTCCTACTGCTATGGCTCTTACAGTATAATGGAAAACAGATGCAGCAGAAAACCTTTGAGGATTTAAACTGGCTCCGAATTTAAAATAAGCTGTGATTTATCATTGCCCCCACTGTCTCTCGGTATTAATAGCAGCATAGGTTAGTGGAGCAGCAGAATTATACAGGTTTTAATTTAAGATGATAACAATCATGTCTCAGCATGATTAATACTGTCTTAAATAGCATTTTCTAGGTGTGGCCATATTTAAAAAAACACTTCTACCTTTTACAGTGTTCCCAAAAAAAGACCAAATGCGTGTTGTACGACAAGGCATGCTCTTCAGTTTACTCATGTTTCCTTGTGCGGAAAATTAAACCTTTATCTCTGATTTAACAAGACTGGGTTTAATAAGCCGCCTATCTGAATACATATTAGATCATACAGGAAGAGCCAAGGGATAGAGCAAAGCTGAAACAACACAGTGATCGAAAAAACACCACCATGTTCTCATGGGGTTGTTCAGTGATTGAAGATCCTAACAAATCTTTAAGGGAAAGATGAAAGTGCAGCACACAGAAGTACATAAAAGGCTAAGCAGTTGGAAGTTTTCACCCCAATAAAAAGAGAAAATGTCAAAGTGTTTGTTGGTGAAATCAATATCACCACACTGCGCTAAGGAAATGTTCAAGAATACTCATGCCAGTGTCTGGCAGTCTACAATGAGAGGAGGGGGGGAGGGATCGTCTTTTTGCCAGGCCATCATTTTATTTTGGTGAAAGGATCTGAATTAGGCTTTAGCTATCGGACTTTAGCCGTAATATTTTTAAATCGCAAGCTTTTCCGCCTTTTTTCTGAGCTCTAATATTTGAGTTGCTTTTTCTCTCAGCGACAAAAGCAGCAGAGGCACACTGGCGGGATCTGTGCCAGCAGAAAAGTGGCTCATAACAGATATCTTTTTAACAACAGTCTATATGGCATATCCAGCAGAATGAAATGTTTATGTTGAATGTTTCAGCAGCTTGGAAATCACCATGGTAATGGTCCCAAAGACAAAAGCCCTAGCCCTTTTGTCATGGGTAATTATCGCAGAGCAGTCCTCTCAAATCCTTCCATTTGGCTCTGAACAAATTAACATTTAATTTTGCTCTCATGCATTTGACACTGGGTTTTTACATTTTTAATTTTATTGTATTCAAATCAGACTTGAATGTAGAGTTTAAAGACCCATTGAAATCATTTCCGTTTGAGGCAAGTGGTTCTTTTTTCTTCCAGATTATTTCAATTGCTATTAACTATAGAGTAAAGATTAGTAGGGCTATAGAAAAAGACCACTTGAAATGTCCTAATTAAACTACCTTTAGCATATTAGCGAACAATCAGGAAACACAATGCCTTGAAAATTACCTTTGGTATTAAGTTAAGGTGTCTTATCACCAAAAGCTGTTGAGAACCTAAAAACTGACTTGGCAGAAATAAACAATGGCACTGAGCTGTTGCCAAGGCCGATCCCACTGAAGTGTCATCTCCACTTGCTCCGTCTGAAATTCCATGTAACTCTGAAGTGGGTCAGAGAAATATGAAAAAGTAATGCAGGCGCTGTGTCTGTGAACTCAGAGATACATACACCCCATGTGATGAGATCGGATATGGAGCTACTGTTTGGGTTAAAATGAGTGGTTGTAAAAAAATTGGTTTCATAGTCATGAATCACCAAATTCAAAATATAGCCTCATCTCTGTTGGCTCGCTTTCAGTTCATGTGGGTTTCTAACTCTCCGGGCAATAATCAGTTTAGCGTCACCGTGAATTCGGACACAGGCTCAATGTATTTTACACCTGCCATTGGATTGCCATGTAATTGCACCAATCCACGTGGAAATCCAGGTGTGAATACACCAAGGAAGCATTGGGAATAGATTAAAATTGAATTGCTCTAACCACCTGGGGTGCTGCAAAAAATAGAAATATTTCCTTAAGCCACATCTGTATTTTTATACTTCACTCAAATCACTGTATCACTAACAATGTTACAGATAATTGAGAGGAAATAAACATCCTCAGGTTATAGCAGACCTATATAGACCATAGAATAAATGGTTTAAAATTATTATTAGATCTGGCAGGCATTTGTACGTAGGGCAACCGTAGTTTTTAAGCCACAGTAACAATTTGGCTTTAAAGACGACAATGTCAGTTGCTCTGGTCGCTCTGTCCTCTGCTAAAGACTGAAATATCTCAAAATTCCATTGGATGGCTTTCAATTACATTTTCTACAGATTTGCATTGTCCCCAGAGGATAAACCATATGATTTTGGTCATCACCTTATTTCATCTAACTCTTGCATGAGTGACATTGATGTTTTTTGAAGGGGAATCTCTCAACGACTATTCGATGCATTGAAGTGACATTTGCTACAGATGTTCATAGTCCCCAGAGGATACGTTGCAATTACAGTGGTGATTAATCAACGCTTTATCTTGCATTATGAAAGCACATTTTAAATTGTTCGTTACTTTTGTCCATGTAAAAATACAATGGTCAGGGCAAACAGAGGGTAAACATCTTGTCAGAATGATGCTTTAAAACGTTTTTAAAATAATAAAATCTCATATAGAATGCCAGTCGTATATGGGATATTTCTGTCTGTCTGTTTTCTGTCTTCGTCTTATTCTATTTTAGTACCCTCTGCCTCTCTGCTCCTCATCACTCTCACCCATCTCGCCCTTTCCACTCCACACCTCGCCCCCTTGTCCTCTCTGCTGATACGCAGTCTGGATCTGAAAGTGAGCCTCCTTTCCTTAATGTCTGAAAGGCCTCAGTTGGCTCGAATGCTTCCTGAAGCCCCCCTCAGTCACTCTTCCACCATAGTTAGAGGGGGTGAATAATTCACAAGCACGTTGCCATAAAGATAAAGCTTCTTTTTCCACCCTTACGCAATAAACCGGGGACTTCCACTCAGCACCAAGGAAGAAAGAAGTATTCTGTTAAAAACACTGCTGATAAATTTATAAGAACATACTGCAAAGCTAACTCTATAAATGTTTTACCAAAGCGCATAATGGTAGTTGTATGGAAAGGAAAAAAAGGGAGGAATAACGTAACACTCAGGCGAGTGTCCAGCAAGGAGATTTATTTATACAAGAGAAAAAATAATGTTTACTACAATATTCTTGTACACCATTTATAATCGAGTATCAAATTGCACATGTCTTTTTTCTTTCCAGACATTATTTATAAGATCTCTAATCTTTGAGTGTATATGGAAAAAAGAAAGAAATTAACAAGTGTAGCCAGACATTTCCACAGAGATAAATTGTTTTTTCAAGTGTGTTTTGAATGTTTTAATTCATCAGATAAAAGCTAAAATGACTTAATCTAAAGACACATTTCCAGTGTTCCAACCTTTTTCTAATCTACTTTCATGTTGTAGATTAACTTTACTTTATTGTTTTCCCACATTTGAGCTTAGAGAGGACTGCACATTTGATCCTCCTTAAAGTTTCCTACTTGTCTTCCAATATCACTTGGAAGTGGTTTAACAAAGTTGTTCTTTTAATGAAACTGAGGTTTAACTTTAAACAAGTTTTCCATTTTCACTCTAATTTCCTGCCAGACACAAGCACCACAAGCTTCTGAAACATATTCACATCCTTTTCTAATTTGAAACGCACCCAATCAGCAATCAGCAATCTGACAATGAATTTCCTGTTATTTTAAAACTGACATTTTCTAAGTTTTTCATCCGCAGTGACAGTGTTATCTTATGTGTCCCTTGTGTTGCGCAGGGTTACTTTCCTTTCCTACTTACTCTTTATCAAAACCATGTCATTTCCCAGAGGAAAACGGCAGACCCTGTCTTCCCATGTTGTTTTCCGAGAAGACAGAACTATCTTATCTCGTAATTGTACCTCTCAAAATTGCTTCCTACCCCCTACAGTTCCCATGTACCACCCTGATTTCCCTCTTTACTTAAAGAGCCCACCTTGGATAATTTCTACTTAACTCAAAGTGCAAATTGCTTAAAAACTTTTCTTTGCTTCATTTATGAAAATAACTAGTTCTTAACGAAGCATAACTCAAGGTTTTTTTGGAGCAAATGTCCCTATATGACCTATTCAACTTTGTTGGTTGCTTCACTTTAGAGCTACTTATGATTTGGCAGTAAATTATGGGAAGAAATCCTTAACCTCAAATCAGTTTGGTTCAGGATTTTGTGATTATTTGCCTTACGAATTGAACTTTTTGGGATTATTTAGATTTTTTTAATGACAGATTTAACCTCATGATGACCACGTTGCGCATAGTAAGTAAGTAAATAAATTAGCTCGGAATCTATTGGTATGAAGGAAATATAGCTCTCATATACCAACGGCCACCAAGAGAAAATCCTGCACACTGTTCGCCCCTTATTTAATTTAATTTTTAACCATCCTGACAACAGAAAAGTCAAGATACTCAATTGTGCAATGGAAGCTGTGTGATACAGACAGCAGTAATCCTGTGTAGCCATGTTGGAGGAGTTCTTAACTGTCCGGGATGGGGTAGGATTTAGACCCATAAAGTGCAGGTGTGCGGTCAAAGGTGACACAATGCATGAGGATTCAGTGGAGGGGGAAAAAAGGTCAGTTTGGCTGATCCTGGAGGACTGAGACTGTCCAGGTCATAAACCGGGCGATTATCCTGACCGGCGCTGTCTGCTGCTGGGAAGCTCACACCTGTAATCCCTGAATTATAAATAGGTTGATCCCTCTGCATCCAGCCTCAGCTGAGGATGAAGCCATTGCACAGCCCATATTTAAACAATGTAATTAATGCCAAGGGAACATGTCATTTTGGCATTTAGTAGTGTTTCCATAGGAATCCCAGAGTAGTTTGCAGAGGCTGTTACATCCCATGCATATGTTTCCTTTTTGCTGTAATGTTTGGCGGCGCTGTCTGGCAGAGCAGTAAAGCTCGGAGCTCAGAGGAGTGGGCTTTCACCTCACCGCACAGCAGCCATTACTCTAAATCACCCCTCCCTTCTTCCTCCTCTCTGACCTCCGCTAGCATCCACTGACCTGGAAAATATCGTGTGAGTCCAAGCCACCGGGAGCGGCGCTGGCCTTTGCTTCGCCTGCAAACAGCAGAAATATTGAGCCAATTACAAGATTATTATCTGGTGGCAGTGGCAGGGGAACACTGTGGGAGTGTAGTTATGCCTGCCAGGGCTCCCTGCTGGACAAGGAAAAATGAATCAAAGGCGTGTGGGCTGGATGTGGGGGGGTGGGAGGGAGAACTGGACAGCTCTCAGGCCCATTTGCTTCTATGTCTTTACAACTCCTGTCAATTGACAGACATTGGCAAAGCTCCAATCCGCCTTTCTAAAAGGATAACACAGAGAAATGGCCCATTCAGAGCTGATCATTTGTTAGTTGTATTCTTCTTTCTAATTCATATGTCATGTTGTCATGTTATGTGTACAGTAAATAAGACATTTTGTGGCATTTATATAACAAGCAGACATGAGTCACAGCCTGTATACGAGGACAGAGTTGAGTTAGATTGTGAGTAAAAGGCATTCAGTAGGGAAACGAAAGCATTGATGCGTCAGGCCCGTTACTTAAAAGCGGTTACTTTTATAAAGCCTACAAAGGGGGAACGGAGGGATGTTACTGTGTACATTGGATTATATGTTTTAAGTAGGGAAAAGAGCTGCCTGATCGAGTCCTGCAATCGTTCCCCAGCTAGTTAGTTCCATATGAGAGAAATGACGTCATTAACATGAAGTGTGTTCTGTCCTGTACCCAAGCTGTTTGTTATGTACTGAAAGTCTTAGTCATTCTAAAGACTTTTTTCTTGCTTCTCTTTACTTTTTAAATGCGTGCCAAACCAGTGAATTTGATTTAAAGGAAGGCCAGGGTCCGTGCGCAGTGTTTCTTTTCTCGTGTCTCGTTTCATGAGTGGATCCCGCTGCCCGTGTTTCACGCACCAGTGTGCTCAGGGAGTCGTATTCTAGCAACATGATGAAGACATCAAAGCAGAGTCTGGAACTGCAGTAAATATCCAGCTCTTGGATGGTTTGTCATCTGTTACATCACCTTCCCTGCCAATAAAGTTTCATTAGAAAGCACTGCATGCTTCTGCTGCAGAATGGAAAGAAATACCACAGTACACTTCACTGACTGTAAAAGTGCAAATTGTGTTAAGGATTCTTTACTCCTAAAAACATTGTTGTACATTTTCCCTATAAATGTCCATGTGCAATATGATTCGTCTGGAAAAAATGCAAAAACATTAAATGTTTCCAATCAAATTTGAGGATTTGCTTTAAAAGTCAAAAATCCTAAAACCAGATCAAAAGAGAGCTCCGACAACGAAACTGAAACTCCTAGTCAATACAATGGGACAAGGTAAAGCTTTGTAACCAAGATGACTTCTAATTGGCTTCTGTTTTTTGTTTAATGTTGTTGTAAATGTTATATCTTTGGGGTTTTTCGTCTTTCGGTTGGACCAAAAATGAACAATTCAATTATGTCACTTTTGGCTCTCAGAACTTATGGTTGGATGAAATTGTTGGGGCTTTTTATCGTGAGTTAAACAAAGTTATAGAAGCTAAATTGGTGGTATGCTCATCTAAACAATAAATGGTGGATAAATATATCATATATTCATATATTATGAATGTTTATATTTCATTTACCTAAAAAAAAAGGCTTAATAGTGTTTCATAAAACTGCACTTGACTGAGCTTAAAACCACAATTCCAAGTAAACGGTTTCCCAGAGAGCTTGAACTTTGCTATGGCTGGTTCCACGAGTGAAAAACAATCTGCCTTCGATTTGGATCTGCTCCAAAATCTAATAAGTTCATCCTTGGCCCTTACTACACCCTTCAACAAAACGCGAGCCACTAGTTTTCCAGTTCTGACAAACAAATCACCAACCAACAAGCAAAGCAGAAAATATTGAGTGCTTTACGACGCATGACCATCCTTGGCCCAACAAACATGGCTGTCTTCATGTTGCACACCATACCACATACCTCACTGACCCTGAAAATCCCTTCAGAGTGCCCTCGCTCTGACACACCAACGCTGTGAGTGCCGACCACAGAACAAGCTAGATGCACGCTATCAAATATGGATGCTTTCTTTAGTACGGGTTCATTTCTTTTTTATAAAACAATAATATTCTCTTTTGCACGTAGAGTTTCCGGTACTATAAGGGATTTTTCAGAAGTGTAGCATCTCCCAGTCAGCATGTTGTCAATATTGTCAGGATGAAGCTCTACAAGCGTCCTAATTTGTTAAAGTCAGCTTACCAACCATTGTAGTCCCAGGTGGGGTTTGTCTTATAGCACCATTATAACAGCCTCACTCTGTTTGTTTGTGCAACGAGGCAGAGCTGATGTGAGAGGAAAGAAGCCTTGTCCACGTTGCTCTTAAGACAACTGAGCTTGTAGATACTGTGAGGACTCTGGAGGTCAGGTGATGGTCAATGTTCGAGACATCAGTGCACCCCTGCTGCCGCTCTTCTTCCTATCGACCGCTTCCTGCATGTCCCTCTTGTGCTGACCCCGTGATCTGTCCCTAACAGAGAAGATCCACTCAACACGGATGAGTTTTGACATTGGCTTGAAGGTATTGACTTATGGCTTTTAGATCTGTTTCACCTCATACGCTGAGCAGCTGTTTTAAAGCCTGGAACAACCGCAAGGAAAACTGTCAAACACACACTTGTGCTGTCACCTCAGTAAACTAGACTCGTCAGCAGTTTCGGGAATATTCCTCACAAATAGTTTTAGCTTCATGGTCAGCAGTAACTTGGAATCACCAATTTAATTTTGTTCCATATGTGTCCAAAAAATATACTGATTTTAGTTTTTGTATCATACATCCGTTCCTTGTGTTGGCTGAAGAGGTAAAGATAATGTCCTCGGCAGCTGAACAACACTATACTGTAGTTTCAGGCAATTGCCTAAAATCACATTTACGCTCAAGTGACAAAGAGCTTTAGCAGATGTAGGATTTATCTTGGCGTCTTAGAGGAAAAGGTGTGAGTCTGTTTAATGTCATTGTTAATATTATATCCTAAGGAAGCATAAGGTTAATTGTATTATATATACGGGACAGAGTATGACTTCTTTTACCAATAACAGAAGTCATTCCCTGATATTTATCACTTTTTACTGATCCTTACCAAACGTTGCAATGTAAGATCAGGGCATTTTGAACTATGCATTTTGTCCCTTATTTTTAAAGAACTTGTTGGAGAAAAGTCTTTGACAACACCAACCATATCCTTCATGACAGCTGACATCTTTTGAAAATGCGCTTTGTTTGTGTAGAGCTTGTCCTTAGCAAAGATCTCTGTGCCCTCTGTCTCATTTTGTTGTGTATGTTAAACGGAGCATGATTGTTACCAGCCTCTTTCTGCAAGATGGAAAAACAGTAGCTCATCACAACAGAAAAAGACACTGCAGTACAAAGACGCTGCACTTTGATCACACATGGTACTTGCAACGGTATGTTCCTGTAAACAACCGACTTAAGTGTTGAGGACTCTTCAGTTATGTCGGATGACCTTCTTCCTTTAAGGTCTCAGTGGTGCTGTCACGGGTGGCAAACTGCGTGCACCCTGGGAGTTGCCCGGGTCACTCTGCCAGCACCAGTCCTCGCTTATAGGAGCACCAGCCGAGCAGATAAATAATTAACAACTGCATTCTGTACTTTCGTGAATTTTAAAGCTGTATTCTGCAGAGGCTCTAAATGGCAGAGGGAGGGCGTGTTAATCATTCATGGACTGCTTTTACCCGCTTTGCTTAAGGTTGCTGTCCTGAAGGCAGCTGGGCAGAAGGAAAGTGGAGAAAAGGGAGAAAGAGAAGAAGGATGGCGTAGACAAATAGATTAGCTTCCTTCTCATCTTTTTGGGGAGTTTGGGGTGAAAAGGACTCAAGCTCACATTAGGAAATTCTGCCCAAAAAAAATGAATCTCGGGTTATGTTGGTTGAATTTTATTGGTGTAAATATTTGATGTGGGACTTATTTTCATTGAGCTTTAGTATACTTATATTTTTATTTGAATGTGTTTACCCTTTGTCCTGGGTATAACACCAACAACAGAGCAAATCCCTGAATTACATTTCAAATAAACCATTGGGACATTTCTTACAATCCACCGAGGGGGAACTTTAATATTAAAACACGTGTTTCTGATGTTTTCCACCATTTGTTGCGAACAGTGAAAGACAAGAAGGTGATCAGTTATGCTGGAGGGGCCTTTCAGCTCAAATATCAATATTTAATAAGCAGCACTAACCTAGTACAGGCATAGGGATCGACATTTTTCTTTTCGCGCCATATGAGCATCAACAATACCCCCTTTCAAATGCACCGGGGGGAATCCCCTTCTTGATTTCATAACCCCTCAGGCTACATTAAGGAACACTGGAGGTAGCATCTGCACACTATCACCAGGAGAATGTATTTTACGTCCTGTACACGGTGCTGCACCAAAAACTGCAAATCAACCTGCGGTCACACCTCTTGGCAGCTAATTGAGCACGGAGAAAAAGACACCTGATCGAGATCAAATAAATAAACTCCTGCAGCTGGACTGTTTCCACTGTTATTCTGGATTGATTGGATTCTAGGTTTTTGATGACTCTGCCCGAGTTCTTCCATTTGCAATGTTTATAGTAGTAAAGAGCGGTGGTACAACTGTGACAGTCGCTCAGTGTGATTCAGTCAAGTCAAATAAATATCTCACTTCCTGTTTCCATTTTCCTTTTCCCAGGGAGCTGATGCCCAAGACTTTAGAGGGCCAGATCACCATGGAGAAAACCCCCAGCTACTTTGTGACCAGAGAGGCGCCGGCCAGGATATCCGCCATGTCCCGGGACACCAAGCTGATCGTGGTGGTGAGGGACCCTGTAACCCGGGCTATCTCGGACTACACACAGACTCTGTCCAAGAAGCCGGACATTCCCTCTTTCGAGAGCCTCACCTTCAAAAACATGACTACGGGGCTCATCGATACCTCGTGGAGCGCCATCCAGATCGGCATCTACGCCAAGCACCTGGACAACTGGCTGCAGTACTTCCCCATGGAGCAGATCCTGTTTGTGAGCGGCGAGCGCCTGATCAGCGACCCGGCCGGAGAGCTGGGCCGCGTGCAGGACTTCCTGGGGCTCAAGAGGATCATCACTGACAAACACTTTTACTTCAACCAGACCAAGGGTTTCCCGTGCCTCAAAAAGGCCGAGGGCAGCAGCAAACCCCACTGCCTAGGCAAAACCAAAGGGCGGACCCACCCCAACATTGACCCTGAGGTGGTGCAGAGGCTACGGGACTTCTACAGGCCCTTCAACATGAAGTTCTACCAGATGACAGGGCGCTTTTTTGGCTGGGATGACTGAATGTGTTTTTTCTCTGAAGGTTGGAGTATTCAGGAGCACTCAATGTGGGTTGTATAAGAGAATGCATTTGTAATATTTCAAGAAGAAGTCATAAACATGGCTAACAATTCACAAAGTATATCATTATAAATGTTTGTTTTTTAGGGAATAACTCAACCCTCTGTTATACAAATGATGTTTTTGCAAGCACATATATTTTTACAGTATTTATGGAGAGCAAAGCTAAAATATCCACATCTAATTATCACCTTCAGGATGTTATATTCTCAAAACATAACCTTTTTTATTTTACAACATAGCTCTTATAATATATACGTGTATGTAATAAATACATATAATATATTTGAGAATATAATAACCAGTTGGAATTGGATTATTCTTAACACTCATTAAAAAAAATTGCCATCTTATCTTATCCTCAAAGTATTATTAAAAAAAATCTACAAATATTATGACTTTATTCTCGGAATATTTTTACCCTAAAAGTGTTCCTATACTCCGTCCTCAGCTTTAACTCTAAGCAATATGTGGCTGTTACAGGAGAGAAATAAGCCCAATTTCCCTCCGTGGCTCCCCAGATATGCAATATTTCACTGTTACATTTTTCATCTACAAAGCTGCCTCTAATCCACAATCATGGAGATATTTGTCTTGTATGAACATATTGAGTTGTTGAAGGATTTGCGTCATATCTCCCTGCACTATCTGACGTTGTTTTGCCAGTGTGAAGTCCTTGGCTGTGACTCGGAAATATTGTATGCAGTGCTTCTTTAAGAAGATGTGTGAAATCACAGAGTGTCCAGGGGCTTTTGATAAATGCCGTGTTTTAATGCCATATTTTAAACATACATAGCTGCTTTTCAAAAATGTAACATTTTTCTAGCAAAATAAGAATATGAAAAGATAAAAATATATGTATTTTTGAAATGTATTTATTCAAGAAGTACACAAGCAGTATGTACATGTTATAAATAACTCCTCAGTGATTATTTGCGCCATTATTATTATGCTACCCATGCCTTTTAAGAGTTTTCCTTGTTTTATACTAAAAACATGTTATCCTCATTTAAATTTCAGGTCATCCTGTTGAATATTTATTTACCATACAGTGTGGGAATGCTTGTCTCCACTTAACTTCCAGTGCCAGAGCTGCGAGCGTGTTATTTCAAGCATCCTCTCCCCACCTTCACTTAATGAAGTTACAGGCAAAGATAGCACTCGCTGTTATTCAAGCAGCAGTGAATCTGGTGGAGGGAAAAGAGCTCCTTCCAACACTGGGACTCAAATTTCCTCAACATGCCTCCTTGTGAATTGAATACACTTGATGTCACTGGCCTTCCTTGCCTTCAGGCGAAGTGTGTGTGGAAGTCGTTTAAAAAGCAGGCAGCATGAGAACAATGACCGAGTTGTGTTCCTAATTTCTGTCTACTTGTATTGTGAGCCACTTTCTGAAAGCAGATGTGCCTCTGAAGACACAACATGACTGTGTGTTTTGGTGTGAGCATCAGAAAATAACCTAATATAGATCTTGGGGGGGGGGGTGATATTACCAATCTAATTGTGCTGTGCTGACTGTTGTTTTCTTAAAGTTGTTAAGATTTTTAAGGCACTCTTGAATAAAAAATGTTATATGTAAAAAATGTCCACTGGCCTTTCTTATTTATCCTTATTTTCTTTTTTATTTGAATTTTAAAAAGATTATTGCTTTCTGGAAGCCTTATTTCAGGTATCCTGGCAGCTTTTTTGGGGGGGTGGGGTACAATGTCAAGTGGTAGTCTCAATATGTCTAATATGTGCATTTAAATAAGAGGAGAATGAATGCAATACATAAATACTTGTGCTGGGTTATTGAGCTTGTATGTTCTGATCCAAAACACAGAATCACTCTTTCTACGATCGACTGGACACATCGTGACAAATGAAAACATTTCCTGGACACATTTTTTCGTACATTGATGCTTTGAATAAAGTTTTAATTCAAACAAAATGGGAATTTTTCAGAATGTTGATAGAAAAGGCAAAGGTACTTTGTGCAATCATCAGGTTACCTGTTAGAAGTTAAGGCAACATAACTACATGGTTGGATGAAGGTAAAGATCATAGTTTTGTTTGAAATTGACTTCATAAGGTAAGGTAACTTTAGCTTAACACCATCCTTGTTGACAAAGCTTATAGTTAGAGCTGATTAGATTCAGCCCCTTGTTTTGCTGCTATAGGCTTAGACTGTCGGGGGACAACTTACTTCTTTCTTCACTCGCTCTGTACCGGTATACTCTCATGTTCCAAATAAACCAGCTTCCCTGAAATGTCTTTCTGGTGTCTGTCTACGCTGGGATCCAGAGTCGTGGACCCTGATTAGTGGATCCTGAGTCCTTGATCACAAGTTGTAGTTGGGCCTGTTGCTGTGGTCCTGCCTGATGCTCACCTTACTACCTGACATCCACCTAGATTCATCATCTTCTTTTTTATAAACACATGCATTGTCAAGCATTTGGACTAGATACTGTATGTTGTCTTTAATTTAAACACTAAATCTATTGCACGTCTGTCTGTCCTGGGAGAGGGACCCCTCCATTTTTCCAACATTGGGGGTTTCTTTGGAAGTTTCCCTTGTCCGATGTGAGGGTGTCATATTTACGTATTTGAGACACCAAAACCGATTGTCGGTTTTCATACTTCAGAATCTGACTTCCTCCTTTGCTCTGTTTCATAATTACTATTGCCACTAGAGGTGTGTGTCACCATTAAATTGTATCTGTGGTCAACCATGTGAAAGCATGATGATGTCACCTGAATCTTCTGGTAGGTACAGTAGGCCCCTTCTAACCCATCCAATTGGGTGATGACATCTGAAGAGGTGGTTGTGGTATAAACCGTTAGCTTTAGATAGCAAACACGCCTATCAACGTACAGAATAACTGTTTTCCTAATGTAATAGTGTACGTACAGGATATCAATCACAGCTTATGTCTGAAGCCACAAACTGTCAGTGTCTCTTTGTGTTATTTTCCATATACAGTATATGTCTATATTAACACAATTTCCCTTTTCTCCCATATCCCATCTTTCCTTCTCTCCTACTCGGCACCAATATGTTTTTATTTTCCGAAAGAATCTCTCGGCTTCTTCCCTCCCGCAGTCTTCTGACTGTTTTCAAAAACTGCACTGACAGGCCCTTAGTAGATGAACCACAATGAGGGGAGGGTACCTGTTGAAAGTCATCAAATCTCTGAAGCGTATTCATGCTGATGTTGTGACTTTAACAGTCTTGGGAGCCTAGTCAAAGGAAGGCTGATGTCCATTTGTTGACTCATCCAATTTGCTTGTTATTCCTTTTCTGAGTGGGTCAGCAGGGCCTCTATGGCGACGGTTCCTCACAGTAATAAACAGAGACAGTTTTCATCATCCTGCTCAAGTCTCTGAAGGGTAGCTAAGTATGAAAGAGAAAATGAAACGGCAACATCTGCTGCGAAACGGCACACAGACCACCACTGTCACACAGCATTCAGTTCAATATCAGTGGCAGGGACCCGGAGAGAACCCAAAGTCTGTCTATTGAAAAACAGCTGACCGCATGTGGTGTTTTTTTTTTAAGAGGGTGGGGCAAGCTGCTGCAGAAAGACAGGCATTTCTGGTAGCCTCGCAAATCCCTTTGATCCAGCTTTTTTCTTTCTTCTTATATTCCCCCTTCTTTTACTCATTCCATCAATATGGCATCAATCTACATCACAAACACACATGTATAGAACGCAGGAGCACCTGTGTGGAGTCACCTGTGCACAATTAGCTCGCACCTCCCACCCCTCTGTTTAAATTCCAACTAAGCCACCAAAACCTCCACTCATCCAGACCCCCTTTCTCCTTACACGCAACTCTGAGCCTGTTTTTGCACACACAGACATTACAGGAGCGTGGCAAAAGATGGGTGGGCTGTTCAATAACAAGCCGCCAGTGCTTTATAAAAACAAGCGCTAGGGTGTGTGTGTGTGTGTGTGTGTGTGTGTGTGTGTGTGCTTGCATGTGAAGTGCCAGGAGCATCATACAGGCCATGCAAAAGGATAAAGTGAGGGGATCAGAAGGGTTGCTTTGAAGAAGGAGGCAACATTCGTGCGCACCCACAGTATCGTGGCATCTTGCATTACTTATATAGATACATGCATAGGTGTCATTTATGCTGGGGATTCTGGGAACATCTCCCGATAACTCTTTGAAATGTCGGATTTTGTCCCTATTGCTTTTGTATTAAATGTATATAAATGTATCATTTGTATTTAAAAAAATACAATGTAAATATAGAATTCATTAATGTGCATTATCGTCAATTAAAACAATATCCCCCTTAGCTTACTTATTTACAAAAATGACCAAAAATGTTGCACATATTAATAACTTTAAAAAATGAAATGGTTAATGTTTTTTTCTAAGTTTTGGTAAATTTGCAATCTGAACAACTAGAAATAATTGAATCTCATAAAATATTTCTTTATTAATTTCTTTAATATCTTTTTAATACTTTGTCTTTTTGTAAATAATGTTGGTATCTATGGAGGAGGATTGGGGCCATTGCTTAAAAATGTAATAGACCGCTCATAAATCTACTGACCTCCTATGTCCCCACCAATTTTCAACACACAGTGACGCCCTTGAATGGCAGACAGGGCTGTAAACTGTGTCACATGCAGTACATATGGAGTTGACAGCACACACGAACTCGGTCGCCACCCATTCGTGCCCCGCGGAGGGACATGGAGGGGATCAGACCTCTGTTTTCTCTGGATCCAACAGAAGAAGCCCTTAATCCTTGGCCAAGTCTGAGCAAATATCTCCGGCAGGCACGCTCCACACACAGCTTTAATCAAAAAAAAAGGGTGGCGGGGGGGGGGTAAAACAAACTTGATTTGTTAAGTTTCTTTTATCTTTCATTGACTGGGAAAGATCTTAAAACGTCAAAGCAGAAGTGTTATCTGGTGAGCTCTAGCCAGATGTCAACAAGAAACCTCTGTCATACTCAGCCTCCAGGCCAATAAACTCATTTACATTAATCATCCAGTATAGCACCCCTCAACACTTTGATGCCTTAAACTGGTGGCAATAGGGAAAGAAAGACTTCTTCTGCAGCCAAGGTTTAGTTTCTATATTTCATTTTGGATCATTTTCTTCATTGTGACAGATCAGAGATTGTGGGCTGCAACCAATGTAGACACAGCAACAAATGTTTAGCTACGCTGCAGAGAAATTGTTGGTTTATGTTTAAAGACATTCCCATGAAAATGACCAATTGTTTGTTCGTGATGAAAAGGCATTTCACCAGTGGATTGCATGCTAGTAATAAAGCGAGAGCTGGCTCTTTGAACTGTCACTTCTGTGTCCTGAGTTTAGCAGATGACACACAAAATTAGCAATTAAGATTGTCTGGGAGCAGGACTCCTTCCAGACATGTGTGTTTTGACTTGGACGTTTTCACGCATCTCTCCTTAAGAGAACTTTCCTTCATTCAAACGAGCTGCTGCTTTTCAAAGGGTGATAATTGATCCCGACACATGAGTAAAGGTGTGTTCATGTTAAGCTCAAATTTTCCTTCTCCCGGATGAAAAGCAGGGTGACAGAACTCTAAACAAGACGGCCAGATCGTCTGAGGAGTTAAACCCAAGCGTTCCCAAGGGAGGAGAAGTTTGCCCTGTTAGTGGAAGGCTCTGTCAACGCTGCCACTCAGCACTGGAACCTTTTAGTCTCACAATCAGGCACAGATACTGGTATAGGGGTTATTTGGTTGTGTGTATGTGTTTGCACATGTACACAGCCCTTTTTCTGGTTCGATCCATTTATATCATGGATTACTTCGAAATAAAACGGAATACTGTGGCAGTATTAGCTGATTTGTTATCTTACTACTGACATATGTTTGTGTTAAATGTAAAATATGGAATTTTCTGCATCTTGTTTTAAACGATAACAAAATACTGAGTTTTGTGGTATCCTGAAGTACCAAAGAAAAGGAAGTTTGTCAATGCATTCAGCAAAGATGAATTTTTTTACCGGTAGAAAAATTATTCAAAGAAGTCCCATCCCGACTTTTTGGACAGGATGCAACCACAATTTTAAAAAGGAAAAAATATATACAACATAGGCGTTTTTCTATAAGCATTTGAATGTTTAAATGCTAAAATTCTACATATTATAACTTTTTAATTTGAAGCCAGAGCCTAGAGGAAAATGCTTAGCTTAGCTTAGCTTAATTTAAAGCTTGGCTTAGCTTAGCTGGCTGCACTGTTCTATTTCCCAGTGCAGTGTAGGAAGATTTCACGCTGATAGCAATACTTCGTAAATGATTTAATTATTAGCCAAATAGGAACTTGTACTGTTTCGTGAATTATATTGCATAGTTTGTATTGTCTTGTATTTAACTTGTCTAATGAGTATTCCACACAGTGTACATTAGCATTAAAAAAGTTATTTTCCGATAGTACAAACGAGCGACATAACCAGAGACATGATGGGCACAGCGTTGGGTAAAGAGTGCTAGTTGTTTTAGAGGTAAATTAGCCTGTGTGGCTGGAAACAAATACAAATAGCTCTGAATAAATCATCACACACTTATTCCCATTCACTGCACAGTCTCTGTTTGCCTTATGAATAAATGAGAACCCACCCCTGTTTACCTCCCACTCATTACAGACAGTGGCCCATCATGCTCAGAGGTCCCCCCCTTCCCACACACACACACACACACACACACACACACACACACACACACACACACACACACACACACACACACACACACACACACACACACACACACACACACACACACACACACACAGGCTGCATTATTGCATTATTGCAGAAAAACTCACTAACCTCTTCACACTTTCTGCTCTCATTCAGAAACCCCCCGCTGAAACTCAGACACATAAACTCAAACACTTCCAACAATGAACACACAGGAATATGCGTTTCATTATCTGTCAACCCGCATTCAAACTTAAACTATTTTTTTTTTTTCCCAGTGGGATTGTTTGTACAGAAACAACACAAAAGTCCAAACACCGATAGAGACACACTGAGGCAAAAAGCAGCTTGTTAATAATTGATGCTGTCAGAGTGCCACAGTGAGCGGAGGGACAGCATGCAAACACCACAGCAGAAAAAGTCAAGCCTCCGACAAGTAATTATTTATCACCCAGGGCTGTGGAGGCTAAGTGTTACTGGAGGGAGCCTTTGTGATGAACTCGCCTGGAGGAGAGTCTTTATGAGGTGTTACAGACAGATTCATTTTTACCTTTCAGACTGTATATTTTAGTGGGACTGGGTCATGGCACATGGGATTGATGAAAAAATGGAGATAGGAAATCCAAGATGTTGGTAGCAAGAGAAGAATATGTCCCTTTGGTCAACTGAATTCGATTTAGTCGGTTGATTTCTAACCTGTTTTGGGAGTTGGGTTGTTAAATCTAAGCACCATATGACATATAACCCTGTGTATGTTTATCTAGCATCACATCAACTAACTTGGGGGGTTTCTCCACTCCCTCACTTAAGTTAAGGTTAGTCTTGCTCTGACAAATGAGAGTGCCTTGAGGGTCATTGTGTGAAGTATGCATGGGCTCTGGCTGCTACAAACGGAGGCCCTAGCACTCATAAATATGACAGGTATGGCAGTTTGTTATTTTCTTTCCAAAGGTGTGTGTTGCCATAGAGTTTCAGGTGTAATCAGGTGATGGATTTCTTTCTGGGGACACAACGGTAATCAGCGAGCTTGTACGGAGGATCATTTACACGTGCTGTCGAGTGTTTCACCACACTCTGACTGCTGTAAGGGAAGTTTCAGTGTGATGTATCGCTGCCCACAATGTAGCCTGGCCTTTCAAAAACAGTCATAAACTTTGTGGACTTTCCTTAACATGGTGTTCTTTTCTCAACGTGTTTTGTGGTCTTGCTGCTACATGGTATTTAACCTTTATTTAACAAAGAAAACCCTAAGGGGATAGAAAATGGCTTTTGCAAATGTATCCCGACTGCGAATAAACATTGAGTTACAGACTGACAGTGACACATTTGGATCTAAATCATACGAAATTGCAAAAAGAGATTGAAAGGAAGGATTCTGGTCACAGAAGTAGTACGTTTAGTTTGGTTCTGCATTCCTACGTACTCAAGGTAATGGGGACTTTGATGTTGTATGAGTTCTCAAAGAGGGCAAGTAGTTGCCGCAGCCAACTCCATTGTTACAACAGCCAAAGTTTGGTTTGTTTCTTTGACTGTTTGTTAGAACAACTAAGAAAAATGAAAGCCTAATTAACATGAAATTTGGTGGACGGGTGTGTCATGGCCCAAAGAAGTACCCATTTCATTTTACAGTAGATCTCAATCCTGGTAAAGAAATCTGCCTTATTTTTCACTAATGGAAATGGCCTTGAAGGTCTGCCCTCTACCAGTACCTTTGCTGCTGCTGCCTTAAAAGGTGCTGGTGCGTCTCTTGGATTACCAAAGAAACCACACAGAGGAAAACAAGAGTCATAGTTTTAATGATTTCTTGAGTTCCCTGAATCATACATCACATAAGCCAGTTAATGACCACTATAGTTCTATCTAGCTGCAAACTTTGTGTATTAATCGTATCGTTTTCTCTTTTTCAAGTTGCAACCTTCTCTATTTGGCTACAAGCTAAGATTAGAAAAGGTTCTGCCTATTTAAACTTCAGCTCATCAGCATTGCCAGGCAGATGGCTAGCATGAACCTCCATGCCTTATGAATTTACTGGTGAGGCTCACCATTGGCAGGCCTAAAGAAATGCCTGCCAACGCCAGGTGTTATGTAGCAAGCCTTCTCCAGGCCAACAGTCAGAGTTAACTGTGAGAAAAAGTGCATCGAGTAGTGGGAGAAACTACACTAAAAGATTGTGAAACCCTAAACAAAAAGACAGCTTAAGCCCCCAAGTCTAAAACTCCATAACGTTGGCACCCACATGAGGCTGCATTAAGTTTCCACAGCAATTTGAATTCCCTGACAGAGAGCAATGTGTGCATGACTACGCTGTACAGTAAGGGTAAGAAAGGGATACCGTTGGCATTTGCATCTGTATCGGTGTGTGTATGCAGCATGTCTGTCAGGTAAGTGATCCAGGTGGATGGCAGCAGAGGGTCTCGGGTGTCCCGTTTCAGGCAGCAGCTGGTGAGCGAAGCCCGGCCGAGGTCACCCTCAGGGACCCTGCCCCCTCGTCACTTACTCCCCGACTCCCCTCCACACTAGGTCTGTCATCGTCATCTGATCTCAGCTCGGCATGCATCGGAACAGCAGTTCTGCAGCATGACAATGGAGCTCTTTTAATTATCAGGGACAGTGGCCACGCTCAAGTGATGACGGCTAAAATGTATTCACCCCAGTCAGGAGACGAGCAGTTCAGGCACTCAGGCATGTAGCTTCGGAGGTACGGTGATAATTGATCACATTGTAAAGGCTTGTACGCGATACAAAGGCCATGGTTGGTAGTGTTACTTTTAGCCCAGATTACCACAATGTCAAAGCTTCGTTTAGTGGGCATATTTTCTATGATGGATGAAATACATGCTAAGATGTAAGCAGAGGCCTTGTGAAAATGTAACTCAAATTATACCATTTACCTCATTTTAAGTTATATATAATCTATAGTAAGATTAATATCAATGTGTATCAACATAATTGGGGTCACATAGGTAAATTAAACTAAAACTCCTACAGTCCGAATGGCTCCTACTGTCCAAATGACCATATGGCATTTTTACAATTCTGATCATAGAGGTTAAACCAACAACATATATTGTGTTAATTAATTGTTTCCCCCTGCTTCCATTATTTATGCCAAGCCAGGCTTCACACACCCTGATTCCAGTTCCATATTTAACACAATGACTGGTTTCGATCTATTAATCTCACTCTGTAAAAGAAAGCAAACAGTTGCTACAGCTGATAGTGTTGGCGATGGGAAACACTAAAGAGTTGCTTGAACATTTGAGTAATACATTTCTACACTGCTCAGATCTCCTGGGATCTGCTGTGGTCTGTGTTTACTTAAACACTTTCTCTTGTCAGAAATACAGAGCTATTTGTCAGAGTGATAAACATGCAGAGGCTTCCTTCATCAGGGGCAGTCTGGTTAACTTGTCGCTCCATTGCCTTCTCACTACACCATTATTACTTATCATTTTTACAACCAAAGTGCCTGCCAAGAGGGCACAGTCACAACATGACTTCTTCAACCAAAAAGGGGGTTGTTATGTTAATGCTAGCACTAACAAGCAGCCGTGGCCCAAGATGCATGCCAGTTAGCCAGCTAGCTGAATCATTTGCAAGATAAAAACTATTGTCTCTTAACTAATTAGAAAACATTAATGTTTTTGTAAGGTTCTGACACCTTCAGGGTGCGTATTCTACCAACAGAATGCTTTATCCTAAATCACGTCACGATCGAAACACATTACAAGCTAATATTATCTTTTCCTGTGTTTCCATGGTGTGCCTTCCTCTTTGCACCATACACCATTTTTTAGGTTATTATACATTCACAAAAAAATGCTCAACTTTTCATTGAACGACACAAAGTGTCACCATTTGTCAATGAAACACTTGGCCCAGACAGCCAATTAAATCAAGCAAGAGGGTGGCTTTTTCACTTCTTCTTTCCTCTTTTGTTGCTGGTAACTAGACCAAAGGTAAATGAATAAAGAAGCTTGATGAAGACCCACTAGAATAACTTCCTGTAATGTTATTCTTCTCACCTCTGCAGTATTTATATTGTTTCGCAATGGCAAGTAAGTCCGCTTGAATCCATATTTTTGTGTGCTTTTGTGCATGCATCCCTGCTCCACAGTTGCTTCATTCAGTTTTGACCGATGTGCATCACCAAGGCCCATCCTGTAGCATCTCATCTTGGTGTGATTGTGACCAAAGGCAATAAAACAATGACATTGGTGGAAAGTTAAGCAGCAAAGCTAATGTGATAGCATTCATTATTTTGAACTTTTCAACTCTCTGTTCTCTCAAAAATCAACAGGGTCAGCTTTATGGTGAATAGCATATCAATGTCCAACTTGACTGTAGAGATTACTTAACACGTCTGAGCAAAGAAATGTGGTGATTCAATTGAAATGAATAGATTTTACACTTTAAATGTTAATTTGAACAAGCTGTAAGTCTGTTAAAGTTTGTGAGCCTCTGAATTGTTTGTGTTTTTATTCTATTCTTGTTTTCCTCTTCTCCCTTGGTCAGTTTATGTAACATAAAACACTGGGAACTGTTACATGCTGTCATGTTAATAAGCATTTTGTAGTTGCTAATAATGGGAATCAGGGTTAATTCGTTTGGCCTCATTTCCTTTACTGACAAATTTTCCACATTAAGATAACATAAAGACAGGATGACAAGGGCACATGACATAGTACAGTGTGTGTTATTATTATAGTTACAAAGGGTCAGGACTTGTGAGAAAATACGACTGGATAGACATTCTGTTGCTGCTGGTTCCTCAGCTCATGTCTGTGCATCCCAGAGTGAGAGGTTCAGGAGGATACTGTATGTGGGACAAATTAAACAGGCTTTATGCTCTGGGTTTTAAAGCATGGCCTCTTCAGCTCACCAAGGAAATTGAGTTTGTGACCGAAAAAATGCACTTTCCTCTTAACCCCCTGACCAGCCGTCACAGACACACAAACTTTCTCTTTGAAGGCTAAACAGGCAGAAACGAGGGAGGATTGGCTGTTCTGGGGAGTTATGGAAGCCCTGATCCTATTACCCGCCCCCCTGAAAAATGTGTCTGCAGGCCCCAGGAGCTTTTAACCTTTCGCTGCTCCACACTTTGATTCATGGGGGCGGCAGTGCACTCATGTGAGTGTTGCTTTTTCATCAATACTGTGCTGCCCCTCTGGAAAACGTGGAAAGGGTGCATTTTGGCCAAAAGGTACACTGTCAGGGATTCCCTCTATCGAGACAAAAGGGGGGTGACATTGAAACAGTAAATAAAAAGAAAGCCTGCTGTATGTCAACAACAGAAATAGGAAGCAATAGTCTGCACTGAGGCCTGCTGTGATCTAAAAGAAAGAAGTGATCAACTAAACAAAAGAAGCGAGACACTCAGGAGGAATACATTAATCAGCGCTACAGGCAACTTTGCTCCACAACGTTTACGCTAAAATGTCATTTGTTTTAATCAGTACGGTAGTGTAAACGCATTAAAGAGTCACATATTCATGAAGCGGGGATGACGGGCTGGGAGACAAACAGTCTTAGACAGAAACAATTCAGACGTCAGAGAGGGATTGTGTACATGCAGACAAACTCACAAACATGTTTTTTTGATAAGATCTCAAAATGGTTCATTTCACCCATGGTGTCTCAGGACATGCGAGAATAGGCGAGTGTTTCCAAACAAACATGTCTTGTCTCAAAAAGATGGCACAGAATAGCTGGAAATGAAGCGTATTTGACACATAGGACATTTCATTTGTCTGTATTTAATTCAAGTGTGTAAACTTAACAAAAAGGCATGGCATGGATTTATTTTCTCTACTTTTGGATGTGGATGCAGCATCACTGACTAATATGTGTAATACCTGCAAGCTGCTTCATTTCAAATAATACTATTGAGGAAACATGATTTGTGACGCTTAGCTATAAAACTCACCTTTCCACATGATTGAATGCAAAAAGCCATGACACCAAGAAGAGCTGACAGAATACATTTGGGGGATATTTCACAACAATCACACATTCGTTGGCATCTGCGATATCGACTTGTGTGGCGGTTCATAGCTTGCCATGCATCTCAGCTAACGTGTTGGCTCAAATACCACAGAAAAGCTCTGAAAACAGGCATTAAAGTAGGCTAAATCCCCCGAGTAGCTGTGTGCTTAGCATGGTCTCTGAAAGGTATCCAAGCGTTTATGTGAAACCTAAGCACTTCTTGATCAAAGGCTTTCAGAAGACTGCGAGGTGAATGAGGAGCCTTGTAGAATTCTCACTTGATTACTTTTTTTCCAGTCAGCGCAAGAGGAGAGAGTGTGTGTGTGTGTGTGTGTGTGTGTGTGTGTGTGTGTGTGTGTGTGTGTGTGTGTGTGTGTGTGTGTGTGTGTGTGTGTGTGTCTCTCTATAGACAGGAATCTTTCACCAGGGAGAGCGGATTAACACATCAAATCCAGCCCTTCAATCAATAGGGAGGTAATGGAGCTATAGAAAATATCTGCACACCGCCTGCCTGCGCGGAAGCTTTAAGCAGCTTTCTCTTTGGCACAACCTCATTTACAAAATGTACTACAATCTAAGAAAGTAAGACAAGCAAAGGCTTACAACCCTTTTTTATTCAGGAATATGAAGGTGTAACTTGATGACAAAAAAGGAGACAACAGGTGCAGAAAGTAAAGGGGATGAGTAATTGTTTTATTTTAGCTGTAAGCTAACATTAGCATGCGAACCGTCGCAGGAACAAATATGTTAACATGCTAATATGTAATTTATTTGTCCCTTAATGTAGAAAAGTGAGCTAAACATGCAGCCCATTCACCATATTTAACAAGTTTAGAGCTAACCAGGTTTTACGTTTTAGTTTAGCATGCTAGCACGCAAAAAATGCTAATTACAATAAACATAGGCCTACAGTACAGCTTTTTAAGAATTTAGTCAAATAATGTTGAAAATGTATCACAGATATGTTGCTCCTTTTCACATTTAGCATCAGGTAAAGAACATTTAGTAAAGTATGAGATTTTATAGTTTAATGGTTCTGAAAAAGTGACATTTTGTTGTTCTTTAGCGGTGTCTTTGTTCATCACATACTATGGCCCCGTGCCCACGACAACGGTAACGACAGATAAACGTAGAACATTTCGACAGATGTGCCTATCGTGCACACGGCGACGGCGTTTTTAGGAGTTGAAAACGGAGAAAACGCAAACGCCCCTCAAAGTGGAGATCTTGAAAACGTTCCAGTCTCTCGTCGCCGTAGGAACAGTTCAAAACGCAGAAGTGCGTTTTTTGCACAGGTTTTTTTTTTGCACAGGCATCTGGAAGTGACGTTCTAGCGCCAAATTTGAGCCTGCCCTTTGATAAACATGGATGAACGTGTAGCAGTAGCCGCGTTGAATGGTATGCATGCAGGCCAACAAATGGCGAGACTCTTTACCGAGAGTCATTTAGACCATAGGAGACGATACCAACGGATATTGGACATTATTGACGCACCGGAGGAGGAGACACGACGAAGTGAGAGACGAGTGTGGACGAGGCCAGGGAGAAGCTCCGAGTGGTGGGAGAACTTCGTTAATGATGTGGTGTATTGTTGCTACTGCCACCTACGTCCGGGGCGTGCTTACTTCATCGGCAAACTGCGAGTATTATGAGTTTTATACGTTTTCCCTGTTCCCATGGATAGACAGATATCCACCCCCAAAACGCTCGTGAGAACGCAGATAAACGCAGATAAATTGTGGAGGGGAAAAACGGACATCTGCGTTTTTGCTTCAGAGCGTTGTCGTGGGCACGTAGCCTATATGTAAGACGACTGAAGCCAGCTCAGCTCCTGAAATTAGCTGTAGCAACAAGGTGAGTTTATGTTTGCACAAACTTGAACCGTGACCTCTTGCTGCAGGCTCATGACCCCTGTCACTGACCCATCAACAGGCTAATTTGTCAGCAGTGACCTCTCAGGTCTGAAGCAGTCACTGTGACCTCTCCAATACAGCTTCTGCAAAAAGCACTCTTCTTAAAATCAATAACTAAACTTACTAAATACTTACGGGAAAAGAGCAAAGCCTTTAGTGCTGACTCAGAAATATTAATGCTGCAAAGTTTTAGATGTGTTTGCTCCCAAAAGTTAATTTGGTCTCAGCATTTTAAATAGCAGAGCATCTTCTCAGTGCAATTTGAGCATTATCTTTACGCATTTAAGCATCAAATATGATATTTAATATTGTACATGATATTGGTGGTATTTACTTATAAAACTTTCTTTACAATAGAAGAGGTCACATCACTTTCCTAAAGCCATTGTGCTAGTAGGGAATTTTCTACATAAGATTCAAAGTATAGAGATGGGTAGGACATATATTCTAGTCGCTGGTTTCCATTTAAGATATTGATGGTTTATAGTGGCACTGGTTCCATGTCAATATGAATAATTATTTATTACATTAATCTTACTTTTTACACTCTAAGGATTTGATTAGAAGTAAATGTGGCCCTCATTGTATCTGTTCTATTATTTGCCCTTACCCACTTGATTGATTTATTCAAAATGCTCATGATCATTTATCAAAAATCTCTTTTTGCTAAAGAAATTTAAATCATTTCAGTATATTCAACCCCACAATATTGTTGCAATATGATACTGAGATATTTCAGATTCTCCATATGGCCGACTCAAAGTTAGTGATCATGTTTATAAGGAATGCTACTATTAAATAGTCTTTAATCATTCATTTTGAACAGTTTTTTCTAAATAAGACAAATTGTAATTGCTTTCAATACATGAATAATCAGTCAAAATGTCCTTATGCCTTTCACAATTACATGAGAATGTGTTGAATCTTCATATAATAAATATAATTGCTAATAGTAGATGTAATGGCCAAGAGAACACCCTTTGGATTTATCTTGCAACCAGTTGGGTGGAAAGGAACCATTGGTTTTGAGAACTGTTCTAAAACAGTCCTTGTAGCTTTATTTTGAAGGAAAAAAAAGATATGAATGAGAGCAGGACATAAAGTGTTTGATTGGCAGAGAAAATAAAGCTAAGCAGATGATTGGCAGTGGAAGTTAATGACTGATGGTGGATCCTGCGGAGTAGCCACAATCCACCTCGTCCAGCCCCAGCATGAGGCAGCTGTGGAAACTTTTCACCACCATTTTTCCATGTCTCCTATGACATAACATATTATCAGTGCCCATATACTGTATGAATATGTCATGCATGAAAGCAAATAAAAGACATCAAAAAAGTTATGTGAAGGTACTGTTTGCTAGAAGAAAATGTAATGTTTCTTTTTCTCACCCTGTCTTTATCATCTCTATTCCTCTACTCTTTCCAATTTCTCACTTTCCTTGGCTGTTTTCCTCCCTGTAGTAGAAACACTGCCAATGAAATCAAAAATCATACCCATCAATCTAGCTCTTCTCACTTTAACCCTAATCCCAAACACCAGAGGAGCGAAAGCCTGGCATCAGTATGCTGTAGCTGGAAAATGCGATGACAGGTCGAACATGTTGAAAACAGGAGATTACCTGGAGCAAAAGCAACGCGAGGAAAGTTTCCATCAATCGTGGTTAACTACAAATCATGTGTACACTCAGTTGGATGGAAATAGTGCTCATGAAGTGTCGACCGGTGGTATAAGCTGATGTCTCCCCGCTTCTGATTTGGTTTTGGACACGATTCCGCAAAGAGCAGCCGAGGTGTTAGCTTCTTTTGAGTACCGAATAACTACATGCGTGTGCACACACACATTAACACAGCTACATGTAATTTCACTGTAGTACGTTACTTTGCGGTGCCCAGTGCTTCCTTGGCATGCCTCACAGCTTTCCACAGCAGCCTGCATTAACACTGATGGTACTGCGATTCTCTGAGGCCTCGTTCCTCTCATTCTCTCTTTTCAAGTACTATGGACAATAGCAGCCTTTCAAAATTCTCAAAGCTGCAGAGGGGACTGTGTGAAAATGTGATAAGACAAAACGACTGCACCGAGCACCGGAGCACAAAGGAGATTCTGGAAGGTACAAAAAGGCAAACCTCTCTGGGTTTAACTTTTGACAGATTGAGTTTGTGAGGTGTGTCAGGAACTCAAATGGACAGAAATACAAAGTACAACATGTCATATAATATTTTATTTTTAAAATGATCTATATTCCTTTAACTAATCCCAACAGTTTAAAGACTGTCAAAAAATGATGGATGTTTGAAGGGGGTGTTAGAACTTATGTTATTCAAGCACTCTTCTAAAAACTGATGCATTGGTCCTACTGGATACTAGAAACAACTACCTCCTCCTTCCATGCTGCCTTTCTTCTTGGGAGTACAGTCTCAGAAAGAATTTCGAAAAAAAAGACATTAGAATTCATTTGTGCCTGAACATTAAAATGGAGGACCCATTTCAGACTTAAGAAGTATCCACTAATGGGCAAAGAACTGTTAAATATTTCAAAAGTTGTCCAAGGGAACATATGGACTTGAAGGTCAAGGGAAGGCAAGCAGAACATTAAGAGGCATTAAAGGGTGCAGTTTTGAATATGTAGCTGGATGGAGAAGAGTCGGAGCAGGCTGAGAGGAAGGGCCCTGGCATCGGCACACAATCCATTTGTTCATGGCACAGGCGTTAATGGTTGAGCAGCTCCGAGCCAAAAAACATAAGGGAGCGCTTTAATCAAAACGCGCATGCATTACCTCCGCAGATCCAGGCAAACGTTTGCAGAGGGTGGGCAGGAGGTGAGCAAAAACCAGTTTGCTCTCTGGAGTGAGGGGATGATGGGGGTGTAACTCTAAAAACAACCCTGGTCCCTGTGTGTGGACCACATGTCGGGGGGGAAATGAGGAACGTGTGCAGTATCAGAATGGTGGCAGGCAATGGTTTTGAACACGGAGGTAGGATTAGGGCTGTCAATAGACCTCACTGTGGCTGATCCTGTCAGAGCTGTGCCGGAGGTTAAAGACCAGGAAATCAGTCACACACACACACACACACACACACACACACACACACACACACACACACACACACACACACACACACACACACACACACACACACACACACACACACACACACCAACTTAATGCCATGTGGGTGCAAGCTCTTGCAGACCTTCCTCCAGTGGCTGATGAGGTGTCTTAGCTGATTAATGCCACACAGAACTTTGGAGGTCATTTCCAGGACTTTAATTAGGTCAGGCACTAACTAAATCACACTTACACAATTGAGCTCTCAGTTGAGTATCTTCAATTAGGCTCAGCTGAGGGCCGTGAAACCTAATTACTGTGTTTACTCGAAGAATAGTTCAAAATTTAAAGGTCAGAGGGGAATAATAGAATATCGGTTACCTACTGTAGATACAGGAGACTCAGGCAAAATCAAAAGTTATGCAGGCACTTTGCAGTAGTTGTGACAAGTGCAGAGGTTGCGTAGGAGACCCATGCTATGGCCAGACCCGCCCAAATCTGATTAACAAACCAAATTCAAGTAATTTAACCAACTGAGGTTGATCCCATTACAACAATGTCCCCCCTCTTCCATTAAAGTGGCTTTTTATGGCTCTAATTAATTGACCATCAAACCTGCCCACCAGCACATCTGTGACAGGTTATCTTATTTGCTGATTCATTGCTCTGTTTGCAGAGCTTTGTTCAAATAATCTGGATTTTGTGTCTCATTTTATCGAAGAACTGAGGTGAGGAGTCTGTCATGTCTGAGGCCTTTGAAGCAGCACACAAAGAGAAGCAACGTTTGTTTTTTATTGTCAATATTAAGGCTGCAATCACCAATATTTGTTTTGTATTAATAATGGATCCAATAAAGAGCCAGATATTTTCCTCAGGATCGGTAAAAACCAAATGAAAGCAAAAAGGAAGGTTATTATTGGACTCAAGATTTAACAGGTGGAGACAACACAACTCCAAATAAGTGCAAATGTAGATGTGCGTCTACTGGATCTTTAAATAGGCATGTGTTTGCTAAAACATTCGCCATATCAACTTTATGGTGATAATATGTCCACACTGTGTTTACAGCTTGCTGTGCTGCTGCCAAGTGTTCGAAAAGAAAGATGTATCGCATATTCAAGTTTATTTCTACGGTATGCCTAATTCACTGAATGAATCACTTGATTAATAAAATAGAGTGAAATATATGCCAGTTAAAAACATTTTAACAGTATTAATACAGAAATTCCTCCATTCACTCTGGTGAAACATTTTTTGATGACTCTGGGGCGTTCACATGTGATTTTGTTGGGATACTTTTAAAACATATAATTTCTGCACCATGTTCCTAACCCAAGATTGAGCCCCATTTCCCCCTTGTTTGTATGTTTATTTTGATTGTAAACGTAATTATTTCTGGAGATGACGGTAGTGTTTTCTGACCAATCAAAAGTCTGGAACATCAGTGTGGGCGGGGCAGTAATATGACAGCTGCGTGTTTGATGCTGTCAAGTGTTTCCAGGGTTTGAGAATATTCTGGCGAAATTGACAATTAACAGCTGTTAAGTAATTTGATTTACAGTTCAACGCCAATATCGAAATATTTAAGTTCACCACGATTGTAAGGAAAGGAAGAAGTGCACAAAACAAGAGTGTGGCTAACTAGCTAACGTTAGCTGATAAGCTAACACAACAGGAACTGTCGACATGCCAGTCACCGTCACGTCCACTGGACCTCACGCATCTCGGATACCGACTTTTCTTGGATGGAAATCATCTCCTATTCAATTTAAGCTTGCAGCATCTACACTATAGAGCTACTCATGGTAAGTCAAAAGGCTTCTTTATGCTCACCATGGCCTTTGAATGACAATAAATACCGTGACCAAAAATAATGAATATGACTCTGTGAAGGGGCATTGGAGTCTAGCAATGTTTTGTTTGTTGAATTTTGGCCTCGTTTTTTGTTTTGCTCTTTGAGCAGAACGTTTTTAGATTGTAGGAGGACAAGAGTGGACAATTGTTGATGGGGTGTGTTTGTAGTTCTGGTTGGTTTTCTTTTGGTGTGGTTTTTTGTAGTTCTGTAGCTACATTTTAACTTTCTGCTCTTGTGCATGTTTAGTTCTCCTATGCCAAGCCTGTGCACATGAACTGGTAGTAATGTTGCTAAATCAAATAAACATTCTTGTGTGCTGTGTCCCCTCAGTAGATTATGGATGAATTGTTGATCAATTACACTTTCAGAAACAAAAACAAATACATCCGAGGACTATTATTTTTTCCCAGCCCTACCCAAATGTATCAATTATCAATTTCTTTAGGGTTAATTCACAAATCTCTGCTTTATCCTACATCTCCCAACCATACAATGCAGGTGACTAAGATGTGGGTGTAGGCCCTCTACTACTCAACATCACTGTGTTTTCCAGAATAACAGGTATTGCAGTCCAAGGAACAAAACAAATGTAAGAGCTTTGACAGCCGGGTGCAAAATTATCTCTTTTTCCATTGGAAAAAGGGCTGGTGCAAATCTGAGCAGCCACTCAACAGATTCCCATTGTGTTTTTGGCTGGTGAGTGATGAAAATGTACTAGCCACTTGCATATTAAACCATTATTCTGATGGCAAATGGTGCTTTTTTTGTGCCCTGTCTGACAATTAATGACAGCTGATAGAAATATGTTAAGAGTGAAGGGAAAAATTCAACCGATTTTTGCAGAAAGTATTTTTCCTCCAGCTGTTGATAGGTCGGTTTGTCAGCACAGCTAAGAGCAGACTGATGAATGAAAGCTGCCGCCAAACAACACATTGGATTTGGACCTTGATGTGGATGATGAATTCAGCCAAAGTCCTCGTGGTGCCTACCTCTCTCCCCCTCCCTGTTTCTGTCTCGAGCCCACGCCCACACACAAGAGTTCATCAAGTGCCATCAAAGCCTTGTGCGGTTAGAGGGGAACATGTTTTCTTTCCCGCTTTCACCATTTTATGAGTGACCGCAACATGTTTCCCAAGTCTCCCTGTCTGTCCCCTCTGCCTCCTTTTTCCTGTTTCCTGTTTCCTGTTTCCGTCCTTCAAATCTCTCCCCCTGTCACTGATGGCATAACGCTCCAGTGTGTCTGGCTAATGTTATAAATGTTCAGTTAAATAGCTATACTCTGGGAGAAAGCATTCATAATTTACACAGGGGAGAGGCTTGGAAGGCGATGAGGAAAAAAAATAGCAGACAACAACACATTAGTCTGATCACAGAGGGATATTCCGTCTTGTTGAGAAAGTGTGTTTTATAATGTGTCATGGTGCGAGGTTTTAATGCAGCTCAGAGGAAAATGCGGGGATGGTTTGGCCGCTCTGTGGAGGTGAAAGGAAAATAAATGCTGTAGACCTTCAAAGATCTACCAGGTCCATCATTTATTTGAGGGATTGGACACAAATTGTATAAAGGGTACCCACCTGAAATAAAGCAGCTCCAAAGTTTCCTTTAAGATGACGGACAGGTTAAGTTTGGTGCCTCCTGGGTAAATAAGCAAACGTCGACAGGCCGTCTCTGAATCCAACAGGACTGACTTATGCCACGGTTGCATCACAGCTCGTAATGGGTCAGATTATACTGAACTGTCAGCATTGCTCTGTTACCTGAGATTCCTTTCGGGGTAATTCCCTAAATGTTTGATGGAGCTTGAAAAGATGCCAAAACAAATGTGCAACCTAGGGGGCCTGCATCGCAAAGCAAGTTCAACACAGTCTCTTTCGCTTCGCTAGGCCTGACATTGGCAATCCTTCAGTCCGTTCTTCATCATAAAGCTGCGCTCATCAATGATTTACTCAGCTAATAGATAGTTCATGCAGATTATTTGCAGACACATTACCATTTAAATGTCTAACATCTCTAACATAATCATCACGGTCAGTAATATGAGCCCACCAATCTGTTAAAATGTCTTAATTCATCTGTATTACATGACACGTTATTGTAAAATCAATATATTTGTCCATGTCAGGATCCTGTGGGTATGATGACTCAGTTGTGTTGTGATCTGATTGGACGATAGGTAGGCTGTTGGCAAGTGTTGAGTAATTTAATTTGCTTTGGAGCCGATTAGCCATTCAGTATAAATGACCCTTAATAAAAAACTGTGATGAAAAGTATGCCAGCTTGATTATAATGGTAGTCATGGCAAAAGACCCACTCATCCTGCTTCTTGATACAGGGCAGTGGTGTCATGTGACCATAAAAAAGAGGATACTGTAGTAAAGACAGGTGTATTTTAATTGGACACAGCAAGGTCACGACAAAAGAAAACAAAGCGTGTTGTAACATTTTGTGTTTTTCTGCTCCTCACAGGGGAAGGTTAACGGCCATGTACACTTGTTTTCCAGCGAACTCTTGGAATTTCAATAAAAGTCATCACATTTTTGTGTGTGCTCGGTATCCTGTGTCTGGACGCAGCAAGGGGAGAGGACCCGCTGAGATGTCTTTCACTAACAGATGGGAACTTGCGGGTCCATTAGGCTGAGAAGCACGCTTCAGCAGGTTCAGTCAGGAGCGCTGCAGAATCTATTGATTCTCCGGTGAAAAGAAAATTACAATCCAGACATCTAGTTTACAATTCTTAGGAGCTTGCCGGAAAAAAGCCATCCCATTTATGCGATAGCGCCTTTCCGGGAACCTATGTTTTCTTTAATATGCTGATCTGTGTGGCTTGAGAGCGGAAAGATGATGGATGTGTTGCACATTCGCCACCTGTGCTTCCACAAATAAGACTATGTTGATCTGTTTCATATTAAAAACCCATCAATTAAAACAAAAATAATAAGTTATGAGGCATTTTCATTCCACAGTTTGCTGGTGTTGATCCTCAGACCCTGTAGAGGAGCACAACAGGCCTGAATCACCCTCATGCAATGCACCCATTCTGTCTGGATGTAGGCTGTTAATGGGGGTGTAATGGGGCAGAACCTAAGAGTCTGTCAGGTAGAAGTAAGTGCAGGGCTGCTGTGGATGCAATGACAACACAACAATGCTAATGCATCCGATAACATTAAAAGTGTTACTACCTGTCATAGTGTCCACATTTGAAGGCAGGGCCAAAGCTGTCATAGGTTTTTTAACAGTACTTCAATACGAAAAAAGCTGTATAAAGCCTTTTGTGCTGTCAGTGTTGGCTGTCAAGTTGCATTGTTGGGTATTGTTGTGGTACCTCAACGTAACTGTTTCCATGTTGTGTGACAAATTTGAACAGTATTTGCCGTATAACAAATGTTGGGGCTAAGAAAAAACGATAATATTGTTGTTGTGATAACACATTTTCAAACTCTTTCAAGCCAACTGAATACAAATGCTCTTTGCTACGAATTAGAATGAGAAACGTATCCAAAAGTTTCCATTTCCCCTATTTTGATTTCGTTGCTTTATATGATCTTCAACTTTTTGTTGATGATGATGATCTCAAACACGCCCTATTTTCTAACAGGTATAATTTGATCTAAGTGATATGCTGAACGCGTAGTGTCAGAACAAATCAGACGATCTGCTGGAAACCAAATGACCAAAACCAAAACTAAACATGATCTTTTTTTGTTGTGCAAAACTTTTCTGGAAAAAACAAACACTTTTTTTGTCTACAACAGGATACATTTTGTCAGACATGCTCACAGGACAGCCTTGAAAATCAGTTTGGGTTTGTTAGTGCCCTGGAGGGAAAAGTCTGCAAACTACCACCATAGTTGGACACGTTAGAGAGGCGAAACAAGGACTGCTGGGTAGCAATCTGAGTGAGGACAGCAGCTTGTTGGAGAATCCTATCTGCTGTTGGAGCTCCTGCATGAGCTGCTGCTGCGAAAGAGATAATAGTTTTGTCCCTCCTCCAGGCTCCCTGTCTGTTTCTGGTAAAGCCCATTTATGAGACAGGAGGAAAGTAGGAGAATGGGGGGGTGGGACTGCCGTCGTGGAGGGATGGATGAAAAGATTGGAGAGGGGCTGCTGGGAATCTGGCCTGGGGCATTGAACAATGTCACACTGCCATGATTCCCATGCTGGCAGCTGGGAGGCTTGTTTGTTGGTGGTTAGCCGTGGCTGTATCAACCTGTATATTGCTCATGTGCTTGTGTGTGTGGTTGCTAACCTAGCGGTCTAGGTTACTATAGGATGTTGCAATTATGAACCGAGATGTCTGTCAAGTCACGGCTCGCTTCTCGGCCTGTCAGTCTCGCGTCTATGCGGTCGCACTTCAATCTTTGAAATAATAAATAAGGCGAGGAGAAATAGATTTACTGTGATTCAGTGTAAAGGAAAAGTGCAACAAAATGTCAATTGGAACCATGTTGTAATCATTAGACGGACATTTGATGAATATGATAAACGCACATTTAACAGGCGATATTAGCAACGGTGCTTCCGGAGTTCATTCGATATTATTCATGTGAAAGAAAACTGTTGCAGGAAAACTTTAGAGAAGATTTATTCAGTTGTTTTTCACTTTGTAGCCTATGCATAAAGCATCATCTCTGAATTGCCATTTAATAGCATACAATCAATTTGTCATTAAAGACTTAAATGCAGCTCTTACTTAGTCAAGGTGACTTACAGTAAATCCGTTTCCCTACAGCAGTAAGTTCCTGTCATGTTCTTCAGCTCTGACGCACATATATTGGGTGTGTGTAGTGCTGCAGTGGCCAGCGTACAGCATACCTGTGGTGTTTATTCTCACTGAAAAGTACAGGGTGGTGCAGCTGCTCCAAAACAGAGAGGTTAGAGCAGGCTGCAGTCCAAAACTGAGGCTAACTTTCGCTCTGGCACCAAGCTTTGGATTTCTAGTACAGCATGTGGAAGTGCTTTTGGCTTGGAGCAGTATAAAAAAAAGGATTGAATTGAAACAAACGGTGGCAAAAGCAGCCTCTGCACGAGGATAAAGGAGCCGGGACAAAGCACATTACTCTTCATTTTTTGTAACATCCAACTTGCCAGCAACCATACGGTGGAAAAACAACAAGCCTCGGAATTATGATGAATGCAGTCAAAGGGAAAAGGCGTCTGCTAACTCGTAACCAGCTGCATGAATACGATCTTTAAATTTATTTTATTCGAATTGGATTGAATTACCGCTGTTGCCAAATTGATCAAATTTCCTCTGAGATCTCCTCCCCCTGCTCGTATTATTTTTGCTTCTATGAGGCGGTATGCGTTCTGATAGCACGCCATGTTTGATTTGACACTTTTACACACATATTTAATAAGCCACTGTTATGAGTGCTGACCTCTTTAAGCTACCTCCCGTGACTTGACCTCCTCCCTGTGACAGAGCCAACACCCTGCACTATGACAGGCTTTCAGCAGGGTTATCATCAAGTCCATCCACGAGTCTCAAGGCTAATATCAATGTCTCAAGGGTTTGCAGATAACCATCATTTTCCTCCCTCTAAACCCTCCTGTTGGTCCCTGGAGTGGAGGCTCAGCTGTCTCCCAAAGCCTGTTTTTACTTCACCCCTTTGCTGTTGTCACAACATTTTCATTACATTGCAGCTTAAGCCCTTAATGACCCCCTTCTGAGACTAAACACGAGGTCAAACAGGGTGTTGCCTGGACAAAAAGAAGGAGAGGCGACAAGGGATCTGCTTAATAGGCACCCTCTTTACGCCTGTACGCCTCTAATGAAGTTAGCTCGATAGCAAACCCTTCCAAGCTGCAGAGAAAAATGTGATGTGGCAATAATAATTTGTTTGGATTTTTTAGTGAATGAATGGCTTTAACTCTCTCTTACTTGGACAATAAACAACCTCTCCATTACTGTGTCCGAAGCTGTTGTGGCGTTTGGTTAAATAAAGGCTGATTTAGCAAAAAAAGGGAGTAAAAGTCCATATTTAATCAATATGAGGTAACTTCTATACCTCAGCATCAAATTTTTAATGATTCCTTTTTGGTTACTTAAAAATGTTAGTGTTGGAAAATCTTCGTCTGGGGGCAAGTCCAGCTCAAGAATACTAAACCAAGCGATAAAAGTTTGTTTGTGAAAAGATTACGTTAGTATGACTTTTGGCGTCAAATCTGTTTTTTTAACATTTTATGTGGAAAGCTGTTGTGTATGAGATGCATCCCAGATCCCCTAAATATTCTGAGGATTGGCTGAAATTATGTTTATTCATGAAATCCTGCTAAGGCTGTTTATTATTTAGTGTTTGATCTGAATCAGCAATGTAGCTAAAGAGGAAAATACCAATGCTTCAGCCTTTTGCTATCCACATGCTAAGATGTTTGGTTGCCTTTTGTATCGTGATAAATGTGAAGAAGGGACAAGGTAACATTTTCTCTCGATCAGCATTCCCACAATAAGTAGCTGGATAATTATCCCTATGCGCTCTAGACATGTGTCATGGCTGCTCATGTTGCTGTCTTGTTGTCTGCGGTAGGGATGCATTCATTTGGTTGCCGCTGTCTAAATCAGTCTCCAATGGTGTCAATTTATTTCTTGCATCTGGTCTCTATGGCTGCTGGTTGTGCTGCTGCCAGCTCTGTGGTGCTGAGTTCAGCAGAGAGACGAGCAAGCTAAACCCAGAGCTGGGTGTGATTTTCTTTGTAAGTGTTTGCTTTTCCATTGGAGTCCATACAAAGTGATTGATGGCTATGAAGAGCTGGAGTAGGGCCGGGGCTTGTTTCACAGCCCACAAGCTTCTGAGTCTGATTAAGTTGTTTATGCAGACACAGAACGGGGATGGGTGTAGGCGGATGTAGAGACATGGAGTTCGGTTAGAGCACATTAACAAAAAGTATCTTTTATTAGTGTGGATTACTATCATTGCTCCTCCCTTTGGAGACAACAGGCTCACCAGAACACATTTTGGAATGGAAAGCAGAAAAATCATGCTGTTTTTTGACAAATGGAGCATCTAACTCCCATGACACATCTGCAAAACATCATGTTTAAATAATGACATTAAGATTTAGGTGTTGGTGGGCTGAGGCTCTATGTATGGAGCATTGTCTTGTGGTCTGGGGTTTGCATACGAGATAAGCCAAAGCCTGCATCGTAGCCCACAAAATAGGCTTTCCAGCTGCCAATCACACTTTTCCAGTCAGTCTGACGCAGCTCTTCTTCTTGTGTCCACTAGAAGATTAATAGCCTGACTAAAAACAAAACAGTTAAATGTTCTCACATTTGTAAACCAAAGTAAACTTTTTTAAATGGGTCCCAGTAGTCATTTGGCTTACAGTCATCCAGGGCATATTGGTCTCCCTTTACACAAGACAAAGCATATTTGGTTTTAGTTGGACCAAATCCGTCAAAAATAATAGCATACACTGACATTAGCTTTTTGAACAACTTCCAAACATCTTCACAACTAATGGCAATGTTATTTATAGAGATCTTCAGGAACTTCCGTCGGTTTTAAAGCAGCGGAGTTCCAATATTTCCTTTATTGCACTCCAAATATAACTCATCCTTATGCCCTTGAGCATTTCTTAATGCAGATAAGAATTCTACTCTGGTATAAAGAAGATAAGAAATACCTGAGGGCACCTGTTCGTCCGTCCCCTGTGTGTAGGTTTCTAAATACCCTTTGGTACCTGTTAACATTACACTCCCTCCTCCCGTCCCCAGCCACAATTAGCTCACCTTTCAGTATAAAAGTCCTTCTTGGCCTGCTGGCCGAGGCAGCAGATGTTACGTTGGCCCGCTCACGCAGACATGCTTGATCCAAGATGATTGGCCGTAATTATAGGCTGTAAACTGATAGTGGGGGAATAAGCAGCCCATTGAGATGTCAGTCCTCCCAGTGTTTATGAATGCATTCAGGCTCTGTCACAGGCTCAGCCGCACCAGCACCGGGGTTGATAGAGTGAGGGGAGGTAGCTGAGATTTCAATAGGAACACCTGGAGAAGAAGTGGGTTAAACAGTGGAAGGTTTGTAAGCGTGTTGGAGGAGGACAATGTAACAGCTGGTGTCTGTTAGAACACTGTTGTACATTTCTGAGTTTTAAAATGCTGTTTATTCACTGAATTTACCAAGAATGATTTTACGTTTTGGAAGGTTTTGCTGGATGTTATATAATTCATACCATTTTTTAAATTGAACCTACAGCTAGCAGCCAATTAGCTTAGCATAACTGTCCTGGCTCTCTTCAAAGGCAAGACATCCATCTAGCACCTCAAAGCTCACTGAATAACAATGTGCCTTGATGTTTTTTATACATAAAGCTCTGTCAATTTGCAACTTTCTTCAGGGCTGTGGTGGTATGTACATTTGTAAACTATGACCAAACGAATGCTTATGTCTACAGCTAATGTATCTGTTGAATATCTGTTGATATTTTTCAAATATAACATTTACGATGGCATCACCTGAAAGTGTCTTTTAGCAAAAAGTAACAAAAACAAACTGGAAAGTAATTTCATATCAAAACAACCTCCAACTGCAGACTGTTTACCGCAGCATACTTATTCGACAACACTCGCAGTACATACCGAATTGAAGCATATGGTTCTTCTGGGACAGGTCTGCTCTGTGTCCCAAGAGTCAGAACTAAACATGGAGAAGCAGGGTTAGCTATTATGCCCCAACTATCTGGAACAAACTCAAACTGAAGACTTATCTTTTTGATGCTGCTTTTGATTGAGCTGTTGATATGTCACACTGCAGTGTGACTTTAATTCATGTATTTTATACCTGTTGTGTTTATTTTAAATGCCATTTTATAATGTGTTTCTGCTGCATTTTTCCTTAATGTCTTTCATTTTTTTTTAAAGCACTTTGAATTTCCGTGTGTTGAAAGGTGCTATATAAATAAACTTGCCTTGCCTTGCCTGAAGACTTGAAGTGCTTGAAACCTTCATGTTTGCGTTTCATTCCATTTTGCCTGCCCTGTCTATAAACAAACTTGAGCTAAATGGATGGAGGTGGGTATCTCATTCAGAATGACATTTGCGTTACAGATATTTCCGCCATTTATTACTTTTATATATTGATTTTTTATTGACAAAATGACATTATTGAGTGCCTTATCATTACATTTAGAATTGTTGTGAACATTGCGAACAGTGAATTTTGCTTACTGTTACACTCCTGCTAAGCTAGCAGTGTCTTAGCTGCGGCTAAATGTTGAACAGAGAGCTGTAATAGTGCTATCAAACTTCTTTTATCTTACTTTAAGCAAGAAAGCAAATGAGCCTATTCCACCGAAATGTCCAACTGTTCCTTTAACTGCTTGTCTAATGATCCCTATTGTAAAAGTTTTACTTGAGAGTGTTTCCTAAACTGTGAGCTGGGCTTACGACTGTTTGTTTCCCCACATGACCAGAAATGTAATTTATTTTAATGAGGTTTGGTCCCTGCTGAAAAAAAGGAAAGTTTGCAAAACCTGCTGCAGGGAACCCATCAGCTATTTGTCACCAGCTCACTGAATGAATCACGGGCTTGTTGCATTGTCCCTTTAGACCCAAAACAAAACAAATTTAAGCAAATGACTTCAGCAACTTTGTCAGTTGAGAGAAAAAAAAGCGAGAAACTTGGGAGCAAGAGGAGAGAGAGAAAGAGGAGAAAATCAGAGGGCTGTGTGTTTGGAGGCACCTAATTGTCTACTGCAGCATGTAATGACAAGCTTACTTCACATCAATCTTTCATTATTAAGAGCTATTCCTGTCATGATGAAGTAGGCACACAGATACATCTTCAGGATGCCGCTGAATAAGGAGGGAGACACTGGTCTGTCTGCTAACTAAACAGAAAGAACCAAGGGAAAGACAAAAGTGGGGTGAGTTAAAGTGAGAATAAGCTGAGAAAATGTGCTAGTAGATCTGGGAAATCTATTGTACAGATGTTTCGTGCAGAGGCTGAGGAAAAGTAGTCAATGTTATAGTTGTTTAATGTTATTTCATTCATAACAATACACTTTAAATGTGTTATTTGTGTTCAAGTCTGTATCATCTCACTAAATTCCATATTCCAGCCTGTTGCTGCATCTCCCTTTTCAATAGTGTTTGCTTGACTGACAGTTTATAGATTACTTATAATCAACTGTATATATATCTTTTCTGTAATCCCAGTTTATTTGTATTTTTATTTGTATTTCCTGTTTGAGATGTCTACACTTCAGCATTGCTTATTTCTTCTTTTTATTTTTAATTATTTGCTATGCTTTGTTTTGTATTATGCTGCTGCAACACAAACATTTCCCAGTTTGGGATTAATAAAGTCATTCTTATTTTATCTTATTTAAACACTTCAATGTTATCTGCAAAACATGCTGTTAATTTGAATGTTGCTACCGATGAAAAATAATCACAATTGACACTTCCATAGTTTAAATGTCAATGTTACCACCTTCATTTTAAAGGTCTTCAATAGTTCTCAAGTCCACTGTTAACGGCTGCTTCTGATGGCATTTTACCTTTGAGAACACTGCCCCCTATCTTTGGAAACTATATAGCAGCATCTCCATTCTAGTGTGTGAGCCTCAAAGAGCCGATACAGAACAAATGTGATAAATGACAGAAGAGAGGGAGAGAGGAAGCTCTAGTGAAACTTTTAATTAAAACCCATTGCTCATTCTGTATGTATTGCGTACCGGCCCATTCATCAGCTATTAGCGTGAATCAGTGAAACATTGAAATTGCCGTGAATGGTTGAGAACCGGCGAGCAGGGCGCCTTGCCAAAGCAGGTCGGACGTGGAGATGAGGAGGAGAGAGGATCAAAAGTGGGTAAATACACAGAGAGAGAGAGAGGGGGGGAGGGAGGGAAAGAGAGAGCGAGAGAGACGTCTGTGTGGATTTGACTCATCTCCATCCTCCTAATAACCCCACTGGATAAAATATGCTTTGAGTGGAGATGATTACCTCTTTATCACTGTTCTCTATATTTATCCCCCCCACTCTCTTCCTCTCTGCAGCTTGTAGCTCCTCACCCTCTCCCTCCCTCTCTCTCTCCCTCCCTCTCTCTCTCTCTCTCATCCGCTCCATACTCGGGAAAATAAGCCTCAGTCTCAGTGATGCTGTTCACTTCTCAAAAGTCCTGAAGAGATTAGCACTTTGAACTCATGTGGCTTCGTTTCAACTAAACTTTTTAAGGTAAAGTACATCAGATGACATAAAAGTTGGATTCAACTAAAAGTTACTTGTGTGCAAGCAAGAGAACCATTTATTCAAAGTGATACAAAATCATAGAAATGTATTTAGTAATGAATAAAATGACCGGAGAGCGCAGAACTCATCCAAGGCCAATGTTGCATTCATGTGTCCTCCTAGGAGGGTCAGATATCCCAAGTTGGAAAGAGATTCTTTAAAGCTATATGTTTGTAAGCTTTAAGTTGTAATACGGAACCAAATTGTGTATTACAAAGAAGTTGTAGAAGAGTAATTAAACAGCACATTGATATTTGTGTCTGAGTTGTTCCGACTTTAGGGGGGCTTTCATTGGAATAGTCTGTTAATCACAAGAAAGCGGCAAATTTTCCCTATTTTTCAATGTCAAGTAAATAAATAAATTAATCTTCATTCATTTTAGTCGATCTTCCTTGACCCATGTTTCACCCTTCCAGCAATTTTCTTTAAAGTAGGGGCCCGGAGTTTTATTCATGGCAGTGCTTTCACTCAACAGATAAACGGGCAGATAAGTCAGGCCAAAAACACAACCTTCTTGGCGGAGGTAAAAATCTAGCGCTGGAACATAAACCAGCTCAACAGGACAGCATGGGGTTCCTTGCAATGTCTAGACAGCAATGGTACATTTTTAATATGCTGAAATATCCACAAAACCTCAGTGGGGTCGGTTTGTGCTACATACCATAAAAAATGCAATTGAATGCATGCCAAGTAAACTCACACTGGTATCAAAGCCCTCTTAAGACTTTATGTTTGTGATGTTTCTACCCAATGTAGGTACATTTTCACAAAACAACCTTTTTTTTGTTGCAATCTTTAGCCCAAGAGCCGTGACCTTCTTGAGTATGTCGTAAGCACAACATGGGATTGTTATTTCACTTTAGCAATATAAGTTGTGGAAACACCGTTTCTGATCCAAACAACAACATTTACCCATGACAGATCCGTGCATCCCCTCGATTTTACAGAAAAGCCCATGTTGTTCTTTCTGCACTACACAGCGCACTACTGTAAAGAGCTCTGCGGCTGAGCAGCGCTGTGGTGGCTCGAGATCCCCATTGTACGAGCAGACCGACGAGCAGAGACTGTTTTCCCAGCTGTCTCAGGCACGCCAGGCATGAGAGAACCACGGAGAAGTGACGGATCCGTATCCCTGAGGATTAGCATGCAGAAGACATCCTGGTGTTGAGCAGAAGCGGATTTAAAAGCACTTTGCTGATAATAATGCAACTCTGAAGTTGGCAGACAGGGGAGGAGGACTCGAGACCCCCTTGGGAAGAAAGAGCAAAGGGGGAAAAAAGTCTCTCTGCTGGAGAAAAGAAAACACAACCTCATCCCTGCACTCTTTGAACTAGGAGCCACCTGCTCTCTCTTTAAACAACTTGTCTGGCTTTTTATTATTTTTCTGCTCACCAGTGTAACACATGCTCACATGGAGAAATGTTTCATGTGTTGCTCAGAAGAATCGTGTAGATGTTTTCTTCATGCTGGCATATTTTGAACCTCTACATTAAAGTCATTTTGTTGATTTGATGTGATACGTTCCATCATATATTCTGTGCATATTCTTTGGTAGTTGCATTTGTTTTCATCAGGGACGTTCGGAATCTTGCGATGATTGCGGTTTATGTGTAAATGGATTTAATGGAGAACATTAAGGAATCATGAGGTGTTTTGGTGTAGGGAAATAAAGTTTCTATAAACCAGGACTCAAACATATTCAAACCCTTATCAGCCTACAAAAGGAAAGTCTTTTTTTCTCTTCCAACTTTAATTTTTAATGCCAACCTCACATTTTCTTGTATTTCAAAGAACCCTTTCCACAACTTTTTTATTTCACCAAAAGTTGAGCAATGCATCTGAAAGTTTGTTTTCAAAGCTCTCTGTTGTGGGCGTCTAGACAACTCAATCAGCGATGATACGGAGGCTGTCAGTGAGAGATATGTTCATCCATTGCATTCATCTCAGCGGGTATCAAAAGCCCCCGACAGCCGCCTCCGTCACACCACAGGTGGAGGATACGCTGTGAAATGGCACCATTGTCATCTCTCCGAACCATCTGCCTCACTTTCTCCAGCCCCCCCTCCCCCCCCCCACTGCCACTTGTTGTCATCACAGAGCCAGCCCCACAATGATCTGTCACCTTGTAATGAACCCTTAGGGTGCGAGGTACTGATTTAAAGTCCCATTACCGTCACCATACAGAGGATCTGTAGGAATGATGACCGAGGTGTGGCGGTTTGTTGGCACCGAGCACAGATGGTGCTTTTTCACACAATAAATGCTACTGGCTAAACTGTTAGCACCATAAAGGTTAAAGTGTGCGCCACAACAGATTGCTTTTCATGCTTTTCTCATTTGTTCTGGTCAGTAACTTCTCCAACAATCTGTTTTGATTCCTGAAATGAAGCTGCATTATTCTGCACCACTGAAGTGGAAAATGAAAACAGGCAGGGAAATGAATACATCTATAAAAAAAATGCAGGTATGTCAACGGCATGCACAAACCCTTTGTAGTGATGAAAAAAAGAACACGACTTCTGTTCGGGGCGATGGTGTTGACTCTTGTTGCCCAAGCTGCCCCGTGTCTTCGCGCTCTCCATGTGAGCCATGTTTGAAAAGGCAGCGAGCAGCATGAGGCCGGGGCGACTGTGTCCGCTCATGTCACATGGTCCTTTTCATCTCTCCATGCTGCCATTATGGAAGGGCAGGGGGTGAAGGGAACCACAGTGGCAAAGCATGCTGGGATACATGGACTGTGAGTCACTCTCCCGCCAGCGAAGGGTTGGCGGTACTTGTTGCTAGGGCATGCTGGCAGCTGCTTCAGCGCTGCGTGGTAACCGACCTATGGGGCATTAGTTCTGGTCAGACCCTGTAGGATGTTATTCAGCACCTGCATTTTAATTCTTCATCTGTATTCAAATGGAGGACCATTGTAGGCTTTAATGCGTCATTACTGTTTAACATTTTTGTTTAAGCTTAAGTCGAAGCTACAATTGTGTACTACTGTGTACTAACAGAGGATTTTAAAATTCTATTTCCTTTTCTCCAGTGGTAACTCTGGTACTTTTTTACAGGTAGTTAACAAACTCTTTGACTGAAGTTGTTCGCCATTTTTCAGCCACTTCCGTGACTCAAGTTGTACCTACTTCCACCCTGTTACTGTTTCTTTATACTGTTCTCTATGTAGCACACAGATTCTGAATGTGGCAGGATGACCAAATGCTGTACATTTTGACAGTCTAGTTATTTGCCATCAGCAATTCAGAACCCCTAAAAGAACAGATAATGGAATGGAAGCTACAACCTATTCTTTTTTATATAATTTAGGGGTAACTGCAGCAGGGGCGAATTCGAAAAAGAATTGCATGGTTTTGGAGGCTGCTAAATCTGCAAAAAAAAAAGAAAAACAGCAATTCTCAAAGCATCGGCAAGGAGTGGAATGCATCCCTGATGCAAAGCTAAAAGTGTGCCTTAGTGCTCCTTTTAATATTTGAAAAATTTGAATTAGATCATACAAATGCAAATGTCCTTACAAAAATTTGCAAAAATCAGCACTCATTTGCCATATTTAATTTAAGGAAAAGGATGTAACTGAAGAATATTTGTAAAGGGGGTCACATAGAGAGCACTAACATAGGTTTTTTCTCTGTCAGGTTTGAATTATTTCCTTAGGTTTTTACGAAATGCTTCTTCTGTTAGGACCAGTAGTTGGTGGCATGAAAATGAATTTTGCCATTGTTCTGGCTACTGTACTCTTGGTGCAAGGACACATCTATACTTTTATACTTTCTTTAGTTGAATATTGACATTGTGCAGATAACAGGTGCAAAGGTTTTAGCTGCTTTAGTTTTAACAGTGCTAACATTAGCAAGCTAGGGAAACTACTTTCCACTTCAAGAGTGGAATACAAGCCTATCGGGTCCTCCCGAATACTGATTGTTGTAAAAAGGACAGACAGTTTATATGGCTAGCGGTTAACAGCTTACACTATTTGTGGTAAAAAAAAAAAAAGGAAAATAGTCTTATATCTGAAACAGTGTGTTTCCTAGCAATGCCAGCTCTTTCAAGCCAAACTTTCAATTTATGTAATGAAAAATGCACCACCCAGATGATCCAGGTTTAGATTCTGTTTCCAAAAATCATCTAGATCCTTTGGAAAATGAACACTATCCAGACACTCGAGACAATAGCTGCATTATCTTTATAGTTTATATTTCCCTCACACAAAAAGTGAGGAGAATTCCAATATCCGTCTGACTAAAAGTCAGGGATTTCTGCCCTCATGTGTGATGGACACGCTACGTGTGAATTTTCAAACAAAAACAGCCAAGGATTACAGATGCTGAGCTTGTCACATCACTCACCCTCCAGGATGGAGAAACCTTTGGATCAAACGCAATCTCATGTCTCAGCTTTCCCAGGAATCAGTGAAATGACTTGTGGTAACGGTACGGGAATGATGTGAAAAGTGTTCCATTACACACAGAGAAACATCTGTTTGAAGCAGTGTCAACACACATTTGTTCATAGGGTTGATGGTTTACATTTAGCAGGTTGATTAGTATATCTAATCATCATGGCTGCCAGTTTCTGGAACCTTTATGCTTTTACAAGATTTTTCTTGCCTCCTCTGGTCAAATTTGCCACATCGTCTGCTTCGAAATCCTGCTAACCTGCCAACAGTTCACTACTTTCTCCAACCAATGTTCCCTCTCTGTTCGTAGCCCTGTCTTAATCCTCCATGGCTACACATGGCAATTCACAACTCGGTGATATTAAACCGATCAGACACATCTCATGCACTTTGCCCCACCAGAGAGTAATGCACATTCAGATGGAATCAAATCTACGGCAGCAAGAGTTGTTTTCTCAAAAATAAAGTCTATTACAGCGAGCCAGGATATCGGACCAAATGATCAATGTGTGGCTGCTTTTGGACACTGGCTTGACCTTTTATGGAGACAAAGTGATATTCTCTGGACGTGCTGAGCTCACTCTGTGAAAGAGGCTATGAAAAAGAATGGTGCATCCTCCACAATGCTAGCCAGCTCATCAGGCATGCGGTCCCAGCTGGCATGGAGGCAATATGAAACACATAAACCCTTCCGATATTAATGACTCTGTCGAGCTGAAAGCCTCTGATGCTATTCAAAGATAGGCGCTAAATGTCCCTGAGTACTGAGAACACAACATTATATGCATTCATATAAATACCCCTCTCGTCTCTGCTCACGACTGCCTGTCCTTGAGTTCCCATGAAAATAATAAAGAGGTGGGCCTCTTGTAACTCAATACCCAGATATTGCCTGCAGTGGTGGCGCCGAGAGATGAAATGAAATCAGAACAAGGTGATGACAATGATGCCACTTGTGGTCGACTTGGAGATTTAAGGATCCATTCCCCTTGTATTTCGACCCCACCCACTCCAATCTTCACCATCCCTATTTAGCATCCCCTTGGCACTCCTTAGCATAACTGGTTATAATAATCATAATAACACTCATAACAGCAAATTGTAAGACTTGGAAGCAAATGAAAGATATTAAAATGGATGCAATTAAAACCAAGCAAAGTTAAAAACAAAGTTCAGACAAATATAAACATCCAACATCCAGTAAATGCAGGTGCTGACTGATTCAAATAGATTATATTTGATTAAGTGCAAAGTTTTGTATTCTTTTAAGAATGCATTTCGGTCTTTGACCCAACTTTTGTGCCTCACTGTATCTCACCATTCAGACTAGCAATGTCCCGATGCAACCATTTCGAGCCATTTTGTTATTGAGTATCTGCCAATACCGGGTCCCAATCCGTTACCTCTATTTTGGATAGATATGACAGCTGCACAGTAACTACTTCAACTCCATTAATGTCATTAAAATCAAAGTTAGTGCATTGGAGGGGAGACAGACAGTGGACAGTTGGCCATGGCTGTGGTTGCTCTGCGTCAAAGCTTCATAAGTAAAAACACCCGTGTGCCAGCTGACATAAAACAGGATCTCAATAGCTCAATATAGCCGATACAGATCAGTTAAAAATGCCTTCATCGACCCAAACTTTAAGATCAATTTGGGACATCCCTAGTTCAAACCTATGTTCAGTTCACTACGAATCTGGATGTAAACAAGCAATGTTTATGATTTTGATATCCAAGTTATTGCATCAATACAATTTGTGGAATGTCCTTTTAGTAGTTGTTTTATGTTACAGCTAAATTAACAAACTTTCAGTCACCAATGATGGAGGTTGCTAAACCCCGTCAGACTAGGTTCATGATACTTAGGTTTTAACAAACAACGTAAAGGATGGATTCTGTCTTGTGTCTTAGCCCTTGTTCACATAACCTCTCTGGAACAAACTTAAGACTTCTGCTTTGGGATATCAATCTACACGCTTTCATGAGGCTATATTTTAATCTGCCTAGCTTTAGTTGGCCACCTGCCACCTCTTGGTTTTCCTCTCCCAAAAGGATGGGAAATCTGATGAACCTAATTGTTTCTGCAGCTTCTCGAAATCAGCATACGGAAAAAAATGCATTGGAAGACAGAGGCTTAGACATGGTTGGGCATCCCCAACAGCCAGGCCCCTAATCATTTCTTGAGACGGGCCAAGAGGCTGTCATCTCTGGGGGGTCCCAAATGTCCTTTAATGCCCAGATCTGTCACACACCTGCCACTGTCTTTTATAGGGGCTGAGAGACAGCCTGTACTCTGGATCTGCATGAGGATCTGATGAGACCAGTTATCAGCCCCTCCTGCAGCACTTCAATAACAACGTCAGTGTCGGGTTCCCCTTCAGCAGCACACCACACATGGATGGGGGGCAATCAAAGGCCACTCTTCAACGTTAGGGGAGAATGGCCTGAATTTAACCCTTGTCTGTTCTTCTCTCAAGAGCCTGCATCAGACTGGAATCTTGCAGCGAGCCAGTGTCCGATGTCTCTGGCTAGTTTACCCTCTGAACTGTGAGGATGGATGGACGGGTAGCTTAGCCTGTTATGGAGACCTCCAGGGACGGGTAGCACTGGAGCTGGATGGGCCCTGGAGATCCTTGATTTCATTACATGCCTATTAGGAGTTGGCCTTTGTTGTCTCGCCGTCCCTCTTGGTTCCTGTGTGGGAATTCCCCTAAAAGCAGCAAAGGAACTGTGTACCGTGGTATTACTGGCTGGAGACAGAGTTATTTATTTACATGTTGAGCGGACTTGTGTCTGAAAGCTACTCTGACAAACATACATGTTTTTTTTATATCAGATTAGATGGGAAAAGTCTGTTGACAATTAATTTCTTCATCTGTGTATTTAATAATAATATTACATAATAATGAATGTAAAAAGGGTAGGTGGAATCATCTAAGGCTTAAGCCCTTTTTGATCAGTTTGTGTTCTTTGGTTTGTCGTTATTTACCTATTTATTATCAAGTAATGACTCATAATTGTTCATTTGAAAATTGTTATGTGTATTTGTGTTGTATAAATTAAGCAAAATCATTCAATGCAGCTTGCTATTTATCCCAGAACTTAAGATATCTGTCTTCTGTCTGTTTTTGCTGCCACCAATAAAATAGAATTCAGTCAAATGTCTTCTGCAAAGGAACACTACAGTTAAATTATGATAGGGAAAGTATTAAATTGACTGAGGACGGGTCAATACCCAGCTGAGAGTTGTGTTTTCACAAGTGGTTTCACTTTAATATGGATATCTATCTTCCTCCAGTATTATTTTTACATTTGCAATACATTTTATCTTGTGTTTTCTTAAAAATAATTTGCTCTTACAGTGATACATTGTGTGTATTGTGTTCAAGGAATATTTAGAAATGTATTTTTTTTAAATCAGTTTTTATAAGGGGAAAAGAAATACAGTGTTCTTGTGTCTGCGTTCTGAATAATCCACAGCAGTTTTTTAGAGAACAGAGTTTAAGAAGAAAGTAATTTTTCGTTAAAAACAGCTGACACCTTCGCCACTGGATTATTGGTGATTTTGGGAAGACGCGATTCAGTGTTTAAGGGTATTACTTTTTCTAATTTTGAACACCCCGTGATGCAATTCCATTAACCTCCATTGCACCTAGGAATTAAACAAATCTCAGGCAGATGTCTAAAAAAAGAAGGGTAGAAAAAAGGATATTAAGTAATTCGCCTTATTCACCTGGCGGCCATTTTGAAACTCGAACGAGGCTGAGGGGTACACAAACCCGGAAGTTTGACTCCGACGCATACGATCTATGGAAGATTCAGCAGCACCAGCAATGGAAACTCCAGTGTGGACCACCAACCTTTCTTGTTTGCCAGAATTAACAATTCAAAATGTGGAGCAGTGGGCCAGTACCGACTGCAACATCCCCCAGGCGGTGTTAATTAAAGGATACAGTAACTGGATCGAAGGTTTTATCCACGACATTGAAAGTAAGAATGGACGCTAATTTACCTCAGTTTCTGCTAGCGTGTAGCAGCTAGGGGTAGTAAGCTTAGCTGTGATATGGAGTTGTTGACTGTACTATGTTTGATTTTATTTAAAACTTAACATGTATTTAATTGACAGTTAATAGGAGCCCAACACACATATTTGTGAGGGCTAGGTCTTTTCCCTCGGTGCGGAAAAATGAGTCACCGTACAACATACAGGTATCATAGTGCTAAGTGGGCAAACTGCTCAGTTCGCAGAGCAGTGCCACAGTTTAAACCAGCTTGCTAAATGTTCATTATGAGTTTTATCAACGATGTACCTTTCCCTGTCTGACTGAAAATAACATGTTGATTTTATCTCATTAACATGTTATCTCTAGTTGATGTAATATCACATAAGCCTCATTGATATCTACTCAAATACAGTATTATCTTGTTTCAAATTAGCAAAGCCAGACAGCGCTAGGTGCATGTTGCTATTGCTTATTGACAATGATAGTATAATGACAGTATAACTATCAGGTAAGTGATAAGGTAAGCTATGTATTAACATTCATAAGATAAGAGTTGCTCAGTTCTTGGAGCAGTGTATCCAGGGTTGAGGAAGGTTCACTGCACACTCAGTGTATGTGTGTGTGTGTGTGGAGCAATCGGTACTGGCCCACTGCTCCACATTTTGAATTGTTAATTCTGGCAAACAAGAAAGGTTGGTGGTCCACACTGGAGTTTCCATTGCTGGTGCTGCTGAATCTTCCATAGATCGTATGCGTCGGAGTCAAACTTCCGGGTTTGTGTACCCCTCAGCCTCGTTCGAGTTTCAAAATGGCCGCCAGGTGAATAAGGCGAATACATCTAAAAATGTCTAGTTGTAAGTGAAAAACATTGTATATTCAAAACTATCTTCTCCAAAATGTACTAAGCAGACTGCACAAATACACTTCCCCTGTTTGGGCAGTGTAAGTGCACTATTTGCAGTCATGAGCTAAGATTCGGAAGAATTTTGAGGAAATCGTTATGGCCTCCTGCTGCCCAGGGTTCAGTGCCATGCTCGATCATCCGTTTGCTGCTCTGCCAATACGTTTGTTACCCACCAAGCAATCCTCATTATATACTAGACAAGACCACAACTCCACATTGCCTGGAGATGTGTATTTTTTCTTTCCTAATATCACTCATGAACCTCAGCAGAATAGGATAAGATTGGAGGAATTATTTTGGTATGTTGTACTCACTCTTCATGTACGTTGAAATCTTTATCATGCCTAACATCAAAAGTCACTCTCCAATGTTAAATCACTTGTGACAGTATTTGAATTGGACTGTTTTGCCAATCATGTGAGCAAGACCTTTTTAAGCAACGCTGACAAATCCCACCTCTCGCCAGCCACAGATGGCATAGCAATCCAACCAAGCAATGAGTAAAAAAGTAGGTGTTGAGCACTAATATCCCATGTCTAGGACTCTTGCCATTCTAGGGAGACGTTGACTCAGCCAAGTCAAACAACAAAACTACACTCAGCATTAGCCGCACTCTAATTGCCACTACTGAAAATGTCAAACAACTACTTCTTTCCTGCGCTGTTACAAATTGTTCCACGGTTTTGGTTTGAAAATCAGATGACTTCTCGATTACTGTAACAACTCCTCAATCATACTCACTTAAACCGAATGTCCTGATAAAAAAACACCACTTGCCTTCACTCACATTATATAGATCAGCACCAGCTAATTGAAAAGAAATGGATGTCCTCTTTGGGTTGTGTTTAATGACTTCTGTACAATCAGATAATTCATCTGTTCTGTCTGAGCCCTTAATCCACTTGGCTTTGGTCCGGTGACCTAACCACAGTCAGACTCAATTCATGTTATTCTGGGATTTCTCCATGCTGAAAGCAGCATGCCCTCGCAATTACAACAATATTTATTTGCTTCAACTCCTCTCGTTTGGCGTCACGCCTCAGCTTGGCAGAATTTATCCACCACATAGCGTAAGTAGAGGATGTGTGTGCAGGTGCTTGTGTGAATTAATCAAACGCAATGTCATTTGCGTGCCTCAAATAGTGTTAGAAAGAAAGAAGGAAAGCTCAGGGTACTTTTAATTTGTAGAGAATATCAAGCAGTCCTGTGAACCTGGCCCTGCAGCCTTATTTTCAGAGTGTGCTTTCACCATCATACAGTAAGTGGGCTGCCAGCAGAGATATAATTCATAACTCATTTACAGCCTGTCTCATAAGATCAGGATGACTCAGAATTTATGACGAGCCATTATTCTTATTAGGCTTGTAAAAGAAAGCATTAGCCCACGCCCAGCATTAGTAACATTCACTTTACCTAACAAGGGGCAGGCTGAGGTGAGAGAACAGCAATACTCAATCAGAGCTTTACAAGGTGATGGCAGGAAGCCCAACTTCATAACTAGTATGAAGTGCTCTAAATTGATATATGTGAGTAAAACTCTAGAGGGGAAACAGGAGGTAAGGAGCAGAGGAGAGGCAACCGGGCGTTCAAATATGATATATGCGTTGTAAAGTATGGACAGCTGATTGCGTGAGAGGGAAGAAAAGCAGCAACTCATCACTGCACGTCAAATTAAACTCAAGCCTCTTCCATCCATGAGATAATGATGCAAGGCAAAATAAAATAAACAAAGTGAAGGAGCTCCGATCCCCTGATCCATCGCCCCACGCGGATCCCGATTCTGCACGGCAGCTTTAGGAAATCCGGCTGTCCCAGGGTGTGTCAAATCCCACACGGAGGAACCCAGAGGACTGAAAAGCATTGGCCCCGTTTCTTTGATTTTGGCTTCGTATGACACGGTTCTCACATGACCTGATAACTTTGCAGCCTCTGTCAGACAGCTGGGCCGAGCTCGGGCCATCTAGAATAGGGAACAGGTGGGAGAGGGCCATCCTATTGGAAGAGGCCTGGACCCAGTAGCTATCTGTGAGGAGGTCTGTTCACATGTTGGCAGCACAGAGAAAATCTGAGAGCTGAGGAACCAATTATTTGATTTACACTTGGGATGAAGGGAAAAACTGTCTGGATGGAACCAATTTAAAATTATTGGATTTGTTAACCTTGGTTTTAGTCTCATATTTTTCTCCATTATGAGAATGGTTATGATTACATTTACTCCCCACCTGTGTGGAGAATTTAGAAATGTGAGCGCACTATTTATTGTGTCTTAAAAGGCACATTAGGAAAGATTCCCCCCCCAAAAAACATGTTAAGACTTAAAACAAAGGACGGGTCATGAGCACGGATCCAAGAGGAATCCCAGAAACACAGTAAATATTGTACTGTAAATAAAAAATAGCTAGCGTCACACAAAGCTCAAAAGGATGTTTTTAAACACGATTAGACACAGTGTTTTATGTTTGTTTAAAATCGGCTACTGACAAAATACTGTTAACTGTGCTTTTAAAAAACGTGTTTAGGGTTTATTTGTATTTTATAGTAACAAAATAGTTCAAAATATCCATCCAATGTGACGTTTTAAACTGCCCAAAACCTGAAGGTACTCAGATTAATATATAAAACAGAGAAAAGCAGGACTTCTCCGTTTACTTTAATGATTTATCAACTATCAAAAAAAGCCGGCGGCTAATCGTTTAGTCTGGACAACTACCAGATTTTCCCTTCAAAAGCCAAATGTTACACTAGGGAAAACATTCAAACCAGAACCCTGAAGGGAAATGTTAACAACTGGATATAACATTTCAACTCGAGCAATTAATTAGTGTGGTTTGTGTCCTACAGCTGTCTAACCTCCAGGCCAGGGGATTAGATTCAGGAGGGCTGCTGATATCGAGTCCATCAGTTCCACCATGAGTGAATGTCCGCTTATAGGCGCTGTTTCGTGGGGAAATATTCTTTATTAAGTCCCACAGGGTGCAGAAACCATTAAGGAATATGGATTCCATCCCACTCCTGCCATCATCAAATCCACCATGATTTGAATTAACGTCTGTTGTTGTTTTACTTCAATTTGCCACATACATAAAAGTGTCGTAAAATCCAAAGGGTCCCCTTTGGGCTCAAAGAAAATAAATATTTTGCTCAAGAAAATGTCAAATTAAGGCAGAGTCGATGCTGTGATGTGATGTGTTTTCCCACTGATGCTTTCTAATGGTTTTGTGTTGAAACATTAATCCATCATCTCCAGCAGGCTTCAACTCTGGATCTCCTCATTGATCCCACACAAAACAAATGGCAATCTCCAACAACGGGACACAATGCTTCATCCTGGCTGATCCATTAACCCCTATCACAAAGCTCCCACACTGAAGATGAAGAGCGTCGATGTCCCACTGATAGACAGAAAGACTGAGAGGTTTGTAAAGAAAGATAAAGGCCTGCAAAGAGAGAAGATGAGGATTGAAAAGATTGAAGCTGCCAAAAAAAGTTCTGCTGCACTACTGATCTAATCCTTACACTACGTTACCCCCAGCAATAATCAACCATTTAAAATCAGGCTTATATATCCAATTCTCCCGACAAAATTCATTTGTTTTGTGGAAAAAACGCCAAATATATGACCACTTGTTGAGGTGGATAAATATTTACGTAATTAAACAAAAGCCTTAGCTAACTAACTGAGGTTCTAAGAAAAACTGTAGAAAGAGGACCTATTAATCTGAGAGAGGGTGAGGATTTTGTAGCTAACAAGCGAACAAGGATCATTAAAAAAAAAGGTCTGTTGTGATTGATCATTTGTTCAGCCATCTGGGTAAAACTCAAAATCTAGAAGGATTTACTACTTCCGTGGTAGACAGTGAAACTATTTCAGTCACTATTTAGCTCAAAATACAAGTACACAGTTTGGAATATATTCAAATATATGTTTGGATGACAGATCTGTAATGGTAAACCTTTGCACACTTGGCAAAAACCCTGACAGTCCACCATGACCTCTATGTATATTGCACACAACAATTCAGACCACAGTCTCGAAAAAACAGCTGCCACGGCTAAACTGAGGTAATAATCAGTTTTTAAATTGGGCAGTGTGTTGCTGGCTTACTGGAAAACGGTAGCACCGGCAGCCCACCGCGCACGCCTCCAGGTTGGGGAGAAGTCAGTGGGTCTTCATTAAAACCAAACCGCAGAGTGAGGAGGAGGGAGGCCTCGCTCTCCCTCTTCTCTCTGGGCTGCGTTGGCTTTGTCAGCCCTTCTTTGTAATTACAACAGACCTCCCCCTCCCACTGTAATTAACAGCAATAGGATGTGTGCTGTAATTCAGCCTCCTGCTTTGTCATGCTGATATGTTTCTGGGCCGGGTCCCGTGCTGGGTGGGCCCCATCTCATGCTGCTATATGGATGTTACACAATAACTAGTTTTTGGTGCTACTTTGTAAAGTTGTAAGAATCATAATTAAATATTATATGCAATAACATATGAGAGATACTATCATAGATGAAGCAATGACCTGAACATGCTGTTGTACAGTATTTGGTTATGTAGTTCTAAGCCTTTAAATTATGTGAAATTATTTAGTATACACATGGTATCAAGAAATATTAACTTGGGAACGTATTCAGGCAAAGGGAAAGATGACAAAGTAAAGAATACATTAGTAATAACTTTGCTTATAAGAGGGACTTAATATTACTAAAATGACTTGAAAAGAACTTGTTACAGTAATATTATATTGCAGGGATTTTGTGTTATTACTTAGTTATGGTAACATTCATTTAAATATAACATAATAGGATTTAAAAATATATAATTTTAATTTAAGGCTGGGCAATAAATCAATATAGCCTCAATATTGTGATATTTAACAAGATATCGTCTTATATTTCTGATATAGTTACATTGCATACGTGTCTTTTCCTGGTTTGAAAGGCTGCATTGCAGTAATGTGATGCAATTTTCTAAATTAACCATACTGTTCTAGCTCATTACTCACCATCACCCACTTTGCCATTATATACACATTACTAAGCATTATTTATAAAAAACTATTTGTGTAAATATATATGAGCACTTACGGTCAACCCCAAAATATTGTCACAATATTGCCTTTGACTTTTTTAATCCAAAGTATCCGGATGCATGATTTTCTCCATTTTGCCCTGCCAAAAACTGTTTAAGCAACACGCAATAAAACTAACAGACCTTTAAAACTAAGTAATAACTTACAGTGAAAAACACTAGGCAAGTCAAAGATCAAAGGTACTGTAGTTGCTGGGGACATGAGCTCTGAGTTAGCAGTTGTGAAGAGACGCTTCTCCTGCTGTCGGTCCCCTGTCTACCTTGTAATTATGTGCCAGGTAATTAAAAAAGATCTTACTGTACAGAATTGTTAATATGTGCCCCCTAAATCCCAAACGCAAATGTGTGACTTACTTATACCCTGTTTCCATTAGCACTTTTTACCCATCAGTAGACTTTTTTTTACTGTTTACATATACACATTTAAACACTGATTTGACTTACGGTGTAACCACCGGCTACTGAAGTGACTTCTTAACCCAGACATTGATTTAAAGCCTCTGCTGTCTGTGTCTGAGTCGCTCATAGTTAAAAAGTCGTGGTCAGGTCTTAGCGGGTCAGAGCAATCAGAGGTCAGCCGATGTCACGATCCTGTGGTACCCTTGTTACTCTATCACAAGTCTGAAGTCGGATAAATGGCTTCCAGCTGCACAGAGGTAGATGCCGCCCCGGGGCATTTAGTTGTACACGGTCTGCAGCTGGGAGGTTTGGTTGGAGTGAACAAAGATATTCTGTCAGTGCCATTGGTTTGAAATACTATTCTGTAATGCAGGTGAGCTAATATGTTGTTGTTTTTCACCAACTATCACTAAGATATTTATAAAGCTAACAAACATGTTTAGCATTAATACAATTAGTAAGCTTTGTTGACGATGAAATTGGGTTCCCGGAACTTGACAAATAGGTCAAGAACAAACTTAATTACCTTCTGGTTTGTCTTTCGGAAGTTGCCGTTTTAGTGTGCGATTGTTTGTAAGATATTGGGCTTGTAAAAAATGGGTCCAATATTTGTCTTTGTTGAAAGAATCGGCCACAATCTGTGGCTTTATGATCACTTCTTGCATTGGTGTTAATTGCTACGGACCTAAAGAGTAAAAAACCACGTTACACAGATAAAGAAAGTTGACCCCCAGTACGCCATATTTTTTCTAAAACACCTCTGGAGTGAAGATGTTGTGACATAACCGCCAAGACATCAGCCTAGAGAGTGCATGCTTATCATACCACCGTCAAAGATCTCTTCCAAATGATCAGAAGGGTTGTGTCTATTTATTTTCAACCGATGGGTGTGAACAAATGTTCCTCAGCTATTCTGTGCTGACAAGTCAAGACGTTCTCTTTGCATCATCTGTTTTGATGTGGCGAGGAAGAGCTGTGATGGCCTAATCCCGTTGAGTCGATGACAAGGAGGCTTGGGCGGTGCGTTTGATGCCGCAGAGCCAGATATGACTTGAGAGACAACTTTGTTAAAACAAGTTGGCCGTGTTTTATGTACACCGTTAGATCTTCACTCTCTGGCTGTCCTTCACTGAGCTCAAAATTACAAAACCTACCGCTGAAGAATTCATTCCTTTCCCCTGCCTCGCCCGATCAATCTATCTTCCCAAACAACACTGTGATTGGATGATATTTTTAACCTGTTTGTCCAAAGATCCTTGGCATATTGTGGCAAGAAAAAAAAAAAAGAGAGACATGAGTGGGAAGAAAGATGAGCCGTCATCGAAACACATTTGTGTCAGGCGGTGTCCGATGTGTTGCAGTAATCTATGGGAGCACTTACGTCTGTGACATGAAGGGGCATTCATCACGCTCCTGCTCAGACCGTGGCAGGAGAGCGCTGGCAGAAGAATTTCAATGCGACACTGGGGCAATTCATCAAGGTGGGCGTCCCTTCATGCCTTCGTGGTCATCGAGGCACATTCAATACATACGCCTTGCAATTTCAGAAACCTCTGTGTTGGCATCAGGATGCACCAACACTAAAATGTTCCCATTTACAAGAACCATTGGGCTCAAGAAGAAGTCCCTAGAACATTATACTGAAGGTGTCCATTATGCTCTAGTGGTTAACCCTAAGAAAAAGCAAGCACAGGTCAAAGGCTGTAAACATCTGTGTTGCAATGCCTACGTCTAGACAACACAGTATAGTAAAGCTGTGGCTGTGGGCCAGATAAACATTAAGTGGAGCTCCAACACATACCCTATTTTTGTTCTGAGCCAGAGACTGGAAAATCACTTATCTCTGTGAATGGTACAATGTGATTTTCCACCTTCTTGGGAGTTTTTATTACAGCGCAGAGACTCCGGGGCGCTAATTAAAATTGAGTCCCTTCAACTACCAGAATATCGGCTCTCTTTGTCCCCTTGTGTAGAGACTGTGTTTTTTCCATTAGTCAACATATCGCTGTCCATGGGTGGGATATGTAGTCGGTTAAGATGCTTGTGTTACCACGCTTTGAAAGTGCAAATGAGGTGTTAGAGATATGCTCTTGAGTGATACCAGAAGTTCCTATAATGAAGGTATTCATTCTGGATGTCTACTTTTCTTTTTATTGGAAACTAACTACTGATTAGTTGAAGAATCATCCAAAGTCCTAGCTGCATTTGCTAAACTTGGACTCTAAAACACAATCCAACCCTAACCTTAACCTTAATACTGCCAGTTTGCAATAGTCTAAAAGTGTTAAGAGTTAGTTCAGGTGTCCACCTTTCCTTGAGTAACAGTCATGATCAATATATTGTGTAGACGTGGAAAGTGAAGGTACATTTTTGATAGAAAATATTTGTTCATTTGACCAAAACTAAAAGCCTCTTCATAAAAGGAGAATAGGTACCTATGACCTAAAATGACAATCAAGAAAGAGGTGATTCTCCTAAACCCATATACTCCAGATATCTTATTAGGACATTTATGTTTTTGGAATATCGGGCCTTGACCTCTGAATTTTGCAGAGTTGATGGGCGGAGCTTCATAAATTAGCTAATATTTCTCCAGGCTGACACTAAAAAAACAAAAACATTCCTTTAAATAAATGTGTTAAACTCTTCATAATTTAAAATGCAGTCATTCACCAGAACGAAAACAAGTCCAATTAAAAAAAAAATGTTTTTCACTACATTCCTGATTTAAAAGCTGTGGTGGTTTTGCAGAGCTATTAATCTATTCTATCTCTCGCTTTAGGCTATAAAAGACATGGAGCAGTGAAAAAAAACAGCAAATGAGCAATTGCCCAACAGCCTTGTTTAGACAAGACCTGCGTGTCGCTGACAGTAAATATACAAAGCATTCAAGAACTAAACTGTCATCATTTAAAGAAATCTAATTACCCCCAATTACTTGAAGATTTAGAGATAATAATGTATACGCTAAACACGTAGAGCAGACACTAGAAAACAGCCATTATTCTTATTATATATCTTTCAAGTGATCTACATCTCGTGGTCTGATGAAAATGTGAGTTGATACAGTAACACTTGTGTTTGCTTACTCTCAGCACTAATGGATGTTCATAAAATGCAATCTCTCCTGGAGGAAGACCATAGCATACTCAGCCTGCCACAAGCACATGCACAAACCCGTTTGGGATGCAGCTGTTTTGTCTATTTGATTTGTTTCTCGTTGCTGCAGAACTGATGAGATCAGAGCAAGGATTACACTTGTATCGCAAGCTCCGTGTGGCAAATCTGTTGAGGCAAGAACGGGATCAGGGCAAGGTGTAATCTGGTGAATACAAACTGAATTTATCATTCATTACGCATCCATGTTTCTGTCAGTGACACAGGTGGAGGATAATGAAACCCTGACCTCTTTTTATTGGTTCATTAAGGTTTTATCCGCACTAGTTTCTATGACAACAAATTACTTTGTCAGTGCGCCAAATGGTACCTTTTTATACTGTGAATTTAAAACAGGACTGATTTTGTAGGATTATAAAGGGCAGGAAAGGCTGCTTCCTGTCCAGACAGTGAAATGTGCTGATGTGGAACATGGCCCGGGGAACATCCCTGCCTCTCTGCACGCCTCCCATTATCTCCCATAGGGTACAAAGCAGCCCTGCTATGGCAAACATTTCCTGCTTCCTCTCCCGCCGTCGAGCCATGTCCGTGTATGAAGCAGTAACATGACTTCCCACTATAACCCAGCTGGAGAACAGAGGATGGAGCAGAGCATCTCGCTGGGTCGTGGCCTCCACATTAAGTGGGCAGGAAGCATTGTTAAAGAACAAAGGTAGTCTGTGTTTTGGACATACAGTGCTTCAAGGAGCATGCCAAGTGAGGGTGTGAAGTGCTGGGAAATTGTTATTTTTAATATATCCTCTAACTATTTATTCAGCTTTCAGTGCGTCTAAAAGTCAATGTGCTTAACACATGTTTGTTTTTCTGGGGTCCATTTAAGCTTTTGAAATGTAAGACTACTGAATTATAAATAAACACTCAAGAAAAACTCAGTTTAATATTTACTGCAGATATTTTTATTTTACTGCGCTCCTATATCATGGTAGGACTCATAATGTTCATCTTCCTCGGCATAACCTGATGCCTACATTTACCCACATTGCAACTTGAAAGCCCAAAGCTCAGTTGCAGTTTTTTTTAATTTATTTTTTATTTGTTTATTTGAAAAGGGACAGTGCACATTAATTAACATTCTCAATGTAAACATACACTAAAAACGTAAATGTGCCGGAGTTAGCCAAAGCTAATTTTCGTCCGTAGTCCCCCGGCAGGTCAACACATCATCAACTTACACATTACAAAAGAGTAAAGACAGAATAAATTCAAATGGCCTATAATGAATTAAGACAGCTATTAATGAGTGCAGTTTTGATTGTTTTTAATCCATCTCTTAAGTGTTGTTTTAAATAACTGATAGCTGGTGCTGTCTCTGATTTTGTGTGGAAGGCAGTTCCAATAATTTGAGGCCCGAACTGAGAAGACTGTTTGGCTAAATTTACTATGTCTGTACTGTACAACACAGTCTCCCCTGGTGGCTGCCCTAGTTGCCCTGCCACTGCTGCTCTTCTGTTGAACAAATTCATCCAGTGGAGGAGGTGCAAGCCCATGTAATATTTTAAAAATAAGACAGGCATCTAGATAATGTAAAAAACTGTCAAAGCTAAATAAATTATATTTTGTAATGATATGACAGTGGTGGTAACTGATAGGTTTTTGATCTAGTGTTTTTAAAGTTTGCTTATAGAGGGTTTCTATTGGTTTAAGAGTTGTCATGTTTGCTTGGGACCAGCTTGTGTAGCAGTATGATATGTGAGAAAAGATCATGGCATGCATAAAAAGTTTAGCTGCCTCTGTTGTTAAGTATGGCCTTATATGTCTAAAATTAGCCAGATTATATCTGATGGTATTAGCCACCTTTTTAACATGCTTTTTAAAAGTTAAGTTAGAATCTAGGATGATGCCAAGGTATTTAAAATCAGACACAACCATGAGCTTTTCTCCTTTAATATAGACATCAGCCTGTGGTGCACTTGAGGATCTCTTAGAAAAGAACATACAGACTGTTTTATTAATGTTAAGATGTAGATATGACCTTTCTAGCCAGTCAGAAACATGTACCAGTGTTTCAGTTAGTTTTGCTGCAGCCTGTTGCTTGTTTTTGGAATGCACATAAAGAACGGTATCATCTGCATACATCTGTATATTAACAGAGGGACAAACTGAAGGTAAGTCGTTAATGTACAAGCTAAACAAGATAGGGCCCAGTACTGACCCCTGGGGTACACCAATATTACAGTCCAGATATGATGAATAAGAATTACCTATATGTACACTCTGTTTCCTGTTAATAAGATAGGACTCCATCCATTTCATGGCCTCAGCTGAGAAGTTAAAATAAGATAATTTAGATAAAAGGGTTTCAGGTCTATGATGATAGTACAAACTAACGCAATCTCAATAATGACGAGCAGACTACAGATAAGTTTGCTAACCTCACTTTTTAAAAACGCCAAACTGCCAAAATTTTACAAAAATTGCCGAAAGGTTTTTTGTTGGTGACTTTTTGGACATGACCATCATAGCTCCCCAATTTACACCGTATAGCGGTAAAGTGCAACTAATATACATTTGTTTGCACCTGGGAAGCATGCTGAAGTTAAAGTGTCACAGGAATCTGTTGAATGTTTGGTTGCCGGTACTCTGTAGCCACATTCTGAGTTAATGAAAACGCAAGAATTCTTAGTTGGAGGTGATTATACACTATTGAAAACTTAGTTGTGAGTATAACGAAGGCCTAAGCTAATACTTGTAATTATACTTGTACTTGTGTTAACAAAAAATTTGAAACTCATTAGATAATACCGCTTTATACGTTCGCACCGCTATATCTTTTGTTAAATAGCATCTTTCGGCATTTCTAAAAGCAAAATATATTATATATAATACATAATATTATATATATATTGGTTAAATAACCCCCATGCCTGATAGGGAGTCAACTTAGACCTGGTGGGCCTTGAAATAATGGCAGGAACCCTGACAGCAGTGAGAACCTTTTGTAATTTAGTTTGGTTAACTTGTTGAATATGCATGTTATCGAGTATTTCAGCAATTATATTTGTTTATTTCAATTAAGCAAAAATATAATACATCTGGAAAGGGTTTTCTCCGTTCCCAAGGCCTTCAGGTGACTCAGCTCCTCTGTAAAGGCAAAACAAAGGGGATGGGCTGTTTTGACAAATAAAAAATCCAAAACAACCACTTTTCTGAAAGCACGTTTCTCCCAAATGCACAGCTTGGGCCGGAACAAAACATTTTTCTTTTCACGCATCTGACACTGCCGTCCGTCTGCTGCCTGGCTCGGCTTAGCTTGATGCATCTGTTTGTGAAAAAAAACACCTGCATATCTCTCTCCCAGCTGAATTGCTCAGAAGTGCTGCCAAGTAGAACTGGACAGATGTGGGGACTGGATTTGCTGCAGACAACTCCATCACTCTCCCACTCATCCCTCTATATAAATCTCTGTCTATCACGCCTGCTGCAGTTGTCCTCTGAATCCCATTAGTTTTTGTCTGCTGCAAAGGGCATTGGGGAAGGGCATTTTGAAGATGAGGAGAGGAGTGAAAACGTGGAGACAAAAGGGTTGCTGCTGCTCTACATGCTGTGCGCTGCAGGTCAGGCGCAACATGTGTGGTCCATCATGCCTTGACGTATTCTCCTCTTATGCCGTGGCGCATATCCATCCCCACGTTAAGCTAATGATGTGTCTTCTCCTAAAAACGAGCTTTCGTTCAGCAGGGCACTGAGTCACAAAAGAAGTCAATGAGGACGAGCTAACATAGACCATTTCCTCCAAACCACTCTCGCCTCTGACCAAATTCTGCATCACCATCAAATGTGGTATTTTTCTCTCGTAAAGAGCGGTCCAGAGCGGGAAAGTGATGTCCACAGATGTGTTTACGGATGTAAGTGAGATATAATTAAATTTCCTGGAAATGTCTAATCTCTCTGACTCCTTTGTTGTCTTTCTCAGTCTGTCTAGTTCTCATGCCACATGAACACATTTTAATTTGAATGTTTGCTGGCGAGTAGAATGCCAAAAGAAGATCTCTAACTTGATATATACAACATTGACTTTTTCTCCTTCACTGTTTCACCCCTTCCTGCCTCTCTCTGTCCAGGCTGATTTCTCGAGTTGAGTCATGACGTACAGTTCAACATCATAAACTGCACACATGTCGCCATTCAGGTTTATGAGAACTTCTGCCTGACTTTTATAGGTTGGGCCATAACATTGATAACATTGTGCTTGTCAAGTTAATTGCTAAAATGTGGCAATACTGCTACAAAGAATCAGACAGGGTAAGAACACGAGTAGTCAGTCAATCATACAGGTTAACAAGACAGCACTTGGCAACCTTTTTTGGGAGAAAACATGTTTATGGTTTTATCGACTTACCGTATTTGTCCAGTCTCGGATGCCTGTGCATTGAATGATTATTTGGGTGCTATCATTTTCTGTTGACCTCCATTATTCACTGAAGCTCCAAATACAGTGTTTTTTAGATATCTGGCTACACTTGTTTACAACCTTTCTGATTTGTTATGTGCACATTGCTCCATCAGACCGATGCCACCATGATGGTTTTATTTTATTCAACTTTAAAAAAATAACTTTTGGGTAACAGCTCTAGAAGGGTTCTGAACAGTTACTATGGAAAAATTATAATTTATGGAAATACAAGCACATTTCAAACCCAAGTAAATATTCATCCATTATTTATTTATTGTTTAAAACTTCAATTTTTAATGAATGAAGATAGTATGCTTTTTTTGTTGAGAAAGTTAAAATGTTTGTATGTTCGGTTGAACTTTTTTGTTGATAAATGGAATTCTACCAAAACGTTTTTCTTTATAATTAATACCAAATGACATACCAGGAAATACATCGGATGTTATAGCACAATGATTTATATATTTGAGAGTATTATAATGGAAGTTTTAATCTTGTATTTTGGATTAAGAAACATTTCCTTACATTTAGATCCCAGATTGCTCGTCTCACTTGGACATGTTATGAGTTTAGTTATGAGGCCTTTTTTTCCGTCCCTTTTGGAAACAGTAGAGTAATGAGCTGTTTGATCACGTGAACCAGACGTGTGAGATGAGAACATGCCACCATTAACACCGCTCACCCGTAAGCCCGCACAAAGGCTTGGGCAATGAGGTGATGGATTTCACATTTCTGTTACACACTCTATTTTTGAGTCAGTAGGTTTGGCTTTCTCACTTTGTGCTGGTAAAAATGCACTTTGGCACTTATGGGGTCCCTTTGGGATAATAGAAGAAACCGAGTTTCTTGTTACGGTCTTGTGAATTTGACAATGACATTCCTCACATTATTATGCTCTATTAAAGACATGATTACTTATCGTATGTTGGGCCGCAGCTCGGAAAAGTGTCCAATCGTTTGACCTGTATATTGCTTCTCGGGGCCAATAACTAGTGTGTTACATTCTTGGTTATTTCCTTGGCTTGTCACTTGGTACATATTAAATATTGGATGATGAAGGGTGTGCGCGGTTGGAAGGGAGTGACTACAAAGGCATTATTCTGTGAGAGAGACAGAAAGGGGGAATGAAATCCATGTTTGGACCGAACCAAAGCGCGGTGTTAAGCAGAGCAGGAGACGAGAGCCCGCTCAACTGGTTCAAGTGTCTATAGAGACAACCTTTTGGACTGTTTTGAAATGATGTGCGAGGCAATAAAAGTCAAAGATACGGTGTATGGTTCTGGTCATGGTCATTTAAACCGCCTCTCCCCTCACTTCCCTGTCTTCTGCTGGAGCATGGAAATAAAAACACATCTACTTTGACAGGAATGTGCGAGTGATCAATGCCAAGAAGGTGTGTGAGATAGTTTTTTTCTGTTTAACACCTAACATGCTTTGTTTTCAATTAGTCTAAATGTCTAATTGCAGTTGAACTGGAATAATCAAAGTTTGAATAGTCAATCGAAAATATAAAACAGATATTAAAACAGCCCTTTACTCAGTTTGGCATAGTGTTGGAATAGTGTCAGAATTACCAGATTACCAGTAAGATCGTGAAATTGAACCCTAACATGACCAATGAAATGAATGCTTACAAGTCATAAGCATGAACATCTTTACAATCTTTGGAATTCATTATATACTTCAAAATAGTTTAATTGTATCGTGACCGATCGACCAAAACGGTCAATACCTGTAGAATTCTCTATCATGTCCTTGGCATTCTGCTCCAATCCCATTGGTTCATATTGAACGTACATCTTTAAAACAACAAAAAAATATAGAGATTATTATTTCAGGCTCAGTCATTTCCTAAAACTTTTTTGCTAAATTTGCTAAAAATGTAGTTTTTATTGACAGTAAAACCATATTAACATATCACTAGACCTTACCACTGATTTTAATAACAAAATACACCTTTTGTATCATTTCAATATTCAGCTGTAAAATAGGTCCTCGGAGGAAATGGAAAAAATTAGCAAAAACATTCCGTTGTTGAATGAGGCGCGATCACTTATTCACAATGCAAGGAGTATTTACAGCTGAGCGAGACCTGGGTCCAAAGAGCATGTGTAAATCTCATTAGCTGTATATCCAACTGTCCTTGCATTGCAATTACTGAATTATATATGTGAAATTAATCAGAAAAAGGACTTGGTGTTTGTGCGAGGGGATTAATCTTGTCCTTGTTACGCCAAAGGCAAGGGGCATTATTCATGAACCCTTCATTTCTCACTTCCCCCCTACTGGAATGAGAAATATAACTCTGGGCCAAGAGCAAGCATTTACTCTCCAACTCCACAGACCCTGACAAAACAGAGGTGTAATTATGTGAAATTATTGATATAAACAAACTGATGAATGGCCTTTGCATTCAGTGTGTATATGTGTTTTAACATACTGTACTTGCATGTAAGCATGTGCAAAGGTGCATTTTTGTTAGAGTAAAGTGGGTGTTTGGCCTTGAGCTGCTGCACAAATGAGTGAATAGAACAGGTCTTTGTTTAAGTGAGAGACATTTTGAGTAATTTAATGTGGATTGGGGAGCATTTGTATTTCTGAATCAATACAGAGTAAATATTATTTCAGATTGAGACCCTTGTTAGACAAAGTAATGTTTTTGCTCTTCGAATGAGGTCTTCGAATATGAATAACATCAAGTCAAAAATAGTTGAAAAAAGGTGAAAGGAGGCATTCGGAACAGGCCGTAGCACTTAATTGAAACTGGACTGCTCTCAAGAGAAAATGTCAGTGCCAAACGAAATCTGCTTGGCAGCAAAGAGGAACAGTTAGGGAATCTTTAAGGGACCACAATCCATTACGGAGAGTAATAAATGTCCTCTGGAATACACACATCATTACAGAGTGGGATGTGACCATACTCCTGCAAAGACTCATCCTCATTTACGTGCCTATAAGCTGAGCTTTTACGAGGACTTTGTATAAGTTTGTGAAACTAAAGCCCAACGTGTGCCATGAGATTCCTAATCTCCGTGTATCGAGTTGTGACTGGCACGAAATTCCTGGGAACACAATGTACCACCACCTGATTCTCAGTTGACTTGTTGAATTTTTCAATTTCCTTTTTAATGGTAAAAAAAAATGGTTCCCATTTCCTTCCCACGGCATGGTGAATATACACAATGAGCTCACTGCAGTTCATATGTACCTGTGCTTTTACTCCACTTACATTCACTTCAATCCTGGTGATATATTCAAACCTGTAACAAATTACTCACTCCCCCACTGCCCGGTGGACGACAGAGGCGTCTTGTTTCTGATTGGTGGGCTGGGCCCTAATTTGTCTTTGACACCCAGCGCTGGCCAGCCAGTAGTGCCATTCATCTCACATGTCACCGGCAGACATGCTGTGATGGGAGAAGTCTGGTCCTCCTTACAAGGTAAATTCTTTGTCTCATTGTCAGGACCCACCACTCTGCCTAGAGAATCTGCAACAAAAAAAAAGGTCCAGCTGTTGTACCATGGAGAACTGGGCCCAATATTTTGGATGCAGTATTGTGTTGAATGGTGACATCTACTTGATGAATATGAACATTGGCCATTGTAGAATGTCAACAATGCGTGACATTTTGAGTCACGAGGTATTTGAACGACACGCAGCGTTGAGTGATGACCAGTCAGTCATCCGTGGGACGACCATAACATTTAATGAGGCATATTTCCCTCATACATCAACATTTTAGAGTCACACAGGCTTGTATATTGGATTTGTATTGGATTTTTTCAAGTTGAGGATACAATCTGATTCGGCTCAATATGGGGTAAGGTAGGGGTGGAAATATGATGCTCATTCAGAGGAATTTCTTTGAATGTTGCATTACCAAAATATAAATGGTCCGTTGTATCTGTATGCAGAGCATTACTAAGATGTCACATTAGGACCTGTATGGTGTCGGGGCTTTGACCTCATGACCCCATGGCCCCTCTCTGTCACCCAGTGTAGACAGTTCGCCCTTTAGCGGTTTCCATGATAAATAAGTCAAACCAAACAAACCCCAGGCTCAGTGATGCTGGACTGCTCGCCATCCGACCGCACTCTTTGGCAAAAAAAAAAAAGACTGGGAGAAAAAAAAACAGTCGCCGAGCCATTTCTCTGGTGCTCATTACGTTGTCATGATAATAATATATGTTTTAATGACAACCTTTAAAATGACTTGAGAGAAACCTCCGCACATCCCTTTTGTTCTTATATTGAATTGATCTGGGATGGTCACACAACAGCTCACCAATGTCTTAAATTACTTGATCCCACAATGTTCAAAATGTGTCCATGCCCTGAGTAGCTACATCAAATGTGGCACTGTCTCGTACCACTTCATGAGGAGATGGCATGGCTTCACATGTACGAACTGAATATACAAATGATATAAAACAAATTCAAACTCTGCCTTTATCCCTTGTTAATCTTAAGGCAGTTCAGTGTGTCTGTTGAGCAGTATCCATAAAGGATTCTTTGAACCTTTTCCTGGTGGGAATGACACATTTTACCCAAGCATATTTTACAGTGACTTTTATAGGCACACCTGGAAATTACCCCTTAAGAGTCACAAATTGAAAGTGTTTAAAATCTCCTTAGCACCTATCAACGTTGCCAAACAACATTCCTGTTGAATACTAAATAATGTCCACTCAATTTGTGCCTGACCTCCAAGTAAAAAACTGCCTTTTTCCTCTGTTTCAAACTTTCTGTCTCTCCTCATTCTCACTTTGTCTCTGTGCGAGGTGACCGAGACAAGCTAAAAGTTAAACTGCCCTTCCTGTCTCTTTATGCATCTACTTGGCACTGATTCTTCTGTCGACTTTCTGCATGCTATTAAAAGACAGGGTTATCTATCCTTTTAGTTGAGCCAGAGGAGTTTATGGTCACAGCAGTCCTTTTGGATCTCTGCCACAGTGTTAGGAGTCTGAAAGTCTCCTCACTCGCTTAGACTTTTACAGAGAGAGAGAGACAGTGACAGAGAAGAGAAGTGCACGTTGACGTCTTGTTTTTCAGCGATGGCCAAAATGTCTTCAACACTTTAAGGCCTTTTATATAGTTAGCTCTGGACTGAGACGCTTAGATACATAAGGTACACCAACCAGAAGGCTTAATGCCGCTCTATGAAAATATGTAATACTGGTAAAAAGAATCAGATAGTGTAATTTGTACGACAACGAAAACAAACATGCAACATGAATTAGAGGCTTAATGGGTTTTCCATTAATCTCCATGGCCCGCAGCCCTATTCATCAGTGGTTGTTGTCATCACCATGTGTGCACTGTATTAAGCGAAGGGCTCTGGTGTCGCTACACTGTGGAGCTGCTGATGGCTGAGGAATGATAAGTGGAGGGATAAACCTTTGTGGGGGTACACGGCGGGAAAAAGACCCTCGACCAACGCTAAGAATCCAGTTCAAGACTTCAGAGGTACACAGAGTCCCATTCAAAAGCTCTTTCTGCCATATAATCCTAATTTAGAATATATAGAATTATATTTTTTTCGTGTGCACAGGTGGCTTAAGACGTGATATGTCCCTCACAAGCTTACGGTAACATATGACAAGTTACTGAATTAAGTCGGTTGACTGAATTCTAGATAATGTGGTGATGGTAAATCAGTAGTTCAATATTTTATCAAAAATACCTATATGCTCTCTTGGCTCTGGAAAATGTATACGACTCAATGTGACAGAGCCAGCAGTCAATTAGCTTAGCTACGTTTAGCATACAGTGTCTAAAGGTAACTAAATCCTCCTTCCACTGTTTTAATCAATACAAAAGCCGAAGTGTAAAACCGAGAACTGAGGATGTTAAGGTAATTCAACTACAAGATTATTTTTGAGATGCAGAGGAGCTAATGTTTTGATTAGTTAGTGGTATGCTAAGCTAAGCTAACTGAGCTGTAGCACGAGAAATCTATTACTAAGACCCAAGAGTGGTATATATCTTTCCTATAACTCTTAGTTTTTCCAAAAAACATCCTACTAAACTAATCCGAATCCAATCCAAATCCATGTTGTTGTTGTTGTTGTTGTACAGCAACATACAAAATATTGAATCCAATAGAATTCAGTCATTATTGAATCCAGCCAATGAAAAGTTATATTTATGATGTTATTAGAGAAGGGCATGGAATTTTAACAGTACTTAAATAAAGCTGAATAATTAAAGCATAAACTGTTGTTTTTTGGATTGATTCCTTGCTCTGGATCATCACTTACTCTAATTAGCTGATACGTTGAGGAAAGTTCTTTCTCCCTGTCGGATTTTATCCAATTTTTCTTACCTATTTTGAAGTTAACTTGCAAAGACACAGACTTGAAAAACATTGATTAGAAATCAGATTGATTGTTTATGTTAATCAGGATATTCAAGAGCAAGTGAAAAGCCACAAAACGCCTTACAAAATGTATAATTGACTGTTTTTAACTAACTTCTTGGTTGCCGATAAGGAGGCGATATCTCACAGTAAGATTAAAGTATACTAACTCTACTTCATGTTTTCTCTCCAGGGCTCTGTTTGTACTTCAAAGGCTCATATTTACACAGAACATTTGCTTAACTTGAGGATGCTGTGTGTGAGGCCCAAATCAGAATTTACAAAGCTTTAAAATATATTTGAGAGAAGCAAAAGATGTCTAACTGAAGACCTGAGTTGTTGTTTTTCATACTATAGCGGATCATCTTCCTCTGAACGTGCCAGGTCAGCCTTTCCTTCACTCACACTGCTAACAACTTCTAATCCCGGTGCTCCCACGTGAATTCAAGCACAGCTGGAAACAGGATCTCTTGCATCTCTTTGGTGCATACTTTTCCCCGTCCACATCCCTTTTTACGTTCTGAAATGGTGAGACGTGCACATTATCAATTCATTCCACTCAGAGCAATGCCAACAAAAGCAGTTTAAGGAACTTGACTGTCTGTTGTCATTGCAGGGAACTGCATTAGAAAATCATTTAATTGGCATTCACTCTCAACCCTCTCTTTTCCCGCTCCTGCTGTTTGTTTGTTTGTGCTGTTAAAAGGCCATGTTGCCATGGCACCTATCTATGTTTTCATTGGCTCCTTTATCATGCGGCCATTCACCACTTTGTGGTTCTGCAGATATAATTTCCTTTTATACGGCTGATTTTATGGTTTGCTTTGCTCTTTGCTTCACCTTAAGGGGTTGTTTCACCAGAAAGGGATCGTGGTTCTGTTTGTGAACTGGCTGGAAAGTAGGCAGCAGGGGAGCCTAAAATAATAAATTGCCATTTGAGACCTTCAGATCCAGGTCATAGAAGTGACTGCATCAATGAATAGAGGTTAAAGATGTGTTTGCTGGCCTTACACTGAGGATAATTCAAACCTCCCAACAATCGCTGCAGGGTGTTCCTATAAGAAACATGTCTGAACAGATTTTCAGCCCAAGATCGGATCCATGACCATTTCTAATCAATATTAACCTTGAATTATTGTAGTTTAACAGGAACAGCAATGAAACATTCAGCAGAAACCTGAATAGTCAATATGAAGAAGCTCATCAGGTAGCGTCACCAACTGGACGCTGCTCATTTGTATTTTTGTCATTTTAGCTAACAGACTTGTAAACCATGCTAACGTGCTAATAAGCCAAGCTAAGGTTGACTAGAAATGAAATTGTAAAAGGTCATGGAGTCTTTTTATCTGAGGTCTCCCATTTTGTAGCGTTAGCATTAACTGAGGTATTGCGCACTGCTCATTTATTTTTGAGTTATTTTGTGTTAATGCAAAGTGTGCGGTCCTGCTTATTGATTGAATTGCCTGTGTGATTTACATATTTAAAATCTCTCATAATGGTTTCCCAAGTTTTTTAAATATATTAAGATTTTAAAATCCTTTACCAGCCAGCCTTCTACATATATGGCACTGCATCATCTCTAGTTGAAGCATGTTTTTTTGATTATTTGGTCCAAAAAGGAATGATACATTATTACCTCTTATAGTCCCATTCACAGATGTTTTACAGATAAACAAAATGTACATTTTCGGCAACAGTCACCCTGCATCATATATATCATGGGGAAATTAAATTCTGGTAATTGACAGCAAGTTCATGAGTCACTTTTCCGTGCTTTTGATTGGACAAAGACCAATGGTTTTAGTGTATGTACCCTTTAAGGCTTTACACACCATCTCATTCTTTCATCTTCCACTACATACAAGTCCATGACCTGCCCGCTGCAAACATGTACTCTCTTCTTATGCCTTAGGCCCTGTTAGCACCTTTTTCATCATCACGAACATGTTTATATGTGCAAGTGCTGTAGCCACTGACCTACAGCAGATTGTTTACTTATCAGAATGGGCATGACAAGTGATTCTTATCCTTCACTCTGGTCTTGTATATTGCACAGTGTGGTTTGATATGTGTTATTTTTTGCCTGCGGGTTTGAACCACTCGAATGATGAAATGCCAGTGGGCAACGTTAAAATAAATGTTAAAATGATAAGAACATAGAAAATAATTAAAGCTTTGAGTTTTATTTCTGTTGGCTTTCCTGCAAGGTCACATTATTTGCAGAGCAATATGGAAGTGAATGGCATATGTGGCACGCCAAACTGATAAACAAAACGTTTTTTTCCCAAAACTAACATCTCGTCCTTCCGTCGAACCCTCGGGAACAAGCACAATGTTGACAATGGAACAAGAGGTGGATGTGGCACTCTTCCTTCTCATAGCGAATGAAAACCGCAGACATCACATCAATGTTCTTGAGGAGAATCCAAGGGCTTGCCATGTTCCCCTCAACATTGGCAGAGCTTGAACACTGCGAACAGGAACTTCCTGGCATGGCTGTGTTATTGTTGCGGAGGATGAAGAGGGTGTGAGCCAGGTATACAAAGTTAGTTCAATAAAGCTTGGACCAAAAACAGCAAATAGATCAGGGGAGGATTGAGAACAAGCCAAAACCTTGTCTGGGAATGCCCTATGAATATTTTTTTCTTTCAGTGTATATTCCGTGCTTAAATGAATATTTGCAGGTATGCCTAAAGAATAGCAACAAATGGATAAACTGTGAAAAGACAAAGCGGTAACTTGTGATCATTTCCATGAAAGCCCCTATGGACAATGATGTTCATTGCAACCCACATAACTGTGGAATGCGGAGAAGATAGGACAGTTTACAGTATCACATTCGCTTCCCAAATCTCAGGTTTGATGGTTCAACCATGCCAGCAGATTCCTGGAATGTATTTCTTTCCATGTGGGAAAACTTAACCTAACATGAGATTCGAGGGGTATTTGTTTTCACCTACTGTCACGTTGACGGTTAAGCCCATTCGGGACAGATCAACCGCGATGCCAAGATCCGCCTTCACGACTTCATGCCACTTGAGAGACGATTCCAGAAATGAACACTAAACTGAGTGGAGGCCACTAAAATTATTCACATGCATGTTTTGAGTAATATTGCAGGCGCCTGTTTTTGCGTGGATATCTCGACATCTCCCAAGTGTTTTTCACAACACAGTGATCCCAGATGTGGCCTTTGTGCTGTCGTCCAGCCCGGCACTTTCACTCTAACCAGCCTGGGACACCCGCCACTGTTTTGGTTCCTAAGAATCATGGGTTCTCCCTTTAAGGCAACGCGCTGTTTATATGTTCTGTGCCAACTGGATCTCTGATTGCAGGCCACTGGTTTATTTTAATTAGCCATGGAGAGCAGTTCCGATGGATTTGAGTGTGACTCACCCCTTTTTCAAAACATTCGTCTCCACTGTTGCACTTTGAGGTTTGGTTTCATTTCAGATTAGTGAAAAGGAGCGGCCATCCCTGATGTGTGCCATTGATCTGAATGTGTAGCTGTGTGAGTATTATATATTTGTATGTGACACTAAAGGAAAGTGTAACTCTTGCAAGGCTCGCCATGAAACTGGAATTAATGAGACTCAGCACTTCTCCTAAAATGTTTTTTACAGTTTAAGCTTGTATTTTGAGATTTTAAAAACACTCAAATTGTTATTTGTTGGCACGGGAAAAAAAATCTACATTTTTAATGGCATGGAGTCTTTAATCAAGTTTTAAAAAAGTCCACAAGTCTGCAAAAACATCTGGTTTTCTGTTGCTGACACAGGAATTGTGCACCATCTAATAGACTCAATTTTACATCCAATTTACTGCACTCAAGATGGCCGTCCAACTCTTCCACCACCACCAACCTTCACAGTCACGACACAGTGATATTAAAATGTGCTGATTCTGGCATTTCCAAAGAATGTGAAAAACAAAAGTGAAAGAAGACACCTGTTCAAGTGAGGAAATAGCTCATAGGAAGAAGAAGTAGAAACGTTCAATAAACAGACCTAGATTTCTAGAAGTTATAAGTGTGTATCTTTGCTCTCTATTCAATGCTAAACACAAATATGTACTCAAGATTTTTGTTTTGCCGTCAACAAAATGCATTTCTTTTCAAATGAAACAAAGTGGCTATTTTTATATTTTCTGTTCTTTTCTCTTTTGTCAGCAAGTGACAACTAAATTGTCGGTTGATGGTATAACATTGCCAACTATGTTATTTTAAAATCTTAGCTAAACTTTTTATGTAGAACATCTAAAAAATATGTTATCTCATTGCAAGAAAACTATCAATGATCAATGGACCATCACAAACCTTAGAGTTTACAGTAGATTTTAAAAGAACACTTTTTTCATATCTAATCTTCAAACCCAGACAAAGGAGACCAGAACTATTGAATCAGAGCTGATACTTCCATCGGACAGCACTGAAATAGCTATAATATTATATATATATATATATATATATATATATATATATGTATACATGTTTTCATGATTTTACAAATCAATTTCAATTTTGAAAGTCATTACTTTTGTATTGTCCGAAGACACTCAGTTTGGAACAGAAAGTAAGTAATTTCTACTTAGTGCTTTATAAGGAAATCTACAGTAGTTTACTCAAAACATATTTGATGCATTCAAGTTGCTTCAAACTTGTAGGAAAGATGGCTTTTCATATAGCCACATCAAAACACTCAGTACAAAAACCTAGACACTTGCAGACAAAAAAGTGTGGGCTGACATTTCCAACATGTATCATGATCTCAGGCTTCCGTATATATGCAGTGGTTTGGTGTTTGGAGGTTGAACTTGGTAACTTTGATTTCATCAGCCAAAAGATAGCAAGTGATACCCTTTATTCTTCCTCTAACTTTAATTTTATGATTTATCGCTACCTCTCTGCAGCATGTTGTTTAGACCGTTTGCGTGGAACACCACCATATAACAAACCAGCCAACTTTCCATTGCAACCACTAAACATGAAATTCCACTTTTTCACAGCCTATGAGAGGAGCTGTAACTAAATAACGGTCCTATCCATCACACCTTCATTGTGCCCTGCGAACTGTGAGATATTGTGTGGGAAAGACGACTCCAGCAATGTCTTCTTAATTCATTCGTTTATTGTTGAAGAAAAACAGCGCACTAAGCCGAACGCCTCGGCAGAGCACCTTTTAAACACTCGTAACTGTAAAAAGCTGCAGCTGCATGAGGATCAGTTACATTCTTTATCTCACCTTGTAGAGCTTTTCCCAACGAGAACTATACATTCTCCAACTTGCACTGCTTGACAGCGGCCTTTTGTGTATGTTTTTTATCTCCTCTTTTACACATTGGATTCAAATTAATTTCCTCACAGCTGTTAGCAGAGGTTGTAGGAAAAAGTTGGGTTGTAATTACTAAAAGTCTACAGGGGGAAGTTACATAAAACACCAACGGGTTGAGAAAGTAGCCAAAACCAAAGAGTCATGGTTCTCTAGAGAAAGAAAAAAGAAAAGTTACTGGCAAACACATTTATGAGTAATGGCCAAGAGTTGTCTGGTATAAGCAGTAATTCTCATTTAATTATAAAGTCTCATAAACACCTTTTTAAACATGTAACAAAAAAAACCTGAACGTAAATAGCACGTGACCAGCAGCCAGAGAGAGCGCTCACTAAAAAGGAAGAGATTTTTGGACAAAACTTATTATTCACTAGCAAAATGGAAATATTTTTTTAAACACTGGATCCCAAGAAGTGTGAGGTATAACACAACCTTTTATTTAATCAACAAAAAAAATACACATGTGTATTTTGGAGAATCTGTTCATTCATATCAGTCGGCAAAATCACCATGATTTCTTGGGGAACGTTGCCCGTGTTCATGTCAACTCCATATCCATTTCACACTTTATAAGATGCATATCAGACATGTCAGTCGGTGCCAAACAGATGTATCACATTGTGTCTTATTGCAGTTGGAAGGATGTGAAGAAGAAATATTACAGAAATGTTAAACATAGCGAACCCAAATGTTACGAAGAGTCGTATCATCCATTAAGCCTGAACGGAATGTCTTTTGGGTCAATTACCAAACAGGTTTTATTTGTTTTAACTACCAAATTCAAATAATAATTACATGATAATAATGCAACAACTCAGGCAAGAAGTATAATAATAAGAAATAAAATAATGTGGCAATGCACTGAAGAATGTCAGCAGTCAGAAAGTACTTGCCTGTCGTACTGCAGCACTTTTCAATTCCTGACTCATCCAGCTTGGCACATTAAAATAACAGCCTACACACTGAAACAATTATGAGAATAATATGGGGTGTTTTAACAGCTGTAGACTGGGGGTGGGCAGGGTGAGAGGCTGTAGGATTCAATGAATCGTGGAATGCCAAGAGAGGAGAGACCTATCAGGGAACCAGAATACTGAACATGTTAAAATTAAACGCACCACAAAGGTGCAGATGTCTTGTACCAATAGAGAATTCAATAAGCTGAGATGATTCATCCAGACACTGACACATCTTTGGCACAGTGGTACCGGTATAAGTTTTGTTTATGAATAATATCGTGTGAATCTATTGCATTATGACTCCTTTTTGAAGGTCAGAGTTTCTGCTCTGAGTAAAAGATTAATTGACGGTTAGATATTCCCATATTTTGAAAATGTGGATATGCGTGTTAGGTAATCTATATCTGCTGAATATAAAGCTAACTTAGGATGGCTGGAAAGAGGTAAACTCGAAGCCTCGCTCTGTCAAAAAGTTTAAAAAAAGGTGACTCTTGACAGACTGCTACAACCATTGTGCTGAAGGCATTAGTAGGCTAGCATTTTGTAGCCTTGCTAGCTTTTCCCCATGTGCTATAGAAGGGAGTACAGAGAAGAAGCATATTACGAACTGTCCTTAAAAGATAACTTTCTAAGACAAAGAGAAAAAGCTGTTAAGTGCTCGAAAGCTTGCTAGAGGTAGCACTAAAAACACTGATTATATGTAAACAATTTTACACCAGCATTTCCTTATTACCTTTACAGGTGTTGTGAAGTTAGGGATTCTGTTTAATGTGATATCATGACACGTGCAGACTATTTGGCTGAAACACACCTGAAAAACGTTTCAAATTTAAATAAATAACTTTTGACGTTTCAGCTTGAGGTGTGCTATGTGTTTTAGCCTGAAATGTGTGCGCATAAGGAGACAGTTTTTTAGGACGGATCAATTTTGTCTTTCACCTTTCCCTCCTGCTGATTATTGACCGGTCACGGAGTAAACTGGCTCTTTTCCAGTAACAATTTCTTAGGTTCCTAAACGCTCATCTTGCTCCTACAACTGCCCCTTTGGTGTCCATGACTGATACTCCTCTCACCACATGGGCCCCTGGGAAAAATCACATAAGATGCTCCACTCCATGACCCAAAACATCTGCTGCTAATATGGGTCAGAATTTATCCCCAGGTCCCGTAAAAAAAGATCCAGCACATGACAACTAAATGAAAAACAGAAATGGCATGATTCAACCTGGCTGTGTGTTATTTCGCAGCACTTGTATCAACATGCGATGGATCCCGCTGAGCTGTGAAATATTTAAGCTAGGACCCCCGATGGTTCTCCACGGCTCCAAAAAAGGTACTTCCTAGGCCAGGGTCATGCGAGGAGAGAGAGTCAGAACCCCAGAGAGTATTGACTGTACAAACAGCAGTCAAATTATCGTGTCTGGAAAGTGGCTAATGTTGTGACTGTTATAGGGTGGGTTAAAGATAGTGAATCCAGCTGCAGGGTAAAGAGAAATGAGCCTTTTTGAACATTTTTTTAGTATTTTAGGGATTAAGTAAAGTGAAGTTGAAGTTTGGAGAGGGTATAACCTCCGGGGAAGACTATTGGGCCCAATAATGTACCTTCTTGACTAATGCAAAGTGAATGACTAATTTTTCTAACAACAAAAATTCACCAGCAGCATCCAGTTCAAAAATTCAAGCTGCAAAATATCCCTACTTGTATGTATGTGCATGCATGTGCAATTGCTTAGCCCACAAGCAATGGGGGTCCGTTTTTCTTATCAGGAAACAGGACTTCTCCAAACAGCAAGAGCTCTGCTGGTATCAGGATTCACAGAGGGTAAACATCTGTACTCGACATGAGCAAAATAGTATGTCAGACTGTGATTAAGTGCATGACTCAAACTATGAGAAAAGCGCTGATAAAGATGCCCATTAGCGGTCCTGAAGTCTCTCTCGTACTGTCGGTGTGTAGCTAAGCGTTAAATAGAAACACTTGTCATGGATGTGGTATTGTAGCGGGTAACTTACTTGCTGTATGTGACAAAGCAGAAAAATGCTTTTAAATGTCTCTTCGAGATATCTAGAAGAATACAATCGGATATAGAGCCACTAATCCTCCGCTGCATTGAGCCCACTTAAGTGTTTCTTCTTCTGTGGTGCATGCAGGCCTTTGTAGTCCAGTGTTACAATTAATTTTCTGTTCGTTTTGTGTCAGGAAGTAGAGTCAGATGTCGTAATTTATTTTTTTCGCCTGTGAATTGCCTTTTTGTTTCAAGGTGCCACCACCACCAACCCCCCCGATCCACTCAGACGATATGCGTCTACTGACCTCTAACTAGGGAAGTTTTATGCAGTTGACCTATGACACCTACGTCTCCGCATTTATGTCTGAGAAAATAGTGAAATTATGACACTTAACACTGTCGCCTACATGTGTCTGGAGCTGCTCTGTGAAGACTGGGGGCCATTGAGACCACAGGTCAATCCATGACACCCTTCTCTCTGGTTTAATAGTGATGCACTGAGACACATTCACACTGACATGCCATGAAAATCCTAATAAATGCCATATTCCAATGGATTTTAAAGCCTGTTATTAAAGCAGTTTCAGACTGCAGTGAAATTCCTCTCTTATTCCTTTTAAGAGCATTTAATTATAGTTATGGAGCTGAGAGAAAGGCGGTATTTTACATTAGTTACAAGATTATTACTAATTATTGTGAGGTCATTTGGTTAAAGCTGGACATAATCTTTACAAAAACACACAGAAGAGATGAAAGTCAAACTGCCAACCCATGGATGATTCAACACTGGCCACTGAACGTCTATGAACAGGTCTAGTGGGCCACCCAGAGGACAAACACTCAAAAGTCATTGCTGTCTCTTAATGGCACAGAACCATCCAACTTTACATGTAATATATGCCATAGCCTCTGGTGGCAAAGCCCCGGTGTTTGATTTTGTTTGTTTGTTTTTCCATAGGTCTTTTGTATGGAATAGGTCTTCCAGATAGAAAGTAATCTCTTTGCAATTATCCAAACACACTCCATATGTCACGCTGTAAAAACAGATGGTCACAAGGTACAATCAGTGAATTCACAAATGAGGAAAAAAGTGAATCATGAACAAAATCAAGAGCGGGAGAAAAAAATCCAGTCCGATTACACAATAGCTCTTTATATGGAACTTGGCATTTTTTACATCAATTCAGGTGTCACCTCCACAGCCCATATCAGCTCTGTCTTTGACAAGTGTTAGTACTGAGCCATCTGTGAATCAAAAATCATCTGTTTGGGGTTAGTTTTGAACACGAATAAGTAAAAGTCAGCTTCTTTGATCATCTTCATGATGTGTGGTCACAGTGGTTTTGCTCTTTCTGGCTCAATCAAAGGGCCCTTGAATGCGACGAGGTCCAACTCCACAAAACAAGAACCTGCCCGCCTGCAGAGGCACCAATCAATGAGCAATCAGATTCCCTCTTATCTATTTGGCTCGGCTGGATGTGGATGTTAATCAGTCCTGTATCTCAGTAATGGTGTTCCTGTTAATTGCCTCCCTTCGTTCTGGCTGTATCCCCTTTCGCTTATGATCGCTATCTGCAAATGAGGTCAGAAAGGCATATGGATCTTGTTACTGAATCCTAACAGGGGACTTTTGGGAAACACTTCTGGCCGCGTGGTCTTGCGTTTAAAGCAGTTCTTAGATTAAGGAACTTGTCGTCGCTCCCATGTGTTGATGTCACTGCTCTGTTGTTTGTTATGATCCGTGTTTAAGCTTCAGCTCTCAAGTGGTCTCTGGTATACAGTGGGAAATATTGCTGTATTTTAAAAGCGGTGTCAAGAGTAGATTTTCCATAATATGGGGGAGGGGGGGGGGGGGTTAGACACTGTTCTTATCCCAAGTCGTTCCCCAGGAGAATGGTGTGATTCGCATATTCAGTGAGCTTTCGCGTCTAATATGACTCTCGTTAAACCTGGTAACGGTGTGATATCTGGACAGCTCCAGGGAAGTCAGCCACCAGTCTGACTGACATGCAAATACAGAGAAAAAATAATAAAACAGATTAAGATTTGGTTAATCAGAGTCTTTGCCATGCCTGGCTCAGACGGACATGGCCTGGAAAGAGGCTTTCAGTCAAAATCGAGTTAAGGGTTTCAAACCTGATGCTGTCACCGCATGACAAAAATTAGGAAAATTATTTTGACAAATCAACTATGATGCAAATATGCCCCTTTGGGTATGGAGATCGATGTAGAGCAAAGGTCACCCAGGTCATAATGACTTGGCTGTGTCGCCTCCAACCCTTAAAACACTCTTTCATGGAGAGAGGGTTAACTGTCATTTCTTTCAGGCTTCTCCTCATGCATAAATAAACCTGTACCCTCAGCTCCCCAGCAACCCTTTGGCCTGCTCAAGGGAGCAGAAGGTCTAAGAGCATTCCTCTATGAAGACTTTCCCTTTTCGAACTTTGCTTTGATTTTACGCTTGTTATCCCCCCCGCAGCTCGCCAGTCCGGGACAAGAGACTCCATACCTGATGAAACAATGGGGGAGCTGTGCTGCATGGTGAAGCTAAGCCCAGCTCGGGGTGCCAGGAGGGGTTTGCATTGTCTGCCTACGTCACACTGCAATAAGAAAAAAGGGGGAGACCATTATCCCCGGTTTTCTCCAGACCAAATTAATTAGCAGCTCCTGAAAGAGGGATTCTCCAAAGTGGGACGTCTTAGCCAGTCAGTTCTGCTCATAAGCCTTTGTTATTCACGGGTGCCCAGCTGTTGTGCTGCTGCTGTCAAAGCAGAGGACCTTCTCCCTGATCTTCAACCTCCTCGCCCCTAATGATGCCCTCCAGGCAGCGGGGCTAGAGGGCAGGTGGCAGGGTGAAAAGGTCTCTCTGGATGGGACGGACTCCTCACTCTGAAGACTTCACTCATCTTTCTGAAGCATGGCAGAAGGAAAAAATCCTCAAAGATTTTTTGTTGCTTGATCAAAGAAGGAGTGTTTTTCAGGATAACCCATCAAACAAATAAAAGCGTGGATGTATAACCTTTATGTAAAACAAAACACAGCAGGTGTTAAGAGGCAAGCATAGTTTATGATACAAGTTGGAATCTGAGAAACAAAAGCTTAAACAGCTATTTTTGTAGAGTTGATTACAAAAAAGATCTATTAATATGGGGGGAAAAGTCTCAAAATTGTTTAAAGGTGAAAATCCTACCATGTATTTAACAAATGTGGATGCAATCAAACTAAAGATGCAGACTACATAAAATATGCATAAAAATGTGTTTCGCCATGCTTTTATTCACATTAACTACATATATAAACAGAAAATACATTCATTTATTCATTCATCTTTAAATAAAAGTTCTAAAAATACAAACTTACTGCTGGTAAATAATGAAACTACAAATGGATGGAATCTAAATAGAGTAAAATAGAATAAAAGTAAAAAAATATGTAATAATTAAGGGTCCTGTTACAGCCAGAGGTGATACAATACTGACCCCTAGTGGAGCTTTAAGGAAACATAATGTTTAAAAATATGAAAACTAACAAAGATGTCCAGAACACCCAGCGTGCGGTGGGGATAGAGTTCTGCTGACACATTAAATCATTATAATAATAATAATACATTAGCATCTGTTGGACACTTTTTGCTCACAGTTCTGCATCAGATCCTTTTTGGCCCTACAATTTCCAAGTTTTCTTCACTTTGATCAGCCTGAGCCCTCCCTGCTCTCTGAATGGACTCACAAGGCTAATCCTGGGCAAGCTGGTGCCAGTTTTCTTGGAGCGCTCTGGAGTAGCCAGTGATCTCATGAGCGTGCACTCAGGAGCCTGTGGCCCCTCTTTGGCACTGAATCCACCTGCTCGCTTAAATGTGTCAGCACTGTGGGGCTGTGCTTTTTTAGGACATAAACAGGTAGGGCGTCTCCTTGTGGTGTCAGGGGCGGTGGAGATGGCTCTGCCTTGGATCTTGTTGGTCATATTTTGACTGACATCTCTCTTTAAAGTTGGAACGCAGGTTTTAGCCCTCCTGAGATGAACATCCTGAAGGCTGTCCCAAAGCTGAGAATACTGAGACGTGTCGAAGCCCCAGGAATCTCGCAGCCGGGCGTTGCACTCCATGTTGATGCTGACTTCATCCCTGCACTGCGCCTTCTGGATGGCATTGACTTTTAGGAGGATGGAGTCGCGGGTCAGAGGATGATGAAGCCCCCTCCTCTTCATCCGGTCACTCGTTGCCTTCTCACTCAGCATCACGGACGGGTTAGTCTCACAGCGATCTCTGGCTTTAAAGGAAAAGTTGCTGTTAAAAATCTGATCTTTAAACAGTATCTCCAGTATTTTTGTCACATGCTTGAGGACAGTGGCATCTTAGTGCCATTCAAGGTACTGGAAAAAAGTAAGTACAGAGCTGAAAGAGGGCGGTAATATAGGGTTAGGGTTAGTTTTATTATATTCTCAGACTTTATCTGATTTATTTCTAGTTCATTTGATTTAATTTTTGGTTGGGAAATATACTACTGTAATCTGGGAAATGTCCTACTTTTTTCTCTCAGTATTACCACCTCGCCTAGCATTTCATTATTTCTTTATTTATTTTACACACATGCCTGTTATAAACAATGATCCTTGAGTGTGCTTACCTTGTGCTCGGTATGTAGTGGTGGAAGGCAGTAAGCGGGTGTGGTAAAGCCGCTCAGCTCTGTCTGACTTCTTCTTGTTCTTCTGTGCTGTGTGATCTGACCCGGCAGAGGTGAGGGGAAGCTTTCTCAGCGAGGCTGCCGGGTTCTCAGAAACCAAACCATCCTGAGTCCCAGCATCGCCCTTGCCTCCCTCAGCTGACTCTGTGTATTCCCAGAAAACTTTGGCAAACTGGTACAGCTTCACACTTGACGTCGCGTTCACTAATATTCTAATGCAGGTAGCAGAGAGAAATGATTAGAGACAAATGTTACATCAGACAACACACTAATAAAAACAAACATCTGACTCACTGGTGGTCATGGTAGTGCAGAGACAGTATTCGGCCTGTTTCAGCCTCTGCCGTGATCTCTCTCAGGCAATCTCCGGTGAGGAAATTAAATATTCGAATCTTTCCATCCACACAGCCAGTAATGACACGCAGGTAAACAAGAGTCATAGATTTTACCTCCCTGCAGAAAAATCAAGAATTAGGTTTATTAGAATATAACTGTGTTTGATAGTAGGACAATTAATTGGAATTTGCAGGAGGTGCCCTATTTATTAAGGCAAATTTGTTTCATAATAAAACTGGCATACAAAACATACTCTTCCGACTTAAGAGAAGAATCTTTGATAGGGATCTCAAACCGTGATTGTTTTAATATATTTATCAATACCAATTTGAAATATAATGCAAACATGACCAGTCCCCTTTTATATTGTGAATCATTCAGCAATAGGAATAGTCAAAATAATAGCAATTGTACTTTTTCCAAATCGTTCAGCCCTGAGAATACTCAAATTGAAACAGCAATCAAATAGCAAAATATACTTTAGACAGTGTATTCCTATATTATTTAAAGTGAAAATGTTAAAACCACTTCATGGGTAAGTTTCTTGCTTACTTTGGGTGGGGGAAGGTCATAAGACACTCTTTAACCTCACAGTTTAAACTCCAGGCCATGACCTGCCCGCTCGTGTCTCCAGATAAAAAATGCCATTCGTCGAAGAACAGGCACCTCACTGAGCTTTTGTGGCCATCAATCACCTAAATATAGAAAAGAACAAAAGGCAAATATATTACCAATTGTTGCTGAAATACAGTTTGACAAAGGTTAATATGTTACTCCACTAATAAGTCTCACCCTCAGCAGCGATGCGTTCTCCATGTCCCATATTTTGACAAATCCCCGATCACAGCTGCTGAACACCGTTCTCGTGTTGATCCTCACACAGTGAACAGGGCTTGCGTGCTTGAAAATAAAATCCTCAAAAATCTTCCCTGTGTGTAGACTCCACACTGGCAGGGTGGGAGTGAAGTTTAGCTCACTTACATACTGTATATAAGTGAACTGTATATCATATAGCCCAATATCACACATTTGTCTAAGCAGGGCTTTAGAGTTTGAACAGAAGATAAAACCCTCTGCCCTTAGACCCTCACAGCAAACAAGGAAAAACTCCCAAAGAAAACCCCACGGTTATTTAGGAAAATACTGTATGTGAGAAAAACCATCGGTAAAGCATCAGGGGAGTGATTGATAAAAATAGATTAAAAAGTTAAATAAAAGTACAACATAGAAAATCCAAATTTCCAAACCAAACATATCAGTGAAAAAGTTTTAAGTTAAGTTAAAATCTGAGTTTCAAAATATAAAAAAATACAGTATGTTCTTGTAATTGTCTGTGAATCCAAATGCTAATTATACAAAACATGATTGCATAAAAAAACAAAGCCAACAATAATGCATTTCAAACAGTAGTGTTTGTTTCTGCATGAGTATACATTATCAAGATAACTCAGTAAACTTACTTCTTGGAACGGGTCATTGATAAATATTTATTTCTTAAAAATAAGGTATTTGATAGAAGATGTGATGGAATAACCATAGGGCAAGCTTTTCATTTTAAGCTATGATTTACTGAATCCTATGTAACAATGATATGCCTCCTTTAAATGCTGCTTACCTTTTACGAAACAGTCTTTAGCTCCTGAGACAAGACGATCGCCGTGGACATCCAGGCAGTGAACAGTGCCAGTGTGACCATACAGCATCATCACACACGTGTCTGTCTTCAAACACCAACACCTACACATAATCAAATCTCTGTCAGTCACAGGGCAGATTGTATCATCATCAAGCCTCCTCCTCCTCCTCCTCCTCCTCCTCCTCCTCCTCCTCCTCCTCACCTGATGCTGGCGTCGCAGCTGGCAGTGATGAGCAGCTCTCTGTCCTCGCACAGCAGCACCGCCCGGATGCTGCCCACATGGCCCTTCATCACCGACACCACCTTTGTTACTGCCGCCACATGAAGCAGATGCACCACGCGGTCCTTGGAGCCCGTCGCCATAAACAATCCACCTCTGTAGTCCACCACCCGATGAGGGTCCTCTCTGAACCCAAGCACAAACAAGTCATGTTTCATTCCAATGAGCAGGTTTTAGGAAAACTAACTGAACACACTTACTTGTCCAGCAGCACCGTGGTGAAATATGCACCACAGTAAACATTTCGCTCCTCCATCGGCACCATATTGGCTTTGATATTGGCATAAGCAGCTTCAAATGGCTTGACCTGTTAAAAACAAATTTCAAAAGTGTTTATCCTCAAATCGATTTCTGGTACGAACAAATTAGACCTATGAAGCTATGTTGATCATTTATTTACCTTTTGGACACTAGCATGAATAGTCACTTTATCATCATTCTTGATCGGTACAGGAACTTCAACGATGTTGGCGTAAGTGGAGCTGACTTTATTCATACCTTTACCCCTCTAGAACGTAAAGAAAAAACATAACTGCCATTGTGAGTTTAAATTAAAAAAGAACATGCCACAATTTTTACATTAAAAGAGGTTTTGCTTTTATCATTATCAGCAAAAACTTTCCAAAAACAAATCCTGTATGCACAATTAAGTATTTATATGTAAACATACACATGCTCCACCTTCATCATTGCCTTAATTTGATCCTGAAAGTGTCCTCTGAACTTGATTTCCTCCATGGTTTCCTTTGCGAGGTGCTGCCAGGATGGGCAAACCTTCTGGCAGCGCCTCAGAGAAATCTCATCTAACAGACCTGGTGGAATAAAAATGTATACAGTAAAATGTCTGCATGTATGTAAAATATCACTTACAGGAAGTATCAAATGTTAAGTTAATTGTCATTACTTTGTTTGTATGTGATATTGTTCCTTTTTTACCCGCAGACAGCGCTCACTGGGATTTGTTTTTCTTGCAACAAGGGCGACCCACTTGAATAGGGTGCATTTAACAAGAGCGTTGTTTAGCAACTTGTTTGCACCACCATAGAGACTCACTTTGCTGATCTCTACAAACTCTGACACTCACTTAACATAACACTGAACTCATTGTCTTCCTTACCAGCTTTCTACCAGCCTTAAGAACTTAAAATGTCATATCCTTTCATCTTCAACATTTGGCAGATTGCTTTTGTTAGTTCTACATATCTTTTTATTCTGATTAGTTTTCTGGCATTCTTTCTATCTTCATTTCATATGTTTTACTAATCTTGATGCCTGCTCCTGTATTTTGTGCTATTTTATTTGGTTTGTTTCGTCTTTAATGAGTAATAATGTCATTATGTCCAGTTAAAAGTCACATAGTCAACTACATATGCTACATGTATAATATTATATTCTATAAAAATAACATACCAGAAAAGATTTAAATAATTGAAATATGTCAAGAACACAAAGCTAGCAGCTTGCTAACATTGCAACCTGTAAGTTGATGGTAACCAAAGTACTGCCTTTCATTTCATTTGTGTTACTCATGTGTTGACTTACCTAATATCCTCTTGGACAGATCAACAGGTAGGCAGCTGATGAAGTCTCGATACCGGCTGACTCCAGACACAGACTTTGAGGATCCGGGCACCACCATGAGAGCGGGGTCCACCGAGTCTTCATCACTGTCCCAATCATGCTGACTGCTACTAAAACTCCTCACTGAGAAGGAGCAAAAGATTATCAAATGGTAAGAAGTATTTAATTCAAATAAACAATGACAAATATTTTGGAGCAAATATATAAATATAATATACATAACCATTATGCCTTTATGATTATACATGAAGTGAATTATCAGTAATGAAACAACGCAATTGCTTAATGACACTTCATTGTATGATGTATGTTAACGTACTTTAGATAATTCATATTAACTGTATACGTCCCTGTCAAAATTCTATTTAGCAATTTAAAGTACTCTACAGACCAAATGTATATTACTTTTTTATATTAATTTATGTTGATAGTTAAACCCTAAATATTTATTTAGATTCTCATGCTCTACTTTTTTATTGAAAATATTTAACAGGCATTTTGAGGGGAGCCTTAGATTCAATATGTCCAATGCACAAGACAGCTTAACAGTTATTGTTGTGCATATAATAATAAAAAACGAAATGAAAAAAACTGAACTGTGCAGCTGTATGTATGCATTTTACTGGCCTCTAGCGGTAGACCGGGGAAATTGCAGTTTAGGAGTTGCAATAATAAGTAAATTAAACATGTTGTTTTTTACCATTATATTGTAGAAAACCTCGTTTTTGCCTGACCAGAAGCACGCTGGTTAAATTAGACAACATGCGCAGTAGTTCCGTGTCACAGAGTGAGAAAAGCCGGCAAAGGTAGCGGGATTTGATCCAGTCCGGGCTTTTGGTGAACCAGTCCCAGATCTCATGCAGGTCCATCCCGAGTGGTCTCCCATGAAGCGCACGGCCTGAACCGCCACAGGGGAAATCCTCCCCTGAGGTCGGGCTCCTTGACCTGGCGTACGTGAGTAAAGTCCACGATGTAACACCTAACACACTCTGGATGCTTTCCAACACTTGGATGTTTCTGCATCGTAACAGCAGCTCCACCAAGAACCTCCTCTTGAATTCATCCGACACGGTCCACAAGCACCGGGTGGAGGCAGGGGGCATGGGGGCAAAAGCGCAAAATGGACACATCCCGCACATGGAGAGACATGCCTCTGCCTTTTCACAGTCCAGATCGCATGCAGTGACACTTGTAGCAAATTTAACGGACTTCATCTTGACGCTATAATAGTTTGTGGTGCTCTCCGTTGGCTACGTTGTTGCCACGCAACAGTTGTTTTTGTAACTCCTGAAATTGAGCATCTTTAAACATCATTCAAGAGGTTGCCTTGGCAACAAGTTCCACGCGCCAGCAGGGAGCTGATGCTCAAAATGCAATAACTACGTTGTTGCCACGCAACAGTTGTTTTTGTAACTCCTGAAATTGAGCATCTTTAAACATCATTCAAGAGGTTGCCTTGGCAACAAGTTCCACGCGCCAGCAGGGAGCTGATGCTCAAAATGCAATAACTACACATAAATAGAGAAAGTAGAAACTATGAATAATACTGATTATAAGACGTTTATAAAACTCATAATACTATAGTAAAAAATAAGCTATACAAAGAAAAGTAGGGAGATAAAAAGTAACGCTGGTGTTATTAATAGCAGCACAGTCAAAAGGTGTTGTAAATGTAAACAGCGTACACCAAACTAAATACTAAATACTTAGATACTGTCACTAAGTGTTTGAATATGTAAATATAGCAATCTATTAAATAATACAACAGGTCATTATATAGAATATTGTAATAAAACTATTATTTAATATTATAATATGGTACAGTATAGTATGGGATGGAATGAAAGTCGCAATGTAATAATAGCATGTATAAGATAATATGATATAGTCTAGCAAAATAGCATAGCCTATAATATTAAATGCACGATGGTATAGTAGTAAAGTATGGTATCGTGTGATATAGTGTAATATGAGTTTGCAGCAGTAAATAAGACCATATTAACCTAACTTATAATAATGTGATCTTACCTAAGATAAGTTATTTCTGTACCCCTGCTTTTATTAATCATTACAACTGTATGTAGCCATACTTGCAACTATGGCAATTATAAGAAATGTGTTCTCGGCAAGAAAAGACGTGCGCCGCCCGGGAATCGAACCCGGGTCGCAAGAATGGGAATCTTGCATGATACCACTACACTAGCGGCGCCGATACAAAGCTGTTCTGTCAAAGAGTAGATATAGCACTCGAAAACATATGAGTAATCGCTTTAAGTAACGTATATTTAGTGCCAAATATGGATATATAACAAAATACTGTTCACGTGCGATAGTAAATAAACAGCAACTAAGTACATTTGATTTATTTTGACACCTTTCTTTACTAACGTAAAAACATAACTTTATGTTGAAAGTGTGATTGATTTACTTCCGGGGTAGCATTGACCTCGGATAGTTATGGTTCTATTAACGGTCCGAAACGGTAACATTAGCTAAGAGCTAAAACAGCAGTTTGAACAGCAGCTAGTTCTGAAAACATTAGGAAGAATAAATCCGTTGTGATAAGTGTAGGTACAAAGGTCTATGCAGATGCTTTTGGAAACTACTCTATGACGTATTATATCGTAATGCTAGTTTTCATCTTGTTGATTTATCTGGGATAGCAACACAGCAGCTACTAATTATTGTATGGCTATGCTCATTCTGTCTTATCAACCATACGTTGTTAGCCTTCTTTTCACTGTTAATCAGGACTACTGTCCCGTCTGTATAAAATGTAATTCGATCAAGCTAAATTGTTTCAAGGAATTTATTTAGCAAACTATGCTAGCGCGCTAACGTAGGCTGCCCATCTGTTGCTGTAAGTTAGCGTCTAAGTTATGTATTTACTTTGTGTTAATATGTATTTTTGTGAGCAACATGAATAGTTTCTATCAACTCTCCAGAGAGTGGGCATTCATGTCGGACAAGAGCACCGCTGTGGGGTGGGTAGAGACAACCGAGGAGGTAGTGATAACAGAGGAGTGCCTACCCCCTGAAAACAACACACCGTCAGGTAAAACGTTTGACGTTGACCTTTGTAAACACTTGTTTGAATATATAAGACGTTTTTTAATGAGTGCATTTTTCTTCCAGTGTTACCGGTTTTAGAGCCAGCAGAAACGCCTATACAGAAGCTACTGGACACTGTGATACATGGAGATAACCCGGAGGCTGATGGTGGCTTTTGTAAGAAAGAGACCCTTTTCTCTTACATTCACTCAAAGTTTCTACTTTTTATACTAAATAAGTCACTCAAACTGAAGCTTCAACGGTTAGTCTACTAGTTATTCTAAACGATTGCCACACAATGCTGTTTTCAGCCTCAGCTTATTGAAGTCATTTTTTGACATTTTACATTTGTTCAACAATTATTTTACAGTATGCTTGTAAGCATAAAGTTGAGTAACTATTTTCTTCTGTTTTCCAGATTGTGAGGAGTGCCTGCCTCTCTTCCAGGAACCGAGTGACCCCGCCACCCTTAATGGCCCATCTTTTATTCTGGACTTCCCTACGAGTACTGGTCTCCCCCAGAGGGCCCTCCTCTCTCTGCCCTATGGCCTGACGATCGGCAGATCTAGTATTCCCGGTGCAGGCGTAGGGGTCATAAATCATGGCCAAATAGTGTCTCCGGGAATGCATTTTGGACCATTTGAGGGGGAAGTGACAACAAGAGAAAATGCCATGGCAAGTGACTTCTCCTGGGAGGTAAGCGTGGATATTATCCTGCTCTGAGTATTTTTAAATGTGGTTCTTTTTATATGTGTTTTGTCTTATAACAGACTTAAATGTTCTGCAGATTTACAAAGAAAAAGAAGAATACGAGTACATTGATGCTGCCAGAGATACACACTCAAACTGGATGAGGTAATGTAGTGAATTCTGCTATTTTATTTATATTATTTTGGAAAAACAATGATTATTTATTTTATTTTGTTTCACTTTCAATGTGAGAATTCCTTTAAAAGATTATTCCTCAAATGTAGCATTCAATAATATCAATATCATCTATGCTCCGGACAGACTGCCTAGGAAGTAAATATCTAACTTAATGTATCAAATATCAAAGACATCGTGATTTTTTTCGATATTTTTTATTCCATGGTTTCTTGTTTGTAGAAAATGATGCCTCAGTTACCCACAATGCATCACGACCACAAACAATACAGTCATAGATTTATGTCTGTTTTGCTAGTATCTATTTGATTGATCCCTTCACACAACAGATCATGGTATGTCTGAAAATCTGTCCATGTTTTTATTCATCTCTTTTGTCCTACACAGGTACGTCAACTTTGCTCGGAATAAAGACGAGACAAATTTGCTGGCTGTCCAGTACAAAGGCAGCATCCTTTATCACTGCTGTCGCACCATACACCCTGGAGAGGAGCTCATGGTGTGGCCCAGCAGCAAATTTCTCGACCGTTTCAGTGAATCTTGGACTCAGGTGTGGGTTATGAAGCTGAATGCAACAGGTACGTTTATTAACACTTTACTTGAGAAAAATGTGGTGTTTTATTTTTTTACTAAAACAATCTTACAATGCCATACTTTTTATTGGGACCGAACCCTAAATCAAAAGTTTGTCAATTTATGTTTTTTTTCTTCTTTATTTTAGAGAGTAGCACTTCTGTGACGTCTCAGATCTTCTCATGCTCCCACTGTCAGCTGTCCTTCACTACAGAGTCCTTTCTCCAGCTACATACAGAGAGCTTCCACCTTCAGCCTGAGGAAGACTGCAAACCGCCTGCTGAGCCTGAAAATCCATCTTCCTATAATGACTCACTGATGATGGTTTGTGTTGATACTGTTAAGTCGAAGACATGCGGCGATTGCGGAAAGATTTTCAAGCAAATACCTCACCTTAGGAGGCACAAGCTTTGCGTCCACTCAAACAAACGTCCCTACTGCTGCACACAGTGCAGGCGGAGTTTTAGCCAAGCTTCTGGCTTAATCAGACACCAGCTAGTTCACAGGAAGCGGGCGGTGATAAAAGGCACCAACATTGTTCCTAATCAGAACAGCAGTGAGAAGAAAGTTTTAAACACAGCAGAGCCGTCGATAGTTGAAGAGACAACAGACATGAATGTTAGTGAGAATGTACAAGAAGCTACGGATGTAACTGAGAACACTTTCCAGTCAAATTCTTCAGACTGCGGTAAAGGTTTCACAAATGAAGAATCCCCAAAGAATCATAAGATGGCTGGCCATGAAAAGTTACGTCCGTACGTCTGCAAGTTGTGTCAGAAGTGTTTCGGACAGTACAACGACCTCACCAGGCACCTGCGGGGTCATCAGAAACAAGAAAGCAAGAGCGGGGAAAAACTAAAAGAGGCTCCTGATGAGTCTTCTACCATGCCCTTTAGCTGTGCTGAGTGCTCCCTGACTGTTTCCTCTGTGGACGACCTTCAGCTGCACATAACTGAGCATCACTCAGAGGAGACCACAATGGAAAACCAAGAGGATGATCAGAGCCATGATCCAGACTTCACTCCTTCGCCGTCAGTGGCTGAAACCGTTAAATCAGTCCAAAAACGCCAGAGACCTCAGCGACTTGGAGCCAGATCCAAAATTTCAGCTATAACCAAACTCATAGCTCCAAAACGAAGGGCAGCCATCTGCAAGAAGCCATTAACCAGCCCCGTGCAGACGGAGAGGACCTCAGACGATTCGGAGGCCCCAGAAGCCACAAATGGAGAGTTAGAAAAATACAAATGGTTCAGCTGCCATCGCTGTAAATGCACATACCGAAACCCGGATGATCTTAAGGCACACAAGTGCGCTTTAAAAGAGCTCAAATGTGGTCAGTGCGAGGCAACATTCAAAACGTCCGGCCTTCTGAAGAGACACAAGCTGACGGTGCATTCAAATACAAAATCGTACGACTGTGACCGCTGTGGCAAATCCTTCTCTTCCTCTAGTAACCTGAAACAGCATCGCAAGAGCAACACCTGCATGAAGTATCACTGCACGTCAGAGCCTTTCCCGTGCACCTACTGTCAGTTCTCCTTCACCATGAAGAGCTACCTTATCAAACACGTCAAGAGGCATCACCCAGTGGAGTATTTGGCCCACTGTGATTCCGACAGCCTTGCATTTCAGTTGGAGGAAGAGGAAGAGAAGGGGGAAAAGGAATATGTATGCCCCCATTGTGGGAAGAGCTGTACAAGTGCCAAAGCTTTAAAAGCGCACGCATGCTTCCAGCAGGTGAAGGTGCTGTACTTGTGCACGGACTGCGGGAAGGGCTTCACGAACCACTACGGTCTCAAGCAACACCAGCGCGTCCACACGGGCGAGAAGCCGTTCAGCTGCCCTCACTGCAGCAAGAGCTTCTCCTACACCGGCCAACTCAACGTGCACGTCAGGACTCACACGGGGGAGAAGCCGTACTTGTGCACACACTGTGGGGAGAGCTTCCGGCAGTCCGGAGACCTGAAGCGACACGAGAGGAAGCACACGGGGGTCAGGCCCCACAGCTGCTCCGAGTGTTGTAAAAGTTTCAGCCGCCCGCAGAGTCTCAAAGCTCACCAGCTGCTTCATTTGGGACAGAGGATGTTCAAATGCACCCAGTGCGGGAAGAGCTTCTCCAGGAATTATCACCTCAGGAGACACCATCAGAAGATGCACTTGTAGTCACATGTTGAGGGTGAAGATTTAAGGGATAGTTTGGCTTCTTTTGAAGTTGGGTTGTAAGAAGTAACTATACCTGATCAGTGTATTACCTATAGTAGACGGAAGCTAAGCTGTGGTGTGGCGGCATCAAAGTATATTTAAGCCACCTATTAAGGCCCACCTTAAAACATCTTTCTAGTTTATCTATAAATGAGTAACTCTCACAACCCCACTTCCAAAAAATCCCAAATATGCCTTTTAATTTTTTCCATTGAAAACGTAATTGAACTTGATAGATTTTTTTCTAGGTCCAGTACGTAACTTTATTTTAAATTAAGTTTGTTTAATGCTAAAGCATAACATAACAAAAAACATTTACCTTTATTTGAAAAGTATTTTTGTTGTTTTTTGAAAGTAGAAAGCAAAGTAAGTAAAGGAGATTACCAGCCTGACACAAATGCTTATTGTCTCTCAATGTCAGCTTGCTTTAAAACAAAAATAAAAACACAAACTTGTTCATCACTTTTGACCATTTATTCCACAAAACATACAATGCAAAGCATGTGCACTGTACAAGCCTTAATATTATGAAAATTCTCATAACATGCCTGTTTTTTTCAATTCATTAATCTTTAAATTTGTTTTTGTAGTCATCCAGGTCTACATGTTTTTAATGACACAGTTTGACTGTCCATTGAACATTGCCTTTGTCAGTTTCTGTTCTGTTAGCTCATATTTCCCACTTGACTATATTATAAATATTAAGTAAAATGAAAATACTTCAGTCTTACCTGAACTATACAAACATACTGGTATGACAGTCAACACAAGTAGACTCAATTTTAAACTGTGCGTAAATTGAAAACAGGGATAAACCTGGCAGTGTTTTCCTGTGCTACACACAGCGGTGTCAAGTGCAGCTGCTGGTTCGAGACACTAGCTATTTAAATCTAACTTTGCTGCTGGTAACGACTTCTTTAACATCCCAGTCCAGTATAGTTTCTTATATCAGTAGTCCTAACTAATACCAGTTACACAAGTTCCTTGACAACATCCATTTTTAAGGGAGAAAGAGATCCATTTTGTGGCACAGCAGTTGTGGAGGCTTGTTTCTGTGGTCCTTTTTTTTTTCTGAAAGAATCGAGGGGTTGAAACCGGAGGATTGAACGCTCGTTACTGAGTCTTAATGTGTAAAAAATACACAACACTTCTGAAAGGTAGGCAGCAGGTGGTTCTCAAGGTTAAGTGACGACAAGACCCCTACGAAGGTTGGGTTTACAGTTTGTACAATTCCAAAGACACCTCAAAACATTGTTCCCGCGTTGTCGATCCGCTCCAGTGAAGCACCTTGTTGACGTCTCCTTCAGTGCAATCTCCAATTTACACACCATCATGTAAAATATACAACAACCCTCAATCTCATTAGTTTATATTATGTTAAAATGTTATACACATATTTGAATTTTTTACAAACCAAACTGATTGTTAAAACCACACAGTATCACATCTGTACAAAAAAAAGATCACAAAACTAGGCGAAAGAAAGAAAGGGATTTTGTTTTTTGGCAATTAAAGCAACAGCTTGGTCTGTCACAAAACCACAAATGATGGATTAAATACTGAACTTCGGAAATAAAAAGGGAACAGTACACCTAGAGCTCAACAGAGTCTGTATTTGTGATGATAAAGCTGTTCTTCAGTTCCCATAAAACAGAAAAACATGGTTAAAAGGTTTAAGTGGCAGAAGCCTGAGGACACATATATACAGTATGCGACCGGAAACCAAGCTCGAGAAAATACCCTGCAGGTCATTGCCAGAACAATACCACTCTCTCTCCCCTTCCTCTGGCGGAGTTCTGCGCTCTGAGATAGGTAACGGACAAAAGGCGTTTATAAAGGTTCAGATTTCAGCTCCTCCACCCGGCACTCCAGGTCAGCCACCTGCAGAGGACAGAGGAACATGCAGTATGTTTATGAAGTAAGGTCTGAATGCATTACCAAGAACTACGCTCTTCCATTTTCAAATGATGGTCTTATTTATATTTTAAGTGTTCCAACTTAAAATGGAGAGATCAACAACTTCTGCTAAAAACACAAACTCCCACTTTATAGAACAATCAATATTTGTAAATAATTCATTGTAAATATTATAAATGTGACAGGCTTTTATTTTCCTATTTTTATTAACCTATTATCTCTAAACATGGCAATAGTTTATACAAATTACTGCAATCTTTATTTATTTTTGTACAGTTTGTGGGCTTACTTATCTGCTATGTCCCATTTTAAAACCTCTGAACAGAAAAGCATTCTCAACTTTTATTTGAATGAATATTTGTATAATTGTATTTTTTTTTTTTCTAATATTTGACTGTTTGCTCAACATTGTATAACTTTATTTGTTGTGTCATTGGTGGATATTTATATATTTATCTTATTAAACACTGTAACTTTGGATAAAAGTGCAATGCATAAATAAATTGAAATATATGTTATTATACGATATTATTATAACGGTAGAAAAATGGTTTCAAAGGTTCTTCTAGCACAAAACCTACAAAAGACGAAGAATACCAACATCATCTGAATATTTGAAGTTTTAGCAGGTTGTTCCTGGGTGAGCTCCTGTGCTGTACCTGCTCCTGAAGTTGTCCGGACTCCTCCTTCAGTAGAGAGGCCTCAGCTCCAACCTGTGCACAGCGCTGCGTCTCCTTCTTTAGGTACTCGATCTCCCTGTTTGAGGACGTCACAGCATCAGACTCTACTGTAACATCTCTCAGCTGTTTGTATATTTATGGTCTCATGCTGTCTTACTTCTGCTGATACTCCTTGATGAGGCGCTTGGCTTTGCTGTACTTGCGCTCCAGAGCCTGATACTGCGCCTGCGTCTCCTTCAGGTGCTCGTCCACCGCCTGGCACAGGCTCTGAGCCTCCATCCAGTATCCCTCCAGCTTATCCATACGCTCCTTGTTCTCCTGCAGCGTCTGCTCCAGCTGGGCCTTATCCATACGCCAGCGCTGCTTGTCCTGCTCCGCGTGGTGCAGCTGCAGAGAAAGGTGAAGCATCCATTTCAATTAAAAGATCCTTAAAATAAGAAATGCGTCTTTGTAGGTGTGGGGGGAAAAATCCATTCATGTTCCAACATGGAATCTAAACTTCTAAAAATATATTTTAAAATGTGTTTTTTGTCTACAAAAGGTAAAACTAGACATTAATTATCTTACACACAAAATCAAAGTTGTATAAAGCACTTAAATACACAAAATATCAGTTTAACATGTTGTTTTATGTACAATTTTTATTTACAGTTGCTAATTAATTACAAATTAGGGAGGCAGCTAGCCTCACCTACAAACTGGATGTATATAAAAGGCAAAGCATTTGTTTTTTTGTCTTACTCGACCTTCATTTTATTGAAGAGAATTGATAAAAAAGATTGGTGTTTATTTTATAAGTTAAGCATGCAAAAGTCTTCATCTTTATCTATAGTTTAGCTTTATGAAACATAAACTCTATAATCATAATCACACTTAACTCTTGCCATAATTTGTCACCTAGCTTTTTTTATTCATCATGGAGTAGTTCCTGAAGTTAACACCCCTTTTTACTGAATCCACAACTGCTTCTCTTCATCTTTTAAAACATAAATGAAGAAGTCACCTTTCTTTTCAGCTGCTGGATCTCGGCCTGGGTCACCGCATGCTTTATTTGGAGCTTTACAGCGAGGACAGATTTGAAATACATGTTAGTGTTAGACACATTACGAGAAAAATAAACTGTGAAAACACAGAAAATGCTCTGATTAAGGGAGCTCATGTCTTACCTCTTTGTATTTATGTGCTAGTTTCTCAGGGTCTGTCTCCAGGGGCGACATGTCCTCGTTCTCTGCCAGGTCGAACACCTCGATGGCGCTGGGATACGGCGGGCTCACCTCCTCATCGTCGTCCTCCTCCTCATCTGTGCCATATTCACCGCCCTGAAGGGGACGTGTTGAGGTTAGGATCCCATTCACACACAAAGAAGTAATTACAGTTTAAAGGGCACAGGCGGTATGAGAAAAATAAAAACCTTTCTGAACATAAGAGCATGTAAACAGGTCACACTAGAGGAACAAAATAAAAATATGAACATGTAAATAAGTAGAATATGTCTTCTTTGACATGTTTTAAATAGTTTTACCCATGGGGCACTCATTTCTAGGAGCTGAAATTATTGGAATTAAAGTATTTCTCACTTAACTGTCTAAAAATGCATAAAATGCCCCTTAAAACAGTAAAAAAAAGTGGAAAATAGTCATTTCATGGTGTCTTTAAAAGCATGTGTCTGTGCTATGACACCAGACAGCCTCTAGGTGGTGCACCGCTCCAAAGATCAGATTTCACTTTCGGTTACACAACATAGAGCTTTTCAAGTAACAGCTGCACCACAGTGGCATGAATGGGGAAACTTCCTCTCTGTTCTAATGAAAGTACAGTTGCATATGATCTGTAAGAACTCCATGACCTTATAGTTTATGTAAAACAAAATCAGAAGAGACTCATGAGATTAACAAAGCAAAGGACATCCGGGGTCAGAGATTTTCGGATCCCGATTTGCCCTCATTTCAGAGCAGAGCTTATCGTCTGATGGGACTGATGCTGCACGTTGGACACAATAGTGAGGCTTCTGGCCAGAGGCACGTAAAGCACAGCCTCACAGAGAGGGTCACTTCTGTTCATGGGATACATTGAATAATCCTAAAAGGGGAACCAAGTGCTAACAGAGCCATGAATGATTGCAACTTGTTTTTCATTTTTGAGGAAGTATTTGTGTCAGAAAGGTTGAAAAGGATGTATGAGCTCTGAAGGGCAGCACCCAATAGTTTCAAGGCTTTGAGGCTTCATTCATTACGTTGACTTTCAGTAGAAGAGATGCTTTTACTTTTTTACATTTGCATGTTTATTCATTCATTTAAAGCTGTTTTTTCTTCACAGTTGTAGACAACGGTTGGTCTACAGTGATATTATTAGTAGTATACTATTTATAGAACTAGATTTTAGTTGTTAAGTCAAAAAAGGACCTATCTAAAGAAATACTCAGTTTTACCCCTATTTGTTGGTGCTTAGTCTTCCATAAACAATATTTTAACTGCGGTGAAAAAAATGGTGGCTCTTTTTTCCTGTTTTGCTTAAGGGTAATAAAGTCATAAAATAGTAGGACAGACATCTGTGCTCTACAAAATGTATACGGTACAGCCCAAAAACTTATTTAGAGATGCTTTTGTTGATGCTTGATGACTTAAAATGTTGATTAATACATTCAGAGGTCTTTTGTTCTTAAACTGGGAATCATCCTGTTAGTTAAGATGGCTTACCTGAGCTTTGAAAGAGTTCTACATTGTCATTTTCTCGTAACTAGCCTACATCCTCCACTTAATTCTAGTGATGACAGAAGAGAGTGTGTACTTGCTCATAAAAGGTGGAGAGGAGGAATGGAATCTTGATTAGTAATCAGTACACCTTCACTTCACTGCGCCACCCTGCTCAAGGAATACTTATAAGGACTGACCTCTTGTTCGTCCATGTATTGGTTGTAGCGCTGCTCCATCATCTCCCTCTGCCAGCGCTCCTGCTCCAGCGTCTGCTGGATGAGCTGAGCCACCTCGCTCTGTTCCCCCGGCTTTTCTCGACCAATCACAAACCTGGGGGTTCACAATCAGCTCAGTCAGGACCAAACAGCTCGGACCTGTTTGAAGACGCTCGCTTAACTGACGTAGTCTTTTGTGTATAAAGCGCTTTTCAAATTCAGAGGGATGAACATAATTAAAAAGAGAGCAAATTATGAGAGAGATAAGGGTAAGAGTGTCACAAGAATTGCAGAAAGCAACAACTAAACGGAAAATTAAAAGAACACATTACATATAAACAAATCGGAATCAAGAATGAAAAGCAGCGTGTGTTTTCACGAGGGATTTTAAATGGGGCACCGAGTCAGCAAGTCTGATATTCTTAGGCAGGGCATTCCAAACTATGGGCGCTCTACAGCAAAGCAGCAGTCACCTTTAGCCGTGACTTTGAAACAAGTAACAGGGTTTTGCCTGAGGCTCTGGCGTTGCTTTCAGCCATAAGGAAGAGCAGCTCGGAGATATGGGACAGGGCCTTGAAAGGATTTATAAAATCTATTCTTAAAGACAGAGTAAGCTAATGTTTAAAAGTTAAAATAAGTCTAATATGCTCACTTTTTCTAACATTCGAGTGAAAAATGCAGCATTTTGTTTGAGACTTTCTGGAGTAATTACTTACAAAAGTCGTGACGTTATAATAATAGACACATTTTTGTGAAGTTCTGTGATTGCTCCAACAGGATCAGTCTTTAAATGAAAAATGATCTTCTTTTTATGACTTAAGGAGCACAAACACCTGCCCTACAAGGAACAAGAAAGTACTTTTCATATATAACAGACTTCTTACAGCCTCTTCAGACGGTATAATGTCATGTGTTAATGCAGTGAGGATCATGCCGGCTCTCTGATGACAGAAAATGTCTTCCTGTTTATAGGCGAACAAAGGCGGTCTCTATGGAGTCGGCCTTCTATGATTAAAATCAAACGCTCCTCTCTGCCTCTCCTTCAGGTCATTGTGCACTTCATTACGGAGGCTATACGTTTCCTGATCGAGGCTCATGAATCTCTGTCCAATTAAAGCCGGGGTGTAAACAGCGACACAGGAAATAACACTGTAAATCACGACAGAGCCACAGACAGTTATTAAGCCAGCCGCTGCAGCCTTTCAATTTCAGCGCTGCTAATGGGTAATTAAACGCTCACCAACGCACTTCCTGTCCCTGTCTCTCTGTCGGCATGCCTGACGCTTTTTATGAATAGGTCTGAGCACTAGTGCCATCACTTCAGCAGATCCATAATGTATGAGCTATCTATGGAAGTCTCTGATCTCAGAAGTCACACACACTAACAAAAGCAGCACTGACCACTAAACCCCTGAATAATGAATGAACCTAGGTGACAAAAGGAGCACGTAGGGAACAGTCAGTTCCTCCAAAACGCCAAAGAGCTCGGCTACAAATACCCCTCTGGCATTTTGAAATGATACCTCTGATGAAGAGTGTATTTGTTCCTGATAACTGTGTTTTCTGTGGAGGATTCTTTGGCTCGTATTCAGGATGTCTCAGAAAGAAGCTTGAAGGGTATAATCACGACCCTGTGAGACTCGAGATATAAATCTACAGTCTGGTGAGCTGAATGAGCAGGATGTGGTAGAAGTCAGTCCTGCGCGTAAGACTGGCTGTGTGGGTATATTTACATATATCAGGAGGAAACCATCTCTCTGAGCAAGAAATCTGATGTTACAGCGAGAAAAGTGCAACGAGATGCATGTCCTGGTTGCGGCTTGACAGAGCCTGTAAAACTAAACAATCTCTGAAAATTGCTTTGAGATTAATATAAGCCACTTGCTAACATGTCGATTTTAGTTCACCATGTGAGTGTTTACTAAATAACTCTAAACAGTATAGCCCAGTCTTGTGGGATTGTCTTAAAGGCACAGTTCCCCTAAAATACCAGGTAGTGATACTTTCGTTCTTTCTTCTCTCCATTCTCCCACTACATTTTGCACACACGTCTGCACAGCCCTTCACTTTTCTTCGATTGTTTATGTTCGCACCACAGACACTAAAGCAAATTCCTTGTATGTGGAAACGTACCTGGCAATGAACTTGCCTTGTGAAAAATGACACTTAGCTTGTTGTGCTCAAGTGCAATAAAAATACATTTCAAAAACTCAACAGCAACCAAATTACACCTCATTGGCGGGTGTAGTTCGATGGAGGGAAATAGTACCCCCATGACTCTTATCACAACAGATCTGTGGACGTTTTTGAGTATCTGGGTTATGATTTCTGGATAAATACATTGCCGTTTTTCACCTTTTTGGTTACTTATTGGCACTTTGAACACCTAAGGCCATGAAGTTCCATTATAAGGAAGTGTGGGAAGACACACCAAAACAATCTAAATTGACATATTGCACTACAGGTAAGAGGAAAAATATGTATCTTTGAGCTGTCCCTTTTAAGTTTTGGTGGTCTTTTTAGTAATAAATAAAAGTACAGGAAAAATAAAACGCAAGATATGCAGTAATTATGACGCTAGATGACATGTGAAGGACGTGGTCTTTTAATGGTATTCATTAGGTTACATTTCAATTAGCTGACACATCAAAAATATTTCAGTTGGGACTTACTTGACGGTTCCTGCGGTGTTCCTGAGTACTGAGGCAGCAAAGTTCTGGGTGACTCCCACCAAGCTGGTCCCGTCCACCTCCACAATCAGATCGTTCACCTGGATCCTGGAGGAGGCAGTCAAGGGAGAATTTTCAGTAAAAGCACATTTGTGGCCTTTGCTCATCATCTTTTGATGACAGCCTACACAAGCAACACTCCATTTATGAGCCCTTGTTTTTGGCAGCAATACGTTTTTGCAGTTGGCAGGAATCAGAAAGATAAATAGGCTAATAAAGCAAGAAATAAAATACTACAACTAAACCGACCTCAGATTGAAATTTGGTTTGCATAGGCCTTTGCAGTTTGCCTCTTATGTGAAGGAATCAGGGTGATCCAAGGTGAATTAATCATGATTTAACATACCTGCCATCCCTGTGTGCTGCTCCTCCATCCGTGACTGTCTTCACAAAGATGCCCAGCTTCTCCAGGCCCATGTCAGCCCCTGCACCCATGCCGATGATACTGATGCCCAGACCCTCACCATCTAAAAGAGAAAAAAAGACCCGCTGTTACCACACTGCGGCTGTAATCCACAGCTTTCAATAAGTTGTTTGTTTTAGTCCATTTCAACCATGAACCAATACATTTGGGTGGAGAAGTTAAAGAGCCCCCTTCCCTTTCCCACAGGTGTGGTCAAATTAAAGTTGCCTGTTGAGTTTTCTCGTAAACAGACAAAGTTGTAAACATTTACAGTGTTGCACACCAAATGCATTGTGTGTGTCCTTGAGGCCCGACAATGCATTTCCTTCCTCATAAAACATTTACAAAGCCATTTTAAACCTTGCAATGTTTACATCCATAATTGCTAGCTCGCAGTTGACTTAATCCCTGCCTTTGTAAGCGCATTACTGCATTAATTAGTACACTACTGCTATCAACTGTCAGCGGACCCTCCATTGTAACTGGAAATAAGCTATAAATGTATTTTGTGGGATTACAATCTATGGGCTGTAAAGAAATACCATTCAGTATATCAAACATTTTGAAAAACATTTGAAATGTCTATTAATTAATACTAGGTTTTGCTATATTGTCATATTTGTCAAGTAGATGCTTATCTCACGGCAGGAGGAATAGTTGTGCATACACATTTTTAAAGGTGCCATAGAATGCATCTATCTGGTATTTCAAATTGTTCTCTGATGTCTACAAAGAAGGTATATAACTTTGGTTGATCCAAAAAATGTCCAGATGCAGTTTTACAGGCCCCTTTATAACTCTATGATTTGGTCCTAGGATGAAACGAGCTGAATTGCCTTATTTAAATAATTATGACGAGCTCTGCTCTGATTGGCTGGTTTACAAGGAGCAATCCATGGCTGCCTCAGAGCCCACAGAAGTAAGTGAAGTTTGCGAAACTGTGAGAGAAGGACCATGGAGGCTATTGGCATCCAACCTTACACGTTTGAGCCTTTATCGGAGGAGGAAACCGATGAATTTGAAGAACAGCCAGTTGGTCGGAGATTGGAGAGCAACGTTATGGAGTGGTAAGTGTTAGCGTTAGTGTTTCCAGCGGCTGGTGTATGCAAATGTTGGGGCTGGACTACCGTGTGTTACGTCACACACAGGGATTGTTGTAATTTACCCGTTTTACCGTTATGATATGCATATTCATGATTTCCACGTGAAGGAGGAAACAATGGTGTTTGAGGTTCACGGTATGTCAGTTCAATGCACCAAACTTTCCTTATTCAACTATGCCAAGGTAAATACAGTTTTCCATTCAATGGCACCTTTAAGAAGTGCATATTGGTGTAGAACTACATTTTAGTGTGGAATTAACCATTTATTAAATATTGATATAGTAGTGTAAATGACTTCTATTACCTCATCAAGTGCAGAAAACTGAATATTTCTAAATCAAGCATATATAACAGTTGGCTAATAATTACAGCTTCTGGTTATTTACAGCTGTCCAGAGTTCTTAAACGGCATGCAGCAGCTTCACCGCAGATATCTATCTTTGATGTCTTTTCTTTGCACTGACACCAGCATTCTGCATGTTGCTGATATATATTTATAGCTGAAATAAAAGCCTGCACTAGCTTCTATTCATCTCCAGGACTCTTGTTATGACAAAGCACTTCAGTTTAACTCTTTATGTGAAAGTTAGATCAGTGATAACACCAAGGTTTCCTGCCTGAGGTAATGTGCAGAGTGGTTAATTTGTACATACAACAGCCCATTGTTTATATAGAAGATGGCCACATATCCTGTGTAACCTGGCCTGCACATCATTCTAAATATATTCTTCTATAAATATATTAATGCAGCATAATGTTGAAGGGATGTTGAGGGAAGCGTGGCTGGAGGAAATGGGGTGGCTGGCAGAAGGCAGTCAGTGAAGAATCTTTTACATAAGTAATACAAAAAATGTAGGCGCTTTTTATTCCTTTGGCTTCAAAGAAAAACAGAAATTACAAATCCAAGTGTTCAGGAGGTTTATCACATAACCATAATCATTTTAAATTCAGCTTCCACGGATTTCAAATTTCTCGCCTTCCAATTTCATGCAAACCACCCTCCTGGTGCCTCAAGCAGGTTGAATAAATGCTTTAAAAAATCATCAAATCCTGTACACAATAGGTAGCACTGGATAAAGAGAAACTTTATAATGTTCTTTACCTTTCTCCAGCTCTGCGGGGAACAGGTCCAACCTCTCCACCCTCTTCTCCAGCTCGTACTCTGCAGACGCTGCCATCGGATCAACGTCTTCATTACGCCTGTCGTAGTCCTCATTGGGGTAAGTGGCAAAAACCTGCATGAGGAGACATAAACGCTCCATCAGACTCTTAAACCACTTTGCTCAAAGGGTGTAAGGGTGTCCCGGAAAATGGGATAGATTGTAAAATCCTTGTTATAATAAATATTTTTTTCCAGAAAGTTTAATGACAAGATCAACACATCTCATACTACTACTTTAAGGAGACATTAGCTTAGCTAACCGATGCTAGCTGTAGCTTCACTTTCACAAAGCAAAGTAGCACATTTCCCTAAATGTTAAACTATCTTTGAATGAACCCCAACCCCCCCACCCCTTGATGATAAGTGATCCTCTCTGTGGTGTTTTTGCACTGTCCAAAGGTCAATGAGTGTTAGCCCTGTGGTTACATGACTCCTTGACATCTAACCACGACATCTACAATATGAAGAACCTTTCTTTTCTTTGCGGCCATGGTTGCTTTTTGCTGTTTCATGCTACTACACTGTTCTTCTTGCATGCACTCCAAAATGAGTAACTGCTACTGAAAACTGTCAAGAGCGTGGTGAATGTGAAATCACGTGTGTGTGTGTGTGTGTGTGTGTGTGTGTGTGTGTGTGTGTGTGTGTGTGTGTGTGTGTGTGTGTGTGTGTGTGTGTGTGTGTGTGTGTGTGTGTGTGTGTGTGTGTGTGTGTGATTAAAACCAAACCCACTGCAAATTTAACTGTTTTTTTTTAATATATATACATCTGTTCATATATTAGAGACAGTATTTATGTAAAGGCGGCATGTCTTTTTTGATAAATTGATTAATATTTCAGTCCAAAAGCCAAAGATATTTCCATTAATTTGATATAAAATCAGAGGAAAGCAGTACATTTCGATATTTGAAATGCTTGAAAAGCATTTTTTGCATGAATATTTACTTGGTTACAATGAATAGATTACCAAAATAGTTATTTCATAGATGAATGGCTATTAAGATATTTACGATAAATAATATATAAATGACTGCAGATCATCATCACCAAGTGCTGAGAGGGCTTGGACGTGAATGCTCCTGAGAAAGACGAGCCAGATACATTCTTTTGATAATATCTGACCGCCACTGTTAATGCAGACATAATGCAATTCAAATGTATCGACCACTTCAACTGAGACAGCCACAGTATTTCCTGGAGGCCCCCGAGCTGTATCGCTTCACAGCCGTAATGTGTAGCAAACACACTGGGGGGGAAATCCATCACAACTACTGAAGTTGCTCTCATGAAGACAGAGCCCTCTGTTTCCCACCACCAGCATGACAGTTTACATAACCACCTCCAGCATGCTAATGGAGGGCCTTCTGCAGCTGCTCACACACACACACACACACACACACACACACACACACACACACACACACACACACACACACACACACACACACACACACACACACACACACACACACACACACAGAGTAAGCTGAATCTTTAAAAGGCCCTCTCTCAGTCTTCCAGGGCGATTATGCATGCACCACCTTGCATGCTCTGCTAGCCACACTAATTCTGAGCCAGACTTTTATTTTCACACTTTATTCCATTTGTTTTATCAAGATTCCCCTCCACAGTCATTCGTTCTCTCTGCTGTAACACTTAACACTCCTTTCTTGGGTCTTTGTTTACTTTTTCTCACTTCTTCTCTCTCCGCTGTTTAGTCTGTCCATCTGTGTTACAAAGTAGCACTTCGTAGCTTCATTTGCTAACCTCTTCAGTCACATGGGCCACATCTCCCTGGCAACCCCACAGTAAAGAGCCTGTCAGTTTTGACAGTGCCTTTGAAATGTAAGCAGCCCCTCCCCTCTCCAATTTATTCAGCATCATTGTTATGTCCATGCATCATAGAACACTGTACAAGCACGTCCTACTCTTAAGCCTTACTAACGCATAAGAATAGGACTTAAAATGTTATCGCCTTTGAGCCAAATCACGACACTGCATGTTCACACAAACGATGATGGGGTCGAAATGACCTGCTGATTTAGATTTATCTGGGATAAAGCTACATTGATTAGACCAAGGGGTCTTAGATAGATAGGGACCCCTTGTCTACTTATTATGACCGAAAATGAGTTGCTTACTAAACTCGGCCTAAAATAATGTGTATGATGGCCTAAATTGACATTTGTAATACTATAATGTAATTTTTTCATGCAAAAATCTATAAAGAAGCTGTTTTTTTGCCCACAAATATGCTGACTTGCTGCTTTCCTCAGTTTTTTTTAATATTAAGCTGATAATCTTTAGGATTTTAACTGACAAAACAGGAGACCTTGGATATTGAGAAACTGGGAAGGGACTATTTTCTGACATTTAATCGGCTAAACAATTTTTCAATTATTCTAGAAAGTATCGTTAGTTGCAGCACTAATCTGGGGTTGAAAAACATTTCCAAGCAGGAATTTCATTCCATTAATCAAAAAATATCGGCCCTGGCCGTGGCGCAACTGGCTGGGGCACCTGCACCGTACACCGGCGACCCGGGTTCAATTCCCGACCCGTGGTCCTTTCCGGATCCCATCCCGACTCTCTCTCCCACTTTCCTATCACTCTCCACTGTCCTATCCAATTAAAGGCAAAAAGCCCCCATAAAATATCTAAAAAATAAAAATATATAGTAGAATTTAAATAGCTTACTATTGGTCAATTTATCAAGTAGTGTAGTTAGGGCTATTTTTCCATCTTGAGAAATATGCTTCCTCCTTTCTTGAACTAATGGCTGAATTTACAGATTTGTTTACATTTATGGATTAATCATTTATTTATTTTATATTTAGCAAGTTTTAATCAGACAGAACAAGCACTTTGCAGACATGGAATCTACTAAATGATGTGCATTCTTACCATTTTGTCAAAAAAGCACTTTCATGTAAAATGCAAGTAATTATTTGTTGCAACACTGATTTTAGTTTACACTTTGAATCAAGTAAAGCAAATTGGACCTAACGTATTCAGATGACAGATAGCATGAGAGCCGCACTGCAGTCTAATGGCTTTTGATTTAGGTTACCTTCGTATTTAGAGGGATTAGCAGAATGTGGATTACAGACACACAAAATACACTGTTTGTAGCATAAGTAACAGAACATAAAACAACAACAGAGCACTGCCTACTGTTTCACTCTCACGCTGCACTGTCTCACTCCTTGACTTTAAAGCTCAAGAGGCCACAGCTGGTGGCTAGTGGTGCCCTCATTTTACGCCCACGATGCTGCCGAAGATCAAACGTGCAGCAGCGTTTAACGTGGCACTTAGGAGGAAAAAAACACACCCATGATCGGATGTGTGTTGTGACCTCCAGCCTTGGGCAAGTTCAGGAGCAGTGCCATGATGCAGGCTACAACTAGCCCTCGCTGACACAGAATTAACACGTTCATTTCCTGGCAGAAGATTTTCCCCCTCCTCCATGATCCCACGCAGGGCAGACAGACTAATGAGATCCTGCACAAGGCAACCTCTCACCCAAACCTCCTCTTAAGTATGTAAAGTAGAAGATGAACTCCTTGAACGTTGAGGTGGCTATCTTTGGAAGATAAACATTGGGATTAAAAGCAGGGTATTTGGTGGGGAGGGGGGGTCGATGGGAAGGACCGGAGAAGCACGCTGTTCCAGTTGTGGCAGATAGTAGGTCAGAGGAGCTAACAGATGGCCAGGAAACTCCCTCCCTCCCTCCTTCCCTCCCTCTGCTTACCAGCCGCTTGGGATGTCCTACAAAAGCTCTTTGGGAAGCTAGCTAGCTAGCTAGCTCACCAGCTAAAAGCTTGTGTTTGTGTCTCTACTGAGCACCCACTTGGGACTGTAAAGGGGTATAAAAATAACTCAGTCAGTCCTAACTACCATTTAACAATGTCGTGACAGAGAGATGGCTAAATGACAGAGCTGCTCTCCTGCAGTGTGGTTCCCTGGTGCCGGCCCTCTGGCTACAATACGATTGGGTAACACTGTTGGTTAAACTCTGTACCCCCGCCTCCCCCCCTTCCCCCACTGCCCACAGCAGCATGTCAACTGCTGTGTTTCTTTCCCCTCTTCACTCTCCAAAAACACATCTAATTTTGGCCAATAGGATGTGTGGAGGAGGTGCCGTTGGATTTCTGAACAACAGAAATAGCGTGTTTCCATTCTGTCTGTCCACATACTGTGGCACCCATCTTGCCATCATTTTTATTGCCCCTATTATTCAAACTGCTGTTGGGAATGTGAGCTTTACTGACAGTCTATACGTCCAACTTTAATTCTCATAAATACAATGAATCATTTTTTAAATTCAAACTGCTTTTGTTGTCCCAGAAAAAATTGTGATCAATGATATTATTGTAATTTTAAGAAAATATGCCACTGATATTATGATAATATAATTGTATAATAATGCAAATACACCTGTTAAGGGAGAGATTCAGTCTTAAGTATAGTATCATTGAAATTGGAAAAAAAAACGTAAATTTATTCTGTTAAAATTAAACAAATATGCCAGAGTCTTATAATGAAAGGGTAAACGTTTCAGTTATTTCTGGCCTCTTGTTAGCAGATATCTTGGTGACATTCTTATGTAAACAAACAACCAGACAGCACAACAGGGGCGATATTGAGGTCAAAAAAGGATCAAGATTGTGTCCTTACATCGCACTATAAGTCAATAATGTAATTAAAGTGACAGGCACTTTCCCAGTTTGATAACACGGCTATTAATCGCTTCCCCAACTACCACAAATTAAACATGTTCAGAAATTGCAGGTAATTGCTTGTAAATCCTCCTAAAACTCGAGGTTAATCCAGATCCCATATGTGCAGCACGCAGACAGAATGTATAGTCATGATCCTGGCGGCGATTGCCATGGACTACTCTCCAGCCAATAATATGGATATGGAAGGTTTGTCATGGTAACGGTTGCGTGGCACCAGAGCTGTGTGTTTTGGCAGGCAAGTTATCGGTCAGTATTCATGTTTGAGCTTAGTGCTGACCCCGGGGAGAAACACAGCAGCACGAGAGTAACGTCAACAACTGAATAGCAATAAAGTATGTGGCAAGATACAGCAAGTAAATTATTATTTTTAACATGTATTGTTTGTTACATTATTATTATAACGTATGTCTATATAACATATGTTTAGTTTGGTTGCTCTGTGCCACCATACTAAAGCTTTTTATTTATGTAACAGTATTATGTGTTCTATTTACATTTTATGTTAATATTTAATATCCTGTATATTTACATATATTATAAAATGCTTTGCACATAATCACATCCAAGCACAGGTATAGGGAATCATATAATATATCGTTTTTTATTTCCTATTTAATTATTTAACAGTATTTTGCAAAAGTTTGATTTATACCATTCTAAAAAGGTCTTCGTCTTCTGTTGCTGTAATTTTAAAGGTTTAGGTTGTAACCTGCATTTTATTATTGTCAACCATCCCCATTAAAAATCGTTTTTTCAGAAACAAACATATATTTATTTACAAAAACTCCCTAACAAATACACTATTTACTCAAGATGCAATGTTTCAAGACATTTTCCAGCTGTTTTTGTACACTGAAACCATATATTTGCGACTTCATTTAAAACAAGTTATATAACAACTAACACATTGTTGGTGTTGGTCTTATCATTTATTTAAGTACATTTACTGACAATAACAAAAACTAAATAATATCAGCATCATCTTTTTATTCATCCCCTGAGGATAGACAAAGCATTGTCTCTGCTGTAGGACTAGTAACCTAATACAAACAGATGACAGATCTCTGTAGGCCCTGTGTCTGTTGTTGGTTTTAAGCTTGGCAAGATAATGGCAGGATGGATGCTCAGACGTTGCATAACACGGCATGTCACAGTAACAGTCAATGCTTGCAACCCACCACCACTGCAGGACTGGGAAGTGGGGCAGAGTGACCTTGCTGATAATCCGTCTGGTCTCCCACCCCTCCTGACTGTGAGTAATGCACTGTATGAAATGCTGCAAGCCTGCTGTGTCTAAGTAATAGACAGTTTGAGGATACCTTGACATATGGTGATGTATTGCCCCTCCCTGGGCTGAGTGGTGAACATAAGTCACCAAAGGTTGTGTGTGAGCCAACCTCTACATTGTGTCTGTGCTTAAAAATGCTTTTCTTCCTTCTATGTTTTTTAAAATTCAAAGCCCTCAGTTTATTACCATATAAGAACAGTTTGTTTGTGTTAATGATACAGTGTGAAGCAAAATCATAGGTGTTCTTTGAGCAGGCTGGCAGTAATGTTCAGAGTTGCGTAGGCAGCAGAAATCCAAGAGAAAGTGTGTGTGTGTGGAGGATAAAAAGCGTAAGGCTAGGCTAGGCGATGAGTGAGCAAGGTGATTCTGCAGCATGAAAAATAAATCTGATTATTCCTGGTTTGGAGGGGAACACAGCGTAAATCCAGTGGAGATTATCCTATTTTTACGCCTCTTTAAAAAAAACGTTCCTCTTACAATAGGATCAATAATTAAAAAGCACACACTACAATGTTGATACAGTTGTGAGGTAGAATGAGGGAGCCAAAACAAACAAGAGAAACAAATAAATAAGGCATGAAAGGCAGCTTCCTGTGTTTTCGAGAAAAAAAAAAGGAGGCGGCCCTGAAAAGCGAGGCAAGTCTGTGACGATAACAATGCTGCTATTTTTACTAACAGTAGGAGACTGGTGACAAAGAGCGAAAGGGAGAAAAGAAGGAGCGAGGGAAGGAGTGTCAGAAGGAGCAAACAAAAGATCTAGTATGAACTCTACCCGATGCAGAACTGCTATTTCTGACAGTGTGAGAGGACAGACAGACAGACAGACAGACAGACAGACAGACAGACAGACAGACAGACAGACACACAGACAGACAAGAGTGTGTAGTGTAAAACGGGGACAAAGACAAGAGACATGCGCCCAGACGTCCAACCGCCATCGCCACAACAACAAGACTTGATTGTGGCCGAAAGCTGAATGGTTGCATATAGGGGAAATATGCAGCATACATGGGCACTTCCTGTTTAGGGCTTGCAATGTGACTTGTAGCTATACAGACGCATGACATTTGAACAGAAAAATAACGCCCCTCCCATTTGACCTGGCCAACCCGCCTCCAACTATCATCCACCCCTGCATCAATCTCCATAACAAAGGCCACACTGATACAGTGTGAAAGGACTCAGTAGGAGGTTATTCTGCCAAGATGACTGCAGGGTCCGAAATCTAATTCAGCCTGTTTATCAAAGCTTATGAGTTATGACTTCTTTATCACATAATACTTCCTCCTGCGCACCGTCTTTGATCTCATGAGGATTAAATAATATGATAGAAGTCTGCTTTTGTCTTTCTCATTCAGGCAGTAAAATTGCATGATAGACACGCTAAGCTGATGCCTAATCATAAGGGATTCGTGGGATTTTCAAAATGGCAAAAACGGTTTGCTTCCATCCAGCTTGGGTAGAGAGATCAATATTGGCTTAGCGAAAAAAAATGTTGGTGTTTACGTCTGTTGGCAGATGCACTCATAGAAATTGCTGTGCTCAAATGCTTTAGATGCTTCCCTTTTTTTCTTAATTAAGGTGTTTTTTTGCTTAATACCTAAGTATTATTTAAAGGTACAAGTTGTATTTAATATATGTAGAGTTCTGTTTAGAGTGAGCATTTTGTGTCCTTGAGGCCAGACGTATAAAAACAGAGCAGATTATTTAAAACATTTTGTGAACTGCAATGTTTACATCCATGTAACATTGCATTTACAACAACATTGTTGTTACATTTCCTGCATTGCCCCCACCAACTGTCGCACTCTTTACCATTACTGCAATCTGAGTTGAACTAGTCAGATATGAAGAGGAGTAGTTAAAGACTTTAGGAATCAGGTTTAGAACTTTAGAGACACTGGGAGCAAGTTTTCTTACGTAGGCTAGCTGTTAACCCCTGTTTTAAGTCCTTGTGCTAAGCTAAGCTAACCAGCTTTGGGCGTATCTTCATGTTTACCATAAAGAGATGAAAGTGGTTTACATTTTCCCATCTTACAGTTGGCAATCCCTGCTTATCCCCTTTTAAAACCTAATATGAGGTATTGACGCCAAAAGTGTATATGTTTAGGCCTGATAGTATTTAAATAAGGTATGAGGAAAATATACAATAACATTGTTGAATACAGCTATAACAATAATACAATGTGATAAATAAACAGATATTATAACCGTAACCTTCTGCTGCTGCTTTCACTGTTCAGATAAAATGTGATAAATTGCTTGTTGAATTGCAAAAAATAAGAAAAAAGAAATTAACTTCAAAATGAACATTGAAAGAAAACAAAGGGCACCAATAAAACATAAAAATATGCTATGATGATAAAAAATACAATTTCTTGTTTATCCCTTTTCTAAATATCAGCTCTCTCAACTAGGCTCTCCTGGCCCGATGTGCAGCCATGAGGAGAAAGCAGTAGCAACTTTCGACTTGACTGGTCCTGATATGCTACAGGAGCCCGTAGTCGCTGAAATGGCCTTCTGCGTGAGGGAATGTTTGTGATGCACACTGTCAGTGCACACTTTAGCTGGCAGAGCCTCTGTATGCCTTAGACCTCAAGGCAGAGCAGAGCAGCGAGACAGAGCAGGAGAGGATCTGATGCTCCTCTCAAGATCATTACACCAGCCCCAAGACATGGAGAGACACTTTAAAATCAACTCCACCACCCTCATTCTCCTCTCTATCCTCCTCTCTCATCTTCCAAGAGGAGATCGCAGCCTCTTTTCTCACTCCCTCCCTCTCTTTCTCACACGCACACACAAAACCACTCCATTCCTCACCCAGCTCCCCATGGACATTCCCGCTGACCTTGCATTGGCCACAGCAGAGTATCCACTTCTTTAAAACAGGAATAATTATTCAGGCCTCTTTGATCCTACTCCCCCAGCAATTATTTACAGAAGCAGCAGCTCCCACAGCATTTCAGATAAGTATCTACATGGCAGATCTTTTGGGGCCCATGTCAGCTGCACAGTAGGAATGCAGGACCGTTCATTAGTTAGGCTACTGCAGAGGGAAGAGGGCTGTTGGTAGTGTGCAAAGCCCCGTGTTGAAACAGGGTAAAATCTAAATGTCAGCATCATTCTGACACCGGCAGGGGCTGAGTGAGTTCATTAAAACAGCTGACAGCGCCGCTGACTATGGCTGTACCAGGGTAGATAAACTTTAAGGTCAAGTCACACAAGCCTCTCAACACACTGGGTGAAACCGAACACAGAATTTAGACAGAAATCAGCACCTATGCCTATTTAGAGGAGCCTCCTTTGGTACAGTCAGAGATATCACCTTCATGTTTTGCCACTGCATATTTTCTCACCTTGATGGGATCTATGCTAAATCGGATCTTCCTTGAAGGGGGCGGGTCCTCCTCCGCAGGCAACCCAGTAATCTCTGCACAGCTGGACTCTGGCTCATAGCTATCATCTTCCTCCTCTTCCTCCTCCTCATCCACCTGGCTTCCTCCAAAGTCCTCCCCCACCGCGCTGTAGGTACTGATGTCCACAGAGTCACGCCCCGACTGGTCCAGTGTCCTGTCTTCCTCCTCCGTCTCACCGCCCTTTCCAGAGCTTTGCTTCTCAGCAGTGGTGTCTCCGTTCTCCACAGAGATGTGGATGTCACCAGGCAGTGTTGTGCTGTTAGGCCCTTTATTGGCCCCATAGTGTTCCTCAGGTTTGACCTCAACACCTGCATCTGAAACTGTCTTTTCTCTCTGCTCATGTTGCTCTCCTACAGTACTGTAAAGTTCAGTGTTTTGTGTGCTTTGGCCCCCATTTATACTATCAGATGGAGGTATTGCCCTCCCCCTGGTTCCCCTTGGAGGCCCCTCTTGGCCCATTTGATTGCTTGCATCTTCCTCCTTGCTGCCTGCTGCAAAGGCACAAACCCTCTTTGTGATTATTTTGGAGTTCAACACACCCACCTTGGCACTGACCCCCCGAGAGGGGAGTGGTGGGGTAGATGAGAGGCGGTGTAGGTTGTTTCGGAGCTCGGCTGCCCGTTCAAACACTGCACTGAGCTGGCTGACTGTAGGGGACACAGCCTCGCTGCAGTCCAGGCTGTCCAGGGACTCTGTGCTGCCGTTGAAACGAGCCATCATTTCCAACCTGCTTTCCTGGTAGCCTGGGGGCTTTTCTGACTTCAGCAGGACCCTGGTGGTGGCCAGCTTCTCCTGCTGCTGCTGCTTCTCCTGCTGCTGCTGCTGCTGCATCTCCTGCTGCTGCTGCATCTCCTGCTGCTGCAGCTTCTCTTGCATCTGCCTCTCAAGCTGCTGCCTCTCCTGCTGCTGCTCGAAGATGCGGCGGGTCTCCTGCAGCTTCGAGTAGCTTGGTGATGAGGCCCTGGGGTGCCCATTCTCCGGTTTTGTGATGTCGAACTTGCTCACGCGTTCAGACACGGTGGACCCGAGCTTCAGCAGCGCGCTGTGGTCCACGTTCTCGTTTAGGCTCCCGGCTCTGGGGAGGGAGAGGCGCACGGATGTGTCGGTGCTCCTGACGCACTCCTCTCCCTCCGCATCGGCTGATGATGTGGTCGTCATTTGCTGGAACATGTTTTTGATACGGTGAACGTTGGAACCGTACCTGCGCCCTCGGGGGCAATCCTGCATGTCCCCGTTGGCAGCATTGTCTTTGACGGGCTTCAGGGCCTGCATCCCCGCTTCGTACGCGTTCCTGTGCGGGGATGGGCTCCTGAGCGTGGAGCCAGAGCCGGTGCTCTTGGAGGTGGATTCTGTCTTCATCATGGTCACTCAGGCGTCGCAACGGATGCTCAGCGACGGCATGTCTCCTTTCTCAACCCCCGGTGGCAAATCTGTGTTATCCACCAGCAGCCGATCTGAGCAAGGTGGCGCCCAGACTACACGGGCAGATGGGGAGAAACAAAAACAACAGATCGTATTAAAGGCCTGCTTGCATCCGCTGCAATTCTCGTCCAATGCAAAGGAGAAAGTGAGCACGATGCATCTGTCATTAGCTGGCTTGCCGTTACCACAATGTAAACCCCCAACGATAAATGCATTTGTCATATAAACAAATATTTGCACAGAAAAGAGGAACAGTAATGAGCTGCGGATTTACCGCAGTTGACGACAGATTGCTTACGTTTAATCCCTTTTTACAGGCAGCATCATTTTGATCTCTTCACTCCGTGAGCTGCAGATTTCTGGTCCTCCTCTCGCAGCGGCAGCGCTGCTGCATGGAGCAGGGAGCCGCTGGGTCCTAGTGCACGTCAGGTACTGCTATAGAAACATGTTCTAGTGGCAAATCAGTGATATCGAAGGGGTAACCGTGACATGGAAAATAGCAAGTAAATTAGGTCAGTTTATTTGCAAATTTAGAAACTATGGTAGTATGAAACATAAGCATTCATGTATTAAGTTAGGTGCAATAATGTAACATTAAAAGCATCTTAAAATTAGTTAGAAAGACAGTAGAGATTTCTAAACCGTTAGATTAGTGAATGTAGCTAAGCTATCTAAGGCTAACGGATAAAATAGGTTAAGGAAGTTATCATCAACATTATCAACAGTCGATCATTAAATAAATAAATAAAACGTTGAATCGAAATACGTCCCAGTTAAGTATAACATTTTAATCTTTCTTACAAAAGTTGAAGGCTGTACATTTTATTATGTAAAATCATGAAATCTTGAATATGGGCTAGCTAGCTTAAAGTATTGGATAAATGGCTTAAACCGCTTAAAGTAATGGACAAAATATTGAATTAGCTAAAAATGATGAATAACTTATTGAAAAAGCTAAACGTAATTGATAATTAGTGTAAAGGGTAAAGGTAACACAGGTCTGCTTGTGAATAAATGGTTCAACATACTTTTAACTGAAAAATAAACAGTTGAATAGTTAATTTAAATACGTAAAAGGAGAAATAATAGAAAGCAAATCTCAGTCATTAACATGTCCAGCTTCTTAGATGTAGGCAACATAACTACTTTGTTAGAAAACATCATGGTTAGGGACACTTTGTGGCTAACTTTTACAATGCTTACAAATCCTTAAAAGTCTTTAGCTGCTCCTGTTATATTAAACTACTAAGGTGGATATGGCTGTCAGAGAAAAATACTGGCATTAGGACCCAGTAAACTTCAATCACGTCAAACCTCCGTGACCAATAACACATCCGTTACATGCAGGACACTGTTGCTTCCTGCATTCTGCATCTGTGCTGATAGATACATTAAACATTGTCACTGAAGCTAGACAAAGCATTTCCCGTTTTGGTTTTGAGTTTACACCTGTCGTGTCAGTTTCTAAATTGTCTACAGAGGCTGATTTTCTGACACATTCATGCAGCAGTTTCACACATAGAAAATAACATGAGAAACACTTTTTCAAAGCTCTCCTCCACTTTCCCTTTTATCATATTATGTCCTTTTTCTTACAGAAGTTGGGTTGGGTTAGGGATAGAAGTAAGTAGAGAATGATTGCCTGAAAATACTGAAGTGCTGTCAAACAGGATGTACATGACTTTTCAGTAAGGCAGTAGTGCCATCTAGCTAGCCTTCAAAAACAAGTGTTCACGTCATAACTACACAAGGAAATCTTGCATAAAAACAAATCCTTCTTCTTTGCAATATTGGTTTTGCAACAATCGGGATTTTCTTCTCTAAACTTGTGAAGGTTTTCTGTCAGAATACCATGTCCCTATAACCATGGGTGGATTATCAGACAATGGGCTCTTGGATAGGCTTCATAAATAAATTTAAAAATCAATTGTTTTTGTCTCTTTGCTGTTGTTCTGTTTCACTTTTTCACTTATTCGATAATATCCTATTTTAGTTATTTTTTGTCTTGTAGTTATTTGTTATAGTTCTTTCTTTCTGTAGTCATGTTGTGTGGTTTTATAGGTGTTTCATGTCTCTTTAAGGCATTTTTTCTTATCAGTGTAGTTGCTATGTGTTACTCTTATGATAGTTTTGGATCTCTTTCTAGTGATTTTGTGTCTCCTTTTTATTTATTTATTTATTTATTTTTTTGCTCCTTTCCTTAGTTTTCAGTGTATTTGAGTCTTTTTGCAGCTGTTTTGCGTGTGTTTGTATTTTTTTCGTCTCTTTGTGTCTTTATTCTGTATGTAGGCTACTACTTTAGAGAAAGAGATCAATGGCCCGTCCCTTTAGGTGGATTTGCCAGAAAACTACCTTGAAAATTTAAGATATCCATATTGTAAGTGACATTTTACATTTTCACTCCAATGATAGTAAAGAAACAAACAAATAACGTAACACATTTTTATCTCTACATAAGCTGGTCTTTACATTGTATAAAAAAATGAAACCATTCCCTCAATATATAAAGTTAAAAAAACAACAAACTATACATACAGTAGATTGCAACTTGCTAATATATCACTTATGTTATATTTTGTTACTGAATACACGTTGTAGTTACTGTTGTTGTGATGGTTTTTGTATGTTGGCCAGAATTTAACCACACTCTGAGATATTATTATTATTTAGTTGCTTTTCATTGTTTGATGCATTACATGTAAACCAAAATATAATGTCACGGATCTAGAGCTCAGCTTAACTTCTTTGTATACTGTTGTCTATATTTCATTTCTTTATCACATGTTCTGTTGGTGCAAACCTAATCTAAAAAGTAATGGTAACTATAGTCATCAGATAGATTTAGTCAAAGAATTTGGCAAACAATATTTCCCTTTGAAGTGTAGCTAGTACAATTATAAAATACCAATAAAGAAAAATACTCAAGTAAAGAGTCTTCATATTATATGCAAGTACTTGAGTAAATGCACTTATGTGTTTTAAACATTGAAACATCATGCCTAAAGTATCTCCGGTGGTTGTGTATCACCAGAGTTAATAATATGGCTCTTTATTTGTCCCACACACACTCACATTCACAGACATCTCCCCGGATGTTATGAGGTGAGTGAGGCAAAAATAGATCTGACATATCTTCTGCTGTGACCAAGCCCCTCTCCGCTTGGCCCTGTCAATCACAGGCCCAAACAAGATGGCAGGCTGCAGGAGCTGGCTCCTCTGTTTAACAGGCAAGTTTATTCCTAAAATATTATAACCTGGTGTATTATACCAACTCTGGAAAGCCAGTTTTTTAGTGTTATTTGACCCTGATGACATTTTGTCCTGATTTCATCAGTCAAGTATAGTAGGTCTTTAACTGATAGACTACAACATCAGACGGTGTGTGTTTTCATATTTTAATGTCAATTCAGGGTTTTGCTTGACCATTCAGATAAATCTTTTGGTGCTCTTTGTTTTTTTCACACATCCTCACAGTTTGTGCCGTCAGTTTGTTGGAGACAAATGCAGAGATCAAAGTTACTATTCCTGTGGGGAAGTTATTTACATTCGAGCTGCTGAGAGAGACTTTCCAGAATGACTTTGAACCTTTGTCAAAACTCTTTGGTAAGAATCATATTTATTCACTCTTTTATCATCTTTATACAAGATGTCGATTTTCCTAATTGCATGTTCCTCAACCCTCTACTCCCTTTTGTTTGTCATAAAGCTGGCCGCTTGTACGATGACCCGGTAATGTTTTTTAAGTGCAACCAGAAGAATTTCCCAGACCTCCCAGAGTGGCTGCGCTTCACCCAGAGGCATCCCTACGATAATGGATTCCTGTACGGCACGCCAACTGCTCCAGGAAAAACTATAATTGAGGTATGAAGTGTTATCTGCTGCATATGACATCTGTGGCTTGATTTTCCTTTTTACTATTCTTTATTCTTACATTTTTGTGTTTGTTGTTCAGTACATAGAGGGCCAAACAATGATAACAGTGGGGACAAATCTGAATTATAAGAAGCTTTCTGAAACATCCGTGTTAAATGTCAGGTTCTGCTGTCAGACCCTCAGGGCAAAAGCTTCGTTTCTGTAATGCTGTCGTTTTGATCCAACTTTTAAACAATTCATGGAGACACACATCTTTGAAGAAGAAAGAGACAACACATTTCGGACAAGCAACTTGTATTTCATTCAAACAGAATGTATTAAAGATGGAAAACATGCAACATTTTGGATGTAAACAACAACTCTCTATATAAAAAATACTCCTTAAATTTACAAACTGCAGCCCTTTTCAAAAATGCATGAACAAATGACACAGGCGCCTTTAAATAATGTATATATCTTTAGTCATAATCACTCATAATATATTTACAGTCTGATGTTACAAATACAAATATAACACAGTCTTCAAATGTAATATCCCATCCCATTGAAAGTTTATTTATACATGTAATTCACTGAGAACACTTTATATATTTTTTAAAAATTTCAAAAGTGTTATTTTTATTGTCAAAGAACCTAAAGCCAGACATCAACAGGTTTCTCAGTGTTTTTCCACATTATATATTACTACTAGTAAGACAAACTCAAGAGGGATGTGGCATTATATAACTTTATTTTCATATGTCATTTTATTTTTTATTTTATGCTATATTTATGTCTCTTGCATCAAAGCTCCTTTTTTTTCCTTTTGTATTTATATTTCTAGATTTATGCAATAATTGCTTTAATTCTTTTTTTCATATGTTAACCTTTTGAATTAATACATCATAGCAAATTACCTGAATGTGAAAACCTGCCCGTCAACAAACCATGATCGATGGAAAATGTAGGAAATTGATTGCAGATGCAGTAAAATATAGAAACAAAATATCTTCAGGAATGCACTTTAATAAAAAGAAAAATCAATAGTTTAAAATATGAAGAATGATAACTATGATCTGCCGTTGGTAATACTCTCTCTTTTCTGACAGATCTATGCCATTAATAAACGGAGCTATGAAGCAGCCAGACACATACTGGTGATCAAAGCCACTGCAGGTAATGGACATTTAAATGATAGAGCATAGACAGTTAATCAAGGGAGTGTAATAATGACATGTCTACCTCACTGCTCTTTCTAACAGAGGAGATGCTGCCCTATCAAGCAGAGTTCTTCCTCAAGCTGAGGGAGATTGAGAAGGTGCTGCCCTCTTCTGTTCAGGACGAGATAAAGCATGATCTACAAAAGCTGTGGGACACGGAGGAGTTGGAAATAATCAACATCACAAACGCCCTGGACCGCGGCGGTAGAGTTCCCCTCCCGCTTGCAGGACACTTTGAAGGGTAAACAAATCGATTTAAATGACAGGCTGTACGTTGAAGCTTCATAATAACTGTGTTCATAAATGTGTTTCAGTGTGTATGTGAAGGTGGCCTCGAAACAGTATTTCTCAGATTGTCTCCTGAGGGTGCTGACAACAGAGCATGAACAGCAGTGCACGGCCGGGTCCAAGGTCAAGGTCCCCGGAGAATGTAACTTCTGCAGCATTCCCAGCAACTGCATCACCTGGTGCAAGACGGAGCTGGTGAGGCCTGAAAAGACAAGTGTCAATTAATTAAAAATATGATGAATCTGAATTAGCAATCCAGTTGTATAGAGACTTGATATGGTAAACTTGTAAGCAAAAGTAATTCTCTTTAAATGTCACAGATTTAGGATTAGTTTGGAAATATTTGTTGTTATTTCTAGGGAGTGACAGTAGGATTAAGGGAGTAAGAAATACCAAAAAGTATTTTAAATCCTTTTTTTTCCCCCATTTTGATTTTTTAGTATGATAAAATATATACTTGTTAACTTGGACCTCTTAAAATCTATCAAATGTATTCATCGTTTAGAATTTTTTTTCACCATTTAAAAGAAAATATAAGCAATTTTTTCTTTTTGTCTGGTTTTATTGTTTTATACCTTTTTTAGAATATTTTATGAATTGTAAAGTGTCCTCGGGTGTTATGAAAGGCGCCTACAAGTAAAATGTATTATTATTATTATTATTATTATTATTCAAACATGTGAACCATGTCACATTAGGCGATGAATCCCGGTAAAATGTAGATTGTAGGTAAAAGTTTTTCTGATTGCTAAACTGTAAACATTTGAATTGTATATGTTAAGGTCTGAAGATGTACATCCCTCCAGTATTTTACAAAAAAGGAAATAAGAGGAACATTGTGTTTTTTATACCACAACTCCTCATATTCATCTTGTAACCCACTGGAGAGGTACTGAACTATTTGGTGCTGCAATAACGTTATTTCTTTATTGAATAATTGTCTGATCTATAAAACACCAGATAATAGTATAATATTCCCATTACAATTTACTACGGCACCAGGAACCATATAATATTTTACTTTCTGATTGAAAAAAAAACATTACCAATCAATCAATATCATGTCCAAAAGAGTCATTTAGACGTTTCCCTTTTTCTTCACCCGCAGTTTGATCTTACTAAGCAGGCAACAGCTCCACCGGCTCCCCCACTGGGCTCTGGGATTCTGGAAGACGGAGGAGACTTCAACCCTCCCGAGTCGCCCCCGAGCAGAGACTTCTTTCCGGACTACATCGTGACAGTGATCGTGCCACTGATCCTCGCCATCATCCTGTGTCTCCTGCTGGCCTACATCATGTTCGGCAGACGAGAGGGAGTGTATGCATCAATCTCCATTCTGTTGAAACAAAATATATATAATAATATACATATAACGTTCTCCTTGTGGACATTCATGCAGCCATACCAGTGCAATATAAACCACTATGGGGGAATAGACACATTTCTGTTTTGTAGGTGAACTGACCCTTTAAGGCAGGCTCTTGATTGATCCTGATACTCTGTGACACAGAGGTGACATTTTTCTGTTTTTCTCATAGTACGAAGAGGAATGCAAAAACAGACCAGTAAGTAAATTGCCTCTTTTCTCTGATTGATGCTAATACAGACTTTACAGAGTGCTCTTATACATGGATCATCTAACCAATGATCCATTCGTTCTATGACTACAGTCCTTCACGCGATAAGGTGCTAACCATGGGTATGTGGTCCTTCTGGAACAGCATGCTTTATGGTTCACCAGCATACGTCCTCAATAAACTACAATATGTCAAAACTCCGCTGCCCGCTTGCTTACCCCCACCCGATTCTCCAAACACATCACCCCTATCCTCCACGACCATCTACAAAGCCATCAACAACGTCGCCCCCCTTTACCTCTGTGACCCTATCCAACAGCATACCCCTATACCCATCGCCTCAGGTCTGCTGACGCTAATCTACTGCAGCTCATCAGGATTAAGCTCCGGTTGACAGGGCCTTCGCTACAGCCTCCCCCTCCCTCTAGAACTCCCTCGACAATCACATCGTAAAGGACAACACACTTCCATCCTTCCAAAAAGCCCTCAAAACTCACCTATCCACTCTGACTTTCAATCTATAATCACTTTTTGTGAAAGACATATTATTAGTGGATACTTTTTTTTGAAAAAGCACATGATGCTGTAAGTCTTGTTCTGTTTGCTGCAGGATTCAGCTGTACCACCACCACACCATCCACGGGAACACTGACGAGCTGAGGAACATGGCGGGACTACGCAGTTCTGCTCCACCTCTGTCCACACTGCCCATGTTCAACAGCCGCACTTTGGACCGGGCCCCCCTGCTGCGGTCTGACAGCCCCAGCATCCCCCTCATCATGGCCCAGCAGTAAGGACCACACCCACTGATGCTATTATTGTCATTACCAGCATACTGTTTCCATAATTATCACTGCTGTCTATATTGATGACTCAGTTTTGCTGATTTATTTTTTGTTCTCTTGTTTTCATAGTGATCCATACAGCGACACGCTGCCCAGGTAAAACCACTCAAGTGACTTCCTCTTACAACACTGCATTCATTCTGCTCTATATTTCATGAATTCTCTTGAAAATGTTTGGATGATTTCAAGAACATAGACTCATCACATTGTTTGTTTTTCCAGGAAATGAGAACATGGATAAAGCCTCTTGGTTACACTGAGTGTTATCATACAGTCTGTGGTTATATATTTGCAGTGGTAAATCTATTTGTTTTCTTAAATTAAAATAGGTGTTTGTAAAGTTGTTATTTTCTGTTCATGACTTTCTGTTTTCCGCCATCTTTAACTACCAATAAAGCAAGGTAAAAAGCCACATTCTTCATTGTTGTTTCAAAGGCTGAGATTTCCACTATTTCCCAACAAGTGTTTATATTGTCTAATGGGCACCTTACTGTGGTATATAAGACAGACTTGGTGCATTGTCGATCCATCGATTTAAAATCTATCTCACCTTATGTCACCTGGTTAAAAAATATATATTTTTATTCATGCATATCTTATTAATCATTCCCCTTTTAAAGTCTGTACGAATGCTATATGCAATGTACTGTAGGCCTAGTTATGTTGTTGTTATATAATATTTATTAATAATACGATCAGTTAAAAAATATTTATTGAAAAATTGTAAAAGTTAAACATTTTGAACCTCTTTTTTTTCTTCCCCCCTATTTTGCCGGCCCTGCGTTCAACCTCTTTGGCCCTCTGATAACTTTGGTTGAGCTCAGATTATCAGCTCATTAAGAGTATGTTCATGAGCTGCCTTCGTTTGTTTGTATAGCTTTAAAGGGTCACACTCCATAATGGTTAAGACCCACTGCTCAATTGCTTTCACATCATCTTTATATCACTCGCTATAAAATAATATTTGTTCGATCTTTTCTTAGAGGGTGACATCTTTTATCTGCTTTCGGTGTTTAGGCAGCGAAACGTGAACATATAAAACCACCAGGGGGCACTGAGCAGTAGTTTTCTTGTTTTGATTCCGTTTTAAACCTTCCCATTAAAGCAACAGTTGTTGCATTAAATATCCAGCAGAGGCCGCCGGTTTACCTTAATATAATATGGGAATATTTTTGGTTAGAAGCGCATGAGCTCCTCTGTCCATCTCATACAAATTCACTATTCATTTTTTGTGTACAACTACGGTGACATTCAATGCATTGGATTCATGTCTTGTCATTTTATAATGTTTTAGCTCAGATTCATAAATCAATTCAGATTCAAAAGTAGCAAATGTATGTATATTGATAAGAAAAAGCCAGGTTGGATTATTATATATTGGCATTGTTTTCACTGCTGCTTAATAGCAATGTACTCAGTGCAACTGTTGTGGAACAGTTGATCCTGATCCCTATTTGAACTTTTTTTTAATGTGGCATTCATGTTTCCAACTATAAAATGTGCAATGCAGCTTCAGTGTATGAATTATTTCCCAAAATGTGAACACCTGATTTCAGTTTCACAACAGTTGCAAATCAGGACAGTGAAAACTCAGCCACTGAGTAGACCACTTCACATGCTTTATTTCAGCACCCAAAATAATTAAAAACATCTCAATTTATTATACATGTACAAAATAAGTACAGAATCTCTATTTTAAACCATGAAAGTGGGTCTGCTTCAAATTCTTTTTTAAGAAACCCTTCGCGAAAGACATCAACAAACAACATAAACAACAGGGTGGGAAATGTGTGCTGTTTTTTTTTTTTTAGTGAAGAGGAGTTTTCCACAGTGGGCAAACAGACAGAGGGATCAACACTGAACAAATGTGCAGGGGAAATGATATTGAACCAGAGTCACTTGCTTTTTTTCTACAAAGACATGATTGCATGCATTACATTTGCAGTGATCACCTTTCCAGAACACTTAAGAAGAAAACAATCGCACTGCAGGGACAACAAGACATGAGTCAATTTAGCACCGAAGGTTCTGCAGGCATTAGTGGCAATAATTACAGTATGACAGCGAGAGATTCACCATCAAACACCAATATCTGGACCTCAATGAAATGGTTATAGCACCTTTGAATGTTTTTTTAGATTTCCCCACGATAAACTTGTGTAAAATATTCCCTTTTCATTTAAGAAAAAGACGCTGGTGATTTCTTGTTTTTGAGGTAGCCATCTACGTTTTGCAATGAAGGTGAGCTTCTTGGTGCTCTTTTGCTGGTCTTTGTCTGAGCTTCTTTTAAGAATTTAATACAAGAAGACACTTCACACTTTTTACAATTTATTTAACACCAGAAAAATGGTACACATCACTTGTTGTTTTCAATGTCCTTCCGCAGTGGTAGAAAATGGCAAAAGTCACCTGTGTTTCATTGCGTGTGTGGATCTTTTTTTTTTCTCAATCTCCAGGGGGAAATTTTACACAAGCATATATTATTTTCTTGTTGCCAGTGGAAACAAAAGATTCTTTTTAAAGTGTCCTTGTGGTTGGTTTTGGTTGAAGTAGCAGTCCCAAAAACTTCTCATGATTGTAAAAACACAAACATGGTCTTCAGTAGAGTGGTTTTTTAAGCATGTGGGCCAATGGTAGCCAAATGAGTTTTGAATGCATAGGAAAAAGGGATTTAGAGATGACTGCTAGAAAAAAAACAACAATGTCATGTCCATATTTCTTTCTTTTTACAAGAAGCAGACGGGGCCAACTTCGACGCCAAATTCCTGATCAGGTGCACCAACATCCATAGGAGCAATGTCAATGATGGGCAGGCGGGATGTTTTTGATGTCTTGTAGTCGATGACTGTCTTACCCCATGAGCCAGTGTGTGACTGTGGAGAAGGACAAGGAGGAAAAATCAAAAACTGTGTCTCTAATGGATCATTTCACATATTAATTTTCAGTTTAATATTATTGCTAGTCGTTATTTCACTATTTAATACTGTAACAACACTGTTGTGAAATAACTACTGCAAAGTCTACTGTGTCTACAAAATGTAATAATGTTAATATTGGCTGCTAAATCACCACTTTTTATATGTTCACTAACTCTTATAATCCTTCTACTGTTCTTATACCTTGTATCTGTATTTGTTTGATCTTTATATTGTCGTACAACTGTACATTTCCCTGCTGTGTGGACGTTTCTGATTCTAAATGCAAGCTCCGGGACAAACTCACCGTGCAGCCATCCTCGCTGACGCTGTATGTGAAGCGGCTGTTGCCCTCGGCTCTGATCTCAACGTCGTTGGTTCCCTGGAGAAGGAGAGCCTTCTTCAGGTTGCCGGTGGCGGAGTCCATGTAGGCAATGCTGTTCTTGCAGTGGTATGTCATGTTCTGAGAGGCCTGGTTGGACATCAGGCGCATGAAGGTCATCTGGATGTTGACATCCTCGGGATCAGCTCCATTGCTGCCATACTGGAACTGCGTGGCGGAGGGAGGAGAATGGGTTTAACGCACAATGACTTAAACACATATCCAATGGTCTGATCGGTTCACAAGGATGATTCTGAGTTCTTCTTACCTGGAATCCACCGGTCATGGACTCGCTGAACCAGACATGCTTCTTCTCTCTGATGTTCTTGCTGAGGTACCAGTTCTTCATGGGGATGCTGGACTCGCTGGGGTAGACGCAAGTCTCGCCAGTCTCCATGTTGCAGTGGACCTTGATAGCATCCAGAGGGGATCCCTGGTTGGGGTCAACCCAGAACATGTCTGTAACAGAAGAACATAAAAACGGTTTTAAGTCTGAGCTCGTCCTTATTATCCATCTCCAGAAGCTGCATCGGGCTCTGTTCTGCACTTACCGCTCTTCCACTCGGGGTGGGCCATCTTCAGGTCACGGCACATGCGGACTGGGCTCTTCTGGGTACCGTCTGGGCTGCGGATGATCTCAACCTTCTGGGTCAGGGTCTTGAGGGTAGTGTCGACCTCCATGTCGCGATCGCGCATCATGTTGGGGTCATCAGCGCGGTAGTGGCCGCCGCGGAAGGGATCGGGTGCCTTCTCCTGAAAAGGCTCGCTGATGAAGTTGATTCCACTGCCGGGAGGTCCGGGAGGTCCAGCGGCTCCGGGAGGTCCGGGGGGTCCCTGTACGAAGACACAACAAGGTTTACAAACAGGGGATTCATAGAAAAGCTTTTGCTTAGAAAAAAGATGGTAGAGCAACTTACGGAAGGTCCCATCTCTCCATTGCGACCGCGAGGTCCAGGGGGTCCGATGGGTCCAGGCAGACCGTTCATGCCATCCTTACCAGGGGAGCCGTTAGATCCAGAAGGTCCCTAAGGAGCAATATCCACATGATCAGTTAATGAGAGAACACATCTAAGTCTGGTTTTTCTTTTTGTGTTAAACTGGTGATGTCTACCTTTTTACCTGTCATTGATTACGGTGATATGTTGTACGGAGAAATTTGGGAAAAAATACTTTCTTTGATTTTCTCTGCCAACTGCATAGAGCAACCTACAGACTGAGCTTGAACATAAAAATATAGCAACCCTAAATGAGTTTAACCCTGTGGTAAAATAAATTGAGTCAAGGCTGTCTGTGCAAATGTAACTCAGATATATGTGTTTTAATTATTAAAACACTGTGTTGTTGGCCAGGTCTATCTTTGATCTCAATTGGACTAACCGGGTTAAATGAGGGCGAAATAAAACAATAGATCTATTATCATATCCTAAAAGTTCCTAACAGTTTTGATGTATAAAACTGACGAATGAGTGAAGTAATTAGAAGTTATTATAACACATAAAGTCCTGTCAATGGTTTTAATGTTTAAGCAAAGACTAATTAAGGTATCACATTGGAAGTTACATGGCTTTTTATGGTTGTTTGTTTGATTGATTGATTGATTGATTGATTGATTGATTGATTGATTGATTGATTGATTGATTGATTGATTGATTGATTGATTGATTGATTGATTGATTTTTGCAAGTGAACTTACTCTGGGTCCAGCAGGTCCAGAAGCACCAGCAGGTCCTCTCTCTCCAGATCCTCCCTAGAGGCAGAAGAAGATGTAAGTATCAGATATTATCAGTTATGCATTTCAGAAAGAATGTTTAAATATAAAATTGACAAAAGTTAGATTTGTTGGATGCAGTCTGGTGTACACTTAGAAACAGTCACTCACGGAGGTGCCGGGCAGACCCTGCATGCCGGTGAATCCTCTGTGTCCCTTGTGTCCTCTATCTCCTGCCTCACCAGCCTCTCCTCTGTCTCCCTTTGCACCAGCGGGTCCCTATATGGAAGAACAGTAGGTGAAGATGCCGTCTAAGGTTCATACGCCTGAGTCGGAGCAGTATCTCAAATCAATGTGTATAAATGATGCTTGTAATGTGATGATGTACGTACAGCGGGGCCACGGACACCAGCAGGGCCAGCAGGGCCGGGAGAACCAGCAGCTCCCTGAGAGAGAAGAGAGCGTAGAAGAAGATCAGGTAAAAAAAATTCTCTAAAACCAGTTTTGTTAAAAATATTCAAAATAAGCAGGAAGTAGACTTACAGACTCTCCACGGTCACCAGATTTGCCAGAGGGGCCAACAGCTCCAGGGGCTCCAGGAGCACCAGGGGGTCCTGGGGGTCCAGACATACCAGACTCTCCACGGTCTCCCTATAGCAAGTTATCTCCAGTTAAACAATGAAAGCAGCCAATTTTGGGGCCAAGAAAGTCAAATCAGAAGGTTGGGTATGATGGAAGTGAGTTCTCAGAGGGTGGGTTACCTTGGGGCCAGCAGCTCCATCACGACCAGGAGCACCATCGTGTCCGGCAGATCCCTGTGGAAGAGCAGCAAGGATGGTCAATTCAATATTCATCAAGTATTACAGAAATCATTCACCAACAACGAATATGTGAATCTGTAGGTGTGACACCCTGCTGCTTCATAGTACCTCACGTCCAGCTTCTCCAGTAGGACCGGTCAGACCAGGGGGTCCAGCAGGTCCGGGGGGTCCACGCTCACCATGAAGACCAGCAGGTCCCTGCTTTCCGGGCTCGCCCTGAAGAAAAACAGGAGAGGTCAGTTCTCTGGCTTAAAACCGTACTTTTCTTTACATTTTGCATGATAGATTTTTCTGTCTCTCGACTTATCAATTAGTGAACTATGGTTGCAGCTCTAATTGGATAAGATAGAATATATTTTATTGATATTTGTGCTTATTTAACAGTATGCACAGTGATGGTGAATACTTACAGATGTTCCGGGCAGACCAGAGAAACCACGCTCTCCACGCTGTCCAGGAAGACCTACAATACCGCGCTGTCCAACAACACCTTGGGGTCCGGGGATACCAGAGGGACCCTGTGCAGGAAGACACAGTGATCAGTTAGCAGACACATCGTGGAGAAAAAATCACTGTCGTTTTATTCATTTATTTCAGAGCACTTACAGGGGCACCATCAGAGCCAACAGATCCCTTCTCTCCAGAAAGTCCTTGGGGTCCAGTAGCTCCAGCCTCACCGGGGCGACCAGCGGGGCCGGTCTCACCACGACCTCCTCTTGCTCCATCTTTGCCAAGGGGTCCCATGGGTCCAGGGGGTCCACTAGCTCCCTGAAGACATGCAGAGGATTCAGGTCAGTGAATGATGTACTGTAGGTGATATACAACAGACTAATGGATATGTTGGTTATATGAAACCTACAGAGGGGCCAGGGGGTCCAACTCTTCCAGCAGGTCCGGGGAAGCCAGTAGCACCCTACATACACACAAAGAAACAACAGAGGCTCAAAACATCACCTTCATTATCACACGTATAAATCTACCAAATGTCATGTTGATGGGACACTTACAGGGGGTCCAGCACCACCACGAGCACCTTTAGGTCCAGTGGGTCCAGAAGGTCCCTGTGGACATAATACAACAATGAAGCGCATTTCATATTAGGTCTGGGATTTCTTTTTAAAGATTTCCATTCATAAAAATAACAATCAAAAATAGAATAGAAGATACTGAACTTTTATTTATATGTTTTATGTGACATACCTGAGGTCCAGCACCACCGACGGGTCCAGCGGGTCCAGGAGCACCACCGTCTCCCTTGGGTCCAGAGTCACCAGACTCTCCCTTGGCACCAGGCTGACCATCAGCACCCTGTGGTTGGAGGGTAAGAGAAAAAACACTTACAACACCAGCCAGCTTTAATCTCAAATTTTGTTAAATTTGTAGAACAATATCACTTTTGATGTCAAATGTAATGTGAGATTCTTACAGGAGGTCCAGCGAATCCAGCGGGTCCAGAAGGTCCAGTCTCTCCACGCTCACCCTGGTAAAGGAAAGAAGATATATAAGATCATTTTTGCATCTAAATGTACAATGAGTTTCCTCAAGTCCAATAATAAAAATGTTATCTTGTGTTTGTTTTCTACTCAGTTGTACTTACAGGGGCACCACGAGGTCCGGTAGGTCCAGCAACTCCAACAGCGCCAGGCTCACCCTACAACCAGAGGAGAATAGGAAGGTCAGGTCAGCATCCTAAACACTTTTATCATGTAAAAACAGATGTTGACATGAACCACATTTAAGGGAAAATCGCCAAATGAGTTAGCAAAAACAGAACAGAAAAGACCTACAGCTTGCTTTCATTCTTTATAGTATTTCAGATAATAATGATTGCTTCAATGAACATTTCCTAAAAAATAAACCCCATATCATATCGTATTCCTATGGGATAGTATAGGTAGATGATAACAGAAAAGAATCAAGCAAAGAAAAATAACTTGGATCACTAAGAATAAAATAAGTTAACATGGTCTCACCTTCTCACCCTGAGCACCATGGGGTCCAGGAACTCCAATAGCACCAGTCATACCGCGCATGCCGTCTTTGCCAGCGGAACCATCACCTCCCTTGGCTCCAGCATCACCCTGAAGAGATTAAATGTATTAAAGTCTCTTGTTATTATGTCTTCATCAATTATGTTAGAGAGAGATGTTACAACCACTTATTTGGCTGATCAATTAAGACAGATTTGCCACTTTTGGCTATTTATCAGGGAAATGTAACACTGTGACAGCTGCATACATTTAAAAGAAAATACCTGATACTTGACTAAGTTAAGCATTGGAAAGTATTGTGAAATTCCATAACAATTTTCTTCATTTACCTAATACTGTGACCTTCCTTCCTATCCCAAGACTTCAACTAAGATATTCTTGCTTAGAAAAGCAGGTGCTATCTATTCAGCTAAATGAACCCCTCTCTAGGACAATCAAAGCTTGAGCAATCAATTATATATCAGATAAAATAACTGAATTTAACACAATAAGTTCTACCCTCCCTCAAGTTCTGAAAAACTACATTGGCCAGTGACTAAAATGGTTTACTATTAGCCTTTGGCATAATAAAAATAGTTTCCTTGAGTTAAAAAAGATGTTACAGTTTTTTAAGGGACAAACAGGACAGGTGTGATACTTACTCTCTCGCCCTTGGCACCAGGGAGACCAGAAGAACCACGCTCACCGGGCATTCCCTGCATACCGGGGGATCCCATACCGCCGGGGGCACCACCAGCACCAGGCTCTCCCTGCACACACACACAGGAATATACGCATTGTTATCAATTATATGCATCAGATACAAACCCACCACTCAAATGTACAATGCAGAGTGGACAGCAGGTGAATGTGTGTATGATTGTACGTCAGTTAAGCTAAGAAAAATAAAGGATGACTTTGTATATGTTTTTTTTAACCCAGACCTAATTCAATTCAAGTCATCTGATCTCCCTTTTTACATCTAACATACTTTAATCAATGTCTGCATATGTAGTATGCTATATTTTTAAAGAGGACTGAAATCTTTGCTTTCCTTTATTTAATTTTGCTCTTTGCTTCAGGTTTTCTGATGCTTTTTAGATTCTACCCTACCAGGCGGCTGATTTTCTGATTTACAGTGATTTAAAGCTAAATTAAAATGAGGTCTGGGTTGAAGAACAGCAAACCTATCCCTTAAATGTAAACCGATTCGCACATTAGAGTGTAGACAAGAGTTAGGGCACAATACCAATGAAAAATAAAACAGTATTCCATTCTTATGTCAGTCTGTACATGTTTATGTGCTAGAAAATGGATTCATCTCAGCAGTAAATATGTATGAATATGGTTATGAAGAGTGTTGAACATACTAAGGCCACATACACCGGGCCACTTTTAATCATACTTTTGATCACAGCTGAGTCTGAATGACCCTTATGAGAAAATACTACCCCCTAGAACAATAAACTTCATCATTTGATGTTTGTTTATTTTACTCTACCTTGGCTCCATCGTTACCAGCAGGGCCAGGAGCACCACGGCTTCCAGTTGGGCCAGCACCGCCAGGGGCACCGCGCTCACCGGGGAAACCTCTGTCACCCTAAAGGGGAGAGGGGACACATTGGTCATCACCAGTTTGGACCAGATTAATTACATTTTTCCTCATGGATGATGAAAATATTTTTAAATGCAGAATGTACTCACTCTTGGTCCAGATGGGCCGCTGGGTCCAGCCTCACCAGGACCACCCTGAACAAAAGGGAACATTTACTTAATGAATCTCCCACATGACACCAGGAAATGACCTTACAAGCAGAAACAAGTTAGGATACTTGAAAGATTCAGGCATTGTGACTCTTACCTGCTCACCAGGCTTGCCAGTCTCACCAGTAGCACCTTGGGGTCCAGGAAGACCCTGCACAAGGAGGAAAGGTAAAGGATTTTAAGGTTAACAATTAAACTTTAAGCACAAATCAGATATTTAGCATTCTGAGACACTCAAACCTACCTGGAATCCAGAGGGTCCGGCGGGTCCACCCTCTCCCTTCTCTCCAGCAGGTCCCTGAACAGAAAGAAGCCAAGCCAATGGTGAGAAATGTTACAAACAGTGACATATTTTGTTGTCTGAATTAAGTTTAAAAGACAGGATACATACAGCAACACCAGAAGGTCCAGGAGCACCAACATCACCATCTTTGCCAGGAGCACCCTGTGAACGAAAACATCGCACAAAACAATTACCAACTGCTTTTATGTTGCACTTCTCTATTCATATTCAACACCAGTGGAGTTTGATTCGCATTTACATTATACAAGTACTTACAAGGGCGCCAGTGGCTCCAGTGGGTCCTCTCTCACCGGGCTTACCGTTCTCACCCTGTTAAAATGAACACAAGCCAAACTTACATCAATTAAAGGGATTATAGATCAGTACTTCCTGTTCATGTATATATCACCAATTTCATCCTTATCTCATATTTGAGTTTTCTTCATTTGATATTTTTAAGATTAATAAAGGGATTGACAATCTAGCAAGAAAGGACTTCCTGAATTCAGTATGCAATTAGAAACAATATGAACGGTCCGTTAACTCACAGCAACTCCCTTTGGTCCGGGGAATCCCATAACTCCGGGCTGTCCACGGGATCCAGTAGCACCAGCAGGTCCAGTGCGTCCATCTTGGCCGGGGGAACCCTAAAGATCATCAGAAAACTACTGAAAAAAACTCCCCTATAAAAATAAATCGATAACAAGCTGCAGCTCTTCTTCATGTATTAAATATACATGTTCAACTATAAAGCCAATACTTACAGCTGGTCCAGCTTTTCCATCGGGGCCAGGGGTTCCGGGGCTACCAGTCATACCCTGCAGAGAGAAGGCCGCTCAGTGAGTATGAAGACAAAGTGCAGGTACAAGTCATATACTGAGAGATTTCCAATTTGCTATTTAGCCAAAGGATAAAGGCGAGACACTACAGGCAAAATGTGCTTTTTCATGGTCTGATATATTCATCTAGATTTGATATCAGATAATGCTTTGCTTGCAATACTTTGTCTTCAAATGACCAGGAATTGTAATAGTGATGACAACATCACCCATTTTTCTTGCCTGTAGTGTGTCTCCTTAAAGAGATCCTAACAGAAATGTTGCATCTGATGAAATATTTGGCAGAACTCACCTTGGGTCCAGGTGCGCCGGCACCACCGGGGATACCAGACTCACCGGTGGCTCCCTGAGGTCCAGCTGGGCCGTTGGCACCACGCTCACCGGGGCCTCCCTGTCATACAAATGGGAAACAGTCAGGAGAAATCTGCTCAGGTGGGACAAGTTTGTGAGCTAAATTATCTTCAGTTTATTGATTCAGTCATAGTTAGTTGGATAAATGTCAAGTCATTTTTGTTTTATCTTAGTAAAACTTTAACCGAATTGCTGCCTTGAAGAAAACTAAGATACATACACTTGTTTTTTTTTTATTTGAGTCACTTTTTTTTGTCCCTGTTAGCGTTTAGTTATGTTTTTGCTGTCTTGTCAACTTCTTACGTTAGTCATTGAAAAAAAAAGTTTAGTTACAAGCATATTGAGTCATAGTTTTCATTAACAACTGATACAAATAAATATGCGCTTATGTCAGTGATTGTTTCTGATGATTTAGGTGTAAGCAAGCTAAACCAGAATCAAGTTTGAGAAACTTATTCCTGACATTTTTTGAGGAATTATTTTGAGGGACTCACCTTGCCACCAGCACCTCCATCAGCACCAGGGAAACCACGAGCACCAGGGGCACCCTGAAGGAAAAAACAGACACACCAACCATGTCAGTAACCGTGGTGTAAATGCTCAACCCCCCTGGGAATTTAACATACTGTAAAATGTAAAGAAGGATTTCTAAAAACACTGATAACAGGGTTGTATTGTTGCTTCACTAACATGAGTGATTCTCCAGAGGTATTATCATACAATGGAAATGGAAATTAGAATTTAGAATTAGAATTAAGATGTTAAAAAGTGTATTTCTCTCCTAGATGGCACTACAGAAGTTTATGTGTAAGAGGTAGTAACATACACGCTCTCCATTGGGTCCACGGGCTCCAGCACCACCGGGCTCTCCACGTCCTCCTCTCTTGCCTTCCTCACCAGAGGCACCAGGAAGTCCCTGAACTCCAGCGGGGCCCTGAAAAAGAAAGTAAGGTCATTAGATACCCTTATTTTTTTATAATCACCCAGAATAGTATGTATTTTGGAACTTACAGGCTCTCCCTTCACACCAGGCTCTCCCTTAGAACCAGTAGGACCGTGGTCACCCTGTTGGCAGAAATACACACATTTTAAGATTTTTATTCACAGATAAATGTCTTCTTAAGAATATTGCAGCGCATAAGTGTGTGTTGATACCAAAGTTAACAAAATCAATCGTCTACTCACGTTGTTACCCTTGGGACCGGGAGCACCGACAGCACCCTGAGATCCAGCAGGACCACGAGCGCCGGGGAAACCAGGAGCACCAGCAATACCAGCAGCACCCTACGAGATCAAAGGTAAGGGGTGTCAGAACATTCAGTAAGCAGGATACAAGCAGCATGAACGTGATGGGTGAGTATGATACTTACAGGAGAACCCTTACCACCAGCAGAGCCATCAGATCCGGGGGCACCCTGTCGGAAGAGATCAAATGTGTTAAGCATTGAGTTGCATTTAGCATTTTGGTCCTTGCCATGAGTAAATGATTGGACATTGAGCCAATGAAAGTCCAGGTTATCCACTCACAGCAGCTCCAGCGGGTCCAGAAGGTCCGGGGTTACCAGCCTCACCACGGGCTCCCTGGGGTCCCTCATTTCCACGTCCACCAGCAGGGCCAGTCTCTCCCTGTGGAGGAAAGTAACAATGTCTCAGTAACCTGCAACTTGAATATTGTAAGTCTCCTAATTACTCAATTATAAATCATAAACAAGTAATCCATGTTGGCATATCAACAACATCATCGTTCAGATTATCTATACATTATATTACATATAGAGTTAAGTAAATGAAACCTAGCTAATTGCCTTTGGTTCTAGTTTGTTTACCCTAGTTGGAAATAAATAACTCCGCCAAATAAGTGATGTTTTCCCTTTAGTTTGTAAAAAAGTAGAATTTTGGAGAAACTATGAGCACAATTTAATGAAGCATGAAGCAAAGGGAATGCAATGGTGTGTCATTTCTACAAAATAATACAACTTTCAGTAAGAGTTTAAATTTTAAACGGTGCCACACTAATTGGAGATTGGTGTATTGAATGTGCTTTGAATCTTCTGTTGTCATAACCTAGTGAAGTCTGAAAATAACCCTGGTGTGTGTGTGTGTGTGTGTGTGTGTGTGTGTGTGTGTGTGTGTGTGTGTGTGTGTGTGTGTGTGTGTGTGTGTGTGTGTGTGTGTGTGTGTGTGTGTGTGTGTGTGTGTGTGTGTGTGTGTGTGTGTGTGTGTGTGTGTGACTTCACAATAGGTGTCAGCTGCAGGATTTTGTAATAGCTCCTTCACTGATGGAGCGATGCAGCCATTAGAAGTCTACTGATGCCATCTGGTGGCTACAGTGTTCACCTGGCGTATCGAGTATTTGGCGAAATGTTTTCATTATCCATAACCAAGCTGGGTAACGGATAATGATGTGGAATGGAGAGTTTAATTGTGTGTTTATTTTTGGAATTAGCATTCAGGAAACACCATAAACTAACATCTTTTACAGAACAAGTGGGGCAGCAGTGCGTAATGCATACAGGTTTTTAATGTCTATTGTTTTCCCACTAGTAGAGATAAGGGATTATTGAAACAGCTGAGGTGAGGGGTAACGAGGTAAAATTGTGTCCCCGCCTGAAGAACCTAGCAATAGCTGCTATTTTAAAGTTGAAGCTACTCCAAGGATCTTACAACTAGCGGGCCTACTAGACTGCCTGTGTTTGGTCAATCTTATTTTGGATAAAACATTTGTTTTTTTACCTTAGCACCAGCACCACCGGGGAAACCAGGAGAACCAGCAGGTCCGGTAGGTCCCTGAGAAATAAAGAAACAAAGACTTCTGTTAATTTGATGGAATGATTATTACAGAGTTCATGGTAACCTTCAATATGGCACTAGGCTTTGATGTCACCACACAGTTTTACATGGGTGATATCACCTTTCCAAGTAGGATTAAAATAATACTTACAGGGGGACCAGCAGCACCAGTGTTTCCATCATTACCACGAGCACCCTGCAGATGAGGGAGAAGAAAGAGGAGATTAGATCAAAGTCGTTCAGATGTTGTATCAACCACTATAACAGCATTACAGGAATAGCCTTTCTTACAGAAGGTCCAGGAGCTCCAGGGCGACCTCTCTCACCAGGAAGACCACGAGCGCCCTAGAAAAAAACAACAACAACATTAGCATGACAGTTTAACTTCTTTTTGTACATATCAACAAGTGAAAGTCAGGTATTTGTTGATAAATTGATTGACATGAGAGAAAAACGTACCATGGCACCGGGGATACCGTTCTCACCAGCTGAACCAGACTCTCCCTGTAGACAAATTCAGAAGGAAGAATGAGCTGTGAGAGAATTGTATCTTGTGATTGAATCGTTTGTTTATGATCAAATTCCTAAGCTTAAGTGAGTTTCTGCACGTCATGCTCTCTTACCTTGGGGCCAGCGGGTCCACCGTCTCCCTTAGCTCCATCCAGACCGCTGAATCCCTGCGCACAACATCCGGGTTAGTCACTCTTATTGCAACTTATTATGTTTTATATTTTTTTGTTTTTAATGTCCTTCTAAACTCACTCTGTGTCCCTTGATGCCGGGAAGTCCAGCGGTTCCGGGGAATCCACGAGCACCCTGGAAGAGAAAAACAAGAGATATGTTAATAGGTATGTTTTAGAAACAGCATGTAACTGTAACATGGATGATAACTTAAATTTAATGCTAATAGAGTTTTCAAACCAAATATTTTAAAATGAAACTAAAAAAGGGCTCATTGAAAAAAAAGTGTTATCATAAACATTCTTACCAACAGGTTTTACATAAATGCCTGCATGTCCCCTTTTAAAAACAAATGTTCATTAAATAAGAGTTTTTCTCATTGTCTTAATTTTCATTTTTTCATTCTATTCCATTGAATTTGATCTTAATTTGAATTGTTTGTCTTGTTCTTTTAGGTGCCTATGACCCCCTTTATTAACCATGTGTTATATAAATAAAGTTTATTATGATTAATGTTGGACTCTTTGCTCACCTGAGGGCCAGCGGCTCCACGCTCACCGGGGCGACCAGCTTTGCCGGGCTCACCCTGTTGAAGACAAAAGAGGGTTAGTGCACGTCATTGTGTGAATGTATCACCTCTAATTGACCATGAATGTATCCTTTACACAGTTACTGAATTACAAAGTTGTATTTATGACATATATCAAAATGATTTGGTTATACCTGAATATAACTGCACAGAAGAAAGGGATGTAAAAAATCAATAAATCACTTACATCATCTCCGTTCTTTCCGAGGGGTCCGGCGGGACCACGAGGACCCATGGCACCCTGAAAACCACAACGAATGACTGCATTAGCTCCAAATAAATGTTGACTATTTCAAGTGAGTATATAAATATCAATTATGTCATTAAGCAGAAAGAAGAAGGGCTGGGGAGGGATTTATCTGAGAGAAAAAAGTGATGTGTGCAAATGTGTGTCAGTGGGTCAGTGAATACACCAGGAAGTGGAACACAGGAAGTAACAGGGAATCGATGATTTGTGTCGTTTATAAAAGGTCTTGCAGATTATTTGGTGTCCCCATTGAGTTTAAAACTAATAAAATGTGTAGTACATCATTAAAGGGGAAAGAGTTTAGGCAAATCAAGAGAATTTTCTTTGTAGAACATTTTGTATACTCACAGAAGCTCCGGGCTCACCGGGCTCTCCTGGGGGACCATTGAAACCCTGAGGACCCTGGAGGACAACAAAAAAAACAGGCTCAACCAAACGTCTTCTTTAAATTAGCTTTACGTATTTATCTTAGATGCAGTGTCACATATCTGATCTGAGAAAAACTGGATGCAAGTAACAGGCCAGGTTTAGGCTTAAAGCTAATGCAATATTAGGAAGTATATTGTCAAAATGATCATCTGAACTGATAAAGTAACACTTACAGAGGAGCCAGGGGATCCAGAAGGACCACGAGGACCCATAGGACCCTGTTGATAAAGATGAACAAACATTTCATTAGATTATTTTGATTATTTTGTCAAAAAAGGAGATTAGATTAGATTAGATTTAGGGAATTCCATTGAGAAAGGGCCTTCATACCATGGGGCCAGGGACAGGTGGGCCGCTGGATTTGGAGTGGTCAACATAGCTCATCTGAGGACGGAGGTTCTGTAAGGGGAGAAGAGAAGGAGAGAAATTAGCATCTGAGATTTGGAGGTAATATAGCACAAAAACATCACACCGGAAAAGTTACTTTGAATACCATGCACTATAAAGATTTCTATTTTTAGCAGTGGAGTATGGATCTATTGGAGAAAACACCTTTTTAAAATGTCATTAATGCTAAAGTGTTCAGTTCAACACTAGATATTGTCCATTTAAACCTTAGGATCAAGGAGCTGTCTGCACTGCCAGTGCTGAAACAAACATGGAGGAGATGTTGCTCTCAAGCACATACACTCCCCTGCTGATATGTTCTCCTCGAGCAAATTGAAATCATTGGTGGAACTGATACAGAAATAATGGATTACAGCATGAAAAGGAGGGATAGACTACAATGAATATGTTTTAAGTGGAATCTCATTTGTAAACACGATCGAGTCATCTTTAAAACGCAATCTGACACTTCCTAGGTGTTGTGACATGGAGGCACTTACTCCGCCAAGGCCAGGGGGGCCAGGGGGGCCGGGAGGGCCGGGAACACCAGGCTGTCCATCAAGTCCATCGTTGCCAGGAGGACCAACTGGACCCTGTAGAAAGAGAGGATGACACACTCAGTAAGCACTAATCTTTATTTATCCTTTTTCTTCAATGTAATTCAATATCAACCTGTCTAGGAGAAAATAATTTCTCATAACCAAAATAGATCTGTCTTTTCTAGGAAATAATTATCTATGTTGAGAATTTAAAATGTTTCAATCTTGTGATTTGTTCAAATATCTTTTAAGTGATAATCGTTTCCCCTTGAAAACAAAATTCTGATTTTCAACCATATATCAAAAATGTTTAAAATAGTTTTATGCAATAATAATAATTACTCATTCCATTATTTAATATTATATTATTCAACTCAATACAGTTTCTGTTGTGTGACCTTTCAACTTTTGATGACCTGTTGACCTTGTGACCTAATTATTAAAGGTCATCACTGGCAATCATGTCATAGAAAGCTTTGTGTTTGTTGGGAATGAGTAAGAAAACATGGTGTTTATTTTAACGTTTAAGTAATTGATCAACCTTATAATCCACATGCAGTAATGGTGCATGATTTGTACTGAATAAGCCAAAATAATACAACACACTGACTCTTACAGCGATTCATTCAGATTGGGTCAAATTCATCTAAGAATCAAAATCAAGAATATCAATTATACGTTTTCTTGTGCAAAATCAGTGTGTCCATCTGGGAAATATATGCAACTCTAGAACACACGGCTGTCATTTGCGATGATAAAGTCCCTTGCATTGTGACAGTAAGAGTAAAATGGAACCTACCTCGTCTCCTTTGGGACCCTGGTTTCCTGGCTATAGAAATAGAAAAAGGGAAGTCAGGCTATGCTGCAATGATTCATCCAGGCTGTAAAAAACAAATGCATCTAGAACACAAATGACAAGCTTAACTGACCCATGCCAGCATCTACAAACAGATGCCAATGTGAAATATGGGTCGGGGACTAAAATGATTTTTTAAATATAAAACGAAGTTTAAGGGACAAATACCTGAGGTGTAGATGTGTCCTCGGTTTCTACAGAACCAACAGAGAAAAAAAAATGTCAATGTCTCTTGAACATTCAAGAGAGATACACTCAAACCTTTTAACATTCCCAATATGTTGTAAATGTTTAAGGTCCAGGCTGGGAGCTAAAATATAGCGTTTCATAAAATCACTTAAACAAAAGCATTTGATTCTAGATATGCTCTCTGGTCGGAGATTTAAATGTTGCTTTGGGTGATGTCACATATTTTTCACCCTGCAGTGACACTGCACAGCATGGCATGATTGTAAATTACATTTACATTGCCATATTTTGCAACAGAGCAGGTAACATCCATCATCAAAGGAATGTATATTGCAAAAGAAATGCACAAAATGTAAAATCCAAAGCGATTATTTTCTGAATTAAAATCCTTTTAAAGCACAGGCAGGCCTCATTAGGGCCTCATTTCCAGCGGTTGGCAGAGATGAGGAAAAAGGCACTAGATGGCGCCAAAAAGCTAATTGACCACAGAATTGTTGAGGAGGATGAAGGTGAAGTACCATCGGGGCAGATAGGGCAGCACTCTCCATCAGGGATGATGGGATCGGTGCAGTCGGATGTGTCCTCACAGATCACCTCATCGCACATGACGGTGCCACTATCGCAAACGCAGATCTGGCAGGGCTCTGGTTTCCATACATCCTTGTCATTGTACAACTGTCCTTCTAATGTGCAGCTGCCAAATGAGCCTGAAAGGAGAAAGCCACAATGAGATTGGTGAGGTTAGACAAGCGAAAAAGTGAGCAAAAATTGTGTTGAATAAATGTCCCAAATTAAGTATGACATCGGAAAACTGAATTGTGCACAATGTGCTAGTAAGGTGTATTTGCGCCATGGCTACACCTGCATGGGTGTGCATCATATGGGAGGCAGATGTGCCCCAGAAGGCTTATATCAGACACCAAACTCTGCCTTAAAAACATCATATTATTGAAGTTATAATGATATGGTATAATAATTGGAGACCGGTATTGTTCTCTTTATTAGAGACTGTAACTTAAAGCTTGGGCCTTCAGGCATATTGCCTTTTTTGGCAGCAACCTTGTTACATTTTTATAATCCATTGCTCTATGTGTGTCGTTTTTGCAAGAGAATTTCTCCATTAAGTCATAGGAAAAGGCTCTTAATGAGGTAAACTAAAAAATGAAATGTGGTGTCCAGTGATTGATTTGAGAGCATAAATAGAGCCTCTGAATGAGTATAATATCAGTGAAGGTCTAAGTTGTGTTGGGCCTGGTAAATGTAAAAATACAGGCCTTAGTATTGCAACTAAACCAATGTAGCTAAAGTGCCTTGAAAACATTACTGATCAGATTAAGCACAAGATTCTCCTCAAATACTGAGTGGAAAACTATATTTTGCTTATTCACATTTCAAGCTGGATGTGGTTGGGCTTTGGAGGTGGATGACCGAGTTTTGGAAGGTGGATGCACAGTTCCACAGTTCGCCACTGAGTGGAGCTGTTTAACTACGAAAGCAGATCTTCCGCACCCTGCCCTGCTTTGGTGATTAATTGATGTCTAGACTTTTTTTCACCGTCGACGTCAGACTGAGGCAATTTTTTCCATTGTCTTTTTTTTCAGCGAACCAAACCATTTTTGTGAATAAACTTGGAAAAATAACTTGTCTATTTCAGTCTGACACTTTTATGGAGAAGTGGTGCAAAAGTTTAACTTTAAAACAACAACAACAAAAAAAATCTCCATCAGGTTTGGTTTCCAATTAAAAAAAACTTTATCTACTCACTTTTAAAGCTTAACGTTAAACTACTAAAATAAAGTGGTAGAATCTACTGACATATCTCTGTGAACTGGGATGCAAAGTTTTCAGAAACTTCTTTACAAACTAAATGCAATTAACATGCCCTCCAATGTATTTGCCATTTTTTGTAAATATTGAATTCTTCTGCTCTTCTCAAGCTGTCTTTGAACGTTATGTCCTGTCATTGCCATCGGAGATACTGCAGCTGCTCCTATAAGGTTTTGCGCTCCAGTGCACGGACGCACATAAGCGAGAATATATCTGCACGTCACTGAGAGCAGCAAAAAATAAAATAAAAGTTCTATAAAAGTTCCAAATCTCCCAAAAGCGCGCCTCACTGTGTAACAACTTTCACAATCACTGCGCACTGGAGTCAGGTATTATACCGAGGGAGTTCAGTTCCAGCATCCTTGCGAGCTCTCCACATCCTCAGGGTGCCACAGTCCCATATCAACTCAAATCAATGTTTGAAAGTGATACTTACTATCATCCTCGCCTTGTCCTCTCGCCAGAAGCACTGTGGCGCTGAGCAACAGCGCTAACCGAATATCCACAAAGCTGAACATGTCTAAATATTAGACATGTAGATTCTTTGCGACACAGGGGGAATCCTTTTTTTCTCCTCAGACACCACTCATACAGGGTAGGGTCCTTGTGCGTAACTCCAATCCCGACCCTAGCAGAAACTCCCTACTGCCTAAACAAATGAGTTAGCTTGGCTTTTATATGCCAGAAACTTTTGGGGAGGTCCTGGGCCACCAGATAACTTGTACATGTTCAAGTCAAGAGTCCCTCCTTCATCAGAGAGAGGGGCCGTCTTAAAACATGTCAAACAAGTTCACGTTTCAGCTCAAACGTGGATGATCAGGACACTCACCATTTACGCGCCGGCTCACCACCGTTCAGACGTGTTTTTACCATCTCCTGCTTCTTCATGGACTTTCTTAATTGAGGCTTTTGTTTGGGGTGTTTTGTCTTTTCGGAGACATTGTGTTGCTGATCTGACTTAACATACTGGACACTGGATGGTTTTGCAGTTTAGACTTCATTATGGCCTCCATGTATTACGGATATGCTAGGCAGCTGAAGATTGGATCGATTTTCAGTTGTATACCAATGATTTTTCTTTAAGTGTATACCATTGAAGACGACAAGGGCTCAGTTTATTTAAAGAAGAATGGATGGGATTAGAATGGTGTATTTCGTGCGCAATTTACGCACGCAGGGCAAACCTGATGTAAATCTAAACATAACCAAATAATTTGAAGATGTATGTAAGTTACTAACTAACTATTTTGTCTGTACAATATTTTGTGAGTTTTTTTTCCCTTAAGGATTCTTGTGAGGGAGTCTTGGTTTCGTTATTATAAGTATGACAATTATCAAGCACCTGCAAGGAACTGCAGTTTAAACGTTGCACATTTACATATGAACACATAGTACCAAGGTGTACATGTTTTCTTTGTTTAAAGAAAAAGCATGAAGTCGAAATTAACCCTCCCCCCCCACACACACACACCCCCCATTATGCATCCCAACCCTTTCTCTACCATTTTTACTGCTCATATAAATTAAATGAAGTTGTCGAAAATATGGGTTTTCATTTCAGTTTCAGACAAAAGTAAACAGTAATCCAGAATCCAAAATAACCACATTAGGTACAACAACCTGTGTTGAAATCCACCTTTTCCAAAAGAGGCATGGCCAACCCATGATGGTAGAGACAGGGAGGGAGGAGGGAGAGAAGAAAATGTGGCAGATCCACAAAGCAGTCTGGTTGAACTGTGGACACGTTGCAAATTCTACAACTACAGTGTGGCCCAGTTCGACCTTTCAATTGCTCTGCTGTTGTCTTTTTCTTTTGTGACATGCAAACTCTCTTGTTCACAGTCGCAGACAATTATCAAGAGCACAAATGCACGTTAGGCTTATGATCAAGCAGTGGAAATAAGCCATTTGTAGAATAGACATTTTTTGGTTTTTATGGTTCAGTGGATTTTTAAAATTCTGAAATAGACATTGTTTCCTTTTGAGAAAAAGAAAACCAAGAGTTTATAGAAATAGTACAGTTTGAACTTTCCCTGTGATCATGCATTTACAATATCTTGAAATGAATTGTCAGCCCCATGACTGTCCTGTTTTGCACCAAAAAATGAAAACAATTCTCAAACTTTTTTGAGAAAAAATAAAGACAATGGTAAAAAGGAAGAAAAGGAGTAGGTACAATGTTCTACTAGCTAACAATGCTTGTCTTGTTAGTAGGACATTTTGGTAATAGAAATAAGAATCATGTTTTCCGAAATAATCAAGACTTTTGATTGTAAATGTTCCTTAAATATCCCAAAACATCTTCAAAACTAACTCCGATGTTTATGCTAGCAGGTTAAAGGAAGAATCAAAATTCTTTAAAAAAATTAATTAAAAAATAAGTTTACAAGGTCCTCGCTACATACTAGCTTCATGTTAGCTAGTTTGAATTATCACTATGCTAGCAATGAGTGGAAGGATGTTTCCCAAATTATTATCACTTACTGATAGAAAAGCAACACAAAATAACCCAGAACATATTTATAAATTCCATTTACCATTGGTGCAATTCTCATGGAAGCTTTATTAATCAGATGCAGGGAAAATGAATCGTTTGCTAGGCATTTTTGTTTGGTTAGTTACTTTGTTTGCAAACAGGTTTTATTTTGGCATCTGTTCCTTTCCTTATAAAAAGCTGCATGTCTCCTAAAGCACATGCCAAACAGACTGACAGCTGTCCATGTCCATTCCAGTGACTCTTTCCTTATGTTCTCCCTATTTTCTGCTAGGTGTTGGTGTTACAGTATATGCAAACAATGTATGTCATGCTCTTGTGTAGCCTGCAAGAGCATTACCTTTTCTGAGCATGGGGATGCTAATAATTTCTGATATTGTAAAAATCAACACACACTGCTAGAGCAGCACAACTATGTATGAACAATATATATATTTTAAATTGTAAGAGATTTTTGTCAAACTGTATCTTCTTACTTCCTTTAAAAAGTAAGGCTGCTATGCTATGTTTGTTGGTGACTTTGAATATACAAGAAGACACTGATGGATGTCTTACTTTGGCAATTGCAGGATAAATGTGTGGCAATGATGGCTGTTGCAGGGATGCAGTGAAATAGATTGTTAAAAGCCATGATTTTCAGGACATGCATAATCCAGCAATAAAGTGATATAAACTGCCACAAGTGCATCTTCAAAATAAGACACACCCATTTCAGTGACTTTGGATAAGAGAAAAAAGAGTAAGGAGAGGGTAAATTGTTAAAGTTACACAGTTATCACAGGTCTCCTGTTTCACAGGGTCCTGTTGTTGGTCTAAGAGGAAACCCCTGTGATAAGACTTGTGCCTGTGCTGTGTCTCTGTGATTTAAACCAACAATAACAAAACATTTCCTCACACAATAAAAACACTTTTGGTTTTATTCTCTTTAATGTCATCCTTTTTCTGAAAGTAGAACAAAATGCAGTTAAAATAAATCTTTGATCCCAAAATGAATCAGTTCTTTGAGCAGTACTTTCTCAGTGACTTTCCATGACTGAAATCAAGCCGAAGCTCACAGGACAGTGTTTAAATAGAACTGGTAATTTTCTGGTGTTTGGAGCTGCTGCAATCTATAATATATTTTTTTGTGGCGAGTCTCTCAGAGTTCAGACTGGTGGTTTGGGTGGAAGCGCTCAGAAGGAGTTTATAGCTTTTCAGTTGCATTCAAATATCCAACCTGCTTGGAGCTACATGTTTTCTAACTGTTGGACAAGATATTTTGCATATTTTAGCAACAACACATCTTAGCTTTCAGGTTCATTTACTTAAGAGAACAAATCCACAATTTTAATCATCACCAGCTTAGGTAATATCTGGGCAGGCTTGAAATTCAGTTTGTCATTGGCAGAATCAGAAGATCTTTATTGACATTATACTTGTTTACAAGGACATTTTTCAGGGTTCTCTCTATGCAGCTTGTGGAAGTATGTGGGCATGAGATGTAACGGGATCTGGGGAAAGGTGCCTTCACAGTTCATGCTGCAAATGTTCACAACTTTTGTCCTTTTAATGAGAATGAGTCACTGTTTTCTACAATGAAACCTGACAGTCCCACCTGGGAGAAGCATTAATTAACAGAAGCCTTTTGAGAGGGTAACGGGTTTGTTAATAGTGGTGCAGAACCTCATTTAGCGCTCATTTCCAACATGTCTTAAACTGACTCTATTTGGATCACTTCACATGAGGGAATCGGCTGTAAACCTCACAATTTTGAGGAGGCTTCTTATGCACCAGTAGGTTTACATGCAGGATTGAGATGAGGCAGTGCTTGCACAGTAACTAAAAAGGCCAAAACTGTGCATTCCCCAGCAAGCCTCTGAGCTGTAGCCAGCAACACGTTGCATCTGCCTGGCCTTGTCCACGTGTTTCTACTTGTATGTCTCTGAGCCTCTGCTGCTCCAAACTCTAACAAAGCCAAACCATCTCTCTGTCTCCCTCTCACTTATTTATATCACTTGGTGATGGCTCATTGTTTCTTAAATCTTATTTAAGGTGCATTAATCATTTCTTTCGTTTTTTTAAACTGTCACTTTAACACACTATGTTGTAGCCTTTTGGCGATAAGGTTACTATCACTTACTGTTGAACCCTTTTCCAGGCCATTATGATATTCTTAAGTGATTTTCAATTATGGGTTTTTCCTGCTTTGTTTGACTAGAAGCCCATTGTAGTCCCACCTGCGTCAGACAGATTACAGGGTATGATGAGGAAAATTGTACAGTATCGCAAATAAAATCAGTCACTGCACGGTGTGTCTTTAAATTCTAAATGGCTGTTTTCAGGTGTATTACAAAACTGTAATAATGTTTATCTTAACCAGTTTTCCAAAATGATAAGTGTATCTTTAGTATCAGGGTGAAATGAATTTCTGCTTCATCCTTTTTATGCAATCACATCTGTCAGGAGAGAGATCATTCTGTGGGTGAAGTTGTATAGTGACAAGCCAACTACAATAACAGAATAAACGCTTAATATTTTGTGAAACACTGTATCAGTTCAGACGTTCACACACTATTTTAGGTGTTTTCAAATTAAACTTTTAACTGTTTTCAAATTAAATCCCTTAAAAAGCAACTTTCCATTGGGGTGTCCTGGTACCCCAGTGGTTAGGATGCATCCCATACTGTGATGGTTCAATCCCATATAGGGAACTTTATTGCATGTCATTCCCCTTGCTCTCCTTCATTCTCCCTAACTATGTCCTGTCTGAATTTCTATTGTGATGGAAAACCGCAAGTAAAATCTTTAAAATAAAGTCATTATCCTGAGTCATGACAAGGCACTGCCACGCTCATTTAATGAACCTGATATGAGTTAATTTACTTGCTAAAATTCAGATCGCCAGCAGAGATCATTCACAGCCTGCCGTGTACGTGTACAGACGACTAAATAACTAGTGTGACTACAGCAGTCGTCTCTGTGAAAAATAAAACCTACTGCTCTGGGCCAGACATTTCAAGTTCATTCAAAGCAGTATAGCATCAGTAAAAAAAAAAGAGAGAGACTTCCACGCGGCGTTATGGGTAAATGCTCAATTACAGGGTGAAGGCTTCAGCCCACTTCTGAATGTTACTTCAGGCAGAGCCCTATGTGAACTGCAATCATCTCATAAAGGCCCGACTTTTGTCTCTTTAGTCTGGAGGTTGGGGTTGGTGCATGCCCTGAGCACCACTCTCACCACTACAGCAATCATTTACATTCATGACAGTCATTTCCTGCACTAGCAGAAGATTGGTGGCTGGAGCGTAAGTTGAACCTGGTTCCAATATGATACAAACCAACAAGTTATTGTTTTATTGGGGGTCATGTGGGGGAATTAAGTCTCTTACCTTCACACACAATAGAACTGCATTTTCCATTACGTTTGTAGGGTCAGTTATTTTTTCCTGAATTAACTAAAACGTTTTTTGTCAGATAGTGGAAGTGGAATTCAGCTTAACTTTTTTAGTCTTTTTGCTTTAAACTAAGCTAAGCTAACTGCATCCTGATATCTAGCTTCATACTGTATGTCATCAACAGACATGGAAATGGTAAGAAACAATTCTTCCAAAAATGTCAAACTACTACTTAAGTTTGTGATTCCACACTTACAACTTTTTTTTAAACATTTGATAAGAAATACAGGTGACCCAGTAACATCAACTAACACATTTTGGCACAACCATCCATTGTGAATCCGACAGTACAATAATATCCTATCAAAAGTACCACGGTAAAGAATTCCTTCAAGGAGTTTATTACTAAGGGTTACTGGATGCCAAACTATTGAAATCATATCAACTGTTTATTAAAACTAGAGCTAGACTCCCTAACAAATCCAGCCCCTCATGAGCTCCACCCATTATGGCACATCACCTCCCCTTTGAGGCGTGAGAGAAAATGGTGGGGAGCAAAAAAAAAACCCCCAAGCTACCATCACATTACCACGTCCTTTGTCAGCCAATCCAATGCCAAGCTTGATGCATCTTTTGATTAAAAGGTGACTTATTTCCTCTTTAAGGCACATGTTTTTTTTCAGGACTTGATATTTGCCGTGCTCCACAGCTCTCTGTTAGCCATCTCTATCTGAAAAACACAACTTCAGCAAAGGCCTTTTTCTCTATTTCTTAGTCTGGTTTTCTTCTCGTCTCTGTATCTGGATTTCTCCACAGTCCCAGCCCCCCCCCCCCCCCCCCCCACCAAATCCAGCTCTCCATCCCTCCCTCTTTTCTCCCTGCCTGCTCTCTTTTCTCCAAACAGCACAGACATCCAGTCAGACACAGAGAGTGGATGGAAAATATGACTGGATCCTTCCCTGACTTCAGATAATGTGCAAGACTGCTGGCAAGCGTGGCACTAAAAACAGGGAAAGGCAGAAAGGGAGCATACCGGATAGTGAGAAGTTTATCTGAAGGGTTCTTTTAGTATTGCATGAATAAAGTCCTTTGTAACAGAGAGTATTCTTTTCTGTAGTTTAGATTCAATTGTAAAACATGACCAAAGATCATGTTCACACACTCCAGAACAAACAACTTAGACATGGCACTGATTTTATTATCATAGGAAACCCTCAGTGTCCCCACATCTGACGACTTTTATGTCGATTATCTACATGTTAGCACACCGTCAGAGACCAAAAGACAAAAGCCAAGGAGCCTCACTGTGCCTATGGTGTCATATTTCACAGCCACATTAGCTCAAACTGTTGTGTGTTACAATGCAGAGAGAAGGGATTTAGCACATTTTTGTTGGGATGGAATATTCTATTCTGGATGGAAGACCAAAAAAAAAGGAAAAAGTGGCATGATGAAGTTTTCATCTATTTATCTCCAAATAAGATACATGTCAGGAATAACTTTGAATCATGAACTTGAATTTCTGGTATTATCACCTCTCAATGAGGTGTTTACTGAGTCATTTTGAAGAGAAATTAAGTGAATGCATTTGGTGTCTTTTCTTCCCGTTTCTCCCCGAACACATTTTCCAGTTGACCTGCAGTCTCTTCAGGGTGACTTGATGCCATTCTTTCCCCACATCTGGTAAAGTTAGTCAGGGCTTTAACCACTTTCATCCCTTGTTTTTAGTTTTTTTATTACCTGAAATCAGTATGCCTTAAGGTTGTAGGATCAACCACTACATAAAGAATCTTCTGAAGCCATAATTACAATTAAAAGCTACAAAAACGTTGTTTTTCAGATCTTAAGTAATACGCTATGTATTTGATTCCCTTCTCAGCACCACCAGATGTAAACTTTTATGTTACAAATAGCATCTAAAAACCATGATTTCAGGCTAAACTCTGACTATGACACAAAGTGTGTTTGTAAGGAATGATGGTGGAAATGAACTCAGAGATCCTGTCTGGAAATGTCATTACTCCAGCTGCCTGCCTGCCGCCCCCTCTGCAAGCCCTCATAAATACTGTGGCCTACAGAGATGCTCACATGTGAGCAGACCAGGGGAAAGTAGGAGGTACAGCTCGGTATAAGAGAGGAAAAAGAAAGGACAAACAAAAGAAGAAGGATAAGGGAAAGTGGGATTTTTAGTATCCATATTAAGGCTCTATAATCTTTAGAGAACCAACAAGAAAAAGAGAATAGACAGCAGGTAACCTCAAACTGAGGGAGACTTGGGATGGAAATAGGGAAGCCTGTAACTATGCAGGGAAAAAATTCACATCTGTTGGATGACTCATACTCTCCCTCAGCCACAGAAACTAAACTTTTTTCACACTGCTTAGACAATGATATTCTGGGCAGGTTTTTAAGCACATTCACATCCTATAACCTACACATATTTTAATTAAATTACCTGTCTCTACAATTGTCTATATTCTTTCTATATTTTAAAAGCACAATCAATCTGAAGTGTGTCCTAAGGTGTGAGTTGTAGTTATCTATATTTCTGTTAGTAGCCTGTGTAACCTGACCCAGTAAAATACTAGTTTTCATGTCATATCAGTCATGGCAGTCTGGCCAGACATAAGACGTTAGAGGCGTTTTTCTGAATGTCCACTCATTGGATATTAGATCTTTTGGACATAAACAGAAAAAGAAAGTAATGTAACTTAGCTCAGCCATCCATGAAATACCGTCATTTGCAAATTTGATTTCTGCATAGAATTAATCTCCCCGACACATGAGAAATAAGGCATCAATGCATACTGATTCATCACACTTTGGTAAACAATATTTGTGCAAGCAATTTTACATTTTCTTTCATAAAGTTTTCCAACCATTTCAGCAAACATTTGATATGTTACTGTGCCAATAACACAAACTGAACACTGAATGGGATTTCAGTATTGTTATCTGTGACAATATTAACACTTCAACTCATTAACACACAATAACTCAAACATTGTCTCAGTATAGGGTACATTTTCAATAAAGTATAGTGAAATGCAACATCATTATCTTTTTTCATTTATTTAATACTCTGTTGCTGGGTGTTGTTACCATCTATTTCATTTCATTTTTGGTGATCATTTTATATCATAATAAAAACATAAAGTATATCTTTAACTGTTTAATATTACTTAATTTATGTAGCACTTAAGGTATTAATTTACATTGTCATTTTGATGTCATCAATTTGATTTTAATTTAATTAAACTCAGTGAATTACAGTGGCAGCACAATTATGAAACCTCAACCCACAGGTGTTGCTTTCAGACCGGATACAAAGTGCTAGCTTAGCCCTGTCAAAAGGGCTCTCCAGCGAAAACTCCTAGCCCTTTTATTTACACGTTTTATCTTGTGTATATCACATATCAGGTTTGAAAACGTAGCAAAGTGGTTTACAGCGCCAACCAACAACCGCTGGAGTAGACATTACGAGCATGAACTCTGAAGTCCCAGGTAAATTAGTGCTAACGTGACAGCTCATAATGTGTTTGTGGTTAGCTAGCCTGTTGCAAGAATACGTTGAAAGCGAAAGGTAATGTAGGCCTAAATACCGAGTTGTTGCAGTTGAAAAGTTTTTCTTCAGGGTAAACTTAACGTTACTATTTCCTCTTGTTATTAGTCTTTAGCTAGACTCAGTGGTGCAATGTAACGTTTATTTTACTCAAGTGTAGTTTTTAGGTAAATTATTTTACTTTATCAAGCCAATATTGTACTTGTTACTCCATTGCATTTATGTGACAGCTTTAGGTGACAGTTAATGGATATTAAAGCTAAGCCTTTATTAGGGCAGACCTTCATACATGGCTTTATGATATAATACCTGCATTTGACCAAAGTGTGCAGAGCATTTCCATTATCCACTTTTGAAATACACTTGTTAAAAAGAGCTACACAAGAATATCAATTTAAACTTCATCTGTGCAAGTGAAAGTAAAAAGTCTGGTCCTGGTTTTGTTATATTGACATTAGTCAAATAGTCATGTTGTTGCTAAAATGTGTGCAGTGCCTTCCATACTGAATGTTTGATGTTTTTTTGCTCCTACACATGTCCTTGGGGAATTGACTCTTTGTCAAATAGTTGTTTGTTGCTACATAGTATCACAAATTGAGAACATGTAAATCACATAAAGACTGACAGGAATGGCATCAAAAGTAAGTTAAATCCCAGCATCTCTAAACCAATATCATACACGCTTAAATTTCACTTGTTGATATTATAATTTCAACTAAAAACTTCCTTAGGTTCTAAATTAACCCTTAACCCTGCATGTCTCTTATGCTGTGATTCTGATGCGTCTCTTTTACAAGAAAGTGAACCAGTGTTACCTTATTGCAATTTTCTTTTCTATAACATGCAAAATGCCTCTCTTCACACTTTGCCAATGTTGTTTTCTCAAGGCCCCCAGGTCCCAGTGCTGGATATTACATCAGCACATGGCAGAGAAGCATGAAAAGATGTAGGGCTCCCTCCAGGACCAAGTGAAAACCACAGGAAGGATCTCCAGAGGTAAACAACACTCTGTGTTTGTTTGTTTTATTTGTGTGAGAAAAAATACTTTTAAGGTTTAAGGGCGCAGATCTGTCTTGTGATCGTATCAATGACGATGCAAGGTAATCAACTAAACTGATTATTTCTATGCTGGCTTTTTTTAGATGTTCATCATTTCTGCCAGTAGTACGATTTTCAAAGTCACACTTTGACATTTTCCTTTACATTGTGATCTGATGATGTTTTCTGATCTCTTGCACATACTCATACACATGGCTGTTTGTAGTGTAATAGGTTAACATTTCTTTTTTAACAGTTAAGGTTTAAATATCATAAATATGTAAATTAAACCATGAAGTATTCTTAGAGCTATCAAGCTCTGAGGAATGTCATAGTTTTTTCATTTTTGGTTTGAACAGGTGTTTCGGACTCTACAAGGTTAACTTAAAAATATTAAAGTTCCTTTAATAATAATAAAAAAAAATTAAAAGTTCCCCCTTTTCCCCCTCACATTGATGATTGTAGTCTGTGTTTAAGTAGGACTGTTATAGCCCCCTGTTTATTCTACTATGATGCTTGTTGGGAAACTGTTTGTTTTGGTATAGAGGAAACATTAGTATATAAAATCACTTCTGAGCATGCGCAGTAGATCCTTCAGTGGGAGCTTGCAGTCCATCCCGAAGTTTGCTGAGTCCTTCAGAGCAGTTGAGAAGAAAAAAAGTGACCTCAATACAAAAGAATGTGATGTGGTCTGTTCTCCCTCCCCTAACATCCAGCACGGGCAAAAATGACTTCTCTTAACCCACTGTTTAGCAGAGGGAGTGTCTACGTCTTGAGCCATTTAAATGGCCACAGCCGCGGTCTTCTCCTCCTTACTCTCCTTCCTCCCTTATTTCCACCTCCTCTTTCCATGGGGAGGATGTGAGTAAAGTTGCCACGTTAAACCCTTTCTCTCTTTCCTTTTGAAGATTGTTCTCCCTTTGCAGAGATGAAGAGAGCTTTAATCAAAGTAATTTCTTTATATTGTTTTTCAGTCTCAGCCTGAGATTTTTAGGACGCCATTACTTTCAGTCAAGTACATTCTGATCAAACATGATGATAGCAGTCTTTACTTCCTTTTGCAATGCCTTGCTTTCCTGTTTTAAATAGTGTGTGTAATTGCGTGCTGTAGAGTCATCCTGAGTACTCCTGTTACAGATTCCCTCTGTGTGTTTTACAGCAGAGGATATATTCACAAAAAGAAAGGAGAAAGCAATCTGCACTTCTTTTCTTCTTTCGCTGTTTGGTTTTTTGAATCTTTAAAATAGGAACACTTAAAATGGACATTTTGCATGATAAATGAGATGCATTGAAATTATAGTCAGGCTATCCTAGATCTGCTCGTGTTGAATTTGTGGCTTTTTCTTGACTGTTTTTGCAGCATTGGTGGATGTCTGCCACTGTATGCATTGTTTACCATGGAGGCCCTGCAGTACAACTTTCATGCATGATGAGGTATACTGGTGCCAGCCACATGTTCAGAAACGATCGCTGCTGTTGGAGGAGGAGTTAAGATTTATGCTTGCCTCCTGTGTCACCCTGAAAATGCAGGACTAACAGCTTTCAGATGTCAGAGGAAATATAGAGGGTGGTGGGGCTCTGGGGTGGTGGGTGTTTGTATTGTGCTGTAGTCAATTACACAAGGGATCTAGCCAAAAATAGGGATTTCGATTTTTAGTAATTTACCCTATGTGGCACAGTAGAAGCAGGCCGAGGGCAAATGTTGACAAGCATGCTTTTGCTAAATGCAAATGTCCTAATGTCTCCACAGAGATGCTAGCATGTTTAAGGTTCTGATTACAGCTTTCAGAGCTGAGAGATTTCCTCCCCACAGCTCTGAACATGGCGATGGCTGTGCCAGGCGCTAACAGCCAACAATGCTAACAGCAAAAACAGCAACCAGCAGCAGAGCTGACGGTGTTAACCTAAACTGGAACTTAAGGGAAGATGCTAAATTTCTTCGACAACGTTGTCAACTGGGAATCATTTATTTGCGGTAATCGTGGCTATACTGCAGCGCAGAACAGCGGCCAATAGCTAGTCATATACAGTCACTCATCACTCATTAGCAACATTCTGAATATGTCGGCAAAGAAAAGAGAAGCTTGGATTACAACACACACACCTAGGGAGTTTGACATTCTCTGCTCTTGTAGACATGTATGTACAATACTCAATCACCAACTTGGTTTTGTGCGTTGGCGTGCTAGCATTTCATAATTGCCACTTACCCCTAACTGCAACTGAAGCTGTTGTAGATTTGCTCTGCAGGACTTTGGTAAAGCATTGGACAATTTCAAATTTTGACCTGCTGTTGGCTCTAAAAGAAAAATCTGAGTGTCAGGAAAAGTAGAATGTGTGTACAAAATGTTATAAAACAAGAGGCAGACCGACCTGACGACATTGCCATCGCCGTTTTTGGCTACAAAGTGAGCCGTTGTGAAATATGATTCATATATGGAATTTGCTCATGGCAGAAATAACCTCAAGTAAGCCCAATTAAGTTCTTACGATGATTCTGTAAAACAAGACTAAAAATCAGCTAGTAAGTCCAGTAAGTAAGTAAGAAAGTAAAGCGTTGAGAGCTCGCGTAATGCTTCTTCCCATTATTCATCCTCAGTGTCAGGAAGGTGTTGCGCCTTGCCTACTGAAGCTCTGTGCTGTCATTAAAACTAAGAACTATAATTCTTTAACTACATTTTTTGCACCTGCTAAAGCAGTTATGTTGCATGGACACCTGGATAGGTCTGAAACCCAGGTGAGTTTGCAGGTCTGCATACAGATTTTCCCATTTCTTTAACTGTCTTGTGTGGCTACCTGCACTTTAAATAGAGGCAGCATTACCCCCTGCAATTCAGCATTTAACTTCATCTGTTAAAATGCCACATTAACAAAAACGACAAGCCAGTTTCCTGACATGGTATACCTTTCTTACAACTGTAACATAATGTCATATTTTTTTGTCCTGCTGTAATGAATAGACAAATAATTTGTCTATTTTGTCCCTGAAACAATTGGCACGTTGATTCATTTAGTCTGAATAAGCATTGAAGCCTTTGAATGCCGCTTACATAAAACACACCTATTCCATATTCTCGTATACCCTTAGTTTGATGATAACAATAACTTGAATTGAAGTGCCGTAAAGCCCAGTATGTTCTGAGGAGTGTAGAGGGCTGTTAGGGGAAATCACAGTTGCCCAGGCTTTTGGAATTGGACTGAGACTTGAGCTCAATAAACTCCCGGCCTAAAATAAATGCAAAATTAGAGGGTTAAAGACTGGAGAAAAAAACGCCACTGGGTTTGGTTCTTGGCCCCACGCACTCAGCTGCTTTGGAGTTTACTTTCCTGTCTCCTATTATTCCTGGTCTGCTGCCTGGATGAGTCAAGAGAGAGAGGCAGAGAAAGAAGAGGGTGGAAGGGGGAGGTGAGACAGAGATAGACAAGACAAAGAGGCGAGAGAAAGAAAGAGAAGACGGCAGATAGAGGTAAAGGGAAAGGGACAGGCTGGCTGTACTGCCTCTCTTCTTTCCGATGTGGACAGTGTTTACACAAAGAATTGAATGAGAGAATAAATGTAGAAGACCTAGGAGGTGTTGAAGTGAAGCCATTTTGTGAGGCTGTAGTTGTAACCCACGCTAACATTTTAAATGTTTATATAAAAGCTCAGCTCCAACAATGATATCTTGAATAGGAACCAAACTGTTAATTCTGACATAGAACTGGTTGAATCAGCTTTTTGACTTGCTCAGTGTTGCTAAGGAAATCCGGCTGACTTTTTACATAAAGAATTTAAAAGAATTGTGAATTTTTGCATCATTTTAGCAACTAGCCCTCAGAGTATTCACCACTTCACAATCTTCTAGGATGACATACAGTAACTCCCAAAGGTGCATGCATGAATTTTGCTGTTCCACTTTCTGGTGTGACTAGACGTTTATTTTCATTGACTGAGAGAAGCAGAAACCCCCAAAGTCTTCAGTCAGCTGGGGGAAGCCACATGAAGAGAGATCATAGATAGAAAGATCTAGGAAACAATGAGTCCCCATCTGAGGGGGGTTATTAAAAATGGTAGGATTTAGTTTGATCCATAGAAACTGTTTTTTACTTTCAAACATAATTATAATAGTAATAATACATAAAGTTTATCTAGCACATTTCTGAGTAATCAAAGTTACTTTGATAATGAAAAATAAGTTTAGTTTTATCTCAGGTGAGACATATCCCATCACAGTTTCAGAAACTCCCAAAACGTTCTATGCTCTGCACTCTTTTGCTCCTCTTGACTATCCTCTGACTAATTTATTTTCCAGACGCATCCCAAGGTGCGTTTTATGGTTGAGCCACAGCGATAAAACCAGATGGTTTTTGGTGCTGCCTGTCTGCAACCCGAGCAATCTCTGTGTGCAACAGCCAATTGTTCATCAATAATCAGACTAAAACAAGTGTCTGTCTGGAAATATGCATAATCATTCTTTTCTGTTCAAAATGTCATTAAAAAAATCATCTAATCAGCGTCCTTCCAACACGTCACATAAGTTATCTTTTATCATAGAAATGTATTTGGGAACCTCTGCCATCATAACGCCACATCAAAGACCAGCTCATGTTTGTGTAAAGGAACATAGACGCTTTTACTTAATGGTTTATTAGAGTAAGTAGAGATTCATATGCAGGGCCTATTAGTAGAGAGTCCACGTTTAAAAGAGACCCTTGTGCTGCCCTCATTATTAACCCACTAAGAAGCACCCCTGGGTGTTTTACTATAGCTCTTGGTGCTTATGTTGTTTAATTGGGAGCCAAAAAACAAATTTTGGGCCCTTTGGAAATGTGTAGTAGAGAGCCTGGGCCCTTTAAAGGAAGACAGGGCTGCATTGTAATTCTTTATGGCAGTGGAAACTTAGCAATAGAAAAGTATGACCTCTTCTATGACATCCTCATCGTTCTTGTTGCACAACTATTCTTATTCATACTTTTATTTATGATTGAAATGGTTGCTTATTTGAATGTTCAGCCAGTATGGAGCAATATCAGCATGTTAAGTATCGTACCCACCTGACACCTGATGAATGAAAGCCCAATTTGTAAGAGAATAATCTTGCTCTTAAGTTGCTCAATGTATCTATATGTTGCCAATTCTGTTTTTTTGGGGCTGAGGGTTTGGTGTTCAGTTCGTTTTGAGAGCTTCTTTAAAAGAAAACAAAATGCTAAAAGAATGCTTAGCCTGAACCACAACAGTAAAGTCACACAATGGAAAACCAATGAGCTAAAGGAATCCTATCCAGATGAAACGATAAGGAAAATACTTGTTTGTTTCAAAAATAATTGATTAAATTGTTAGTTAACCGCCGTCCATGTTTAAGAAGCATACGTGTGACTAAATGAATATAAACCGACTAAGTCTAAGGACAATAATGTGTTGAGGCTTTACTACTTGAGCTAAAAGTGCTGATTGTTGCCACTGGGCTTTTTCTGGTTATTCGGCAGATTACACTAAGCCAGGATCAGGCTCCCCGGTGAAAGAGCTCCATAAAGCTTCCCCCAGCTAATGGGTAGCATACGACAGGTAGAGGGGCAACACTACCTATGATGGAGCGTCAGGTTTTACACAGCTTACAACAGCAGATGATGTTGTGTTCCGCTGAAACCCTGCCTGTAGGACACCTCCATATGTGCAATTTATAGCTGGCAATTAAGCTTTATGAGATGCTGACATGTCTGCATCCTTAGCCAGGTATATTGTATAGTTGTGTATTCACAGTTTCAATCAATCTATTGACAGTTCAAGGGTAAAAGAAGCTCTGTAGTTCAATATCTTCATGGCTGAATCCAAACAGATGAACTTCAGAAGTATAAACGCCTTCTGTCGGTCATCAGGAGAAACACATTTTATGTGCCGCAGCTGCTCACTTTTGGGGGAGGGGTGCCCTGATTCAGCTGGACAACACCTTAAGAACTAGATGCATTTAACCAGATTTAGATATTTATCAGATGGCCGTCATGAAAGATTTGATCTGATTCAAGAGTCCACGTCACGGCTCAGGCGGAGCACCCTGGTTCCAAAATATAAACTTTAAGTTTGGGAGTGATTTCTTCTAAGATATCTTACTAAGGCTGGCAAAATTGGTCTGTTTTGCAAATAGTGACTCATTTGTGACTATAGGAATATTGAAGAAAAACAAGTACGACAAAAATGAGGTTGCTTCACTCATGGACTGATTCTTAAACATTTCCTAACCAGTTTTCTAGATGTTCCTAGCCTCAGGATGGGGAGATTGCAGGCATTGTTGTACATTGTAGCTCAGCCTCAGTGTTTCAGCCAGGACACACACTCCTCAGAGGAAATACCATGGAAGATATACAGAAAAGACCAGATTCTCAGCCAAAAGGCTTGGAGATGGTTGGAAGAACCAGCAGCTTTTGAAGTCTCCACGTCATATCTTTAACTGCTCTGGTGGAGGAGTTTAGGATGAGTTGGGGGTGGGCGGGCGTAGTGGATGCTCATGCTCTGATTGGCTCCAGCCGGTTGCCCATATTTAGATTAGTGTCATGTCCCTCCCTGGTTTGTGTTCAGCTTTGCTTCGGAATGGAGGCAAGATGTCTGGTTGCTCTCTCTCTCTCCGCATCACATCATGGAAACTCACTGAGAGCTCGTTCACTGGCTCTGATACGCACCTTGCTCTTTCATTTATTAGCTGTCTCTCCCTTCAGCGTGTTAGAAGTTTTTAAAGCCATGAAAGTGTTTTTCAATCAAATAACTACACATACTTATTGTATCGCCTTTTCTTTTGGGCCTAGAAACGCAAATTCTGAGATGAAATTTGGTTCATAGGGACAAAATCAGGCCCTGTTTCCTCCATCTTTACTTTCGTTCCTTCAAGACAGGAGCTTTTTCAGATAAATATGTTATTGTATGACAGTCACGTTCTTACAGCTCTGTGTCTGGCTGACACGGTGGCTGGTAATTGGTGACCACCACCAGCTATTTGTAAAACCTGATATTCTGTCATAGCATTGGCTTCCCAAATTATATATTTTTTTCTTTTTGTCCACGTTTGCAAGCATAAGAGAGTTAAAAAAAGAAAAGAAAGAAGAGGAGGTTCTCCTCTTTGCCTGACATGAAGTATCAACTTTTCATTTCCCAGGCCTGCCACATCAACAAAGGGAGTATACTTGGCCTGGATGCAAAGAGGAGGAACAAAAAACTGTGTCGAGACGAAAAAAATGTAAGATTCGACCACAGAGGGGGGAAAAAAGGGAGGAGCATCCCATTCTGGCAACATTGAGTTTGTTAGATGAAGGTAGATGAACATACACATAGAGTAGAGTACCCTCTGAGAGCATTAGCCTAGCTCAGTCTTAGTTTCTATTACTGTTGGTGGTGCTTCTGTCCCTGCAGCACTCTATGGACTGTAAGCCACAGTATGTTAAATTGTATATGAAAATGTATATAAAAAAATGTATATAGAAAGAACAGCAACTATTTTCCTTGTTGCAATAGCAGTGTCTTTTTTTAATGAAGGAAACTTGTGTAAGGCAATGGCTGAACAAAGTGAATCATGCAGCGCACCAAATATCTGATTTCACTCAAAACAGATGGTCTTAGTTAAAGAACATTGTATCACTCCGGAAAGAATTCAAAGGTCCTGAAGAGGAATATTATTGATCAAAATAATATACAGGATTTGACGTCACTTCCTAACATACAGTTACAATAAAGCAAACTTCATGTGTACGCCAGGCCTTTGTGTTAGAGTAAAGGTGGGTGTGTTGTCATGAGGGTATCGAGTGGTCACCTTCCATTTTCGGAATCACTTCAGCGTGTGGCTTTTGGTGACAGAAGTGAGACTTTTCATTAAGTTTAATGGTTATACTTAACCTGCTAATGACAGGGACCACCCACTTTTGAGACAGGATCCACAGCTTCCTGCCCCTCTGACTCTAATGACTGCACTAAAGGTGCACAGCCACCTGGGTGAGTGAAGCAGTTTGCTCCCAGGAATTTATTTCATGAACTCAATTTTCTTTAAAAACCTGAAAAAATGTTCGAATGGAAAAATCAGAATGGTATCTTTAGATATAGAAATGATAGGACTATGATGACAAGGGCGGATCTTTCTAATGCAGTCTAATCTTGCATTTTGCGACAGAGATCATAGTTATTAACCTCCTGAGATTATGTAGATGTAAACCTCCTGGACTCCTCTCCCTCAACATGTCAAGACACTCAGCCGTCTGCATTCCTCATACAAACAGTTTTCCTGGAGCTTAACAAGCTGAACGCAGTCTGCTTTCCCTATCATCCGCAAGAGAATATAACATATTACACTATTTATCTGTGGCACGTGTCAACTGCTGTTTCTACGCTCACCTTATAGAAACACAAGGTTGGTCAAAAAAACGACATAAAGCAGCTCATAATGTTTATGCTTCATTTTGTTCCTCCTTCTTTTTGACTGCCACATCTCCACCTCTGTTAACACATTTTGCTGTCTCCCTCTTCCTCTCTCTCCTTTTAATTTGTGTCCTGTCCCTACCTGCCTTGCGCATTGCTGGAGTTCTTTTATTTCACTCCCCCCTTTGCTTCCCCTTGAACATCTTTAAGCAGTGGGAGGGAGAGCAGCACCCAGTTAAAAGAGTAGCCACCCTGGGGCGTCCTTCCTGAGTTCACGAGGTGGGAGGGTAGACCTTTGTGTCAGACTCCACCCTCTCCCACCCTCTCAACCCAGCCCAGTCACCACCCAGCCTCTCACTGCCTTGCGCATAGGACTGCTTCTTCATTCTGAGACAAAAACAACACCATAAAATCACACAGTTTGTCTTTTTATTTTGATAGAGGTTGTTTGTTCTGATGAAAGTATATTAGATGTTTAATGATTTTAAGTATATTTTTCATTTCATATGCAGAGGTTTTTATTCAAGCAATAAAAAATGATGATAATGCAGTAGGTCCGAGAGCTCCTACTCCTAACCAGAATAACTTTTTCTTCCAAATTTTCCAAACTTTTTTTCTTTCCATATTCATGGAATATGATACCACAGCTCGATGGAAGGCTCTTTTATTTCTTCTTTGAAAAAACCTAAACATTTTCAATCCCTGAAGTTACAAAATACATTATCAGTGCTTTTATTTTGCCAGTGAAAGCAGCAAAAGAAACAAAGGTGGAAAATAGCGAATGGGTTGGATAAATAAGGGAGAGGAGAACATCTTTCTCACATGAGTTCAATTCTTCAAGCATCTGGAATCACTTTACCCTGTGTGCTGGCCACATTATGCTCAGCTCTCCTCTGTGACTTCAGCTTCAGAAACAAAACCTTTAGGAGGAAAAAGGAAAACCGTCCGGAAACGGTCAGCATCGAGGACTAAAGCTTTTTTGGTATCAAACAGCCTGTACGTTCAGTAGGAATTCAGTAGGAGAAAGTGCATTTTAAAGCACCAAAGACATTTAATATTTGGTTTCCACAAAGAGTGCAATTAAACTGAAGTATATAGCTGAACATATTTCATTTTAGCACATTACATTAATAGCTATTTAAGGAATACTCAAACAATTACCATTTTGGGAGACATTACACTTTTACACTGTACAGTTTAAAGAGACAGTGTGCCCCATTTTGAAAACTACATGCTGTATTGTTCCTTTTACCTGTTTTTTATTTATCAATATACTTTAATTTGGTGGGAGTTGCCGGGTGTAGTAATCGGATGTGTATATAATAATGGAACTAGATGGCAGTTAGCTTGCGGTACTCAAAACACCCACGAATTTAAACTTGACGGGGATATCTGTTTTCAGATATTGTGACCTTTTCTTAAGAAAACCACAGACCTTGTTGTGAGTAGTTGTATCGTGGAACTATTTACTTTTCTCTAAACTACAACTGAGTAGAGAAGAGGCCCTCCTAAGCTCACCTGAGCTAACGAATGATACAGCTTAGCAGAGCGGGACCCCGGCAATGTTTACATGTTGCGCTATCAAGAGCTCAAACTTCTTGTCCATGTGTAGATGCACACTTCTTTCTAGACTATGATGTGGTTTGAATATGTTTTGGGGCAAACGGTCCCTTTTTTAAAAATGTCCAAAATGGTATTTTAGGTTTTTCTCCATCAGGACCAACACAATGTCAACATTCTGCTTATGCATTATATGTTTCCTCCTCTGTAAATGTCTGGGCTTTGTTAGGATTTTTTTACTTTTAACTTAATATTTTGCAGGTAAATGGTCTAAACTTGAACTGAAATAAGTTTTTCTAATACAGGATGTTTACTTTTTGATCCAGGGGTTTGGTTTGTGTGCATGCTTGTGTGTGTGTTTAAAGAGAGCGAGAGAGAGAAAGAGAGAAAGTAATCCCAACAATCTCAGTGTGTTGCTCCATTACCTTTAGGACGGTACAAGTCTTAACAGGCAGGGTAGACCTCATATATATTACCTGCAGCTACCTATATTCCACCCAACAACTATACAGTCTCTATAACATGAGCCCTTCGCAGTTCTCAAATGCATTTAGTAAGAGAATATATTACAAAAAATGTTTAAAGAGTGTTTTGCCCGTACTGAATTTATAATAGCTTCATGACCTCTACCTATGGTCTTTTGTTTGAGTGTGGATGTCTGAAGGCAGAAAAAAAAGCAGGCATTAGCAGAAAACGTATGCAGAAGAAGCCATTGATAGTACAACAAAATTAAGAATAGAGAGGAAAATGAATATGTGCACACTCATTGACATGAAGGACATAAAACCGTGGATCTGTGGATGTCTTAGTAGAGGAACTCTGGTCAGAACGCAAAGTCTCTCATTGCGGTCTCAGTGATGTCTTTGTCTGTGCTGGAGCATTTTCGCTGCAGTTCAAACACACTCATTCTGCTGGCAGACTAAACATACGCGTCTTTAGAGGGTGAAATCATGCGCTAACTTTTTATCATTCTTTATATCTTACTTGATGTCTAAAGTAAAGAGAGCAGGAGCGAGAATGTATATCAAGCTTTAGACTTTTTTTTCCACCTGGAACAATGAGAGGTCATCCTGCCACATAGCCTCTGTGTTGAAGTGAAAACATGTTGGTACGACCCCTCTGGGAACGCCATGCTGTGAGTCCTGAGTAAAAGCTAGAGAAAACAGCCTCTCCCAATGGAAGAGCAACAGATGACATCCTAAACAGTGTCCATATGTCTGTCTCTTAACCTCAGAGAAAATAGCACTGATCGATCCCAACTGCAATATAAGTAATGCAGTTCCCCATAAGTGATATGACTAACAATCATTGGAAGGTGTGTCTTCTACTGTATATGTCTTAAGTTTCAGCATACGAACAGTTTAAGCCAATTGACGGTGTTCAAACCATGAAGGCTTTCGGTATGCCACCTTCTGCCTGGATGTTTCTCATAGCAGTGCTAAGTGTAAAAGTAAACAGTTGGTGTGTGAAGATCAAGACCTAAGCATGTCTCAGCAAACTGTGAAACACTTTGCAAACTGTGGAAGGCATTCACTCTGGAACAGATCTTGGAAGTGAACTTCAATAAAGAAAATGCAAATAACCCATTTTCTTGTACACTTACTGCTGTTAATCATGTTCAAAGCTAATATGTATGAATCCCTAAAATGTTTTTAGCTCCTTCTCTGCTATAAGAGTCCTCCGTTGCTGCAGGCATGAAACCTTATTAAGTTAATTCCAGTTTAATTATGCAGCCCCAAAATCACAAGTTTCTTTCAAAGGCGTTAAAATCTTCACAGCATTAAACACCGTCCAACCTTAAATTCAGAGGAGGAAAGACGCCACATAAACCCTACAGTTTACTTACTCTCTGTATCCAAACCATGTGTTGAGGAGTCATCTCCTTATGAGGGTTGGCTACTCCCACAGAAGGGCCCCCTCTAGTGAATACTTTCTCCAGCATTTAGACTCCCCCCGACTTCAGAAGCTGGCTCACCATGTAAACACAGAGCAGAGAGAGCCATGATGACGAATGAGGATGCATTAAGCTGATGAGGATTACTCAGTGGAGGGGTGGGCATATTGCTAGGGGAAAGTGGAGGTGGAATGGGGGGTGAAACGTGAGACTCTGCATCATGTCTGAAGCATCCGCTGAAAGGAGGGGCTGTAGTCACAGATGGGTGTGAAAGATCGAAGAGATTTACTCTTTGATTTAAACCCAGGATCATTATTAGTTCAATGTAAGCTTCTTCCTCTGCTCGCCATCCTGTGCAATTATTTATTGTTTATATTTATTCATTCACAAAATCTTGTCCTTAACGTGATAACCATCTGAAATTGTCAGAACTGGATTTAAGCCAGAGATTCCTAGCCCCTGCAAACGGTAAACTATGATCACATAATAGACTGTTGTGGCTTTGTGGTTTAGCAGGTGGTGATTACTTTTGTTTTCTCTGCAACAATGTCTCCATTCCACTATCCCTTTTGATACCATGAAGATGAACTGGGATTTCTATATTGGTGCCTCTAAAATCAACCCTGATTTCAAAGATCAGCTGGTGCAAATTCAAAATAAACGTTCGGAGAGATCCTCTCTTCCTTACTCTCTCATGCTTCCTAGTGGAGCAGGGGCTTGATCGGAGAAGCAGGCACAGCAAATACTTACTATGACTCATGTGCGAAGACGTGGTTCTCCTTTCTCTGGGCCTCCCTATTCCTGCCTCCTTACTTTTTCTCTGTCATCCAAACCCCAGCATGCAACATAATTTACAATGAAATGTGCGCAGCAGCCTCACAGGAAATATTACTACCAGCTGAGAAGGGAAAGTAGAGATCTGCTGAGATACATTCCTTAGTTTTAATTCAGTAGCTGGGCTGAGAAGAAGCAATAGTGATGAAGAGAAGGAGATCATTAAGTTCTTCATGATGAATGCTAATCATTGTAGAAGTGTAAAAAATACACAATGTTGCCTGATTTAAAACATGCTGTTTGTCTGAAGTCAATCATCAAACATGCCCTTCACAACAGCATCTCAAATGACCTGCTCTCCACCTTTGTGTTTGAAGGTGTGGCAAACAGGGAAGCTAACTCGAGTGCAGAAAATGTCTCCTTTCTGAAGTTAAGCGCATCGACACATCTTAACTGTTTTGTTTCACTACTCTCATAAGGTTGTTCCCCCAGGTAGAGAAAAAGATCTAAAAACCAACTGTGAACTCCTTGCTCAGCAGCAAACAGCTGACAGACACAGTAAGGTTAGATTAGTTTGTAAACGCAGCACAAAAAATATTCTTCTGTGGAGATGGTAAAGTGCATAGTGGAGGATAAAAGACAGTGAATATTAGACTTAGATGACTTATTTAGACAAGTAGTCTGTATATAAGAAGCGAACACTTGTCAATAGGGTTTGATGTTTGGCATTTTGGCTTCCATGATCTTTTTTTTTTAACTTAAAACACACCGTGAAAGTGTCACATAAGATTAAAACAAGTAGTGCACCCAGACCGACACACCAGGGTGGCGACCTGGCAGTCACAATGTAGCCACGCCCCCTCATAGATGTGTACACACAGTTCAATTTGTTCTTCCAATGAGCGTCTGACTCGATATGGAGTCCCATGCATTTACAGATGAACTCCGGTCGTTAATCCAGGAGTTCAACACCATAGTTGACGCCATTATATTTCTTTGGAGACGAGTTGTATTCATGTTATTAACAACAAATCTCCTCACACAACCTCTCTTCAAATACAATCAGATAGTTTGTTATCTTTCCCTTCTCCTTTCCGGCAAACCAGCCACTGTTGCGGTGCACATGCAACTAACTGAAACGGAGTGTGGAATGAAACAGGTGAATGCTCAGTAAGCGGGACTTTTCCATATCCACACCATTTGCATCAAAAGGACCAAAGCGGACCCTCACTGATCTGCAAAACGTATCAATTGGCCTTAAATGGACCATGATTTAATAATTTGAATACATGCTGTATTAAAATAAGCTGGAAATTAGCGCTAGAGAGCTTAGGAACATTTTTACTGAGGGTCTAAATCAAGCAAGAAGTAGGGTCATACAATCTGACTTCTTTTTGCAACCAGTTAAGGTTTAGAGAAAAGGTATAAGGCACTTCTGGATATCACTTTTTCACTTTTCCAAAGCTAAAGTTGCCCACCTGGTGAACACAACAACTCTAACAATATATCATCAACTTTGACGTGGCTATACCCCCTCAAAGGTGATGCTATGTCTATGTTATGTTCAAAACCTTTTTTTTTTTTTGCCCCCAAGTTTCTTAAAAAATTAGCAATTGCAGGTTTAAGTTTACAAAAGTAAGAAAATGAAAAGCAAATCTTTACAATTTTGGCAATATTTTTTTCTGTGTGCTCATTTCTGTATATTCAACAATGACCTGACTGACAAGAGTTTAGAGTAGACAATACAGAACTAACCTAAACATTATGTATACATTTTGCATTGAGTTTGAGTTTGCAGACGTGTGGGACCAGCATTGTTTCAGGTTTCAGATTTCAGAACGATTTTTTGGCAGAAGGCAGAATTAGGGAAGTTGCCATTTTCCCTAGATTTTCCATTGAACTCAACAGAAAGCACGCCTCAGGCAGCAGCTTAAAGCCAACATCGGAAAGGAGGTCTGTGATCTGTGTGGAGCAGAATAAAGGCTTCAGTCTGACTTTCATCAACAGAAAAAGAAATGACAATTTCTTCTTCCTGTGCAAACCTACATTGGAACACTTTGCTTTAGACCTCCATGTATAGCTACATGGATACAGTATTTTCAGTAGGGCTAACTTTAATACAAAACCTTTAAGCCCAGTCTGATCCTGGGTGCTGTCTATAGTCTGGGTCTTCCTCTGCTCTGGGTTGTCTGAAAGTTTCTTCTGAGAGGGTTCAGATTGGTTGCAGCTGTGGTTGTTGGCTGGGTTCGAGCTGTGGGAGGCTGCGGCAGGCCAGCGGGGAGGAGCTCCAACATCTGGAAAAGAAGGAAAGCTGGCTGGAACACAGAGAAGAGAGCCTAGCAACACGAACACTCCCCGAACCAATCCTGTCGCTACAGTGTTTGCAAGAGTACAGTTTGCTTTATCTAAATAAAAGAGTTTAGGTGCCGGCGATGTTAGATAGGAATCCCAGCCTTTTGAAATATAATTGTATTTAAAAGCTTGAATCTGCTGGTTAGAGAGAGTTGCCTGAGACAATGGAAAGAGTGGACTGCTGTTTTTAGGATCCGAACCCTCTGGGCCTCTCCTGATCTAAGAGCGAGTCTAAACATGTGGGAGCTGCCTGCAATAGGAAAAAGAGGAAGGGGGTTGAGGTGCTGCTTGTGCTGGTCAAGAAAACTTAAATTCCTCCTCCCATGACCTGCCCATTCTAGTTGCTTTTCTATAAAGTTAAATAAGATATATATTTCATAGTGAAATTATAGGTCACATCTGTAAGTTATAGTTGCTTTCTGCAGTTACTGAACATGGTCAAATCTATTGGTACTACAAAGGTGAAATGTTTAATCAACAGTCTGAAAGTACAACCTTTTAGTAAAGACATTATAAAGGCTGTATAATGTATGACAGCAGTCTTCATTAATAGTTTTAGGTCTGTTCATCTGACAGTACAGATGCAAAATGTCAAGGATTATAGATTCCAATTCCAATGTGCATACCAAAAGTTATCCATGTAATAGTTGTAGGCATTTCACTCAAATCATAATGTCTGTAACCCAATGGTGTTACTAGAGGAAAAGTCAGGGGATTAGCAAAGTCACTAAGATTCTGAGGTCATTGGATTGGATAGTTGTTAAGCTAAGATAGAACCGAAGTTGTGAACTAACCGAACCACAGACGGCCCGACAACGCCATCCCTATAGATCTGCAGCCTTAGTATGGCAGAAAAAGGGTGGGTTCCCTTTATTTTAAAGTCAAAGGACAGGTGGCTTTGTTTCTAGCTCTGAGTCAGTCAGAGCACAGCATAGGAAAGTAAGAGTTAGTGTAGATGTCACGTTTATTTCTGGTGAGGAACTGCACGTTTTCATGCCACAGTAATTATATGTTAAAGCCTACTGAACTTCCCAGCCAGACAAAGTCAATATAATTAACTCCTCTACCTACCATTTTGCTCCTCGTTCCTTCAACTTACCTTCCTTTTGGCCCATTTTTATTCACATTGAATAAAAGAGGGTGGGTACAAGGTCTTTGAAGTTTTGAAAATTCCAACATTTTAATTGTTATGTTGAATTTTCATATGAGTTTGCATGAGCACTAAACTTTTCTTTAGTAATAATCTGAATATTTGCTTCTATTTGGGCCTTTTTCTTGTTTGACTACTTTTCACAACTATGAAACTGCGTTTTAAATAACTGAAAGGTTCTCAATGTTGATATTCAGAATATGTACACAACAGCAGCAAACAACTTTTTACTTTGTAAAGATGTAGCAGCGTTACGTCTACCTGTGCAGAGAATAAGTCCCTCTCCCTCTGTTTGTGATGCATCTTGTGCATCGTGGCTACTCTGTACCACTCACATATTACAGTTATAAAGGATATAGAGGCGTTGTCGCTGATGTGTAAATCTCACCCTCCAAAGAGCAGTAGCCCCCAGCACTGTTGCCGTTATTTGTACTGTTTTCGCTGTTAGCTGCTAGCCGTGGGCTCAGCCATCATCGATGTTCAGAGCTGTGTGGAGCAGTCATTCTAGTATGTTGAGATGCACCAAAAAAAGTATATATAACATTTATATATACTTTTTTTGACTGTGACCGTTCTTTGCAGAGAGTGGGCCATGCAAGGCAGGTGTTCAAATGGAAGTAGCCTCGCGGCAGCTACGATGTTACGAGCGCTGTCAGTGCCGAGTGTGGTCAACTTTTCCTTGATTTCCCATTCGTTTCCAACATCCAGAAAATGGTTAGCACATGCCGCGGCATAATGTCGCTCCTCGGTTTTACTCACAGTAAGTGCAGACTGCAGAGTCCAGTCTTGATCAATGAAATGCGCCGCGACGCCCAAATAATTATCGTTGTTGACAGACGTCCAGTGGTCATCTGTTACAGCGATGTGCTTTGCTTGCTCAAGAATGTTCGTCCGCTGAGCCCTCTGATCCTCATACAACGTGTGTATTCTTGATACGATGGTTCCTCTCGAGGGTAAATTATAAGAGGTATCTCCCGATGCAACACGAATTACTTCTCTCAGCCCATCATCCTCTACTGTGCTAACTGGGCGGCAGTTTTTAACTATCCAAGTAACCAAGGAGTTGGTTAACTTTTCAGTTACAGCTTTCATTATTCGCCCACGAGTGCCACACTCCTGTAGTGTAGACTGGCGCGGTCGTGGAGGTAATTTCAGTAGGGTGCTTTGCTTTGAGGTGATACGCTAAAGACGTGTTACTTCTGTGGTAACTAAATTCGGCTCTGCAAACTGTGCAAATTGCTTTTGCTTTGTCCAACGAGCCGTCGGGCAACTTTTTAAAATGAAACGTTCGCTCTAATAGTCCTTCCTTAGCCATCTTTCCGCCAAAGACTCTGCTCTAGTTAGGATAAATGTTTGCCGGTTTGCCCACGCACGTGACCAAAGGTTATGGGTCAGCCGCCACCGGAAGTAAACAAAACCACGTTAATTGCGTTAAAAAAAATTAATGCATTAAATGTTTAAAATTAATCGGCAAAATTAACGCGTTAACTTTGACAGCACTAATATAAATACATCATCGAAACTAGATCCCCTACTCTTTAAATTGGCAAGTATTAAAGATCTCCTATTATGCTATATTTGAACAATATATTGTAGGGCAAAATCTATACAAAACATGTCTGTGAAATGTTTTGCTCAAGATACCAAACAGATCATGCATTTTAGCATGTCCGCTATCCCTCTGTTTCAGCCCTGTTCCTGAAGTGCTGATTCTGTTACTGTCGCTTTACATTTGAGCTGACGCTGCCGTGATTAAACGCCATATTATGTTCAGAACCTCATCAAGCGTTATTTCTGAAACCCTTCTCAGTGTTTACCACTAGAACAGTGACATATATATTATCTATACAACAACTCAAAGTCCCTCCTGCAGACATCCTGCTGAACACACAGACACACAGAGGTGCTGCGGAGGAGATTCAGCTCTCGACTGTATATTGCGGACGATAGGTTGGGACGTGTCACGTGGGTGGGACGTTGCCAGGAGTTCAAATTGAAGCCAGCCCACATTACCTACATGACGTCATAACCGAAGAAACTCTGGATCATCTCGATTGTTCCCCTGTTTTCAGAGATGTGGGTAAGGAGGAAAAGAGAGAGGGTTATATTTTCTGACACTTTGTGAGTCTCCCTACACACCCCGGGGACACATTTAAGTCTAAAAGGAAAAAAAGTGCATTTTGCATGATAGGGGATCTTATAAATAATCATAAACAAAATATACAATCAAAGTTAATATAAACAGTTGGTTTTGGTGGCTTAAAAGTTCTTGAATTATTCTCTTAAAAAGCTGTAAGAACCACGTTAAAGGGAACTGTTGACAGCAGCAACTTGTACATCAGAGCTCCTGCAGCAGGGAGAGTTGTCCCTGGGTTTTCACAGCAGAGGGATGGAGTTTAGTGAGCGACAGAGCTACTGGCATCCCACTGGCTGGCTGGACAGAAGGGGCATTCTTCTCTTCGGATCCCCCTGGTCGTCTTCTACAGACCACAGTTTGTCAGCCAATATGCCCACCGTTTACTGAGGAAATGTTCACTTAGTTCAGGAAGTCTGAGGTTTCCCCTGTATGTTTGATTTCAGCAGTTACCCAAACAACACTAGGGGTTATAAGTCAGGGCAGAACAACTTAGGTGGGAACTAAGAAACCCTGAAGGGAATTGCAGTCTCAGTTCAGTAAGTAAATAATTAGCAGCCCCATCATACCTATTGCTAAGGAATATTGTAGATGGGGTAATGATTTACTGAAAGGCAAGATTTTGTGGTAATATGATTAAATACCATATTTATGCTTCCAGTTGATGTTTTCCTAATGATTACTTGTGCAATTAATTATTTGTTGTAATTTCTCCAGTGTTCATGTCTAGAGTTTGAGCAAATTCAAAGGTTTGAGCATAAGTGTGAATGGCATTGTGAATGTTTTTATTTTGCAAATTATGTTTTACGAACAGCAAATACAAATAAGCATTTTGTGTAATGCAAAAACAAACCAAGCTGTGACAAAAATATATAAAGATAGATACCAACAAAATTGTACAAAATGGGCATTAAAAAAACAAAACAAAGAAATCAAAGCAGCTGGCATCATAAATAATACTAATTATTGAGCATTTAAAGGTTAAATATGCCCAAATACAAATAATTTGACATATTAAATTAGACAAAATCAAATATAATGCTTTCTTATGATCTTTATGTTCAATCAATCACATTAACAGCACTAATTGTGAAGGTAATAAATAATAAACATACCATATCCCATGAAATGTTGCAGAGTTCACAATATTACGATATGTGCATTCTGAGCATTTCAAATACGATGTGGTTACCTTTTCCAGCAATCTTTCCAACAAAACCTTCCCCAGCCCCTGACATATATACAAATGCACTGCAGTATTGTAAATTAGCAGCGCAGTTCTTCCTGTAATTATGTTTTGTAGCCATCCTCTAAAATAAAAATCCTCTCTATGTCCGCAGAAGATTATTGGCTCCAGTGCTCCATGTTAACCTGTTAGCATAATGCTATTCCATGTTAAGCCCTAATTCACGACCAACACAGTCAAACAACGATAGATCTTTGCTCAGTTTCTTTGTAACTAGGTCTTAGTTATTACACCAGAACTTTTGATCTTCTAAATAGTCAGTACTACAGATTTCAGACTTTTCCATCAGAGCTGTTGTTGTATATCTCCTCTAAACAATATTTGCTATCTTGTAGAGTGAATGGTAAGTAACAAGCTACAAAACATTTGCTGAAGACTGGTCAATCTAGTTGGCATAGATCACCAGACTAAAAGATCCATCAGGAACACATGATTATTCTGGATTTATTTCTGTATACTTTATAATAATATGAATATACACAATAGATCCTAGACTTTGTCTGGGGTGTTTAAGCTTCTTGGAAATCAACGGTCCTTTTGCAGCTGGTTTGTGCGGCTTCACCTGTGTCCTGCAGGGGAAGTAGAGAGCATTCTCACTGCAGTTTCTTCTTATCCAGCTCTGTCAGCTCTCTGGCTTTCCTCCTCTTCAGCTTCTTCTTGAGGAAGAGCAAGTCAATGTAGACGATGTGATCCAACACCGCAGAGGCGCAGAGGAGACCACCATGCAGAGCGCCTGCTATCCCACAGCTGAACACGTCTTGGCCTGGAACAAGAACACAAATTAATTATTGAAAAAGAAACATTACACACATTTCAACACGTTATCCTTCTTTAAGTAAATCAATTCTTGTTAAGACGTTTAAATGCCCATGTAAATTTCATTTATAGGAAAACTGTGCTTGCAGAACCTTTTTAACATAAAGTCTTCGGCCAAGTTTGCAACTTTTCATACCTGAGATGTAGAGGTTTTTGACGGGGGTGTTGCACCTGTTCCTCGCCACAGTCTCTGCTTGGAAACGATCAAGGTTATGCTCAGCAGAGTACATGGCTCCACGCTGGGCACCCAGATAGTGGTTGTTTGTCAGTGGGGTCGCCACGTCCTGGAAAACCAACTGAAAAACAAGCCATACACAAATTACAATGCAGTCAATACATGTGAATAAAAGCATGGACACTTTACAGTTGACCCTTTGACAGAAAAAGACCAATCCTACCTTGTCTTTGATTTTGGGGAACAAAGTACAGGCCCAGTCAAAGAGGTTTTTAGCAAATCTCATTTTGTAGTTGTAGTATTCGTCGCCCCTTTTGCGTACAGAAGTGTCTTTCCATTCCTCGAACCATTCGTACTTGACCATTGTCAGTATTGTCATGCAGGACTTTCCTGTAATGAAACACCCAACATATCACATCTAATCTCTAGGGACACTCAGGTCTGGTATGATCTTCTTGTAGCAGTACATTATTGTTAATGTTTGCACATTGTTTCTTTTCAACATTATTCTCCCCGACTACTTCTATTTGAAACCGTAGAAAAAGCCTTATGTGTTCGTACCAGGGTGTCTTATTTTGGATTCTGGGTCTTTGGAAGATGGCATTGTGATGAACATCATGGGAATATTATCTGGTGCTTCCTCTTGGCTCAATGCAAAGAATTCCTCCATCCTAAAACACACAAAAACATGAACATTTAAAATTGTCATCCTTCAGTCAAATCAGTCTGGGCTGCACTTAACAGCAGTGTGGCCACACATAAAAAAAATCATGTGTGGTATTTAAATCATCTGTACTGTGACTGATCATGTACTCCACCTAGAGGACCAAAAGTGAACTCTGTCTTGGAAGTTTAATAAACCACATACAGTAAAATACAATACCCTACACTTTCTCGTGGAATAAATCAATCTGAGACAAAAGAATATATGCGATGTGATGTACCTGGGAGCAGAGCTAATGACTACACAGTCATTTTGCCTCTTTGCATCCCTACTTCTTATACAATGATGCCCCCTTGTGGTAATCAAATGCTAGTGTTCAAACTTACGATTTGTCCATGTCATTGTTTTTGAACAGCCAGAAGTTGGTGGACTCGAGGCCCAACTCCTCTTGAGTCCCATCAAACCCGGAGAAGACCAAGAACGATCCTCTGCCATGTTTCATCATGTTCAGCCTTTCCTGAATACCTACAGTAAAGGTAAGGTTTCAAATCACTTCCCCTTTGTTTTCACAATAAAAGTGAATATATGTAGGTGAAAGAGGTTTGTTGCTCACCTGTCTTTACTTGAATCTCAGGGGGAAGAAGTTTCTGGAAGGTGGTGAAGACGCCACAGTTTGAAACAACCACAGGAGCATGAACCTCCAATTCCTCCTGACCTTTCCTCACTTTCACACCTGTCACATAAGACAAAAAGGAAGTCCTTTACTTGTGCATGTCCTCGTAAAAAGGTAAGAAAACAGAGCTTTAATTTCCCATTGTCTCACCATAAGCTGCTCCCTTGTCATTAACCAGGATCCCGGTGACAGGAGCTCTCACCAGGCAGTTTCCTCCATATTTCTGGATGGTTCGGATGATGTGGAAGGCGATCTCACTGGCACCGCCTTTAGGGTAGTAGGCACCTCGTTTGTAGTGATGAATCAGGAGAGCGTTGATGAGAATACTGGAGTCCTTTGGAGGCACGCCTAAATATACACAGAGCGAAGAATATGTATTTTAAAACATTTGAGTTATCTTGTGTTCAGCTGAAGCCACGAGACACCCAGTTACAAGTCCACAATAACATGTTGTATAACTAATCAGCTCTAAGGACAGATAAGACTCGTGATGTTTTTTTTTTCATTTTGCATGAAACTGTTTAAGTAGGAATAACTCCCTGAGATATGTTTTAAAGAAATAACATATAAGGACAAGTACAATCATATTTGATCAGTATTTAGGTCGTAAGAGACAGGTAGATTATTCCAATCAGAGAGAGCTTTAACCTTTCTTGGCTATATATTGGCTTAGAGAAAACAGGAGTTGTAAGAAGTGTCTCAAAAAGATGGCGGCCATTTCTACACAGTTCTTCTGATATGGATGTTAGTACACTAAGAGCGAGTTGCCGTCTTTACTGACTTTAATTAAGTTTTCAACTCTAGTACCCACCATAGAAAAGATAAGAAAAGATGACGTGCAGATCCTTATTGCTGGTCAGGGTGTTCACCAAGTCTGTTGCACATGTCCCAGAGAGGCGGAAGACCGGGGTGAGGAAGTTTCCAATGCCAGACTTCAGCAGGAATAAAGACACCCACTGCGGGATCAGCTTTAGAGTTGCCAGGTAGTGAGTCTTCCTAGCAGAGACCTTTTGGAGAACAGATGCCATTCATATGTTAGTTGTCATTCTATGGAGAGCTGTCACGCTGGGATATGGGTTTACTAGCTTACAGTACCTTCATGATGTTGAAGAATGTCTCGATGGCCTCTGTGTCATCGGGGAATTGCTTCATCAGATGGGCTTTCATCTCAGTTTTCCCCGAGAAGATTGTGTACTCCCGTTTTTCCTCTCCCTGGCCTATCATGATTGTGTCAAAATGTTGATTTAGCTCTTGGAATTCCAACTGGCCCTCAGAGATTTGATCGAAGGCGATGCGCAATAGACTGTTCTCATGGACCTGACCAATGTAGTGAAGCCCTGAAGAAGCAAAGAGCGGGAATCAGGAACATAGTTTTTCAATTCACACCAGGGAGACGACAACATTCCTGAAACAGTAAATACATAAAATCCTCTTACCAACATCAAACTCAAAGCCTTTCTCTATGTAGGTGTGGCAGCAGCCTCCAGCCTGGTCATGTTGCTCCAGCAGCAGGACTCTCTTCCCTGCTTTGGCCAGTGTCGCTGCAGCTGTCAGACCACCGATACCGCTCCCGATGACAATCACATCCAGGTTCTGGGGCACTTTGTCAAGGCTGAAACCTGGACAGAAGCAGACCAAGATGATATAATCACGGTAACAATTACATGTCTAGAAAAGATAAACATTAATTGAAAATGTAACATCAACTGCTAAAGTGTGTTGCGTAATAGTCTGAAAGTTGCTCTGCACACCTTTCCTCTCATAAATACATGTCTGCTGATCTAGTTCCTGTGTCTGTGTTATCCTCTTGGCAATGAAACGGTAGATAAGAGTGCAAACACAATCTGCAGGTGCATTATCTAATTAAGATAAAGCCAACAGATGAAAAGAAGCATACTAACGTACTCATTTAGGTTTACTCTGTTCAGAGTTCTGCTCTGTTAAGTTATGACCAGGAAAACAGATCATTTAGATTAGACGTATCAGCAAACCTCAGCAGTTCTAAGAACTAGACTGACTGTAAACTGATAGTGTCATATATTTCTTCTACTCATTTCCTTTTCACTTTTTCTAGGTTAACATTAGTTGAGGTAAAACCCACCAAATGTTCAATTGAATTGATGTCAAGGGACGTGAGCAGACCTTTTAATGCTTGATCTAACCACATTTGTTTTACTTAACAGAATACAATTCTTTAGATTTTCCCTTGGAATATTACCTCACTAACCCACACCATTTTTCCATTCATTTTCTTTTACCTACAATGTTTCTAATACCCCGCTGTTGATATAGAAGTTGAATCACACACTAGTTTAAGTTAAAGAAGTAAACCGGATTCATTTGATAATGCACCTTTTTTTCCTGCATAATGCCATCTGTCGACATTAAGATTTTTGCCCGATGAAAACAACGCTATTATTTTGAAAGGGCACCACAACAGCAAAAATAACACAATGTTTTTATTTTTCCTCTATTGGGTTTCTGCTTGGGCAACTTTGGCCTGACAACTTTAGTCTCTTTTGAACAATTTATTAAGTCCTTATAACATTTTAATTTTGCTTAACATAGCAAAAGTGGATACTTTTGTTACACCTGTTTGCAGATTGAAATGTTTGCTGTAAAAAAAGGGATTTTATTAAATGAGTTATTGATTTCTGCGACAGCAGAGGTTGATAACAAAGCAAATCTATGATATTTGTTCCTAAATTATTTTTTTCACATAACATTTTAGATTGCTTTCACTAAAGCAATCTAAAAAACCATACGGGCATGTTCCAAGATGACAATGCCAGGATCCATCGGGCTCAAATTGTGAAAGAGTGGTTCAAGGAGCATGGGACATAATTTTCACACATGGATTGGCCACCACAGAGTCCAGACCTGAACCCGATGGAGAATCTTAGCGATGTGCTGGAGAAGACTTTGCATAGTGGTCCGAATCTCATCAATACAAGATCTTGGCGAAAACTTAATGCAAGACAGAAATAAATGTTGTGACATTGCAGAAGCTTGTGGAAACGATGCCACAGCGAATGTGTGTCGTAATCAAAGCTAAAGGCGCTCCAACGAATATTAGAGTGTGTGACCTTTTCTTTGGCCAGGCAGTTTATTTGTTTATAACCGATGGAATAAATTAAGCTATTATTTTAGAAAATGGTCATTTTCATTCTTAGTCTGCATTCTGCTAAATGTTTTGCATTTTTCATTTAAGTGTGTGCCTAAAGTCAATCAGACTTAACTGGTAAAAAATACACTTCTTCATGAAAACATCCCCTCACATTGCCAATTAGCATTTTCATCTGCAATAATTTTACCTTGCTTGATGACTTTGTCCCTCTTCTTCTGATCAAACTCTCGAGGTCCAGGGGGTCTCACGGACTCCAGGGAGAAAGGGCTCTTTTTCCCAAACAGGTACCAGTATGTGCCACCGGCCCATATAACAAGCCACGCTAAGAAGATCAATAGCCACATCATGGAGACAATCGAATCACAGTGTCTGGTAAGAGTGTCTGCAGCAGCAGTGACAGGTGTTTTCTGAGCGCTGCACTGCTCATCAAGCCGTTTTTATTATGCTGACTGCCAAAGGTTTGGGCTAGACAAGTGGGAAATGTACATGATTATCAGATGTTTTAAGACAACCAATAAAGATAAGGCTATACAACCCTGTTTTTCATGACTGTGCACAAATAAGAACAAATGGTGTGCCAGAGATAAGAGCACTTATTTGGTGACCAAAATAAAAGAGGGTAACTATGATGTGATGGCCACAGCCACACATGGTCACTCGTGCTTTTCAATTGCATTCAACTACACAAACAATTATCACCACGCAGTTCACTTCAATGGTAATAATAATAATACATTTTACTTGTATAGCGCTTTTCTAGAAACTCAAAGACACTTTACAGAGATACAATTCACAAAAACATAATTGAAACAACACACTTTTAAAACACAACATTCATTTACAGTTTAAAAGCAGTTTTGAAAAGGTGAGTTTTGATCTGGGATTCAAACTGGGTGAGGTCGGGGCAGTCACGGATGTTTTTGGGGAGTGAGTTCCAGAGGGAGGGGGCAGCGACAGAAAAGGCTCTGTCCCCCCAGGTCCGGAGTTTTGTCCTGGGAGGAAGTGAGAGGAGATTTGCTTTTGACGAGGGGAGGCTGTGGGAAAGAGTGTGGTGGTGGAGCATATCTGTGAGGTAGGAGGGGGCCTGGTGATGGAGGACTTTGTGGGTGAGGAGAAGGATCTTGAAGTGGATGCGTTGTGGGACGGGGAGCCGAGTATTTGCTTTAACTGTAACCTGACATTGTGTAAATCAGGTGCACACATTTGGGAACGGTTAAAGGAGGTATTTGAATATATTATTCATTCTCTTTGTCTTTGACTTACCCTGGTTGTTGGGGAGCTTTTCTCCTGGTGGCCCAAAGGGCGTGGCCGAGGGCTGAGGACTCCTAAATCTTGGAAATAGTTAATTGGGTCAAACCATGTGCTTCCATATCAACAGTGGGATTTGGGCTTTGTCAGTTTTTCATTGTCTGCTCATCGCAGTTACCCCTTGTTTGCTATTTAGTTTGAACAAGCTACTATATATGTTCCCACTTGTTTGATTGCGGCAGCTGGTGGTGTCTAATTAACAGTGATTGAGCTGCTGGCATATTGAGTAGAGTTATATTTTAAAGGACCTGTTTATAGGCCTAGTTATTTAGATCATTTTGTTCTAAACAACTCCTGTTTCCTTGTTGCTTACTGCTTAGTCCCTGACAAAAGGACACTACCAAAGTAAAACGTTTTCTGTTCCATTAATTATTTTTCTTTTTTCCCCCTCTCGGATCTGTTCAGACATTGTTCTTCACCGTAGTGGGCCACTCTCAACAAAACATTAGAAGATGTGTTTTTCTTGTCAGTGGTCGATAAACAAAAGTCTAGAATTCACAAAGTTATGACACTTTTTATCTGCAGGTTACAACATGTTTTTCTTTCCCCCAGTGTGGTTATTCCACAGAGATTATAGGAGAATTGCGTAATTAGATATATTCATAATTGCTCTTATCTGATAAGACAATTAAGATAAGAACCACACCGTGGACAAGTCATCATAGACTTTACACATGCAGTGTCCAAGTGTATGTATTTACAACACTGCAGATTAAAAGCACTGAACTGTATCATTTTGTGTTCCATAATTACAGAGCTGGTGTCCTTGAGCAGAACATTGAGAAATTGCAATGTGAGAATTGGTTGTGAAAATTACAAATAAACCATCTTACTTTTCTTTTGCTTAATTTCTGTCTCTAGTGTCTAAAAGCCATGAAAAGCACACATTTATTGAAATATAAATTATACTTTAATTCATATTTAAAATGTGATTACATAAATGACATATTTGTAATCAGATGACCTACACTGATGACAAAATACTGATGTATCTCACAAACACACACCCCTTAGTGTTTATGATTACTGTGATAGATATTATAGATACTCAAGAATTGAGATGAAATAGCTAAATACTTCTGGTTAACGTTAAATTAAAGAACACCAAATAGATTAAAAATGTGTTGGATGCAACGACAATTAAAGTATCTAAAACAACTGAATTGTTAACTTTAAACAAATCACCCACATTTAGGCTATCCTATTTGATATTATTTTGATACCTAATAATTATAAATAATGTATTTTTTCCCCCCTTAGAGCCCGCTGGGAGGCCCACCCCAGAGAACCTGTGCTGTATACGATAAGCCACCATGAATAGTTCACTGTATTCTGTGAAACACTTGTACACAAGTGCTGATTTGAACTGCCTAAAGTAATTTGACTAAAAGGTTTAATGCAGCAGGGTGAATTGTGTATTTCATTGTATTATATTGTTAGGAATGAAGCCTGCACCTACAAATGTTATTATACCCAAGACATGATGTGTATTTGTATTTGAGCAGATTGAAAATGACACTAATTGGATGCAGTTCTCAAAATGGCAGCAGGGATGAAGTCACTGGAATAAGCTTAAAGACTTTGATACCGGAAGCAGCTCTGTGTCAGTGTGACCGAGAAATCCTATTAAGAATTAGACTAAACTGTAAGTGCGCAGCTCCTGTGACTTTGCCCTGCTTTTCACGGGTACACAGCTGAGTTTCATGTTGACTTATGCACATTTACACACCAAACAATGTAGCAATATAATCTAGCTATTTAACATTAACCAATGTAATAAAATTAGATGAAAGTGCCGTAGTAGTGCAGTACAAGTGAGCTTAGTTTATATACGTCGATGATAAGAGCAGTCAAGTCAGGTCAAAGCTTTGTACAGCTATTTGCATTTAATTACAAATTGACAAAGAAACATTTTCAAATCAACAGGTACATACAGTAATCCGGTGATGGAAAAGGGTCTCTCTCCTGGTAGCAATACCAATACAGATCTTACTTTTCTTTTACATTTCTACAGGGATTTTACAGCAATGTAACCGGTTCTCATAAAAAACTGTTTGACGTTTCCTTGCATGTCCATGTGCTATGTTACTATACAGCCTCCCTTGTCTCCCTTGTAGGGGTTCTTGTCATCTGGAACACCCTTAATCAGCGGATCATTAGGCAGCAGTTCCTCAACAAATGTAACAATCTCCGCACAGTTTGCAGTCACCTGTTGTTGGGGGGAAAGATGGAAACACATTTATGGTTGACAAAGCAAATATTGCCTTTTCACACATAAAGATGGAACATTGAACTTGCATGCTAAAAATAATTCTAAGTGTTTAATCCCTTGCAAATTGCTTTAATTCAAAGATGGCTAAAATTTGAAATAATAGGTAATTTACTTACTGGTGTCCTAGGTGTGTTAACTTCCTTCTTCAACTGCTCCAGCTCCATTTTTAGGATTTCCTTATCTGACATATCCCGAGCCATCCTGACTGTAAGAGGAAATCAAAATGTTAAAAATGTCACAAAAAATACTAACACACCTGCTTTGATGTCGGAAAACTAAAAAGCATTGCAATCAGCATCCTTACCTTTAGAATGGTGGGATTCCCAAAGTAACGAGAAATGTTTTGGCTCCTAAGAGCTCATCGACAGTTAGCCTTGCTGTAGTCCGGTTGCTTCTTCACACTGACTGATCTGTGCTGTCCCACTGCTCTTCATCCAAGCTGATCCCTGCTGCTGGCTTTGGGTTCAGGTCGGCAGCGGATTGGACCTGATGTCACCAATCCCCCGTGATGAGATTAAACAATCAGGAGCCGTAACCTCTGAACAGGAAGGAGGAAGGTAAGAGATTCTTCTAGATCTGCAGATGAGGTGGAGAAAGTGAGGCACTGAACTGACATGTAAACATCACATCATATGTTACTGTAGCTGTTGAAAACGTACCAAAATCCATATAAGTCAGTGGCTTCACATTACTTTACATATGTGTTTTAAATGTTTGTGTCAATAACTCACCTATACATTAAACCAGTGGTGGAGGAAGTATTCAGATCCTTTCCTTCAGTAAAATGATAATACTGCATTCAAAACTTTCTTTGGAAAAGCTTTGTCAGTATTTACTGCAAATTGTAAAACTTTTGGATATTATTGATGCATTAATGTGAATGTATATTGTACTATTGTGCACAACAAATGTTCACTCTTTATATACTGTTGTAGGTACAGCAATGCCTCCTCTTCTATAAGATTATCATTTCGAATCATTGGTTTCATAGCTGTCCTGTGAGAAGCAAAAAAGAGCAATTTTTATCTTTGTGATGATGGAGTTCCATCAAGGTTTTCTAACCTTAAGAATTAGGAACAAAACACAAATCAACAATTGGATAAACATGGTTTTGTTTGGACAGGGTGGGGATGTTAAACTCTAATCTGAAAGTTTCCCTCTTAGTTCTAGTGAAGTTTTAGTATAAGCTACCTTGTAAATAATAAACAATAAATAAGAGGTACCGCGGATATGAAATGAAGTGTCTTCTTAGATTTTATGTATTTATTCACATTCCATACCTGCATTTAACATCGCCATTACTGATGTTAGTGTTTGCATCATCGTGTGTTTACCCATCATTAGCATAGTGCCTTGTACAAAGAGGAAGGAGGCCAAGTCTTCACCAGAGATTTAATTATAATCTGCCAGTCCAATCAGTTGCTCTTAGACTTGCCACGTCATTCAACTTCAGCAACTTCCAATGCAAAACTGACAACATTTTATTAAAACAAATAGATTAACAGATTTTTGCCAACACTAAGTTGGTCCTGTTCAAAACCAGGGCATGAAGGAAAAAAACAACTCCATCGATACATATCATGTATGCTTAATTAGTCAAAGTCAATTGTAGTAAATTAGATATGTCTTTTACATTTATGTTTTTAACACTAAGCTCCATTGGTGGATTATTGGGTCGTTGTAGTTGTTTAGCCTCTATTTATAGTCATTTTGTGTCTTCTATCTAAATTGAAGTTGTGTATGCCCATTCAGTAACCCATGCTGGGTTCAGGCTTTTCACAATTTCTTGTGATACCTTGTGGGCAGTTTGGTGGTCCATAGTTCAAACCTACTGGTCTTTTTGGTCCTTTAGAGATGTAAATGGGAGTGTGATTAGTGTTCTTTCTGTATGTTGGCCTACGCAACCCCACCTTCACCCAATGTAAGCAGGAACAGAGACTTTTTGACCTTTAAAAAGGGCTGGCAGCATCAACATTGATTGTGGATAATACATGTTCCCAAGCTCAAGGAAACGTTTTTGTTGTGTATCTTGTAAAATTGTCTAATTTTTGTATATATTTTTGTATCTTGGGTGTAATATCAAACTGTCTTTGACTCTTTCTGCTGTAAGAAATGAACATTTCCCCTGTGTTTGATGAATGAAGGGATTCTGATTCTGAAGGTTTTATGAAAATATTTTTGCCCTGTACAGCTCTTCCCACTATTCTGTCCTACTCACCTACAACTGACATTTTATCTGAGACATGACAGGCTACTGATCCTTAACTAAACCTTCAGCAGGACTCGCACTAAGCCATTTTCAGGATCTAGGTTAGTCTCATCTACTAAAGATTAACCTGAGACACGTCACAGGGATCAGCAGCAGTGTTCATTTTAAAGGCCTGGTTGGTCACTGGTCACCTGATGAGAGACTACCCTCCCCATTAGGCCACTATTTTGGTTCCATTCATCGATTCACTTTCATTGTCAAAGTCACTGGAATCATGATTTCTCATTGACCCTGTTAATTATGGGGTTGTCTTTTGACATCTAAACTAGTTATCAATCAATCACTTGCTAACTGGTTAATTTTTCAAATAATTTTCTCAAGCAAAAATGCCTGATCGTTCTCTGGTTCAAGCACTTAAATGTTAATAATAATAATGTACCTCTGTTTTATGCTATTGTGAAAAATTGGCAAAGGAAGTTAGATGAAGAGCTGTCCATATCTGCCATTATAAATATTGCAAAGTTCTTGCCAGTGTTTTAGGTACATATTGTGTTATTTCATGCGTAATACCATTAACATTAATATTAGCCATTTCAATGCACTATTATTGATTATGTATAACAGGGTCCTATATAATGTTTCTTACCATTAATATTGTGCCTATTCACAATCATATCAGAATCAGAAATACTTTTTTTATCCCTAACTGGGAAATGTTTTGATTGCAGAAGCGAAATACAAAAAGAAGCATAACAAATTACAAATAATTAGAACTAAAAATAAAAATAAAAATGAGAAATATACAAATGTACAAATAATGCAGTGAAATGGAATATTAAGTAAATATAATGTAAATATACAGTGTAAAGTTTCAAGGTGTGCATGTTATGTCCAGTTCACAAGAGAGGCTATGGAGCAGTGAGTTGTCTTCCAGCCAGGGGGGAATTATTGTAAAGTGTTATTGCAGTAGGCAGGAATTTTTTGCGTTGCATGCTTTTAAAAAGTATTATTATATTTATTGATATTATATTTTGTCTTTGTCTTAAGGATAGGGTTGTAACATCCTCACATTGACTACAGATATAAAAGCTCCTCTTGGCTAACTCTTGCATTCCTAGCGATGAGGGAAAGACTTTTGAAAAACATTAGCAATGGGCATTCTTCTTAGACCAACCAATTAATTGATGAACCCCAACAAATAATGAAAAGATGTATCAATAATAAATATTAGAATGACTTGCAGCCCTAATTTAAAATAACTTCAAATACATTTTTGAAAATAGATTATCATTTGTATGGTTGTTTTTGGAATTTAAGAAGTGTTACACATACTGTCTGAGTTTAACTCATTGAGGATTTTTTTTTTTTTTTAACAAAATACATGGCCTTTGGACGTGTAATTAATTGCCTGCTAGAAATAACAAGGTTAAGAAGTAGGCCAGTTTTCTTCCAATGACCTTTAGATCTCAGTAATGATCTACTTTGTCCTGTGGATGGCGGTATCGAATCTATTTCTGTTTATCCTGCTTCAATGACCGAGTCTGTCCCGCCCATTCTTTTCTATAAGCCAATAGGAGGGCAACATTGCGTTAGAACTTTACGTCTTTTCAAAATAAGATCATCCTTGTTTGAAATAACCCTTGGTTCTGTATTCCGTATTGTATCTACAGAGACGCGTACTTTTATTTCGACACTTGTGTGTTGTTTGGCCGGAAGTCCTTTGAATGCTTGCATTGTCGTTGGCGGATAGATTGCATCAACAATGGCAGCTCCCAGTAGGAAGCAGACTTTAAGGTTTCTAAGCCAGCTAGGAGCATTTATTTTGACCCGGTTCGGGTTTTGGAACTGCTTCACCATGTTGATGTTGTTTGCTGAACGAGCAGACTCAAAAAGGTAAAAAGATTTGGCGAATATAGCGTTAAAAACGAGCTAACAAGCTAGCTAACGGCAGTTTAATTCTGCTTTAATCAGCCTCGAGTATCAAGATGTTTCTTGAAGCGTTATATAGTTTGGCAGATATTCTTACTGTACAAAATGCGTGCCAGTCGAACTTTAATGTGTTTGAAGTTACAGCTAGCTTCCAGTTAGCTAAATTAGCTGGGGTCTATTTCAGCTAAAACATTTTTTAAAAAACCGGCAGAGAGTCTGAGCCATATGGAGTTGTTTAAATTAAAAAGACAAGTTATATTTAGCCTGGTCTGTAATTTTCAGTCGGACGGGTTGAAAGAAGGCTGTAATTTCTCCTGGTAGTAATGGTGGTTTTAATCTTAAATACACTGGGCGTGGATTGTTTCAGTCTGTGGTGGGTTGGTTTTACTTGGAAAACCACACCCCTCTGAATTATCCTGTAATTATATCAACCTAAAGGAAGATGTATACAGCCTTTGTCATACCTGTCTGCCTCTCTTTTGGGTATACATTAACTTTTTTTAAATACCAATCCATTGCTTTTTTTGGACAAACTATACTATGACTTTTTTTAAATACTATATGAATTACTATGACCTTTTTTTTTACAGATATACCATGACATTTTTGACATACTATTTTGACTTTTTAAGTACTATACACTACATTTAATTAACATATTACTATACATTCGATGAAATATGATACTATGATAAAAATTCAATGACTATACTATAATTCGTTGATAAATGTTAAATGACATGCAATAATGTTTCACATGCTATACTATGCCTTTTGAACATACTACACTAGGACATTTTTAACGTACAATATTATGACATTTTTTAGTTAAATGTTAATGACATCCTATCCTAAGATGTTTAAATGGCATACTTAAGTTTTTCTATTACATACTATTGTAATTTTTACTATAAAATATAAAGATGTACTTTAATATGTCCCATTTTTTCTATAGGCTACATAGTTAGACCTTTCTTTACTCTACTATTAAAATGTGACAAACAGATAGTTAAGCATCTCTTTTCATTCATTGTCATCTCCAGGAAACCAGACATCCATGTCCCGTACCTGTATGTGGACATGGGGGTTGCAGTGCTGTGTGCCAGCTTCATGTCGTTTGGGGTAAAGAGGAGGTGGTTTGCAATGGGCGCCGCCATACAACTGGCCGTCAGCACGTACGCATCGTATGCTGGAGAACAAGTGCATTACGGGGACTGGCTGAAGGTGAGGTGTGGTTTATAGATAGATCCCTGTGCCTCTGTGAATAACACACAGGTATTATTATACACCAGTTATACAAAAATACAAAAGTGTACAAATCTGTTGTCTCTGCCAGACTCCCTGGGTTTTCCCATTTGATTCAGTATCCCTGCTTTCTAAAATCGCTTATGTTATAAATTATTTAAATATTTGTCTGGTTTTGGTAAAACTCGTAATGTTTCTTTTATGTGTATTTTGTTCTATTTTAAGAAACTTTGATTTTATGTCCAGTGACAGTCATGATGCTGCTGTGACAAAACAGTTTCCCAGCTTGGCATAAATTATACACATAAAGACCATAATACATCACAAGACATGGCCATCCTTACAGCGAATATTTGAATGACAAATAACTTTTTGGGCTGTTATAGATGAATGAAAAAACCCATCATTGGAAATAAAAGCAAATATGACATAAATACAAAAATAAAGTATTCCAACTTTTTACAATATAATGTTTTGTCTGTTACATTTGTCCTGATGTAGAAGCTTCTTGATTTTGTTCAATATTTCTACAACTGTCTGCCTTACCCATCCCTATCTCTCACATCTCTGACTCTTCAGAGAGATGACAAATCTCCCCATAATTGGATATGTTTGAGATTTAGATCAGTTTTGAAATATTAAAAATAGTTCTGTCACACATGAGGGAAAATGGATCTGGGCCACACATTTTCAGAGATTTACACTGTAGCATAAACTTGTTAAAGTTTATTATTTCAGCCTGAGTGTTGTTTCCCGGCAGGTACGGATGTATTCCAGAGCACTGGCCATTACTGGAGGCTTTATGGTTATGGCCAGCGGGGCGGGGGAGGTGTACAGACAGAAAGCTCGCAGCAGATCCCTGCAGTCTACTGGCCAAGTTTTCCTGGGGGTCTACCTCATCTGCATGGTAAGTCCCACTTGTATTTATTCATTTACTTATTGTTTGTATGAAGACTGACACTCTGCCATAAAAATAAATTGAGACAGAAGAAAACCGGAGCCACATAATACATTTTATTTGCCAATTAAAATTAAGTGCATTTTTTAAGAAGACATGACCGACACGTTATGTTTCAATGCCAAGAGCAAGTCTTGGTCTTCAATAGGTTAAGCATTAAAACATTTTGGGGAATTTTAAAACAAACATTTCTCCATGTCCCCCCACTAGGTGTACTCGCTTCAGCACAGCAAAGAGGACAGGATGGCCTATCTGAACCATATCGTGGGAGGGGAGATCACGCTGGTGCTGCTGGAGGTTTTGTTCGGGCTGCTGGCTCTGGCATTCCTCTCCGGCTGGTACATCCGCTTGGCGGCGCAGATCCTGGCAGTCATGCTCCCCCTGGTGATCCTGTTCATTGACGGCAACCTGGGCTACTGGCACAACTCTCGCAAGGTGGAGTTTTGGAACCAGATGAAGCTGATCGGGCACAATGTGGGTATCTTCGGCGCGGTGCTGATCCTGGCTACTGACGGTTGAACTCTTTGGGCTGTCACAGATAACTTTTACAGACCCATGTGTCTGTGCAGGAGGGGATTGGCTTTCCATAGCAGCCCAAGTTTTTATCCAAAGCTGCGCCGCTCTGTGACCTCTCAGGGTTCAAACACTCCAGGCTGAGACTGTTGGATGTAAGCAGCGTCGGTTGTCTTTGCCATCCAGTTGGTATTTTTGCTTTGCAAGAAAAAGAAAAAACACAGGCTAACTTTTTCGCAATCTAATAATTTATTCAGATCCATGTTTACATTTTTGTCCTTTATGCTCTGAAACATGACACTGGGTATTGATAGTGTATTCACAGGGAAAATACCTTGTACTAAAAAGGTAGTCTTAAATGGTCAACATATTTACAAATAAATAAACAAATAAAGGGATACTTTTAAATTATTGTTGCATTTTTTTATGGAAAGGGGTTGTTTGTAATAAACTGTTCTTGATGCTTTTCACTCGTGCATTCATGTGGATTTCTCCAAATGTAATTAAAAGCTCAGCTTTTTAATCTTATTAAGTTTTAGTCACACTGTATGAAGTTAATCATTAAGTTACATGCTGAACAATATTGTCCATGTTTGAGTTATTTGATCGTTAAAATTAAGTTTTCGACAGCACAGGCAGCATATTCTCGATAGTATGAAAAAATTAAAACCAATGCATAGTACTTTTCACATTTCGTAGACGTTATAGAATGTCGTTTTTCTGATAGTATAGTATGTTGAAAAATCTGAAACATTTTTATGTCGAAATATCATAATAGAGAATTACATAGTATGTCAAAAATATCAGATGAATGTTCATAGTATCATACCTGCAAACTAGTCACCTTTCGGCGAAATTCGCCGTTTTCAACTCAAAATATGTCATTGACGTGAATCCTGTAGATCCGAAGAGGGTTTTTTTTTTAGGGGGGGGCTGACCGACCAACCAATCAACCAACCATAGACTGTATAACCGACTATAATGACTGTATAATGAGCAAGAAACAAGTTTGCTATCTTCACAATAAATGAAATCTTTGTTCAAATGACTCGCGTTCCACGACCACCGACCAATCATAAGCAAGATAAACCACAGCGCGCGTTTTTACCCATCGGTCCCTCTTGGAGTGGAGTGCTCAGTCGTCAGCGAGTGGTTCTTCTGGACAATTACAGATACAAGTTTTGAGGTAAATCTAGTAGCAGGTAATCTGGCAAAAACATTGTATGCTGTATCATTTTAACGTTGCTGAAGTAAAATTATTTTAGCCAAATAAAGTGTATTAACATGCTTCAGCTTATCAGCTTGTTAGGTTGCTAGCTAACCTCAGTGAATTGTGTTAAAGTTAGCCTAGCTAGACCAGTTCTACGTCACCTCGTTCAATGCGAAAAGAATACGTTTGTGAAGGCTGATCTCCACAGCATCCGTCCTGTTACCTAATATTACTGGCGGCTGTCATTGTGGTCAGATCTGAGAGGGATGAAAACGAACACGTAATGAACAAATACACATCCGTGTGTGGTTTAGTGAGTAGCTAGTAGTGGTGCAACGGATCATCTTTGATCCGTGATCCGTTCGGATCAATTATTTCGGTTTCGCATTCATCAACTTTTTAGTAGCTACGAAAAGTTTGGAGTTACGAACAAAATCTACAAACGCTGGCGACCGTGTGTAGAGTTTGTTTACAGTAAGCACATATAACGCTTCACTGTCGGAAATGACAGTATTCATATTGCGCTGTGTTATGTACACAAGACGCAGATGCCTTTGAAACACGCGTAACATTTTATATGTAGTAACAATTGTTGGCAATTGGCAGGTTTAAGATCCAGATTAGGTTCATGGTTGTGAATTATCTATGTAAATCGACTCTATAGATTACACGTTCATTCTACATGTTGAATGATGATAGCAAGGGCGTCAGCAGTTTTTTGAATGTGGGGGGGACACATTTTTGTGGGGGGTCTGGGGGTCCTCCCCCATAAAATTTTGAAAGAAGTAGATTCAATTTCCCGCATTCTGGTGCATTTTACATTCAAAATGATCTCCTTCTTTCATTGGTCTGCAATTACTGACTACTATTATGTTTTGGTGTAATACACAGAGGACTGACACTGACAACTTTTTTGGCACTTTATTTTCTTTTAATGAGAGCAAAACATGAGGATTTAAAAAATTTAAGAGTGAATTAGAAAAGAATGAGGTAAATTTGAGGTAACATATAGCCCTATTTTAATGTCATGCAACAAAAAATCTCTTGAAAAAAAAGTTATGAGGAAACATAAAATGCGTACCTAGTCTACTCAGAGCCTATTACAATCAAACTTAGCCATCTTCAGTGCCCTGCAGAACATACAACTATAACTCAATACAACCTTACAACCTGTTAAAGACTTGCTTTTACTATCTCCATCCTTTCCCCAAAATTGTTGATTTCCCTTTTTTTTGTCCTTTCATTAAATGTTCTATATCTTCTCCTATAATCATATTTCTCCCCTATTATCTGTATCATGCCTACAGCAGGATTTTTACAGTTAGAACAAAAGTAAGAGATCATACAAAGGCTCCAAAAGTGTGACCTCTTTTGTCATTTGCAGACACAAATGACTGGCAAATCTCCCCTAAGTCAAGTTTGTCAAGATGCTCCTGGTGGATGTGGCAAACAGCCACATTGTTCAAGCGCTTTTGAGACATTGAAGAGCGCAGCCACGTCTTAAGCCTTCTCAAGGCACTAAAACTTCTCTCAGCTTCTGCTGAGGAGCATGGCACAACAAGAAGAAGCCTGACCAACACTTCTACTTGAGTGAACAAACCTCGAACCTCTGGCAGCATAGCTCTCAGGGTATCCACCACTTCACTGACCGTGCTGCAGGGATACTGAAGTTTGAACATTGCCAGCTGTACCTCCAAAGAATGCTGGTGTAGTTCTGGGTAAGAACTGACCACATCCACATCCTCCACCTTTCCAGTTATTAACACCCTTTCCAGTATGTTGAGTGTTTGGAAGCTGCTCTGGTCAAAGCGCTTTGTCAACTGGACCTCAACTACATCCAACATTTTAAAGAATTCTATTCTGTAGAACTCCTCAGGGGAAGTAGACTAAATGCAGGTGCATTTCCTGTGAAGTGCTTTGGGGGTCTCCGGATATGAGGAGTCTGGATAGCCTCAATGTCCAACTCCTGGATCATATCACAGGCTTGGGTATGTATGCGATGAAATGTTTCATCAGATCTCTTTACTTGAATTGTGTTTTTCACACAATCAACCGCAGCCAGCATCCCTGAGACACTCACTGTCTTGCTCTGAAGGGAGCGGTTGAGACATTCAAGTTCTTTTAGAACTTCAAGGGCCATAATCAGGCTGAGCAAAATGTGCCCCTTCTGAAACCTCTCCAGAAGCCCCCTTGCAGTTATGCAAGTGTCAGAGGAACCAGATGCCATTTCCTCAAGACTGACCAAAATCTTTTCATATTGATCTACAACTGCCTGGATAGCTACCACCCTCATGAGCCATCGTGTGGGGCAGAGGGGCCTCAGAGTTCTGAAACTCCCTTCTTCCGACTGGGAAACCTCCTTAAATATTGTCTTATATTGCCCAGATAGATGGTACAGGTTGCCAAGTTTGTGGACAAAATCCAGCGCATCAGACACACTAGTGCTTGTGCTACAGGCTGTCTGAGTCACCAGATTAATGCAATGAGGACCACAATGAACGTAGAGAGCAAGAGGCTGTGTATCCTTTATGACTGCCTGAACGCCTTTAGCTCCACCTGCCATATTGGCAGCCCCATCATAGCTCTGCCCGCGAAGGCAGGATAAGGGCAGGTTCAATCGAAGGAGGACATCAGTTGCCATCCGAGCCAACTCTTTCCCTGTTGTTGAGGAGACTTGATAGAGGCCTACAAAGTCCTCATGAGGTAGCAAATCACTATCTACATAGCGTAGGCATATAGCCTCTTGTTCATTCCCAGACAAATCTTGTACTCCATCATAGTGTGGACACTTCATGTATTTCCTTTGATATTTTTCGCAAAACGGAGTTGCCCATAATATTTAGCATCTCATTCTGCACTTGTGGACTTGTGTAATGGTTACAGGGCTTACTGGGCCAAGGCTTTAGAACATCCTCTGCTCTAAGCTTTAGTAGCTGAACAAAGTGTTTATATATAGCTGATCTAGCTCATATTTGGTTGATTCCAACGTGCAGTGGATGGGCGCTGCGCTGAAGGATCTTTGTGACTGACTAGCTAGTATGCTAATTATATTGCTAATATTGCTAGCTAGTATGCTAATTATATTGCTAATATAGACAGAGAATGTCTCATAAGGGTGCTAACATTCTCATTAGAAAAGCTGGCTGTGTTTGACCATGGAAGAATGCAATTTAGCTGTTTGGCCACTCAAGGGAAAACTCAGACTTACTTTCCTCTTCTTCGAAAAAAAATTCCGTATGTCCATCTCGTGATCCGATTCTCAACAGTGAATGTTTTGAATATGCGCATCACGCAGCGTGCCGCGTGTATGTAGCACAGCTTGAATCAGGGCTGAAGTGCAGATGGAGCTGGGCTTGGCTAGAGCTGGAGGTGAAAACGGAGGTGAAGGGACAGCAGTACAGCTTCCCGCTGTCACAGTATTTTAAAAAAAATCGACAAAGCGGGCTATTCCAAGTGCAGCCTTTGCGCTAAGGAAATAAATTATGGCAAAAAGGGCTCCCATGCTCTAATGACACACTGCCAAACAGAGGTGCACCGGCAAAAATGTGCACAATCCTAACAACAGCCAGTGTTCTACCCATTGACTGTGGTTCTACCTCATCCTGGTCCAAGCCAGTGGCGGCTGGTGGAGTTTTCTCCAGGGGGGGCTATAACTCCAAAATGTATTACATTTTTTTTTAAAGAAGCATGCATACATGTACTAAGGTATCAAACGAGTGTATTTACATAAATGAAAACAACAAAAACAACATTATAGATAGATAGAAGTGCAAACAGAAACACAGTGCAATATATAGAGTATGTACAGTATATGCAGTTAAGAGTGATTATGTAAAGATAAGGGCAGTATAAAGAGGTGGGAATAATTGGCATAGTATAAACAGATGTAGTATGAACAAATATACAGATGTGCTATATTACTATACAGATGGCCAATATACATATATAATAAATATTCATTTCTATACTAAGTATAGAAAGATGAGAATCTGAAAAAAGGACATTATATTGTATGTACAAATATCAGAAAACACAACAAAGTATAGACTGATGAAAAACCAGAAAAAAGGACATATGTAAGTAGAAAAAGGACAAAGTAAAGTATGTCGATAATATCTGACTGACTTACATTCAGTCTGATAAAAACAGCATAGTATAGTACGTCATAATCATCCTAAAAAATAAGTTCCGTTTTTTTATAACTTTCTAATGCTTACCTTTTATCAAAGTTCAACATTTATTTGTGAAATATCTGTTACACAAATACATCCAAAACATAGGATTTAGTTTCAAGTGCATTACTGATGTTACAACTGTCCAGTTCACAGGTTAGTCACCCAGAAGTTTCTATCATGCTTTGTTCCCATCCCATCATGTAGCATACACCGTCCCATGAGTTAAAACAAATGAAGAACGTAGAGTTAAGCTTTTTTACAGTAAAGTACATTTAATACGTGTTTAAATTCAGCTGTGTATCAGCTGATTTTCAGCTGAATTTGCGAATAGGTCTTAAAATGTATGAAAGATATCTAAAAAAAAGGTCGTACATTTGACCTTTTATGCATAAAGCCTGGAACATTTTCCGCTTCTCCCTTTCCGCTACAGATTTTGGCATACTAGACATTAAGGTGATTAAAAGAAAGCTGTAAAGTAATTAAACTATGAAAGGGATATGGGTCTTCTTGGAGGATGCTCTTGACAAAATAATGGGGAATTGTGGGATACCTCACACAAGAGCAGAGGAGCGAGCAAGGATCAAATCAAAAAGTCAAATTCATTTTTCGGGACTCTCGGAGTCCTCCTCAGTCACAGTTTGCACGTTTTTCTTGCTGTTGCGCTCTGCCTTGACCAGGGCCCCGATCACCGCCAGCATCACGGTGATGGTGATGACGAGCACGGATGCTGTCTCAGCGATACACAGCTGGGTGTCCATAGATGCCAGAGAGCTCCCGGCTTGTTGATCAGGAGAGTGGCAGATGATGTCCTTGTAGTCGTCCACATGCAGGTGTCGAACGTAATGGATCTTGGAGAAGTCTCGCTGCAGCTCGCAGTCACAGGTCCAGCGGTTGTGGGACATCTGAAGGTGGGTGGAGATGGTCTGAAGCTTCAAGAAGGTCTTGAACCTGATGTGTTCCAGCTGGTTCCCACGGAGACTCAGCAGAGTCAGACTGCGCAGTGGGGCCAGAGCTTCGGTTTGGATCATGGAGATGTTGTTGTAGCTGAGCAGAAGCACCTCCAGGCTCTGCTGCCGGCTCAGCAGCCCGTCCGTCAGCGCGTTCAGCCGGTTCCCCTCCAGGTTCAGGAGGCTCAGGCGAGACAGGCTGCTGAAAGCCCCGACATCTAATGTCCAGATGCGATTATAACTGAGGTCCAGTTTCCTCAGGTTTTCCAAATCCCTCAGGGAAGGAGAGTCAAGGTGCAGTAGTAGGTTGTGGTCCAGCTGCAGCTCCTTGAGGGAGGACAGACTCTGAGAGAAGTCTTGAGGGAGCCACCGCAGCTGGTTAAAACTCAAGGCCAGCCTCTCCAGGAACTGCAGGGACGACAGAGACTGGAACGCAGAAATAAAGCAGCTACATTTCACCATTGTTTTTGCTTTTTGATGAAATTGATTTAAGACAACATTCTGAGCTGCTTTTCTTGAATACTATTAATTATTGATTCTTTATACCAATTTCAGGGGCAATTATTGGACATGTTCTCTCTTTAATTCACAGCACACCAGAAACAACCAATGTGTCATTCCACAAAACATTTTTCTTAACGAGGACCCATTATTGTCATCGTCCATCAAGAATACGTGCTAAACATCTGAGGAGCTTCTTAATTGTAATGATTTGTTCATTTCTCAGCCAGATATCGATGTACATTTTGCATCAATTTCTCTTCGGGCTCTGAGAACATATGTAGACTTTAAATGACTGTTTTCTAACATTTACCAGTATGTTGAACAAATAATCAATAGCTTAATAGATATCACCAGCTTTATAATACAAATAAGTCACCAGAGTTCAGATAGCTAATACTTTGAAGGCTATAGAAAATGTAAATGCAAAGCTGGAATTGAAAATAAAAATGGTGACATTTTTACAACTATCAATATGTAAAGTACCTATTGGTTCCACCCCTACACATTTATGCACCAGTGTTATTGATTACTCAAAAAGTATGACAAGCCATTTGAATTATGAGTACTTTTACTTGATATGTTAAGTTAATTCAGCTCACAAAACATACTTTCTATGTTTCTAGTAGAAAGCTTGATGTTTTCTTGATGGAGGTATATTCTGATCCTCCATTGTAGTATTAACTTCAGAATGAAATGGACAGTGTTTGGTACCTGTGGTTGCAGGGTTTGGATGCTGTTGTTGGACATCAGGAGGATCTTCAGAGACCACAGCCCCATGAAGGACCTGCTGTGCACTTCAGTCAGCATGTTCCCCCTCAGGTCCAGCAGCCAGGTCCCGTGGGGGACGCTGGGAGGAACCCGGACCAGGGCCCGGGACCGGCAGTCAACCAGGTCAGAGGACTCGTAGCAGAAGCAGGGGCTGGGACAGAGCATGGAGCCCATCCCTGGGTGGAGAAGAAGCAGCAGCAGAAGCAGCACACGGAGCATCGAGCAGCTGACGGCCATCTTCAGTTTATATCAGTCTGATGCTGCTAAAGGCATGTTACCTTCTTCCTACCAGAAGAGGCTGATATTGATGTCACATCACTTAAATTCTGTATGCGCGTACACCGAATATTCCTGATTAGAGAGGGATTATAGGCTTAAACAAATAATCACAAAACGTAACCGTATCTGGGGAGCAACCCGGCCTGTTTTGGATCCTCTCCTAAAATAAGGATTTACATCTGCTGCTCTATTTGATCATGAAGCTGTCTTTTTATATTGAAGCAGTTACTTTATATCGCCCTTTCTGCATCCCATCACTGTAAGATTATATGGAGTTCTCAAAATAAGTGGTGATAAAAGCTTTACCATTTACAATGTGATAAAAAAATATACTCAAGATGCACCTTGCAGCGCTGTGGATTACTGGGCAAAGTTACCACTGCTCTGAAATCATTCTGAGCACCACTATGTTATATTATTTTCTAACAAACCTCGAAAAGCTTATGCAATGGGAATATTTGTGTGGCATCTTTGTCCTCCATGACATTTAATTAAATAGATTAAGAGTTTAGTACCCATTATCAGATAATTGCAGAACATATTTTCACTGCTTTGACATTTTATAGACCAAACGGATCAATAAAGAAAATAATCGTTGATTGCAGACCTTCTATAATCAGTCATGAAAAAACAGCTAGTTAAAATGCAACTTTCCCTGTGATGAACAGCATGGGAATCACAGCCCTTCCACACATGCAGCAGCTGTGTTTAGTCTTTAAACATATTTTAGTAATGATTTCATGCTGCCATTTAACTGCAAAGGGCTCTTTGCCGTAAAGAGGACAGAAGCAAATGTCAGAGCAGCTTTAGAGTAACCGGAGGCTTTAAACATTTGAAACAGTGATGCTTCAGGTTCCTGTAGTTACATGGCTGCATTACAATCGGGCTAAACAATCTGTAGAAAGAAACCTGAGCAAGAGTGGGGGCATCCTCATGTTCCCCCCGGGAAAGATGTAAAGACATGTTGACGTTGAAAAAAACCCCCACATATAGGCCTGTGACAAGCTTAGTATTTCCCCCTCAATAACGCCCAGCATTCGTTCACAATGTGTAGATGAAGTGTGTTCAGGAGTTCTTCAAAAAGTTGTTGAAATTACAGTATTACAGTCAGAATTTTTGTTACTTTTATTTTAGAAAATGTCCTTTAAAGTGTGGCATTTCAAGTCACATTTTGTTTAAAATACAGAAAATACAGACAGTAGAACATGGATACAGCAAAAAAGGAAACGATGACAGAAAATAAAGCTAACAAGCCTTTCTGACTGCTCTAGTTTTCTCTTTTTGAAATGGAACTGAAGGCAAAGGAAGGAGGGCGGAAAAAAGAAAAAGACTTCAGGGAGAGGAGGGGGTGGGGGAGGGAGGGAGGGTGAGGGGGGGGAGGAGTAGGGGCAGAATGAGACAAGTTAGTTAAGGAAACTATGGTTGCTTTATGGTTCATGTTTAAATTATTCTTTATAAAGTCTAATTTAAGATTTAATCTTTCCTCTTTCTTTTTTGTCTTTTTTTTTCATTTCATGGTATTTTGATCTTCTGGATCCAGGGCCCTCAGCGCTCCTCCTTGTGGTCTCGGACTGAGGACAAGGAATGCCGAATTAGTCTGGCAGTGGGAACAAAACCCCCGCGTCGCCTTCCCCGGCCGACCCGCACTGCCAACTCAAGAAGATAAAGTGGAGTCCTTCTGTGTTTGCTGTGCTTGTGAACGTTGCATGGTCTTCTGACTTTCCACGTCTCTAAAATGTTTCTCAACCTGCAAGAACGAAACCGGGACGTTAAAAAAAAAAAACGGGGACACAAACTTCTGAGAAAAATCTACTTTAAATCATACGTCTGAGGACGCTGCTGTACAGAGAGCAACAACGTGAAGCAGGCTACAAAGTTTTACAAAGCGTGTGAGCGCTGTATAAAACAGTTACACAGAGAAGCAAAGGGAAACATCACAGATCACATATGGAGGGTGTTGATGGCAAGGTGTCAGTACGCGCCACCCCAAGAGTTTTTTCTGGCGGTCGAACAGCATCTGAAACCAACTTCCCTCTACAGCTTTCCAAAGATGGAGTTTGGGGGGGCTGTGTCCATCAGTTTCAGTAACTATGGGAAACCCAACATCAGACAGGGCTTCAATCCAGCTTTCTTGTCTTGTTCACAACTTTTGTGTGCTCTTATGTGTTTCTAAGTCTTGTTTGGTTTATTTCTCTATCATTTAATGCCTCTTGGGCCAGTGCTGTACTGTGCCTGACACCAGACGATGGTAGGGATTTACCCGAGTTAACCCAAACTGCAGAAAGCTCAACAAATGTATGTTTAGCGGTAGAGGTGACATGTTAAGCGGAATAATTAGTTGATTGCTCCAAAAGTCAAAGAACAGAACATTATTTCAACATTTTTGATGTTGAATTCATCATTTTAGACTTCCATTGAAGCAAAAAGCAACATTTGGGGTTTCTGTGTTCCAAAATGGGAGGATTTAGGTTTTTCTTCATCATATACACAACAGTAAACTGAGTGTCTTTGGGGTTTGATACTTGTTAAGGCTAGAGTCCATAAGGCATTTATCTAGCAAAAGAAGTTCACTCATTTTAAACTGTGTAAAAGTGTTGAAAGAGTCACACAAGAAAGTTGGAGCACTCAGGGTGCAAGAGAACAAGGTGTGTGTATTGAGTGTGTGTGTATTGTTGGGAGTATAAAGTGCAAAGATATGAAGCATACTTACTATTTTGCGTACATGACTTAAAGCGCTTCCCTCTTTGCCTTTGCAGTTCTCAACCTGGTAAGGCGGCGAGATTACGACGTCGTCCATCACAATAATGTTCTTCTCCTGCCATTTACAGTCTTTGATGCTGCAGAGGGAAGAGAGCGTCATCACATCTGCAGCTCGACAAACCATGTGACACCAAATTATTTCATCCTGTTAGTCCTTACATTTATCACGCTGGAGCAATGTCATTACTTTGTGATGATTGGCAGAGTATCCATTCTTATTTTGACTATTAACTACAGTCATCCGGATATAAAAGGGAATTTATTTAGAAATGAATTCAATACCGATTGGAATAGTCTTTGTCATAAGCGTTTCATATTTTTCCACCTCTGGATAACAAAATGAGCTACTGAACTCAATATTATTTTCCTGTGATTGTGACGTTGTTCAGCTGAAATGTTTGACAGTTTACGTGGAGATAAATACAAACAAGACATTGTGCATTTGATTAAAATAGTCATCCAGAAAGAGGGGAAATATTTAGGAGTGGACAAATATGAATGGATGTAAATCTGCCTCAAAATGAGCAGTTTGTCACAGTCAAGGTACACAATACCTCTGAGGGCAAAACATATTTCATTGATTAATTCATGACAGCCTAACCGTGGTTTGGATATGCTAATAAAGGTACAGCTGGAAGTACTGTATAAACGGCATCGGTTGCACTTTAAAGCCTAAAATGTATTGTACCGGTCAAAAATTTTGAAAAAAACCTCTACACAATATGTAATAATCAGAGCTGCTTTCCATTTGTATATCAGCAATCTGTTTCTCCAGAGTTGTTAGTTTATTTCAAATTATTTTTTGTTCAGCTCTAATGAAAATCCCTTGATTCAAATCTCCCTCTGGTCCCTTTCTGATCGGGAAATTAAATCTGTGTGTCAAGGTCAGATTGGCTCTGAGGGCTTTTAAATAAGTAAGCAGATAACCCTTAATACTTAGTATTCAAACATCGGCATCATTTCCTCCTAACGACACACTTGGTAGCTTGTCATGGTCCTGTATGTGATGCTGGTGCTCTGATGAGCGACCGAACAGCCTGCCTCTTACGTTTTGTGAATCGTCTGGAATAGCTGTTGGCCCTCCACAGAAACCCCAGCACTGATTGCATAGGCTTGGGACAGCTTGTCCTCCTTTTCTGTCCGTGCTCGATTGGCAAGCTGTGAGGAGTGGAACAGAAAGGCATTCTTAACATCAAACATTTGATCTGACGGCTTTGAATAGGGAGCAGCTTTTCATTCTCATATTGCAAAAAGAACAGGACGGTTTCACCATTTGTCCTCCACAGTGTTTTGGAGAGTCTAAATGTTTTGCTGTACACGAGACTCTTGATTTACATTATCCAAATGTAATTTGCATACACACTTGCAGAACAAAGTGGTTTCTATCATTGGCTGAATAATGGAAGTTTATATTTCTCTTGCAAGGCGGTAGAGCTTAGTGGATCTGTTTTATAGCGCCATCTATTTTTAATAAACCGACAAGAACCAGTTTTTTATTCTATTGGCATGAACTTCAGGGGGGTGGACCCTCAGTAGTTCATATCTTACCTAGATCATCACAAGGTAGCAAGGACGTAAAAGGCATAAGATTTCCAAGCCTCGTTCTAGCAGAATCTGCTATGGCAAATAAGTTCTTTTTTGGAGCATGTTCTTACCACGATGAACATACAAAGTTACAAAATATTAAGGCGATCAGATTTATCGCGCAGGCTACAACCTCCCAACTTCAGTCCAATGAAAAGTCAGATGATGTCAATTTACATTTTATATTTTACTTGGAAGTCGAGCAGATTCACCAGAATGCAACAGTTGATTGGTACATTTGGGGAAGTTGGTTTATGTTCTACCTCACATTCACTGCAGAAGGTATCAATTATTTTCGCGACCTAGGAACCTTATGATAGAAACAATACCTGGAAAACCCTTATTCGTGTCTGTTGGAGGTATTTGAATTGGCTAGTTTTAAGTTTTTATAATCTCCGTTAGGAAAAAAAACATAATTTGCTAATTCTAGTTCGATTAGAATATCTCTGGTCTCTGCATCTGACCCATCCAAGAGTTAGGAACAGTGGGCTGCCATATGTACGCCCGGGGAGCAGTGTAGCGAACGGTGCCTTGCTCAGGGTCACCTCGGTAGCACTAAGTCTTTAAGGGACCTGAACCAGTGACCTTCCTGTTCCCAAGCCAAGTCCCTATGGATTTTGCCACTACAAGCACTATAGCTTTTAAATGTAATATTTGACTTTCAAATTAACATTGAACTACAATATGTATAACAGTTTAAATGACTGAATCTGAAACCATTTCACACCGACCCTTTGGGAAAAGTCAATCAGCCTCCACTTTGAGAAACACTCACTTATTATAGATTTTATTTTTTAGCTCTAAATAGTAAATTGACTGCATTCTAACAGCTCTCAGTCCTATCACACTTAGAGTATCATCAATGGAGTTACATACTGATGCATGTAAAAGACAAGAAGACTTACCTTGCTAACATTCAGTGATGCTAGTGGGGGTGGAGTCTCGGTGCGGTCATTAATGATGTCCACATCGGAAACATAGGCTAAGTTGATCAGGATGACGTCGTTGAGGTTCGGCTTGCCGCTGGAGGAAGCACATTCTTTGAAGGAACTAAAGTCAAGGCACACAACTTTATGACAATGCATCACAAGACAAAATGACTATTGAGATCATCTGACCCCTCAGGAACCTGAACACATGCAGTGAGGCCGCACAGAGGAGCTAAAGATACGGAGAACACTGGCCAACTAACAGACGGTGAGAGGGGGTGCCAGTTACAGAGGCAAGGGTGGTGCTGCCACCTATAGCACTCATAGATGAATGAATGAAGAATTGTAAGAGATGTGTTCAAACCGGGGACAGTTTATGCACTTACATACATCCGGTAAAGTATACATTTTCTGTAATTAATGAATGACTTTTGAGGAAATTACCCAATGCTTACAGCTGGACTTATTTCATACATTTATTAACTGATTAAAACTGGCCATTGCATCTTAAAGTGCACTGGTTTGCTTTTAGATTAAATCCTCTATTTCCCCAAAATATACTTTTGAGGAAATGAACAGCTATATATGTACATTACATTCAATAAAGGAAAAGTAACACGTGTGGGGTTTTACAAATCCCTGGTATCGACTACTTGCCTGGTTGGTAATACAGGCAGGGCTTGCCAGACTTGTCAGTGTCATTCCTATGAACAGCAGTCAGGCTTTCCACATATTTACGTGAGACTTACAAAGTATTGAAGGCAATAGCTCTCCCAATGACCTTTAATTCTTGGCTCATTGATCCTATAAAAAGAAACAAGTCAGGGTCAAAATTTGACCTGTAATGACAGTGAAAGCAGCACATTACATTTTGACCCAAGTGGCAAAAATAAATTGCTCAATCTTTCAACATTACACACATTTTAGTTTCATTATGAGCTGCATATGCTTAGATTAAATCTAAACCCCATTAAAAAAGGAAAGTACAGTTTGTTCTAGCCTATTATCTCATGGTTTTACTATGAACTAATTAGACTCATGTTAATTCAGTTCATCTTGGATGGCACTGAAGTGTCACACAAACCGAAAGGCCTTTGATGCCAACTGTCAAACCATCGCTGTACATTGACTTCATTCATTTGGCGGTTCACTACACTGTTTGGTAGCGTAAACGTTAACTACACTTCAACACATATATGAATGTAAATCATGAGTGGGTCCAGCATTCAACCTAAATAATGTGTCTTTTATCCGCACGCTGAATGGGTGTAGACATGAATACCAGCAAGCTAACGCTGGTTGTAATAAGCTACTGATTTATCTACCACCAGAATTCAGTTGAAATTACACAGAACTGTTACATATTTCGTCCTTTATTAACTCCACAATTAAAGTGCCACAAGGGTCGGGTTGAGACGTAGGGGAAAAGGCCAGCTGATAAGCTCCGGAATGCTAATACCGTTAATTGAGCTAACGTTGGTAGCGGCGGTGTGGGGTTGACCGACTGTTAGCGTGTTAGCCGAGCTACTAGCAATTTGATTGTAGCGTGGATAGGAACTCAGTGTCCATTTATCATTATGGTTTGTAAATGAATCGTTAGTTTCTCCAAAATAATGGCACCACAAACTACGTGCAGTAAATGTGTGCACGCGAGCCGGGGCGAGGTGCGCTGAATGTCAGTTAGCTTGATAACTAGCAACGGTTTGTGCCTGTTGAGAGCAAACAGCCATGATGCCTTACTAGGATTCGTTGCCAGATAGTGATCCATGTTGAGTTCTGGCAATACAATGAGTGGATTCACAACCCATGCTCTTTTAATGAGATAACGTGAAGCCGTGGAATCACCCTGTAACACATGCAATGTCTTTAACAGATGCAATAAGGATGGGCGACTACCTCAGAAATGAACATATTTAAAACGGACAAAGATCTATAACTCAGCTACCACCAATTACGCCTGCGCGGATCACTATTTGACATATTTTCGGTTACCCTACAGGCCCTTGCAGCCAGGCAGGCCAGCGAGCCGGCCGCAGCTCGAAACAAACAAAGGATACTCAGAGTTAACATCTTGGACTGGTAGTCAAACGCGACCACTTCTCCTTGCAGACGTTGGCCCAAGCAGGTGAGGCAAGAGACATGGCTCCCGACGCTGAAATACTCCCCCGGTCCAGGAGCCGCCATCTTCTCCGCCAGGAAACCGGAGCGCCTGCCTTACGTAAAGCAACGCGATGTCGTAGTGAAACGAAACCTGGGCGTGTTGAAGTACGTCGCGTTACGGTCATTCAATCTAAAACTATGAATTATATTCACCAATGAATCAGTGTATCCCCTTTTGTATCAAAAATCCGTCTGGTCTTCAAATCCTCAAACTGCTTCAATTGTAGACTACGTTCGAATATAATTTCATTTATCGAAGTACAAAGTTGTGGCTTTGTCTCCCATAAAGTGGCGCTATCTATTCAAAGGGTTCCCCCCACCGGTGATACGACGATACTGCAAGTGTTGCTGCAGCCCTTCCTGAAGAAGTAAATGATCAGGATTGCATTTTGATTATTTTTATTCACATCTAAGTAGTTGCATTTAGGGGAAGGACACGGGCATGGAGGACGTTCACACCCAAGGCATCTGGATGGCTGAAAGTCTCCAGAAGAGGACGATGAGCCAAGAAAAAATATGGCTGGTTATCACTCATATTGGAGATCCCAAAGCAGCATTTCTGCTCGTCTTTCCTTTCACATATTTCCTCAGCAAACGAGCTGGAGTAGCTGTGCTTTGGGTAGCAGCTATATCGGAGTGGTTAAACTTGGTGTTTAAATGGTAAGGATAAAGTACATAACACGTATGTTATAAAATGTATTTAATGTGGAGCTTCTCCTCGGGTTTTTCCTGTTGGGTATCTCAAACATATGTTAGCATGAAGCTAAAGTGTTCTTGACATTCAGACTTGCCAATGTCAGGTAGATACTCCGACGACAGTTGTTATTTATTATTATTCATTATCATTTTTAAACGAAAATTAAGTTAGAAACCATTTTATTATTTGTTTAGTTGACGTTGCAGTTTTGGGACCCAAGGCAATTGCAGTCCAACACCGTTCACTGTCCGAAGTGAAACAGATAAAAGGCGGAACCTTTTATATGCAGCAGTACAATTATTCCTGGCATTTTGTAGTAGATGCAATTAAAAAGTATATTTTTAACATTGGCTGCTGATCACAAGAACATAGTAGGAATAGCTATCGTAATAACTGAAAACAACACACTATTTGCACAACTGTTCATGTTTTTAACTAAGATAAAAATGAGCAGAACTTGCAATGCAACATTTACATATAGAAAGTATCAGATGAATGTGAGAAAACTGTTGAGAATCTGCTCATAGGATGTCAAAGTTAAGCGTAGAAAGAGACAGGACTTAAGCACAGAGTACTAAAAATTGAAAGCCAAAAGAGTATTCAATTGTTATCGCACAAACAATATTAGGACAAACTGAAGTAGGTTTAATGTACGGTACAAAGAATAACTAACGTAATGTTGTTACACCCTGTGGTACAGTGGGTGAAAATAGACTAAATGGATATAAAATTGCATCATTCTATATAATTTATTTGTTTCCCAGGATGCTGTTTGGAGAAAGGCCATTCTGGTGGATAGGGGAATCACGTCTGTTTGTCGACAAAGAACCAAACGTCCGCCAGTTTTCCTCAACATGTGAAACAGGCCCAGGTGAGAAGTGCTTAAATTCAACATGTTTGAACATACTGTATAAGTTATAGGAAGTAAAAAAACTTAATTTATTGCATAGTCAGAGCTCTTAAGCTGACCTCCGTCTCTCAGGGAGTCCATCGGGACATGCGATGGTGACAGCAGCGGTCTGGTGGGTCGTGGTGTCCACACTGGGGTCCTTCCTGTACTCCCGTACTCACAGGTATGCCCACTTCAGATAAAGACATAAAAGATGCACAAACAAGTGGAGGATATCAGAGCTATTCTTTTCCAAAAATAATCCATGTCTTTGTGCATCTACAGTGTGGTGTTATCGGCTGCTCCCTACCTGCTGTATGTGGTGATGCTGGTGGCAGTTGGAATATCCAGGATCTTCATCCTCGCCCACTTCCCTCATCAGGTCATTGCTGGTTCCATCACAGGTCTGAATCCAGTTTGAAGCTCATGCTAGGACATGGATTGTGTGTAGGGCTTATGTATAACATCCTCTACCTCTGTCTTTATAATTGAACATAAAAACATTGATGCATGCACAGCAGAACATTGCTTAGCTCCCGTGCCGGTACTTCTGTGTGTTTCTTCAAACCATTATTGTGCCGATGGATACGGATGTGATATGGATATTGTTGACTGTAACTTATACAACCCGATTCTAAATACAAAAAAAATCATTTGAATCCATAATTACCATAAAACCTCTGACTCATTGATTTGTAACAATTCCCACTGTAGCCCAATCCACTTTTCAAACCAGTTTTAAAGGTATGGAAAAATGTTATAGGTTAATCGTATATATTGTCTAACACAAGATTTCAGCAAACCATGGAGATAATTTTACATACAAGTAAAGAAAGAACTGTATTTTCCTTGAAGATTTTAATCAATGGAGTTCTTTTGTAAGGGTTCATTCTGGGGGTTGTCCTGAGCCGCAGAGTTCCAGAAGGTCGCCCCCTGCTGTTCTTCTTCTGCTTCAGCATCGGCCTGCTGATCGGCACTCTGCTGCTGCATGCTGGACTGCAACAGCTGGGAGTGGACCTCTCCTGGTTAGTCTTTTTATGACATTTATGTGTATTGAGTCTTATCATTGGATAATAAGCTCTGTGAGGTGAAGCTGAACATTGCTCTTGTTTCTATCTATTCCACAGGTCTATTACTTTGGCCAAGAAATGGTGCAGCCGTGCAGAATGGATTCGTTTGGACACAGCTCCGTTCTCCTCTCTGACTCGAGACTGCGGGGCCCTCCTGGGTTTGGGGCTGGCCCAGTACTGGAAGCCTGGAGGATGGCATCTGCCTTGGGCCCCCCGGGCTCTGTCTCTGGCCATTTCTTCCATGGGACTGTACCACGTCAACCGCCTGCCGCTCCCGGTGCGACCACAAGGTCTCTTCTATGGCCTGTTCTTCATCAAATTCGTCATTGTGCCTCAGGTTGTCATGGTGCTTGTGCCCGGACTGGTTTACCTTTTCACGAACAAAAAGAAGAAGGACTAGAAACTACAATGAGGACTTTAGATTCCTTCTAGGTCTAGGCACTTTTAATGTCTGTTTTTTTCAGTTTCATGGGTGTTAAATGCTCCAAATACGTTTTTGTGGTCTTATAATTCACATGGCAAGGGTGTTCAGGTTGTTATTTCATGTTGCTTAATTCTTGGCATTCATGTTACTTAATTCTTGGAGTTGAATCTGAGAATCTTTTGTTTTGTGGACCGAAATCCATCAAATTACACTTATATGTAAATATACAATTATTCAGCAAAATAAACGACTGACATGCAGGCCGTGTTTCAGTTGGTAACCATTTATAAATATGTTATTTTTTTTCCTCCATTACATATGTTTGACTGTACAGATTACAATCAGTTATCATGAGATAAAAACACATTCTTTTTTATTGTTTTAATTAAACTTTTTATCACAGCGATCTGAAAGCTCACATTTACAGACAAGAGAACTCTGCTCAGCAAGCAAATACATTAAAATAAAATAAAAGGAACCGTTTGCTTTTTGTCTGGTGGGGTTGAAGGAAAATGTTAAGGACAGTTCAGGTAGCAGTCTCCTTATCTTCATCCGGACGTTGTGTCACACCAGGGTCAGAACACCGCTATACATGTTTCTGCTCGAGCGCATGGAAAGAATAGAACATGCATAAGACTATTTACAGCAAACTAATATACATAGACAGCTTCAAACCATACACCCTCAACTTAGAAGTCTTCTTAAATTAAGTATAATACAGTTTATACCTTCATTTCTTTAAAGATAAGTAGGGGATCTCTCTGGTGAAACCTCTTTAGATATTCTTTATCAGAGAAACCAAAATAAAACGTTACAGACAAATGGTCCATAACTTTTCCCACATATACAAATAACTTGGATATTCTCATTATTCCACTTTTTTCTACCACCTGAACTCCAAATATGGAGTCTCTGGGCGCTGAAACTTCAGTCATATTTTCTTTTTTGTTGCAGTAGATTCGACCTTATTTCAAGATGTGTGCAAGACCAGTGGATTAGACTGGCTTATTTAGAGACTTTAATGGATATTCTTTTTATGATTCTTAAATATGATTTGCCTCTTGAAACAGACTTGCTTCACTCACAAACCCGAGGAGTCAGTATATACAACTTGTGCTAGAAAGTCTATACATCTTCACCAGTTTAAAAACATTGGCTGCTCTTCATGTTGTCATTCATCACTGCTTTGTAAATCATATAATTATTATTATAATATTATTGTCTATGATAGTCTCACTGGTCAGAGGTCAGCCTGATCACACGCCCGCTTTTCTCCAAATTCAACAATCATAACAACAAAGTAAGTAAAATACATAAAGTGCACCCTTAGTTTAGAACTTAACAGGCATTTTTAGTGCAGAAGTGGCGGAATAAAAATGCATTGTGGGTAAAAAGAAACAACACAAACGTATGCAGGAGGAAGGGGAAGGTCGGTAACGGTGGTCGTGTATGCATTTGCTTGCTTTTAATCGCTGAGCACTATCCATGTTAGCCCATCACTAGCATATGTACTGTACTCTCTCTGAGGAACAGACATTACAGGGGGGGGGGGGGGGACAGGGAGGAACTCTGATACTCATGTGCCACATCATATATTCACCTCTGCATCATTCATTTACGCCTAAAGGCAGGTTTTATTAATCCTGCATCATGTCAGCAAGTATTCAAAGCTACTTATTGACAGGGAGCTAGTCCAATATGTCAGAGAACGTTAGTGATTAAAGCCTTGATGCTAATGAGGTCCGTGATAGGGTAATTATCCTGTAAATAAAAGCTGCATCATTTCTGTATCCAAACTTTAGAAAGGAAGTAACGTGTCCAAAAAACGGTTGAATCAACAAAATAAAATGCTTGAAAACATAGTGAAATGTGCAATAGTTGGATTTTTAATCAGACACAAAGTATTTGAATACCAGCTAAAAGCCTGACTTTCCCATCTTAAAGTTATTTTATGCACTTTGTGAAACTCTTGATACGTTTTTAATGACTTTGTGCAACTGGGAGTCAAAACCATTGATTGTCAGTAAATGTTAATATTATTATAATATGATTATTAATTCAAACATTCTCTTGTTCTAGCTTACAATAGGAAGATTTGTTGCACTGCTAACTGAATATTTGGGGATCTTGGACTGTTGGTCATACCAAACGCAACTTTTGAAGACTTTACGTTGGATCACATTTGGGCATGTTACTATTTTAGAACATTTTACGTTTTAAAAGAATCTGCTAATTAAATAAAACAAAAAAAAATGTTAACTGCCGCCGGCAGATCAATGAGGACTTATTTAATTTTCTTGCATTAAGCCACAACAGACTCTGTTTTATTATGACACGTGGAGGTGATTATATCATTCAAAGTTGTCCCATGTCCCTCGCCCCTCACCCTGGTCTCTGTTCCTCCCCCATATGACTAGCAGTGGGACACAAAGGCAGGGTTAACAGAATACAATTCAAACGCAAACTATGCTTTTCTTTCTATGTACAATATATAACTTAATTATAAATATTGTCATTTTTCTCTAAGTACTGAGTTGTTGAGCCATTTGTATTTTCTGAGCAATGTACAGTATTGAACATAGAATATTGTATTACATAGAATAGAGCCTACTAGCAACCTCGGTTAAGAGCACACTTTGAAGGAACAGAAGATGGATACAGAGTCCACGAGAAGAGTCCGATGATGTGTACTTTCACTCTTGCAGTCCCCCCGATGTGTTCACCTGGTGGGAACTTTGTGCCACGTGACGTCTGGAAGTGCACTAGTCTTTGATTCACAATCTCCGTGTGTGATGATGAAAGAATCGCTTCTCGCTGTTAGTTATTCTGGTTTAAGATAATGTCTAATCCCCTACGTGTTTTTCTCTCACTGTCTCTGATTAGTTCTTTAGGTTTGTCCATATCACATACACAATTGTTCAGCATCATATCCTGTCTAGCTAAATATTTTCTCCTCTCACTCCCACTAACACACCCCAGTCCACTCAACCAATCACAGGCGGGCCATCACACATTCGACTCCACAAATGGTCTCTTTGGTTTGATGGGGGAGGTGGGGCCTTGGGTGCGGGAGTCCCGCGAGAGCTGGCGGTACATGTTGTCCTGGTAGGCCTGTGCCACGGGCAGAGTCCTCGCCACCTTCACGTCGGGGTAGGTGGGCACCTGGCTGACCCGCTCCAGGATGTCCCCGCCGCCGCGGGAGCCGTTGGCCATTTTTCCCAGTGAGGGCGGCTGCGTCTGGCTGTAGTAGTCCTCCTCCAACAGGTGTCCGTTCTGAGCGTTGTTGGTCTTGTTGTAGTAGGCAATGTTGCCCAGCGAGGCGGGGGGGCTGTAGGTGGAGCCTTGCTGGACCATCTGGCCGGGCGAAGTTGGGCTGATGGGGGAGTCCATGGACGTCATGTTCCTGGAGCGCGAGGGCTGATGCAGGTACTGCTGAGTCCGCGCCGTCTTGTCTATGATGCCCATGAAGGGCGTGTTCCGAGAGCGTGTGGCCTCACCCGGGTACTGGGAGGGGGAAATGGGAGACATGTCATCACAGGAGCGCTCGTACGAGGACTGCAGGGGAATTTCCATCTGCTGAATGGAGGAGGATGGCCTGAAACCCGGCGCTAAGTTGGAGGTGGATCCAGTGGAGATGTTGTTGCTCGAGGGGGAGAACCGGAGGCCCACGCTCTGAGAGTGGATCAGGGGCCTCGGGGTGGGCACATGCGGCTTCAACTCAGTAGTATTGGCACTGACGGGGCGTCTCACCATGTGCGGGATCTCGGGGGAGCCCAGCTGGCAGGGGGGCATGGCGTTGGCTCGCTCCAGCACGTGTTCAGAGACGGGGTAGTAGGCAGCTGACTGGCTGCGGCTTATCTGAGGTGTTTGGCTGTAACGGATGCCCCCCGGGCCCCCGCTGCTGGCGCGGTAGGCAGAGGAGGGGCGCTGGGGTAGCTCGTCCTTCAACAAGCCGGACTCCATAACCCCTCCTCGGCCACCGTGCTGACAGAGGGCCCCAGAGCTGAGGCTGGCCTGAACCTGGGGCATGGACCGTCCATCCAGCGAGGGCTGGTACACCAACCGGCTCTCTACGTCCACTGACCCCCCCTGGTAGCGACCGCCCATGGAGTGGCCCATCTGGCCGCTGTACAGGCTGTTGCCCATCACATTGCTGGGCTGGTTTGTGCGCACTATTTGGGCTATAGAAGGCTGGAGGCGGAGGCCCTGGGCTTGGTGGTGCTGGGACGACAGGGAGGGCTGAGAGCTCAGCTGGAACGAGCGCTGGCTGCTCATCTTGGAGAGCGGGGACTTGGGTCGGCCAGGGAGCTGCTCCGTCTGGTAGCGCACAGGAGACCCAGACTGTGACCTGTACATACAAACGCTCTCTACAGGCGGACTGGCTCTGTACTGAGCGGCCCGGCGTAGAGGGGAAGGCGGTGGGCTCTGGTGATCCATCCCCTGACCCCCAGGACCCATAGAAGGCGGGCTGTAGCCGTACTGGTGCACTGGGGAGGTGTGAGGCGGGCTGTGCCGGTAGTGGTTCTGATGCGTCGGGGAGAGGGAGGGTGATGTGGGGTTGTAGGAGCCTCGGGTTGGAGAGGACATGGAGGAGGAGGTCGGGTGGTACTCGTACGGCTGGCCCATGGGCGACCCTCCAGTCAGGTACATCTGATCTGGATGTGTGGGAGAGATCGGTGGGCTGTGGATGATGGGGAGGCTGGAGGGATTGCTGTGAGACTCGGGTGGGGGCAGACCCAAGGACATCGCCTCCAGCTCCTGCTCCAGGTAGTCCTCATCCTCAAACAGGTCCTGGACGGGCTCCATGTCCTCCAGTCGCGGCTCCGGGGGAGGAGGAAGAGGCATAGACAGGGAAAGGGACAGGGACTCTTCATCTTCGGGGGGAGGTGTGGGAGGAGGTGAGGGAGGAGGCTCCAGCTCCAGGGCCTGCTGCTGGTGCTCCTCCTGGTTGAGCATGTGGTACTCCTCCTCCACCCTCTGGAGCAGCCGCTGGATCTCTCGGTTGTTGGGGCACTGCCTCATCGCTTCATTCAGGTCCTCTAAGGCTTCAGGAAATTGTCTGGGAGGAGGAGGAGGAGGAGGAGGAGGAGGGTTAGTCTGGTTTCGGGAGTAACACTTCAATGGTAACCAAGTTTAACAAAGTTTAGTTATTTTACTGTTAAAATAAAATAAGAAATGAACAATAATAATATCTATTAATTATAAGCTAGATTTATATTGTTTACAATAAACAAGTTTATTTAATTGATATTGAATCAGAGCCGATAATAAAATAATTACATAACAAGTCAATTATTTATCAACCGTCTATTGTTGCACACATAATAACATCTTATAAACCATACGAAGTACTTGTTAAAGATAACCAAATAATAAACAGCTATAACATTCATACATGGAGGGACCACAAGCCAATATCTAACCTTAGAAAAAACCATCCCTTTAAAAAATGTTTATAGATGTTTTGTAAATGATTTCTTAAAGGTTTTTAGATCATTTATTACTCATTAACAAAATGTAATATTGTTTATAAAAGTCATGATGTGTACAACAATAAACTGTTACAAAAAATAAATTAAAGCATTACTTATCATTAGTAACACATTTCCTTTAAAAATACTATGAGCTAATAGTGGCTATTCTTAAGTATAACCACAACATGTTTTATACGTCGGACAGCGCTAACAATGGATTTAGGACTTATATGGAGCATATTGGATAATTGTGCACCAATGTGAGCGGAGCTGCAGAGACAAAATATAAATCACAAAATATTCCACATATTGAACTTATCATGATGTGAGGAGGGATGGAAGGAGTGTACCTGCTGCTACGCTTGGCGCGAGCTCTGGCATAGTACGCCTCATAGGATTTTGGTTTCAGTTCGAGTGCCTTTGTAGCAAATTCCTCAGCCATCCCAAAGTCCTGGAACACACATGAACACAAAGGAAAATATAAACTGTTGGTTAGCTTAGTTAATACGGTAAATCTCTCAAAAGTAAAGCCAATCCTCTGGAGACTTACGTTCATTTTCCTCCGACATCGGGACAGGTTGAGGAAGAGCGATACTTTGAGTTCCCTGAACGTCTTGAGGTCCTCGCTGAAGCCTTCGCGTGGAAACTTTTTGAGGGCATACTGATAACGCTGCGCTGCCTCCTTCACCTTCCCCTTCTGTTGGACAAACAGAAACAGGTCAGATTATCCTCCCTCACAGTGATATAAAAAGCTCATCTGAACGTCTTCATACTATAAAGCAGAGCTAAGCTAAAGACTCATTTATCATAAAAATCAGACAATATTTTTTTTCAGTTTGAGAAGGGAATATAGATTTTTCTCAAAAACAAAGTCAAAGTACAAAAGTATGGACTTAAAAATATACTTAGAATAAACATTTTTAAAGTGGCAGTGATAGGGACACTCTAAATATTACTAAACTAACAAATAATATTCAAATAATTAAAAACTTTTTTATCAAATGACATTGATCCAAGCCATTATTACTCACAACAGTAAAAATAGGATAAATACACTGACCTAAAAATGTGATTATATATAAAAAATGTATGTTATTTTACATTTCACAGAAATCTTATCACATATTTATTTGATTCAACCAATGAAATGTGAGCTCCGGGATCTCTGACCTTGTAGTAGCTGTCCCCCTCCTCGATGAGCTTGCTGAGTAAAATGATCATGATGTCGGGTTTGGAGGTGGCCATGGCCCACGTGGCTGGACCTGGGTAACACAGGGAGGAGCAGATGAAGACAGAAACACAGTGAGAGAGACACAGAGCAATGAGCAGGAGAGGAGGGGAGACAGGAAGCAGCGACTGGGAGTCACACAACAACACAACAGTAATAACAGGGATGAGGACGACAGCCAAAATGGGGAATGGAGGAGAAAAGACAGGCAATCCACTGCAGAGAAGAGATTATAAAGACCTGCGCTGACACCTCCAGAACACTGTGACCTTGCTGTGGGACACCTGGGCCAAGTACTATTCGCCGATAATTATGAGTGTTTATAAATTCTGCTGAGAGTTGATTAAGTTAAGTGCAGAATGAGCACATTTTGAATTGTTTTGGATGGTGGGTTAGCTGTAGCAATTATTTGCAAATATTCTTTGGCCCAAGTAAAGTAGACGTAGAGTAAAAACTAAAAACACTTTCATGTCTTTTTTAAAAAGATATATTTTCTGTTCAGTCAGACTGATTCAGGGATGAGTTCAGGAACAGCAGGAACACTTTTAATGTGTATTTAAAAAAGACACTTAATCCAGCAGACTGTTTTGGGACTGGAAAATCAATAACATTTTGTACGATGCAACGTGTCTGAAATGCACTAAAAACAAACCTATAGTGCGTTATTATATGTCATAGCACTGCATAGATATCATAATGACTTAAAGCAAACAATAAATATGTGTAACAAGCATGAAATATAATACACATATATATGTGTTTATGTAAGGAATTTCATCTCCTCAATTAAAGCACCCACTGCTCAATTACATAAGTTATTATCACATTATAAATGTGATTATTATGTATGTAGGAGACTATAAAGTATAAGAATAATGTACAGCTCTAAAAACAATTACGAGACACTTTTTTTCTTGAAGCTAAATCTCCACATTTATGGCAGCCATTCCATTCCAGTGTCCAACACAGACAAATGTTGTCCGTAGTTTATAGAATAACATAAATAAATGTTCATTTTACTCAAACACATACCTACTGTATAAATAGTAAAACCAGAAAACTGGTAATGCTGCAGTGGTCTCTCAATTTCATATTTGATGATGCTTGATCTTATAAGTCATCAGAAATTCTTTATAATGTGTTATAATAATTGTTCTAAAGCAGGTGATATATAGAATATACAGCGCTACAGTATAGGCATTATAAGTGTTTTTGAAGTGCATTTTAGATTGAGTCATGATAAGCGTTACAGAGGACGATCCCTTGACTGAAACTGATGTACCTTTTGTGTATCTGCTAAACAGCAATCCTTGACACATGTACAGTACACAGCACAGAGATGAAAAGGAAGGGGGATCTTGCACATGGAGACACGGGGCAGGTACGATAAACAGAAAGAGCAAGCAGGAGGGAAATAACGGATCGCTGCACACTGTCCTCTGAGCTGGTGGTAGAGAAGAAACAGAAGAAATATAGCAAGGAGAAAGAGTAAAAGAAGAAAAAAGAGAATAAGGAAAGAGAGAAGCGATAAAAAGAGAAGAACAAAGAAGAGAGTAAATAAAAGGTAGGAATGCTGCTGACTGGCCTAGCTGACTCTGAGGAAACTCCTGGAAGATGAACGATGCACAGCACAGTGGTTTATCACCTCAGGCTGTGGTGGCGGTGGTGCAGAGGCTTAACAGATACATGCATTTCAGCTAAATCATGACCATGTAAGAGTTACTGGGGGAGGGGGGGGCTTTCCGTCATGCATCTGTGGGATGGAAGGTCGGCACCTCGACACGACGTCACAGGCTGAAGGCTGGGCATGCTGTCAATAACCACTCGGATGTTATAGCATCTACCTCTAGGCAATCCAGACTGCAACACTCTCAGTGCTAATACCTTTGCATGTTATTATTTGTCAGTTTGAGAAGGTTTTGGTAGCTAAGCTGGCCTGCCGACACTTAGCGACACAGACAACACAGAGAGAGGAGATAGAGCTGTCAAAATGCCTGGTGGGGTGAGAAGTCGACAGCCTTGGCTTTACCTCGGGGCCGACTGGGCAGCGTCTGACATCCTGGGGCCGGAGAGAGAGAGGCGGGGGATAGGGGGGATAGAAGTAGGAGGTCATGAGCAAAGGAAGGAGTGTAGGTGGGCGAGGGGGCAGAATTGCCAGAGAGAGAAAACAGATAGAAACAGCGAGGAGGTGTAAGAGGAAGAGAGATGATGGCGGTGGTGGAGGAGGAGGAGAAGTGAGAAAAGGAACACAAAAAAAGCAGCAGTGAGAAGCGGAAAGATAAGTGCCTGGGCAAAAAAAGGGAGAAAGAAAAATACAAAAAAGAAACATCGCAAGCGCTAATAACAACCTGTCTCTTAGCAACCGCGGAGGAAAAAAGAGAGAGGATGTGATTCAGATAGGAGCAGGGAGCCGTAGAGACAGAGAGAGAAACAACACAGCGGCAACAGTAGTACAATAAAAACACATCAGGGCCAGAAATAGCTAAGGAGAAGCAGCACGATGCGGCAGTGGGGGGGCGGATGACATACAGTAGGCAGGAAGTGGTTAAAGCTACATGGAGACACACACCTGAATCCATGGCAGTAAGAAGCTACAGTGCTCTATAATGACCGGCAGGAAGTGTCTATTTAAAAACAGAGCGCTCTTTGGATACTCCCTTCATGCAGCTCATGCTTGAACTCCAATGCATGACCTTTTCAAAAATACAATCTCAAATTGTATCTTATTTCATGGCAGGCAAATAACCTTTTATCGTGGCGCTACGGGGTAATGATGCTACGTTCAGGTCCTTAGTGAGCGAAACGTTGGCTCTTTACTCCGTCTACCTGCTCTTACCTATCTTGGCTCCTTTCTTGAGCAGGGCGACCACCACCGACGTGTTTCTGCAGCCCACCGCCCGGTCCAGGGGACGCATCCCGCTGTAGTCTACATGCTCTATCATGGCCCCGTGGTCGACCAAGAACTGGACCTGAGAACACAGGAATGTGGTGGGAATAGCAGGGGAACTTCTGTTTTATAACAAGTATGGGACGAGGAATATACATGTTTTTTCTAAAAACACAAGAACTAATTTGATGTCAGCATTTGGTATGTTACAGTGCATTACCTAAGAACATTTGCAGGCATGTAAAGAGTTAAAAGACAATGAAATCTACTCCTTCAATTAAAATCCAAAGTCTACCATTGTACACATATATATTGAATTATATTGAATGTTTTCCAATTCCAAAATCACCCCTACACACTCCCACTCCTTGACACACACTCACAGCTGAATGAGGTTAAATACAGAGGCAAGCTTTGGGACTAAACCCCCCTCTCTACGACAAACTGTCGAAAATGTCAGTAACAACGTTTTTTAAATCAGCATATTTCAGACAAAAAATGAAATAATAAAACTCGAAATATTCTTTAGTGGCGTTTCAGGTCGGTTTGAATTCGGCCTATGATCAATACTCGTTTCCTTTTTTCAGTTACTCTCTTACCACTTCCGAGTCGCCGTAGAAGGCAGCCAGGTCGAGGGGCGTGCGTCCGTTTTTGTCTGCGTGGTCAGTGGCGGCTCCGCTCTCCACCAGGCAGCGCACGGCGGGTAGATGTCCTTTCAGACAGGCCCAGCTCAGAGCCGTCAGACCCTCCTTATCCATCAGAGACAGAGAGGCTCCTGGGAAAGGGAAGCGACAGCAGCAGAGAGACAAAGCCAGGCTCCATCACGCTTTTCAGAACTCAATGCTTTATTCATTCAGATGGATTTAAAAAATCTGCTGCTGATTTAATTTGGCTGTAATTATTGTAAACATAGTTTCTAATAAAGTAATTATGCTTATTTTAAGTGCAGTGGCTTGAATTATTTCCTATTAAGCAGTACGGGGCACACCAAGTTCAGCATGTATTGATATGTGTGTTTACAAGGCTCTGTTTGTACTGCGGTTTTATAATCAGTGTAATTTTAAAAGTGTTTATCTTGAAAAATATAAGGAGAGAGCTCTTTCAGAGGCTCAGGAAAATCATATTTAAAAGATAGAAGAGTGCTGGATTGTTAACTATAAACAGGAAGGAAAAGTAACCTTTTACTTCATTATGTATTTATTTATTCTAGATGTTATTATAAATTTAAATGACTTTGACATGAGTATGACATTATTGTATTTCTTTTAATTTAATAATGGACTGAAATATTATTTAAATATTTATCTTTTCATGTTTTTAATTGTTTTTCTTTTTGTATTCCAATTGAAAGTAACACTAATAATATATAATTAAATGTTTACAACACATAAACCTATACACCAAATTTAAATCTGTTTAAAAGTATATATTTCTTTTCAAAATGTTCTGAACCCAGGTTTTAATCGCATTCTTTAGACCCTTACCTTGCGATAGTAAAAACTCCACAGTGCCCAGGTGCCCCTCTGAGGCGGCCATCATTAGAGGGGTACGACCTTGCTTGTCAGCCAGGTTGACATCTGCTCCGTGTGTAAGGAGGAGGTCCACGATCTGAAAGCACCAAAACGCATCACACAGCTTGACTTGGATGAACACATCTCACAAGTGCCTTCACAATAAAAACCTGGCTCTTTAATAATGATGATAAAAAGTGATTCGCCTATAAAATGCCTTTTTTTTAGTGTATAATGATACACTAAAACTACTTAAATGAAAACGTGTTCAATATTAAATAAATGTGTCATTAATAATAAGGAAATGTTAACCAATATCCAAAATAAAATAATAAAGCCTGTTGGCATTGGATTGTGGTTACTAAAATGATGGTAAATAAAAGTTGCTTTTATAGCTAGGTTTCAGATTGATCCAAATCACCTTACACCAGAAAAGTTAAGACAGCAAATGAGTGACAGAGAATGATAAGGGGGAGAGATCAGGGGTAACTAACCTGCCAGTGTCCTTGTCGGACGGCGCTGAACAGCGGGACGATGCCCCGCCTGTTGGGCTGGGCCACGGCAGCCCCCTGCTCCAGCAACAACCGACACACGTCCAGCTTCCCCCGACCAGAGGCCGCCGTCAGAGCTGTTAGCGGAGGGGAGGAGAACCATGGTGAATGTGGAGGATAAAGCGTTTTACACAGACATGATTTCCTTGTAATGTGTTAATTTGATGAATGATGGGAATCAAATATCCATGGTAATGCAGCTCTTTCTGATCAGTAGAAGCTCCTGCATGAAACATTTGGCTTTAAATCAGCTTCATGCTCTAATTTGTTCACCTCCTGCTCAGTTAGAGCTGCTTTGGGATCTTCAGATTTGTGCGGTTAATGCTCAATAGTTTCATACATGTTAGAATAAAAACATATCAATTATAGATGATAAAAGTCTCTACTGTATGGGAAAAGAGTGCATTTCAGGGATTCATGTTAAAGTATTACTTTAGAGAAGAAAAGAGGACATGATGAGAGGAGAAGAGAAGCCCCTGGAGATTTAGTTAGAGCAAAGGCTTTTGAAAATACATCTTCTCAAATGTAATGATTGTAATTGGAATAATTTAAGCAGAGCGAACAAATCTCTTTTAAGCAGAGTGGTAGCAGCCCCAGAGGCTTGACCCTGGTTTCAACTATAGGCAAACCCAAACTGGATTTTTCAGGCTGACACAGATATTTGAAAATGATATATTGGCCAATTGTAAGTTCTTTTAATAATACATACATTAGAAATACAACCAAGAGGGACATTTAAATGTAAAAAAACCCACAAAACTTAAAGGTACTGTCTTGTGGGAAACAATGACGTGTGACACTGGTTGCGGAAAAGTAGTCTTTTCTTCATAGAAGTGGTTCAAATTGACTTAAGTGACTCAAAAGTATCACAGTGGCAGCCATAATAAGAGCTGTAAATGCTAAGGAAAGGAGTTTCCATGCTTGTTTTCTTTCTAATGGACCCCCGTAAACCATAGGATAAAGATTGTGTCGTTCCACAATTCCTTGCAATATTTAAAGCGATGCACCATTTGTCAATAATATCTATAGTTGCTGCTTCATTACACACTGTGGATCAAATTGTATTATTTTAGACAGGGATTTGGACTTTAATTTCACAGCATTAAGTTTGTCATTGTACTCATTTCCTAAGTGCGTTAAATAAAGTTTGAAAAACAACATCATGCAGTGCAATTCAGTCTGATTCTAAATGCAACACAGTTGTATTTTTCTAAGTCAGTATGAATTGTCCTTCAGCCCTTTCCTTGACCTTGTGTTGTTTTCCATCAAGGTCAAAGAAAAGTAGTAAGAAAAAGGACATGTTTTTTATACTGTTTGACAGCAGCTAGTCATAAATTTGGCATCAGTTCCACATTAGCCCATATATACGCAGATATTGATGTCTTCCATGATATTTTCTACACCCATATAAGGGCCTAGCTCTCGTTTCAACCCTTTTCTTCTTTGCTGGAAGCTGGCTTTGACACAGTTCAGTGAGTACATACATGCTTTCCCTCTGGCCATTTAAGAATAACGTATTTTCAGTTGACCTATCCAACAACACTGGGATTAAACATCATTTTCCAGAACAACTGTTATCCTTCTGATCTCTTATAGACAATGAAACCACGGCTGAGTGAGTACAAGCTGACAGCCTTCCTAACAGAGAGCTGGGGAACATGTTGTAGATGGGGTTTCATAGCTTTAGGTAAAATGATACATCACATTTCTCAACACCCAGCCACAGGGCAATCAGACTAGTCATTTCTAAGCACCCTGGAGCACCCCCCCCCCCCCCCCCCTCCGCTCCTCGATGTGAGCCCAGCCCTGTCTGCGCTCCAATGACACCACTGCACTGTCATCAGCATCTGACGCAGCACACACACAGGAGCGTTCTCTCATAACCGCACTGCAGCGCTCTGCCTCGCAGAAAACCCCCCTCACCAAACACTCCATGGATCCTTAAAAAAACATGCGGTTTGTACAAACTACATTCGATTTTCCCTTATTTTTTCCCACAGCTGCGTGAACCATTCAGTATTCTCTCTGGGCTTTATTGATGTGATGTCATGTCTCAAGTAGGGATTCCTCACCTGTCTCCCCCCACAGGGTGTCAAAGTTATTGATTTGAGCCCGCTCCACCTCCTCTTCGTCTTTCTCTGGCAGGTCCAGCAGGTAGGACACAATCTGAGGGTTGGAGGAGATTTCAGATGTACACTTAATAGACTTAGATAAACATGTTAGACACAACATAAATCATACAGAAAATTAAACCACTTTCATTTCATAAATCTACTTTCCTTTGAATATAGAATCATCTAATCATTTACAAATCTGAATTTAAGGGGTCTTTTGTCACAGTACACGCACAAAATACTATATAAACCTGAAAACAGCATACTACATCATCTTGGGGAAAAAAGGAATGTTTTCCCATATTTCTCGCTAATTGTTATCTTCATGAGTCCTTGTCCAAAGAGCAGCTCCAACAGCCTATATTAAGTCCAGTAAGCTTCTGCCTGACCTTCTTTTGTCCTTGCTTTAGCTTTTACAGAGCCTAGCGAAGTACGATTTAACACATAAGGATGATTCGTACATGATTCCCCTCTCATTTCATTTGTCCTCTTACATCTCTGTAACTTTATCTCCCTTCCACAATAATCTTGCTTTTTTTTCTTCACATATTCAAATTCCCTGGTGAGCAAAGAAGCAAAGAGCTATGTTTAATTTTTAAAGTGTTTCTCTCTCAACCTGCTTGAAAACCACTTCACTATGCGATTCGTCTCTAGTCCTGACACTCTGAACATTTAGTCACAAGTGTGTTTTAAAAATAAATTGTAGTAAAACATGTATTACAAGGGAACGCAATCCCACACATCCCTGCAATGTTTGAATCCATGTTTATACAGAGTAAAAGCTGCAGGAGGAAATGATGAGAGGAGTCTGTGGAGCAGTAGTGGTTTGTTTGCTTTCAGCTCACGCACTCATCATCATCAACATTTTAGTGCCGTCTGGTTCTTCATACATCCATTTTTATTCCTGTAAACAGGACTCTGGTGGCTGTTCTGATATGAAAAACTGCAACATGCTGCATTGTTGGCTCAAATGAGAAATTAAACGTTCTGCCAGAATTTATAGCATTACTGAATTTATTCCAATGAACACCTGGGAGTAATGTGGCGCATAAAGCAACAGAATGTCTTAAAACTAAGTACATCTGGCATTTAAATGTATAATTTTTCCTCTGTAGCATCAAAACCAAGTAAGATCTAGAAATGTAAGACAGTAGAACTATATTGTCGATATTTGTGTCGGAGTCAAAGACACTAAAGGAAACGTAAATCAAAATCATTTCACTTCCCCCCTGCTGTACCTCTGTGTATCCCATGCTGGCCGCTGCAATGAGGGCCTGCTGGACTGCGTGGCTCTTGGTGAAGGTCGCCTGTTGTTGTGTTTGTGGCGACTGCTGCGGCCCCATGCTCCAGTCACACTGGATGAGGTACTTCACCACCTCCATGTGGCCCCTCAGGGCTGCATGAACCAGAGCGCACTGGCCATTCTTATCCAGATGGTCCACCTGTTAACAAACACAGTTAATTAGGAAAACAGATCGCATGGAAGATTGCAAAATGAGCTATGATTTATAGCCCTTTCACACATGCACTGCAACCCTGGAATCATTTCTCCACACACCTTCGCTCTCTTGCGGCAAAGCGCTGTCACGATGGCCATGTGTCCCCCAGCGGCGGCGTAGCCCAGCGGCATGAGACCGCTTTCAGAAGGAGCGTCGACCGTGGCGCCGTACTCCAGCAGCAGACCCACCATGTCCATGTAACCCAGGTGGGAGTGGACACACAGCACGGGGGCGTTGTTCAGCACCTCCGTACGGTAGTTCACATTGGCCCCGCCCATCATCAGCAGCCGGCTCACCTGGATGGCAAAAAAGGAACAGATAACGGTAAATAAAAAGTCAACACAACAAAGCAAGGATTCAAATATTGAAACTGTTACGATTAGTCAGCTAACAGAAAAGAAAACTCCAACAACTTTGATAATCAATTCATTGTTTGGGTAATTTCACTATAATGGCAGTACATCAGGTTTTTGAATTCCCCAAATTACATTTCTTCTCTATTGACAACAAATTTAATGGAATACCTTAGGTTTGGACTCTCAGCTTTTCTTTCTATCTGTTCTTTTAAATCACTTTCAAACATTTCTATTGATGTGATTATATTTACATTTAATTCATTTTTGTCTATTTTACTCTCTGTTTTATCATGTGCTCAGTTACTGTTATTTTCTTTCATTTCACTCTCTTTGTGTATTAAATGTGTTGTACTTTTTTCATGTGAAAGGACTTTGTAACTTAGTTTGAAAGGTGCTATTTATATAAAGTGTATTTTATTATTTTGTTATTGCAGCCCGAGTACAAAAACAGGACGTTCTTGGTGAAGCATCTTTTAAAACAGTACTCCTGATTTTTTTACCCAGAACATGTTTAAATGAATTGAATTCTTTATGTATGTACTTTTTCTGTCATGTCAGCAGCTGTACCTTGATGTTGGGAGTGTAGAGGTTTCTCAGAGAAGAGAGAGCAGAAGAGAGGCCCTCCGTGCTGTAGGAGACCCACAGGCCCTGCAAGATGGATGAGGAAACTCCGACTTTTTTGCTGAGACCCTTGAAGAGAGAAAGTGTAAATATTCATTAATTTTGCAGCCAGACCACAGCTGTGCGGGGGCCTGTGTGTGTGTGTGTGTGTGTGTGTGTGTGTGTGTGTGTGTGTGTGTGTGTGTGTGTGTGTGTGTGTGTGTGTGTGTGTGTGTGTGTGTGTGTGTGTGTGTGTGTGTGTGTGTGCAGACAAATAATGGTGTACCTTGAAGATATGTGCTTTGAGGATGTGATGGCCCAGCTCAATAGTCTGCTGTCGGTTCAGCTTGTTCTCCTGCCGAGAGAACCAGAAGGCCAGTAGGGTGTGACCGCTCCTGCAGAGAGGACGACACAGAACCCTTCAGTGCTGCCTCATCAGGTCATTACATTGTGCTATCACCTGCACAGCTGGTGCAGTCGGACTTCATTATGAAACAGGAATGCAATGTTCCTGCACTTCCTTGCTGGGACAAACAGTGGACCTGTGACTAACTCAGAGATTTGTGTTCATGCTCGATTTACTGACGACACAGCAATGGCCTTAGAAGTACATTTTAGCATGTTACACAAGATACACCAGCAAGTGGTAAAAGACTGATGAATAGTTACAGGGTGGGGGTGGCCTGTAGCTTACATCCTTTTAATACCACATCGATAGAGGTTAGTTGATTAACAGAAAGATAATTGACCATTTCATTGATTTAGTGTTAAAGTAATGGTTCATGTAATAAATGAAAAAAATGCTGTATTCATGTTCTGAAATATACATTGCTCTGGGTATTGGACTTAGGATCGACATTTTGACATTTTTTTAAACCAATCATTGATATAGAAAATGATCGTGACATTATCAGTTGTAGCCTTTAGAGCAATAGATTATTAAACCAATGGTAAAACATATTTCTTTCCCATAATTCCCTCATTTAATCCAAACAATTCTCCATCTTGGAAACAGCAGAGATTTTGTCATTCCATTACATAGTGCACTTTTTGCAGCAGTATATAAACATGCTATCTACAACCAATGATTAAATCACTGATATTGAATCACCTCCGATTAGAAAACCTGCAACATGTGGGGATTGCAAATCTTCACCCTGTATGTTTCCTGACATGAAATAATATTGTTCTTTTGGTCCCTCCATTTGTTACATCCCTATCCTGTTCAGGTCGTAACATTTAAGACCTCTTTCTAAACATTCAGTATATTTTCAGCCCCTCCCTGCTGCCGCTCCTCACCTCGGATCGCAGAGGAACTTCGTCTTCTCTCCTTCTTCTCTCCAGATGAGCCACTCCCTGAAAGACGGGTGAACAAACATCCTGGTGCCGTCCCTCCTCTTCACCAGGAACACTGACAGGTTGTCTACGCGCTGCATGAAGTCTTCCCAGTCCAGCGTGCCCTGCAGACACACACACATCATCTCCATATTAGAGTGCTCAGGCACTGATGCTTCTCAGGGTGGAACAACTCAAACATTATGGACTGCTTTTGGAAGTTGGAAGCTACTTATACCTTATATTTAGACGTTTATGAACACAGAATGAATCCAAAAACAATAATAAGATATATCAATGTTACCAGTTTAAAAAATCATCTTTGTTTTTCCTCATTTCAGTTTCACAGCAAAACATAAAAAAAGTTTAAAATGCTTTTCCTTTAAAATGTTAAAGCCCCTGAAAAAATGCTATGTAAAGGTATATGTAAATATCTGATATTTAATGTCTCTATAAAATGAAATACTAATCCTCAAATAAGCAGCAATCAACAAGTTGTAATAATACATAAGGATATATAATATAAGATATTTCATACTTCAAAGCTAAGCTAATTAGCTTCATCAGAACGTGTGGTTTGTTCAGAACAATGACAATTCAAATTTTGAGTACAATATTGCTGAATTTAGATTTTTAAGTCACCCTTTTTTCAGCTAAACCCCGCCCACTTCAGAGAAAAATAAAGAGATGTAATGCAAAAGATCCAAAATGCATTTACCTGCTAGATTTGGCAGGAAATAGTGAGTTGATGTCACTCATCATTTTAAATTACTCCTAAATTCCTTTTAGCTCAGTAAACCCGAGGATAATCATGAGCAGACTATAATACTGGAACACAGATGCTGTTTAATAATAAATCACTGTTGTTGAAGACCTTTAGACATAAAAAAGTGCTCCACGTCTGAAGTCTTGTATATTTTAGGATGGTTACCTGCAGCGAGCCAGCGTTGATGGCCTGATATATCTGCTCGTCGGTGAGCGGGTGAAGCGAGGCCACGGCCACATTGAGCAGAGGAAGGGCCCTCTCAAACGATGACTGCGTGGGGAAGCGCATGTTGCACTGCAGCAGGTAAACCTCCGCCAGGTTGACTGGAACCACCTGAGGAGGAAGAGGAGAGGAAGGAAGGGGATATGAAGCGGAATGATCATTTTCCTGTGGAGAAGCTCTTGTGGAAATAAATAATGCATCATGTTTGTTCAGCGCGTCTTCGACTATTCTACATTGTCCTCCTCAGAGGGGGAGAGTGTAATATTATACTTTGTCATTTTTTATGGAGTGTGGGAGCACTTCTGAATACATGAAACTTAATGAACCAGGGGCTGTGAGATAGAATATTTCATTATGAAATGCTCACTAAAACAATTCAGCTGCTTATCAAAAAGGTGCTGGGTTCCAACGGTCAAAAGGATTCTAGAAAATCCGCACAAAGCATGTCAGTGTTCACATTAATAAAAAATGCCTTTACAGCGTCGACGTTGCAATTTATGAGCACCGAGATTTTTAAACTAACCAAAACAACCCCCGTCATTTCTCCATTTTGCATTTGATTCAGTGTGTTATTCTGGATTTCACTTTTAGTCCTGTTGTTTGTGAGCTTATATTCTCCTTATTTTTTTCTTGTTTACATATTGTTACCAGTAAAAGTATGCCAAATTATGCAGGAGCAGTTCCTGTTCACAGTGTAACCATTTATTTAGAGACAAATATAATTGTATGACTTGGATACTGGAGAAAACATAAAAACTCTCAGGCAAGTTTTGGAGTTTAAAGACGCACCTTTTACCGTAATTTTTACACAGATTTAAGGAGATGTATTCTTAATGGACAACGTTGCAAATACCAATATGTGTATCATGTCTGTGTGTTCAGATTTCAATGAGTTATGACTCTTGAAATAGTATGATTTCTAAGTCTCCCAACATCAATTAGTCAAGATATTTAGGGTCTATGGTGGAAAAACCCTAAAAACCAACTCCTCACCTTATAGCTGGAGCTTTTGAGAACAAGGTAGCCCTTCTCGATGAGGTCAAAGGTGAGCTTGAGGTACAGATAGGAGCCCTGGCTCAGAGCCTTGAGGTGGGCGCTGAGCTTGCCGAAGGTGGTGTTGTCCATCTTGCCGTTGAGCGAGATGTTGTTCTGGATCTCGGGGCTGCTGTGGATGCGGTGCAGGATGTAGCCCTGCAGGTCCTGGTCTATGGCGTCGTTCTCCTCCAGGCCGTCCAGAGAGATGCGGTGGAATGGCAGCGCGTTGGTGATCTCCTGGACAGGCAGAAGCATTTTAGTCAACTTAGTGATGATGGTGCGGAGATATCTAGATACATTGGCTGCATATTTAAAGGAGCCCTATTATGCATTTTGGGGTTTTCTCTTTCCTGTAGTGTGTTATATAGGTTTTAGTTAAAAGGTTACAATCCCAAAGTTCATACCAGTCCTACACACTCCCCCGCTGCCTGAAACGCATAGATTGGACACCTTTGTTTACTACCCGGACGTAATGACATCATTATGCAACACTTGCACTTCTATTGGCTAGCAGGAAAACAGAGCTGGCCAGCTACCAGACTGGGCTCTGGTTTCAGACAGAGGGTGAAAAGGTGCTGCAGCACAGGCAGTATAAAAAATGTATATCACTTTTAACAATAAAGAAGAATGACAGTAGAAGTACAAAATACAAACATAAAACCTGTAAATATCAAAATACAAATATAAACATGTAAATGAGCGTAGTAGGGCCCCTTTAATCAATTGATGTAAAATAATTAGTTCGCAGAGATTATAAAATGCTATGAAAGACGACTCTACATCGGTAGAGATTTAAAAATATTCTTTTCCATATCCTCTGCATAACAGAGCAAAACAAAAGGGTCAGAGATAACGATGGTGGAGTTGTCAGTATGTTTCCTCTAGTTGATGCAAACAAAACCTGACATGAAACCTTTTAAAAGGAGCCGAAACTGCAGATACAAACAGTGAGATTTATATTCCATTTGCCCACAGAGAGAACCGTTTCTGAAAGAATGTGCTGTACCTGTAACGTGGTTCTGACTGTGACCACCAGTTTGAGCCAGGGAGGGAACTTGTTGATGGTTTTGGTGAGAAAGGACACGATGGTGTCTCCGTAGTCCGGCTTGTGAAACTCTGCCTCATTCAGACCGTCTATGAGGATGATGAGGTCCTCTTCAGAGTTGATCTTCCTCTCTGGAAAGAACAGTGAGCATTAAAACAAGATAGCACATTCATAAAGATATAGAGACAAACTATAATGAAACAAAATCAGCCTATTGAAGGATACTAATATTTGAAATGGAAACTAAACATCTTAACACGATTTCCTTGATGTTTCAAGAGCTTTGAAGCTTATTTTGGTTAAATAATTTAGCTTAAGTGCTTTGATCTTGATTATGTTGAGCCCATTGTGCCTCTAATATCAAGCACCAAGGATTCAAGTCAAATAATAAATTGAATGAGGTCTGAAGAGGCATTATTACAATTTGCCCAAAGTAATATGTCTGATTGCGAGTCAAAATATTCCATATATATTAAACATTCAAGTTTATTAAGAAGAATGTGAATACATGCATTGAACCAGAGAAAATAAATGAAAGTTTATTAGCAACTGAACAAGAGGCATTCTTTTGGTTAACCAAATGAATAAGGATTAAATACCGGGCTTACTGAAAAGGACTTCATACAACCAATAAACCCAGATTATTTATATACAATGTGGTCAGCTTATGCCTTTAAGCTCTGAAAGGAAACACTTTTGTTCAGAAATCAGATCATAGAATATGTTTAGGGCATATATCAAACATTTATGCTTGACAGACTTATCAACCAGAGTAATATTCAACAACCAGGAACAAAAGAACCATTGTCTAATCAACTAAGGCAGCCCTGTGTCTCACCTTTGTAAAGTGTATCCAAGGGTTCTAGCACCCCCCTCCTGAAGGAGGCCAGGGGGTCCTGGACGCAGGAGCGCAGGCTCAGGATGCTCTGTAGGTGCGGCTCCCTCAGCATCTGCTCCCTGTAGGCGACGAGGTGCGGCGAGCGGCACAGCAGAGCTGCCACGTTGTGCACGAACTCCGGCACCAAGCAGGTGTAGGCGTTATCGGCCTGGCAGTAGTGGTAGGCCACCACCTGGGGGCGACAGAGAGTTGGGACAGGATTTAAGCCTAGGTGACTAAGAGAAAGTTAAAAGGTGAACACTTACAGTTCACGTCTGGAAATCCAACCTCTGGGCAGATCTGAAGATGAGTGTCAGGGAGCATGGGAGTCAGATGACACACTTTTTTAGAAATAATATTTCTTCCACAGCTCCGTCAGAGCAGAGACAGTTTTCTACTAAAGCTATAGCTCATTTGGGATTGAGTCAACTTCATGCTGGATGATTGCAGTATAATGAAACATAATACTTGTGGTTTCACTGTACGGTTTTAGATATTAATAATTCATCACTTCCGGCTGCCAAGAGAGACTGATTCAGGAGGAGTTCGCTCGTGCGTGCTCATGTGTTACATGACTGTGGCAGGAAGGAGTCAAAGTGTTAAACTGTCATATTTCACACTTATGTACTTGAAACACGTTTATGATTAATGGATGGACGGATGAATAACGAGTATTTGCACGGACATGCAGTGGCATTAGAAAGTAGCTGAGGGCAGGTAAGTTTTCTGTCAACAAAACAAAGGAAGCAGGTTGACTGATAGCTACTGGGGACAAAAGGATCACAAAGAAAATGTCAGAGACGGGGGCAGCGATGAGAGGGCGATGAAAAGTGGAATGTTAACTTTTGGTCACAATAGGAGAAAGGGATTTTAAACAAAAGGGGTGAAAAAGGGAGTGAGCTTAATTATTAATGCACAAGTTAACAAGATCTAATAGCCTGGCTGGGAAATGGCTTTCTGCAGGTATAAATATTTCATAAGGCTCCCTGGCAAAGTTGTTTTTTCTTTTTTAAACACATCTGCATAATGCATCAGGCTGGGACCGGGGATGCAGATGGCTAAGCAGCAGGGGAGGGGGACAGAGGTGCGACAGCAGACAGGAAGAAGGGCGGGAAACGGAGATGGTTCGACACATCATACAGAGGCAGGCAGGTGAAAACAAGTTAAATACTCCATAAATATTGTTTTAAAAGTCAAGATTCTACAGTAATAAGAGCGCTGTGTGAGTCCATTATAGCTTGCAGGGGGCATGAAAGGTGTCAGTGCTTGTATTTTGGAAATCCATTTAAAAAAAGCTTATCATTGGCTTTTCTCCCACCTCTGCTGCCACTAATTGAAAGATTAAGACATTTAAAGGAGTCATTTAGAATTACTGTTTTTTAAATTACACACAGACTGAGGCCTTAGATTTCACGCTGAACCACAATAACAATGGAATGTTATTATTATAATACATATGCCCATTTTAACGATGCAGAGATATTTCCTCTAAATAATCTAATGTACGCAGTTCTACTCTTTGATGAAGAGAAGATGAAAGAAAGAACTGACAATATGCAAATGAACCAAGGACGAAATGCTAGACAATTCATTTTTTCCCTTTTTATAACAGCTCTGAAAAGTAAAGGGGAACACTTAATAGTGATATAGGGCAATAAATTAGGAGCTGGAAATGTCCTTGTAAATCATAACAAGCAGACTTATTTTAGAGCAAATCAATGAGTAATAGATCATTTGCCTTTGTAAAACAAGCCAATGGGTGTAGCAGAAGTATTTAAGTATAAAGACAAACATTGTTTTGGAAGTCTTGGGTGTGTTTCGTCTCTAAATCAGGATGAAATGTACAATTCATGGTCACAGGTGTATTTGGTACCTGTGACGCCAGCCTCCTCATGCCTTCTTCCTGACGTCGCCTCATCTCGGGGGTCCCAGGACAGCTGCCTCCTCCCAGGGTGCCGTGTGTGGGCTGAGGCTGGGTGAGAGGAAGCCCCTCTCCATCTGGACACAACACAGAACAACACTGTCAAGGAAGACTCTAACACGTAGCACAGTCAGATTAAAAAACAAATGCTGGAGTTGGATTATGCAACATTTCAAAAACACTGTAATTTATAAATGGAGTTGTTAAGGAAAGACCTTTCTTCAATTTGCCATCTTCACTGATCATTAAAAACAAGGGGAACTATAGAAGGGAATTGTAAGAATAATCAATATATTGAAACGGAACATTACATGATATAATTCACTGTTTCCCGACGGACCGGACTTTTACTTTTGGTCGTACCGGATGTTATTGTTTGTAGCCTCCGTTAGCATGTAGCTAATAGTATATTGTATACGAGTGGAGGGAGAATGACGCGTGGACTCACATACTAAACACATCACCTCTAACTCTCACTCATTGACGCTGCAATAATACTATAACGTGTTTAATAACCAATACACTTCAGAAGAATTGTATAATACAATATCTCAAGGAGAAGCGTCATGACTACGCCAGCAGATGGCGACGGTGACTTCATAATAGGTGTCAGTGCGCGATCCGTTCCCCCCCCCCGGCTGCACAAGCGCGTAATGACGTACACGGAAACTCAACGTTTTCCTGCCCGATTTGTACCACGCATGTCTACATTTTACGGTACTTGACGGCAGCCAGTTAGTTTACCTAACCGGAAACAGCTGGTAGTTCACAGAAACTGTCTTTATATAGAGTGTATTGCTTGATATTGGCGATCGGAAACAGTTTGTTATTTTCGTGCATGTGCAGCCGGGGGGGAACGGATCGGGCACTGACAGGGCTAAGCAGAAAGTGCCGTGGACCAGCCTCAATCGACGTCAGCCAATAGAAGAGACAGGGATATGCCCATGTGATGACGAGGGGCCAACAGGAGCCGGCCGCCCGCTGCCAACCAATGACACAAGACGAGACCGGAAGAACCGGAGAGTAGAAATGCGTGATGTAAACAGAAGATCGAGGCCTTTCCTCCACGCTGCTGGTAGACAGCTAACTGCTTAAACATGGACTGTGGCTCAGTTGGCGTGGGGGAGGACTGCAGCTGTGTTTCCCTTTTGGACTTACTGTGCCGTTATTTTAATAAATACTGTGCCGTTATTTTAATAAATACTGTTATACTTTACAGAGAAGCTTCTTGGTCTATCTCGGACCAATTGTTGGTCCTCAATAATTTCAGTATCAATAATATATGCTCCAACGCTATGTTTGTCTTGCTTTGCTTTAAAACCCTTCCAGTCTTGGAAATCATATTTTCATGGAAGCTTACGTTTGGGTGAGGCTTGAGGGCTGTCGGAGGCTATCTGTCTCATGCGGGTGCCGTGGCAGCTGAGTGCCACCAGGCGAGAGATGATGGCGGTCTTGCCGAAGCCGATGTTGCCCACTACCGCCACACCGCGGTTGGTGCTGGCGTTGGGGCTGTTGAGGTGCGCGTCGATCTCCTGGAAGAGCCACTCCCGGCCCGTGAATACAGAGTCCATGGTGATGCTGGGCACCTCAAACAGCAGCGGTTTGAGGGCGATGTCTTGAGGCCGATACGGTGCAAAACGCACTGCCGGGTCAGGGAAAACAGAATTACAGTTATAAACCACATTTATGTACTTAATCTCCGCCATTGCTGTATTGCATCTGGAGACTGAATAAGAAAAAGTCCCTATAGCAACATGATAATAATACTCATGGGTGCATACATACTCTATATGATTAACAAAATATATAAACACATAAACAGGCACATATTAGCATAAACAAGTAACAAGTAACAGTATTGGAAATATCTCTCGAATGCAATAAACATTAGTTGGATGCTTATTGTTTGATTACTGAACTCAACACTGATTTTACTTTTTGCATTATTTATTAAAATAATGCGAGATACATGTGTTAATGTATGAATTTAATTATAGGTTAAAATCAAAAAGAAAAACAATAATATTTGTGTAGTAAAACATTATGGAGCAACATCACTGAACTTTTTGTTTAACGTAAGGAAAGTGCTGATTCTTAGACTGAATATATACAAATTAGTAAATGATTCATTAGTGAAAGTTATATAAATGTGCTTTAGGATTCTGTGGCTAACTTCACCTTTATATTCTTTAAGAATTTGGGGATAAATGTGCTAGGTTGGTTAAATTGGAGGATGTTTGGGAGATGAAAACTATTCAGTATAAAAAAGTATAAAATAAAATTCAAACAATCCAGAATTGTTAAACTTTTATTTGAAACAAGTCCAGGGAGTGACTTCTTTAAGTGCCAATCTAGAACTTTGATTTCCCTCACTAGGGGGAGATATAAAACTGAAGTCCTCCAGAGGTTGGGCATCTTTTCAACAGCACATATGGACCATTAAGGACTAATGGGGGTAAAATGAATCTGGTACTAACTTTTCAAGGGGTGTGAAAAATGAGTGTGCTGCTTCTGGGTGTCACCTCCTGGGTCCCGTGTTATAAAACTGATTTAAGCTTGGAGACTAGACTTATCGTCTCGTTTTTTATGTGGTGTGTCATTCATATAAATGTGTTATAACTCAGCAGCTGGCCATTACAGGTGATTGGGAATTTGTGCGTGAATAATCAAAACACTTTCCTGGCAAGAGCATGGGCCACCTTGACTTCGAAAAGCACCGAACAGCAAGCTTAGCGGCAACAGTGAGCAAAAATTTAAATTAAAGTAACTTACGTGACTGGGATTGCCAGGCATGGGTGTTATTAGCGGAAGCTGAGACGAACAGCAAGCCAAAGACAGAGACAGAAACACAAGAAGTGGAAGAGGTGATAACAGAGGAGAAGGAGAAAGAGAGAGACAGTGAGCAATGGGAACAGGGCAGCAGTTTATCAAAGCACAAGGTTAGCTGTAGCTCAATGAAAAACAAAAAAAAAGCAGCATCAACACATCATGATGTCAGGAACATGGGCAACCACCAGACCGGGGTCGATTACTAATTGAAATCCTTTGAATTACTTCGAAAGGTATACCTCGGCTCAATGAGGGGAGTTAGGGAAGGACCTCACTTTTGGGAGAATCTAATTGGTTCCATCGCACCGGACAAGATCAATCAATCCCCATAAAAATAATTGAATCCAGGTCTAGCAGTAATTCGACCTTGCGATGAGGGACTCCCACCTCAACTCAGCAGACTGCTGTTTGTGAATTACAGGCTGCTACGTCTTAACATAAAGTAATCCAACAGTACAAGTGAAATTTAGGAAAAGATAATAAAAATTGGATTTACACCTCTGTCTTCCTTATGGTTCCTTTACTGAGGCTGAATTTGATTAGGATGCTGCTGGTTAGATGAGCCAGCACATTATTTATCTTTAGGACAAGTCCACTGCGAGTCAGAGCTGTAGGAAATATATATATTGGAGTTTGTTTCAGCAGATATTTCTATACAGGTTGCAGGTACAGCAATGCAAAATACACCAGGGGGCAAGCGTGTATTTGTCCTATAAATGAGTCCAATTTGCATTTTGTTTACACACCATAATGAGCTGAAATTGTATTGCAATCTTTCTCAAGACACGTTCCAAAGTGCTGTTGCAAGCATGACTTTTTTTTTCCCCAGGAATGCTAATTATAACCGCAGAGTGAAAAAGAAATGCGCTGATCATGCTGAAGATATTCTTACTTATGCAATCAGCAGAAAAAAATGTACAGACAGATATACCTGGAAGTGGATGTAAAGCTGTCCTTTATACTGAAAGCCTGGCTAGCACTGCACTAAGCTCTGTGCTAGCTGCAGCCAGATGTAATAAAATACATATCATCCATATTCCCTGGTCAGATTATTTCACTGCTAACTCAACACACACACACACACACACACACACACACACACACACACACACACACACACACACACACACACACACACACACACACACACACACACACACACACACACACACACACACACACACACACACACACACACATAGAGAGAGGGGTTCTCTAAGAGGCAAAGAGCACTACTCTATTCAGTCTATAATTCAAAACTGATGTAATATTCTTCCAATTGGGTGTCACGCCGTGAAAGAATGGACCTGATGCAACACTGGTGATGGACAGTGCAAAAACGACCCAATGCCGCCATTAAAAACACTATGGGCCTGCAGAAGAGACGCTAACATCTTCTCTGTTTTAAGTGCCGCTAATCCTTTATCGTGGGGGTGAATGAATGCCCGTAAATCTCATCCGTCCACGTGGATGTACTAAACGCCCCCTCGTACTATCGGGCGCCATCCTCCAAATGGCAGAAACGATTAAACATTAGCACGCTTAAGTCGTACCGCCACTGCTGCTCCACTGTGTCAGGTATTCTAGGAAAACATGGCAGCCATGTTGTGAACGGGGGCCGAGGGAGTTGTTTTCCAGAAGCAAACGTGTGAGTGCGAGGTATAGATGGATGGAAGGCAGTGGCTCATAATCCTGCTCATAACACTTCCCCCCCTCCTCAGGCGAAGTTAAGCGAGGTATCACTCCACTACAGCAAACCCTCCACGGCCAGACGGAGCGAGAGTCTCAGACGTTTTAATTATTCACCAGGTGAGGATGACTCACGGTGGCTGAGCAGCGTTACGAAGGAGGGAGAAGAGGAGGAGAAGCAGAGGAGGAGTGGAGGAAGAGAGGAAGCGATGGGAGGAGAGGTGTATAAGATCCGTCTGCTTGTTGTTACGGATCTGGAGAGAGTGGTTATATCGGGTCAGGTGACTCTTCTTATGGCTCGTGTGGGAGTTAGTGGATGTGTGAGTTTGCTGTCTGGTTTTTCAGACCTATAGTTAAAATTCCAGTCATTCTCTGCTTCTAGCAGCGGACGGCTAGATCATGCAACCCTGACAGGATCTTACATAAATTCTCTACTAAAAAAAAAATCTTATGTAATTTGAACAAAAGGCTTAGAGCAGCACAATAAATCTGGAAGCGCCTATACATGATGGATTTCTTCAGAATGTCTTCTAATCTTCCTTATGGCTGCAAACTGTCACATATTGTTCCCTTGCTGGCAGAATATTTACTGACTTGCTTTGGCTTTTAAGACAAGCACAAAGGGAGTTTTTTAATATGTTGTATAAGAAGGAAACCTCTTACTATAACCTCAAACCTTGATTCTAGTTTGCTTTACATAAACATTTGTTATCAGCTAAAAGGATAGAGATTAAGACTGAGGTGTAGTAAGAATACCTGAATCTCCAGAGGCTAGATTATCATCTGAAAGGCTTCAGTTGTTGTGTTGCAAACATGTTCTTGCGCTCATCAAATCTGCACTAGTTATCAGCAATAGGGGTACCCTTCACTCTGTGTTTGCTATAAATAAGCTTTACTTACTCAGTATTTCAAACGAATGTGGACATTCAGCTGTCTTTTTTTCTATGGATGTTCATTCAGACAATTAATAATTTCTTTTCCAAAAGATTTGTCACTCAAACTGGAGTAAATACTCTGTTTCTTTGGGACTATTTTCAGCTGCCGATTAACACATATTTGGTGCTTTAGTGACTATTTACAGCAGCAGGATGTTGTATGTGGAACTGACTAGGAATAAACTATAGTGGAATCATATATAACCAAGCTTTGCATAGAACAGACACTTTTAGTTAGCGCCATAAATTCACTTTTGGCATTTTCACTGGATTTTCTGACAATGAGAAAAATATCACCAACTTTATCCTTTAAATATATAATCAATTATAGCGCTACCCATCATTTCCAAGACTTATTATTTAAGTTGCTTCGCCTGTCAGTTATTATTTATGAGAGTAATAAAACCCACTGCAGTTGAAAATATTTGTATCATCCAAAATCTGCAACCATCAGTTCACACAAGGCCTGTTTTGTGTATGCGAGCAGAGAAAGAGAGACTTAGACGAAGAGAGGGAGAGGGAGAGAGTGAAGATAAACGAGGGAGAGTGTGTGTGTGTGTGTGTGTGTGTGTGTGTGTGTGTGCAGTGAACGGTTATGTGAGAGTTTGCGGTGAATAGATAAGGTGGGTGGTAAATCTTAGAGGTAGGCAGGCAGGAGCACAAGAAGGTCCGTTACAGTCTGACTCACTCTCCTCGAAACAGCAGCACAGCTCGGGCCCCCGTTGGCCGGCATCAATAGAAACTTCGACAAGAAACAAACTGGTAGAAAGATACATCTGTCAGCTGGTTAGCACCTGACTTACAAAAAACCAGCAGCCTACTTCTCCTCTAGCTCATCTGAAACTCTGCATCCCGCATCTCAATCAAAACAACCAGCAGGTCTCTTTCTGTGATGCACGATAGGTGTAAATAACTGCTTTCTGAGGCTTGATGCGCTCAATAATGTAATAAAAGCAGGCAGCACAAGCTACTGCGTCTCACTTTGAACCTTTATTTAAAAAACTAGTATTTGAAATCTAGCATTCAAGTTCAGCACATGCCTGTGTTATGATTCTGTTAATACCCAATATTTCTGTAAAGTTTGAAGATTCATATTTGGGCTAAACTGATTGTGGAATTAGATTCCAGTGGAGGCTGCTAAGGGTTTATTCCGGCTCTTGTGATCGAAACAATGTGTGGAAAAGGTGTTGTAAAAAATAGAGGTTATCATTTCTACAAAAATGTTGGGACATGAACACATACAAGGGGAGGATGTATTCAGCCCTAACTCTCTTAAACGTACTCTCGAATGTGGAAAGGATGCTAGCTTCCCACCTACATGAACAGAATAACATATTTAGAGTGGGCTACATGCAGGTCGGGATGACAAAATCGCAACTTTTTAAAATCTGAGATAATATTCTATTCTGTTCAATGGGTATTTGCTGCCATTTAGCCTCTCAAAACACAGGCATGTTCCAATGTATGTAGGCTGTACATTGTAAATCGTATGAGATTATTAAAGAGATCCATTAAAGTTCACCTATTGTGCAAATGTCCCTTTTTTATGTATCTTTTTACATAAATGTGTGTCCCAGGTGTTTTAAGATATTTGCAAAGTTTCAGGAAGAGATTTTTGGATTGAAAAACCTGTCTGATCAGAACTGCTTTTTGGGTAACACCCGCCCACCTTATCACCTGAATCTCTTCCTAGAGCACCATTGTTGCAGAGGGGCGTGGCCAGCAGCAGATCATTAGCATTTTAAGCTACAGACCGAATCAGCACTTTTGTAATAGGGCAACAGAGGGGTATATAGCATGCTACAATGCATGATCTGTTTGGTATTTCCAGACAAACACTTCAGAAACATGTTTTGCATATATCTGAGACCTGTCATTTATTGATGAAAAACAGCATAATAGGGGACCTTTGATACATTGGACATCTTGTGATGCAAACACACAACCAATCAAGTCGCAAACCAATCCATCATAAAGGGATTCCCTACCTATAAGTCTATAACCTCACATTTCAGGAATAAAGGTATTTGGAATGTGTCCTTGTATGATCTGCCGGGAAAAACCCCTGTTCTTGGAATCTCTTGGCTCTACTCCGTGTCTCCATCTGTCTTGTTCTCACGTCTCTTGGTGAATCTGCCGGAGCAGTGAACTCAGGGAGGCTATGACACTGATCCGACGAGGCAGAACGCATGCTAGGACGCTGTCGGTTGGCTTGTAAACACACTTGGCTGCCCTTAGAGGAGGAAGGTTGGGGAACAAGTGGCTCCCGCAGAAACAGCAACGCCTTAAGAGGAAACTAACCCGTCTTCTCTTTCTTTGTGTCAGCTCCATCTCTCCCTACCTTCTCTTTTTCCTTCCCATCTGTAGAAGGGACTCGCATCTCAGCACAGCAGAGTGCACTCTCAGCTAAGAGGGGTCTTAACAGGTGTTTAAAACACATGGGGACACATATTTGTGTTTGCTTGGATGGCAGAGGGTTGCCATTACGCTGTTCATTACTGGCTAAGTGACTGAAGAAGAAGAGGCGAGGGGACAAATAATGTTGTGACATAAGGCCATTTGGTCCTTTGGTGAGGAGGATGAGGAGATTTGCTGGATCACGAAGGGCGCTGGCTGTGTGCTAGGCTTGAACAGTGTGCAGGGAGCGCGATGATGTTAACTCAGTGGTGACACAACCTGACAAAATGTTCTTTGTGCACCCTCTCTCTGTCACACACACACACACACACACACACACACACACACACACACACACACACACACACACACACACACACACACACACACACACACACACACACACACACACACACAGGAGGACACAACAGAAATCCTCTAGTTTCCAAAACGAACAGCACGGAAGTGTCACTGATCTAGTTTCTGAGCAGAGCTATATACTGTTTGCAAACTTTTGCATCTGAAACTGCAAATCAACTGTCCATTTTTTTGGAAATATATGAAAATAACTCGCTCGTCACGCAGCTTTCGTCTCGCAATAATCAGCTGCTTTGAATTTGTTGTTGGCGGATGAAAAACAGAATAGTGTCTTATTGTTCGCTCCTGTGTCTGATGTGAAACTAATCGCTAATGGCAGCCAAACCTGAAACAAAGCAGCTTTTTTCAAAGAGAAAGCTAAATGTGGTCACAGCCAGCATTTACTGTTACTCTTTACAACTTTTTGTGGCAGAACAGAATTTGTCTGTTTATTTCCGAATGTGCAGCTTTCATGGACACAAGGTTAAAGGAGAGTGATTGTGTGTGCTCACCTCTCAGGTCCTGCCCGGAACGACCCGGCCCGCAGGTGGTGCTCTGTCGGGGCATGCGCAACGAGGTGCGTAATGGAGTGTGTCTCTGCTCATCCAGGTATGCCAGGTCCTCCAGGTGGGCTGAACTGGTAGCTGTAGTTGCACATATTTGATAGAAGACCGAGGGAAAGTATTTCAGAGAAAGAGGGGGAAAGAACATACTATTATCAGCATGTATATGTACATTGAGAGACACTTACAGTCAACAAGCTCTTAAATAAACACAAAAGAAGGTGGTACTGGTTCATGCCAGTATCTTGAGGCAGTTGTCAGGCTCCCGCGCTCACACTTGCTAACTCCAACAGGAAGTAGCAAGCCAGCCCTACATGGTGCTGTCCTAAAAAACTCCCTCCTCTCAGTGTCTGTCACGCGGCACGGAGGCAGATGCCATCCGGCCCCTCTCAGGATTAATTAGCTCAGCAGACAAATGTCTTATTCATGGAGTGAGCTCCGTCTGACGCTGGCTGCTGATTGTTCACACCATGCTGCGTCTTCGGCGCCAACGCTCGGAACCAGAGAATGTTAAATGAGGTTAGACACCGTCACCAGTGTTAGTAAATAATGGACCCGATTCTCCGTCACACCTGAACCCCAGTTACAGGGGCGGGGAGTGAAAGAGAAAATAAATCGTCTGTTTGGGTTTTTCTAAATGGCCAGCAGCTGATTGGTCTCCAGCTGTTTTGTTTAGCAGAAACCCATGAGGGACAAGTTCTGGGGAAGCCATGGTTGATGTAGCCACCTCTGAATACCAACTTTTGGAGAATTTCAATCCCTCAATCTCCCTTTTTGGCAGATTTACAGGTGGCAATACCATGGTTTGATACTTTTAACGGACAGATACCTCTTTTTTTATTTTTTATTGATGGTTTGCTGTAAACCAAATTTCCCCGGTGAGAATAAAGATCAATTCAAGCGATAAAAATACATCCAGGAAAATAAGGGACTAAAGTGACAGGCAAGTACCAAGCTGCCAAGTCATCACATCAAGTGGGGACACCGTCATCGACAGAGCAGTTTGTTTTCAAAATGAGCCAAAAAGTGCTCCAACAGGAAACTGTTTAGAATAAGCTCTAGTCATGCAGCTGTGTTTTTCTATGGTAATTCTACTTTATGTAACTTGGGTTAGATTTTGTAGATGTTTTCTTAGTTGTAATATCCGTTATAAAAACACTCTGCTCACTGAGGTCATTTCTGAGAATTCGGGATCATCGTGACAACAAATTGAAGAAGACATAGAAGTGGAGTGTGCCCCGGAAATGTTGGTTATAATTCATCAGGAAACCAGGAAGCTGGTCTGTAAACAGTAATATGTGTTTAGATTGGACGCTTTTGGGGAATAATTTGTATCTTTTTCCCTAGATATGAGCAATTGCATTGGAGAGTACAATGTTATCATGCTTCAACAAGCTTCAAAAATAATTTCCATCTTATTATCAGATGTATTTCTCCTTATAAGAGTTTGTAGTCTCTAACTCTTCAAGTTTGTTTCTCTGACTTTATTTTTAACATGTACAAGAACCATCAACGTGGAGAGGTGCTGAGAGTTGGATGTTAAAGTTTATGAGGATTTTCTTTTCAATATTAACCCCATATGTAAAAGTGACTTGTTATTTAAGGTATTTTGTTATACAAAAGGAAAAGGAGTTCTAAGATAAAATTACAACAAGGCACATTTCCATAGAAGGGAATTAAAAAATGTGTAACTATATTACAAATCTATAATTATTGTTGATAACAAATGGAGACTAAGTGCAACAATGTACAGCTTTTTAAAAAATTGATAAAAAATAGGCCTCTGAATACAAAATGTAACTACCCCTTAATTGTAATAAAAATAGGCCAAAAAAAAAGCAAAAAAGAAGTTTGCGAGAAAGAAGTAAAACAGAAGAGTTACACACTTGGGCAGAAGGATACAATGATATTTCACAAGTATGTGTGGTATTAATTTGTTGTACTGTTTGCTTTTTGTAGTTTGAGGGTGTTCCGTGGAGGATTTATATCCTGTAACAGACATTTTTCAATAAATGTTAATACATTTCTACCTGAAACACTCAGAGGTCCTGAAATCCCAAGTCATAGTCAAGGAGTTTGGGAAAGATGTAACTGGGGCTGCATGCTTCTTCTGTCGAGTGACTCCAAAAAGCACGGCACAGTAATCCCTCTGCGGCCTGGGCTCTGAGCCCACAGCCTCTCACTACCACCTCAACAGTGATCTGTCCTCTCCTTGGTCTAAAGGGGGTTTCTGTGCCTCTGGAGCTACGCCCAATGAAGTACAGATCATGTGTATGGCTCAGTGTGTATGACTGCTTGAGTCAACCCAGCCATGGACCCAGAGAACAGACACATGGGTTTCCCAAAAGGGAGGAAAAAGGCAGCTGAGAATGCTGGAGGCCTGGCCCTGATGGGAATGTGGGTGCCGGTCATCCAACTGCGCTTAAAGCAGTGGAGCTGCTAAACCAAGGGAGAATGACTCAGGCCTATGGGCTAGAATGGCTCCTTTTCTCTCTCTTTCAACTGTGTCTGAATGTGAGGAATCAAATCTGTGTGCTCATCACCTCTATCTGCAATGCAGCAGGCTGCTGAGGATCACTTTCACAGCTCCTGTGCCAATGCGCTAAGACTGCACGCATAGTGGAAAGAAATACAGAGGAAGGGATGGAAGAGGGAGAGTATGAAAAAGAAAGTGTGGAATAGAGAGCCTAGCAGTTTGAGCCAATGACAGACACATCAGACACTTCCTGTTTCAAAGAGTGACTGATAGCTTGAACACATGCGTGCACACGCACGCACACACACACGCACACGCACACGCACACACACACACACACACACACACACACACACACACACCAGCTGGGCTGCCGTCCAGAGCCAGTCACTGTATCAGCCGGGAGCCGCCTCGTCATCTAAGATATGAGGTGGCTGCTGCTCCTCTAAACGCCTCCCCATTCTCCTCTCACCGCCGCGAGAGATGACTTGAGACGATAAATGATGGAGGTGCTGGCACTAAAACAATATCATGTCCAGGCTTTACACGGAGTGTATAAGCAGAGGCAATGGAAATCAATGACACTCGTCCGCCCCCAAAATTGAAAAATGTAATCTCAGGTGAGCCGTTATCTCAATTTAGTGAAATATAGGACTAAAGACTGAGTTCATAAAATATCAGAAGGTCTTTTATAACTCTTAAGTCTTTGAGTGAGTAGGGATTCCACAATCCCCAGGTAATTATAGAAGCTGGTGTATATAGATCCTCCAACATCAGGGTCAGTTCAGTTAAATTACACAAATGACTTTCCCTATTGTTGTTGGCTTTAATTAGCCAAGGTTTGGAGATGTCAGTGTGTGCCTGCACACCTTTAGCATAGAGGGGAAAACTATATGAAAATGATATGAGCTACCCTGGAGACACTTACACCCCCAACAACCAGGCGACATCGTGCTCATACTTTCATTTGTGAAGGGGTTGTGTTCAAGCTATAAAGCCTCTGTGCTCTTTAACCAGGCAGGGGAGGCTTAAAGGGCATATATCATTCTCCCTTTCATACTTGTATTTTGGGTTCCTACTAGCACATGTTTACAAGCTTAACCGTTAATAACAACATTATTTTTTCTCATAAACGGAGCTGTATTCACCCTCTCTGTGAAATGCTTCGTTTAAGCGCCTGTCCCTTTAAGCCCCCTCCAGAGAAGCAGAGTCTGCTTTGATTGGTCAGTGTGTCCCTGTCTTCCACATCAATTTGATACTACACCGGCTTTACAGGTTAACAAGACTTGCATGTCTCCCTTTTGATTAGATGACCTTTAATAAAAGACAATACCTAGTTGCATTATGGGAACTTTAGGATATAGCATTTAGGAGCTTGATCCATAGTATGGAGTACAAGTCAGATGCTGCAACAATATGAACCATCGTCTATTTCTGGTGGTTCACACAACTTTAATTGAGTTTTTGGGGGTAATTCTTCAGTAAAATAAAATTGTAGAACTAATTACATTCCTAACGGGCTCATTTCTAAAAACCTTAATTCTGCTCTTCTGAAAGGAGGAATACTCCGTCTTGGTTACACCTTCCTCCATATCCATTTTAAGCTCTACCAACGCACAGCACTGCCTTCATTAGGTAATAGAGCAGCTAAACCCACCACTCTTCATTTTCCTCCCCGGTCCCCTTCTGCTCTCACTCCGTATCTCCCCCTCTCTCCCCGCACATCAAAGCCAGTCTCTCTCCGTCACTCTGGGGGATTGAAACGGTTAATGCCTGGGGCTTTGATGTTCCACTGCTGTGTGAGCCCAGCCAATCCTCAGCCTGTGCTCGCCTCCCATCCCTACATCATCTAATAATTCTTTGTGGAGGAGAGAGTGAGAGATTACGAAACTCTACTTTCACTCCTCTTCCAAATGTATCCGTCTCCCTATTCCTCAGAATTCATGTTCCTGACAAATACAAATGCCATCAGAAACATTATCATGTTTTATTTTCTCCCCCCGCTGCCTCTCTTTACTCTCTTTCTTTATTTTTTGCATCATCTGCAGCTTATAGTACGTCTTTTAAGCCGTTTCCAACTCACTCAGGCTGCTTTGAAGGTCTGGGTATTGAGGGGCGGGGATGAGATTGAGGGTGAATCTCTAAACCCGGCTGAGTCGCAGCGCTGCCAGACAGCAGTGTCAAACAGCAGAACACGGCCGGCATAAATAGAAGGTCATAGCTGCGGCGACGGGCCTTGTCAGGCATATTACAGTGTTTAGTGAAATATTATGTGCATGTCTACAGTACGTGCAAACGCTTTTTTTTCTCCTTTTGCCAGTGGGAGTGGGTGAAGTGCATAATAGAGCTCATCGTCTGTACCAGCCTCTCTCAAGATGAGAACAATAACACAATCAGGCCCAGTAGGACTGCTTCGCTGTTATGAAACTGACATTTTTCCTGATATACATTTGTTGTTATTGTCTGGGAGGCTCAGAAACACACATCAATGAGACCTCTGTCACTAGCACAAATGCCTGCTTTTTTTTTGTGATATCCTTCCAGCCGCAGTATGTTCTCCTGCCGAAGCTGTTTTTCCCACACTATTATTCTACTCTGTGGTTTCGATACACACCACAGGGTTCTAAGTGTTTAACTAAATACCAGCACAGATTTGCCGCTAACCAAAATTCATAAACGCTTGAACTTTGAGGAACAAGGTTGTTTTTTTCCATATATAATATAACAATGTTGTAAAATAACAGAAGGAAAGAACCAAAGCAAACCACAATTGATCTCCTCTTCAAAACGAGCTTCAGGTTTTCAAAAGTTTAGGCTGGTTTATCACAGATTAGCAGGAGTGATGTGGTTTGAGATTTGTGTTACATTTTGTTCAGAGATTAACTGGTTATATGAAAGGTTTACAGATAAGCCGTTTCCCTCCTAAACCTCTGGCTGACATCCCAGTAATCTAAAATCTATAAAACTGCTTATATGACAGACAAGCAAAGATGAAGGCATTTCAAGGGGTTGATTGACTCTAGATTTAGTATCATACCATGACCATGAAAAATCCAACTTGAGGGTGAGCTATTCTTCAGTTTCACTGATACATCCATGTTCACACATATGGATGTTAAATAATTCAAAGGGAAGCATCAGAGTTCATCAAGGAAGGAAACAAGCAAGGAAAGAAAACATGACAGAAGTGAGGAGGCAGGATTAAAGGAGCCAGAAATAGGGGGGTCAGAATGGGCAGTTCAATCCAATTTTGCCAGAAAAAGTACTCCACTTTGGCAAAATTGGTATACTGCTAACCATATTTCCGGCTCCTCAGACAAACTGTCCTCCCTTTGTACTCGCATAGGAGAGGAAGGGAAAGAGGAAGGGGACTCACCAGCCACAGAGTTAGGGCGGGGCATGAGGTACAGAGGGATGGAATGGGCGGAGTGGGAGGACATGCTCTCCAGGTTGCGCTCAGGGATTTTGTTGAGGCTGTAGGTGGAGGCGGTCATGTTTTCATCCACCCGGTACAGGAAAGAGTCCATGCCTGATTTCTGGGACTGCCACAGCTTCAGGTTTCCCCGGGAGCCCTCGCCGTATTTCCCGCCTCGCTCCATGTTCTCCGAGTAGCTGGTCAGTGTGGCTGCAACAGAACCAAACAACGTTTTTAGTTATGTTGCATATAAATTTATGATGGGTTTATGGTGAGAACGTTTATTTTCACACACTGCGCCACTTCACACTTATTTACTGATGTTCTGAACGCGGGTGTTCATTATTGTTGCATGGCGACAGTGTTGACACCTGAATTGACATCAGCGCTTCACATCAGTGAGCGTTGATCTCTCCTGTTTTCTTGTTAACAATGCAACAATGCCGCAGTTGATGTCAACATGACATTATCAACTGAATTGTCTTCCCATAGTAGGACAGAATGGTTCGGACAGTGTATGAAGAGTACCAAAGTCTGTCTGGAAACCACAGATTTTTACATTTTGAGGTGAAGGGGACATGAGACAGTTTTTGGGTTGATGGGAGCAAAGCTGTGAAATGAGGCATGTTCCCACTGACTGTCACAAGATGTAACTCTCAGGTATCAGAGGCTTTGAAACTACGAGGATGAGCAGGTAAGGTTGACTTCCTCTGTATATTTTAGCTTTTTAAATCCTGAAACTATAGATGTGTTTTATTTGGCTTCCAGCTTGGCATTATTTGCTTTTTACCGCTTAAAATTCTCCTTGATGAATTGATGTATTGGAAGAAAGATTTGTTAAAGACACATTCATCTTATAAATACAATATAGCATGCCTAGATGAAAAGGTTTGTAACAACTGACCATACGGGCCACAAATAAATATTATTGGTTAGTAAGTTAGAAAATGACTTAGTAAATTATTTGTTTTAAACTTTTGAAACAATAATCACCCACTTCTTTTCACTTTTGAAAATCCAAAGCTTCCTATGGACTGAAAATGTGAAGGCTAAAGATTAACTTAGCTTAGTAAACCTACCCTTTGTACATTATGTTGTATACTGAAAAGGAACACTCAAAATAAAACATTTGTGTATTAAATATACACAAGAAAATCCTCCTCGTTAGTGTTCACAGCACAGTGTTATATTTGTAAACCATCTTATTTTAAACCTTTTGTTACAAATGTTGTATTGTTTCAAAGTGTATTATATAATGTGTATTTACATTTGCTTTTCAAACTATTCCCAATTTAGATCCCTTAACTGTAATACATCTTGCCTTTGCTCTTACAGTATCTTGGATTTTGTGAACATGGAAATGACTCTTGATTTAAATCAACTTCTGCATAGTGTGTGGAAGCATCTTATCACTTAACTTTTGTTTCTTAGTTTCACGAGATCTCTAAAATAGACTGCGATTTTATAAATATATACTGCATGTATTTTTTAAAGACACAAAGGAGAAAAATAGTGAATAATTCAGCCTACTTTGTGTTTTACATTAATACACATTTGTTAAAACTATTCTTTATAAATCTGTGTGTGAATCTCACCGATAATCCCGCTGTCCCTGCTCTCCAGGGTGGATGTGGGACTGGTGACCGAGCCGTAGGCACAGTCCTTGTTGCCGGCCTGGCCAGGCATAGCAGGAGGGAGGGTCGAGCAGGGGCTGCCTGCGGGGGGTGAGGCGGTGCTGCTGGTCAGGGTGGAGCACGGGCTGATCCTCTGGTTCTGGCCCTGGAAAAGACAGAAACACACTTTTTAAAACACTTTTGTTCTGTTCAGATAATTCAATTAGTGCACACTAATACAAAAGGCAAAGCGTAATGTTTGAACTTTTAATATCTGAGTCACATTCAGATTAAAATGTCACTTCAATATCGCTGTTTTCAAAAGCTCAGAACCCCGCTGCCTCTATGTAGTCGGTCATTCAAAAGCTTTCCTCTCCCACACACATACAAACATATAATAAATTATATTTGTAGCAATTTTCGAAAATAAGGGTTGAAATAGCTTCAGCAAGAACGATGTAATATTACACAGCTCAAACATACACATGTACAATATGTTTACATACACAAAAACATTCAATAACTAGTAATATTCACAATAATTGTAATAAATAGCACCTATATATTTCATATAAATTGCTTTACAAAGGTACCTTACAGCACCATTAACTGCAGCCGAGGAGTATGGCAGGAAATAACCAAGCGTTGGAGAGTTAGCGTAAACACCAGGGATGTGAGCGGCATCTAAATGCAGGAAAACAGTCATTTTCCCTTTTTAGAAACTGAAGGGAGTGGCATTTCCAAAATCAGCTTCTGCAGAGTCCCATGGCACATGTGGGGTTGTATACTGTTGTTCTTCCTAGACATGCCCAGATTTCACTTTATAATCTGAACAGAGCTCACGCTGTGTTAACGTACATGTCAACTGACAGACATATTTTCATGCATACTTTCATCTTTATTGCCACGAGAACAATTATTATCAAAGAGTGGAAACTGAAATCCATACACACAATAAATATATGATTCTTTATAGCCTTGTTTTGGCACCCTGCGGTGACCTTCTTCTGCGTCAGCTCAGGTTAGGAGACATGGGACAACAGGGGACATAAAACCCTCTGCTGCATCTAATCTGCTGCTGCGAAACACCCACTGATACTCTCTCAGAAACACACACACCTGAACTCAGGCATGCAGTATCAGCGGAAATGCAGAGGCACAAGAAAAAAAGGAATGGAAAGTGATTAAATAAGTGTATCAGACACTGAAACAAATGGAGGTCTCTCCTTAACGGTGCTGCCGATGAGTTCAGGTCAACACTGGAGAGATCATGAGGGGTGAAGTGGCGCTCGAGGCTAAATCTAGTCTAGTTTAATCTGCAAGAAGAAGACTGAAGGGACACACTAAGCTAATACACACACCCACACACGGATACAGTCTGGAGTAGGGCTGCAACTGACGATTACTTTCATTATTGATTAAACTGACAATTATCTGTTGAAAGGCTACTAAAGCTTTGGCTCAGAAGATGGATCGGGGGGTCAATTAATCGCAGGGTTTGATCCTCGAGTATCCCTGCCCACATGTTAAAAGTGTCTAAGATCCATGACTAAGAGTCCAAAGCCATGCTAGTGAGCAAACTTCAGATGAGGATGATGGGAATTTCATTATATTTCAAGGATTCGGTCATGAATCAAAATATTGAACTGTTGTAGAGACATTCAAATTATAAACGTAAATGTCAATGACATGCTAACTAGAGAGGAAAAGCCAGAGGATCATCAAATTCATCTTCTGGGGACCATGAATTTCTCTACATCATGGCAATCCATCCAATCCACCTCCACAGCCATACATTGAGAAAATAATGTTCAGTTTGGATGACACTGTCAAAACTGCAAAGATCTCTACTGTGACATGTCTCCATGCTTTAATGTTCAAAAAGCTCTTGATTTTTCTCACACTCCCTGTGCTGCAGCACCTCTTTTCACCCTCTGTGTGAAACCAGAGCCCAGTCTGCTCTGATTGGTTAGCTGGCCGACTCTGTTAGTCACCCGCTTAGAGACGTGTGTGAAATGTCCCGTCCCTTAGCATATCGCATACATTGTGTCGGAGCACTAGCCAATAGATAGATAGTATACGGAGGGTGTTTCAAGCAGGGGGGGAAGTGTGTGGGAGAGAAACTCCCTCTGGAGGGAATTTTAGCCTTTGCAGACCATTTACATGCACACAAACCGGTATAACACATTACAGGAAAGGGAAAACCCCCAAAGTCATATTAGGGCCCCTTCAAGAAGGCCCTTGAAACTGGACTGTATTACTTTAGAGGTGGTTCTAATGTCTTTCCCACATCATTTACAAACATATAAATGGAAAAATACCTGAAAGATTTTTTATAATGTACCCTAGTAACGCCATAACTAACTATATTCTTGTAAACATAACATCCCCTCTCTGAAAGAACAAACACTGGCCATTATGGGCTTTGTTAGAGTAGGTGCTTAGTGTGCGTTTTTTGGCATTGCCCTCTGCTCTCGCCATGGATGGGACCACTAAAGTGTTATGTTTACAGAAGCTTGACCCCCAGAGCAAGCAAACAGTACACCAACAAACACACAGCAACACCACAGCGCTACCTGCTGGGCTAATGAACCTGGCCTAGTGCAGGCCTGACCTTAGGCGTCGCATGCGGATTGGATTGAACTTGGGGGCAACGCGTCTATTCAGGGAGCTTGAGCACGAGAGTATGAAAGGCAATTAACAGCACTCTCTGCGAGTTAAGGTCACCTTGTTCTGTCTGCTAGAGCGGTCTGGCAGCACAGACCCCTGCTAATGGAAGAATCCAACCATGTCAAATGGAAGATGGTAGATTGGTGTTTTACAGAAAAATAGAGCAGTAAACTCACTTTAGCTCACTGAATTTTTAAATAGGAAGATATCTGCCTGCTTCCTTTACAGTAAATAAAAGGTAGTAACTCGGTTGTGACAACTGTAATGAATGCTGTATTTATTGAAAGCTAGTACAACCCAGGCAAATTATAAAAATCACAACAAAAGCCTGCTCTATAATCTGCTAAAAGAATGGCATTTTCTGTTGTTTTTTGGAGATAATGAATCAAACAAACTGCATTCAGACAACAGTATTTGGGGAAGATCTCTTAAATAATAAGTTTGTACTGTGTGCACGATGCAGCGGGGCGCTGGTGTGAGTCACGTCTCTAAAAAGAGCCGCTTGAATAAACCTCTCTCAATTTATACACCCCCACTGCTACAGCAGTGCTCACATCAAGCACAGGCAGTCCATCAGTCAAATCGCTTATCCACACTGCTTTAGTGCAAGCCCATACCTGGTCTCTCTTTGAAGGCTTCAGCAACAGGTTTGCCCCTTTTCCCCCTACCTATTCCTACCTCTCTGCCACTGCTGATTTTTTCCCTTGGTTTGGAAAATTCATACCTGTCAAACCAGGTTTAGTGAGAGAAAACAGGGCATCTGCTGCAGAGAGTGGAGCGGCCTGTTGTGCAAAGAGCCGTTTGTTGCTCAACTGCCAAATTCCCAAATTGAAAGGTTACAATGCAGGAGAGAAACCCAGAACCTGCAGCTCAACTCAACCTTAAGAACCTTGCTTCCAATAAGAAAAGTATGCTGGGAAATAAAGAAATTGTTATATAAAAATCTAATTAAAGATACTCAATGTTATATCGAGAGGCACTGATAAATTCCAAAGCTGTGGTGCAATTTACATAGAAATCTTTTGATCCGGCTACCCTGCCATCCAAAGATCTGTCAAAACCGAGTGTAAACACTGATATTATGAAGATAAATGTCGAAAGCAGAGGACTGTGTGTTGTTCAAGTTCCAAAGCACGATCTCCCACGATAGAAATGTGTCATAATCACATACAGAGTGAGATAATCAGATTAGGATGAACCGTAACAAAAGCAGAAAAGGCAATAAAAACTATCTGGAGAATGTTTTTTGGCACCAATTGTTTGAATTACACAACCTCAGACAAAGTTTCCCTTATATTGAGTCAAAGCGTGAATCAGGTGACATCATGAGATTCGAATGCAGTGCTGCGAAAACATACTTTCACTCATTGGGTGTGTAGTTTTTTTTCTACAGGCTCTTAAAGAAAAGATAACAGAGTTGTAACTTCTTCTCCAATGAATGCAGATATAAAAGATATAAAGTCCAGTTCATTAGTGAGACCATTACCTGTCTCGCCTCGGGTTCCTCCATGCTGTACTGGGTACCGGCTGGCCCCTCGCTCACTTTGTCTCCCAGAAGGAAACCCAGGCGCGTCATCAATGTGTTGGCTGCCTCATCCACCGACGGAGGGGGGCCCAGCTCCCGGCTTGACTCCCCTGCAGATGGAGAGAGACAGGCAGGAGGATGGGGGTGGAGGGGGTGAGGAAAACATTGCAGGGGAGAGAAAGAAAGAACAAATGTGTGTCAGTGGTGGGTAGGATCAGAACAGCAGCTTGATTTCACAAAAAGGAAAAAAACACATCAAACTGGCGATACTATAACACACGGAGTATCTGCAATCTGCCCGCTGTGTATTAACCACAGCCGCGACAACACACCTGGAGACACAGAACAACAGCACCTGTGCTCAGGAAGACATAAAACAGCCTACCTGAGTTTCCCCCTAGCTCAGAGCTGTGCATTACAGGCAAATTCCCCCACAGCTGGACATCTTTGTTGAGGTGTCTTCTCACGTAAACTCCAAACAATCCCTTCAGCCGCAAACAAGAATCCCTTTCAAGCTGTTTACAAAAAACCTATTTCCACACTGAGCAGCGAAAGCTCTCCACACAGACGGCAGCTCCTTCCGCACTCTCATCACCACTGCAGCTCGTGTGACGCAATGAGATACGCCCTTCACCTGTGTATGTGTGTGTGAGACAGAGAGAGACAGAGAGAGACACAGACAGAGAGAGAGAGAGAGAGAGAGAGAGAGAGAGAGAGAGAGCGGCTGTGTGTGACTCCTCAAGAAAAAGTGGGGTTGAATCCACCTCTATATTGTTTACAGAGCTCTAAAGAGAGAAAGGAAAACAACCGGGCGAGCCTGCGTGATGATCAGAGATCAACACACACTAAGGGATTTTGGTTGCCAACTTTGCAACAGGATCCAAGGAAAAAAAAATCCCTTAATGACCTCATCTCGTCGCCCTGTTGCCTGGTTACTCTCCGCCCATAACATTGCTGGTGTCATTTTCTTATTATTTTTTTAATAACACCTGGCTATCGTGCCCTTAAGGTGCCTACCATATCAGGTTCAACCAACTTTTATTTTATTTACTGGAGTGTCACAAATTAACCACACTACTGCTAGCTGTTGAAATGACTAACTAGTGGCAGGAAACAAGCAGCTGTAATTGGACGTGTAAGCCTGAGAATTGGCCTGGACGTTAATGACATTGAGGCCAACAGCACAAGATGGCATGGTGTGTAAATAAACAGCAGTGAGACAAAGTGGTAGGGCCAGTTTTCTCTCTCTTCTCCTCTCCCCGCTTGATTTCCTGCCAGGCAGGTCGGACCAGATTGGCAGGTAGCTAAGACGAGTCCTGACTGACGACCATTAGAAAGTCCCCACGCCCCCTTCACAGCTTGTCTGCAGCCTGTGGCCTCTCACTCGTCTGCACATGGACTAACAGACGGACAGGCAATCTAAAGCCGGGGCTACCCCTCTCCATTCCTTCATGGACGGACAGCCAGTCAGGATCATTAGATTGACTCCAAGTACCTCTAAGCAAGTAAGGGAAGACTGGCACTGTCTAAATAAAACCTTGGATATGTTGCTGAGCCGTACTGAAGGCACAGCAGTGGTAATAATGAGGTAATCACAGCACACATTAGGTCCAAAACAGCTAATTACTTATGAGCCTTTATGAGATGTAAAGCGGCTTGATGTGCATTATATGGAGCAGTTTACTGTACCAGGGCCTCCAAGGTCACTGAATCCTCGAGCATCCCTGGAGGAAGAGAGCTGAACGCGGTAATAAAGAAGGTGTAGTAAGACGGAATTACTGCTCCACCTCCTTATAGATAATAGGAAAAAATTGAAGGTGAAGTGTCATCTAGCGCTGGCTGTTAGGGTGGGTACTAGCAATTATTCACATTAGCGTTTAATTTGCAGGTGATTTTCTAGATCAGGGGTGTCCAAACTACGGCCCGGGGGGCAAATGCGGCCCGTTGTCCATTTTGAATCGGCCCTCAGCTGGTTCTAAACTTATAATGGAGTATGACCCACAGCTGAAACTTGTGCTTTTCTTATATTGTACTTCTTTATTTATATATATATGTGTGTATATATATATATATATATATATATATATATATATATATATATATATATATATATATATATATATATATATATATGTGTCAACAGGTATTCATGTGTTAATAAGCGGACTTTTCAAATAAATTCAGTCAATTAAAACTTTTTCTAACAAATCTTAGTTGATTAAAAAAAGCCCAATAACTTCTCTACATACCAAGCTTGGAGTACACCCTTCATTTTTACTCTTATTATAAGCAATCTGAGGCTTCTGTTCTAAGGCATGAGCTGCCAACACTTTTTGTAACAAAATAAATGAAACCCTACTGAGAGCTGTGATGTAGGCTGTTTGTTTTCTTAAAGCATATTCAGGTTTCAAGCATAATTGACCTTAATTTGATTGATTTCGCTAAGTTATAACTTAACCTGTAAGGCAATATACCTCAGCTCTAGTGAGGGGCCCAACCTTTGGTATATTTTTCTATATGTGGCCCTCAGTGAAAAAAGTTTAGACACCCCTGTTCTAGATCAATCTGTAGCTCAATATCATTTCAGAAAATAATAAAACATTTTGAAAAACGTCCATCACAGTTGGTAATTCAATGTGATGCCTTTAAATGTCTTGTTTTATCAGTATAAAATGATTGAAAACATAAAAAAGCAAGTCATCTCATATATTGGAGGCTTAAACATGTCTTAAACAATAATATATCAAAACAGTTGGAATTTATTTTTCTGTATTCATCCAGTAGTTGACTTTTCATTATAGCTGTACTAGCCATTATTTACTGTATGTATCCATCATGTGTTGGTGGTAGTGGCTGTATGAGTCTGGACATTGGGAAGTGTAGTTGATTGGTAGTAGCAAGCAGTGAATACATTAGCAAGGACTAGTCAACTGCTCCTGGGGGGGTTAGCGGCTGTGAACGTGATCAAACAGGGGCTTGGTCTTTCTCAGTGAAAGTGTTTCTCTGTGTCCTTTTCACTCATCTTCTTTGTTTACCTGTCTCACTTCCTCTGCCTGTACTGGAAGTTTTATGTTTCTGTTCCTCTTTTCTTTTTAACTTCTAGCTAAGGTATTTCCATCGCAGACAGCTGTTGGACAACCCTGTGCAGGGGCGAGCAGTCTGTGCTGCTTTTGATGTGAAGAACAAAATCTCTAATCTTGACGCTGGAGCCAACAGTAACTCCCTTGAGCTAAACACAGACGAGCCTGTTGTTTCCTTAAAAGAAACATACAATGCAGTCCCACATACAACTAAGTCCCAGTGGTTGGGTCAAGTATTTTCATGGTGCTGTCAGCTTGAATCAAAATGTGAATGTTTGATCGGGCACATAACCAAAACAATGATATTATTGCATTTAATCTGTTCTTTTAGGGGTTTTTTTCTAGATATAACCAATGCTAGTGAGCTACATTCATCATCATAACATAAGGGTTTGATTCCCTATCTTTTTAAAGCTCTCTGTTCTTAAAAATCAGATTATAACAATCAATCACACACCGTCACTCTGATCGAAACCACTGGGGAGAAACATCTAGTTGGCTTCAAAGCTACGTGACAGCTTCGAGGATATCGCATTAAGGGGAACTCATCAAGGGGAACTCATCAAGGTGACACCATGACTTCTTTAATGATAACATTTGAATATGAAAACTGGCATGAAACCCATCTCTTACTTTACCAAACCAGCAAACCCCAATACACACACAAACACACGCACATATATATCCACGCACTCTGCTCTCCATTGGATTCCTGAGTCGCGAAAGGGACAGATGGTTGCCATAGCAACTATCTTTGCGCACAGCTAGGAATGTGTTTCTGTGCAAGCGCATCTGTTTCTCCCTGGCCGTCCACAGATCTGCCCTCGAGCACCGAGAGAAGAGAGAGGGAAGCATGTGTGCTGCAGGCGGGGGACTGGACAGGAGATTATATTAATAGGCCGGGGGCTGCAGGTAAGATAGCACATACCATGTGGCGGCTCTTATTTCACCTGTACCTGGGCACTTTAACTCCCACTTCCGCAGGGAAAAGTCCACAGAGAGCAAATAGGGGCTAAGAAGTAAGGCTGTAGAGCAAAAAGGCTCAGAGAAGAGGTGATATGTATGGATTTAACAGTGTGAATGAATTCCAACGAAAGCTGTTGACAGCTAACGGAAATGGAAAGAGGGTACATTCACACCTATTTCAGAAATACACAAATAACATGGAACATACAAACACATTAAGGTATGCCCAAGCAAACACCACACCTATTAGAAAGCAGCGACTGGAAAGCTAATGAAGACATCAGAGTGAATTTCACATTCCTCATGTGCACAGCAAGATCTTATCCGTGCAACAATATTTGGAGGTTTAGACATGAAAGCAGATCAGGAACTAGGGTGAAGAGTGGGTGATTCCATGATAAATGACCACAGACATGTTCCTGTGTTGTTGTTGTTACCATAGAAACGGTACCTTTGTCATATCCAGGCTCATTTGGCCAATGCAGTGATGTAAAGCACTGCTTAATGGCCAGATTTGATATTTATACATTATAGCATCCATGTAGTTTAGTACCTTGACTTGACAGGTATTTATTTCTAAAGAAACGGTGACTACACATTACTATCTTGTTGTTCCTTCCATAATCAGTTTCTCTATTTTATTTTTCCAAACATTTGACAAAAACAGACTCTTTTCATTTTTTCTTTATAATAATTGTTTTCTTTAGACCATTTAAATATGTTTATAGCTTTTTATTTCAAGTTGTTAATATGTATTTAATTAACTTTGTCACTCGTTCTCCTGCTGGTGATCAGCCTGGCTATTGTTTTCAATCATCCAAAGACATCATTAGTTTCAAAAACCTTTTTCTTTCTTTTAATAATACAAAAAACATATTTCAAATGAACACTAAAACGACATACAACATACACTCACCAATTATCGGTGGCTACCACCCTTAGTACATACAATTACTGCAAGAAGCTTTAGCTAACTCGTGTTATATACAGAGGACGCCTGAGGGTTGAATTTACAAGCTATCTCACAAAATATTCATAAACCATATTTATGGGACCACAAATTCCTTTTGTAAGCCATAAAAATCAGCTGATAGAGGACGCTAGCCAGTGTCAGCAGCAAAGTGCTGACTGGCATGCGATCAGATGTTTAAGTCACTGCCCTGCTGCTCCTCATGCCAGGGTGCCCTTGTTAAGAGCTAAGATGTCCATCTGTCTGTCCGGGAGGCGTGAACCCCACCCCCAAGAAAACTCATCTCATCCCCTCCTGGTTGCTCTCCAGCTCGAGTTGTTATGGCACAGAAACAGAGTTCCTGGTTATAATCAACTGTTTTCCTGCCTCAATGACGCCAGACTCCCATTTCAACCCTGAAATGTCACATCTGCAGGAGATTTTAGCAGCTCATCACAACTGATTATTACACACTCTATTTCACAGGAATGATACAAAACAGAGCTATAGGGACAACAATTTTGCATCCAATATATCCAAGATGAAGCAAGGAACCAGAACTAAAAGGTGTATCTAAGGTAAAACCTCCTATTTGGACTTGAAGAAATGCTATACAAATCTATTTCTCTAGCAGATCACCTACTTGGAGCTCCCAAAGAGCACAGACTCAGCAGAAGAGGCGGGCAGAGGGAAAGGCTGTTGCACTCTGTTGACCATTGTCCTCCTTAAGTAACAAAAGTTAACCACTAAGACCTCCCATCGCTATTCCTCTCATGTCTTCATCCAACCCTGGGGTGTTAGAGCATCGTCCTACTCTGGCGACAAGTCCTTACAGCCAGCAGAGGTCGAGCCAACACACACAGGTCAGGAAGCTAACGCTGCGCTTCTCAGTGGTAACAGGAAAAGGAGAGGCAAGATCAGAAAGCAGATATACCAGAACCAAATCTCAACAGAGCAATATCCTCGAGTAACCCTGCTTTTGACTGTGTGAGCAAGCAAGGGATAAAAAGGGGGAGAGGGTGTGTGTGTGTGACAAGGATAGATATGGAGGGGGGCGGGAGCAGGGAAATCTGGACCGTCTGCAGGATTACGGAGCAACCACTGACTGTGAAGTTAACAGAAAAGCAGCGCCGGAACCTAAACAAGATCTACGTCCGAGGAGCAGAGTGAGGATTAGCGTGGCAGAGAGAACACTGTGGGCGCCAGCAAAGCTATTTATTAATGACCTTAGCAATGTTTTTGCAGTGGAAGGCGAAATAACGGTCATAATTCTCCCCCATCCCTCTCTGTGTGTGTCAGTCTCTCTGCAGTGGTGTAAGAAGTACTCAGATATTTTATTTAAATAAAAGTAGAAATACTACGATGTAAAAATACTCTGCTTGCATGTCCTGTATTTAAAATCTTACTCACAAAAGTAAGATTTTAGTGACAAGTGACAAGTTTTAGTGATGCGTTAATGTGTTACTCATTTTGTAAGTAAGTAAGAAGTAAATTATTGGCTTCCAAATTGTAGTGGAGTAGAAGTATAACATATTATTAAATAAAAGTTCTCAAGTAAAGTACCCCAAAGTCTTACTTAAGTCCCATTCTTGAGTAAATGTACTTCACTACATTACAGCACTGCCTACAGGAACGGAACATGCCGAAAGTTACAGGATGAAATGAGGGATGAGCTTGCCAAAAACTTACCAGGGCAGTATGTGTCCAGGTCTGGGTTCTTGGCAGTGGTGGAGGTGTGTGTAGGGGAGCCAAGCTCTGATTGTGGAATGCGAGGGCTCTCCACAAACTTTGCTTTCCGCAGAGGGGCTGGGAGCAGAAAGCGTACACACATATAGAGACAAGAGAGGAAAACATGTACACACACACACACACACACACACACACAGACACACACACACACACACAAAAGATCAGCGAGATGGAAGAAAGAGAGGAGTGACAGGGACAGGACAGAAAAAGGGAGGAAGACAGAGAGCTTATGAGCTTGAAGAAGCACACTGATATAATGAAAACATCCTGAAGGCTTTTTTAAGCAGCTTTTATTTGCCTTGGGTCAAATAAAGCTCAAGTATGACTAAACAAGCTGCATGGGCAATCGGGAAGTGGGATGGGGTTAACCTATACTGCAGCAAAACCTCAACCAACCACTAACATGTAATAATATCACCATACCTCCTCTTTATATGATATTTCCTCTGTATCGGCTTGCATTTCAATCACACAAGATGGACATTCTGGCTGAAAAGATGGAGCAAAAAAAAAAGTACAGTTGTGTGTATTTGTCCAGCGTCATAATCACAGCAAGGATGCAAATTAGATCCATTTTTGGAATGTTCTCGCGCCTGACTCAAGCACAAAGTCTGAGACATCAAACGAGTCCCTTCGACATGAGATTCAGAGGGAGAGTGCGTTGAAAGCCGGGGGTGGTGGTTGTGACACGATCTTTTTCTGGGTGCTTGGTCACGGCACAGGGCTTGTAAGCACTGTTACCCAGACCAGCTCATGGTTACAGTATCAATGGTGCATACATTGTGGCAGCAGGCACAATATTTCACAGCAAAGAGGTGTTTATACCGAACAACACTTGTTTTGCCCACAGGGAGAGATGCCAAGTAATACTTAACCATCCATTCAATAGCAATTTTTTACTCAATACAACAGCTTTGGAAGGATGCATAGCAGACAAAAATTATATCATCTATTAGAGGTGTGACCGCCAGAGCAATACCCACAATCAGCATGTTTTGGGAAAAGAGCTGCAAAGATGAATCGTTTCGTTGTGAACTATTACTTTAACGCCATTTATTTTTGATAATTGATTCAGTTTAAGTTTTCAAGTATAAACATTCTCTAAATCCAGCTTATTAAATGCTAATAGGGCTGGGCACTATGACACAAAACTCATATGACAGTATTTTTCCAAATGATAACAGTATCACGGTATTTATTTATTTTTCAATGATTGGAAATGTATTTACATTTATGCGTTTGCAGAAAAGTTTGCACAATAAAATGGTTGTTATGTGGTACGCAGAGTTTGAATAATAGAACGGTTTCCATTTTGCAGTTGTTTCATGTTGTTAGTTCGACAACAATTGCAATACGTCTTTGTTTGGTCCACGTCAAAGTTTTTTTAAATCCCTAAAAACTCCAAACAACAGACACAGCTCCTTTCATAGGCACAAGTTCTAGCGCTGTAATCTAGCATGCATTTCGAGCGCCCTTCACCACTTTTTCAACAGTATTGCGGTATATGAAAAATTCACATCAAACGGTATAAAGTTCACGGTATTCGGTATGAAACGGTATACCGCCCAGCACTAAATGCTATCATGTTCTGGTTTGTTCACATCTCTATGACGGTAGACTGAATATCTTTGTTTGTTTCTTTGTTGTGGACATTACAAGACATTTGAGGACTTCTTGGGCTCTTCATAAAACAACATTCATTATAGCTGTCTGACTTTTTTTTTTACAGGGTACAACTAATGATTATCATAAAAGCAATCAACAGAGCAATCTTCAATGAAAATAATCATCAATTGCAGTCCTAATGAGAATAAATATTACTAGGCATATTATCTCTGACCTTTCTTACCTCTCTTTCTTGAAATTGCTACTTTAATGGAGGTGGATACAGGTCAAAGTGTGCAAAGAAATCTAGCTTATATCAACAAAAAAATGTTCATGGCTCATTGTGTGAGCAGGAATTAAGAATAATGTGTTTATAATTGGCTAATCTGGTTAAATGAGGATTTAGATTATGTAGGGTATGCTGCTACTGTTAACCATTCTTAGTATGGGTGAGTGCACATGTCCAAAGCTATCCGGAGCAGCAACACCGCGCTGAACTAGAGTGGTGTGAGCAGGAAGTCACAAGCAGCAGCTGAAAAACATTTTCTAGCAACAATGAACAGGCTTCATAACACTTTTGATTGGGGTTTATGTTACAGCTACTGCCAGTATAATGCATGTGTGTTTCTCTGTGTATAATGGGTTGGCAGTAGAGTTGTCCATCTGTCTATATACTGTATGTCTTAAGTGGTGTAACGTCAGACAGCAAACAGAGCATACTTCAGCAGCAGAACTGGATCAATGCAACATACAGTATAACATACAGTATGTTCAGTATAACAGAACAAATTGAATAGTTTTTGCAACAGGTAGCACAATCTTATCTTGCCATTTTAAAAGCATACTTTCAAACCAGTTTTAAGAGAATTGTCTTCAAATCATCAGGAACTCACTCTCTGATTTATTCGTGGTGAGTCTGATTTATTTTCCTTCAAATGCTGGTAATCTAATGGGGTTTAAAGGGTTTTATGATATGTATCACTGGTAGGATTTGCCATGCCATAAGGGAGCTTATAATCCTTCATTTATCTGTACAAGACCGAGAGTCTACAGCCATGCTGGCAGCTACATGTTAAAGCCATCATGCTCAATGAGAAGCGCTAACTGGCTAAACTGATATGCCATCTTTGTCGCTAACATGCTAAATTTGCTAACTAGCTCCCGACAAATGGTCGCAAGATTGATGGGAATGTCAGGTATTTGGCCAAATGTATTGACCTTAAAAGGTGTTTACAAATTGTGGTTAAGAATGTGTGTAGCTATTAGCTTATGACAATCCATTCAGTAGACTAAACGTTAAAAGAAGGATGGTCACTTGAAATCTTTAAATCAAGACTGAAAACCTACCTTTATTCATTACATTACTGCCTTCCCTAAAATTCAGCCTGGCTTATCACCTTTTAACGTTTATTCAACATTGATGTTTTTAATATTTAATTTGTATTATCGTTAACTGATTGATTGCTGTATGTTCTGTATTAACTGTAAAGTGTATTGGGACCATGCTTCGTGATGATTCTGCACTTTGAACACAAATTGATTGAAGACATTTGATTGATAGTTTTGCTGCTATATAGGCTTAGATTGTCGGGGGATGTCTTACTTCTTCCTTCCCTCTCTCTGTACCTGTCTACCCTCATGTTCCAAATAACCCACCTCCCCAAATTTTATTTTTGGTGTCTGTTTATGCCGAGATCCTGAGTCAGGGCTGTGGCTGATGCTGTGGTCCTGAGCCCTGGATCCAGAGTCTGGCCGTTCCTGTTTCTGTGGTCCTGCCTGATGCCCACCTTACTACTTCTTTGATGGCTGCCATAGGATTGCTGACATCCACCTGGACCCATCGTCTTCTTAGTTAGACACATTCATTCTCCAGCATTTTGGACTACCTATGTAGCAAATGTATTATCTCTTTAATTTAAACACGACATCTATTGCACTTCTGTCCATCCTGGGAGAGGGATCGCTCCTCTGTTGCTCGCCCCGAGGTTTCTGCCATTTTGCCCCCGTAACTCTGGGGTTTTATAGGAAGTTTTTCCTTGTACGGTGTGAAGGTCCAAGGACAGACGGGTGTCGTATTCATATTCTGTAAAGTCCACTGAGACAAATGTAAAATGTGTGATATTGGGCTATATAAATAAACTTTGATTGATTGATGTTGAGCCATCTCACAACAAACTGTGAGCATATCATTTTGAGTTACATCCTGATCTGCACCAAAAACAACGCACTTGTTCCGTTTCCCATGGTCCAACTTTACACCAATCCACTGCAATCTGTCGCCCAGATTTGAAATATTCTGCTCACTCACAAACACGCAATCAGACAAACAAAAACAAAATCTCCTTGGCAGAGAAAATAAAGAACTCCTTCAGAGCTATGAGTATGCGTCTAAAGTAGATGCCTGCCACACACAGAGTGTTAATATTGTGTTGGTTTGGTCTGGAGAGGACCCTGCTAATTGACCACATCCAGGAAGGGAGCCAGCACAGATGCCACAGTGAGAAACTCAGACTGACAGCCAGGAGGAAGAAGGGAGCAGTGGGAGTTCTCCACGACTGGACCAACTGCCATGAGATAAGCTCAATGTATCATGCCAGACAAACAACTCCAAACATTTTTTTTGTATTAGTAGCTATATAATTTGGCAAATATTCAATGTTTCGCTGGAATTGTGATGATAAAAATTATGAAAAAGATCCATACAAGTGATTCAATAAATATCTAATAGTTACAAATCTAACAAAGAGTAACACAATGTGCAAGTGAAGAAAAATGATCATAAATCCGTAGTTTAACCTTTGGATGCAATAATAAAATAAAGAAGTCAATGCATGGTACTGTACACATGTTAAGTATCACTTATATAAAATATAAACTAGTTATACATACATTTCTTTAAATATCCTGGTATTTTGATATTCTTAGTAATGGTCATAGTACTTAGTGCGTCTGCACAAGTGAAGAAAAGCAGGCACATTTCAGGATGTTATTAACAGCCATTGACCTTAAAAAAAATGTGTTTCCTAACCTTTCTTTCTGCCCATTCACAAATGAATTCCAGGGCAAACAGTATCATCAACCACTAAGAGACATTATCAAAATCTACACATATTCAACAATATTTCTCTAAACTTGAGTCCTGAAACATTCACATAGTGATGCCCATTTGTCAATTTCCATTTCAAACCCATAGTCCCTGTTTTATTTCGATAATCTGCTCTTGCACCTGCAGTGACAAACTTGCAACAGCTTGCGGTGGCTCGTAACAAGCTACGAAGAGCGAAGAGTCACAGGCTGAGCTTCCACGTGATAGAGTGCCGGAAAGAGCACCCACGGCAATTACGTCAGCTATGTCAACAGCTTTTTTACAATCTTAAATCTATGACAGTACACCTGCGCATCTCTTAAACTACTATGCTGCTGAACACCAGTCGTCATAGACTGTGCATAGAGACAATTTTCCTCTACAGAATATCAGTCTCTGGATAAATTACTGCAAATGGTAGATTACCATTTCTCTTGGTTTTTGTCTTCCTGATCTCACCTCTGTGAAAGGGCGAGTGAAGAGTAAATCCCTCTCTATATCTGCGGCTCCAGGAGACTAAATCCCAGGGACTTCTCTCCTGCAGTTCTGTTGTCGGTGTGTGCCAGGCTGAGGATGGGTGACGGCGTGATGGATGGCAGCAGGCAAATCCACTCCTCTAATGAGCTTATGAATAAATATCTCCGTCTGTGTGTGCACATGCACGTGGCTGTGAAATAGATATTTGTTACATGCTCTGGATGCAAGGGGTGTGAAAATGAGTATGCATGCGTTAGTATGCATGTGTGTACATTTGAGATTAGAGTGAGAACGGGGGGGGGGGGGATGCGGAAAGATTGGTGACAATGGACAGTTTACATTTTTTTTTAAAGGCTGATTTCTATTCCCTAGATTGTTGGCGTGTACACACAGCCTTTGGTGAAATCATCAACAATAAAAAAGTCAATCAAATCAAATCAATATTGTGATCCAAGTCCATGTGCAGAGTGCATAGAGAGGAGCGCTTTTTTTCAACACCATGGTCCCCACCAACACAACCTTTCATCATACACGACAAGATCTGAATATGAATTGGAGACTCTAATATGCAATGCACACTCTCTCATTTGATTTGCTGCACATAAGTGAACGATAAGCACGTGAAAGGAGACATTTCCATGGTGATGAAGTATTGTCTGAAACGCTGTCTCAGTTACATATGACCTCAGGCGCACACATATGCATACATTACCGTTACACGCACACGCACACACGCACACACACACACACACACACACACACACACACACACACACACACACACACACACACACACACACACACACACACACACACACACAGACACACACACACACACACACTAATGTGGGTTAGGACATACATCGCCCAGCTGTCTGCAACCCAAGCAGAGCTTCACAGAAAGCGAGCATGCGGCTCTGGTCACTATGGCAACAGCAGAGCACAGGGAAACGGCGAGTCTTGTCCATCTTTTCCTAGGTGTTGGTAACGCAGGGAGAGGGTGGTTTCACCGACACTAAAAGCTTCAAACTCACACCACATCCGCTCAAATGTAATCAAACAACCTTTTTGTATCGACAACTCTCACAGCCTTCCCCTCTTCACCTCGATCCAAGGAACTCAGCTTCAACTATACAAGCTGGAGCAACTGAGGCTCTTGTCCTTTGTGTTGTAGCTATCTTCAATCTCCTCTTGCTCTTTAAGGTGTTTTTATTTCCAAATGTGAGGACTTTAAAGATGGTTATATATTTGTTTGTTCTTCGGGATGGATATAGGTGATTTGGTTACTTAAAATTCACATCATTTTTAGGGATAAATTATTGATTATAAAATAATTAACTATTGATGTTCAGTGTGAAGAATTGTGACAGCTGTAGTGCCTTACATTAGACACATTTCTTAGAATATTATCATCTGAAATTTGCTTAAACAATAATGTTAATGTTACATTTCAATGCCTTTTACAGAATGCAGGACAAGTCTATATTCAACTTGTTTTATTTGCCCAATTGTCATGAGATTTTGGCAGAAATAATTAAGACTAATGCTTTGATGTTAATCTTTTAGACAGAGGAAGAAATTGCCCATAAACAGGCTTACTGACTAAATAAATTAATAAAGTCCTCCTTTTGAAGGGGAATTCAACCTAGACTACATTAACTGCTACATGCTTTACACGCTGACCAAACTAGATATATATATATAGACAGATACTTCATTGATCCCAAATTGGGAAATTATTTTGTCAGAGCAGCAGGGTTGTCAAGCATTAAGCAAGTTACACATATTTAAAAGATACAATAAGATACAAATGTGACAAAAATGAACATTAACATTAGCAGCAAGTATATACAAATTCACAAAAACAAGGACATATATCACTAGAGTATCTAAATAATACACAATACAAAGTGAATACTCTACTATATAAAATGTCACTAAGCTACAGTCATACATGGAAAATTTACTACACACACATATTGGCAGTGGATTATATATACATACTGTATATTTATACATATAACTATTGGTGGTCCAGTTGAATTGTGGGTAATGTAGGCACCAGATTTTGACTAGGAAAAAGAGCAGGAGGTGCAGACAGATTCTGCTGTCCATCGTATGTCTGACAACCTCAATGAAGTGCCAGGCATAATCCGTGCTGAGTACTTTTTAAATAAATGATATATCGACTGAAACGAGATGTGGCTGATAGTTAATGTGTGCCTGATACTGAGATCTTCAGATGTACCATTTTACATTACTTTCTCCAGTCTTAACGTACGGCCCGGGGCTAACATGTACACAGAGCCTACAGTGATCTGGCTCATGGACTACGGGTGATTTTGTTTGCTTGACTTGTTGAACAATGCAGACCAGATGTTGCTATGCAGCATCAAAACAGAGGCAGTCAGCAGCAGCAAGTGCAAGTCCATTAGCAAGACTGCCTCTCCCTCTTTTATATGTGAGGGTGTCTGCACATGCACACAAACATGGGTTTTTATCAGTACAGCCTTGGGAGGATTAGCCGAGCAAGGTGAGGCATATGCAGAATTTTAAGAGAGAGGGGCTTATTTTCGAAGAACGCTCATTAGCTGAACTCTCCCTCGCCCAAAAAGCTGTTAATTCAACACTTCATTTAACCTTATTTGGTGTGGATTAGACCACCAGCACTACATCAAGGTATATAACAGCCAAATCAACAAATGAGTTGGGAGGACTTAATTCTATGAGATTTTGTTGTTACGCTGTATTTCCATCAGCAAGTCACATTGAGTTTTCACAAAGCATTCAGCCGTCCAGCCTAGCGACAAGACAAGCTGTCTGGAATCTGATTGGCTAATTAAATATTTAGAGAACACCTTGACAGAGAGACATAGTTAGCTAATCCTCACACAGTGCATGTAAGGCTGATTTCAAGTTGAGACCAAGTTCGACTGACCAAACATGAAGAGACAGGACTCCGTAAAGCCAAGATGAAATTAAAAATGACTTTTCAACACTTGAGATCACATTCCTGGTCATATTGCTTACATATTTAGCAAAAGATGCCAAAACAGTTTTTATAATTTCTCCTTATTCAAACATCAAAATCCAATAATCTTTTCCCCTTTTATTAAAGCAAGATAGGTTCAAAGGTTCAAAGGTTTTATTTGTCATATGCACAGCAGATACAGCATATATGTTGGCAATGAAAATCTTATATCCCAGGCTCCTCAAACAACTCAACAAACATAGTGCAAATAACATAAATAAAATAATGCAAATATGACATTGGCTAGGGTTAGGGTTGTTTGGACTGCATTCTTAACTCGTGTGTGACAAGTATACTATTTTAAAATATTTTTGGGGCAAGAGAATGCCTTTATTATATCAATACAATGTTGGGGATGACAATGCCAAGTAATTCCGCAGGCAAGAGTCAAACCCACCTACTTGGCAAATATGGGCCGCCATGTTTCTAACCACTGAGCTATCTGATGGATTGTGAGTGACATAATCATTTTAGAATTTATAACCATCTCAAACAACACTACACTATCACTTCTCCACGTTTCCAGTAACAGCCTCCTGCGCATCTTTGTTTGTGTTATTTTAAATCCTTTACTGATAATACTAAATATGACGCCCTATTTTCACTTCATGCTGAATATACGGCCACTTCAGAACTATTAAGCCGGTTTTTTGCATGACAGATGCTCCACACTCTTTAGACTTAGCACATTCTTGACTTCATTTTTTGCCCACAATGTTGAAGTCCCATGCTGTTCTATGTGGATTGGCAGGGTGTTTACTTAGCTAATTTGGAACAACTGGCATGTGCTTTCAAGTTTTGAGGACAATCAGACTCATTATGTCAGGACACAGGTTAAAAAAATCCAGAGGTTGAAGAACAAGCCAGGATCTGACAGACTTTTCTAAGGACCTTTTTAAGAACCAATATGAATGAAGCAAAATGTTATAACCGCATAATCAAGAGTACTGTTGATAATAATTGCTTAAATGGCCTTCTTGCTTTACATTATTTTAGGTAGATCAATAGTGTACTGTTGTATCAAATGTTGCAACACAGGGCTACTTATTTGCTCCGAGCAGCTTTATTTTTATCATTCCATCCCTTGTGTAAATATGTACTTATGTCCATCCTGCAGGCTTTTTGTGCAGCTGTCTACTCCAGTGAACAAATCCTTCATTCCTGAAGGACCCTGCCCTCATGACTAAGCTTCCGAAGCACAGCTATTGTTAACACTGAGCGGTTCAGACACTGTAAACTTAACTTTCTTATAGTTTCACTCCTTCAGTGGCAGGGGACAAGGAAAAGTGTGACTGAACTTTCTTACATTGAGCTCAGCAGGAGGCCTTCACTCCTGAGGCGGAATGATACCAGCAAGCTGTAACGTTTACGATAGCACTTTAAGAAAGCGAGAGTGGCATAATTTCCAAGGCCACCACTTGATACAGTGGCCTAATAATAGCAAGGCTGCCTCGACCTCTGTCCCTGATGGATCTCAGCCCCTACAGTGGCTATTTATAACTTCCTAACTATAATCAACTTCTTGCTCGTCGTTGAGAAAATAAGACAAAGCATGAATCTTCTAAGCTATTTTAGATACATTAGTAACTAGCATTTGGTTATCAAAATAGTTTTAAAACTTGTGGAGATGCTTCAGATAATCTGGCACTATTTTTAGCAAAAAAATATAAGTCCTCCCCCAACAAAATGATTTCATGTCTGACATAGGCTGTAATCAATTTTTACTCTTATGTTACCCAGTAGGTAGCAGACTGATTGCGACGATACAAAGTCAAAGCTGGGTAACCCGACAAATGCCTTCATAGCGGCTTAGTACCCTGAAATGACTGAGCAAATAAGTGAATAGCACACAGACGAGTAGTGAATTATAAAGCTGAGGCTGGTGTCATTGTGCAGTCCTGTGCAGCAGTGTGTAAGCGTTTGGATACGCTTGGACACACATACACCCACAATAACACACTTCTTTAAGCCTCCGCGTGTATCTCACAGAGAAATGTTTGCTCAGCTCTCCACCACCAGCATTCGCAGAAAGCAGTGAGGTGGTATATGTAACCCACTGCTCTGTTTTGTAAGCAAATCATTATTATCGCTATTTATAGCACACTGCGGGTTTCTCTTTTCCAGTCCACAGCTCTTTTTTTCCAGAAGGTACTGCTAAATATCCAGATAAAACCAGGCAACACAGGCCCACTGTAAATAAAAATAATAGTTACATTTATAAAGCAGCTCTCATTCAAAGTTGTAGTCTTGTGCTTTGTGTTACAAGAGAATTGAATAGAATTGCAATAGTTATTGTCCCAAAGTAAAAGTTAATTAAATAAGAGGATTATAATATGGAACGATAAAACAATCAGTAGCAATGCAATAAAAAAAGCTAAATATGTTAATAGAATTTCATTGGAGAATTAAAACCAATTTGTTCTACAATCAAAAGGCAATTATTCCACAAAATGATAGCTGTCACTTTTCATTTTGTAAAGAAAGAGTAATGTTGAGGAACAAAGACATTGGAGGACATCTTTAAAAATGTGTTTGTTAAAGGTCTTAACAAGGTATTTAGTTTAGCTCCTGAAATCTTGTATTTTCACATGTTCTCAAGTTTCTCTGTATATGTTTAAATGTGTTTGGCAAGTTAGCTGAATACTTATTTAGACTCTCTCTACTTAATTGTTTATGTTTAATATTTAGTTTTAAAGATTTCTCGGCTCTATGCATTGATGAGCGTTCAATCATCCTACAGTGGTAAAAACATTTTGATGAGTGAAATCATATGCAGGTATAAAACAGAAAAGGACCAAAAATGGTTCCTTGAGGAACGCTATATCAAGAAACACAAAAAGTATGAAAGAAACAAGACAGATACTCTTTTGATGCTATGGACAGGCACTTTGTTAGCACTTACACTATTTCTGAGTTCTCGATTACTTTTTGCAGTGCAGTGTTTGCTTAATAACCAGTCTGAAAATGTTGCAATATGCTGTTGTCATTAGATGTTTTGGTGCATGGTTGAAAAACAGTTTCTCTTCAGAAGTTTATTGAAAACAGGAGGATTACAAATGGGTCTGTAATTGATAAGGACAGCACTGTCTTGGTTACATTTCTTTGGCAGAGGGTAAACAGTATGTTAGCTGTTTTGAAAGCTTTGGGGGAATATATCTAATTACAGGTTGTTACCTGCTATAAACACACACGGGACGCTCAAGAACACAAGAGGATGACTTCATCTTGCTAATGGCGACACTAACTGTGTCTTCTATCATCATAATACAAGATTGTAATTCTAGATCCCAGGGAGTCGTTACGGAGTTAGGCAATACTGCCTCTCTAGATGAGTCATTCAAATTTCAGAAGTACAGTTTGACTGTAAAGGGAACAGACCTACAAGGCAATTGTTTAAAAAATAAAGCAGAAAGCAAGAGTTGCTGCATCACCTGATAGACCGGAAACGATGGAGGAACATGACACTGACCAACTAGATTTTTACAACTTCATAATTAGATTTCTTTAACCTTTTGCAATGAAAAACAAGTTAGGGATTTCAAAGGACAGTGATGGTGCCAATGCTTGATTTATAGACGAGGTGTCGAGTATAGTACTGACTGTGCCTACACGCCAATAGTCAGTCAGCAGGCTTTTGTAATTAGGATTGAGTAATGAAACAAGCCTGCAGATGCATCCAAAATCAGGCTCTGTACCATTATCTAACGGTGAATATAGCCCTATAATCTACTGGGTAGAACATTAACATCACATTACTGTTGGGAAGCATTCAATATAGTGCAGCTAGGGCTACATTTTATACACTATATGTCAGGTTAAGAGACCCCTAAAAACTGACCAATGAAGGTTGGATTATAGACTGTCTGTCATATTTATTTCAGAACCTATCCCAGCCCTAAAAGGCATTTGTCTGACACACGCTGAAGGGTCGTAAAAGAGGGAAATTGAGCAATTATATAAATCAATATCCCTCTGATCCACTGCACTAGGGTTTATTTGGCTGATTTTCAGACATTTGGGCCACATTGGTTGAGAAGCCAGGCACTGAAAATAAAGGTTTACCTGACCGGTCTGGTGAAAATATGATATTATAAACAGTGACATACAACTACAAGACACTTGAAAAACTCCGGAAGAATCAGAGATGAGAATAACCTTGAAAAACACACTTTCACCGGGGGTTCTCAGATAGTGCAGACTATGTTGTCAATTAAAAGCTCTATAACTGTCTCAAACAAGAATTGAAGTACCTATATCTTTCTGTGCTAGTTCAATCGCTATTTTTAAAGTTTCTTTCAGGGCCCACAGACTCAAGTACATGAAAACGTAATGAAAATACAGAAATACATCAAGTAACAAGAGGAGAGGATGCGATTGCAAAAACCATTATCAGCCCTTATTAGTTAAATGGAAAACTAATCATTAGGGTCATTACACGTTTTGAGAAAGGAATTATTCAGCCTTTAAAACCAGTCCTTTGAAAGTCTGAATCTCAGAGAGTAGAGCTAAAAAGGAAAGCAAGAGAGAAGTCGCTCTTGCCAGACAATCATTACTCCGCTAAAACGTCTACAGAGGGAGAGAAATAATACAAAAATCCTTGTGATATAACCATAAAGGGAAGCTGTACATCTCCTTGGAAAAGACCTCATTCGTTCTACTCCACCAGATTCAAATAACCCCAAGAGGGATCTTAAAACTCAGCAGTTCTTCCACCTTGGACACAATCAACAAGGCTATTCATCCACCCCGAAATGGGAGTTATTATCTTCACTGCCTGATGCGTCCTGAATGACAGCTGACAAAGTAAGCTCAACAAAGCACTCTCCAGGTGGTGATACTAAGTGGTGTGAAAACTGGCTGTGGGCGCCTCATCAAAAACCATTCACCTGAGACCAGCAATAGCAGCTGCTGATGAGTTGCTTGTGTTTTGCTATCAGACATTGTTATTGAGACATTCTGTTCCGTTCACACACCAGCTAGCATTCCCCTGGGATGAGGTAGGGAGGCAGGTAGCCTGCAGCACTGGAACCGGAAGGAGGAACCACATCTCAGCACATGACGGAGTGATTCTGGTACACAACAACAAGCAGCTGCTACTGAAAGCGTGGTGAGGGGTAAAAAACAATTCCCCACCAACTTCAGCCCATTTACGCAACCATATGCTACATATGATGCCGTGCTCTAGATGGAAAAGTGAGACACAAAACAACAAGAACAAGCACCATTAGCCGCCCACAGCTTGTGCTTAGACACGCACACACACACACATATACACACTCAAAGACAATTGAATGCTCACCCACGCTGACGCATGAAACAGAGCAGCTCACCACGAAAAAACACTTACATTATCGCACTCTGGTTGATTCACAGGTCCTCGAACCTACGTTGTCATTAGAGCGCAGCCCTCTGACAAACGCATCATTTCACGGAGAGAAATCACTTTCCTGCGTGCCTCCCCTCAGCCCCATGTCTGCACAAACGTCACTCGAACCAGTGGCCGACACAGCTTTGAGATCCGAGAGCAGACAGACCTGGAGCCAAGGTGGAGCAGCAGGTGAAAGGGGAGGGGGAACGGATGGAGGAATGAAACAAGCGATAGAGGGTGTGGCAGGGCTCACCATTCTCAAACCAGATCTGGCATTCCTGAAGGCTGGAGTACGGCACCAGCTCTCCTCCTTCACCCTCCAGCGACACAAACAGTCCTTCCTCCCTGAGCGATGACCAGTTCATCAAAAAACAAGCAAGAAAAGAAAAGAGAAAACGAATACTAGAAAAGAAAAAAAAAATACCTGCAGCCGAGCAGGGGAGGATAAACGCAGGGAGGATCTCTTTTTTTCCCCGTTTCTGATGAAATCTCCACAGGTTTCAGTGCTGATGCTGCCCGCTCAGTACAGTCGCAGTAAGTGATACAGAGCCAGGCAAGATATGGCAGGGACGGGAGGAGCGAGGGGAGGAGGAAAGAGGAAGGGGAGGGAGGCAAAGGGAAGGAGTAAGGAAGAGAACGCAGCGAGTCACTGTGTCACTGGGGGACACAGAGGTGACATTTCTATGATGTCAGTAGTACAGAGGGCTGAAAGGTGACCGGAACATTTGCCACTATAAATAAAATGAAAAATAATCACAAAAAACAACAACAGCAAACAGGCGCTATTCCCGCAAGGAGCCCCGGGAGCACAGAGCGCCTCATTCGCCTCCGTGACTGCATTAGCGCTTAGCGTGTTATGTATAGATGTGAGAGGCGCACTCTCACTATAGGAACAGGAGCTCAGGTCTCCAACAGATGAATGGTGCAGTGCTGCTGTTGTCATGGCAACCACAGAGCAAAAAGAGGGGGAGGAGAAGGGTGGGTAGAGGGAGGAAGGAAAATGGCATAAAAAAGGGAGGGAGGGTATTATTAAAGGGACACAGTTTTGCCGTACATGGACAGCGCTTTGGGGAGAGATCAGATCACAAGTGAAGAAGAAAAAAAAGAGGAGCGGTGTTATTTGATAGGAGCATTGGTTTCAATAAACTTACTCCATTTTCCTCTTGGGCTCCGGCATCCCCATCTGTCCTTGTTTTACCCTTGAAACTGTATTTGTACAGCTGCAGCTGTGTTTTACGGCTATTTAGGGGTTCAAGCCCCACAGGGCAGAGAGTTTATTGTGTACCGCCTTTGCTTTTGTTGGGGGCTCATATCCGGTAGGCTGTAAGCCTGCTGGTTTCTAAATGTTTGTTATTAATCTTCTCCAGTCACACTTATTTCCCCAGCGTGACATCTCAAAGCAGCTTTAGCAGCATGTTACCAACAAGCCTTACAGATGTGCTACAGCTACACGTCAAAGTCGTTGAGTGTCCCATTCTGTGCACAACCAGTCCTCCTCATAAAACCTGAGTTTCAGATCTTACCATCTCTGCAGTCAAACTTTGCCTCAAGTCTCCAGGTTGTTGTCATACACGGTGTGTAGCTAACCCTACAAAAGTCAAGCACTTTTATGCTTTCGGGGGTTTTCCCTTTCCTGTAGTGTGTTATAGAGGTTTTTGTGCTCGTAAAAGGTCTGCAAAGACTAAAATCCCAAAGTTCCCTCCAGACAGAATTTATTTTGTGTTTATCCCAAAAAATCAATTTAAGTACTGCTGAAGTGTAAGGGCCAAAGTCGATGTCGGGAGGGGGTCAGAGTGGATGGACAATCACCCAGTAGATAGCTGTCATACTCAGAGTAAAAACCAGAATGCATTTAATTGTCATATAACAGCTGTCCTGAAGTCACTCGAGTTATTTGTCACGTATCTCAACCTCTTTTCCCAACCTAACCAAGTACTTGTGTTCCCCAATCGAACCTAATCCTGTGCAAATATGTGTCTCTTTCAACATCGTCAAGCAGCTCCTGACAGATTAAAGCTAAACAAATAAACAGTGATCCTAACACACAGCACTGTTGATAGTCAGTAATGCCTTGTCGTTCTTGACATGCCTCCCTCCCTGTCTTATTTGCACATTTCCCTGACAGAACAACAAAACTTTCTTTTTAGACAACTTTAATAGTCATTTACTCTTTCAGTCAATATATTTCAAAGGGGTTTTATCAGAATTGAATGAACTGCAATAAATGGCAGATATGGATATGTATTATTCCCATCAGGTAACCTTGACACACTGTTAAAGTGATGTGTGCACCTAATAAAGAAAAAGTAGATATGCTATATTTCTTCAATAAAAACATCCATATTGTTTGGCTGACGGCAAAAATATGACAAGGATTTCTGTCACAGCACTTAAAGCAGCAGGTTCTTTAGTGCTTTGCCTGAGGGCATCATACTTCCATTTCATGAGTCCTTCCTACACTTAACCTTCACTCTTTATTTTCAACCTGTGACAGAGGACCTGAAAATGTCACATTTCCTTTCAGCGGAGCAAATGATTCGGAGCGTCTGTGTCGTCTGGGACGGTTGAGGCAAGAAATAATGACAATAATTGAAGAACCATTTTCCCAAGGTGCAATGCTGGTGTAAGGAGGCGTGGAGATTGAGACGTCCCAAATGTCAGTGTTCATTTCAGAAATCCTCAGAGGACACCAGATGCCATATAAAACACGAGGCTGGCTAAGGAGGCGTGAAGAGACGGAGATTGAGATGTCCCAAATGTCAGCATGCCTCTCCGAAAACAGAGAAAGGACAGGAGACTGTAAAAATGCTCAAGCTGGTGCAGTGCAGGTCAGTGTGAGAGGACTTGAAGGAAAAGTCCAGCTTTCACAAAACGCACAGATGATAGACAAATGTAATATAACCTTTTAAAGGGGGGTGATCCTTTATAATAAAAACTTGAAATGTAACTAGCAAATTATAAGTAGAAAGCGCTTATACATTGTAGTATTTCTACCTGCCCTGTCTGAGGAACCTTAGAATTTATGTCAAAATGGATGATAAGTCTTTAAAGTTCTAAGAGAAAGTAGACAAAACTCCATCTACCAAGGAAACACATGTGATGTGATTTATGATCTTAACATATTAAGTTTACCATGAAGTACCAAGATAAGAAGCAAATCCTCACACAAATTAGATGCTGTGATGGTTTGATTTTGTGCGAAAATAAGGAGAAAGAGGTCTAGATGTAGCAACTGATTCCATTCATGGATACCTCCGCTCCTCCTACTGTATGTTAAATACCTCTCAAAACTTATGAAGCATTTTGTTAGGATGTAGAACCATTTAGTTTTACCAGCCTTTTCCACAAATCGTCTCATCCACTACTTCAGGTAATGATACCTTTCATGCTTTTGTAAATCCCAAAATAATGTGCCTGAACACGAGTGTCGGCTGTGGCTTTAAAGCAGAATAAAATCTTATTATAGTCCATTGTATCTGTGCGAGAAATATGCCAACAAATGATCCTGTCAACTCCAATAGGACGGTTAATGCCACCAAACAATTACACAGGCCCAGAGATGCAGCTTTCAGTAGCACATTTAACAGAACTCTGTTTTAATGTGGATCCTTTAAGACCACCCCCACAATGAGCTGTAAAACCTGACTCAGCAGTTCAGCACACTGTGCCGCTGCTGAGCGTTTTTTATGCATTCATTATGTGGCCATTTACAAATAAGCTTTACTAGTGCCACTTATTCACATATCACTCCATTACTGTAAGCACCAGGGAGACAATAGATTTTAGATTTACTCATATTACTGTGATAATTGCAGCAAGACAGAGAGAAAAAATAAGGTGTTGTAAATAAATCAAGCAGATTCTCAGGTTTTAAGGCCAAATGCAATTTTCTACCTTTATGTGGCAATCCATGGGGAATGAGTAATTGTATTGATTGCTGCCATTAATTAGGGGAAAGCAGTGTAATCTGGGGAGAGATGTTGAAATAATTCCCTTTAAATGTAGGAAAGTGGAGCGGGAACAATCAATCAGCTGGGGCGATGGTCTCTGGCGAGCCGACAATTGAGTGAGGGGTTTATTAAGGAACAAATAAGCAATCAGTGATTACAACTCATAACAATCAGTCGCTGAGATATCACTGAGAGAATGAGCAATCATCGCCACTCTGGTCTTAGATAACAGCGCACTAAATATAGACAATGTAAACTGAGTGGTCCGGAGGATCTGTGAAAATGCATCGAGATGAAGGAGTGTTGCAAATCTGAAACTAACTGAGAACATATGATTTTCCGCTTGAAAAGTGAACATTTCGAGCGGGAAAATTTGATTTAATTATGTAGAGATCACAATCTTTAAAGACAGTAAGCTCTAAGAGTTCTAAAAACTCTCCTGCATACATAATGTATTTGAAGTGCTTAAAGTAAAGTGGTCATTATCCAGAAGCGCTATTGACAGTGTTATACTATTCTATCCGTTCTATACTATCATTATTTCTCATGTGTTCTTATGTAAGCCACACTTTAATGTTTGTTTAATGTTTGTAATGTTATTGCTCACGTTGTAGATAACTTTAACTACTCACATTTTATAATCTGATCAATTATTTGCTTGTAAAAATCTTAATTTAAATAGTAACTATAGCTCCTAAGTAAAAAGACAACATTTCCCCTGCTGCGATAAAATTACACACAGAAGCAGAAAATAGAAATACTAAAGTTAAAGTACCTCCAAATTGTACTTATCGTTCAGTATTTGAGTAAATGCACTTTATTACTTCCCACTGCTGCTGGACACACATAAACTCTCCCCTGATTGTTTAGTCCGACCTCTCTGGAAGGCAGGGGGATTAAAAGACACTTTCCCCAGGGGTTTAATAAAGTATTCAAATATTATTGATGGTTCAATTTTATTAAACTTGATGGAAACTTACATAATAATGAACGGGGTTCTTGCTAAGTACTAAAGCCCAATCTAAATCAGCAGGCTGTTGTGCCGGATATTGATATACTTTATTAATAATGTGTTAACATGCTAAATATACTACAAAATTAAAGACTTTACTCAAGGTCCACCCATTGGCTTTCAAAGTCTTCCTTGAATGTGGAAGTTTTCAGTTTCACTGGATATAACTCAGTATAATTAAACTTTGGTAACGTGATTAAAGGTGGAATAGGCAAGTCAGTGGACCTAGAGTTAAGATAGTCTTGTTTCCAATTATCTTGGCTAAAAATGTACTTCCCAAGCAAAACTGTACAAATATATACACAAAATCTCTCCACAGCGTTGTAATGAGAATACGTAAATTCAAATACAAATGACTATTTTACTCAGAATTTCTTTAACTGTTTAGTCGTGTTATCTTATGTTATATTAAGTGTTTTAGAAGTATTTCATTTCATTTCATGGAAAAAACTATATGAGGTACTATGAGTATCGGTCTGTAACACTTGTGCTCTCCTGCAGGAAGTATCCTGTTACTTTTGGAAACTACTTATTCAATTTCCCGTACAGGCATGACTACTCCTTTGTCTTTATTCTTTAGATACATTTCAGACAATACAGTAAAACAGAGTAACTGGTTTTAGTTAGTTTACTGTCCATATAGAACATTTTCCAACCTGTTACACGGTCAGTTGCAATGACATGGTACAGAACGCCTCCTGCCTTCCTCTCCAACCTATTTGTCAAGTTGACCCCTCGAGCACTGAGGGCCCCCTTGAGAGTCTTCATGCAGGCCGAGGGGATTAAATCAGAAACTCAATGATTCTCTAAAAAGGTCAGCGCTTTCATAACGTTTTCATTCCATCAGAGCCTTGAGGTTGAATAACTCAAGTCCTCACCAGCACCAGCACTGTGCCACAGGAGGGCAAAGAGAGGCTGCGGTTGGTGGATGGAACCACAGGAGATTGGTTTGGGGGAGGGGTGGGGGGGATCAAACCGCCGCAGCCTTTTAGACCTGCTGCTGTTTGCTCTCTAATGTGCTCATATGCCACCTCTCTTTCTCCCACCTCTGCCATCTCTGCCATGGGAGGGGTTCTGCCCTCTGACGCAGCACACACAAGCTCGCTACTGTCAAGCTGTGCAGGAAGTGGTGCTGAGTTGAATTAATTAAAGGGTGAGAAAGCCGGGGTGGTTGAGGCAGAGTACAATCTGGTGCTTGATGCCACTTGAGCGCAGACTTTTTGAAGACTTGAAGGTCCTGGGGGCAATTGGGGACATCTTTGTACGTGTTGTTTTAGAGCCAGACGTGTTTGTGCAAGAGAGGGTCAACTGCTATAAGTAGCGAAATTGCATTTTGAAATGCAATCTGAATAATAACAAAAGAAGGACTTTGTAATGGAGCCAATATGGATAGAGCCAGTTAGAGATGCAATGAATATTCAATGGACCAAAAACTATTCTGCTAATTGATTAAAGGGATTTTTTAAATCCTTTTTTATCCTCTCCTATTTTCTCTGTTATATATCATAAATATCATATTACAAATGTAATACATTTATTTTTTGGATATCACCTTGGACTTGAGAAACTGGCATTTACACCTTTCACAAATGTTCTGACATTTTGTATACCAAGCTATTAATCGAGAATATATTTGCCAGATTAATGGATACAAGGGAGTTTTTTCTTGTGTGCTGCTGGGGTGTTGCATGTTGTTCACTCTGCAAACCCCCGAGACAAACGTGTTATTGGGCTAATAAAATATGATTGATTGATTGATAAAAGTTAGTAGCTGCCCTAGAGCCACTCATTTTTTATGATTAGCAGATTTCAGTCCTGTGGGGCCACACTGGCTGTAAAAAATAGCAAAGATTTATGTTGTCTTTTGTCAAAGGCCTAATTATTAATAACAGAATACTATATAAAGCACAATCGGATATGTGACAGAGACATAAATCCGGGTGGATTACCCCAGTAACGAGCTAATCCTGACAAATATATATATCTCACTGTCAGGTGCGCAAAGTGGAGTGGAAAAATGATGCAAAGGAAATACAAATCACACAAACCTGAAATAAAGGGTAATAAAAATAAGAGGATCCCTAAATCCCAAGATAAAAAATCTAAACATACAAAACAGCCTTCGCAACTAGAGGCACCTGACTGATAAAATATAACTACCCAAGTGATGACACGTTTGACAAAACTGCAAACAAACCTCTCCCTCTGTCAGCCGTGAAATAAGAATAGAACAAATAAGACAGCTGTCATTAATCAAGCTACACATGTTCCTCTGTGACAGCCATCAACATACACACACACACTTACAGATTCACATACACACTGACAATAAAAAATAATCACTTTGACTCATGCAGATGAAAGTGTAGACATCAAAACAGAAAGTTAGGTTAAAATACTAATGGAGCAAAGATGGATTCACAAACAGCAGGGAATAGCAAAGAGAGGAACATTTTTAAAAATGGGCTCGGTCTAAGAAAGTCTCTGTAGGATCCTGCCACACACAGAGCTGTGTGGCACACCCAGGTAGAATGAAAGAAAATCAGTTTTGGTTGAGTTTCCTGTTGAAAAACCCACACTTTAAATGACCCGTGAGAGACTATAAATCATTCTGTGCGATGCCAAAATGAATGATTCCCCGCGGCAGAGCAGAAATGGTTTATGATGCAGTGTAGCTGAGAGGCTGGTGCACCCTAGTGGCGACTCTTGAATCAAGTCCTACACACCCACTTCACTGCCATTCTCCTTCACTGCTGATACTGGGTGAAGCTGCAATGTCAATATTTCATTTTGAAATCCAGCAGCACTGAGCGAGCTTTGGATGACCGCCGTGCCTCTGCGTACAAAACCATAGCCAATGCCACCATCCACCACCCTAATGAAAGCAGAGGGAAACATGACACAGGCTCGTAATCCAGGTAATGGGGAGACAGAGGGGGGCCTCAGTGTGAAGGGGAAACGATTAGTTGTTGGAGATGATAAAATGAGGCTAGAGCTCCCAGTCCATCAAGCCTTTAGTGATTACAAGAATTCAAAACTGTCATAAGACAGAGCCTGGGATTTTCTTCTTCTTCTTTGAAAATGAAGTGGGTGACACCATAAGTGATTTCTGATTATTGACAACCCTTAGGGTGATTATCCGGTCCCCTCCATCTTGTTTTTTCCTACAAAAATATGTTTAATTTCCTGTGTGTGGATCCGATTAGCGTCTCTGCTTACAGTGGTACAGTGAAGGGTTGAGGAAGGCAGTTGAGGCACAACGAGTCTATGGGGGAGGACAGCTACAGGAGAAGATGTGCGAACAAGACTAATTTAACCAGGTTTAGCACACATTCAATTCTTGCACTATAAGCAAGAGTTCAGTGCAGGGGGTTTACCTGTGAGCTTCTTCACGGGCTGCAGCCTGACACTGATGGTCTGGTGGGTGAGCAGCGGGGAGGAAGGCAGTGAGCGCGACACGCCCTCCATTATGCGAATGTGCTGCATGCCCTCGGTCATGGAGATCCGCGGCACAGCGTAGTCTCCTTCAAAGGCACAGTCGCTGTCTAAGCTGCCACCTGCAGGATGGGAGGAATAAAACAAAGAGATGCTTTAACAATCTCACACTGTTGGGAGTCAGCAAAAAAGCACAGAGACTTCACTTCATTTCACTAGATAGAACTGATATGTAGGTATAATGTCACTGATGTAGTCTTTTCAATATCATTCTGCCTTGATTTATGATAAATTAATAAGAATAACAAGAGACTATATGCTGATATAGTGGATTTCCATAATCAGATGAATAATTAAAGGAGCCCTTATGCTTTTTTGGGTTTCCCTTTCCTTTAGTGTGTTATATAGGTTAAGGTGCAAAGGCTAAAATACCAGAGTCAACACCAGAGGGAGTTTCTCTCCCACACACTCCCCCCTCTGCCTTAAACACCTCCATTGTAGTCATTAGTTTACTTCTTTAACATTGTGACATCACTATGTAACACATTTGCTTCTATTGGCTAGCGCTCCAACACAGTGTAAACGATAGGCTAGGGGCTAGAACATCCATAAGCAGTAAACCAATACCACAGAGCTGGCCAGCTAACCAATCAGAGCAGACTGGGCTCTCGGTTCAGACAGAGGGTGAAATGACGTGATGCAGCACAGACAGTATGAGTAGTCACAGTAGAGGCACAAAATACAATTATGAGCCTAAAAATGATCATAACAGGGCTCCTTTAACATATTTGAAAATAAACTGAATGTAAGTTAAGATGTGTTATGTGCATTTATAAAAACTTTTAGGCATATTTTGATGATAATTGGTATAATATCATGAATTTGAATTATTTTGATCAGCAAAAATAATGATATATAACCCTATGCCTGAGATTTTCAAGATATTTTACTCTATGGTTCACAGAGGTTGTGTTTTGGCCTTCAACTTTCTATTATTAATGACCTTAACGATTGATTGTTTCTTTATCTATAAGATATCGGAAAAGAAATCAGAAAAGCCGCCCACAAAACTATAGTAGTTTCTCACACTGAACAAACGGAAGCAACTTAGAAAAGAAACAATTTTCTGCTTTTGTGTTAGCACCAGACCAGTGTGTGGACATGAATACTCCGACAGTACCTCTGACTGGTCCCTGCATTGCATCATGAGTATCGGGTGTAACAAGATTGGCCTGACCCAGAAGAGAGAACAGCCCTGAAGGCAACACGTGCCTTTCACAGTCGCTGTAATAAACTATAGCCTGCCGGACCTCTGTGGGCCTCGCAGCAACACAATACCCAATCATTTTAATAAACAAAGGAGGATTCTCTATCCATCTGATATATGTTTAACCGAACTAGAAAAAGAGCCCAGTCATGATCACGACAGGGCTTTCAATTCACAAAAAAAAAGCTTTCACAATGAGCCGTAATAACAGACGGAGCACAACAACCCATCTCTATCACTTACCCCACCCATTTCAATCTCTTTCTCCCAAAACCAAAACTTGTGAACTTTTTTTGACTTCACCAACTAAATGTCCCCGTCAGCCAGCTTTCTGCAAACACACATCCATTTTGTGAATCAGCTCTGGCTCACGTCCCTGCAGACGAAGCTGTTAAACCAACTGGTCAAGCAACATTGTCGCATCAGACGGCAGCCGCCACGCTGAGACATGAAGCCATTATCAGACACTAATCCGTGACAAGCCCCAGAGGAAGCCTGTGTGACGGTTAGGATGGGGCCAGTTGTTGTAATGCAAATACACAAGTATAGAAAGAACAAAAACACACACACACACACCACACACACACACACACAACCAACTATCAGTGGCTCCAGAAGTGCTGGAGACAGTCCATCCATTCACTGGGGAATGTCAGTGCAGAAGCAAAAAACTGTCGGAGCAGCGGTTACATCCCCAAGCATGGAAATCCTCCTCATGCATGCAGCGCGAGGCGTGAATACCAAAGGGGGACTTGGTATTCTGAGCAAGCATACATTATTTATTAACTAAGGTAAGTAATCTTGAGTGAAAATAATAACCTTAAAATCTAAAGTGATACCGTATAACACAAATGATGTTGTTTTCTGCCACTAGGCGGCTCTCTCAAAACAGAGACCGACAAGAGTTTGGTGGCATTGTCAAGAAGCATTGGATAATGGTGGTCTAGCATTTAAGTCTGTTTCCCACAGTTGAGATTTCTTCATTGTTCAACGTTTAGTGGTTTTGACAAGGAGAAAATTATTTCTAGAGGTCTCCTTATCTCTAAAATGGACTGATCTGATGATTAAAACGGGTAGAACATATCTGATTAAGCAATGTTTTTGTATGTAAAAATATCAGTGTTTTTCCGATGTTGTTTGCCTGCAGCTAATGTTTGCTTAGATAGTTTCTCTTAGACTCTAAAAATAAATCTGGTAATCCAATGACAAAGATCCTTTATCTGGTTAGATAATTTCTTAAACACCAAGATCTTAAAATAGTTTTTTATAAATGTGGGTGAAAAGTAAATTCATCAGTTTCTGGCAGACAACCACAGCGTTGACAAATGCTAAAGGGGCGGAGCCATTACATGTAACCACATGCAACTGGGTTGTAATTTAACATTAAGATTACATATTTCCTAGGTTATAAAATTGTTTTATTGTGACAATGTTACGTAATATTCCTTTTTAAAAGGTAAAGAATTAAGCACTTATTGGTACACAATCTTGACTCATGCAAGCAGTGATATTGAGGTAGAAATCAGAAGGTGCAAAGGGGAGAGGGTGAGTGGTGAAATCCAAAAAAGGAAGCTTTGACAGTGATTTATTTTGGATTTGAAATGGACATGTTTAAGAGCCACTCATTGCCTCAAAATACATGCAAACAGCTATTCAGGGAGGTGTTTGACTCAAAACATGCAGGAAGTAGTGGAGGGAAAAAAAGCCGACGTGAAATTATAATTGCCCAAAACATTTCCTACCAAGCACTCATATTCCCGTTGTTGATAAACATCTTTCCCCCAGAAGTAACTCAGATTTACAGGCAGGAATATAAAATTCATACAGTTCCCTACTCGTAAATATAACTTTGTTTCCAGTAGTCGTAAACTTTTCTGCCATAACATAAAATACAACTGGCAAACAAGGCCTCGAAGGGTTTCTGCTCTGGAAACATTAAGAGAGAAGAAATAGAGTCTGGAAGGGGAGCGCCCAGAGAGAGGTATTACAGGAAATGAGAAGGTAAAGGTGGCAAAAGCGCGCACGCTGTTTCTGGTTCACTCACATAATACACATCCATGCCCGGGAGCGGCTCAGTACACTCCGTGATATCAACAAAAGAGGACACTATATATATATTACTACCAGTAACATTGTTTTCTTCTTTTTTTGGTAAACAGGTTTTTTTTTTTAAATGTATTTTATTTTCCAGTCAGCACGCTCATTATTAAAACCATAATCCCACTCACCACCATGGAACACACATACAACTTCCTCTCAACTCACCGAAATATAACTTATAACTCAACCCTCAACTTACAAAAACAGATTTTCTTTTACGTGAAAAAATAGAGGGGCTTCATTTTTTGATTGGAAAATTTCCCTTGAAATTGAATTGTTACCTATGAACACGGGATATTATTTTTTCCCAGTTGAATCGTGAGCATTTTTTTTTCTTGTCACAATTGTTTTGTTGAAGGTTAGTAATTAAATTCCAAATAATTGATACTCTTTGTAATTTATTTTCAATATTATAAAGCTCTGAACATTTCTACTTTGATATTTTCATTTTATGTTAAATATTTCACTTTGTGAATACGACATGTGACAACTTTGTTACAAAAATAATTGAAATGCGTGCACTCTCGACATTATCTGATAAAAATTGATGGGCATTAAGGTGAAGCACTGGGGAGGTACTGATGTAGCCTCTGTGGGGTTAAATACGTGCTGTGATTTTTTCCATTTTTGTCATATATAAATTGTTATTCAATGTCTTTTCCCATTTATGTTTTTCTGTGAGCAAAGTCATTTTGAAGTGATCCCCTTTTGTGGGTTCAGTTGTAGTGTCTATACTGTGAGTTATTGCGATTTGTGTCACCTAGAAAAGGGTTAGTTGTTTTATAAAAGAGTTAAGTTAATTTATTATATGTACCGTTATCGCAGATATCCCTTTTTAATTTTTATGATGCAGCTGTTACTAATGTATGAAAACATTTACAAAAAAGACTGATTTCAGTTTCTTACCTTGGCCGATGTGGCTCAGGTGAGGGTCTAGACTGGGCGAGTGGGGGTCTGCCAAGTCCTCGCTCCCACCATCTGCAGAGGAAGGGCAGAAAGAGAAAGATAAGGAGTGGGCTCTGTAGTTCTGGAAGGGTGACGAAGACACCATCAGGAAGTCCATCTCCTCCTCTGGGATCAGCCAGCTGTCGGCCCGGAGGACCCCCAGCATGCTGCTCACACACAGACCCTCTGCACCCTTCTTCTTTGGGACCAAGCGGCTCCTTATCGTGAGGAAGGAGGACCGCTCAGACACACTCCACGTCTTCCGGCTCCCCATTGTTAGACTAAACATCTATTACCAAGTCCTGCCCATGCAGAAAACAATATATTTGACATTACAGCCATTGCTGCATGCAGAGGGTCCTGTGTTAGAGCTCACTGGGCTCTACGCCTCAATGAGCGATGACTAGCAGTAAAACAGTAGGCGTTTCCCCACGATAGATCCACATACGCTTAATGATATAAGGATCAATTACGCCCAAGGGAGCAGGCAGGGAGAATTAGCCACAGTGGATGGAGCTGAAAGGAGTGGGGAGCTTGGGGGGGGGGGGGGGGGGGGGCATCACTGGGCAGCAGAGTCCATGTCATGGGGATTGTTTCATAATCCTGTTCAAGTGCGGAAGGATCTGCAGTAAAGCACGACAGGCCAGCAGAGGAGGAACAAATGATTTATACTCAGAATCAAAACATCCCACTGGAGTAAAGTGAGCTAATAATAAAATCTGAGCTGTGATGATGTATGAATTCTAGTGCAAGCCAGTGGATGGATTTTCGGGTGTAGATACGTCAAAGATTGTTGAAGTAGAAAAACACTATATTCAAGCAAGCTCTTTCATTGTCTTTCAATCACACAGCTCACCATAAGCCCAGAAAACCCAAACATGCACTCAATTATTATCTCACCCATCGCAGACTTACACAGTGTGCCAGGAGCCACACAGCGGGGTAGATTGGATCGCTGGTGGACGGATCAAGCTTGTCGATGGAAAGATAGAATAAGCCGTGGGGCATGATTGTGTGAGAACTGGGCCAGCCTCAGATTGACACTGATTGTGGAAGGGAGTCCTCTGCAGAGGATTTACAGGAGTTTGCTTTGTGACCTGAGCCATCATGTCAGGAGGCGTCAAATTAATAGGCATGCCAACAAAGTACGAAATGTTATGCAATCAAAACATGTAATTTGGGGGGGATTTTGAGCAAATGTCAGTAATTGTTATTCCTGGTGTTCCTACAAAAAAACAATAAATCCTGCTGCCAATATTTTCTTTTCTTCATGTTGAACAACAACAAAAATAGCTTCTCACCTCGTATAGTCGATGAGCCATATCATCTGGTAAAATCAATGTTGTGAAAATCGATACGTGCTTTGAAGATGATGTGCACTAGCTATGAGCCACGCTTGCACACTGAGCCATGAAAATCAAGCCATGCACACATGAAGAGTGTGATGTTGTGAGCGGAAAGCTCAATGATATACAGTAATAGATTTTGCAGCCATGCTACGCTCCTGCAGCAGTTCTGATTAACACCTTAGGTGACGTTTGAAGCAGCTCGCTTGTCATCAAGCCAGTGGAGACGCTGGAAATGTCATATCTGAAGCATTAATAATTATAACGAACAAAGGAAAATAAAGCTTGAGAATTGGATACAATGAATCAGACAATCATTAGGTACTAATCTTATTAAGATATGTGGTGATGGACTTTAAATTGAACATTTTAGCAGTACACCTGATTGTGAAAAAAAAAGCTTGACATAAAGCAATTTAGCAAGACAATTCTGAGTTTAACCTTCAATTTGAATTACTCTGTTGTTGAGGTTTTGGAAAAATCCCACAAATCACCAATGTGCTTTTATCTCTTTAATGCCTATTTTCTCTCAACTACCATTTATCTTCAGGCTTAGCAAACACGTTGTTATACTTCTTTTATTTGCAAGAGAATGCTTCTATTCTTCTTTGCAGATTGCTCTTGTTACAAGAGATCGCAGTACAATGTCCTGCCACACAGATCAATGGCCTATTGAGCATGCAACACGAAAGGGGAGGACCTACGGTTGACAGAAGACACAGACATGTTTCCTTTCCAACCGCAAATACATACAGTGAACATCATTCTAGTTCCTTACAAAACATCTGTCAACAACGACACATGAACACAACTGAACTCGGTAGTCGATTCCCAGTCAGTATAGACCATCTCCACTTTGTAACCACATCCTATTCAGCTGGAAAATCAAAGCTTTGCTCTTGCTCAAGCTAAAAGACAGTGTCCTAAACCCAAGAAATAATGGTGCACTTACACTGTTGGCTATTCTTTGGAGCTGTAATGCCACGGTGGTGTGTGACGATGTCAAAGGAGCAAGCCAATTTCGCACTTGGACAAAGAGTCATTATGAGAGAAGTCAGTGTGACATCTGATAGGGATCCCATGGAGCATGGCGGAGAACTCCACCATCATTATCGCCCAGACTGACTTTGATGAACCTGACCGTGTTCTCAGTGTTCCGTGTGACCTCGGCTATAAAAAAGGTATTTTTTCCCAAGGCACTGTCTGCGGGGAATTGCTATAAAGCGTGCTCCTTTTGTGTTATCACCTTTGGTAAAAATAGAAGAGAGACAGCTAAGTCATCACTAGTTGCTCATAGGGGTTTTGATTGCTGGAACGAATAAGGATTTGAAATGGATTTGGTTCTTTTTCTGTGACTGATTGATCCTGTCACACTGAAAAAATAAACTAATACACTCGCCCCAAGAAGTTCAATCGATGCCCGTTAAAAAAGCCAGCAATGGAAAGAGAAAAAATTGCACCTGAGGCATATAACTGAGACACATCCAGGATATTAGGAGCCAAGAGAATAACATCCTTCAGCTAAACGACTTCACTAAGGGACAGCCTATGATTCTGTGTTAGGTTCACTTCCTTGCTGCTTTAATTCTTACCTTTGCTGATACCGTGGGGCCCTAATGATGCAGTGATGCCTACTTGTTGTCAATGCTCAGGAAGCAACCCCTACTTAAACACCTGAACTATGCATGTCAACACCAACTCATCCCCCAATTCATAAAAATAACATTCCAGGTTAAAAAAAAGATCTTCACTGAGTTGTCTGGAAGATTCTTCATCTTTTTGTATGACTTTGTAATATTTGACCATTACAGAAATCCTTTTTGTACTTTGCACACCTTCAATGCATGACGTCTATGTAGACAGAGTGATAAATAGTTGTGTGGGTTTGGTGCAATGAATGACTCATTTCTAATTAGGTGCACTCCATCCTTGTATTATCCTAGAATCCTATTTAACAACTCTTTCCTGAGAGATTTACATTTTAAACTTCCTACAATCCATATAAACGGTGATGAAATAGAGGGATCATGTGCAAACTATAAGATGATAAAACACGCTGACATTTATGCAGCACACGGTTGCCCACACACACATAAAAAACGTATGCGTGAACCATACATCACATGGGGTGGTCGTGTGTGAGCAGGTGTACTGAGAGTATTTATCAAAATAGAAATTGGAAAAAGAAAAGTTTGAAATTGGAAAAGGTAAATGCCAACGGGTGGTTCAGCGCACTGCTGACTGTCAAAACGTATCTCTGTTTTATTTCATAATAAACTGAATATCTTTGGTCTTTGGCCTGACAAAATAAGACATTTTAAGATGTTTACTTGGACTCAATAGCCCATGTTAAAGTCTTTAAACTATTTGTTTGCCTGATCTCTGTTCCTGCTATCAATCAACTAATCCATTCATTTTCAAACCATGTATGCAAAATCGTGCACTGAGGGCTTATAAGTTTGATCCCAGACAAACAATGCGCTCCTCTGCTTTGACATTCATTTAGGTTATATTTATTCATATTCTAAACAAAGTGGGGCCTTAATGAATCACAACACCACAGTGAGCTGCAGTGAGCCATATGAGAGCACAGACATCTGCTAAGCTGAACAGTTGGCGGACATCTTCATTAGCATCAGCTACGGTGTAAGCTAACACAAAAATACACACGCACACGCACACACACACACACACACACACACACACACACACACACACACACACACACACACACACACACACACACACACACACACACACACACACACACACACACACAGTCTTCTGTCAGAGGAGTGATTTCTCACATCTTCTTAATACATATATTAAGAAACCTTGACCAAGATGAGACCAAATGTTGTTGAACAAAGACTCAAAGAGTGGTTCTACTTTGGTCCTGAACAGACCTGCTACATTTTTGTCATATGAACTTTAGTTGTATGAAAAAAACGTTTGGGTACTAACATTGAACGAGGCAAGGAGCCCTCCTACGGTGTGGGATCAACAAGCTATTCAATCATAGATGAAAGGATGAATGAAAAGCTGAAGGAAAACACAGCAGGACTGCAAATATTCCAGATGTAGAAAAACAAAAACACATCAGTCATAGAGCAGCAGTCAAATACAATAGCACTTTCTATTAAAGCCCCTGGTTTCAATACTTATTCCTCTATAACATATAAAAACTCAATTTACTGTTCAAATAGTCCAACAGTTCCATGAGTATAATCATATTTTAATTTGAATACATTATATACAGTATATATAATACTTTTTACCAACTGAGTGCAACCCACTCAAAACCAGCAGGCAACAGTGTTAGCAACCATACAGCACTTATAAGTAGAGAAAAATCTGATGGATGTTAATACCAAATAAAAGTTTGTGTTGATTTCAAGCATTAAAAATAAATCAAAATGATAGGGAAAATATGTATTTTCGGATCATTGTATATGAAGAAATACAGTTGTAATCCATTTTACAAAAAATCTGAAAGGAAAAAACCTGAAAACAAATAGTAAATGATCAGGGCAGATAAAGTCGCCGGAAGATTTTACCTCAGCGAAACTTTGTCAAGGCACTAACTGTTTTAGCTGTATTTATACATTTCCAAAAGAGAATCCTGTCAACTCTTAAGCAGCTTCACTTTACGGGGAGGACAAACGACAGCAGTTATTCATGGCTCCCAGTAGAGGGACAATACGTTATGGACCTTAGTTGTTGTGAGTCTGTGGGGAGAGCATAATGCAGGTGGGCTGAGCAGAACAGTATGAAGGAGACGGAGAGCGGGAGGGGGAGCAGAGGCAGCAGTTTCACAAGCTGTTAACTGCGTTTAGGACAATGCTCATATCGGCTTTGATTTAATGCATGTATCCTATTTTACAAGAGCATTAAAGCAAAGAAACTGATGTACTGTGTGGGAAGCAGACACTTCTGATGCTTCTAGTGCCTGCTGAACAGCTGAATTATACACAGAAATAAAAGTAATTTCAAACATTAAACTAACTGGACTTGTTTGAACAGGCTTATTTAAGATATTGAGTTTTTATACTCAAGTATGTAATCAGTAATAAGTGCACTAAACTTCACCTGCTCAGAGTTTATCGAGGAATGGTTAGTTTAAAGTACTAATACCACAGGACAAGCCAAGAAATAAGAGAAAAGTCTCCAAAAGGACATATTTTATAAACATTTTCTTCAAAGCGTCATGAGATTATTTACAAATCATGAACTTTAAAGTGTCATGATTAGCCTTCTGTATTTGTGGTCTTGTGCAAGCTAATTTAAATAACACAATTGTATGATGCTACCGCATTCAGAACTTGGCAGCTAAACAGCAATTACACACAAGCATATGGTGCACTTCAGACATGTTGGCTTATTTGCTTGAGTTCTCAATATAAATCTAAGCTAAACACACACTTTACCTCTAATTTGGGGAAAATATGTCTTTAAAGTGGTAAAAACACCCGAGTCATAGCCAAAGCAAAGAGTATTTAAGATGCGAATAATTTAGATGAATTTTTTGTTGTGGCTCATTTGTTCTCTGTGCATATTGGTTTACACGCCCAGAGCAAAAAGTAATTTAGTGGCATCTTCCAATGTGCCAAGTAACAGCGGATGTAATAAGAGGAGAAATGTCCCAGTCAAGCACAAAGCACTACAGGGGTATCTCTATTGGTCCCATTGTTACATAACTGTTGGTTATCCCGTGGCAACAACAAATGCTAATGCAAGTCTTTTTTTAGCTCATATTACTGCTGTTGCCACTCCGCTTTCTCTAACCTCACCTGTGTTCCCAGTTAAAGTATGACCTAAATAAAACAGAGTATTCTAGTGAGGGACTAATAGGCTTATGTTGGTTATGGTTTCCATGTGTTTGTACTAAAATAAAAAATGTTGTAAGCCAATATTAAGCATATTCATCAGTCCAGTAAAGGTAAAGCCCCTAAAATGGAATGTGTATATGTATGTTGTTATTATTATTATTATTATTATTATTATTGCATTGAAATGTTTATATCACAATGTTGAAATATGGAAAAAAGTTTGGAGACTACGTCAAACTACTAGCATTGGCGTGTATGAATGCATTTCAATCTAATTGTCAAAATGCAGAATCAAGCAATAACAAAAACTCCTCTCAATGTTCCCTTCTGCCTGGCCTTTTAATACTCTTCCGTTATTGCATCGTTAAATGTTATACGTTTTTATTAGTGGATAGTGGACATATATGCATCGGAATGTAGAATCAAGAAATGGGAAAATGTGAGTTAATTTAGTGTACAATATTGAATTGTTGTTTTTTTTCCATTGTAAAACATCCAGTTTAAGAAAGACATTTGAGGGATCCCTATCCACACATTTGCTTTCATTGAATTGTGTTTATATGTTGAAAAAATAAATATATCATATCAGATTGATATTGGTCTTTAAACAGTATTGGGGGGGAGTCATAAAGGAGAGTATCTCTATATCTTTGTTGAGATATCTTAATAAATATTCCTGTATGAAGATGTACCTGTCCCAAACATGACCTTTTTGCCACTCCAACTAAAAAATGTAAGAGTTCCTTTGCCTAAAATAACACGTTACCCCCCCCACTACAGTAAAGACCTAAGCCTACGACCCTGACCACAGAGGTATATGTGGAGGACATTGAGCAGCATGACGGTGGCGCTGGGCCAGAGTGGTGACGCATATGAGAGTAGCTGAGTGCGTCAGGCACTGGCTGACAGCAACACAACTCAGCAGTGTCCTGGATGGATGGAGGTGTTATGATGGAGGAAGTAGGGAGAAATAGAGAATGTGTGTGTGTGTGTGTGTGTGTGTGTGTGTGTGTGTGTGTGTGTGTGTGTGTGTGTGTGTGTGTGTGTGTGTGTGTGTGTGTGTGTGTGTGTGTGTGTGTGTGTGTGTGTGTGTGTGTGTGTTACAAAGAGAGCAAAAAAAAAAGGTAGAAAGGAAAGAGTGATGTTCCCTGACTCCTACACCGCCATCCGATGTTGAGAAAAGCTGTGGTGCAGCACTGAGTGGGTGGGATTCGATTGAAAAAATAAATAAAAATAAAAAGGTAGTAAAGAAGAGTCTGGAAAAAAACAAAAAGCATCTCCTACCTTCAGTCTGACACACCAGTGGGGTTACATCACAGAGTTCTGTGATGGAAAGCAAGCAGCAAAAATAACCAAACGGAAATGCAAGTGTTATCGGGAGTTTTTGCTTTGGCTGCCTTGAGAGTGAGAGGGGGTGCTGAGGATGAGCGGTGACATACAAAGCTAGTATGGTTCTAGATCTGCCTCTAGGCGTTCCAATTAAGAGTGATGCTTTTGTTTCAATCCATTTTTAATCCCAGAGAATCACACACAGAGGGACCACAAAAGCAGACATGACACCTGTACCAACTCCCACTTAGTGTCCCTCTTGAACAAGGTTTCTCCATCACTTTTACAAGCATCAAGAATATGATAATGCCCCCTAACTATTCATTTTTTGTCAGCCTCTTTTAATTAATGGGTGATAGGATCAATCATTTTGTCTATGTATATCCTAAAATCCCCCCAAAATCTTATCACAATCTCCCAGAACCCCAGGTGGTTTTTTAAAACGTTTTATTCGTCAAACAGCCCAAAACCAACGTTAAAAGTATTGATTCAACACAGTTTATTTGCTTTAACATTAGCGTTAAATGTAAACATGTATAGCTAGCTAGCTTACCTAACTAGCAACCTTCAGTAGTGAACATGCCATTTAACTTTTTGCCCAGAACATTACAACTGTAGCCTCCTCTCTCATCTTTTAGCACAATAATATTATGTAAATAGCAATCCGCAATCAAGACCCTATTACAGAATTCTCGTTTTAAAGACACGGCAGGGAGCATGAACAAAAAGCCTTGGACAGTTTCCTGGATTAAACAAAGTCATGTTAGCTTCATTAGCTAGCTAGCTACAGCAGATTAAATCTACAAGCGATGGTATGTCATTTCAGCAGTAAAAATCGACAATTGCTGGCTACAAACAAGAAGCCTACTTTAGTCTTTGGTATCTGAAATTAAACACCCTAAGCCTTAAATTTAACACCATAAATACTGTTTGTGTTCTTACAGTTTTAGTCAAATTCAGGGAAATTTGTACATTCAAGCTTTTACAGTACCTTTAAGCCTTGGTAAATGACATATTTATATAGAGTACATACAGTATACAGCATGCTGATTATGCTCTAATTCTTTACATTACATCAGATTTTACTGTGCAGCATCCCACACAAGGGTAACCTATTAAAGAACAGAGGTTCATGTTTCAGAATGTTTCCTCTGTTTGTGCAAGGCGTGTTATAAGACCTAAGTTTCAAGCAGTTTCAATCTGTTAACTAAATCTGTGCAAGAACAGAACGCTTGACCAGTTTAGAGTCAGTAAGTTTTCAAAATAAATGAAAGAGACACAAGTAAACATTTGGTATGCGGACAGCATGCTAGACCAACACCATCATTCTGCATCTGCTGTCCAGGAAACAGCATCTGTGGTTATTGTCTTTCGCTTAATCTACACATCTCAGGCTGCAGCATAAGAAAAGCATCACCCCCAGTTCCTTTTGACCTCTGGCTGTCTTCAGCGAGAGGAGGAGCGCGTGCGACTCCAGCTAGGGTTGCAGATGTCTCTCTCTGCACCGACGAAGAGTGTTTAATGAGAAAAAGGTTGGGATCCTGATAAAGTCACACAGGGCGGCTGTGAAAATAAGAAAGCTCCTGCTGCAGTCAGTGCTTGTTTATTACAGTTGAAGATATTTACCGCCTTTCTAAATAAATGCCTTAGTCAATGACAGTGATTACCATACAGTGGCTTAAAGACGAAAACCGCTAAACTTGATCCTTATTCCAGTTGCTAAGGGGCCTCTTGGGATTTGCACGCTTCACAACAAAACCTGAAATGTGGAGAAGTATGTACCACGCCCTAATCTTCTCTCCGCCAGCTCTGCTGAGGATGAACTCATTCTTAGAGGATCATTCAAGGATATTTTCTATCGCTGAAACCCATGAATACTAAACTGTGAGGAAGTGTCATCACTGTTGTTTGCAACTCTGTATCCATTGCTTATTGTGAAGTTATGCATTAGTTTTGCTTATCGGCTTTACACAAAGAAGAACATTTTCACAACTTGATGGTTAGAAAAACAGATACCTCAAAAGTTAGAATGCAAAGATGACATGTCTTGCCTTGAAAATACAACGCTTAATTCACATTATATAATTCAGACCAATCACATACAAAGGAATCGCTCTATGCTGTTTCAATGACACAGCAGATTAATAGACGATGCCACATTCAAAGTCTAAATCCTCTCTTGCAACTTCAGACAATTTAACACCCAATCCCTGCAGGCTATATGACTAATGAAAAGAGGACTCTGAAATGAGTAATATTTCAATATAAATTCACCTAATTGAGGGGTACTGTATGCTAGTACCACAAAAAGCCTTTTAAGATAATAGAAAGTCTTAAAAGAGTAACAACTAACTGTATATCACAAGTTTATCCATTTATATAATGATTTAATGCTTGGTACCCTTTTATCCGGGCAACAAAGTGCATCTTTCCTTGTGGAACAAACATCTAAATGCTGAACAAACAACAGATAAAAAGCAAGTGTCTTCAAAATAGAACAAAAACACAGCCGTTAAAAAGGGAGGGGTGATTGATGTTGGGAAGAAAAAGGGCATCGGCAGAGGAGACAAGTGTCATTTTGTTTTTTCTCTTAGTTCCAATCAGAGTGCAAAAGCTTTCAACCTGCAAGTGGGGAACAATTAGGGGAAGAGATGGAGGCACAGAAAGAGGGCATTGACTGTGACCATAGTAACAGATGAAGCGTGGAGAATGGGGAGAGGTGAAGTAGAAAGACGAAAGACACTGTCCTTGCAACAGCGCACTCCTTCACGGCGCTCTGTAATTCTTATGCTAGCCCACAGCAGTGCAATAACTCATTCCCTTCTCAGTGTCATTGTGACGTTAAGAGAAGGAAAAATCTACAAACACCCAGGTACCGTCTCAATTGCAATGGAGGTAGATCTACCACTGTATACAAGTAGGCCTGAATAATGAAATACACATTAAATATAGAATAGACTGGGGGTTTATAGAGCCTGCAGTGCCACAGCAGACACTTACACTCACACACTGTGAGCAGAAAGTAGGCTACACTGTGTGGCTGGATGTCTTTTATCATTAACATGACAGCTACAGCCTATAGTACAGTGAAGATGTGTACTATATTTAGAATGATAAAAGTGTAAGATATATGCACGCCTTCTCACCTGAATTGCTGAATCGTTCTTACTGTTCTACGATCAAACTGAACAACTACAACATCTTATTTGAGACGGATGGGTAGACTTAAACTGAATATTCGATTAAATGTATAAGCTGAACGTAAGAAATAAACTGCTGTCAAGCTCATTGCATAAAACTTTGAAGACAGAGACTTTTTGAAGTAGATTAAGTGTTTGTTCAGTAAAGAATTCAACAAGGGGGCACAAACTCCAGGACATGGCTCAGTGTGTGTGTGTGTGTGTGTGTGTGTGTGTGTGTGTGTGTGTGTGTGTGTGTGTGTGTGTGTGTGTGTGTGTGTGTCCGCATGTGTGTTTTGTATTGTTTTTCGCAGATCCAGCGTGAAAGTCTTACATCAATTTTTCATGTGCAGCCTGCAGCGGAGCACTTAATTCTGTTTGGGTGCAAGCCACATCGTTGGTGCTCTCCTAATCTAATCTGGCAGGACATTTTGGGGATTTTTAAGAGGGGTATTAATTATTTTTGAGCTGGTGTTTCAATTATACTGCTTTGTCACAAAGGTTGAAATGTAAATGGCTATGAATAATAGTTTCATTTTTAATCGTTTGGTTGACAAAATAGGACAAACTGAAAGAATGAGCATCACAATTTCCTTAAAAAACTTACAAAGCACAGAGATATCCAACTAAAACAGAAGAAAATCAGCCACCCCTCTGGAATGCAGCTGTTTGTTTTTTAAGTGATTGAAAATCTAATTTGAAATCACCAATACATTCTGTTGCTTGACTAGTCAATTAATTGACTGTTTCAGCTCTATGTGAACAACAATTATTTATTTATTGTTGCACACACAACCAAATATTTTAAAAACACATGGAGCCAAAACAATCCATTAAAGGGAATCGGGTCATTTTTGCCATGTCAATAATTACAAAAAAAGATAAAATGGCAAAGGAAAACTGGAGAATAGAAAATGTGGCTGCAAATAATTATTACATTCTCATAATTAAATCTGTCCATTTGAATCTTTTTTTTCAATAATTGTTTAATTGTTTAGTCTAAAAAAGGAAAGAAAAATAAACAATAAAAGTTCCCATACTTCAAATAGTTGTTTGGTCTGTCAAACAATCCAAAGCCCCTAAACATATAACATTTAAAATGATATAAAATCGATCAAAGCAACAAATGCTCACATTTCAGAAGCTGGAAGAAGTGAGTATCAAACTTGTATTATGATTAAAGTCAATCAACTATTTATTTCGGCACTAGAGGGGATGCACCTGTTCAGTACATGTCCCTTCACATGTGTGAAACAACATCAAACCTGCCAGAGCGGATAAATACATCTCCAGGCCTGATTGAACCCAGCGAGTGTCAGCAGGAGTTACTGAGAGTGGCAAACATGGCTGCCCCAGACTGAAGAGGAGGAGGCAGACACTCAGACAGACAAGTACAGGCAGACCGTAGGTTTGAAATCAGAGATAGCACCATAACATGCCATCAAACAGGCGGAGGGACGCATTTGGACACACAGCTGGCGTGGGTGTAGTCTCCGCCTTGCCGTTGTGGCCTTCGAAATTGCAGCTTTTTTTTGTTAAGTGAACCGACGCCGCCGCTCACTTATGCAACGTTGTGTTTAGCTGCGTTTTATCATGTGGTACAAAGTGACACAATATCCCTCAGTATGCTCAGCTAGCGAGGGCACTTCCTGCTATTCAAAGGAACACAGCGTTGAGCAGCAATAATGAGCCCATCCACAGCAAGAGGCACAATGAAAGCCCAGTTTCACCCGACTGGCAAAAAACAACAGGATGCCACTAAAGAAAGGGGGTGGGGAGGTTATAAGTCCTGCATGGCATACAGAATTTAAATGAGCAACGTCCCTGTTATTTCATATTTCTCATCACCAAATGTGCAATCCAGAAGGCTGTTTTGTTCATGCAGGATCTTAGGTCTTTTTGTGCTAAGATGAGAAAGGATGAGAAATTGTGAGGAATAATTGTGATGGAAGTTGGTAAAAAAAATCATCAAATAGTTGAAATAATGGAAAGGCAGAATAAAGGATGGCAAACACTTAGCACCTTTAATAACGAGAATACATGGATGATGAATGGGTGGAAGGAGAGGGACCTGACAAAAAAGGAAGATGAGGGGGTGTCGGAAAATAACCCCTCCAGAAGGACTGAAAAGAAAGGAGGAACTGATGTAAGGAGAAGCCGATGATGAAAATGTTAACAGCATTTGGATTGATGAAAGGAGATGAAGGAGGAGGAACAGAAGCCGTCGTGATGAATGGAGGAGACAAAGATGAGCAGGGAAATGACTCTGAGGTGGGAGAACCTGAAAGGAGCGAGGAGGACAAGTTTCGGTTGTGAGATGATGTGGATGAGAAGGACTTGAGAAAAAAAAAAGGAGGAGGAGGAGGATGGGATGGATTGGTGAAGACTCATTAGCCTACGTATGGCTGGTGCTTTAAGCTTTCACCGCTCAACTGTTTTATCTCCCTCTCTCTTCTCTCATCCTTTTGTTCTCCAGAAATATCTGAGTGGGAGGAAGAGAGAGTCATAGTGTGTGAAAAGGAAGGAGAGTTACAGTAAGTGAAGTGATGACAGAGTGAGGGGGAGAGAAAAAAAACAAGAGCGACAGAGGAAGTAGATGACTGTAGAAAAGGCCTATCAAATACTACATACAGTTTAATGCTAATAGGATAAGTTTCTTTTAGTAGAAGAACTAATGACATTTACCAATAGGAATGAAGAATCGCTTCCTGTTGAGATCGGGTAGTACACATGCCTTGGTGATTATCAATTTCACTATTGATGTTTTCTGAGATTTAGAGAGTTAAAAGATGAAGAGCATGCTGCTACTAAAACTGTATGTACTCTTTTCGATAAAGAATTGGATGGGTATCTTTTCCATCCCTAACTGCATTTGAATTAAATATGATAAAAGGCTTGTTAAGTCTAAGGAAAATGGGCAGTAGCTCTGAAATGACACAGCAAAGTCCACTTCAATTATGAGTGGGATGTTTAAACCGTCAGCAGTTGAGTCAAACAGTACAATCAGTTTAAATTATTAGCCAAATAACTGGTATTTTGATATTTAAAACCATTTTAGAATGCATGCATCATAGTTTTTTGTCCCTTCTGATTTATTTTAACATTGTGGCCATGTTCCCAGATCCCAAACATTTTATAAATACAAATCACTATGGCTAGAGATACAAAATGAGGAAGTTCTAGAGTTGTGGAGATCCTTTAACAAAGTAGTTGGCACCAACTCTATGAAGAAGGAACTTGAAGCGTTAGCATTGTTTATTTTATAAAAAATACCTAAGTCTCAGGACTAAAACCAAATCAGGATTTGTTTCTAACAAATCTCCTAACAAACGTGGCCAAAGATCTCACGATTAAATTGTTAACCACAGACAAAGAACCATTACAAATGTAAACACCTACAAATCTGATCTGATTTAAGAATTAAAAAAACACATTAATTTCATTGTTTTCCATTTCTCTATGCTCCAGAATTTTGGTTTGTTTCACAAATAGTTGAGGTTTAACACCCAGCCCTAGCCCCTAGGATAGATTGAGGGGGAAGACTGAGAGGTCAAAACAAAGAGGTGACACCTTTTTGGCAGCATAGTGTTAATTAATAAACTTAAAGATGAAAAAATGGACAGATATTACATGAAGCACACAGTAAATCACCATAAAGTCACACATTATCTTTTAAAAATCTCTGACACATGTTCCTCTTCTAATGGCCATCTGTCAGACACTATGGCCTCCCTGGTTCAGTCACTCTATATTTGTTTTCAGTATTTATATTTACACACACACACACACACTTACACACACACACACACACACACACACACACACACACACACTCTCTCAGGGACCATGCTTAAGGTGTGGCACAAATGCCGCCTATACGCTGACTGCCTGGGTCAAGGTGACACTGAGCACCAAGCAGAAGAGTAAGAGAGGATTTGACACCAGTGAAAAAACAGACACTCAACACTGCTCTCTTAAATAACATACTTGAACCCTTCACCTTTGAAAAATACACAGCGCGACGCCTACACAGAACGAGAGCTGCTCAGAATTGCACTGTGAGACGAGCGAAACCCTGAGAAACAATTATCAGCTGAAGCCTGATGAATGGTGTCTCTTTCCAAAGACAGTTTTCCACCACTCCCATCATTTACAACTGAGATTACAACATGTGTATCCAACCAATCCGTCCATCAATCAATCAATCCTCTCCTCCCGCCCAGATTCATCCGGCTCACCTTTGTCAGTCGAGCGCCTCGTCTGCCCCAGCAATAAAAATCCTGCACCATAGTGAGGGAGATCCTCAACAGAAAGGAGGAGGTTGTAGGGGCACGGAGAGGAAAAAAACAACGCGGGGAGAAATGCCAGAAAGAAGAGGACAAAAGATAAAGGGAGGGAATAGAAGGGAGAAGAGGGAGAGAGAAAGAGAGGGAGGTAAAGAATGCCCCAGACAGGCAGAGAGCTCTCCACAATGTGAGCAGCGAGGGAGGGCGAGCACCAGGTGTCAGTACACATACACTCAGTGAGCGGCGCAGGCCCACACACACACACACACACACACACACACACAAACCGGCAACTCTCTCATTCTCCTCCTCCTCTCTCTCCCTGCAAGCTCTCTCTCTCTCTCTCTCTCTCTCTCTCTCTCTCTCTCTCTCTCTCTCTCTCTCTCTCTCTCTCTCTCTCTCTCTCTCTCTCTCTCTCTCTCTCTCTCTCTCTCTCTCGCTCTCTCTCTCGCTCTCGCTCTCGCTCTCTCTCTCTCTCGCTCTCGCTCTCTCTCTCTCTCTCGCTCTCTCTCTCGCTCTCTGTCTCTCACTCTCTCTCTCCCTCTCCTTCCAGCCAGGGCAGAATTCCTTAACTCTTTCAAAGCCAGTGATCTCCAAGAACAATAGCTATTTTTATTTTCACACATGTTGATAAGGATGAAAGATGAAGTATTTTGAAGTGGAAATCCTAATTTGATAAAGGGGACTTTCCCAATCGCAAAAAAGGCAAATGTGAAGTGACATTTTTTGGACTAGTTTGGGGCAGCTAAAAATGTGGTTGAAACGGAGTTCATAAACATATTAGCATCTCCCTGCAGGCCTTTGCTACAGCAGACATTAATGATGAATAATGATGAATAATGACATTAATGACGGCTCGTTTACATCTAACTGTCCCAGTAAGCCATGACAGTGAGTCATGCATAACACCAAAACCCTGAAATAGACAGAGGTTAATGGAATTCAGCCATGTTTAATGTTGGCAATCAAGCTAGCTGGTAGGTAGCTCGTTTTTTAAAAAAGCCAGTTGACCAAGTTTTCGAAACAGGATGTTTCAGGGCTTTGAAACAGTCTGTGAAGCTATCATTAGCGATAGCTCAAGTGTCCATAGAGCCACAATGAGCCGTCAATAGCATCATTGTCGGTTTTATGACCAAAACTGTCTAGGTGTGTAGGTGTTCAGCAAAACTAAAAGAGCACTTTCAGATGTAATATCTTAAATATTATTGAGTAATGTCACATAAAAACCTAGTGCAAAATACCTTCATGAACATGGACAGAAACTCTGATGTTTGCTACACATATCTCTTGCACATATTTATTGCTATGCTGCCAGCAAATACAAGCCCAGAGTTACATTTTTTAAAATAATTATCTGTACTGACTGTGTCCTGCTACATTTATAAAGTTGTCTTTTTTTATTCGTAAAATAACAATTTGGAGGACAGCTCTGCCTTTTCAGAGGTATGATTGCTTTCATAATTTTATTTAATTCAGTTTGAATATACGCCAGCATTTTAATTTTGTTTCTATAACGCCACAAATATCAGGCCAAGTTGCACCAAATTCAACATTGCACTTTGTTGGATCCTCAACAATACACCCGCTAAGTGTGAAGTTAATCGGATGAACATTTCTTAAGATTTGCAAAGGATACATACACATACACAGGGATTTGTTAATTTATGGTTGGACTTGAGAAATGATTTAAAAACACAGCACATACACTCATCAGTAGTCTCAGTAGTGTTAACATGTTCAAGGCCTATCGCTTACCATGACCATAAAAAACTGCCAACAATATCCCTGCTTAGTTGCCACCTAAGATGGGACATCATATCTAGGTTACAGTAACACCAACTGCTGAATATCAGTCACGCCTCAGTCATGAACACGTCCCTTTAATCAAGCTGTCAGCACTACTATAGAGAAGAGAATTGACAAAGATTCCGTAAAAATGATCAGATGAGAGGATGCATCAAATGCTCTCATATGGCAACGGTTCGGGCCTTAAAGAAAAACCATAAAGAAACGGAAATGAAATAAATGGAAATGCTGTGATGAAATGAGTGGTACCAGGAAAGTGAGTAGAGCTAATACAAGGGACACAGTGAGACAGAGTGAACAGGAGTCAGACTTCCCACTATTGACGTTGTGATCAGAGAGTGGAGGAGGGGTTAGACCCACGCTTGTCTACCTACACATCACGCAGCCCACTCCCTACTGCTAGAACTAGAATGTACCGTTGATTTTTTTAAAGGGCTGCATGGGAGAGACACAACTGTGGACAATTGTGCTGCTGGCCTTCATTTATATGTCACTGTACCTCAACAAAGTGAGATAAGCTACTCAGAACATTGTGGGAACAACCGTCAAACCAACAACAATGTCAGTGTCAGCAGAATATTCAAGACCCCGCTGTGGGCAGTCTTATATTTTAGACATGCATCAAAGCCTTTTTATTCAGATTCGAGACGGCAATTCAGAATTCAGAATTGAGACTGCTGACATGATTCATGTCATGTTTCACACATCAGAGTGTACTTAACAGAAAAAGAGAGAGCAAGAAGATGTGCTTCACTGTGATTAACGCAGCGTGGTGATACAAAAGGAACAATATGCAGCTGAGTACCATTGGCAGCATTGAGTACCAGCTATTAGAGCAAAGAACGCACTTGACAGTATGGCGGGGTTTTGTATACTGCAATAACTGTATACTGTCTTTAAGGTTTTCTTAAAAGTACTGCATGTACTGAGGAAAAAGGGAAAAGGCCTATTCACAGCACAGCATTTTGACTTAGGAAACAACATTGTAGGGTTATGCAACAAAAAAAGTTAGGTTAATGTCGGGTTCATTTAACCATTTTTAGTAAGCTTTTGTTTTTTCTGCACCATGTGGGTTTGCCATCTGATCAATTTCATTTGCATTCCTGGAGTAAATCTGGCAAGAAAACATATTGATAATCTACTGTGAATGATATTAATAATATATAAGATATAAATGATATGGTTCTGATAAATTACTGAACTGGTTCTACCTGCTGACTCCCACTTATATTCCAACCCTCACTATGAACATTGAAAGCACCAAGGTTTGAAGGAAGGCTCACATACCAATTTGAAGTATTTCACACCTTGGAAAGGAGAAATTGTTTGGATGACAGCCTGCACAACACCAGGACCCTGAAACTGAAGCAGTGAAATGGGATCCAACTATCATTCAATTTACTATGTACACCTGTGGTTTTCCTGTTTTGACTTGTCAAAATGTCTTCTGTGGAAAAGGCCTATGCATGGAGACACATTGCTAAATGTTTTAAGAGGAAATTAAACCACATCTCAGCTGGAGTAAGCACCATTCATGTTTTGCTCTTCATGTGTGTACAGCATTAACATTAATACCTTATGCTGCCAAAGATCCTTTTTCATGATTAACTGATAAATAATAAAGTCTTTAAAATGTCAAGCAATTGCGAGAAATGCCAATCACACCAAGGTGACATCTTTCCTTGTCCACCCAACATTTTGAAACCAACAGATATGCAATTCAAAGAGCTATAAAAGAAAAATAATTGTTGCATGATCTTTATCTTTTAATTTATTTTTGATTTACTCCATACAGGAGTTAAACAGCTACCTAGAGTGGGGGAAAATCTCAGTGGCCCCTGTTCTTTGGTGGTCAGATGGAAATAATGCTATATCCCACTGATCTGATTGCGATCGTTGTAATCTGTGGAGTACAATTACTTGATTTCCTTATGGAGAAGCAAAATAAATGCTGTTGCAATGATCCGCAGAATCCTCCTGATTTCAGCTGGACCTGCTTCCTGGCCTTAACATGACACTCAGAAAGGATCCTAGAAGAGGTCTCAGGGCGTCACATTCTTGAGCCTGGGGGACCCAAAGGAGATAATCCACTAGAGGCACATGGGTGGCTGTGACGAGGGCAGAATGTGCATTAAGTGGCACCACTGAACCATAATGATGGGCCCAATAAGTGCCTCCCACACTCCACGAGATAGGAGAGTGCCACTGGTGACACTTCGGGCAAGTCAACTTTCAGGCCCCCAGCTCTCTCGACAGTCCTGTCTGAATTGTGTTTGACCTTCAGCCCACTAACGTTTTGCTACAGCTTTGTAACTATGGTTACCCAATGACGAGGCAACAGGTGCCCGCCGATGAGGTTGTCAGCTTCACCGGTCGCTCGTCGCCCACCTGTTCGTCAACGGTTATTTCCTCTGTGACCTGTCGCCGGGAGCAACTTCTCCTGATCTGTGTTGTTTTGGGAGCAGGCTGATGAGGTCTTCCTATTGATGACCTTTGTTGTTGGCACTCATGTCACCCTCAACATCAGGTCCTCACTGAGGGAAGACTTCTTTGGAAGGAGAGGAAAATAATACTAAAAAAGCCAACTCCAGATGCACTGAATGTACTAACCATTATAAAGTGCTCTTACCTAGGTGTTCTGAATGATAACATGAACCTACATTGGAGGCGAATGTTTATTATTAGCATAGGTTATATACTATATGTGGGCTGGAGTAGTGTTGTGTGTAAATAAAGAACTAGAGATGTGATTTTCCAGACTGTACAGGACAATGAAGGGATTTTTCAGAACTTAATCACATACAACCAATTAAGTGTCTTCAAAGTCTAAATTGGGATCAATGGGCCACCATTTCTTAAGCCAAAATGAGACAGAAGGTTGATTTTTTTGTTTTCCTAAAAGAGTGCTTTCTTGATCAAATGTAAATGGTTCTTCATAGCTTTTTATTTGAGCAGAAAACGCTGGCAGTGCGCTTTGGAGACCTCTATTACAGTGTTTCATCAAAACCACTCTAACCGGCCCCGGCCGTGGCGCAAATGGCTGCGGCACCTGCACCATATGCCGGTGACCCGGGTTCGATTCCCGACCCGTGGTCCTTTCCGGATCCTCTCTCTCCCACCTTCCTGTCACTCTCCACTGTCCTCTCCGATTAAAGGCAAAAAGCCCCCAAAAAATACAACAAAAAAAACAATCTAACCACTATCCACCACTTTACTTATATTAATCTATTTGATTTCTCATCTATTTCTTTGACCTTGTTATTTGAACAAAGCTCTCCACATAAAAGGCAGTGCTAAGAAAAGGCCTTGGGAGCAACACTCTTCTAAAGGTAGCAGATGCTTATATATGACAACATTGGTAAATCCTCAAAATCTTGGACACTAAAAAAATAAAGAAAAACAATGGACGCAAAGATAAGTAAATAGAAATGTGTTTGCATATCCCTTATTGAAATCGACAACTAAAGAGCCAAAAACAAGCACTTCCTGACATTTCTTTATGTCTCAAACGTGGATAAGGAAAACAGATAAGGACAAAATAACTTCACTCCGGCAGATAGTTCCTGGTGCTGCACAGTTGCTCAGTCACCACTGCATAAAGCACCTCAGAAACAAATGTCAAAAGCTGAGGGAAAGCTAAATGACACGTTGCTGTGAAGCTCAAAGAGGTTGCCGTCCTTAGTAACCAAAGGTCAAAGCTGCTCTCGACAGCTGTGCAGCATATTGATTCACTCACTCATTGTCTGCTCTGCTGTCTACAGTCTGCGTTTGTTCACATTTAAGGGGAATTAAGACATGCAGAGATTTCTAATGGGCTGTGCGAGATAAAAGGTTGTTAACAGAGAATGATGGAAAAGAAATAATATTTAATAAACTTGCACTGAATACAAATCCAAGTAATGAAAAGATGGGAAAGAAATCTGATTAATGGTTCAAGGTTTTGTTTCGGGTAACAAAAACTCCTCTCTGCTTTTTTTTTTTAATGTTATTTTAAAATGAATATCTCTGGCAATCTGGCATAAATTGTGAAAATAATAGGTAGTTGTGGCCATAAAATATAGCATCTACCTCCTTTGTCTTTATCATCTTGTAATCTGTAGTGAATGGGGCAAATATTGGCTAAATAAGGTATCCCCTGCAGGAGTTCTAACATGTTATCAAAACCTGGTCCTCTGAAATCCCTCCATTCATTCTTTTGCTCCCTGGGTTCAGTAATACAGGAAGGAAGAGGACATTCTGTGGAGCAGTAGGTACCAATCTGTCGCTCTGTGGAGATGAGCCAGACTCAGTTCATGTTAAGCTGCCGCTGCTGCCGCTCCTCCTGCAGCCTCCTCCATCTCTCTGATAGGTGGAGTGATTTATTTCTACGCACAGTCACTGATGTTCGCGAGATATTCTATCCCTTTTTTGCATGTAAGTAGTAGCAATATATATGTAAATGTGCAGCATCTGCATATTCATGTGCTTCCTTTGAATTTATTAGATTTTACAGCACACTGACTACAGAACAGATGGAATCATTGATGAATACATATAAGCAAAATTAAACTACATAATGGTGCAAATGGTAGATCTGGACATACCTGGTTGATTTTTAGTATACAGAAGGATTGTCCATACTATTAAACGGCTCATAGATAGGAAACATATCATTTATTTTAAAGACTGGATAATAGTCTTAATAATTGCCATCCTAAACCTTAACTTTTCGGTTTGTATGACAGAAATGTCCATGTTACACTGGATCTGTGTACAAAATGAGGCTGAGTAAGTGTCAGACCAACCTAGGGCAGCCCAACTTATTAAATATGAATCATGTTGGCTTCCAACAATTAAATAAAAATGATTCACTATGTTCTTGACATTTCAAATGTTTGCTCTGCTCACAGAAAAATGTTCCTGATCGTTGCAGTCAGAATGAGAGAGTTATCAGCAAAGTTTAAACTTTTTTTAAAACAGATACAGTGGGGCAAAAAAGTATTTAGTCAGCCACCAATTGTGCAAGTTCTCCCATTTAAAAAGATGAGAGAGGCCTGTAATTTTTATCATAGGTATACTTCAACTATGAGAGACAAAATGAGAAAAAAAAATCCAGAAAATCACATTGTAGGATTTTTAAAGAATTTATTTTCAAATTATTGTGGAAAATAAGTATTTGGTCAATAACAAAAGTTCATCTCAATACTTTGTTATATACCCTTTGTTGGCAATGACAGAGGTCAAACGTTTTCTGTAAGTCTTCACAAGGTTTCCACACACTGTTGCTGGTATTTTGGCCCATTCCTCCATGCAGATCTCCTCTAAAGCAGTGATGTTTTGGGGCTGTCGCTGGGCAACACAGACTTTCAACTCCCTCCAAAGATTTTCTATGGGGTTGAGATCTGGAGACTGGCTAGGCCACTCCAGGACCTTGAAATGCTTCTTACGAAGCCACTCCTTCGTTGCCCTGGCGGTGTGTTTGGGATCATTGTCATGCTGAAAGACCCAGCCACGCTTCATCTTCAGTGCCCTTGCTGATGGAAGGAGGTTTTCACTCAAAATCTCACGATACATGGCCCCATTCATTCTTTCCTTTACACGGATCAGTCGTCCTGGTCCCTTTGCAGAAAAACAGCCCCAAAGCATGATGTTTCCACCCCCATGCTTCACAGTAGGTATGGTGTTCTTTGGATGCAACTCTGGCATTCTTTCTCCTCCAAACACGACGAGTTGAGTTTTTACCAAAAAGTTCTATTTTGGTTTCATCTGACCATATGACATTCTCCCAATCCTCTTCTGGATCATCCAAATGCCCTCTAGCAAACTTCAGACGGGCCTGGACATGTACTGGCTTAAGCAGGGGGACACGTCTGGAACTGCAGGATTGAAGTCCCTGGCGGCGTAGTGTGTTACTGATGGTAGCCTCTGTTACTTTGGTCCCAGCTCTTTGCAGGTCATTCACTAGGTCCCCCCTGTGTGGTTCTGGGATTTTTGCTCACCGTTCTTGTGATCATTTTGACCCCACGGGGTGAGATCTTGCGTGGAGCCCCAGATCGAGGGAGATTAGCAGTGGTCTTGTATGTCTTCCATTTTCTAATAATTGCTCCCACAGTTGATTTCTTCACACCAAGCTGTTTACCTATTGCAGATTCAGTTTTCCCAGCCTGGTGCAGGTCTACAATTTTGTCTCTGGTCTCCTTTGACAGCTCTTTGGTCTTGGCCATAGTGGAGTTTGGAGTATGACTGTTTGAGGTTGTGGACAGGTGTCTTTTATACTGATAACGAGTTCAAAAAGGTGCCATTAATACAGGTAACGAGTGGAGGACAGAGGAGCCTCTTAAAGAAGAAGTTACAGGTCTGTGAGAGCCAGAAATCTTGCTTGTTTGTAGGTGACCAAATACTTATTTTACCGAGGAATTTACCAATTAATTCATAAAAAATCCTACAATGTGATTTCCTGGATTGTTTCCCCCATTCTGTCTCTCATAGTTGAAGTGTACCTATGATGAAAATTACAGGCATCTCTCATCTTTTTAAATGGGAGAACTTGCACAATTGGTGGCTGACTAAATACTTTTTTGCCCCACTGTATGTTAATTTGCAAGTATGTAACACAACATAAAAAGTGCAAGCACTGCTTTGTTTATTTAAATGTGAAAGTTATGATAATGTTTCCCCTACAAATCTATGAATTATTGTCCCAAATACTGGTGATTATAACTAAGACCACAATCCTGCTACCTAACTTTAATTATCCATATGATTATTAGAATTTACACAATGAAAATTAAACAATAATAAAAAATGCAACACACGCAAGTCAAGCAAGCAGCATCATGAAAAATGTCAAATGTCATGTCAAATGTTTATATCTAATTTTGTCACTCACTGATTTTGAAAATATTTTGATGCATTTTCACTGATTTAGATCAATATTCGACATTCGGGAACAAATAAACAAAATAAATTAAGGCATAAAATAGCCCTTACGCTTTTAATCTTGTATTTTCTAAGGTATATTAAAGTCATATTTCTGAAATTACATTATATCTTGCAGGTTGGTTTATCTGCAGTTTAACATTGACAATAATTACGATTGATACGACTTGTGCCTTAGAACTCGAAGCATGTTTGCCGATCTGATGATCTCTAATTAGATTTCTCTGCCACTGTGGAAAATGAGCCTTCAATTAGAGCGCTGTGATAAGAGGGACCGATCTGATTCCTGTCAAGCACCTGCTGCCTTTCAGACTTTGAGTTACTGGAACATTCCAAGTCAGACTGAAGGGAAGAAACGTTGAAAAAAAAGGGTGCACTGACATTTTTGATAGCAGGCCTTTTCACTATTTATTTGAAACTGTAAGATTTAGTATATCCATCCCTAAGTGATTTTAGCATTATTCTCTTTTAAAATTTGACTTCTTCTTTGGAGAGCATACTCCATTATAAAGAGGCCTAAAGAGATTAGGGATGTCAGGAGAACCAACACTTTGGTAACAAGTAAATGCGAAATCGTGAACGTATTCTTTGTTCTACTGTATTGCAGGATGCACAGGTACAACAAGAGGGCTCAAGACTAATTACGTCCGTTTGTACGGAAGACATTCAGTAAATTCATTTACAACTTCACCATTGGAGCAACAATTGTTTCGCTATTAATGCAACACATGCGGCCCCAGTGAATTTTCCCTCTCTAAGCCGAATTCTAGTCGTTGTGAGCCTCCTGTTTCCTGGTGTCATCATGACATGGTATTTCTCTCACAAAAACACAAAACCTACACTAAATAATATAACACATTTTATACTAAAGTGTTGTACTTAAAGACAATTTGAGGTACTTTCTTTTACTTTTCTCAGATCACAGAGGGAAATGTTGTCATTCTTACTACACTTCATAACATATTACATATTTTAAAGGGTTTGGTCGTGCTATGATTGACTTGGTTTATAATAAATTATAATAGGTTAAGCTACCAAGCAGTGAACATTTCAAAAATGAAGCCCCACTTTTCTTAGTTGCAGCTGCTAAGTGTTGAACAGATAGACTAATACATTTTTCTTGTAAGTGCGTTGGTAGTGTGTATAAGCTACATCTTGTCTGCTCAACTGCCACGCTCAAGCCCATCTCTCTCATTGCTTATTAGTCATGCAGCTTCTAGCTGTCCAGACACACAACCTTTCAACCCCATTTCTCATTTTCCAATCAGCCAATGCCATAAACTGTAATTGCAGTGTCAGGCTGTTGACTTTCTTTCAAGTCTAGACCCACTGATTGGAGCAAGAAGGACATGGCAGTCGAAATTCCACCCCCTCGCACCACAAAAATGAAACCAACGACTCTATACTCCTCTGTTTTCGAGCTAGAAAGTCTGAGGCACAATACGATATCAGAGAGAATTAAATGACATTTTGGCTTTCCAGACGGGTACATAAAACTGCTGCAGGCTACAGCAAAAAGGGGCTGCTCTGTCATAAACAAAGCCCTTAAATACATACATTGGTTGAAGTCTGATTGGTGTCTTGACAAGAATGCTCAGAATGAATGTGATATCACTGCTGCTGTAAATACAAGGTATTTGTCCTTTTGTTTTTACTGCCTGAATCTCAGGGTGTGAGATTACACATTCTTTTCAGTGAACATTCACTTCAGATCTTAAGAGGAGTCTTGATTAATGTGTGTAGGAGTAAGAGAAATGGCAGAGTGACTCAACTATTAATGATAGTGTCTAAGGACAAAACACGCACAATGTAGATGAATAAAGATTTAAAGGTGCAGTAAAATGAACTTTATTTGTTGTCAGGAACTGAAATTTGATTTCACCACGTGGGTTAATAAAAAAAAAAAAACAGGTGTAATCCTAGGGCTGTACTAAATAGTTTTTACATTAGTAGCTTCTATTGAGGTTTTCAGATTAGGTTTTGATTGTGCTATTTTGCTGATTTGTTTTGTGCCAAGTAGGAGAACTAACAGTTTTTTGATCGCAGTGAAAAGGTTGTTTTTTAACCGTATGAACATGGGTGGAAGCAGAAAACTTTGTTAGAAAAGAACATGATGACAATATTGTAAATAATGACATCTATCTTTCTTTAAAAAATTGTGACTTTACAATGCTGTAGAGTTATTCAGAGTCAGCCACCTCTGGACTCTTATTCTGAATGACTATCATACTCATAATTTAATTGTAGCATAGTCTTTACTTGTAACTGTGAAATACTGGGTTTAATCAAATGAATAGACGTGAAGAAAACGCAAACAAAGCAAAGTGCATCTTTGGCTTCAAGCCTTTCAGTACTGTTCTGTCAGTCTATATAATTGATGCTTACTGCTCTTGTTTTGTTGTCTTGTAAAGCGTCAGTGTGAACCTAAACCAGGCAAAAGCAAATGGGCAACCATGAGCTTGTTGGGCCTTTGTTCAGAAAAAAATCAAACAAACAACAGGTGTGATAATGTGTCTCAAAGGACAACACAGTGAAGCAGAGTCTTATATAAGTCTATTATCTTTACTATTAGCAGTTTGAGGACAAACAGGCTCTAACAGTAGTTGCTATATACATATCAACAGCCTGTAACCTGAGTGTTGCAATATAGATTTAAACAATTCCGCATCATCGCAATCAAAGCAGCTAATCTATGTTATTCAATTAAAAAATGCCATTCATCAGCTTAGTAACTTCGGGCTGATACAATGCCTCCAGTGCAGACATCTGTTGTCTCCAGATTAGAGGCTATATTCCCCCTTAAGAGCGTCGGCATTCCTGAAGCTCACTTGAAACTGCATCAAACACCGAGAACTTGTCTCATCTCATAATTCACACTTGAACTAAAGACCGATTTCAGCAGCTATTGCATCCACACTCAACCAGTTTTTAGCCTGGCAAATCCTCAGTGCTACTCCCCCAGCAGCAGGCATGGGTTGTGGCACACTAGCGCTCCCTGTCTGTCACTAGCAGAGAAGTCAGAGTTGCTGAAAACAGCTTTCCAGTTGTCCTTGGAGAGCAGGTGGGAATTATAATGAAAATGTGTAAATTATGTCTTTAAATAAACATTAAAAGTAGCAGTGTGTGCCTCTATCAGAGTGTGTACAGGCACACTGTAGGAAACTGCGGGATACAGATGTTACAGTGGAGCGGCCAGATTGTGAGATCATCACTCGTCTGCTGGGAGGAAGAAAAAGTGACAGCAACAGATACCAAAACACTGGAGGGTACTCCATTCACGCGCTGCTGCTTGATCTAGTCTCAACTTCACACACAAATACACAAACACACTGAAGGCGCAGAGGAGGAAGGGGTTTGCCATGAAGCCTTGTAGGGAAGGACATCTCATAATAAATGAATGAATAACAAACGCAATGTTTATATTCTAAGTGTATATAAATTACTTGAAGAGGAGTCCCACCAGGATGTAGTTTGATTCTGATTATTGTTGCCCAAAATGAAGGAATTTGAAGCAGAAATTGGAAGGCAATCTTATTTTTTTGTCCTATTTTGGGGATGTAGTGTTTATATGAATGAAAAAAACAACAATAGTTAGCTTAGGCCTTGTAACTAATACCCAAGCACTTACAATGGTATGACTCGCTTGAACTGAATATATATCTGCACTTTCCTTGTTGTTCGGGGTTTGAATCTCTATGTTTTTCACACTTATTGTTAGTCACTTTGGATAAAAGTGTCAGCCAAATGAAATGTAATTTAATGAATGCATGTCGCCTGTGAGAAAAATCTAATTTTACTGACTATTATTAAATGTAGTTATAGTTTGAAAGCTGATGTCTTCCATGAGAACTAAAGTGGATTTAAAAGTATGTGTGATCCTGACAATGAAGTCAAATGTCAACAAGGAACTGAAGCCTAGCCAGAAAGGACATTATTGTAACAATGGATTCATGAAGTAACACACACTATATATCTGTGAAGTATATTTATAAACATGTGAATGGGTGGATTTGGCTCAATTCAATATTCAGTGCACAGAATATTTTCATTAACACATCTTTGTGTTTTTGTCTGAAGAAGAGACCAAAAAATGACCTAATGTACTGTTGATATTTCTAGCTTTACAAAATCATTTTTCTTTGCAGATGGAGTGGGCAGCTGGACAAAAGCCCTCAGACTGCACCTTCTCATACCATAATACAGAATCTATTCTGGGGAGAAAAGAAAAGGAATAAGAGAGCAGGAGGTTGTCGCATTGCCTTGACAATAACCCCGAAAAGTATTAGATTTAGATAAGAGTGACTGCGCTGTTACAAAATGAACACTCCGAATATCTCCCAAGAGCTGCTCTTGGCCGGGATTATCTAACACATCAAAAGCCCTGCTCCTCTAAGTGAGAGCTTTAAACAGCCTGAGTGACAGTAATGCATGTGTAGGAACAAAAAAGGCTTCATGTGGTTTTAACAAAGACCCGAGTGTAACACGGCTGCTGTGATTTAAAGGTTATTTAACCTGACTGTGGGGGAAAGTACATGTTGGTCTGTGAAGCACACAGACAAAAGGGTGAGAACTTTCTTTGCTGTTCGCTCAATTTAAGACTTGTAAAGATACCAAATCAAATGAAATGTAACACTTGAATGTAACTGTCAAAGAATGATGGAAAGCAAAAGGGACAAAAAGGCCTGCCATTTTTAAGTATAGTCCATGGTTTTATGCAATTTATATGAATAATTTGTCAAATCTCTACAAATTTCAGACACATTCGCCTAACAAACATCACACCACCATGTTCTAACAAATCAAGAAAGGAAACAAAATCTGTAGTTAGACCTTGAAAATGTAAGGTCAACACTGCAATTTCCATGTGTTCATTTTGACTAAATAAGAGTTGTCTCCCTGAAAGTGACGATCGCCACTGTTAGGTATCTAGCTAGCAAATATCATTAGCAGTACAAAATCCTAACAGAATTCTAAATTAACCGTAAAAAAAAATTGAAATCACTATAGTATTATCTTACTTAAATTGTCAAAAAAACAAACATGTATAACTTTTATTTGTATAGGGGTGTGTTCACCGAAGCAAACGCAATCGTAGGCGGGCGTGTGACTTCCATTACGTAGCCAAGATGGCGAGTGTTAGTGTGAGGAGTGTCCAGCGTTCATCACTCAATTTTTTGACATTTATGGGTGCATCGTCCGGCTACTGATAGTGTAACACTTCGCATTACGTTGCACTTGAGCACTAAAAACAGCAAAAATCTTCAAAGTATAGCATTTGAAAAAACATCTACTGAGTCCCAACAGGAAGTAAAGCTTTTCAAGCATCAGAACTGATGAGCTGGTTTGGATCTATTTTAAGTAAAAAAAAAGGGGTCTTTAATAGTCATAGATTGGTCTTTAAGAACCAAAATACTTTTCAGCTTCTGAAAGCAGCATGTTCCTGCTTCCTAAAATACACCCAGAACTAGTGAACACCTGCGCGCTGACAGGCAGATGACACGGTTTGAGGCTGGCATCAGAAGACAGACTCACCACTGCTGCGACTCTTGCGGTTGGCCTTCCCTCCCGTCAGCAACATCTTCAAGCTGTTCCTAAACATGACTGCAGCAGATGCCCTTGACTACACTACAAAAAGATCTGTTGGGAAAAGAAAAGACAGTCAACATTAATATTTCATCAACTGTCTACTGTGAGACAAAGCTGATGAAAGTTACAATAGAATTCCATGCAGACTTTATTCGAGACATAAGATACGAGAAAACTAGGGACAATACCAGAAAGAACAAACGTATTAACCACTTCTTCCTACCAAAAAAAGCTTAATGTTTGATTGATCATTTTCATTGTTGAAAAAGCTGTAGATTTTTTATTCATTCAATCGATTGATCTATAAGATCTTACAAAAATTGTAAAATAAATGTCTAGTAGTATATTCTAAAGCCCACAACAACAACGAGATTTAATTTAAGGTACGTTTCTCTGATTGTAAATACTTAATCAGAAACTGGGATAAGCCCTTTCTCAGTGCACATTTTAACCTCATAACTCGAATATGGCACAAGTTGTTTCCTTTACTGATAGTTCTAAATTGGGTAAGTTCTCCATTATAATTATTTAGATCATCAATCTTATAAGGCGCCATCAAACTCTTCTCTATATAAAAATGATTAAAGGACAATCAAAACATTGACTGAAATTAAATGCACTAATTTTTTTTACTCTGATATTAATCTAGGATATTTCAAGTTGTCAAAAACTAACTGTGCAGTGTCTTTTTCATGTTGTTTTACAAGTATTGGCTTTAACAATGTATCTAGTAACGTATTGCAAACAATTCATATTTATAAAAGTGAGGTTAAAATATGTTTCTACTTTAGAAGGTCAAGGCTATAATATCCAACAAAAAAAGAAGAACAGCAGTTTGGCACAGATAACACAAACTATGTACTGTACAGTATCATCAAAGCACAGGCAGTGGAGGAGGGGGTTTCAGTACAAAGAAGCAGTGACAATGCCGACAGATAAGGGCACCTTAAACCACAACATTGTCTTTATTTCCTGCCTGCAGCTTGTTCTATCCCGCTAATTCCCCCCCTATACCCCTCCCCCCCCACACCCCTCCCCCCATACAGGCACATATATCTCTGCTGTGAGTAGTAAAAAGCAAGGCAGCAGATGTTCTCCATTAGATTGGAGTGACTCAGCAAAGCCCCACAGACAAGCTCCAGCTGAGAAGCTAGCTCTGGACCCAAACAATTAAAAAAAGAAAAAGAAACCTCAAAGAAGAAGACATGGAAAAGCTCTCCAAAAGCCCTCCTCCCCTCCTCGCCCTCCCCCCATCCCTGCTTAACTAATGTTTTTCACAATCCCCTCATGACCCCGAGTGGGGGTCTAAAAGGCTTCTAGGATCATAACACTACCCAAACTACGAGAGACACTGGGGAGAGCACAATGACCATGATGCAACGCATGATATTATAGTCAGGTGGGACGAAACAGAGACATTAAACATTTATCTTTGGTTTTAATTATTCATTGATGAAATGTTTCTTCTTCAAAAGAAATTTCCTGAGCATTTTAGGTAGACATAAGCCCAAATAGACAAATGGTATATCCGCATTACATTAGTAAGGGTAGGCCAAGCAGACTTTGACTTTGACTTTCGAATTCATTTGGCCTTGAAGATGTTAACGTAAAAATACTCTATACTTTCCCCCAGGCTTAAGATTAACACTATTTATTTTAAAAGTGTGCCATAAATCAATCATTTTCCATACATCCCTGAATCAACTACATTCAACACTTTTCATTCCCAGCAAGTAAACACTAAATGTCCCAAACCTGCTTTTGCTTGAACTAATCAGACACCCACAAATCAAGTTGCAGGAGGGAACCATGAAGAACCAACACTTAAATTACTGAGCGGCAGTTGGATCAAATCGTACTGTAGATCAGTTTTTGTGTAAAAATTCAAAACTACTGAAAAGACCTGGCCCTTCTCCAAAGAAACCAGGCAATCGGTCAATACAAAATGAAAAGCAGTATCAGAAACAGGTGGGTTAAATTTGGTGAACAGTGCAATATGACTCAAAACTCAAAAGACTTGGGACTAGCAAATAAATGACTTGGTCCCACCGCTAGGCTTAAGACACTGTACCGTAATGAAGGTTTCACTTAAATAGATGAGGTCAAACTTTCAACTCCCCCAACACCTCCAGACCTCAACAACCTTTTTTACACCACTAGGAGTCTGATGGTCCATTTATAGAATTCAGTTTCCAGACAGCAAATCTCAAAAAGATTGCAGTCCTGGTTGCCAATTTGGAGTTAGGAGAAAAAGAAAGAGCTGAAAGTCAAAGAGAAAGAGCTGAAAGTCAATTTTGATGTATAAAATGTGAAAATTGACAAGGAGCTACAGTAGCCTGACAAAAAAAAACAGACCCTAGCCTCAGATCATTTCATTTTGGGAGATGACTCCAGCTGAGTTTGTTGTTTTAAAGGGAAGCAGAGCTGATCATTTCGTTTTGCCTCTTCATATGGAAGTACTTTTTTAGTGTACCATGCACACTTAAGCAAGAATTTACTCATTGGTATAGCCATAAATATAGCCTAATATTCCTAATATCTTTCCATTTTAAGTATTATATGTTGTTATTATATTTTAACAATAGATGTATTTCATTTGTGGGGTATGAGTGGCAATGTGAACTTAAACACACATTTGACAGCAGTTCTCTCCATAGCCAATAACTGTGTCAGTAAATGTTCATATCAAAGCAATGTAAAGTAAGGTTATGACATTTTCATTGTTTTCTTCTTTGAATGGATTCAGTTCACTTTGTATCACAGAGGATTATTATTCCACAGCTCATTTCAACACATCTTAACTCCTCTGATTTAGAGGGATCACTGACAACAAATATGAACCTTTTTGAACTAGTTGACAAGCAGTGTAGTGTCACCCAGATATTGTGACAGGTTCCCCTAAATAAAAAATGAGACCTGAAGTGAGCCAGTGGATCCACAAGGAAAGGCTGACGTTTCTCTCTTTAACTATTGGCTCAGATCCTGATGCTGCTGTTCTCTAGAGTAGTAAAGAGAAGAGTATTCCACAGGGCTGTCTGTAAATGTCTTAACAGCAGCTGATATGATTGTTTGAGTTAACTGATGCTTCAGGCAAATATGCCTTCAAAACAAATGGAACAACTCTGATTTAGGGAATTGTGTTGTAATTGTGAGTGCTATGTGTCACAAAGGTCAGAACATTTAATAATAATGTAAAATCACTGAACAAAGCAGCACCAAGGCCACTTGTATCTCGTTTACAAAGGCTTGCTGATGAAATATCATCCTGCAAATGCTAAAGGTTCATTTCCACCTAGATTCTAATGTTGAATTAACACCTCCATTATATGTTCAAAGTGAATAACTGAAAGAATCTTGTAGAAATAAAAACATCTACACTTACTAATAAATTGAGCCTGATTTTCTTCGTGTGAGATGTTGAATAAAGGGGATATGATAGAATTTTCCAAACGACCAAAGCAAGCCCAGCAATCAACAATGTTTTAGCCGATAACTTTGGAAGTGGCTTGAATATGTGCAAGCTTTGTTTTATTCCAAGACTGAGGGACTCACTTTATAACCTGTAGACTGAGCTATGTTTCGTTTTTCTTGTTCATACACACTAAGAAATCCTTTGTTAATAAGTACAAATAGCAGCTGTGGACAGGAAAGAGTATGGCTTTGAAGTTTTATGTTTATTTAATCAATTTTACTTCATCAGATACAACTTGTTCAAATTATCTTGATCGTATTTCTTATCTGTAAAGCCAAGCTACATAATATATTAATACATTTTACCCATCTATCTAGTTTTCTGTTGCTTTGCTTTCGTCCTATAGCAGGGTCCCAACATCCCAAGTTTGCTTGTTTGAGGTATGACAGTGATCATATGGAATACATATTTAACAGTAAGAATCAATGGCTTGACGTTTCTTTTACTTGATATGGACATCATGGTAGCATAAGATTTAAAATAACATTTAATTTGCAATAGTTTACAAAGCTTTGAAAGCTGAACTTATTGTGTTTTTTCTGGTTATACAGTGATATTATGGGCTGATATGATGTAAAACCACGCAAGTCCTTCCCTCTGTCTGAAATCAATTCATTGGTATGAATCATGTGCCTTCCAATGACAAGATGTAGACAGCGGTGAGAGAGTGTAAGGGGACAATGGGTCAGATCTATTTGGCATGCATGCTAATCTCCAGTGATACAGTCCCGGCGGCGCAGGGCCAGCAACACGAGTATCCGTGCTACTCACCGCAACTTCACCTCAGCATAAAATATGAGCACGTAGCAGCTTATTATGTCTGGTCTGGTTAGCTCACAGGCCAGGAGGCATTCTGTGATTATAATACTAAATCATAATCTTAAAAAGTCATGACTCAGTAGGTGCATATTGTAGCTGCATGTCAGCTCTCCGTAGAGCGGCTGAAAGGATGAAATACAGAGGACTCTATAGTGAAGACCGATAAATCTGCTCCTATATGTATAGCATTAAGCTAACTAGGCGAAGCTGTAGCGGTTTACTAACTGCCAGAGCAGAAAATAGGGAGAGATTTTTCAGTTGGTTTCTAGAGGACGCAATCAATGTAGGAAACCTTAGAGGACAGGATACTGAGTAGGCAAGTAAGCACAGACTCGCAGGTCGCCACAGAGAGACAGGCACTAAAATGTACCCATGTACAAGCAGTGCTTCATCTGAGGGTGTAAGCATACACATCTCTCATTCCCACTCTCTCTGACCCTGTGTACCAACCTTTGTGAAGGGAAGCCAAGAAGCAGCATGCTTTCACGGATAATGTGCGTAAGCGGATGCAGCCCATCTCAGGCTCTTCCACAGCTCGAGCATAATGCTCCTCCAGTGTGTTAAAAACCACTTAGAGGCACATTCAGCGGCCCTGCATGATGAGACACTTTCATCTGCTCTGGTCACCCGAATGAGGCACACTTGTTTGTTCTGATGAAAAATGAAACAGCCACAGCTTGGTTCATTTGTAAGCTTCACTGAGGCTGAATTAAACTAAATACTACACCCACAAAATCACTATTTGTGTATCAATTACTCACCCAGGGTTGAGACTGTTTAAACACAAGTCTTTTGAACAGTAAGGCTTCACTGAAAATACATCTCTTGGTGAAGTAATGTGCATACAACTGGATGAATTAAAAATTAATCTGCAAATTAGGGATGCACCTATTGGAAAAATGACGGCCAATTCCGATGTTTACAATAACAATTTTGCAGATGGCCGATGTTTTACTATGTAAACTGTAATAGTAGCATAATACCTCTCTCTTAAAGGGTATACTAATACCCTTTAAGAGAGAGAGTGGGGGATACGTGTGTAAAGCGAGCGTGAGGGGGGTTGAGCGAGCCATAGTAAGTTTCTGGAAGTTAACGGGAGTAGCAGCTGTGTAACAAAGTCACAAATATAAACGACAGCCTCCCAAGAACACTGAATGATGAATTTGCACTAGACACTTTTTACGCCTGCTATGGACAATGGACGAAAGATTGACAATAAAGTTGACTTTGACTTTTGACTTTGAATTTCATTTACCGATCCTGCAGACACCCGCTACACGGGGCGGAAGTCCTGCAGCCTCAGTCAGTTATAATCCTTCACAATTATGCCCTGACTTCAGATTTGGTCCGTCAGATTTAAAAGCAACAACGCTAACGTGACTTCTCCCGGTCATGGAGCAAAACTTTAACATCGGTGACTGCTATTGGCGCATGTCACCTTATTTACCGATGTACCGATGGTGGTAAATAGGGCTAACATCGGCCGATGCCGATGTCGATGTCTCACTGATGCATTGGTGCATATTTTTTAAATAAATACTTTATATGTTTTTCTGTTGTTAAAGGTTGGCTATACCGTTTACATTCATCAGGTTTTTCTTCTCTTTTGGACTGTTTGTTAACCATAGAGACATGCAAATAAAAAATGGTAACTCGGAGTGAGTTATTCAAATACAAATGGTTATTTTGTGTGAGATGTATTACTATAACATTCCAAAATATTATTTTTTAGCCCGGCAGATACTGTACCTTTGTGAAAAGCTTTAACACTACATTAAATAACTAGCTTTATTAAATATGTAGGTTTAGCTTTAAGCCTTGCTCTAAGAATTGCTACTTTGTCATGGCATTATAAGGGGCATATTAGAGGATTAGCTTGTAGGTCTCCCAATATTGAATCCCTCTTGTAGAATGAAGTTAACTTTTAATCACTAAGCCCCATCTTAATTTTAAAACATAAAATAAATCCATCTGGCAGCAGACACAGAGTGTCCCTCTGAGCCTGAGTCTGGTCTGAGGTCCGACGTGACCATCCATTAATCCCCAAGCTTATTTGCAATCAATAAAGTATCCTTTAATGGGGCCAGCGATGGCAAAGGCCAGGGTTGCAGGGCGTCCAATAGGATTTATCTCATGTTACCCCTGGCCTCCAAATTAAAACTCATCTGAGAGGAAGCCACACAGACACAATCAAAAAATTAGAGGGGACGGTTTCCCATGGGAGTGCTATTACTGTGATTACCTTTAACAAGGAAGTTACAGCAGATGGAGGATTTTAATAGAGATGGGGGCTCCAGCACAATTTTTCAGAACCTGCCAATAAAATGTGATCTTCCAGACAGGATATTTCAGAATATGATTCAATTTCTTCAAAATGTATTAGTAAATAAACACTTGCTCTTATAAGTGCTATTTCAAAAAACAGCAATATACCGGTCCTGTATTTCAGCTTTTATCAATGTTGGTAGTGTCAACCTAATCATTTGCATTACTGGAGAGGTTCTATTAGTTTCACTTTTTTCCAAATTGTTTGATTTATTTTTTAACCCTTTGAGGATCATGGTATTATTGGGGCTGTGGCTCAGGAGTAAGATGGTTGTATACTTCTGACATATTGACTGTAGGGGTCAGGGATCGAACCCCAGAGCGCTGCAGTCAATATGTCAAATGTCCTTGGGCAAGATGCTGCCCCCTAAATTGATATATTAATGTAATGTATCATTGTCGTGTTTGGTATTTGCATTATTTGCCAGTATTAAATATAATAAAAAACATAATAGGAAACTCTGTTAAAATGTGTAATTAAGGCTCGCCTGTTACAAGATAGAAAATCCCACAGCAGCCACTGCACAACGAAGCATCAACAGTTGCGTGAACGACGAATGGACTTAGCCCTGAGGGACACACGTTTCTTGGAGTAATTATAGTTGAATCCGGCGGTCTGACTGGAAAACACGAATGTCCGACCCTAATCAAATAACAACAGTGCCAGGGGAAGCTTGAAACTGCTGTATAATTGAAGCTGAGTCATCCCCGATCCATTGATTTCCTCTACTTGTTCAGATACACTGTTGCTTTCAGGGTTCAGCGAGGAAGAGCGAGGACAGAAGATAGTGGCAGATAGACCTCATTAAAATAAAAACCGGCTGCAGAGGTGCACAGCAGAGGAAATATTCTCACTCAAAACAGGACCCTAGCTTGAGGCCTCCTCCCGCAGTAAACACCCTGTAGCATCAGACAGGGATAAATCACACGCCCATCCACAGTTTGAGGATGGCCAGGGGAGCAGAGTTCCATAAATCACACTGATATCAATAAGGGGAAGTGTCAGGGTTGCGGCTCACAAGGTGAGAGCTGCACAGGGCGATGCAGAAACCACTTAAGGTCGCTGGTAACAAAGTTTCACTCCTGCCCTGTGATAGATTATTTATAAAACTAGATTAATGCCCCCACACTCATTGCTTTGCAGGGGAAGGTGGTGATATCTGTATCACGACACACCTTATATGGATACGATCCGTCACAGATGCGACAGGTTTAGATCCCAGGGTGGCCAAGATCACTATCTAACAGCTTATCAGCTTTTTATTATAAGTTCTACAAGGAACACAAAGTATGTTCAAATCACCCTCTAAGAGTAGTGTTGGATGCCAAACATAAAAGCTTAATTTTTCAAAAATGGGAACGGCTTCCAACGTCTTATTCAGTATACATTTGTTTCTTTTGACATTTTGAGAGCTATATGAAAGGCAGCCTCTACTTCCAACAATAGGTTCCCATTTGAAAGGTTGGTTTTATATCATTAATATTCCAACACAGCAGAACCTGATAGATGTGTAACTTCATTTAAAGGCAATCAGGGCTCAAAAGTACTGCGATACCCATGAGCCTAAGGGTCCTTTGCTTAAAACGATTAAAACACTTTGCCAGAGTTCCTGCATAATGTACTGAATTGTGTCCCTTTAAGCACAGCAGTTAACTTTTTGTTTTAACCCAAAAGCAACCAAAGAGACATCATTCAATTTCGTTGAGTTGTTGTTTTTTTGTCAGACTTTTTACTTGACTTGGTCCAGATGTTTTTAAACTTGAAAGTACTCTATCTGCAATTTTTCCAGTATGCAGAAAATGAATGGGCTCCTAAAATAAACATTTTCTGTTACGAACCAAATTGAAAACCAGTAACTTATCAACTCTCAATGACACAAGCTGTGATTTAGTCTCAATGGAAGAACACCATCTGTAACCTTAGGCCTTGAGAGATTAATGCCCATGAGCAAAGGTGACAGGTTTCCAAGAGTTCAATCAGATAGAATATTTCCATTTCTTGGCTGTAAGCTTGGCTAACCAGTTTATGTGACCTTGCAAGTTACAGGGCCAACTATTTAAAAGGCCTAAGCAGAAATGTCTTTCTTGATGGCTCTTAAAGTCTATACTGCTTAGGCAAAGTTTGGCTTGATGTGTTTGTTCTTCAACTCACCGACACAGCCCACAGACAGCCAAGTGAATTACAATGTGCTTTGGTTGTCATCTCCCTGTGGGGAAACAGAAGTCCTCCCACACAGGCCAACTGGCACACATTTCCTTCCCCAAATCTATGCCCAGTTTAAAGCTCTTTCTCTCACCCCTCTCTTATTCAGAACCACTCTAAAGAAGTGACTGAAATAGCGTGTCAACTTTTGTCTTGAGTCAAAGGGATCAAAACTAAGGATGGCATGATTGCATTTATTTCTCCCCATTTGTTCTAATGGGTTTCTTGCAGTACCAACTATTGTATTGAAATACTGTGAACCATGTAGGCAGGTGAACAAAAAGTCCCCAAGCAGAAATGAGAAGAGAATTAAATGCTTTTTCTCAGAGCATGAATGACCACAGTTTTTGAAAGTTCAATTGCGTGTCTTATTGGTAATCTTTTCACTGGCAGAGAGTGCAGGATTCGGCATTTGTCAGTGGTTAATGAATATTTTTCCCCTGCAGTCATCAAAGTGACAACAGCAGCAGCTCAGCTCTGATTTTAATATGCTGTGAATGTGCCACTTTGATGCTGCCTCACTCTTGTTTGGTTGCTGTTGTGAACAATAACACAAAGGCTTTCGTATGAGCAGTAGTCAGTGTAAAACCTTTCGAAGCTTTGCCACAGAGCAGGTAGAAAGAGACGAAGATGCTGGAGGAGGAAGTAGCTGCTCAGCATATTCCCAGCATTCTTGAAAGATTACCATTTATACAAGCTAGGTGATGATGTGAAAGGAAAAACCCTGTATTTATTATTGTATTTGCCCAGAGATAGGGATAATTTGATGACAGGTCGACTGCTGCTTCTCTCCACTCCCATTCTCCAATCTTTCCATGCAGAGACCTCACTGCTACACCTGCTGGTCATTTGGAAGTGCTGCTGCACCATCTGCACTGACAGTCTGAGCAGCGGTGCCAGGAGTTGTATTAATGGAATGATAAATATAAGCCTGATCTAAATAATAGTCTTTTATTGTTGTGGCTTACATATGACAAGGACATGCCCATCATCAAGGCTGTAGAATACACAGAAAATGTTGTTTTGCATAAATCCTCTCAGATGCTCCCATTGGTATGTCTTTCGCACTCTGATCCCTATCGTAAATATAAAGTAGGAAGAAGAACGGTCCAATGTTTGACAGACAGCTTAAAGGGGCAGATAGAGTCTTGACATGCTGAGGGAAGGTCAATCTGCAGAACGACACTAACGCTGGTAATCGACATTGGCAGAGGTGAAAATTTGCATGGAGATGAAGGCATTAAAAAATGAGCCGGTGTCTCTTGCTGCTGAAATTAAATTATTGGAATTAAATAGGGTGAGGTCATGTTTCATCTACTGATCTCATTCACTTCAGTTGGATTTACTTTTCTAGTGTACTGTGACATTTGATAGATGTAGTCTCATATTTGATGAGCTGTAATCACACTCCATGAGACAATAGGGTAATGGGATGAAAAACTATTATTTCTACGAAGGTAAGTTTAAAATGGAGCAACAATCCTTGGGGAAAAAAAGGATGCTCATAAAAAAAGATGTCGGTAAATCTCCACCCCCTCTTTCCTAACGAACCAGTGGAGGCAGATGGCCGTCACCCCTGAGCCCGGTCCTGCTTGAGGTTTCTTCCTGTTTTTCATGTCCACTGTCACATTGCTTGCTCATGGGGAATGTTATTTCTGGTCTCTTTACATTTAAAAAGTTAGGTCTAGACCTGTTCTTTAATTAAAAAAGACTAAATGTAACATAAATTGATTCCACTTTTGTTTTGGTTCTCGTTTAAAGGTCTCCTATTGTGCTATATTTGAACAATATATTGTAGGGAAATATATATACAACGCATACATATGAAGTGTTTTGCACAAAATACCAAACAGATTGTCCATTGTAGCATGCATCATACCCCTCTATTTCAACCCTGTTCCAAAAGTGCTGATTCTGTGACTGTCGCTTTAAATTTTAGCTGAGCTGAAGCTGGCCACGCCCCTTTGGAGCGCATGCAGTTCTCGGGGAGATTGAGCTAAACGCTGCAGTGAATAAACCCCATATTATGTTCCAAACCACATCAAGCATTATTTCTGAAACACTTCTCAGTGTTTACCACTAGAGCACTCTCAGTCCCTCCTGCAGACAATCTGCAAAGAGACACAGAGGTGCTGCGCGAGGAGATTCAGCTGTATATTGCGGATGATAGGTTGAGACGTGTCACGTGGGTGGGACGTTGCCAGGATTTCAATGTAAAGCCAGCCCACATTACCGATATGACGTTATATCGGCAGCAGATCTGGATCAGCTCGTTTGTACCCCCGTTTTTAGAGATGTGGTTAAGGAGGAAAAGAGAGAAGGTTGTATTTTCTGACACTTTGTGAGTCTCCTTACACACCGGGGACACATCTTTATGTATAAAAGACAGAAGAAAAGTGCATTTTATATAGTAGGGGACCTTTTGACATATTTTGATTAATATCAGGACAAAACTGTGAGAGAAATGTTCATATCGTCCCATGCCTAAGTGTAATTAAGCTGTATTTGGGGCAGAGAAGCGCTGTAGGGGTTTTCTCCCACCAGAGTAAAGAGTTATTTTTTTGTGTTTGCTGTACCTCTAGATTGTGTTTACTAGAAGACACGGATAATTCCATCAATCCTGGATTACAAACAGGGCAAAGCAGGCATATGCCCCCCAGCTCAGGAACTTAAGGGGCCCCTTAAGCTCCGGTCATGCTGTGTCAACTGGTTAGGGCTAATTAAGCTGCACAACTAAAACACAATATCAATAGAACCTAAGCTCGATCCTGTTTAATTACCTTATCATGTAGCTTTGCCTTGAAAAAAATCCAGCTTTAAAATCTTCATTACTTCAGTTTTGCCTAATTTAAAGTTTGTGCTCGTATTTAATTTAATCTCATTTGAATGATGCACGACTACCATTTTGTTGAATTGCGTCAAATTATCCTAACTGCATCCAGTGTGATTGAGAGTTGTAAAAGCAAATGAAAAACTGAAACAGTCAAAGTAGTGTGAATACCTTTTCTTCCTTCTGAATTAAAGCATAAAATGGCTTTTATAACTCTTCATAACATCCCCACACATCTTGTCCTGGCTCAGCTGTCACATGGATCAAGTGCCAGCCTGAAGCTGATCAAAACAGAATTGTAACCGCCACTCATTCCCTCTGTGCCGTAAGTTTTGCCTGCCTAACATAACTCAGCCTTCCGATGATCCCCAAATTGGGTTGATTTTGCCACTTCAAGGGAAGCGCTAAATAACCAACTAGCACATGCTCCCAATCACTCTTTATTTCACACCCATGTGTGCGTCCCAGTTCTGTTAATTTTCTTAAAATACTTGACCAAACAACACTAAGCCGGAGGCCTGTTGAGCTCTTGTAGTAACTTTGTATCTCTGAGCAGCAGAGCCAGATTGACTGTTGGACTTCCTTGCCTGGGGCTGTTCAAGTGCAGCTGAGTGGTGGAAAGGCTTTGCATGGCTTTAAAGTGGAGTTAGGCCGAGGGGACGCAAGTGGTTTGGTTTCTTTCATGATTGGGCAAGAGTAACAAAAGTCCTCATTTGTAATTATATTAAACCAACCTTATATATCACTGGAGTAGAGATAATGCTGCTGTGTGGGATCATTTCCAAACATCTGTAAAGATAATTGCAGCTTAAGTCAGGTGTAGTCAAAGCTTAATACAAAGATGCAAAACTTAACACGTTTAAAAGTACCATTATGTATTATGTTGCGCTGCATGAATGCAGCTCGCCAATCAGTGACGGTGACTTTCTGTCTTCAGTAGGTTTCAACAATAGGGTAACAACAAAAAAAGAGAAAAAAATGGTTTGTCATGACAAAAAGACAAGCAAAGATTTTAGGGACACACCTGGGAAAAACTATAAGGTCATTACACAAAAATGTTGATATTTTACGATTTTGTAAAACCTCAGCATTCATTCAACACCAACGCTTTTCTAATTCCTGCATTCTATATAATCCTGCATTTTATATAATTTGGCTGTGGAAACTCCATTCTGGTTATTGTGAGGTATAGATAATGATACCGTATATAGCAAATAAACAATGTTACGGTAGAGAAAGGATAAGGCAACTGAATCACTTGGTATAGGTCAATGTCTTGGGCAGTTCTCTGATGGGATTCCTGCCTGACTTCATCTTGCCTCTTTTCTTGGTATCACACTTTCCATTCACTACTGTACCAACGATACAGAAATATTCTACTGTGACTGCCTGTAAGGTAAAGGTGAAGGAAGCATGACGCTGAGGGTCCATTTCCTTCTGAAGAGATCATGTGTTGATACTTTCTATTTATGACATTCAAAGATCGGGCCAGTGACATCAAGACACAACCCACAATGACTCCATGTATACAGCTAGCCCCAAAGGTAGAGAGTCATCAGACATTCAGAGGGCGGGTATGGTTTCAAAACCGCAGGACAAGAACAGAACAGATCAATAAAGGTAATGCCATCCATCCACACAGGCTGAGTTAAAGATAGAAAGTGGCTAAGGTATGTCAAAAGGTTACCTATAATGACATTTGGTGCGGACCAAATGAGTTTCTGCCCTCAATGTGGGCTCATAAATAAGACAGAAAAAAAGGTCCAATTGTCAAAGTGATCATTGATAACTGCCTCGGTTCTGTTCATGTCTGGGTAAATAAGTCTGTGAATTGCATACGTAAGGATTTAAGCATGGTTTTATATAAGCAGAGGCACACCGACTGAAAATGGAGATTAATCTGTTTCCTTATACATTATGCATTGGTTCAGTCCTGTATTACCATGTGTACCTTCATCGTGTTGAAACTCACTTTGTGAAGAACTTCATTGTCCACTGGTGAATTAGCAGCACCTCTTATCTCCCTCATCTCATGCCCAGTCTGTGTCTGTGATGTGTATGCCTTTCGACTGCCAATGAATAAATATGACAGTAAAATAGACGATGCTGACAGCTTACGGGAATGTGCTGTTCTCCAGTTTTTTTTACTAATCAGTCTTACTTGCATAAAGCAAAAAAGTGTTTTGGTCTACTTTTGCTACAAATAGGTTGTGTGCCTTCAATTCATGTTTTGTGAGAAGTACCTTTGCAGCTTAAGAAACATACTTTTCCTCTCAGCCAGATTCCAGACTAACTATCAATTTCAGAGCTGGCGATACAACACCACTAAGAAAAGAGCACATTAGTGTGCCTCACAAGGGCAATAATACCTTCAGGGTTGCTATTTGTGACTGCAAATCTGGATCTGAGAAGACGATACAAAGGGTAGAAGAGAGCGTGGGCGGGCGGGCGAGGGAGTGAAAATGTCTTAAATTACTTGCTCTTCCAGTTCAGCCCACCACCATATTGCTGTCAGGCTGGAATGATGTTTGATTGAAAGCACAGACGGGAGCAAGGAAAACGGAAACCCAATTAGTGCGTTAGCTGGTCGCTGACCTCAGATGGTGATTTGATGACCACCAATAAATGTCTGTTTGATTCCAGCCACCATCACACCAGGTGTCCATCATGTGGCACAGCGGGATAGAGCTGCACTTTACTCCCACACTTACATGGTATGCAAGCTGGGCTTTTAAAACATTTGGAAAGAGAAAGCATGAACCTAATTTCTCCTACAGATGTTGGCAATCATCCATGCTTTTTTGGCTTTAGCAGCAATGCTTTTTAATTGAAAGATACGTATCAATTAATTTCATTAAATGACTTTGATTGTTTTCATGTCACATTGCAATTATTTCTCTTGTGTTATTACAAGTAATCCAGAGTGCTGTGATGATGAGGCTCTGTTGAGAATATTAATGATGCACACAAGATTCATTCTGCATGGTCCTCATTCCTTCCACTTAAACAAGGCAGTGTATTCCTCACAGGAATACTCCATCCTCTCCTGGGTGATGATATCTGCAGAACAGCAGTCACAAAGCATTTTCAAAAAGGAAGTGTCTGTATGCATGTGAATCCTTGCACATTTTTAACCTGGCAATCAGATAAAGGATGATTGAGTGGTAAACAGGTTTGTTCTCTGCTGTGTTTGTTAAAGGAACCTGCCAGTAAGGTTGATGAAATATTATGTAGATGGAAACATACAGGGTCACCTCCAGTCCTTCCCCTTTTGCTGAAGGTCACAATCCGACAGATGAGTCTGCGTTCCGTCAGGCCTTATGCCATCCACATTAGCAGGCTGAGCCAGGCACTGCCAGTGTCAGCAAAAGACAAAGACTAGGTGCTATTGCCCTCTTGAGATAGAATGTTTCAGCCTTACACACACTATCTATACCGAGTGTAAATAGTGCAATAAGAGTGAGACCATGGGGAGGGATTGTGAAGATTGGATGGAATTACCAAAGAGAAAAATCCAAACCTACTGATACACAAGCATGCATATTTAATTAAAGGAATCAATGTTCGAGGAGGGATTGCATGAGGTACTTATCCACAGTCAGTATATTACCTACAGTAAATTGCAGTCGGCATGCACATTGTTTGCAGAAACACACAGGGATAGTAGTACAGAAGCCAAGCAATGCACTGCTATCGAAGAGGCTTTACCAAAATGTATTTTAGCCTAACCTTGAATACATTTCATATCCCAACTGCAAACAGACATTTAAAAACATAGACAGAGGTAATTTGTCACAGTTCCATTTTTATAGATGGCAAATCAGTTCTGTAAAACTCTATCAGAGATCCAAATACAAGGTGACTTTGCACAGTAATGGTAACGAAACCAAGTGAATCACTTTAAAAGTGCAGTGACGTTGTCGACTCCTGGTTTGGTTTCATTACTGAACTTTATAGAGGCAGGCTGCCCAAGAGAATACGCCTTCATAATGGACCCCTGCCAGGAACTTGGTTCACAAAGTAATTGGCAGTGGCCACGACATGTATGACAGCAGTGTATGTGGGTTCTTTCAGAAGTCATTTGTGTTACTGAGATGGTAAGCTTTGGCTGAGTAAATATCACAGAGGTCTTGACTAAAATCAATCTTAAACCAATTAAACAAATCATTCAATTCATTGTTATTGTCATGTGACCATTCATATTGTTTTTCATGTATTTATTTATTCTTTGGTTTTTGTTTATAGTTCTGAACCCCTATCTGGCTGATCTTCTTCAGGAGTCCAATCCCTCTCGTTCCCTCCGCTCATCCAATGCTGGTCTGCTAACTGTCCCCACCCCACGCCTCGTCACCATGGGTGCCCGGGTGTTTAGCTGCTCTGCTCCCAGACTCTGGAACTCCCTCCCCCCACACATCTGACACAATCGGCATATTCAAATCCCAACTAAAAACCCACCTGTTCAAATCAGCCTACTCACTGTAGTGCTCTCCATCATCTGTTTCTGCTGGATAACTGTCCCCATGATTTGTGTTCACTTTGATTGTCCCCTCCATGATTTCCTGTTTGTGTTTTTATCCTGTTCTGTTGCCTCTTAGCATATTTAACACATTGTACGGTGCCCTTGGGTGTCAGGAAAGGCGTCTTAAATAAAATGTATTATTATTATTTATAATCACCAACCTCTCCCTTGAACAGTGAGGATTGAACTGTGTTGAACAATATTAAAATGAAGATGTACACCTTACGAACTGGACTACAGTTCAAATGGTTTGTCAAAGAAATAATTACCGTAGTCAATTGTCAGAAAATGAAGGTTTATGTGGGCCTGCTGCTTCGTCTACAGCTAATGGGGATCGTAATAAAGGAAATTCCAATGAAATACCAATGAAAATTGCCATAGATTATGAAGATGTACTGCTTTTTCTTATCTTTATAGTTTTATTTCTGTTGCTTAATTACTTACATTTGGATTTGGGTCTATTTGTATGAGAAATCAAGCTAATTGAACATTATTTGGGAAATTGGAATTGTATTTTACTTTATACAAACCAAACTATTTCAATTAATCCCTATAAAAATAATTGGCAGATGAATTGAATGTGAAAATAAAGCTGTTCACCAGGGACCACCCACAAACTCACTGTTGCTTCACAAAATTAATTATCTCTTCTACAAAACAGGCTTGCAGGCAACTCTTTTTGTTTTTTTTATGTATTCGATTCTCGGGGAGGGGGAGGCAGCTGTTAGTCGGGCCCAGCTGTCAATGACGGCTGGCAGAAATGAGAGAGGAGGAGTTGATTTTGAACAAACCTGTGCATACATGGTCCCCAGAGGAACGTCACTTTAAAGAATTCCCACAGAAGCCCAGATGATAGCTAGATATCTCTGTTTACGTCTGCGTCAGCGGCATACTTACAATCCCATGCAAACATTAATTATGCTAAATACTGTGATGGAGATGATGGGCTATGATTGGCTTGACAGAATGGGGCTCAACATGAATTGTCTTAATAGTTTATGATTTAGTGTAGAGGGTTATGAAGAGGTTTCTTGGTATTTGGTCCTACCATGAATGTCTATTTAAAGACACAAGTTGTTTTTGTCCAAACACAATAAAACAAATTGGGGTGGGTCTAGTCGAGGGACTGAACGTATACCAATTGATATGCCTAAACTGCAGGACCTAAACTTAATTTGACAAGGTTTTTGAGAGTAATGATGGAAAAACAAGGCAGATTTCAACAGACTGAGTAGGCCTATTCATTTACAACCATTCTGCTGGGCTGTATGTTCCTACCCCGAAAATGATTATTCATGAAAGTTAAATGAGAAAAACGTATGTGACAGAAATTGTAGTAAATCTCAGTCTAAACTATAATACAGATTTGATTCTCTCTTGCTGTTCACGCTGTGTTACTTCTCAAGCCGTACATTAGCACACACTGATTTCTGTGCCTTTCATTTCCTGCACAGGGAGTCTGGCTAGCACAGTGTGGACTTTGAGGACCATTACAGGGACCACTGGAAGCCAGGAAGCATTATTAATAATGACATGGCTTTAAGTTGGACGATTTGAAGCCTGTTGAACATATTGCCTCCCACGAGCAAAAGCAATCACAAAGTCATAAGGTACTGAATGTTCTTCGGCAAATGGCAAATATCTCAAATAACTATAACTATTAACACAATAGCCTTCTCCACTCATGCTTTTGTCCTTTGCAGTCTCACTTCAGAATGGTGCTGCCGACTACCACAAAGTTCCTCATATGACAAACAGCATCGAAGCCCTTTCATGTACACATTTCAATACTTCCCCCTGAAAGTGCAATTCTAAGCCTCCCATCTCAAGCAACTCCAAAGCTAACAAATGCAGCTTCTAAACCTCCAGCCTTTAATGATTTAATAACTTGCATGACAATTAGACCAGCTTGTCGCTATAAGCATTCAAGCCAGAAAACACAGAGCACTTATTTTTAACTAGCAGCATGTTTGAGGTTTGAAACATTATACTGTTACCAGAGACTATTTACTTCAGAGGGATAAGGGCTGCACAACATGAATAGTGATGTAAAATTTCACAATAAACATATTGCAAAAGACTGCATTAAATACATTAGCAACATATTTAATTATATTCAACTTTGTTCGATATGTACCATGCCATTAACTCTCTTACTAATCAGAAAGTGCTACAGACATTAGGTTTAATCTCATTGGTCAGAATGTACACACTATGCAGGGGAAGTGTGACAAGATGAGTTTGAATACCAGAGAGGAAGTGATGCTGTATTAAAATCAGCTGACCAGCAAAGTTCTGGATAGCTGAGCGGAAGTGACATAAGAAATATCCCTGAAAGGAATTAACAACCTATGTCTCCTTCTCCTTCTCCTTCTCCTTCTCCTTCTCCTTCTCCTTCTCCTTCTCCTTCTCCTTCTCCTTCTCCTATTATATATTGTGTTTGCGATATTCAATGTTTTTGCATATTTTTCTCAAATAATACAGTCCATAGTTGAGATGCTACTCACCATTAAACCCACCACTCTATGTTTACACTGGAGTGCAGTGACAAACAACACAATCCCTCACTGGCTTCCAGCGCTGCACCCAACAGCAGCAGCTGGAATGCATGACTAAGCCAGAGGTAGCCCTACCAGGAATTGAGCCCAGGTCTTTGGGGGTGAGAGTTTTTATGATGTGTCACACGTGTACCAAGCCAAGTCTGACTGTTTAGCATGAAACGAGACAACACTTCGCAAGCTCCTTTTAACACTCAGAGTTCTAAAGCATTCTTCAGACTTTATCCATCCATCTTTAAAAGAATGAAGTGATCCAAGTCTTCAGCCTCTGTGTTATGTCTATAAAACAAAGCAAAGAACATCATACCTGCATGTATCTTGAACATTCCAGCTACTTCTCAAAATAAACCATTCTTTAATCTGCTCTACATCTTAGGCAGATTTGTGACTACAAGCCCTAGCAAAGCCCAAAGAGGAACTAGCCTACATACCACCATACAAGGATGACTAAAAAACTAAGGCATCTAGATCAAGCCGGGGAGGACAGCTCCCCCACATTTCAAACAGAATATCTCTTGCCTGTAAATTGGTTTTCGTCACAACTGGCTGTCAGTGTTGGCGTTTGTGGGTTTCAGTGTGTTAGATTTGACACAGCTCCCCTTCAGTAGCTGTGGGCTGTAGCTAACCACCCACACCCCCCCACTGAGGAGCAACCATCTTCTGCAGATCCCCTTCAACAACTTGACAGCACTGATCACTCTCATCATAGTTCCCTCGAGCACTGAGTACAGATTAACAGCCTGAAGCATCTGATTGGTCAAAGCATGACTAATACTATCGGAAGAAAGCCTATAAATGCAGCTGTGACAGGAGGCATGTAGAAATTAGTAATTACAGCTTGTCTTTGTTTAAAAAATATTGCAAACCACCACCGCTAAAAGTTTCCAGAGGTTAACAGCATATTACTTTGATGACATGCACAACTGTAGGACTCAAATCCTGTGCCTTGGGTCACTGTCATGTTTCATCTCTGCACCACTGACCAACACAGGAGCCATGGCCCGTCAATCACAACCTGACACATTCCCATGCATGTCAAAGGGACAGGGCACATTACTCTGGTGCAGGAATCTTGGGAATTATATTGTGCATCTGTGAAAGGTGTCAATGAAAATACGGTATATGTGAAGCTGGTTAAAAAGAGACAACTCCACAAAGAGGCTCGCAGAACTAAATGAATCCGTTTCCCGGGTTGTGTAATGTGCATGAAAAGAAAAATGAGGTTTTGCGAATATAAACCCAATTAACTGCTCAAACAAAGAAATTCCTTCCTCACCCTATAAAATGTGAGTAATGCAGACCTTTGAGCCAGTTTATGGTATGATTATAATTTATGCCACCTCCTAAGCAGCACACGCAGACTGTGTCTCTTTTGTGAAGCCCTGGCTTTAAAGCCGTGGAATCTCTGAGAAAGAAAAGAGCCAGTGTCATGCGGTCAGAAGGCATTTTAGTCAGACGAAAATTTGTGTCAGCACTTTCTGCCAGGGAGCGAGAGGCCAGCGTTCAGAGCTGTTAGCCTCCTCCTCAGAGGAGAGCCCGGGTTTAATGGGACTACTCTTCCACTCCATTTGCCGGCCTGCATCTCGCAGGACACAGCTGCATACATGTGAGCCAGAGACTGTCAATGTGCATACCTCTCTGCAGAGTGCACGCTGCACACTCCCATCAACAGCTGACAGAAGCTCTACATCTTCAGACAAACAACATGAAACAGACCACGGACAATGCGTGTGGATGTGACAATGTAACGACAACACACTACGAGCAAAAAACGATTTGTTCATACGATTGTCAATTCTTCTCAAAGACTAGTGGGGAAAAAAACATCCAAGATCATCATTTAGATGTTGGTATTGATACATTGTGTATTTGCTTCTGTAGAATTCTCCTACATTCACCAAAATGTAGCATTAGATAATGTCTCATTTGCATGTTTTAACATGACATTTAACAACTTCTTATACAACTATTGAGTTAATATACTCTACTATATACTATATACTGAGAGTTATTTTCTACACTTCTAAAAATATGTTAAATAGCCTTTTTCTCAGTAAATGTAGTATTTTCTGATTCATGGGGTGATATAGAAGAGATATTCTGATTTCCCTATGTAAAAAAAAGTAATTTTAATATGTCAACAAAATTAAACATCATTTTGATCCTATGCTTACATTTCTGTTCCAGACCCTATTAAGCTGTTCAACCCTATTCACCTGTAGTATCACCCCTTAAACCCTGGTAATGAGACTGCAGTGGTCCCTCTCAGATTTTAAATCCTTATATCTATTGGCCAAGGAACTTATCTTACCAACTCCTGGTGCCGCCATGGTCATATTCATTCTGATTATGGCAGCACCACAAGGCCTTTCTTTAAAATTGCTTCCTTTGGATCCATTTCAGAGCCAAACAACAATTTCATGGCTGACCAGTCAGAGAGTAATTACATAAAGCCCGAAGCCGGCACATCGATCAGTACTCGGGACTTAAAAATAAGACTGTTTTGGACAGACAGCTCCTCGAAGAGATGACAGCATCTCCACCGCACATATTGTGAAAATTCACAAAGAAAGTTGAAATGGGAAACATGAATCTATTTTCTGATGGAAAAGTTTTCTACACTCATACTCTCCTCTCGGTAAAAAAATCACTTTTAAGTAAAAGGACAACTCTCCAAGGTTGAGTAGTTACTGGGATGGCAGGTCATTAGCTGAGGCGTATGTTAGGAGAAAAATCCATTTTTAAATCAAAATGATTGTAACAAATGAAAAAGCTCAGGCTTTAACAATAAAAGTGATTTCTAGTCCATCATACTTACAGCTCCTTTTGTTTGATGACATACAGTATTTAAGGCAATTACACATTAGTATGGTATATTTAAGAGAATTCCTGCAAGTAAACCCATGTAGAACTTGGTTTATTTGACATGTTTAAACATTTTCAAGGCACACAATTGTTTTTCTATTATCAAACATAAAATGCACAAATGGAATTGCCCACATCCTGATCTAAATGTTAAAAAATATTTTTTAAAAGAGGACAACTCGATAACTAAAGGCTGATTATCTACTGTATGAAATGTAGGGGGTTAACATTGCAAAACAGCATCTTATTATAGAAAAAAACTGAAAAGAAACTCTGCAAGTTTACCAAAGCATGCATCAGAATCCCAAAACAAACAATAAATGCGCTTTCAGAAAAAAGATGTTAAAGAATGTTAATGTAATCTTGTCCTAACCCACTTGCAAAACACAAGTTACAATGAATCTATTGTGACTTCCCATGATGACCTTGGTGTGATGCATGAAAAGGTGAAAAGAGTTCCCGGCTATGCTGCAATGGTTCAAGTGGCATGAAATTTATGAGATGACTCACCATGAGTAGACAGCAGGCAGGTCTCCAAAATCCGTCTTTCAGGGCAGTGAAGCGCTACATTTCGCTGGACTGAACCACAGTCCCGATCCCTCTCCAGAGGGGACACCAAACAGTTTTCTACAAAGACAACCACAGTGGCAGAAAAAAAAACCTTTAACTAAAAGCTTGCAATGGACTGAAAGAGGCTTGTATTGACACAGCAGAAGTGGCAGTCGCAATTTGACATCCGGCTCACTGTGGCGTGGTAAGTCAATGCAGCGGACTGTCACTGTTCGCTCTGTTCACTGTTGATGATCTTTTTCCACAGAGAACACAAACAAACAACGCCGTTTGGGGTAGCTACAAATGCTGGTTGTTGAGGCATACACTGGAACAGTGGACAGTTTCTTTTAGGGGGAGGATCTGACATAAAGTGCTGCTTTCAGAGTTTTGTGATGTAGAGCTATGCAGTCCCTAAACACTCTGACCAAATGTGTCATTATGTCATTAAGTGGGGGGAAGAGGGGAGACTGAAATTTCTATGTAGGAGTCATGTGATAAACAACAAAAAATAGGAGACTATAGAGTGCTGCAGGAACAAGTCCTAAAACCCAGATATAAGTTAGCCTTTTTGCACCCTGTTTAAAAATGTGATGTGTTTTCTAAATTAGGTTTTGTTTATATATCTAATATTTCAAGATTTAAGTTTCTTTAATATGTGCTAAAAGTGACTAAATGAGACAACTTAACACCATCATGGCGACCAGCACCATGCTAATGTATATCATCCCTGCACCACAATAGTACTGAAATAGTTGGTTACTTATTCCTCAGTAAAGTAAATCATAAGGTCTTACATATGTGCATTTTATTTGGTCCGAGGTCACGACACATGTGGTAGTCCAGTGTATTTTCATGTTCTCCTTCATCCCGTTAATAAACTTTTCAATAAAAACAAACAATTTTCCAAAATAAACTTTATCTGGCTCAGTGATACATATGTTCAGGATTTCAGCCAATTACATAAACACACCTGGCAGTTAAGTTGCTCTGTAGAGGATTAATCAGTCTACAAAGTCTGAAAGAGGACATTGCTTGGTTTAAAATTAAGCTATGAGAATAATATTAAAATATTTGTTAAACAAAAACCAGCAAATAAACGTCACCTTGCACTAACCCTCAATTCCCACTCTAAAATATCCTCCAGTGTAAATGCAGCATTTCCTCATATACATAAAGGACAACTACGACATAGGTTTTGAAAGGAAGCAGAATGGCATTTCTGCACAAAAGAAGTCTTCAGACAGAACAGCAACACAATAATCAAGTTCCCTCAAGGGCGTCACATGGCCTCTATACTTTTTTCATTTTTCTAATTATAGTTTGCTCATAGCTCTCAGTAGGGAACACTTTATAGGACTTAATCTGAATTTCTCTCAGAGTTGCCAGCACATTAATTAAGCTGAGCCAACCAATGGGAGTCTAAATAAGTTACAGCGACAATAATGTAAAGTAGTGACAAAGTCATATCATTATTCCTCTCAGTTAGATTTTCAGATATATTGTTTACTCAGGTCTTTGCAGAATTAGAAGGGGAATTTCAAGTACATTGTGCGAAGCCTTGCTTGGGGCAACATTTGTTTTTGTATTCAAACTGAATAAAACGTTTTTGAAATTCCTCAGTGATCTTTTAATGAAAAGTCTTCTTAGTTAAACACACACATAAGTAAACATGTCTGAAAAGATTTGGGAATGCAGTTTGTGAGTGTGTGTGTGTGTGTGTGTGTGTGTGTGTGTGTGTGTGTGTGTGTGTGTGTGTGTGTGTGTGTGTGTGTGTGTGTGTGTGTGTGTGTGTGTCTTATGTTTAGAGGTTAAAAACTGCAAAAAAAGCAACATTTTCCAAGGTGGACTTCCCTTGTCACTTGAAGCTAGAAGGGTCACAAAGGCCGAGCAGCTGTCCGCCCAGCAGACAATGATTAGAAGAGAAGCAAGGGCAAAATGCCTCTCTGCGCTATTAGTCTGGCTTATAACGATATGGTTTGCCAAAAAAAAGCTGGCATACAATTTGATTAGAAAAAAAAACATCCATTGAAATCTCAGGCGTTCAAGTCTTAATCATGTGAATGAATGTCTAATTCTCCTTTGTCCACTGGGTTTCTGTATTATTAACTGAAAAGGGCAAAAATAAGATCAAAACAAATTATGCGTCCAACACTCCCAAGTCCCTGCTTCACTGATAAATATAGCATTTAAGCTTCCCGTCTCATCTCCTTCTCAGTGGCCATGAGTGTTTAAGCTTTCATGTAATACAAATGCCTCTGTGTAAAGTCTGGCAGTCCATGTTTGCCATTTTTCAGGCTGGATAAAGTGTGCTGCTTCTCATCATGAAGAAACCACTGCTCTGTCTAAGATTATTTTCCACCAGCTTGAGAAATACTTTCTCAGAAAAACTGGCCTTCTAAGACCAGATTCCCGGTTCAAAGAATGGTGTCTGAGTTCTCCCTTGAACATAATTTATATTTGCCAAAAGTCTGAGAAAAAAACACAAGGCACGGCAGACCAAATACTTATATGAAAAAGGAAAAACTCAACTGAGATCACCAATTCATTTAAGTTATATTTGTAAAGCAGGATATCAAGAGAACAGCAAAGACACATCTGTGGCATGTAAGGTGATTCCTGTAATTGTATATTGTAGACTAGATGGGGGTTAAATCAATGTTAAAGGAGCAATAAACATATCTGCTTTTCTGTCAAATATAAGATCAATAAGCAACTAGAGGATGGGAGATACTCAGATGTTTTTCCAAAATAAAGTGTAATACCTAATTGTTTTATTTATGAATGTATTCATTATAGACCATTATTACATTTGTAGGCACTATAATACCGCTATTACAGTTGTATTTAATATTTTCTTGTGTGCATTAGTGAAGAATCTTTGTCTTGAAAAGTGATAGAGATAAAGCTTTAGTTAAGTAGTACTTTCTAACTGTTCACATTCAGCAAATCGGAAACTAATCTAGCAGAGGTGACATTGACCGTTGGTTGATTAGGTACAACTTGTAACACAGATCTTCTCATCGGTGGGCGCAAGAAATTTCCTTTGATATGGACATGGAAGTACTGCTGAGCTGTTGTCCCATTACTCTTCTACGACCAAAATGCAATTCCCAATGTGACAGTCTGGCCTTTACTCCCAAACAAATGTAGCATTCTGTTTTCACCTGTCTCAGCATCCTTTGAGCACAGATGCCTTTTAAATCCTGGGCCCAAAATGAGGAAAATCTTTTTTTTTTAAAGTTAGCTTATGTTGCATTGTGGAGAGCAAACAGAAATAAGCTATAAAAGATCCTATCTGTCCATCCATACCAAAAGTAAGAAAAACAATGAAAGCTGTTGAAATACACCAACACGTGTATACAACCTAAGAAATAAGAAATAAAACTACAACATCAGAGCAGCAGCCTGACAGGTGTCTGAGCTTTAAGTGGCAGCTACAAGTTTAAATGGCAAAGTGTCGAGCCATCATACAAGCAAACAAGCGTACAATCAAACTGAACTAACACGGATACAAAACTAACATTCTTAACAAACACTTGCCATCTGCTGGTCTACATTCAACAAAGCATAACAGAGTCTGCAGTTTCTCTACTGCCACTGCTATTTTCAGCACTAGCTTATTCAGTGTTGATCAAGATGAATGAAACATTTAGGCAAATACAGTCTTAGAGCTGCCCTGGCAGAAGGGCTGGAGCATTCAAAGTGTAGAGAATTGGATATATGGCTAGGAAGCTGGTTTAAAGCATTCCAAAAGATTACCCTTTTTCTTAAAATTCATCTCATTATAGCAGTTACATCTCATGAAGGAGGGGAAACAGTACTCAGCCCTTAATAATGCAGCTAGCATGTTAGTGAAGCCTCAAGTTAAATGTGTTTCTCTATTTCTCTTTATGTCGAAATCCCAGAGATGCAGCAGGCCCAAAAACTGTCTAGCCATAAAGATGAAGAAATTAATGAAGGAGCATGGTTGATTTTTTTCCTGCCTTTACATCAAAATAAGAACAAAAGTAACTACAATGGCATTCAGAGAGTGAAGACAAGACTGACAAGGCCAATTCACATGCTCCCTGGATGGTGACATTTATTCAGTTGGGGAAATGTTCTTGCAACTTCTGTGTTCATGGGCTTGAATGCATAATGTGGAAACAACATGGATGCCACCGAGATGGTGTTGCTTTGACTTTACAGGATTTTTTCCCCAATTATCTTGATGACAATTGGTTGAAGCTCAAATACCCTGAATCACAATGTTGATGAAAGTAAAACCTATTTCATGAATCAGTGACCCGATCCGCTCCAAAAGAAGACAAAAACACAAAGCAAGCTGAAAACATAACCACCTTGTTAAGATACCGATTATCTGTAATTGTATGAGCGTTATATGTGACACACTGCCTCCAGATTACTTCCTATTACCTCTGTCACTCTATGTTGTACTATAAAATGTAAGTATAAGGGCCTCCTAGGTCTTCTCAGCTGGATGAAAAGGGAACATAATATAGCTTCTTTGGAAGTGGGGTTTTCCGCTGGATATCAATTAGAGACTCATTAAGCCTTTAGAGATGGCAGTCCCTCCAGCTTCCTGTCGCCCACTGTGAGACTGGCTGACCCTGACCTTGAGGGAAGGCTGGCGCTCTCTGTTTTAGATATGCTTCCTTCAGATCTTGTGTTCCAGTAAAACACATTAATTCAAAAACTAAATTCAAAAAAGAAATACATGAGAGTTAAAGGCAGGGCTAAAAAGTTCATAGATCTTCAAAAGGAAATCACTCACCAGTTACAACAATATTTCAAAACCGATATTGCTCTTTTTACTCCACTATATTTATTTGACAGCTTTAGTTAACATCTAGATTTGGTTGGTAAAAAATACTTCTTTAAATCAACAAATAAATGATGATGTATATTTATGGTTTAAGATTCCCAGCAGCAACACAAATGATGATCTATCACAATCATTCCAAGACAAAGAATAACGAGAAGCTTCAAATATGACTCCAATAATGCTTAGTCAATCAAGCAGCGGTGTTAAAATATGCCAACAAAATATGAAAAGGCTTTGAAGGACGGATGGAGGAATAAAACACAATCACAAGGATTAAAGACTTGCCTTTGTGTGAAAACCAGACAGTTAAGAGCAAAGGGTAAGTCAGGAAAGATAGCATTTTAATCATCGGTCGCCTACACTTGAACATATTTTGAAAAAGAGAGGATTTAATTTTTTCTATTTTTTTCCTTCAATTACAAACAAGGTCAACATTCCAGTAATAATTTAGCCAATTAAAAACACATACATTGAAAAGGTACAATATAGCTAATACACCAGTTAACATTGGATTTTGCCTGTTAAACAATAAGACAAGCTGCCATGTTAACATAGGAGTACCAAACTATAACAGTGGCCTGAATGACTTCATATTTAGTTATTTATATCTTAACTCTTCCAGAGTGTATTGCAGAGAAATGCCTTCAGCTGTGTAAAATGTTGCATGTTTGCATGTTGACGATTTGTCCTATGCAGTGCCTCTTTATTATTGCCCCTCGGTGTCTAGTTTGGGGCAGAGGTGGATGGAGTATTTTTAGACAGACTCAGAAGGACTCTATGTTCTGACTGCTAACACAATGAACTCTCATGCCTCAACAAGAATACATTTTGGTGACAGGAGGCTTGGCAGCAGACCACTCCTTAACCATAGAAACACTGTTTAAGAAAGCCACTCACTGAAACTAGCCATGCATGGTGTTGTGTATGGACTCTATCAACAAGGCCATTTTTTGTTTCACATCATAAAGAAAAAACTGGCAACAACAGAATATTCTCCATATACACAGAAATACAAGATCTTGAAATATCCAATTATGTTTTCATCACAGTAAGTGATCCAACATTACTGTAGATACCACAGTAAAGATAAAGTGTTCATTTGCAAAGGACAAACCCATGCAGCTGCAACTATCATGGTCAGTAATCTGACAGTTGGTGGAACAGAGAAAACAGAGTATATCTTTTTGATCTGCATGCACTTTTCCTTTTGAAATGTTCAAAGTGCGCATAGCTTGAGTAAAACCATCTTGGCCTGAGTAAAAATACAATGGTTCTTAAAAATAGCCTGTAGTGATACCGTGCCACGTAGCATTACAACGCTCCAGACTGATGTTGTGCAGAGCAAGAGAAACTTCACTTAGCTTTAATTCATTTAATCAAATTTGTTGCCTCTGGGCACTGTATTATGTGGCTTCTTTTGCAGCATGTTATGTTTTAGTCTTAGTTGTTTCTAGGCTCTCTTCTTTAGTGTATCAAAGCAAAAGCAACTAAATATATTTGAATCCTTTTTTTAAAAATCAACAATTTGTCATTTCTGAATGTCTTGTTTTTTAAGTCCGCCATACAAAATGTTATATGATATAAATAACTGAAATTATTAAAACATAAGGAAAAAATGGTCTACAACTTTTAGTTGAGTATCAAAATAGTTGGATTTTTTTTTTTTGGGTCTTTACTAGGTTTAACATAAAAACACTGAAAACCCTCTAATTTGGAAAGCTAATTAAACTGGCTGAAACAATTACTGGAGTCTTTCAAACTGTAGTCAAAGCAAATTAACGTTCTACTATGACAACTTTCACAATGGCAATATTGGGTGGGATAACAATAATAAGCTTACACTGACTGAGTACAAGGAACTAGCCTCTCATAGGCTAAATGCTCAGCGGAGACAGATGTCATATATTCTGGGATTAAAAGGTAATTCTTGGAAACAGTAGTTGACAAAAGACTATACAAGCTTCTACATACAGGGTTACTGTTGAACTGTATCCTCTTCAGCTGTTGGACTGGTATTATTTTCAAGTATTTTTTATAGTACTTAATACAAAGGGTATCATTGAAAACAGTGCTGGCCCACACTCAAAACAATGCTACTTTTCATAAACTCCTTTTCTCCCACACTCCTACACTAATCGTCACACCCTGTTTTAGCACACAAAGGCAATGGAAGCATCTGTATTAACAACAACGTGTCCACTATGTTCTACAGACACAGAGATGCCTGGCAAATTATAATGGAGTTAACCCATTAGTGGCACTTCACATCATAGAGCGGGGGCCCATCTCCCACTGCTTACTGGGCACCACACACAGAGGAACAGTGGAGCTATTTAGATATGACAGAGTGCTACTGTTTCATTTACAACCTCACGCCGGCCCACAGATCACGTTTAAAAAGCTTTGGCAGCAGCAGTGTCGATGCACAAGCATTAAGTAGATGGCATGGTAACACTATTTGTCTTGTGCTGAACCTATTATAGCACACAGTTACATTATGCAACCTTCAAGATGGATGGTTAATTCTTTACTGATCTGCTAACAGTGACAACAGATGCTGTGAGCTGCGAGGATCAATTAGTTTTGTTATCGATAAATCTGCTGATTATATTCTAGAATCATTGACTTTTAGTTTCGGGGTATAACAATATAGACAATAGAGAAAAATGTTGTACCAAGTTTCTCAAATTCCAAGGTTTTGTCTGAAAATGTCTTGTTTTGTCATTTATAAGATAAAACGCAAAACGCAGCCGTAATAAATGAGAGTATGTTGAGGTACATGAGAGCTATTAGGATGATTTGGACCATGGTATTTAATTGTTATCAGGTACTGTGACATTTTTTCGACATTGGTTTTAACCCTTACATTTCTTTAGTCATCACATTCTTAGATTGTAGAAGAAAACAAAGAAAGAATCTACCTAGTGGGTGCACAACTATGGACAAAAATCGAGGGAGGGGGGGGGGGGGGGGGGGAACAGAGGTCACTGGTTGCTCCCAACAACAACAACAGGCTGTGTCTCGTAGCTGTTGTTCCAGCTATGAGACACAGCTTTCAAGCCTGATGAATACTGTTCCATTCATCTAGCATCAGCAGCTGGGGTCGGCTCAAGCAGCTGCCTAATAGGCTAACAGGGATCTTCAGGCTCCCAGGAGGAACGTTTGAGTGGCAGACCGAGTGGATACAGCCAATGTTTGTTATCTAACATCTTGGCAGAATCAGGTAATGCCATGTTATTTAAGTGCAAGCACACATAAAATAATGCATGAAACACTTCCACTTGTCCAGAGAGAAGTGATTACCTTGATTTCATTAAAGCTGCAATGCAGCAGTAAGCCCACAGACTCCAGTCACAGCAGTAACTGCCAATATGAAATATATCAGAGCAAACTAGAGTGGAATAGGTGCACATGACTTCCCAGCCTCAGCAAAAACAGGATTATACTCTCAGGCTTTTTTCACACAAATACATCAGTTTGAACATGTTTTTACACGTCAGCATCTCTCGAGCCTTATAAGCTTTTTGAAAGATAATTTTCTACATCCAAACAAAAGAACACCACTTAAATTACTTCTGCGGGGCATTCAAAGGCCAGCGGGTGTACTGTATTTGCACTGGTTTCCAAACGTGTTGCTTGTTGTACAAACTCAGAACACAGTGTGCCAGCCAATCATAGTAATAGTCTATTTTCTGATTTTTGGCTCACACAGGTGGATGTTTCAGACACAGCACAATGGACTGTGACCCCTACATTAGGTTATCTATTTTCTGACCGAGACATGACCTCGACCATTTTTACCAACCTCGATTTTTTTTGGGCACATTCTTCCATTTTATTTATTGTTCGGTTTTGTGGATTTATTTATTTATGTTAAATTTGTTTAGGATATAAAAAAAATGTTCCATCACATTCAAATGTAAATATTCTAAAAATTGAAAAGTGTATTGCCCTTTAAAAGTGTGTTTATGAATTATTGCGCTTCTTCTTTATAATTAAACCGTGACAAAAAATGGTCTAAAGAAAATATTATTGTTTATGGCAAATTATTCCTGTGACAATATATCGTCCAACAAAAGTAATTATCTTGAAAGGCCTACAAATCTTTTGTTTCTTGATGTTTTAAATCAGATGAGGCTTTAAATGGAGAAGCGTGGCAGAGAAAGTAGCAGGGGAAGGTTTGGATATCAAACTGATAAATTCTCTACAGCCCTTGTGATTTTAAACAGCACATGTTATTTCACACCTTCTGTTTAGGGACATAAAAGGCTATAGTAATAGTGACAAAACAACTTCTATAATGATCTGTAAGCAACGACTCATGGCAGCTGAACACATGCAGCTGCCAGATAGTACAAAATACAATGCTGTGAGACGCAAGAAGTATTAAAATATAAAGCAAAAGAATCCCAAAGCTCAAGTTAGAACATATTAATGCCCTGCTCCCGTTCATTATTATTAAACCGCAACTAGGACGACATATCATTATAATAGGCTTCCTTGTATATAGCAAACAAAAACACTGAAGCACTTTGATCCTGTGCTGTATTCTTGGTTGAGTTGCTGGATACTTTTAAAGGTGTATCCGACTTCTTTGAAGAGAAACAGGCAACAACATGTACCAGAAACACAAAACAATCACACCAGCACCTTTCAAAAATCTATCTCGGTGAGTTTTTGTGAATCACAGAAATGTCCCATACTAACCTTCATACCAAGATACTGTCAAATGTTGTAGTGTTTTGTTGAAAGCCCTCTTCTGCTATAACAAAACCCCAGAAAGCCATGGTATGTGTGATGAATAATACCCCAGAACAACCTCAAATGTCTGATGATGCAGCAAGAGGGGGATGAATTCTAACATAAACTTCAAAATCTTTATCTAGTCCCAGGTGGTGAGCTACAAGTAGGTAAAAGACTCAGTCAAAATAAACCTATCAGCACTCAATGAATGTCACCAACTCCCAGCAATACAGAAGACAAAGGGTAGCAGCAGCAGCTAACCACAGCATTATTCTTCTGACAGCAGAGCAGAATAGCCAAGATGAAACAGTCCAGCTTACCTCCGGTTCCATTCACTAACAAGAAAGAATGAGGCGCTAAGAAAGATGCCTTTTTCGCATCATTATTTCATAATCAAAGGGCCGCCATAAAATGAGGGACATGCCTATGGAGGATCAGTCCCTCATTAAAGGAGTTCAGTGCACCGCTGTCTCTTCTAAATGAGGCAATTTTAGAATGTTTTATGGACAAGAATATCAAGAATATCTTTATCCACAGGCTTCTCAATGTGTTAAAAGCTGCGAATGGTGGTTCTCTGAAATAGCTGAATTTATATTGGTATTCTGTGTATGGCGCTATATTTGTGGTTCCTTTTGCCTTGAATTTCTCATATAACTGCCTTGCCCACTCAAAGGGCTTGGACTTGAATTGCTGGCCAAGAGAGGAAATAAATTATGACCGAAATATCAATTTTAATTCCCTTTACACTGCATTTTTTCTAAACTGATGATTACGCTATTCATACAGCAGTATACACATAAACTAAAAAGTCAAGCATTTTTTCCCTCTATAAGCAGTCCTAGTTTCATTTACTGCTTTTCATGATTAAAACACCATACAGAGAACCATTTCCCTCGACGCTCAGAGGAAATGAATCAAACACCTTTATTTTCCTGTATGGAAAACTATCTCGTATTTTTAGAGCAGATAAGAAACGACCCCCAGTCTGGCTCAGTCAAAAATGCTCACTGAAGAGCCTTTTTAACTCAATAAACAACATACTTTTACATGTTTTACATGCAGTCAACCACTCTTGTGAGGTTAAAGGCTCTTAATTAAATAAAACCACTTTAAAGAATACAAAGTGCAATGTTTCTTATAGTGTATGTTGTATAAAACCGTCTATAAACAGCTTCAAAGGTAAACTTAAGTTCAAGACTTTAACATATAATGCAATTCCAACATTTTAAAGACTGACTTTCAGGTGTTCGTTTTGTGAGAGCTTTGTTGTGATAGTTACAATAGGAAACAAATAGTTATGGCATTGTAATGCCTAGAAGTTTTAAACTCTACCTAACAGATACCTAGTGGAACAACAACAGAGACCAACTCAACAACATGGACTAAATGCAAAATATCAATAAATACTTTTTAATGGAATTGAAAGGTTAAGTGTTGTAGGCAGGACATTTATATTAAGGATTGACCACTGAAAAGCAAACTGAGATTTCATGTTCAATGTAAATGTAATGTCTGACATATTCACTCAATTTGCCCTGCATAATTGATGATAACGATTTTGCTCTCAACAATTAATTACATTTTATCTGGTTCAATACTGACATGGGCAGTTGAAAGGGCCTACTTTTAGAATCAGTTTTTATTCAAAGATGTGAAACATGTTTTATTCATACTGTACATTTTTTAACCACAGCATAGAAATAAAGGCTGTGTTCTATCAACTTAAGTTGAGGAGAAATCCTTTGCCAATTTGCTGTATCTTTTTGTTTTAACCTTTGGCCTGTCAGTGAGCAGGACAGGAGGAACTGTGTTGGCTCGGACTGTGGAAAACAAGGCCTTGTCACTAACCCCTGAGCTTGGAGAGATAAGTACTGAACAGAAAAAAAGTTTAGGGCTGGTCAACCAAAAAATAAATTGTGATCTCATAATGGAAGACCTCTTCACTATGAATTCACAGATGTATGTCAAGAGTAGGAGATCAAGAGAAAAGCAAAACTAGCGCATGTTATTGATGTGATGAGAGAACGCTTTGAGGATGACTGTCTTTTATCTGTGCCGAGTCGAGCTGACAACCAAGAACTTGAAAAAAAAAAAGTACAGCAGTCATCTCCAGCCTCATACAATAACCATGAGTACTGGAACCAAAATCTTACCAGTCTGCAGACAGACCTACTTTTCTGAGAACTGCTTTATCACAGCAGTTATGTGGATATAAAGGCACAGCTTGTGAGTTTAAGGCTGTGTGTCATAGTATACATACTATGCCCTTAAAATGAGTTTTTTTTTATGACAGTTTTACCATTTTACAAATCTGCACCATGTTTCATCCTAACCAGCCTAAAACAACTTCCAAGGTTTCCACATCTCGTAACATTCCCCATCCAAAGGCACCATATAATGTGTTGAATGGTGATCATAGGGAAAAGAGTGTTTTCTCCTTGGAAACAACAGGCATTACACAGATTAACAGCCTTTGTTGAAACATACTATTACCACATAAGACCCCGTCGAGAAGGACCAGATGTCAGATAATAGGCGGAGGTAGGCGCTGGCCTGAAGCCATTGAACAAGTAAGAACAGCTTCTTCTGTATAAACCTCGGCACCTCATGGACAGCTTGTTGTCTGGGTGGGCAACCCCCTTATACCTTCAGACTGTATGCGTTGAATACAGGTTACACATAGAGGATAGGTATGTGTACCTGCAGTGTTTTCACAAGATGTCAATATATTTGGTGCACAAATGAATAACCTTAATATTAGTTCACCCTGATTCAGCAAGGTCTGTTTTACACATATCAGCATATTCTGGATTCCAGCTTCTCTTAAATATATTTAAAATTAATGTAAGAAAAACAATGTGTTACAAACTCGTGAAAACACAATACACATGTTGCTTTCTGCTGACAAAACAAGCTTGTTGTTGTGTACAAAAGGAACAGCTAGCCTAAGTCTATCTCATTAAACACTGCTGGGGGTGTTTATTGGCTTAGCTGGGTGGCTGGGGTTTGCCTAAGCAGCAGCAACACGGGCATTATAGGTTATAGATTGCTGCAGGAGCATGACACCTATAACAAACACCGTATTAAATGTAAATCATATCAACTTTAAAATGCAAAAATAGGCTTAGCTGCAAAAAGAGCAGAAGTTGCTGTAGGCTACAAGAGAAAGACACATTACCTTTTCCTAGACTTGAATCTTTGTTTTTCTGGACAGTTTTTTGGCATCACATCTGAGCCTGATCCCCTGCCCCGGTAACCGCCGTGTCTGCTGCAGCGCTCCGTGCGGCTCCTCAATCCAAACCACCCGACCGGTCTGCACGTTTCCAATCGTTCCGAAATAGCTTGAGCGAGTGACTCTGAAAATAACTGCACTGATCAAAGCGGCTGCATTCAGTCCCAATGCAGAAGGCGGTCACTGTAGCGACACCCATGGGTGTACGCAGCGAGAACACGGTCTGCAGCAGGTTGCGGTGCCCGATCTGACAGCTACTTTTCGCCCGCCAAATGTGCCAGGTGCCGGGGGCCATTCACAACTGAAGTCGTGTGTGTGGTGCAGTCAGAGCCAGTCGCTGCCCAGTGCCACGCAGCGCCGCCGCAACATGGAGCGCTGACCTGCCTAGCACTGTGTCAAGTCACGTAAATACATTTAAAATGATACTTCCGGTACGCGCTTTCAGAATAAAACACGATACAGTTTCAACGTTCTTTTTCCTCTATAAAACACGACAACCAGAATCCATAATGCTTAAATCATACCCATGACATCAACGCTAATAAACGTAATTCCGTTTATACATTTTTTCTGAACATCTCTTCTACATTTCCGGTATGAGTATGTTTTTCTCTGTCTAGCTTCACGAAATCCTATGCCAACAGACGGTGCACAGGAAAAAAAACATACAGTGGGGGTGGAAGGCGGGCTTATGCATTATTTATGATGAGATAAGGCACTGATACCTAAATCATTCATAATTATTCAAGAGAAACAAGGTCGATGCCAATCAAAATTCAATTTGTCTCCCGTGCAGATCATGGCATTTGACATTTTAAAATGATAGATGGGGAAGAGGTTGGCGAGTGTCCAGCATTATCCTGACCTCTTCCCAATCAGTCAATAAAATTACAGGCCTATCAGCCAGAATTACAATCAAAGAGATGTTGCACTGTGAAAAATTAACTACACGCAGAGCCTGATTGTGGAATACAAGTTGAATGGCTCTCTGCTGACCTAAATCACAATTAAACTAATGTACATTGTTTGCTGAAAGGTCCATTGGAAAGGGAACATTTATATTGATTATATTAGTGGTTGTTATGCTTGTTGTTATAATAAATGGTGGTCACAGTTTAAATACATTTTTGCAATTGCCACCCTATTAGTGCTGATTACAAAGTAAATGATAATCTGCTTATCTGGCATGATATGTAATCTACTTATTCTCTTTTGTGTGATTAACTCACAACCAGTTTTTTGATATGGGGAAAAGAGGAAGAACCGTTTATTGCAGTTGCCTCTATAAAGTGACTTGGGGTCACTTTGAGGTTTCTACATAAATCTACAGCCTCTGTATATTTACCTCTGATTTGCAGGCTCTCTCTTATCCTGCATCCTGTCAAAGAAAGTGCATAAAAAACGCTAGGCCTTCAGTTTTTGTGACCTTTGTCCTCTTCAGTGTGAGGGTTGGTAGATTTATACAGTGACAACAAGAATTGATAAGGAAAATCTTTTACGTCACCTCCCTTTTCAGTCTTTGGCAACTAAACTGTACACATGCCATTGGATGTAATTTATTGTTGAGTACAGCTCACTTCTCAATGACTAAATTAGATGAAGGTGTTTTATTATATTCAAAGAAGTGTGCAATGAAGTAAACCCTATAATTAACCTTTAGCCTTTTAAGATAGAAGTTAATCCTTTACTACCGCATTTGACAATTGCCAGGATAAAGACATGCTAACATCATACATCTCAGCCTGTATGCGATATATACAGTAACTAAATATAACCTTCAGTTGGCAGATAAAAGAAAACACCGAAGGACATGTTTATGCTCTAAAAGGTTCCCTCTGCAAACACTAATGAGAAATACCTAAGGGAGGCCCTGGAAACTGGCTTTGTTGCAGAGTTCCTGACAGTGTGTGTGTGTGTGTGTGTGTGTGTGTGTGTGTGTGTGTGTGTGTGTGTGTGTGTGTGTGTGTGTGTGTGTGTGTGTGTGTGTGTGTGTGTGTGTGTGTGTGTGTCTGTGTGTCTGTGTGTCTGTGTGTGTGTCTGTGTGTGTGTCTGTGTGTGTCTGTGAGTGTGATGGACGAGGTGGCCACAGATAACCAAGTGGTTACCCCCCCTATACCACATCTCCCACCTCTGCAAATGCTTCCACTGGCTTTGAATCCAATCCTTCCAGGGCTTTCTCTCTACCTCTGCCTTCTGTTGTACCTTCCCTCTGTCTGCATTTTAAGAATGAAAACAGTAAAGGTGAGTGTGTGCGGCCCACTCTGCCAGCAACAGACTGCAGGGGGAGGTGAGATTAATGGGGCCTAACACAAGATTGCGAGGAGATCAGCAGAGTTGTAGGGAGCCAGAGAGGTACTCAATGAAGCCTGGCCCCGGATCTTCTGCTAATCTACCGGAGCTCTAAGCTACTCTTAGATGTTAAGCTAATGTTAACTGACAGATAACAGAGTCTGTACTATTATTAGTTGTATATTTGATCAGGAGGGGTTTTAGATTCAAACACTATACTTTTTTTTCCAACGCCAAAAGCATTTATAGAAAACCTGGCTGAATCTTGCATCTGACAATAAGAAACTCACATCTGTCTGTCTGTATCAGTGAAAGGAAACATTACCTGGAGGGAAGCACGGGATGAGCACTCAGTGAGTACACAGCAGGAAATGATGGCTTCCCTCAGAGTACATGTGCCAGATTCCCACAGAAGAATCAATGTACCTCTGTGGGAGAAGAGGCTCCAATTATTATTGTGTACTCCAGAATTTCCATAAAGTGGTTTTACCAGCAAGAAACAGATGCAGAAGTATTATTCCAATTCAAATATTTTACTCCACTGCAATAAAAATAAAGTAGACTTCAATTTTATTTGGGTTTTGAGTATTTTTTTAAAGGTTAGGTGTAATATAATTAATATTATTATAATCATCATCATTATATATTTAATAAATTATTATAAAACGTGTTTTTTTACTTTATTTGTTAACTCGCAAGTGTTCTTTCTGTGTCTTTTCTGTTTTTTTAAATAATGCTTCACTGTATTTTATGTAAACAAAATATTTAAAACAATTTTTAGTAAAATGAGTGACCCACCCAACATGTAAAACGTGCAGCTAGAAAATAGTTTTATTTTGTTTTTAAATAAAACAGTTTTGCTTGCAACTAGAAGCTCACCAAACATACAGTAGCAACAGTAACCATAACAACTGTTGCTAGGGAGAGCCAGTGCACATCTTTAAAGTTCATGTGCTCAAGTCAGCCTTTTAAAATAAACTCCCTAAAGATTAAATGACAACATAAAACAAAAATGCTGTTTTTTGTTTGCATCCCTATGGGCGAACATGAGTTAAGAAGAATTGCACATGACGTCTAGTTCCATGGAAACACCCGTCATTTAAAAACAAAAAACAGCATGGAACTTCACAGCTGTCAACTTTACTCTTCCCTGTAACTGCCTTCATCTTGAACATCGATTCGACTAAAAAGTGAGTCAACGCTTTTGGTACATATGGCTGTGTTAATACAACTACTGTTACCATAAATGATCCTATCTTTTACATGACAGAGGTACAGGAAACGTAATACAACGTGTTTTATGTAGGCTAAGGAAGATAGCACCGTGAGGATTTACACAAAGCAATTTAGATTAAGTGCAATAACTTGGGGGATACCAAGGCAGAACACAAGAATCATGCAATAGATTGGCTCCCAATAAGCCGAACATTTAAAAGTGCTACATACAGATATTTATATATATTTATCTAATGAATTTAACTCAATGCCAAATGAGCATCGCTGACACATTGCTTTGTCTTGACTGTTCCATCTTCATTTATTTTTCTTAATTTTTTTTGTCAATTTTAATGTTTAGCACAAATGTTATGATACATGTTAACTGTGTATGTGGGGGGAGGCTATTCAAAAGTTTTACCTTAACCTGTGGATAACTGCATGTCTGAGGTTGTAACATTATCCCAGTGAAAACACCTGACAAGATAAAGTTGCTATATCTTGCTCCTGTGATCATTTCACACCTGAACCTGCAAATGTTCTTCCACATGAGCCAGCTGCCATCTGTTATGTTGTAATTGCATCCCGAACACTGTAAACTACTTTGTGTTTCAGCGGTTCAGGCCCTGAAACCTCAGTGGAGCTGAAGATGTTTTGGTTCAGAAAGAAACAAAGGGATTCAGTGCATCAGGTACTGAAAGCTGCTAAATAGTTTAACAGTTAACCTTCCCCCTACTGTATCCACTGTCTCACTGCCTCTTTTCACTGTGTCTGAATCAGGATCAAAGGTTGGACAGAGAGAAGGTAGATACAGAGGCTAAAGAAGAGGTTCCTGGCACGCAGGCTTCTTCAACACTATCACAGACTGTCACCTGAAAGAAGGTCCTCAAAGGTGACTAAACAACACAAGCTTACACCATTTGTAGAAATGACACAAGCTGTTGAACATTTTTACAGCATTTTCCCCAGTGATAGCTCCTTTCAAATGACCTCATGACATCTTTCACCACTGAATTGTGGTTTAGCCGCGTCTTATACCCCTCTGAAGTGAAACAGATTTACTCTCCAAACCTTTCTTCGTTGTAGCTGAAGTCGCCCCCCTGCAGCTCTATGAGAAGTGCTTGTGTAGAGGCAGGCTGCCCATGCATTAGTGGGAGAATGGGCTTCATTGAAGCTCACTCCATTGTTTCCCTGAACTTGACCGCAGAGCTGGCAACAACATCAAAGTCCCCCCCTGGAATCCAGATGTAAGTTTTCTGGGAGACATTTTGCACTGCAGGTGGTTTAGCAGTACACCACTGGTCATATTTCTCACTACCTTGAATACATTTATTTTCTTAAGCAACTAACTTTTAAATTAACTGTTATTTGATATCTGCTGTGGTACGTTTTTGTTGCGTCTATCTCCGTAGTGAATAGAGAACACAAGATGGAGGTTTAAGCCCCCCGACTCTAAGAGATATCATCAAAAATATGGCATGCAGACTCAAAAAAAGGTAATCATACGATGAAAAGGTTTTTAGTAGATAATGTCTGCCTAACTGTAGAAGATTATACAGCTAAAGGCCTGTGCCTATGTTTAGGTTTAAAGGTTAATTTAAGGCTGCCTTATAAGACGATAACTACATAAAATCATCATAAGGATTTCCTTAGCATGTTCTTAGGGATAACCCTTTGACCTCTAAGATCCCTGATGCTTTGCTAGAAGGCCATTAGGAAGCATTTCCTCGAAAAAATGCAGGAACCAAAAATTGAAGTTGTGTGTTGAACATGAGACAACGTTACCAAGACGCATCTTTTCAGACAGCCAAAAAAAAAAAAAAGACTGGATTTGACCATCGGTCTTTCTTTAAAATGAAATGTTTAATATACATACATATATATATTTAAATACAACTTGATATTCTTTAAGGAGAACTACATTCTCATGTGCTGTCCAGTTTGGCTTTGTATGCTTTTAGTTTTTAGCTCACACTGACAATAATGCTTCCAAATAATACCATAAACGATGAGTGTAAACCACTAGGCAAGGTGACAACCTTAATGCAACGCCCCTGAGCTTACAGTAGGTAATTATTTTGCAAAAAGAATACATTTAAGGTAGTTAATGCAACAAAGCACTGTTTTTAATGTAACCCTACTCACAACTCCAGAATATTTATAATTGTTTTTAGTTGAAAATGAAAGGACTCATCTTGATTCAGATGTCTTTAAAAGGCTAAAGGTATACAAACTTGTTTAAATGAATTGTGATGTCTCCTCTCTGAAGGTCATCAGATGACTCAACTCAGGAGGAAGAAAAGGACCAGTGTCGGGTCTGCCACAGTGTAAACACTTCACCAGAAAACCCACTGTTGTCACCGTGCAAGTGTAGAAGAAGCGTGCACGTCAAGAATTATCACAAACACAAGCTACAGGTAAACAGAACCTCCCAAAGCACAACATCTTTTTTAACCGTGCCTCTTAAAGGGGCCCTTTTTGATTTTTGGGGTAAGAGCATAAAGCTGGATTTGGTGAACATGTGTCATGAAGACTCAAGTGGATGAAACAATGTGCATCAATGTCACATGAGCAAAATCGCTGATACTCCTTACAGAGATTCCTGTGATGTGGCTCAGTTCTCCCACTATCTGTAACACACGAGAAGAAGCCCACTTTAACAACAACAATACAAACATTTACCAAACTATGATAAGCTAGATCACTGCTTTGATATGACTGAACATTATGTCCACAAGTTGCATATATCCACACCTAAATACTATTGTTAATGCAATGAAGTCTTTAATACTTCAAAAGGGTTTCACCTGTTCCCATTTCCTGTTATAGAGGATGAACGTAGCCACTGCAATGACACCAACTCCAAGAAGCATGCAGTCTTCAGTCACTGTCACAAACTTGTGTCTGTTTAAAGAAAATAACATTAGGATTAAAGATGTCACAATCCATATTATTTACATTAACAATGGACTAAATGCCAAAAGAGGTTGCTGTAGTGATGAACCCACCGAGAGTAACGCCTGGCTCTCAGAGTTCTCCTACTATAAAATGTCTTTCAGCAAGTTTTGGTTCAGTGTGCTAACAAATAGTGTTGTTCTAGCCACAGCAGGCTGCTACTTCCAGCTAAAAATCACTAAGAACTCACCAATATCTGCTCATAGACAGTGTGTATTTTGAACATGTGTGCCTACATGTTCACCATACTAACTTTAGAGTTGTCAGCATGCTTCATAACTCTGGAATAATACTGCAGGCTGTCATCATTGAACAGTTCTATATGCAGGGGGTTGAAGGCTTTGACAAACATGATGACACAAGACACAATTTGAAACCAAATCAACTGACAGCCCTCAGCTGGTCGTTGTCTAACCAACTGTCACTCAAGCTGCTTGTCCCCTCTACCATGACAGTGAGCACCTGTTCCAAAGACAACAGAAAATGTGTCTTTAAGTGAAGTGTATACCTCTGTTCTCTGCGAGGGTTCACACACTGAGTGGTCGTCACTAACAAGGAGTCGTAGATGGCGGTGCGCTGTAGGCTGACGAACTGTAGAACGTGTTGACACAGCTGATGCAGGCGCTCTACAGGGATGGACGGCTCATTGTGTCCTAGGAAAGTTTAGTCACCTCTTTCACTGCTCAAGGGATACGACTTGATTTTCTTACAGCCTTACACTTCACATATGTTGCTCGGTTTCAAAATGATATCTTACCGAGCACTTCCAGAAGGATTTCTACAAATGTCAAGGGGTTAGTACCATTTAGTTTGTATTCAAGCCCTTTTAGGACCATCAGCTCTGACTCCAGGAGAGCCTGCTTGGAAACACTGTGGCCGACCGAATGCAGAAAGCGCACTGCAGTGTTGTTGTCGATTATCTAGAAGAACATTTTTTAGATTTATTTAAAGGGTCACACGATAGGCAAAAACATTTCTCATGCACTGAGTGTGGGGATTTTTGCATGTTTTCTTTCAGAACACTGGCAAGATAATATACAAAACTCACATCTAGGTGTTTCCTATACACTTTGTCTATTCAGGTTAGTTCACTCCCCATAAATTCCCCAAAGGTTCCCTTCAGATAAAGCCTCATCTGCATATTTAGAAGTTACATTTCAGAAGATTTGTATATAAGTTACCAACTGGAGAACTTTTAAAATGATCTATCTGTTTATTTGTTCAAACTGTTCACTTTAGTATCTTGCTAAATGTTTTTTACCTGTATCAATCAATGTAAATATATTTAACAACCCGGATACAAAATGTATATGTTCATTGAAGTCCTTAATTCCATTTTTTATCTTAACAGATATCTGTACATAATTGTAATCATTTTATTTTTGTTTTATTATCCTGCGTGAACCACACTGTCCTGTTTTTCATTCTTATTCTGTTGCTGCTTTAACTACTGAATTTCCCCACGGGGATTAAAAAAGGTACATCTTATCTTAAATGTATGGAATTCATTACTTCACATATTTATTTTAAAATATTTTTCAAAGTATTTTGTCCTATTTAAATCTCCTTTTTTGCATATTTATGTTGTGTTAAAATATTTTTTATTTGCAATAATAGTTTTTAAAATAGTTTTATTATAGTTATACTTCTGGCCCTTTTTCTTACAATTTATTTTCCTATTGTGCTTCTGGTTCTTATTTAACAAAACATATGTTTAAAGGTTGCTTTCCCGGAATGAGTTTTTTCTCATACTCTGAACCAGAGTTATTATATTTTTGTAATGGCTTGTGATAGCTTTCATCTGCAGTGTCTCCCCTTAAAAGGGTATTCATCGGAGGTACTTACGTGACTATGCAAAGAGAGTTTGCTGGCAATTTGCACGCAGGTGAAGACAATGAAGGGGAATTTCTCCTTAAGCTTCTCAAACACAGCATCCTCATAACTTCCAGGTTGATTGGCAGCTGCTCCTTGAGGAATGGGTGTGGCCAACAAGTCTGTCAGGCGCTTCTCCATGAACCTGGAGGAGATAAGTTACTCAAATAAAAGCTAAATCAATATTGTTATAGGTGTGGTGGTAAAAGGCCTTTGTGCTGCTGTTTATTACCTTTGGAGTAATTCGATAGCATGGTATCCAGCCAGCGGGTCAAGTCTTAGTTCTTTAGTTATCAGGAAGATGTATTCTGAGTAACACAGAGAGGACGGTAGGGTAAACAAACAAACAAACAAACATACAAATAGTACATACAGACTCAGATATATACCAAAAATATTAATATAATTATAAATGATCATGTATTATTATGGATTTAGATCCCAAGACTTGATTTAACATATTATATTCTTAGATTGGACAATTTGCATAACAAGCACTTCAAATTGAGGACACCTTTACTAGTGACAGAGTATTTTATTGTAATTTGGATATATAAGTAGAGTACTTTCACCACTCGAGATCATACGTTTTGTAAAACAAGATCAACATAATCAAATATTAGCCAATACTCTCCAGATATTGTTTGTTGTTCGTAAAATAAAATAAAAACAAATGGGCTAAGATGGTCTAATCAATACAGGAAAATAAGACCTGGAATCCTTGTCTGACAACAAATATGAATGTTTGTTATTCTGATATTAATGATGAAAACAGCTGAGAAGACAACCACTAACTGCAACCTACTAATACTGCCCACCAGAAGACACTAGCAACTTTATACTGTGACTCTTTCTGTTTAAAACTCAGTTTCAAAGAGGCAGCAACTGACATCAATGTGTGCAAAACTTCTATTTCAGCATTTAAGTTAAAAACACCTGTACTTCTCATCTGCTCCTCCTCACTGGGAGGTAAAGTCTGCTGAGGTGATTCTTCTCCCTGGAGGACTTTGTGATGAGAACTGGCCTCTATAATAACAGGCCTCACATTACCAGGAGGATACATTATAAAAGAGTGTGATGACAGGCTACAGTGAAGATAGTCCTGTACGTTTAGTCAATCTCACTTGCTGACACATTTATTAACACTACTGCAAAATGAGACAGTGAAAATCCAGGTGAAATAATTACAGAATGGCAACTAGTTTATTAATAACAGCCTGTCTTATGTGCAGTAACGGTGGGCTAAACAGCAGTGACTTTAAAATGTGATATATTAATTTATCCCAGCAGGTCAGACGACTATAGCAGTGAATACAGCTGTTATATCTTTAGTTAAGAGGAAATATATGTATTTTGTTATTGCAGTTGTGGAAAAAATATTCAGATGCTTTACTTGAGTAAACGTGACATTACATTATTGTCAAAATATGTAGGTTAAACTCAAGTTAAACTACATAAGTATAAGCAAAATAAAAAGTAAAAGTCATCATTGTACAGAAAATTGGCCTTTATGTGTGAATAGTTATATTTATATATGTGACATTTCTAGATAATATTGTTGCATCAAGTAGCATTTTACTGTTGAAGACACACACAGTTTTGATCTCCAAATAACGGTTTTAAATCTGACTTTTGGCTCATACGAATTTAATACTGGAAAATTAGCGTTGTAGGCCTACATAAAGCATGTCTAAATAAAACACTATTTCTTTGTATAAAACATAGATACCGTTAGTTGATCATTCCATTAAATGTTTTAAAACAGCTCAAATTAAAACAATAAACTGCTAACATTAGCTCTCAGTGGTAGGCTATAGTTACATGTACTTACCCATTAGTCTTTTATCTTTGAAGTTTCTGCTACATTTTGATAAACTGTTGATGTTATCTTTGTTTCTTTTGTTGAGATTAACAAGGAAATCTGTTAGAAGGTCAAAAGAAGATTCTCGAAACTTGACATGTATACTTTGGCTTGGTGAACACAAGAAATGTTTCGCCATTTTACTAACCCTCGTCTGTAACTGTTACATTTAACTTCAAAACAAGTATATAGCAAGCAATTGTATCGATGTTTAAAAAAACAATGTGGAAACCGAAAATGAATTGGACCTTTAGCTAATATGTTCCGGAAGATGGCGGTATTCTCACGCGTTTCACACCCTAGGACCAAGTAAACGGTTTCCAGTTGGAACCATAGCTGCCGTTGGGGCTGATTATGATGAAACACCATTCTGTTTCGCTCGCGCAGTACTGCGTGGGGCCTGTAGTGCTGCTTGACGCTGATCTCACAACATAGGGATGGGCTACACACAGCCGTTAATACACGCCTCTAGATCCCTATATCAGTGAAACGCAGCTGCTCGTATTACGGACGTAAGAAGCAACCTTGCATGCCATGCCCCCACTGACTGCAGACATGGCCGACAAGATGCCACTGGATCCCGGTGCTCGCGTTGCGACAAGGATAGACATTTCGAAACCCGGTCTCACTCCAGAACAGTTATATTTCATTCGACAAGTAGAGCTCGAACAGTGGAAGAAGAAAACGCAGAAGCTACGGGCACGAAATGTAGTGACGGGACTCGCCATTGGAGCAATGGTTATGGGAATCTGTATCCTTGCCAAGCACACTAACGTCAACACAAGGTGAACTATGTAACGTTAGCCTAGCATGCTAACATTACCGAAGGGTTGTTCGATAACACAATCTAAAGCTAGGAGTTAGCGTATAGTGGCATGTTGTATTTTTGCTGGTTAAACTATTTGATAGGCTAGTAGAGTAGCTAAATTGTTTTTTTAGTAACAGTTTCTATTTCATTTGATGCTACCATGGTAGCAATGACAGAAAGTCCCAGGTAACTTCATTGTAAAGGTGGTTGTTGTGAACCTATTTGCAAAGTAAGGCAAAAGTAAAGGGATGTATGTTTGAAATCCCATTACAACTGAATAATATGCATTAAGTTTCAGTCACTGTACTCTAAATGTCCCCAAGTTACAGCTTCTTTAAGGCAGGCTAGTGAAGACGAGCCATGATCGGTCTCCCTGATTGTTTCCCGGTGTTACGTTAAGTAGTGTCCGGAAACTTCAGTTGGTTCTTGTGATGGCAGATGCCTGCCTATTGTCTGTGGACTTTACACTGAGAAATCAATAATATTCCTATTTTGTTTACCTGCAGTCTTAGCTGAAAGCACATGTTTGTCACTAAAAGAACAAATGGATATAAATACAAAAATGTGATTTACTTACTATCATAATATCAATCTACCATGGCCATATTAAGTATTATCATGTTTAATGATACATTTCCCAATTTTTCTTTTCCTGCATGGGCCACTATTTTTTCACACTATTTGTATCAATAATAACTTGATTTGTATTGTTTTTTCTATGCAAAAATCCATCAAGTTCAGATAAAATCAATCAATTACATATAAACTCGTTACATTTTCTAAATCCTTTGCTGTCAAATATTTTCCTTAACCACTTGCTCCCCTGCTAGACGGCTATACATTTTACTCAGTGTCCCAGGAGAAGATTATGGATGAAATGGATGAAGAAGCTAAACGTGCAAGACTGCAGGGACCAAAAACTGGAGCCAACTGAGACGCATGCGTCACCTGCCTGTTGTTGGACTGTGTGTGTGTCCTGCACTTCACTGAGAAAGGACATATGTGGACACTGATGCCACTGATTTATATTCCATGTCTGGCTACTGTATTCCATGTTGAGACGGTGCTAGATTTTGTTTTGATTGTGAAGATGTTGTTCTGCTGCTGACGTGTGACTTGTGTCTTTTTGATTAAGTTTGCCTGTCAGTGTAAAGGAGGAATCCACTGGCCTTAAATGTTACCCATAAGGCCACACTGTAGAGTAATTAAACCCCATACCTAAAAAAAAGTCCAGCTCTTATCATGTGATGCGTATACACTTTAAGGAAAATATCTTGAGTTTTAGTCAGCTAATGTTAAATCTACAGTGGCCTTTTAACAGCGGAGAAACACCAGGGACACATGAATTAACCTGAAACATTTGTCGATAAAATGATTATTTGTAAAATAAAAATATAATGTATATGATTTGCTTTTAACACAATTCTGCCTGTGTAGCTATTTATGCGAGAACAAGACACTGGGTGAAGCAGTAAAGGTGACAAAAAAACCATGGTATTTACATTTGCATTTATTCTTGTCAAAAATTGATACATGGGGTCTGATCTAGCCACCAAATCTCGAGAGTAAAAATATAAAATAAGACATAGTCAGGGAAAGGCACAGATTCAGCATGGCAGGACAGCAGCAGCTTCAGAAAGCAACACAAATATATATTTACGTTCAAAAATTTGAAACTTCTTCAAATATATTATGAACTTTGGAAATTCTTACAGGAGTTTCACTGCCAAAAAGTTCAGTGTGAATATTTAATAAGGCAACAGCTTCACATTCACAGCTTGGACTGATGTCTCCATTTCCCACAATGCACTAATTATTCAGAACTGCAGGAGAGTAGATCGTCGATGCTGTGATCAAACAAAAAATGGAAATATTCTCTACCTCCCTGGTGGAATAGTAACATGAAAAATATCAGATCGTCCTCGACAGTTTTATCCACAGATGCGTTAAAATGATTGAACAAAAGTCACTAAAGTGCACAAGGTGCTTGATCTATGGAACAAGCAATGCTTTTTGCTTGAGCAGGAATTAAAGTTGCCATGTTCAGTTTACTCGTAAATTGTAAACATGATCTATAAATGTATCTACTATTTACACATGTACAATCAATAGGAAAGCCAGTAGTCTAAAATCTAAGGTGGATTTTTCATCAATGCAAAGAAAGGATTTTTAATTAAAAAGTATAGTGATGTGTTTGCTAGAGCCTTTTACAGTTTCCCAAAGCTTTTCCAACATTTTTAACTGTTGTACGACTTTTTCTTTCTGAAGCATTAGCATCTTCAAGCGTATGCATTGATAGAGCATTAGTGTGTTGCTGAACAGTGTGAAAAATAATTTCAGTACATTTATAAAATACCAGGAATGCAGTCAAACTTATCCACGCTGATTATTGAAAACATAAGCCATCCTATCACTAAAGGAATCAAAGATGTACTACAGGAAAAATGTTTTTAAAAATACATATTTGGTTCTCATTACTTTGCTCAGATTGATAAACGGCAGTGAATCACACCAGCAGGAAAATATGTTTGTTGCACTTTGTTCCGTTAATGCTAAATGCTTGCTCAGCAAGAAACAACCTGCTTTGCAGAGCACTGTGGTTTCAGTTTCTCTCTGAACCGTGTATTTACAAGAAAGCAATAATGATTTTTAACATGAAGTGATTCTGTTCTTCACTTGCAACAAATTCACCAGAGCTAACGGAGGGCTGAAAGCTGGATGTTACAGTTCCTGGCTAAATCCAGCTTTACTGATTTAAAGTTTGAATTTTTTTTATATATATATGAGGTAAATGACCACTGGCAGAGTGAAGCAGTTTGCTGACGAGTGTGCCAGTGAAAAGTGTTGAAGCGATCCACCTGCAGAATGGGTTTGACCGCTGCAGTCACACTTCAGATGAGGTAGTCCACAAACACAGCGTGCTCGGCTGAGTTTATTACTAGGAAACAAGGAAGGAAACAAGGAAGAAAATAAGTCAAAAGTAAGTAAAACTATTTTTCTAGGTAACATTTAAAGAAATATTAAGAGTCATTTGAAATGTATCAATGCAATTTCGACTCACCATTCTACTAATGTCAGTGGCAAAGGTGACGCCTTTGCTGGGTTTGTCCTGGGAGCCGCTGCTGCTGCCTCCAAGGGAGTTCCTCCTAATGATTCCTGGTGGAACAAACATGCGTTATAAAAGCCATTCAGACACAAGGCTGTTCACGAGAGGATCCATAAAAGCGTTCATGGGGTTGGATGGAGAAAATGTACAAGCTGATTTTTTCACAAAAACAATCACATTGTTTTGCTTTGAAAATGAAATTGAAAAAGAAGTTATTTTGGCACGAATGAAGCATTGAATAGAAATATCAAATGGCAACAACACATTTTATCTCATCAGTTAGCCTAAAATGTAGTCCTAAGAGTTCATTACAATTATACAGCATATGTTAATTATCGTTTTTTTAAAAATATGAATCAATGCATTCAATGTGACAGCCCTAATAGAAGCCAATATTAATCCCTCTGCAGCATGAAATGAGACCAAAGCAAGTTTATGACACTTTGTATTGTTTTTAAATTAGTTAACTGCACTTTATATTTAAAAAAAGTGGCTCGCCCCACTGCAAAACACTGTAGTTTGAACTATGAGAACAGCAGGGGCCACCAAATCTATCTATGTCAATAGCCATGTAAAATAACAAGTCACATTTAATATACTTTCAGATAAAATAGGGCTGAGAAAATGATTTTAAAAAATACTATCAAAGTCACAATATGGCTTTGAAGTGGAACAAAAAAAAATTCAGTTGTTAAAGTTGAATTAAAATAAAATACCACAGATAATATATTTTAATGTGAGTGTTGCTGTGCTACAGAGAGACCCTGGCTGCTACAAGTTAAGGCATGTAGATATTCATGCTGACCTTGGGGGGGCAAAATGTCCAGGCGCTGCAGGCTGTTTCTGCGGGAGCCGGGGTAGCCGCTCCCCTTGGACAGGCGGCGCTGTCGGCTGGACATCATGGTGGCAGGAGAGACGATGCCTGGGGGGGGCACCTTCCCCATCCTCTCATACAGCTCCTCTATCTCCCTCTTCTGGGCTGCCTGCAGGGCCTGCACCTCCGTCAGGTGTCTGAGCAGGGACAAAAAGTAACAAATGTAAGTGGTTGAAGGCTCAGGTAGTCCTTATATCCTTAATGAAATTAGATGAAGTTAAGATCTATGTGGCAAAAGGTGTTTATGGATGTACTTGCCTAAAATGTAAAGACTGGAAAAAGAATATTCTTGAGGGTTTCATGAAGTCACATTTTTCAACAGTCTGTATCAGTTTTAACACCTTCAAAACCCTTTTTTCATTGTTTGAATTTCAGAAGCCGTGTTGTCTTTCTTTTTCTGTTAAAGGAAGACTTTATACTCCAAATATGATCATTTGTACATCAACCTGTGTGACCTTAAATTCTTGATGAAACCTTTCACATGCCTGATGTTTTCATAGAGTCATGCTGTTACTGTTAAACGTAGCAACCGTTTACTGGGACATCTCTCAGTTTGGATTCTTTATTCAACGTGGAGGTGGAATAAATATTCTTCCAGGATTAAAGGTCACACAGCGTGAGTTAATTGTAATGTAAACAGTCTTTTTGTGGGGGAAATATTCCTTTAATGAACTGTTTCTAGCACCACTTACTTGTCTCTGAGTTCCTGCAGCTCTTCCAGAATGTCCAAGTCGTCGCTGTCCGAGTCGTCGCTGCTGATGTAGGGTTTGTTGCGGTTGTAAGTCATGGTCCACAAATGGTGAAGGACGTTACTGTACTGCGGGCTTCCTGCGGCTCCGTCCCACAGCCGGCTCTCCACCTCAGCGGCTGTCACCGAGAGCCCGCTGTCCGCAGACGTCCCAAGCAGGCTCAGGCTGTACGCTCTCCTCCGACACCTCTTCTTCGTCCTCTGTCGCTCCCCTACCACCACCTCTTCCTCCTCCTCTTCAACCTCCTCATCCTCTTCCTCTTCTTTTTCCTGCTTTTCCTCGCTGCCAGCCCATTCCACCGGCCCGTCGACCTCCTGCTGGCACCCCGGGGTGGACCCTCTGTTGGGGTGTTGGTGAGGTGGGGACATGGTGAGGGAGGTGCCAAGGCTGGTTTCGGACTCGCCCTGCTCCTCCGTGCTGCTCTCTGACGGGGTGCTAACGCTGTCTGCCGGCTGTTGGGCAACAGGTGGGGCACCTATGGGCGCAGTGGGAGCAGGGATGTGCATGCTGGGAGAAACCTGGAATCGCCCTACTGTGACCGATGCACACTGGGCTTCTGTATTAAAGAGGAAGAGAACGTATTGATTAAAATACAAAATCAAGCTTTTAAAAAAGTGCCCTTGACTTGATCCTGTTAACACAAAATGTATGGAATTACTTGAAAAAGTATCTACATTGACATTGATTATATATATAGATTTGTTAAAGAAACAAATTCTTCTAAACTGTAGCACTCCCTTTACTTACTCCTTGTGTCCATGAATAAGAAGCAGTAACACCTGGGCCGCCAATTTATATGAGAGGCAGCCCATCATTGGCAGAACAGTAGTGACTGTTCGGTAATTTGATTACAGCTGATTGATCATCGGAACAAAGCCTCACTCTTTCCTGACTTCCATATATTGATTAAAATGCTATCTTTTGTGAGCTGCTATCTCTCAGTTTTTTCATAAATAAGTAATCTTCCCCTTCTGGTGGATATCCCTTTTAGAGGTTAATAGATGGCAGTGACAATATCAGAAGTCTGTTTACTGGTGTGACAAACAAGTGATGCAACATGTTGCAGACCATTCAGGGTTTAAAACCTGCATTCAAAATAAAATTCTCATTTCAAGAGAAGAGTCATTCTGCCAGACCTGGCTACCAATTACAATCAATATTCAATATCCATGTGCTAATCCTTCACCTAGACTGGTCTGGATTTAACGTGGCTCATAAACATAGTCCAGATTTATTTGACATCCAATAAAAGCATTTACTTTTTATTTATTGACTTTTGCCTTAACATATTAAAAAAAAGTCAGAAAAACAGTTTTTAAGTGAGGAAAAACAGCAGGGAAATAACAAACAAATAAAATAGTTATTAAAGGAATATGTTTAAGTAATGCATCTCTTTTGAATACTATTGCCAGTTGTTTTTGAAGCAGACTCAGAATGCTAGTATCTATCCCGGGTGGACATGTCAGAAGGATATTCATTCATTTATGTTTAATAAAATATGTTTAGTATCTTCTTAATAACTGTTCTTAAAGTATATCTTCCTTTTGGTTCAAGGTCATATTGTACTTCAACAAAAGTAGTTCAAACTAAATAAACGTCCTGCAGTGCCTCAGTTCCCCCACTAAGTGTCCCTCTTAAGGTAAACAGAGAGGCTGTTTGGATCAGTGCCGGCTGAAACAGAGGTACTCTGTTGAATGTGGGCTTCTCAAGAGGGTATAAACATAGCCAGGCGTGGATATGGGAGGCGAGGCCTGTAATGATCCTAGCAGCTCTCTGATTGGTCTTCACCAGAGGACGGAGCTCCAATCACACCTACGTTTTTGTTCCTTTTCAATGGAACATTACATCCAGACTCGCCGTTACGCAATGGCTCCTGAGGCCCCGCTAATAGGTAATAATGCCACCAAGGATACGGCACAAAGAAAAATAAGAAGAATCCGAAAACAACTCAAAAGGAACATTGGTCGTAACAGCGAGATCAGACTGTATTTAAATCATACAAATCATCAGAGGAATAACACTTGGAATATATGACCCTGTGTGCGTTTGTGTGCCTACACCAGCATGTATGTGGGTTTGTTTTGGGTGCACATAAACATACATGTCATTGCTCTACCAGACTCCTGGTTAGTAACATACAACACATTAGGTGACGGAGGAGAAACTGTTGCAGGAACAGGAGAACAGATTCCTACCAGATTCAGAGGAAGAGGCGCTTGATTTCGGGCTACTGGTTCTCATCTCAGGTATGGTTGCATGCAAAGAAGGGCTGAAGGATGATAACTAGACAGGAAAAATAAACAATTTTAGTATAAGTGCTTCAACAGATGTGCATATTTAATGTCATTCAACAAGTACCATAAATCCCTGGCCTAATACTCACTGAGATGAAATGATTCAAATCAGTTCCACACTCTGAAGTATACAGATTATAAATAATGGAAAAACAAAGCATGCATAATGTAAAACAAATGTAAGAATGTGTTCTTGTGTCCGAAAATCATCATAAATATACAAATAACAATTATTTAAAGTAGAGAATACTGGGCAAATCCACACATTTAACATTGAATCAGTAAATGCTTTGTATTTTGGCTTGATGATTATTCATTCATCAAATGGATACTTTTTCTGTCAGGTAACTAATCAATTAAAGACTAATCGTCTTAAATTACATAAAACATCATTTAAAACCAGAGACTTTAAAAGTGTTGGCTCAGTGAACAGAAGTGAAATAATTCGCTAGTTATTACCACTAAATTAGTCATCATGAGAAAACCACACAGAGTAGCGTAAAGGTGTCTAATTTGGTTAAAAAGATAGTTCAGAGATTAAGTAGTTTAACAGTTTTTTCCAGAATAAAAAAATTGTAAATTACATTATTTATGCATTAGGTGTATTCGGAAGTTATGTCAAACAGTGATGTTATGCTATCACTCAATTGATGTGTGTTAATGGGATCAAATAAACAAAGAAACCGAGGATAAAGTGATTAAAGCTGACTCACAGTGCTTTCTGGGCTCTCTGGGGGGGATGGGGACAGATCTGAGCTTGAACTGGAGACTTCTGATTGTGGTTCAGCCTTTACTGGAGACAGTTCTGAATAGGAAGTCATATAACTCTGAAGACTTTCCTCCTGGGTCATTCTGGGGGGACTGGAGGGTCTGACCTGCTGCGAGTACTCCTGAGGAACCGGTGGAGGAGTGGAAGGCAAGGAAGGTGGAGAAACAGGATGCTGCCAGCCTGGATGAGAGCTCTGAGGATAACCATCCATCAGCAGCGTGTTCTCGGGGCTGTGGTAGACATTGTTCTGTTGTTGGAAGGCCACTGTGGAGTAAGACCCCTCTACTGGTGACGTCTGGTAATGTTGGGGGTACATAGAGGGGTAGCCTGACTGTGGGGCCATGTGAGAAGGTAGCTGATGGGGGTAGCCAGGATAGGAGGGCATCCCCTGGTTGGGCATGTTTCCAGGAGGGATGAAAGAATGGGCCATGCTCATGGCCATGGAGATGACATTAGCTAAAGAAAACAGGGGCTGTGTGTGGGCGGGCCACATGTCTGGGTGCTGAGGGCCGGAGGGGGACATGTTGACACTTTCATTGCTTCCGGGGCTTGGGGTCTCGCTCAGAGGACTCGGGGATCCGGGGGCTGGGGGGGTTACGGTGGAGAAGGTGGGGTTACTGGCAACACGTGTGAGGGGAGGATGATAGCCTGGCTTGGGGGAACCTGGAGAGCCCGGGTACTGGAATGGGAAATGACTGTGGCCCATGAAGGGTAAGTGGTAGTGCTGGTGGTGTGGCAGGAGAGATGCAGGGTTGTGGTGGTTCTGCTGATACTGGATGGGAGACCCTGGAAGAGAAAGATTTAAAAATGTTTTAATTTGATGATTCAATTCATTTTATTGGATAATAACAATGCAAGATCATGTTCAGAGAGTTAGCTAATGTTTACATCTAACTTCAAGGACTAATAAGTGTTAGTTCCTCTGCCTACAAGGTTGTGTTTTTGACCCGCGGTTTGCCTGTCTATCTGCAGGGTTATGGAAAAACTACTGGCCCTATTTTCATTGGTGTAAGGGAATTGCATGGACCAAGGAAGAGCTCATACAATTGTGGATACGGTGAATTCTTGCACGAGGTAACACTTTCATTAGCATTGCGAGATAACATATTCATGTGGTGTTGAATAACTTATTTCCTTTACTGGGGAAATGTATGTCTCGCCCTAAAACGTTGGAACAACAGCTCGGAAACAGCCATCAACATGTTGTTTAAACGCTCTGAGAAATAAAATACAACACATCCTCTTTATAGTGTTCATGTTGTCCACATTACGTCTTAAAGCTCATTGACACACCAAATTAGAAAGAAGGACTTCCTAACTCGTAAAATGGGACCATCCCACGCCCATTGGGCTTGATGGAGGTCTGTGTTAGCTTTAAATGAGAACCCCCAGTAACAGTGGAATATTGGAATAATTGATCCAGAGGAAGAATTACATGACTCCTTCTTCCTCTCTCCTCTGGGTTTGTTCAGTTGAATTCTTCCTGCAGCCCCTTGCCAAGACGTACGCCATGTGGAGCAGAAATCCTTCCTGTACTTTTAAAGTAGTGGGTTTCCATGGTGAACAAAGACGTTTTGTTTAAAAAAAGTATCCGACTATAATTGCATTTGTAAGTCGGAGCAGTTGCACACCGGACCTTCATGGCTGTGATGCATTCAGCATCAATGGAGCATTCAAGGACTTTTTTCGAGGAGTTAAAATGGAACACGTGTGTGGTCACAACCCTTTTTTTTAGGGGACTGATTGTGAGATTAAAGTCAGGATTTCGACATCCCTCCCTAGGGAGTAGTGGAAGATGCCAATAACCAAACCCCATCCATTGATTTGCCATTTCCCTCAACAATGGCTCCACAGTTATAAACCCCGCCTCCTGTTCCTGATGATGCAAACCAGCCTCTAGTTTTTCCATGTTGACGGAAACATAGGTTAGGCAACACTCTATAATGTGGCGGGGGGCCAAGAAGCATTTCGCAAGTGACCACGTGGTGGATGTCCAGCAGAGAGGGGACACGAGACAAGAGGGGGATCAGAGTGCCGGGATACGGGGGACATATGGAGGATATGTGTTCTTTAATTGACTTCAAATGCCCCTCCTGAGGGGAAGGAAACTTTGAAGGAGGGAGGAGGCTTTCTTGGAAATTCTGTCAGGAGTTTGTGCTGGCAAACAGATGTGGCCGGCTATCGCAACACTGACGGAGAGCTCATGCTTTTACAGCGACAGCATTCACAGCTCCCCTAAAAGCTAGAAAGCGCCCTTCAGGTGAGGTAATTACCCAAGAGGCCCTGCTGCAAAGTAGACACAGACGAAGGCTTTGAGGTGTGGAGATGGCGTATGGCGCCATGCGAATGTCTGAACAATACCAAGAACGGGCCCTGAGAAGGGGCAGAGGGGGGTGGGGGTGGGGGGGTTTATGAGGTAGCTGAGCTAACTTTTTCTTTGCCAAAGGACTGTAACAATTTTTCAGAGTGTTGAAACAGTAAACAATGCGGGGCCCTCTTCACGTAGGGACCAGAGGGAGAGCCCGAGGGCTATTTACCTGCGGCGTTGTGGAAAGACTGTGAGCGTAACAGAGGTCGCCCAGGTGAAGTAATGTCTGCACTGAAGAAGTCTCCATTGGGGCAAAGGGGAGAGCCACGAAGCCCTACGCTGGGGTTAGCCAAACTGAAGTCTATGACAAGACACACATGCATGAATGGATGATGAGCATGCACACACACAATGATCATGCACAGTTAGAAATGATGAATGAAACAAATGAAAGTTAATATGAAATGCAGTTCACACACTTAGTGTTACTTGGGGAATTTCAGACTGTTATGACATGCGAAAAGTCAAAGTATTCATTCACTCTACTGCTCACTACTGCTAAAACTACTCGATCAAATCAAAATCTTGCTGAGTGATTTTTTAACCAACGTGAGACTTACCAGGCAGAGAAGAGGAGGAGTGTGTTCGAGGAAGGGTGTGACTGTGCAAATTTGGCTGTAAAAGAGCACATTTGATACAATTTTATCTTAATGTTTTACCATGGTATGATTTAGCTTCAGTTCAAAACTACTTTGCAGGTTTGATAGCCAGCAATAATAGGTGGATCAAAGTTGCTCAGCAGAATATTGTGTTCATATAAAAGCAGTAATACTTTATAAATTGTTCTTTATAGATTGTGTCTTTAAAAGAATGAAATGAAATGGGGACACTTCTGAAACACCTATGTAAAAAAAACAGAATAGAAAGAGCCGTTGCAGCAGATGAGATTTCATAAATGTCCCCAATTTGAGTCCAGCTCCAACAAAGATAGGTTTTACAATTCCCATAATGCAACTTGCTATGGTGTTCTCCTTTTTGTTTTGTTTACTTCACATCCAATGCAGGCTTTCAGCTCAGGGACATTTGTTGGGTATTCCTCAATCCACGGAAGGAATTTAAAGACAGTTAACGACAGTGGTTCGTTATGCCTCATGAATTTACTGTGACAAGTGAAATCCTTTAAACGCCCCTTTAAACAGCGGGAACTATAACATTGGAGGCCTCAGACGTCAGATAATGTAGCTGACTCTGAGGCCTGACCTCTAAGTCGGCCCTAAAGAATTTACTGTTAGTGAGGAGCTATTCCCATAATAAAACCCATGTTTTTAACTGGTCAGCACAACTATTACTAAATCTTTGTGCCTCTATACAAGGTCAGTTTATAGAAAGTCTAGATTGCCACTGTAATCTGATTTAGTTTCTCTAAATGGGGCCAATTTTTTGTGATAACCACAGACCAGAATTCAAGTTTTCATTTTTATTTATTTTTCTGGCAGAAATGGGCTTCCATACCATGGTTACCAGATGATGAATAGTATCTTGAGACAACATTACAACACCTTCTACATGGATTTGCGCAGCTGTACTTTGGGTTTAGTGCTAATTAGCAAACATAAACATGCTAACCAGCTCAATTACGATGATGAAAATTGCAAATTGAAAACCTGCTTCACATTAGTTTGTTAGCATTTAGCTCAAAGCTCTGCATTGTCCTCACAGAGCTGCAGATTAATAGTCCTCTTCTTCAAGTGGTGGGTGGAGGAAACAAGAAACAGCCAAACGATCATAGCTTTCCAGGTATTCAAGCTCTGTTTGTACACAGAGTCTCTTCCAAAAACTCTCAGAATAGCACTCTACCACAGCGCTACTAAGGCGGGATCAGAGACAGAAAGATTTGTCTCTGGGCTTGTGGGTTTCTCCCCACTTCCACCAGTTTGTTCTGCTGGGCAGTGCTGGGAGGAGCAGTTATAATGAGCCTTACGGGATGTGGACCATGCAGTGTTTTAATCAGGTGCTGGAGTGGATCCAGGAGAGATTTGACCACTTGGGTTCAGGCTAATTATGTAGCCAACGGGTCGGAAACATGGGAAACGAAGGTAGATGTAGCTGTGGAAGTTTACTGCTCTTACTCAACTGCACATTATTCTTTTTTTCGGTCATTTAAAAACATCTTAGATCATTTTACTGACGGGCACGAGGAGATTTGTTCTACAAAATGGAACACATCCTGGCAGAACAGACAACTCCTTTTAGCAGACAAACTGTATCTGATTAGGCATTACATCATATCTCATACAGGACGGCACAGCTCTGAACAACTCTTTTTGTTCTTCCTGGAAGTCTTCATTTGACTGTTTCAAAGAATGTTAATTCAGAACATCTTAATGAATCCAAGCATACATTATTCTACCCATTCAATGTGGGCAGATATGCTGGAAAGTTCTTTATAGTGTAAACCCTGGAATGGGGTTGTGGTTGTGGCAACAAATAAATGTTTTTAAAAAGGAGGGACTTGTTTCCACAAATCACAAGGGTTTATGACAGTAGTGCTTTTAGTAGCATTATGTTCTAAATGAAAGAAGTACCTCAGGTGGCTTTAAGAACCATTAACCTTGGATCTTTAAGGGCAGGCCTCAGGAGGGATTATGGACAGTGTAGAGAGCACTCTGCCTAGGTAGGAAGCACTCCTCTCCATTTGATTTATGGGTCTGCCTTTTAGCGAGGCTCACTATGTAATTTATGACAACATAGTCAAACAAACGCTCAGATATTTCCTTTGTTCTGAGCTGACAGTGCAGTGATGAGGGGAACTGGCTCTGCTGCTGACCTGTGAGGAATACAATGAGTTCACCCCGTTGTGGAAAGCAGGCAGGGGAACCGGGTGGTCTCCGGAGTGGACCGGCTGCTCTTTGGCCATCAGAGCCTTGGCACGCTTGATGATGTCGCCCATGCGGTGGATGAAGCCCTCCTTCTCTGATGGCAGGATGAACTCATTGTGCACCTAGAAGACAAAAGGACAATGGTGGAAGAAGTGTTTAGATTCTGTAGTTTGGTAAAAAAAGCAGCAAAACCACAATGGGATATACTCTTCTATATGTTTGGCATTTAAATGTAGGTTAAAGTATAAAGGGGTCATCAGCAAAAAGGATGTAAAGTATCCAAACGTGTAAGAAAACAGACCCTGTGAGTGTTATGTTAGGCTATGATATACCTTTATAAGGTAATGGGTCAAATGTAATGTAATCCAACGGCTCAGCCAAAGTTACATTTATAAAAATGAGGTTTTCATTAAATTATATGTTTATTATTGAGGTTGAAGTATTTTATGGCCTTGAAATGGTCTTCATTATATTGAGAGGTGTTAATAATATATTACGACCAAATTTAAAACTATATAAAGGTAAGAATATTCAATATATCTTCAACACAACCACAAATTACAACCTCAGAAATACATATATATCCGAAAATGTATGATATAGTTATAGTGCCATACAATGGTACTTAAGGACAGCACATGAGTAAAAGTACTTTTAAATAAACCAAAAGAAAAGAAAATGTGCTTCCATGAACACAAGTTGTGCAGTACTTCTTGTATATAGTTGTGTCCATCTATGAAATCTTTCCACCCCTCAGCTAATGATTATTGTTGGGGAAAAGTACATGAATCATCTTATGTAAATCCACACTACAGCACTTGTCAGAAGAGGTTTTGCTGTGAATTGTGGGTTGGGGTGTGGTGACCGTTAACTGTTAGCATGGCATAATTCAGCTCATTTAAAAACCCTGGACTGATAACCACAGCCTGTTGGGATGCCAAGCAACCCCGCTGCGCCCAGGACTGAGTAAACAAAAGCCCACTGTGTTTCAAGAGTCAGGGACACGGTACATTCAGCGCTGCCTCATCGTGAAAACTACCTCTCCAAGCCTCAGCCTCTAATGAGCAACCAGGGATGCTCACCTGCGTCACTCACTTCACAGAAAGGCAGATACAATATCAGACAGATTTAAGAGTGACAAACAAAAAGCTGTTAACTGGATGCGCAATGAAGCATGTGTACGTTCAGCTGAGATAGAGGAATCTGGAAGACTTATCAGCTGATAGAGTGAATCTTTTCTTTATTTTTGACTCCTCTAAGGGGCCGGGAGGTTTATTCTCTCACACAGACTAGTTCCACAAATGAGTTCCATTATGACCCTAAAACTCCCCTTCATTTCTCCATGTATATTGGGTTCAAGCTATAAATATTCTCTTAATAAGGTTTGGACTAGAGTGACCAAAATGTCAGTATGATCATTGAAGTGTTGCTGAGTAAAAGCAATGTGTGGGATATTATTTTTCTAAGATTCTATGATCAATCAAAAAGCTCCAACTCCAGCAAATTTTACCCAAAAAGAAACATTTTATCAGCCACATTTCCTAGGGCGTTGATGATTCAAAACTATCATCACTTATTTTTTAGTTATAGTGGATAAAATCAAAAGAAAAGGTGGGTTTTCGCAGCTTGGAATAATCTCCAAAGTATAATCAACTAATCCAGAACCAAATTTCACACAAATACCATTCACAGATAAAGTGAATAACTTAATCGAAATCAAAAGACACTATTGTTTTTTTAATTCATTTTAGTGATTTATCATTGACCTTCTGAATATGGCCTTTTTATGCTTTTTGGGGTTTTCCTTTTCCTGTAGTGTGGTATATAGGTGTGTGTTCATGTGAATTGTCTGAAAGGCTAAAAGTTCCCTCCAGAGGGATCACAACAGAGCCTGCCATCTGACCAATCAGAGCAGAGTGGTCTCTGGTTTCAGACAGAAGGTGAAAAGAGGAGCTGCAGCACAGGCATTATGAGAAAAATAAAGACTTTTTAAAACTTTAAAGCATGTAAACACGTCACAGTACAGACACAAAATATAAAAATGAACCTGAAAATGAGTGTAAGTGCCGCCCCCCTTAATTTATGGCTAAAAAGAAAAAGTAAATGGTGGGTGAGTCTCAAAAATATAACCAACTGGTCCAAAGCGTTCAAAGTGTTTTATTATTAACTTTCTGAAAACGGTTCCTGTTGATCATTAAGGACCAGTAAAGACTCACCATGACAGCAGCGATGTCGTCTGGGTTATCTCCATCCAGGTCGAACTTGAAGGTCACCATCTTGTCATTGTGGGTCTGCAGCTGACACTCCACCACCCGGTCCACTTTATCAGAGAGCTGCAGAGATGGACAGGTTCAATGGTAATGACAGGTTTCTGTTTACCCTCGTAAAACACTGAGCCACGTTAAACACAGGAGGACAATGTGTTTCTGTATGCATGCTTTTGTGCGAGCAAACACATGGTCATGTACTGTAAATGCACCGCGGTTATGTGTGCTGAACGATGGACTCTTTGCACCACTGAATGCACATGTGGTTATGCATGATCTGTTTGTCTCCAGAGCAAACACGTCCGTTAAAAGACCACAGTGTACTGATCCGGAGAGAAATGTACTGCGGTTGCCGGGGGGAAGAACAGACTGGTAATGTCCCATTACCCAGTTGGAGCTTTTCTGCTCTCTCATAAATAACATAAATAAGATAATATAATCATTCAATCTAGGTGATTTATTTGTTTATGATGTTCTTTTGCAGTGTTCTAATTAAACAAAACTTGTGATTTATTGTACCCCTGTGATGCGCAGCCTGGAGCGCGCCCTCCTCCTGAAAAGTTTCCCAGCTGTTCGCCTCGCGGCTGTTTTCTCATTCTTCTCTGATAGGCCCTCATAGCCGTCACTCAAGCCTGAGGTCACATCGGAGGCATAGCTGAAGAAAAATACATAAAAAATGCTACTGGTTAGAAATGATTTGGAAGAGGGCGAGGTATAATGGGAATTAAAGACAGGAGGAATATTTATTTTTTCCTTTTGCTTTTCGGTAGTTAAGTTGAAATGTCGATAATAATGTCGAAGTAATTATATGAGCTTAAGCTATTATTTTTCTCAAAAAGATTGTGATTTTTAAACTTTATTCTCAACATTTTAACTCAACTCTTCATATTTTAAATTTGTTTTTAACATGTCTTTGACTTTACTTTCAAATTTGGATTTCAAACTTTATTCTCAACATTGGAAACTTTACTATCAAAGAGGTATTTCAACCTTTGATTTAATAAATAAAAATCTTCCTCTTCAGACCTTTTTAAATATCACTAGCAAGCAATTTGGAAATTCCAACTTCAGTCACATCCTTTTAACTTTAGTCTTGAAATGCAAAAAAATATAGAGAAAATCTTCCCCCTCTCATTTTTTCCCTTATGCCTTGCCAGAATCATCTTCCAGAAGATACCTCAGAAAGCAATTGAGACATTCCTCAGGCAGCAATTCCGAAGTATTTCCTCATGTCGAACACAACTGTATTGAACATCCATCAGCTCTGATAGTCTTGGCATCACACATAATAATAAACAGCTCTCTGAAGTGCCAAATAAACCCTCAATGTGTTACAGTGGCATGTCTCCTGGGTGCAAACTGCAGAGTTAAACACTAGCGTTTAATGAGGCCTGCTCAGAGTCTTTAAGAAACTGCATGGTGTTCGTCTTCCATGTGCTCTGTTGTATTTATATAATGAACAAGTTTTAGGTTTCAGAGAACTTGGAGAACATTCAGCGTTTTTTATAAAAAGCTTTTTGGTTCAGCTAATTGTGTCTCCTGGGTCTTTTTGGATATCTGTGGTCACAGACTCCCACTGCATCCACCTCTCCAGCGCAGGCGGCAGATATTTACAGGCCTTCTGGTTGGCAGCGTCCCCCTGTCTCTATTTAAAAACCTCGGGTAACTTTAGTTCAGAGTCAAGTATGTGCTCACCTTTAAACACTAAGTACATGGACAAAATAAGATTTGCGTAAATATTGCAAGCAATAATGTGATGCAGTTCTGCTCATGAGTAATTTGAGGCTTTTCTCAGAGGGGGAGTTCATTAATGGAGTATAAATAGTGCTTGCTAGGTTGTTATGAAACATGATAATCAAATGGACTTGACATTTGTTTCATTTGGCTGCTGACAGACAGGATGAACTTTCAGTCATGGAAGATAAACTGAGCTGAGTGATACAGGCATTTTGACAATATACTTGTATTCTCTCAATAATAGGGAATGAATACAACATATCTTGAGTTAAATATATGTAATTGGACATATGGATTATGTCAGGATTAGCTGCTTTTTCTTTATTCTTATAACACTGTTAACTCAAAAATTCAGTTCTTCAACAGATAAAAACAATACCAGGATGTCGCCTTGGGCCATTGAACATTTATTTTTAAATATGTAGGCTAAATCTTATATTTAAGAATAAAGGAAAACATATTTGCTGCCTTAGAACTTATTTCAGCTTATGCACGGCAAAAGATATGAATAAAAGATCATTTTAGCCTGAATAGATATACACACACACTTTCTGCTCGTCAATTGTTTTGCTCTCATGCCATAATAAAGCCCCTCTCTGCCTCAACATACCACCAACATGAAACACAGGGCCTCCACAACATCACACCAGAACCTGCGAGGGTCCACGATGCCCCACTGCAATAAAAACACAGGAGAGCCTGTCGATTGCATCATGCTTGTTGTCTCAGCCCCACAGATGTGCAGGAGGAGGAGGAGGAGGAGGAGGAGGAGGAGGAGGAGTTATAGGAAGAAGGCCAGACTGTTCTACTAGATTCTTATTGATTTCCTGGCCTCAAACCCAAATAAAGACTACTGAAATAGAGTAGAGAAGGAGGCTGCAGAACGTTACCTTTCCACAGGAGAGTTAAAGCCGCTGGGGGAGCCTGAGTTGCCGTGTTCTATGCTGCTGGATACTGCAATACTCTATGAATAGAAATGAAGTAGGTGGTGAGGGACACATAGGTTAAAGACTTTCAATTATGTTTTTTTTCTATTCAAGGTCTAATGCAAGATAGTAACCTGGGAATATTTATCAAATTCTAGATTTTCAGTGCAGAAAATGAAGCATTATTTGTGTATTAATTATTGTTAGAACTCCTCAATTTGTTTGCTTTGATATAAAATACATGGACATAGTAGTTTTAACCAGGGATGGCAATCTTGTGTCCGTCACACTTCATTAAGTTCCAGAGTAATCTATTAATCATGATTAAGTATTGGATGGATTGCATTGAAATGTGAATATTAATATCCCTCTAACCATAACCCTGTAATTGTAATAACCTTAGTGATTTCCTGACTGTTGATCTACTTCCATACTTTGGTAAAAATAAAACACATGTTCCTGCTTTACATCAGCCTGTGAGCATTGTCATTTTCGAGTATGTTAGCATGAAAATGTTAGCATTTAGCTTAAAGCAATGCTGTGCCTCAGCAAAAACTAACAAGGCTGTAAATCTCAACAAAATGTAATCAAAAAGAAAATCTATTAAACATTTAAAGCTTCGCACTAGGGGTAACATTCAAGATAGCTTAAAATCAACTCTTCTTTTTCGAATTAGTAACTTTTGGTAAAATATTTATTAACCTTGTACTTAAATAGCAGTGAGTTATGATTGTTGAAGGTTTTGTGTGTTATTGTCAGGGGATCCTTTACAACCATACACTGTTTACACAGCTCTCTGTCAGCACTGTATTAGACTAATGACGATGGAGCTCCCGTAAAGCCTTCAAAGTGATGCTTCCCGCTATAGCAGCCCCCACCCCCCCAAAAGCTTCCCACTTTGATGACAGGTTCTTCATTGAGACCACTCACCGAGGGGAAGCGGAGCGCTGGGATGGGCAGACCGTTTGCAGACGGGTTGTCAGTCTGTGTGGTTGGAGGGGTCGCATTGAAGCTGCCGATCTCCAGCGAATCCTGAAGCCCAGAGGAGCTCAGATAGCCGTCTATCTCACAGTCAGCTGTTTCAACATTACAGACGCAAGCCGTTAGCATGTGACCAACTGTGTACCGAATACACTCTCATGCACACACACATGACCTAAAGCGACACATGTAATGACCCCGAACTCATTCATACCACACACAAACAATAATAGTTTTGGGGTTCACTGTGGATTAACACTGCTCTGGAGCAATAAAGGGGAATGTATACAATAAACTGATTCATAAGAATATTTGGCTGTTTTTTAAAATAAACTGAGAAATATTTAGTAGCTGCATTCAATGAAAGCACTCATGTTCACACACACAATGGGATGACACTACCAGGAGCTGAATAATTTAGTTAACCACGGTTTCACATACGATGTATGCTTCTCATGTGCTCTGAGAACAGAACTGCCTCCTGTTCAGTACAATTGTAAAGATAATTCAGCGAGAAACAATTGTCTTTAGAGTTTAAGATGATTTCTTGATGGAAAATGAAAACAATATTGAACTGATTTCAGATGTACTATAAGTGTATGTCTTCATAAGAATAGTGCAAAAGCTAAATGTTTCTTACCTAGAACAAAAAAGGGAAGATTGATCAAATGCAGTAGGGGTAAGAGGAAAAATTATGTATTTGAGCTTTTTGGGTGAACTGTCCCTTTAAGGCCTTTCATACATGTATCATCCAATTGGTTCTAAAACTGTTTCCTAAACCAAGAAAGTTGAAATGAAGACATAAAAATCACCACATATCAGCAGGGTCAACAAACTTTTCAGGGTAAGAGATGCTATAAGACGCGGCTCACAGTTAGCAGAGGACAGGCTGTTGTGGCGGATGTGGAAGTGCTGGTCTGCCTCCGGCTCCTCTGGCTCTGCCGGGTAGTTGGAGCTGACTCCTGAGTCCACAGAGCTGGTGACGGGGGACAATAAGGGGGCCGGAGATGTCAGAGCCGGGATGGGGGACTCTCTTGCAACGACATCGCCGACTTTTGGTAGCGCAGAGTTAATCTCTGCTTCTTCCAATAAGGCTTCTTTCTCCTGCTTCTTCTTCCGCTCCTCCGCATTACGTCTCAGCTTCTCCCTCTGACGCTTGATGGTTGCTACCCTGTCCCGTATGGCCTTGGCCACCAGCTTGAAATCGGCCTCACACACAAAACCTAGTACAACCTGTATAACAACACAGAGAATGGTCAGGGCAAAACATAAACACATTTGCTTAAGTCTAGGTCAATCGCGTGGATAATGTACATATGAGTGTTGTACTTGGGGACCTGATCACGCAAGCTGCGGCACCAACAGTCACTCCTTTAATTTGACTAAAGCTTTGGTACTAACAACAGTTAAATCAACACACACACACAGAGACTGCATTCACCTGTCTTAAACAGGCTCCTGTAACATCCAGTGCAGCAGACACTCAGTCCAAAATTGCCACTCAACACATAGTCAGATTACAGAACATTCGACGGTCTAGATGTCCCCTGCGGATACCAAATTTGATCTTGATGAAAACTACCACAAAGAGGTAAACAAGTAAGGAATTGTGGTTTGCATTTTCATTAAATATGACCTCTAAGAAAAGGGTTCTGAAGGACATAAGGGCTTGTTGCGTAACAAGCAAGAGTGTCATTATATTATTAAAGATGTGACCTCGGCCGCTTCCTCAGACACGCTCTCACATTTCGAAGTGCTGATGATTAAAGCCGTGCCCTTGACGTACCCTTCAATGTGCTCTCTTTATGTTCTGGAGCACACTTCTAAGTTTCTGCAGACATGACTGAACCGTTAAAAGGAGCCTTATGATTCTGGAGTGCATTAGTAAGGCTGCTATGACTGTTTTGGGTCAAGTGTCAAAATACAGACATCACTTATGTCAAACTCCATGATGTGATGTTAGCTTAGCTTGTGGATCCAAATCTAAGATTGTTATATAGTTTACAATTAAAAAAACCATGTATTTAAAAGTGACCATATACTGTAAGAAAACCCATGGTATTATTAACACAATATCAGCTTTTCATAACACTATTATTAATGCCAAAACAATTCAAAACATTTAATTAGAGTCCATGTAGAAAAGTTAATAGCATAAACCCTGTGACTTGGAGCCAGTGACTTTCATTAAGAGATAAGTTCCTCTATCTCTGTGCCTCAGTTCTGAGCCATCCTAGCATTGATGTCTAAAATGCACTTTTGGAAGGCATCAATAGGGCTTGGTGTGATCAGGAGACAAAGTGAAGGACAGTGGAGTATAATCAATATAACTTAACTAAAATAAATTGTTCATATGTTTATTATTACTTATGGCACTGCCAAGGAGCTGCATATACAAGAAAATTACAGGGCCTAGGATCGAGCCTTGTGGTACGCCACGGCTAATGTCAAGGGGAACCAAAAATATCCAGCTGAAGATTCACTTCAGAAAATTTAAAGAGAAGCCCCCCCCCTTTTGTAAACAGCATTTGTTGTATCAATTGCTGAACTGAGGTAAAAAATGCAGCGCTGAAATGTGCTGCAAAATCCAATACAACAGACATTACAACCGAGTCAAATTTAGGTTGTCATCCAACCACATTGTATCCTTCTTTTGTTCGGAGGAATTTGAAGCCTAATTGTGTTACAAACTATCAACGGTCAATACTAACTACATATCCAGATAGCCCTCCCCAAGAAAACCTATAAAAAGCTATTATCATAAATCTAGAGGCAGCGTGTGTGTGGGGGCGGGGGGTTGGCTGAAGTCACCGCTATCTGTTCATCTGGGATCAATTACTCAATTTCCTTACTAATGGTTGCAACACACTGGGTCAGTAAATCATTAAGGGGCCTGAGAATATACAGTCTTCATGAGTTGGCCTACCATCTCCTGAGACACCTCCTCGGGCACGTCTTTGTAGAGCTCAAAGAGGAACTCGATGGCGTTGTTGTCTTTGTACTTCCCATGGAGCTTCTTGGTGTCATCCATGCGCAGCCACAGTTTCAGGCCCGACTTCACCATGTCGTCCTCCTCTGCCAGCTCCACATGGACGCCATTGTTCTCCTGGAAGAAGGGGTGTTCTAGGAGGTCCTGAATAGTGTACCTGCAGTATAGGAATACAACCAGTTAAAGAGGAGTAGTTTGCAGTTTTTGTACCTTGTACTTAAGTTGTTTCTAATAACTGTAGTTTTCCATCAGATTACAGATTTGTTTTTCTCCTAATTACATGAACACCTTAAATGGGATGTTGTGCAAAATCGCATCAATCTTCAAAAGCATGGTCTGTGACTGTTTTTGGTCAACATGTAGCTTAAATGTGTGTAATAACAATATCACCTTCCTGGTTTTGCAAATGTATTTTTGCTTTTGAGATAATGCTGATGACTCTTTCGACAGTGTTTACATTAAGCAAGATGTGGAAGCTGAATCCCAGGTTTCTAAAAACTGAAGTTATAGGTGACGTTGTGTCCTTCTCAAGTAAGACTGACAGAAAAAAACCTTTTGATGCAGTCCAGTTTAAAAAACAACCAACCTTATCTTTAATTGCCCTCTTTTATTTTGTTATTCTTTCCCAAAACGTAAAGTTGTAGCCCTTTTCTGACTTTCTATGGATTTTGGTCAAAATATATTGTCAGGGAGTTTGCGGGAGTTATGGGCTGGAATCTTTAGATAACTCCTAGAATAGGGAGCAGTGCATTCTATAAAGTTCACAATAGGCATTATTCAAGCAGTGTATTGTTTTTGTTTTTCTTGATCACAGTATATGTTTTGACATACCTTTCATCGTTGTTCATACGAATACAGCCCTCAATGATTTCCTTGAGCTCAGGGACTTTGACTTTGTAGAAACTGTCGGGTTTCATTCCCTGTGAAAAAAATCAAACAAGTTTTAACTCATCTGTATGTGGGAAGTATGTGGAGAAAAAGAACTGAGAACCTTTGATTGTTGTTATCTCTTTAAATATATATATTTCAATATTTCAATTCTGTCTTTATTGTTATTATTTGAATTCAAAGGATCTTATTTTCCTTCTTTTGTTAAGCATTTGATGTATTCTATTTCATATTATTTTAATCCTATTTGTATCTTATATATACTTATAGATATATTTTTTCCATGCATTCTATTCCTGTTTTTATTACATTTTATGTTTATTTTTCATACTTTAAAACAATTTGTACTACATTGTCTTGTATGAAATGTGCTATAAAAAAAGTGTAACTATTATTATCTGCATGGCTTCATACTGAATGAACAAGTGCCAGAGGAAGGTGCTTTACACAGAATAAGCGATCAGCAGCAATGACCTCCTCGTTGTACACAGTTCTCCTGCCAGCCACTCCCATCTGCACTAAATGTTAACCTAATCCTCAGCTTTGTGCCATCAGCCACCAGCCTGCATGACATTCGGCTCTGCGATCATGTCAACACCAGCGGGGAACAATAGCAAGAGCTAATGAACATGGAAAAAACCAGACATGCTCTCCTTCAACCTTCAAGGAGCTTGTAGGAAAAGTTTATCTAAAGACAGATACTTTTCAGACGGGACTTCTCACTATATTAAAAATGAGGGAGTTTTCCTGAATGCTATCATGAGAATGTACTCAGATTAAGCAGAGCAACCATCCGTGTAAAATGAAAAAAAAAAAACTCTGATAAGAAAGCAAAGAGTCTAGGTCAAAAGATGTTTTGCCTACACATACCCAAGCAACCAGCTGATGATAGGTCAAAACAACCAAATAATGAGAATTACCAGAAAAAAGGCTGAGTTATGCACTTGGTTATCACATTTAAAGAATGATATGTCACACAGTAATGGCTCTCTTTCTTGTTATGATCTCAAATACTGTTATTAAGATATTTGTGATTCATTTTCTCAACATTTTTATCAACAGCAACTGGTATATTTGACTTGTGTCATAAGAGCTTTAGATAATGCATTTTAATGGCTTACATAATCATTTCACCCAAATACCAAACAGTGTTATCACTGAAATGTTATCTTGCATATGAAATGTGATTTAGAAGATCTTAAGTGGAGCACAGATGTTTCTTTGTTCGATTTGCTTTTATTGGCCTCACAGGCAAGTTTAGATTACATCTGTTTAAACTAAAAATGTTAACATTTTAATGGTTTTAAATAACAATGCAGCATGGTTGTGTCTTACAAGCAACATTTGGTTTTCTTTGACACTGACTTTATTCCCTAAGGAGAAATAGCCAATGTCAAATGTTGGTATTTGCTGTACTTAGGATTCTTAATGTCAATACGCTAATCTAAGATCTTGGTCAGTTTAATTTTCATGTTTTATATTTTTCTGAAATCCTTAAAAAACAAAAGTTAAACAGTTAATAAAGAATATACATTTTAGTTGCAGCCCAAGCTAATTATCAGCAAGTGTCTCCAGCCAGGTTTCCAAATCTTGTGGTAAGTCGTCTCAGTAAAATGCAGGCTGTTATAGAAGCAACTAAAGTCAATGGTAGGCCAGGTAGTGTATATGAAAAGGCATTTTCCCACAGTAAGGAGGCATTTCTTTCATTTGATGTGAAATAAATTCATTATGAACAAGGCACAGGAAAGTATGCAGACAGTTGTGACCACCCAATCAGGAAAACCTTTCCCATGGACTTTACATTTGTATATGTTCTGCCTTTCACATGTCAAACTACATTTCTTTCTCTATGTGACTTTAACTCAAAGTCAGTCATATGAGTAAAACGTTTATGAGTTGGTCTCCAAATCATTTAATTAAAATATGACGTCTGTACAGGTCATACAGTAAATGTAAAAAGTAAACAAATCATAAAATGCACTGCTAATGTAATCTATACTAAAAGCCGTTTATCCCTGACTGCACATGGAACTTTATTATGTTGTTTTGTTTGTGGAGCAGCCAAGCTCACTCCAACTTGTTGGCCTTGTTGCTTTCTCACTTTCCAGCGCCTGTCAGACACTGTTTGCTTTGCATATGTGACACACACGAAATAAACAGTCTTCTTTATGCGAGTAGAGAGTGACACGAAAATTCCAAAACTTGTGCTACCGTCGAATGCTTGTGCCCACTGTGGCGTCATCGCTGTGCTTGGCGCCCGGGAGCCGCTAGAAATTGGGCAGCCTAAGGCCAGTGATGTAATGCCACGGATTGCGGCTTCTGGTCTTTTTTCTAAGAAATTGCATATGTTTTCTGCACAAAACATTACTAATAATATCTGAATCCGACGTCAGTTTAAATCTTGAGGGCACTGGGCATGGATAACTGATCTTAGACAGATATTTTACTGTGCAAATACAAGATTTAAAAAAAAAAAATCTGTCAAACTTAACAAACATTTCTGGCAGAAAATGTGCAAACGTCAGTGTTGGAAGATCCCTTTAGATTTCCATTCACACATTATTTTATGGAAAGGGGAATAATCCAGTAGTCTTTGAAAACTGGTAAACACAGTGGCAATCACTGATTTAACCATGGGCGATCCTGCGTCATGATTGCGGGCTAAAAAGACGTAAGTGGTCAGATTATAGTACAGTTCTACACCCTGTATAAAAAGCCTTTAATAGACAAAATGAGGTTTTCATTCCATGTGGGCCCCACTTCTTTCCAAGAATTCAGGATATCCACACGTATACACGATATCTTCTCTTTGGTTTAATTCCAGTCTGCACATGGAAGTACCACATGTGGACGATTATGTTAAATACGGGTTTAAAAAAACAAAGGTGGTACTCCCTCATCTTTTTACTCACACTGGTGACTTTGCGGTAGATCTGGGCAGCATTTTGGCACTCGGAGTACGGGTACTCAGAGGTGGCCATCTCCAGGATGCACATTCCAAAGGCGTAGACGTCCACCGCCTCGTCGTACTTCTCCTCGTACATCTCCGGGGCCATGAACTCTGGGGTTCCTGTCGGAGGTCAGAGGGGAGAGGTTAAGGTCGACAGTTCTTCCATTACTACCACTATACATGGAAAATCTAGTTGTTACCAGCCAATGCTCCACCTAAAGAACATTTGAATTGTATACCAAATAGGTTAGAAAGTATTTTTAACATTTCAACAGCTTAATTTGTTGCAATTCAGTATGCAACACTTCCTGAACATACTTGAACTACTCACTCAATTTAGGCTAGACATGTTAGCATAATAAATGTAGCTCTGAAATGTCACATTTATACTCTTGAATTAATGTATTAAACATCTACAGACTAGTCATAAAAATGGAATTGTTGAAGCTCAATTATTAAGCTGTTGAGATTATACAAATACTACTGGAATAAACTATTTGAAGGGATTTCCTAAATAGATATTTGTTTGATTATTTTGGTCAGTTGATCCACCTGTGAACACGACACTGACATAATGCGCTATCATCTTATTACCCTGACATGGCAAACATGTATGCAAACAGCTTATTTACACATAAATCAGACATGAAGCAACATGAAAATCTATTTAAACTCCTGTTCCTGGCCACCTGATGAATGATGTATAATATTCCCTCTTCTTTTAGCTCTGTTTTGGTCTTCATCAGGGGTTTTCATCGTCTAAAACTACGGGACTCCCCTAATCTTACTTCGATTAGATTGATTAACTAATGTATTTACTTAGGTCATATTTTTTAGTTTGATTCACAGAGCCGTCCATGAGGAGGCCTGTCTCATACTCTGGAAACCTCCATCCTCATTTTCAGGTAATCAGGTAAAATATTTATGTGTAAAATGTAAATAAAATGTGTGCAGCCAATCAGAAGAAAGAACACGCTCTCATTAAGTGGCTCGAAAGTGAATGAACAATATATTTGTGTTCCAAAATCAATCATATTTATTTCTCTGGTGAATTGATTCATTGTATCAAGTCAGACACAAGAAGGAAGCAAATTTGTTTAATAATTGAGCAAAAAACAACTTTTCTTTATGCTCTTATTAGAGATACAGTGTTTGGTTTGGAATTAGTAAAGTAAACTACTTAAGTGTCAATATCAACAAGAATACAGTACCAACAACTCTAAATACAGCATCAGATAGCTGCCATTTTTTTCCGGGTTATTTCATGTTGCAAGGTAAACAAGATTGAAACAAAAAGCTATTTGAGTAATGATTCAAAAGTGCAGGAAGGCGTTGCTTGTGAGCAGAGGGAAGAAAACATTATCTAGAGAAACTGGAAGACTGTCAAGCAAAAGAAGTAGCATTTAAGTAAACTAAAAGATTGGGTCCATTTAACCCACAGTGTTTTCAAATCATTATAAACTGTTAGATTTAAGCAGAACTGTTTCAAAGATGCAATTCTAGTCTATAATTATAGGAAGAGTTTTTTGTGTAAATTATCTGACCAAATGTACACTCACCAATGACACTTTTGGCAAAAGAGGCACTTTTGAGAGTGGCCAACCCCAGATCCCCTATCTTGACGGAGCCGATGGGGCCGGTGATGAATATGTTGTCACACTTGAGGTCCCGGTGGATGATGGGAGGGGTGCGGGTGTGCAGGAAGTGAAGCCCTTTAAGGATCTGACGACTCCAGCGCTGCAGCAGCTTCAGCTTCATCTCCTTGAATCTCTTCAGGTACCTACAAGAAAAAAAGTGGATAAGACTAAACGCCCCACTCTAAACATGCAAGAACAGAAAGTGCCAGGAATAATTCAGCTATGTTTGACAGCCAGGAGGAAGTCTGAAAGCAGGCCAGTTTCCTGAATTGTCTCCCAAGAACTTTGTTAGCCAAAGTGGAGCTATTCATTATTCTGCACCTTTTATAATACCTCCTTTAAGAGTAAAAGACAAGGTGTCAACCATTACACAAATATCCTCTTTTTTATTGAAGACATGAACAGTTTTATTTGGAAAAACGATATCCGTCATTTGAGGAAATGTAACACCTCACAACATCTATTTTACTGGTTTTAGGTTTTGAGATCTTTTTATAAAGGACTGCAGTTATGGAGAGAGTGGATGGAGAGAGACTCACGTTTTGAGCGTGCCTGAGGTCATGAGTTCAGTCACCAGGATGATGCACTTGTGGCCCTTCACCGTTGACTTCCAGGAGTCGTGGAAGCGGACAATGTTGGGGTGCTGCAGGCCCTTCAGCATGTCCACCTCCTCACTGAAACGCTGCCGCTCTGCCTTGGTCAGCTTGCGGGTCTGCAGAGAGAAAGCACAACGTTATGATTTCACACAGTTTATTCAGGATATTTACATTAAGCATGACTTGGGGGTCTGTCTATAAAAATTCCTCGAAATCTCAACGACTGCGTTATTTTTGTACAGACTAAATAACCTCTAGGGATGAACCAACCCAGTTTGTTGATGCAAGGGGGAGGGGGGCTGGGATTTGTGAGACTGTTAATCAGAATTCCCATTTTGTTTCACATCATTCATTTAGCCAGACATTGCTTCCATGTTATTTTAGCCAATTTCTGCTTGGTGGGGGAGATTTGTTGTTTTTATTGGCCTGTAACCATCAGTAGAGACTGATACATCCATCAGACTGTCATTTTCACTCGCACACTAGGAGTTATTGGTAGCTAGGAGAAATTCATTTCATAAATATGTAATCCTGAGGTTGGGAACCGGGCTAAAAATTCACAAGAATGCTGCATGCACAGCTCTCCTGGCTTTACCACCAGTTATAAGAGCATACATTATCAGACTTTCACGTTTATTCCAGCAGGAAGATGATGATATGATATTTTATTGCTTTACTGGCTGCCTTGTTACAACTTCAATTGCGGCCGCATCGGCTCACATAGTGGAGAATGATCCGTAACCTGTTTGATGTGTTGACATGTCCTATTCGGAGTACTCCATGTTGCAATATCAGGATTCTCAGAACCAGGATGAAACGGTTTATAAAAGTAAGATGTTTACATGCCTAAAGACAAGATATCATTTTGGATGAACTCGAAAAACTTGACCATCAGCGGGCTTAAGGGGTGCATGAAACACTGAACAAATCTGTAAAGAATAAAGAAGTTTCTCCTGAGGTGAGACTGTTTTGTTTCCATGCTCAGAAGTTAACTTTGAATCTAAACTTTAAAGCCAACATGGAGCCAATATGACATTCACAGTTTACTGGACAAACTGCTTCTGACAATAAAGGTCATTTGATATGATTTAAAGCTCCACCAAATGGACCTTGAGATGAGATTATTATGTCAACCATAAACATGCAGTCTTGTTGACAGCTGAGTTGCAGAGCTCTGGTTTTGCCATGGTTATGCACGGTTACGTAAGGTGGAAGCAATAAACAGAGCAGGCAAGTACACGGGCCCAATTTGATAAATCACTTACTTTATCTAACTCACTTGCTAGTGGAGTGGTAGACCACAGGTTCATTCATCTGGGCCACCCTCCCGTTACATAATCACCTTTTTTTTTCCAATAAGGGGAGCTCTGACTTTAAGGCGGAGGTTTCACGAAATCCAGGTAAAACTGAAAATCAAACACTGCAATCACGCTGAGCGAACAAAGACATTTTTGTGCTTCCTCCTGGATGAATGGACCAATTTAGCTGCTGTTGGAGTAACTCTGCCTGTGGTGGGTGGTTAGTGGAAAACTCCTGGGAGACTTCAGAACCATGAATCCTGCATTGAGGTAGAGTTCTTGGAAAAATGCTCTGTATATGTTTATGCTTACAGTCCCCTTGACCGCTACTTTCTCTTCTCTTTCCCAGTGAGGGTAGAGGTGCTGCTGTTGCTAATGCTAAGCTACAGCCTCAATCACCACGTTTCAAGACCTGCCCAGTCTGAATGCACATAGAGCAGGAGCCTTTTTGCCTGCGTCAGTCACCTGTCAAGCTGTCATTGTGCATCAGCAACTCAAACATGAGGCCCTGGGCTCGAAGGCAAGACACAGAGGCGACTTCTGACCACGTGTTTTGCTTTTTGGTGAATAGTGATCGGTTTATGACGCGATTACAGGCTGCAGCATATTCCTCATATGCAATACCTCAGAAATATGATATGGTTGCAAGCAAGGAAAACATCTTAAAGGAGTGATGTTTGAAATGTCAGTGACAGTACATTATGTCTCATTAAGTAAAAGTATACAAGTTTATCAGAGAAAGGTTATAAAAGTATCACAAGGGGAAGTACGCCTTCCGCTCCATTTGTGAAATATTTCTTCATATTGTAAACTTATACTCTTATACACAATGTATTTATGTTTACTGTATCTCTTTCCTCTTAACTTTTTATGGATTTCTTTCAAAACATCTGTAAGACCTATTCTTCTAGTTTAATCATTAGTAATGGTCGTTTTGGTAGAAGTTTATCAAATGTTTTTTCATTTAAGATCTCAATCTGAAAAGTAACTAAAGCTGTGAGATAGATGTAGTGCAGTAAAAATACATTATTCACCTCTAAGTATAGCTGTGTAGCTGTGCAAGAATTGGGATTAAGTACAAATGATCTGTAAATTGACTTGACAACCAGTGCTCATGCCTTATTTTAACAAACTAGTCCCACTTCTAACTTATCTAACTTCATATAATTCGTTTTGACCTTAAAGATGGCAACTTCAGACTTGGACATAGATGTTTATTCATCTTATAGATTGCGAAAAACACACGCAACATGACACTGATTGTGGCGTGAGCCAGGGTGAATGGGTCAGGGGGTTTACGGGTTGATGTGCATCTGGATATTTGTGTATCTAGCGAGATAACACCAGACCCCTGGGCAGAGCGCTCTGTCTCCTGTGGATGGTCGCCTGTGCAGCGGCTGTGTGCAGCACACAATCAGTGTAACATGCTCTAGCTGTGGCATGCAGCCGAAACACTTGGAGACTTTGACACTTCCAAAACCGCAGGACTTACTAGAGCTTGGCGTCCTGGACAGCATGATTGCAAGATACTATACGCAAAAGTTTTAGCAAATTCAGTGGAGCTCTTGGAAGAGACTAAAGTCCTGCTGTGGCAACTCTGAACAAAAACGTTTGAGGTGGAACAAACTGTATATTATTTCATTTGAAAATCCTGTCTACCAAACTGGAGACTAGTTCATTTAAAATGTCAAAGATGTGGAAAATGTAGTGGAAAGTTCAGTATAGATGGAAATACAGCTCCAGTATGAGCCGTGTTATGCTGTTGTGTTGTTAATGGTGCTGGATAATTTCAGGATAACGTACCGTAACAATGCCTCCTCACAGTAGACAGACTTACTCTGTGACTAACAGCTATACTGAGATGTTCCCATCGTGACAGCCACCAGATTCTCAGTCTAGATGGTTTATTTTCCTTTTTAATATGATCATTTTCAATTAACTTGATGATTTCTTTTCAAATCCTGAGCCCTGTGGCATTTCACAAAGAAGGAATCCTGTGTTGACAGCTATCTAACTTTCCCACCGGATATTTGATTGCATCTATCTGTCCCCAACGCTTCCCCTCCTCTCTTCGGAAAAAGGAGGCCACAAAACATTGGGCAACTTTGGAAAATGCTATTCGGGGGGTAGTCACATAAACAAACCATCTCCATTTTGAAAAGAGAAGCTATTATATCCACAAAAACAGTCTAGATGAATACGTGTGTGGAGGAGTCGGGTAAAAGTTTTCTCATACGACCCGCTAGATATTTTATTCATAGCTGCTGCCTGGAGGTGTGTGGGTTGAGTTAGGGGGTCTGCACTGGCCGGGGTTGGAAATATTTGGGCTCGGTGCCACATAAGTGGAGTCACATAAGCTGTGTGGATGGTAGAGGAGCCACTGGTATTAAGAAGTCCCTGTCAGCGGCCCTATTATGACAACCAGGACATGAACACGACATGTCAGCCAACATTCGCACCAAACCAGGCGGTGTGCACTGCGGATTATAACGGGAATGATACAGATGCAGCAGGTCTGACCACGATTGGAAAAACTTCCAGTCAGTGTGGACAGATTGCGGGAACTGTAGGAAACTTGACTAAATACGGAGAGAAAACTAGGGCAAGTGAAAAATGGATTCACTTATAGCACTTATAGCCTGCAGGGATGTGTGTTAAAGGTTAAAGCTTTGGTTTCAATGCAGGACTTCACGAAAAAAACTTGGATCTGCATTGAAATTGAAGGTAATTATAGTATCTTTTCCCATGAAAACCATGTGTTGGTATGTCTCTTAAAATGTTCTCCTCCAGACTGTGGTTCACATTTTTACCTACTGAAGACATTAATCTTGTCCCAATTATAACGTTTTAGTAATATGAGTAATTTCCTTCAACAGTAGGGCACTGCGGTTTCTAGCAAACATCACTCAACGGGAGTACATTTGTTTGTGTTGAGTTTTAGTTTTGGGACTATTTTAAGCGGTGGACTAACACACGTTGCTTTCGTTAGTATTTATACTGTACCACATCAGGACCGTGAATTTGGTGTTAACTCAAAACTTGTGCCAATGTTTGTTGTAATGAACAATCAAGTGAGGATACAGAGCAACATGTGTGTCTTTCCTATTTTTAGTTAAAAAACAAACAATTGAACTCTATGGCAAAGAAGAAAAAGGTTATAACACACTTACTTGGGTAACACACAGAAAATAACATTTCCCTTAATTAAGAGGAAATTAGGGATGGACAATAAATTGGTCAATTGAATAACACAGGAATGATAAATCAATCCGGACAACAAATATTAGTGGCAGCCCATGGGGAAAGCAGCTATAAATAGTAGATATGCATCATGGGATCAAGGCACACAGAGACTTTGATCATAATATGAAAAGGATCAATTTTGTGTGTATTCCACACATAATGAAATTCATCCGGCATACTTTCCCATATACCTTGACCTCAGCTTGAACCCTTTTAGGGAGTAAAAGGTATTCCTTCAGCTCTTCTTCCTGTCATTAACATATTATTGAGGGGGCTGTTCGCAGGCCATCACTCCTGAATTCCAGATGCCGACAGTGAAGAAGCCCTGCAGATAAAGAGCAGGGTTTGCAGAGATTTTTTGATGACAGAGGAGGCACTGTTTTCGGAGGCAGTGACATCCAGCTCGCCAAGATATGGGGATTAAGGTCACTGGGAGGAAAACAGTCTGACCTCATGCCTCTAATACGGACATAGCCATTTTGGCTAACATACGCTTTGTGTAAACAAGCGCGTAGTCACCTACCACAGTACAGTGCTGCATTTAGATGTTTGCAGGTGAGAACTGAAGTGGCAGTGTGCTGTTTCCAAGAGAAAATGTTCTGTAAACGGAGCGGGCAGACGGAGGTTAGCGATTAATCTCACCAGGACGCGGACTCAAGCCAGCCCACAGACTGCTGCTCTCACACCGATAACCTGAGCTGACTTGTGGCGCCCGGCTAATCACCTGCCTTAGAGCTCTCCCTTATATTTCATCAGTAAAAAGTGTTTTCCATCTCATGTAGATTCATGTTCTAGTTATGAATAAAGGTAACAGCTGACCCTTTCTGGAGTCTTCAGTTCAACATTGATATTTGGGAGTTTAAAATATCCTATGACAATATATCAACATTTACTTTCCCTGTTTCTTTTTTAATTATGTTCAAATTGCACTTGTGTGGCACATTTAAGAGTTAAGAAATCTACCTTTCAAATGTTTTCTGCTGGACAAAATATCTACACAAATGACCTCAAATCTACTTTTTGTATATTTGTACTGCCGTTTTTGTTGATTATAAGCCAACAAATAAACTGGTTAGATATATATGTATACAATAAACTAAAATTGGCCAATATATCATCCACTAGATTATAGCTTGCACTGTTTTCTACTGCACAATTTTACTTAAGTATAAGTCTTAAGTATAGTATGCTGCATTGTCGGCTGGGCCTGGGAGTTACGATTTTCATTGCTAACACTTACTCTGTAGCTTTTTGTGCATACTACAATAAAACCATTGAACATTTCTGTCAATTTATAGGTCTAGCTTCAATATATTTTTACAAGTAAAAGGTTGTTCTCTGTTTGGTGCAGTAGAAGGTATTGCATCACCTTGTTTGAGAGCTGGGAGATCTTATATCTTCTTGGGACTTTGTTATTCTTGACATCTCTTAACCTGTGTGGTGTTTGCCTTTAGCAACTCAGTAAAACCTCCGTTGAAATTCTTTTTTAAACTGCTCTGCACTTACACTACGGCCCTTTAAGACCCCTTTTTCTTATATAATCCACTTGCCTTTCAAGCAGGATTTGTATGGCACATTCCCAGTAACTGGTAACTTTTCCTTGCACGCTACCGACCTGATCCACCTCTTTCCATTACATGTAAGCACTGTATCATTGTCTTTTGATGCACTTGGCAACTTGTGAGTATGGAAAAACAGCTATGCTACAGTTAATTGTATGTGTCTGATAAATGTTTTATTTGTAAACTGAAATCAATACATAATGTTAGGGGATAACCCAGCCTGATCACACACAATGATTCATCAGTGATTCTAGAACAATGCCCTCCTTTGTGACGTTAACTTGGGAGGTTCGTATACAGTTTGAAACTCAGTTGACCTGTCACAGTTCCAGCTGACCTGGGGTCAAAGTAAAACCGAGTAGAGAGGGCATTGGTGCTCCAATCTGACCAAATAGCCATGCAAGGGAAGGAAGCTTTGAAATGCTGCAGGATAGTTTTCTCAGTGTAATGGCCTTTAAAAAAAAGAGTGTGAACGGAACAAACCCTTTGTCCTCTCCTCAGCAAACCCAGGGAACCGCGGAGAAATCACAAGACGCCTGGAGGAAACATCCTGTAAGAGGTCTGTCCTCAAAAAATACAGGAGTGTGGCTTTGTCATGCATTCATGCGCAAATACGATCACGTGCTTTCTTTGATGACTAACGTTTAAACAAAGTGCCAACCTTTGATATAGGGAAGCAAAAAATTGGCGATTTAAGGCCAACAAAAAAAAGTAAAAGTGAATGTTCCTGCAGCGTTAGGCCGAGGTGTATGCTAGTTACTGACTCTGTTGTGGACTGATGTGAAAAGCCTACTTAATGGAGCAGCTGTGTGAGAGCCATTAAACAAGTAATGTGTCACATGAGCGTCTTCCGTAGATAAACAACATATATTTAGCTGCACGTAACAGCCTGTCATGTTTCGTCACAGTAACATCTCTTGGCAGTTATAAAGATCTGAGGGGAATCGGTGGGTTATTAAACTGATTTAAGTAGTCAGCCACAAAAAATTATCTGTGTGCGTACATCTTTACAAGCTTTCTGACCAGTTACTGCTACTGAAATCATAAATACAGTAATTGACTGTATAAATTTTATTGAACATGATTTATGTCATTCTTTTAAAAACATGAAAATGATTTATTTCTTCTCTTTGACCTTTTATTATGTTGTCGGCCTCCAGGGAGAGAGTCATTCAGGGCGTTATAACAGCCTCCTATTGTATGCTAAAAAGGATGCTAATACTTTCATATGATCTGAACATTAAACGTGTTCCAACAGCTTCACAATAATAATTAATATCCATAACGATATCATCTAATTATTGACCGATCAAACCAAAACTCCAAACTAATAATATGCTTATGAGAATGCCCCCAGGCGAAATTCTTTAAAAAACAGTTACGATAATTATAGTCCGAGCTACTGTTACTACAGACTGCAGGCCTCAGCATGTTTAGATCTGTCATGTTTGAAAGGTGTATCCCTCCTGGGCGGATTCCTTAGATCTTCTCGCGCCAGAAACAATATTTGCTCATACATGTTATTATGGTTCAGTTTACTTGGGTGCCACACAACAGAAGAAGCAAAACACAAATAGATTGAGGCCACTGGTTCCTAAACCAATTTGTATTCTAGATATTTTAACTTGAAGTTGTTTACAGATCTGAAGAAATTATTTCACAGAGAAAGTCTTAAAATAAATTTTTTTTTAAATATTGTCACCAATTAATTAATAATTAAGGGTTGTTTAGTTTTAATACTTGGGTTTTCTTCACTTTCAAATAAGCCTTTAACTCTAAGGTTATAAAAGTAAGTCATTAATCAAGATAAAGTCGTCACATTTAGTTTGATGATATCTTTCTTTCTTTTTTAAGGTTAATTTTATTTTTTTCCTAACTTAAGGATGTAGAATACCAGGGAAGGGGGAGTTTGTTGTTCTAAATAGCTTTAACATTTTAAAGTTATTATCCATAATAAAGACATAAGCTACACATTTAAAAATACTTAATCAAGCGATTGCTAAAAGACTTGCTATTGTCTTTCTTATCTCTGCAGTCGGTTGCATTTCATTGTCTTAAAACCTGCACTCTCAAATAACTCAATAAAGTTGAATCTAATTTAATCTGATCGAACCTCATGCCTGCTAAAATGTACCGTATCTTGCCCCCATGTTTTGGTGCAAAGGGTCTTGACGTTACCAAAGCTGTCCCTCTTAGATCTCTCCGGATGTAGCTCCACACATCTGGCTCTGCACGCAGCACAATATATGCTAAGCTTTGTGGGGAGCTACTATTTGACAGAAATATGACCAGGAGAGCATTACGGGAAAGCCTTTTCAGGTTGTTATGCCCTCAGGCACAGCAGCAAAGAGGCAGAGAGGGGGCTTTCATCTCTTCATTTTCTTTTTTAGTATTGCTTTTTATAAGGCTGATAAAAGTTGCTTGAAATCCCAAATATCTAGAAAGAATTGAACATTCCATTCATTCACTTCATAATCGAAAAAATGTGTTTTGTGTAGATGCTTTTTTGAAGGTTCATCTTAAAGGAAGTAAAACACTGAACTGAAATGAATCATGATGGAACTGCATTTTTGGTGAGTAGTTTGTTTGTACTCAACTTTAGCTCTGGCAGCAGGAGGGGTGCAGCAGCATAGTGTTACACCCGACCAACAAGGATGTGATATCAAGTGCCACTGGCGACCAGCACCGGATATACTTTACGAAGTGACAGCATGCAAGAGGTGCCTTTGTCACAGGAAGGCAACAACATGAAAGATTTATGAATCCTCGACTGGCTGCTCAATTCTTTCCAATTATGAGTCAATGTAACCTACAGAAGATAAATGTAAACTAAGACTGCAAAGGTCAAGTCTGGGCGTAACACAAATTCATGTTTTCTGTTGACTGAGAAAACACATAACAGTGTTTGTTGACGGGTATTGCAACGTGCCAACAGGCAGAGCCCTTACTGTACACCAATGTCCGATTCATCTCAGGGCTCACATGGTAACTTAGAGCATATTCAGACCCCCGTCACCTCCGTCCTGCACGCTCCGACACACAAGGGCAGTTCAGAAATGGCCGGAAGTGACCCCGCGGAGGAGGTTTTTCCCTTACCAACTATGGCTTCAGAGCCCCAACAGCTAGCTCTATTAAAACACACTGTCAATACCATAAACCTTGTGAAGAGAAGTGGTATTTCCAAAAGGTACAACAGTTTGTTTTTTTTTGTATGCTAATCTTGGTAGGACATTGAACTGTCAAAAGTAGAAAATCGTAGGAGAAATGTGCTGATGGTCATTATGTTTTCAATCCGTATAGATGTATTAATAAATTGATAAGTCACCAGTTGGTCATATGGATAATTTATCCAACAAACTGTAATATAAGGAGTAGGCACTTTTCTCTGTTTTATAACATTTCTAAGATAGAATGTTGTGTATGTTTGGGTTTTCAGCTTTTAATTGCACAACTTGGGATATGAAACATTTGGATGATGAACATTTGTCACTATTTTCTGTAGACATTTGTAGACTGGTTCATCAATTAATCCGTCAAATAAGCAGATATTAAATGGACAATGAAAGTGGCAGACCCATCGTCAAATGAATGATGGCGCTAAATATTTCCATAAGTCCAATGGTGTCCAATTTTGAGCATTGGCATTGATATTAATGTTATCTTCAAAGGATGAGTCTGATGTCAAAAAAAAGCTTTCCACATGAAGCAGAGCCAGTGGTTACATAATATATGGGTCACCAAAGAATACTATAACTGGAAGCTGGAAAACTTTAAACAAGCCATTTGCTGAAATCTCTCAGATTGAGAATCGATCAACAGTACAGAGGGTTCCCAATAAAAGCAGTGACTCAGCAGAAAAACAGACGCTATGCCAGTAGCAGTCTCATGTGCTGTACGGTAAAGTACAATAGCTCAGTCATTGCACCTGGCAGATGTAAAACCAGTTCATAGTGTTTCTTTTCCACTTAGTGTTCCCAGTGTGTGGCTGGCAGAGTAACTTGTTGAGAAGCTTAGTGCGGCTGACGGATGAAAATAATTCCCCTTTTCATTACTATGAGAGGCGGCAGATTAAGTTTATGATCATTTCAGCAGACATCATCTTTCAGATTGTCCTGTATGACTTTTGTTGGTTTGGTAAGGCATTAATCATAATAGAAAAACCAACATAAACTCAGATTGCTGTGTTTGAATTTCTCGGAAGCCTGATTGCTGGCTTATCTAGAGGTGGTGTTTTGATTTCTATTAATCAGCTATTGTAAGTGCATTGCTGTATCACTATATGTCACAATGTGTTAACTGATCAGTAAGAAATGTATAAAATGCGAACGACATCTAAAATCTTTCGGTATTTTGATATCTTGTAAGGGCCCTTTGAAAAAGTACAATTCTGTTCATTTTATATAACAGTAAGTCACTTCACTTGCCCTTTCACACATTGTTCATAAAAGCTACAATTAAAATGGTGTAACTGTTCCAGGATTTTGATCCACTCCAAATGTAAGGGGTTCCTCCAAGTTTCAGTTGAACAAAAAAACCCAACTGGAAACATGTTTGTCGGAGGTGATAAAAATAAACTACATATCATTGGAAAACATATCATACGAAGTTAGTACATTGATAAACTAAAATGAAAAAGTTAGCAAAGCTACGGGAATGACCTTGAGCAACATTGATTCATTCATCTTCCTGTAAGGGTCACTGCAGCCCACATTTGCGCTACCTTCACTGTTGATTTTGTTTCCAACAGAAACGTACACACCAAACAGCCCCAGGCTCCAGTACTCGAAGCCACCATGATGCCCCAGCTTGTCCCTACAGTATCCACCTTCAATGAGACACTAACATGCAATCAACAGCTGCCAATGAGACACTGTTATCTAGAATGCATACTGATACAGACAAGATGTATCATGCAGCACAACCACCAAATGAGTACAGTACATGTCTTAAAGATGACACACTGTGCAAAACTACAGCAAACAAACAAACAGGCCTCACATCAAAAGTGACATGGTTCCATGTGTAAATGTAGGCCTCCTTCACTTTCCCCTCAGAGAACATTGGCAGGCCCTGATAAGCTAGATCTTGCTGCACCCTGCAAGGGAAGACAGTGTTGATGTTGGCTACAGTGGAGCTGATAGGAGCCCACCGCTTGTGTTATGTCACTGAACACTAGCCACATTCAGATAAAGGTTACACAGCCAGGCTAGTTTGAGGCCCAGGTTAGCAAAACGAGGGAGGCAACAGAAATGATGCTTTGTTGTTTACCTCGTAACTCAGAAGGCAAAACCACAGACCAGAGTAGCAAGACGTTATTAAGGTTTTACAGCTTTAATTTAATCCGGTGCTATTATAGGAGCTTTAAAACTCTGAGCAGAAACATAAAACAGGGCAGCTTCCAGCGCTTTCACAGCGAGCACACTTTCACTAGCATTTCCAACTCTTAGTACAGCAGGAGGGATGCAATTCTTTCATAGGCACATTTTGTCCTCAGGTAACTCTGCTTTCTTTACGCTATTCACTTTCAAACTTTTAAAACTAACAATCATTGTGAATTTATACATAGAAATCCAGGCTCTGGGATTTTTACGCTAGGTTACACATCAAACACTAAAAGAAACTGGAACTTGTAAATGTTTCTTTACATTTGACGCTAAATAATAACTAGATCTTGGTGAATTATACTTTTTTAACTCTTAAATTAGAAAATTGTAGGCATGAATTTATACAAAACTCTTTTAAAACATGATAAAAGAACTCAAAGTTTGGCATTTTGGGAATGAATAGGCAAAACCAGGCTAGCTGTTTCGCTTGTTTTGAGTTTTTATTTTAAGCTAAGCTAACCAACTGCTGGCTGTAGGTTCATATTTAGCAGACAGACATGAGCGTGATATCCTTAACCCTCGACAAGGCGGCTAATAAGTATTGAACACCCACGAACAACTGATTATAATGGCCAACACAAAGTGTATGCAAAGTGTGTTGCAGAAAATGCTTACCACAAAAAATAAGGACTCTCATTAGCCATAGATATTCTCCAAACAATTAAATAAAAAAATGTGTCTGTATGTATGTATCCAAAGAATTGGCTCCTGGGTATTTTTTTAAGCACACAAGCCAATCTTGCATTAAGCATGGCCCACATAAACACTGATAGTGGTGGAAATACAGGTGGCATAGAGAATGCGTTGGTTTGGGTTTAAAAATGAAACATGGGGGTATAAAAGTGTCTGGGAGTCTGCTGGAAGAAAATAGTTTAGAGATGCCCTTCAATAACATCAGATGTTATGCAACAATTGCCATTTAAAGATCAAAAGGGATCAGTTCTTCAGTGCAGTCAGTCAGAAGTTAGTCGTGCTGGAAAGAGTCTACATGCTTGTTATTCAATATGTCATACCTCATTCAGTTTTGAAGCAGCAATAAAGGATGACGTGCAGTAAGAAGTACATGTTATAAACTGTTTTTCTACAATGATTTAAAGGATCGGACCAAACAATGGCTTATCCATATTTTATGACCTCCACATTTCCATCAAAGCCCAGTTGCCTATATGGCACCTGAGAGTCGATGGAGAGAGGGTTGCTAGATAGCTGAAGCATGGAAAAGTTTATGGCCGCTAGTCTTTAAAGATCTATAGATGCAATTTATTCAAAATCAGCCTGGGAATTACACGACATAGCCATTTTGTTTCACTGTATTACTCACTGTGTTATCTGTAGGTATTCTATCTGAGTTGAAATTAGTATGTGGAAAGGAAATAATTGATCACTGTTAAAATCTATTTAAAACACAACAGAAAAACAAAGACCGATACAAGAAGGGGTAATATTATAAGAAAACTTCACTGGGACTATACAGAACGTAAAAAGGATACTATTATAGATAAAGGCATATACTTCAAAAAAGGTTTGCAGCACAAGAGATAAGAGAACTCTTTTAGCTCAGAATATACATTAATTAATTTGGACCAAGACTCATGAGTACAGTATGTTCTAAAACGTAGTGTAGTGTGTTAACCTGTGATCACACAGATTTGTTTGTTGTGTATTCATTAGGCATGTGTAGATTAGATAAGGAAGGTTGGCAAGGTCATCCACATCTCTTGATTTTTGAGCAAAGTGAAAATGTGTACCCATGAGTTAGTTGCAATACAAATAAATGCACACATCCACAAAACGCTATAAGGAAAGGTGCTGTATACCGATTGTATAGAAGTCTATGAGAAAATGACCCTACATCGCACTTGATTTATTACCTGAATAAACATCGGAAACATGACTTCCTGTTCTCAATGGCTATAGTTTCAAGCCATCTTTCTTACAGCATGATGTAAAAAAATGTTTAAATGATAGTCGTATTTAGAATAAACTAGTAGTAAAGCAATGCATGTTCTGGGTAATTCGGGTGACTGTGTTTTCGTATTATGTACTTTACCATTTCAAAACCTTCCAAACGTCCCCTTGCATTATATTGTCTGGGCCAGATATAAATAACAATCAAGAATGTAATAGTAAAGAGTACCAACACACATTTTTAAGCAGTATTTAAACCTAAGACTGGTCTGCAGACGATAGACATGTTATTTGTGTACATAATACATACGGTACTGTTTACAGCCTGACTTTTACATTATTCCCCTCATGTTAATATTGACCTGAGGAGTTATGCAAACATTGCTAAAAAAAAGCTTAAGAAAGCTATGATTGCTTTTGTATTGTGTAACAATCTAAATATAAGTTTGCAGATTTTATAAGCAGTGACGTGTCTTGTGCTTATTAATTGTCCTGGATGAGCTTTGGTGTTGCATGTCATGGAAGAACCTAAATGCATTGTTTACTTTTTGAATGCAAACACAAAAGGCTCCTGTCGACACCGCCTAGTTAAACGTGTTCAGTGTAACAACACTGGCAATAAAATGCAAACAGGTGACTTCCTTAGAGTTTCTCTGTTTTATTGAAGACTCATTTAAATGATGATCTGTATAAGTGTGAATCATGTAAAACAGATGTTGCTCAAGCCCCCCTCGCATTGTGAACAGCTGATTTTACTGCAGATTTCAGCTCTGGCTCTGTAACACATAGTTAAAACAGCTTAAGGAATTTCTAGCTGACTTGTAATGACGCACCTTCAGCTGCTGCTCCGTCAACATTACGGAGGTGATTGTGTTTAGCCACCAACAGCTAACCTTTGTGTTCATTTTAAGCAATCGGGGCGCATGGAGAGGACGAGGTGATTTCAGTTAAGAAATGCGACCGCAGCGAGTCTGTGTCTTTGAGATTAACTTATCACAACAGGAACCATATCAACAATGGCCACCTTTAAGCTTATTAGGAGCGATTAAGGAGCTTTAATGGGCTCATGTCTAGAGTCAAGAGATGAAATAGCATGCTTATTTCCAGTATGGCCCCCGGTCAAATACCTGCAACACAATTTTTCTCTCCACAAAAGTTAAAAGCAAGTGGTTTAGAGGATACGTCACAGATATTTATGGACCCTCGCCTGCGTTTGACCTGGGGGTGTAGAAGAGAAAACACAGTGCAGGTAAGGACATCTCTGTCTCTCAGAGCCTGGGAGTGACTCTCTTTCTGCTTTCCCCAAACAGACACCTGTTGTCTGAACTGACAGGTGGGCACTTGAAGCAGAAGTCCCAACCTGCTAATGTTTGAGCCTGAGCCCTGGGGGCGGATTCACTTCACCCTGTGTAATCCCTGACTGTCTGTGTGCCTCCTGCAGAGCTCTAGATGCTGGACAAAGAGTCCTTGTTTATATTGAATAAAATGCTCTTTCATCAGCAGCAATGCCTTAGGACAACTTCCAATATCTTTAAGATTAGACCAATCAGAGTAATATTGACACTGGCTATACAGTTCAATGTCAGTAGCACAGCATTCAAATGGCCCAACTTTGCTTCTAAGGAGGTGGACATGGGTTCTGATACTAATGCACGTCACACAAACAGCAAATGTTAGGGAGTTAAATCTTTAAATCCTCTATTGTGCTATCAAACCACACAAGCAAGAGAGGTGGCAGCTACGACCCAGGCTGGTTGGTCCTGTGTGCCATATACACAACAAAAAAAACACCTCTGTATGTTGCCATGTAACTGGATGGACAAAAAGAGTGTGTTGTAATTGTTCTTTGATACCTGTGATGTTTACATGCTAAACAAAACATAATCTCTAAAATCTCATATTCGAGCCTAACAATTGGAAACAATCCCAAACACAAATGGAAGTATTATCACACACAAATGCTCTTGGCAGATCGTCAGACCTGAATAGAAATGATATATCCCCTTAGGTCGTTCTTAGTTTGGCACTTTAGGTGTCCGTCCTGAGAGCCAGCCTTGGTGTCATTGGTTGTTAATGAAAACAGAGATTAAAGGGATCATGGCGGGCAGAGCGGGGCACTCGGTTCTCACTGCTGACAGGATGACCTGGGTTGCCGTGAACGGGCCTGACACATGCCAACTCAAGGTCAACAGGGAGTAATAATCAGTAAATAAACTGATTCACATCTACTCATGGTGACCTGAGGAGGGGATTAGAGCTGAGTGGGGAAGGGAAAGGCAAGTAGGGAAAGTATCAGCCATACCTGAGATGGGTCTGTGGCTTGGGGGGAAAGGAAGATATACTGCAGTGTGAACTCGTAACTTTTCACCTTGTAAATGTGTCTGTAATTGGATCCTTCTTGTATAGCTAATAAACTTCTTGCATCTACCTATTTTTAACTTCATATTTATGTGTTCTTTTTGTGTCTTGGTGCTGTTGCAACACCTGCATTTCCCATCTGGTAACCTATAAAGGATATTATCTTTCCTTATCTTATAATCTCCGGTGTAAACTGTTTAGGAAACCCAATGCAGCTTCGGTATGGAGGTGTACACAAAGGAAATAATATACAATAATATTACATTGCCTTTATCTGTAACCATCCCAGCCAATGTCAGTAGTGACTTATTGCTCATTGAAAATACATTAAGCGTGTGTTGATGAACTTGTGATTGCAGACATATGCACTAAAAGAGCATCTTAAAAGAATAATTGAGACCTTACAGTGAAAAATAAAAGAAGCCATCCTACCTGTAGCTCACACCATGCGACCTCCACTGTTGTCTCCGTGTCCAGTCCTTTATAGACCGTCTTGAAAGACCCCCTCCCAATCTCTATGTTGAATTTGAGATATCTTCCATCAGGTGAGGTCGCCACCGCTTTGGTCTCCATGTCCTCTTTCTCTTCCTGTTCCAACTGAGCATCAAACGCGATGCGGGATGCGATCTTGAGCTGTTTGTTCTGAAGTTCATTTTCAGACTCCGAGCTGCCAACGTCCCGAGCCCTGGATTTCGGTTTGGGATCCGAGTTTCCAGTGAGAGAGCCGTCGTCGGGCCCCTGGCTGCTGGGGGGCGTGTTGGAGCTGGTGCCCGAACTGGAAACAGGCGACAGAGGGAAATCATCCGTTTTCTCTTCCTCAGCTCTTGACTCGGGCAGTGTTGGGATATTCTCAGCTGACCAGGACAAGGCTTTGGAAAGCACGCCGCTGTACAGAGGAGAATCAATGTCCATGGTAATTTTCTGCAGCCCATAAGAGTTTCTCCGTTGGCCCAAAGCATGCGTCCTCAGCACGGATGGGACTCGAGTTAAGCAGTCGTCGGTCATATCCACAGAGAGGACCGGGAAACCGCGTCCTGCTAACTCAACCTGCGCATTTGACATTGTAGCAGACTCAACGCCTTCTTGATTTAGAGCCTAAAAGTTTAAATGTGGCATCAGGACAAAAGAGTGCCGTTACATTAACTTTCCCATGATGTCAGTGGTTTTAAACAAAGGCTGGTAATAAAATGACTAACAAGACAAGAGCCATCATGCCTTTGTTTACAATATTACCTGCAGCGTTATAGAAATATCTCTTTAAAAAGTAAGAAACATGTACTTACTCATCGCTGCCGGGACGTAAAAACAATTCACTTGAAGGAACTGCACACATTAAAGCAGATTAACGCATAGTTCCTATCAAATAATCCGAGTTGTCCTCTTCCTTTTCTCTTCACTTCACAAAGTGCTCAGCCATAACCTGCGGTGGAAGGACGGCGTTGCCTATATCAACAGAACTCGGGAGGGCCGTGCGTCCTGTGCGCTCCGAGTGCGCGCTCCCGACTCCGCCCCTCGCAGCTTTGACGCGCTAATGAGACTATCATCAGGGAGTAATTACAGTAGAAAGGTTTGCAAACTAGAATTAGTTAAAACCCAAACATTTCATCAGTAGGTTTGGTTTTAATCTTACGCGTAGTTGGTTTCAATAAAGTCTTTGGGATACCTTATAACAATCTAATTATTGGTCATCTGGTAAGTTAAAAGCAGGGCCTTGCTTTAGAGAGGATCTACTTTTATTTTTACATTTCCTTGTATTGATAAGCTTGGTCTCCTCACACTGTACAGGACGGGATGTCTCCTCTTTTAGTTGGTCCCTGTGCACAGCTTCAATATAGCCGTGGTCATTTTACTACAGGCTTGTCTCAGTCTGACGTCTAGTGATTAACCAGAATTAGAGAGATATGCAGCCAAGGATGATTAAATAGAAACTTCGTAAAAGTGATGGAACAGTTTAACATTTATTTTTAGGCATGTCAGTCCTCATTAGGATTTTTTAAAAACAAACTAGGAATACTTTGACTCTCAAACCAAGTTATAAATTAAATGGATGGTTGCATTATACTATGAAAACTAAAACCAGAAAGTTCGGTGGATTATTCATTTATTAGTTTTACCAGGGAAATGTTTAACATTTTAACCTTTTAGGACCTTTATATTTTATTTATTTTTATTTTCTTGCATAGCTTCCAGGTATTTTAAAATACTCTTTTTTTGGCCCCTTTTTATTAATGTATAATTATGCATTCCATTACTACTTTCATTTATCTTATCTCTTGCTTCTATATTGAATGTAGCATCCTTCCCGAGTTATGCATATTATGTTATCTTTATGTTATTATGATGCCTTACTGTTTTTTCTTATATGATGTCACATGACAGTGTTGATTTGTATAATAAAGAATTTGGTTGAAAGTTGAAAAAAGATGCAGCTCGATGTGGACAAGTGTGAGCTTAACCTGCAGGGGGGGCCAGACCGCTGATACTGCTGCTGCTGCACTAGGACACCTTTATCAGCCAAGGCCACACTGGGCCCCACCTGCACATACCCACACTTACTGTTATCAGAAACACACACTGATTCCTTGGAGCTGTATCATCCCCACAGGCGGAAACACACAGCACATGATGCAAGGGGACATTTCAGTACAGCTGCAAGCAGAAAGTAGATCATAACACGTCTGCACACTGTGAGGCACTGTTTACATTATCAATCATGTTGACATACAACAGCCAAGACTCTGGGATCACTTAAAGAAGCAAAAATGAAGCATATTTAGCAAATGTCAAATTTATTTTCCTACAGGATATGAAAAGGAGAATATGGACAGAGAGAGTGGAACAGGAGTGTCACAGTAGCTAAAATAGCACAGTAAGAGGATGATAGCAATCTGTTCATAAAGTCCACTATTATTACACCCAGTCAGCCAGGATTGGTGGTCCAAGTCTATGTGGTGTTCCTCTTCTGGAAGCATGTATTCTCTAAACAAAAAGTCCCCCTTGTGTTGCATTCTGGGATAGCTTTGGGAAGTCTTGTTGGAACAACAGATCAAAAAGTCCAGAGTTAATTTTACCAAGGAAATTTGGGAAAATCAGGGTAAAACTAGTAATATTTACATAGAGAAAAAGTAAAGTTACAGCTTGTGGGGAGAGATTTTCCCCAGGAATATCAGACATGATATTATTTAGTCCCTTAAAAGGCCCATTGCAAGCTTAAATGGCAAAAATATTACCTGTGACTTCTTTAAAAGTATTGTCACCTTAAATGCTCTTCTCCCCAAACACTTAGATATAGTATTGGTTCTCTTCCAATAAGAAAAAGGTCTTGAACAAACCCTAAGGCAACATCAACTGCAGCACAAAGCATCCTCTGGGCATGGGAGGTGCACTTTGTGTGGCCTTCAATGGCTAAATCTTAGTTTTTGCCTACGAGGTACAGTATGAGGGCTCCCAGACAAAGTGTGTTTTTATATTCCAGCACTGTTTCAGAAGAATTTCACACCCTTCCCATCATCCATGGTGATGATCTCTGCTTTCCCGTCCGTCTGTAGCGTCTGCAAGGAGCGCAGCAGCATCCACTCTTCTAAACTGTGGAACTCTGGAGGAACACATCACAGTTATTAGCAGGAGGTAGGATGAGAAAAATAACCATTTATACAGCAAAACAAAGCGACAAGGTGCTTACATGACAAACGTGTGACAAACAATTCAGGGCTAGCATTGAAAAAAAGGTCAGGCAATTAAAAATATCAAAAGCCTTTGCTATAATTACTTTTCAGATATGCTTTCAAACATGTTGCTGATTCTGCAAAGTTTCATTACACATACTTCTCTTTATACGATTATATTTTAATACAGTGTGTAAATCAATTAGCACAAAATGCATTGATGCAGATTCATGTCAATATTAGAAATGGCACCATACCTTCTCCTTCCGTGTCATCACCGTTTGACAACTCGTAAAGTGTAAACACAGAGTTGACCATCCCGTTTTTGGAAACCTAAAATATTAAACAGCAGAATGATGATCACTGAAAGGAAAAGTTGTTTTGTGTTTTTGACAATGTATCCCACCCCTTCTGCACTGTTTAGCTCCTTCAGTGACAGGCTGTTTCACCCTCTCACTGAGAGATACTGCAGGTCCTTCCTTCCTGCAACAGTCAGACTTTATAACCAGCATGGCCCGTGGTAGAGCCCCAAACAATACGGACTGTTGAGATCTTGTGCAATAAAAGGCAATGTGCAATAAAGTCACGTTTCTTTAATTACTACGAAAGGATTTATGATTCTGATTGTTTCAGAGGGAGGAGATCTGGAGCACATGGTCATAGATATATTTTTTTATTAGGTGCAGCAAATAATGACACGAAAAACTCAAACTCTCCATTGGACAAAAATAAAACTAGGGTTTCTCACGGTAAATCCCCCAGTTTGGACTCCTTACCATTGAGACTTTTTTATATCACAAAACTGCCGATATTCCATCATTTGAGTTATCCATCCCTCAACATGTATAGCCTTCCTAAGCCGGTGTGCGGGGTTCAAAACAAACACTCAGAACACACTGCAACATCAGCAGCCTCTTATACTGTGTAATTCAGTATTATTGCAAGTACTAAGACACAACTGTGTACAGTAACTACATGTTAAATATTCCAGTACAATGTGCATATTTTCACTTTAGACTTCCTATGTGTTTATAAATATTTGTTTCTATTTTATTTGATATATCATTGGACATTACATCCTTTTTTCTACAAATGTTTATAATAATTTATTTATTTTTGTTTATCTTTCTATTGCACATTCTTACTTTAACTTCTTGTGTTTATCAAACGTTTTTAAATGATATTTTCTTACTTTTCATGTTACATCGTTCTAAAATGGAGAAACTATAATGAAAAATTGAATAAAGCAGTTTTATTCAATGCGTCTTTAAACTTGCCCTATAAAGGTTTATTATATTATGAATTTAAAAAAAGGATAGATAATTTTGTTGACATTCGAACACTGTAGGGTTTTTTTTTCAGCAAAGAGTCAAAGATTCTGTAGGGGTAATGTGTTTGGACTTAAGGCGCCAAATTTGTGTTGGCTTTGGTTTAATTTGGGGTTAGATTTCTTCTTCTTGAGTGCACATAAAAAGCCAATTTAAAATCTGGTTATGCATACACACGGGCAAGAAATCAGCTCTCCCTGAGAGAAATTTAGCTGGGGAAAATCCTCTTAGGGAAGCGTAGTCTCTCATTTATATAACTTTTTTTAAATAACAGATTACTGCCGATTCTGAGCCAATTCATTTCAACGGGTCGACCCACTGACTAAAGAAAGTGCTCTTTCTTCTTCGCCTTTTGAAGTTTCCGTTCTCTCGCAGCAAAAAATGACACGGCTTTCCAGTTCACCTCTTACTTATTGCCTTACAGAACATTTTCTTCTTCCCATTTATCCTTCATCAGTTCCACAGATATACAGTTTCAGAGACAGAACAGTGTGTCTTCAGTTTTGATGACTCACCCACTGGTATATTAATTTCCCCCATTCCTCCGGTCGTCTCCACATGACTAAACACCGAGACTTGTTTTTGTCCAGCCATTCCAGGTTCCCTGAGTTCAGACGACACAATGATTAAAATGTATCACTGGTGAGATGAATTCACTGCTTGGCAGTGAGATAAGTACTCTTAATGTCAACACCGTGCAAACAACTACACAGAACAAAATGTACCTTTTTTCCTCAATTCCTCAAACACAACTTGAATTGCTTCCATAGAAAGTTTTCCTGAAAATCAGTTAAGGGCAAAGACCAAAAGTAACAAATGTACAGGTTTGAATATCAAAACGTCTTGAGCTATGTGTATCAATGTCCAAACACTGCCTAATTCACACAGGAATATTTTTCTAAATATGGTTTTGTGCTCATATGGTTCATTGTCTCTGTATATGATTTTTTATTTACTGTCTCTGCTAATATAAATACTGTTAGTGATGTTGAAAAAAGAACTTAAATTCACCAAAATGAATGTAAAATAATCTCTAACGTAGTTGCGTGGATGGCAGCATTTAAAGGGGCCCTATTATGCTTTATGGGGTTTACCCTTTCCTGCAGTGGGTTAAATAAAGCACTTTTAGAAGCATGTAAACTGGTCAGAGTAGAGGCAAAAAACAAATAATAAACCTGAGAATTAGCATTATATTTCATCTTTAAAACCTACCCTCATTTAATGGGTCAACAATAATATCCTGTGGGTAAAATTCTGTTTTATATCCTAATAAAAAAGAACAATCTAAATTAAACCTAAGCAAACATTAGAGACTATATGGAGTTGAAACAGTTTTTTTAACATGTTGAAAGTATAGTGAAATTGTGGATTTTATTGGACTTGAAGGATACGTTCTATCTTCTTGTTGTTGAACACAGGGCTCTCCTGGGCCTCCATGACGTCCAGGGTGTACAGCTTGTGATGGCGGCAGTAGGACAGAGCCAGGGAGCACCATGCTGCCAGCTGCTTCTGTCTTGTGTCAGCATTAGGCTGTAGCCTGTCCACAAAGAGAGGAAGACAATAAGACGTCATCACCAAAAGCTAATGGCATTGCAAATACTTCCCACACATCAGTGTAATGCTTCTCTTAAGCCATTACAAAAAGTAGATCTTCTGCATGTCCAAGTGTATATAGTGAATATTATCAATTATCACATGTTTAAACCCTGTTAATATATTTGAATAATTTACAAGAAAACCTGCAATACTCAATGAAAGTGACTGGAGTAGTTACACTTATGACTCAACTTATTTAACAACAGTCTGTGTTGCACAGCCATGGTAGTCTGATGGAAGCAAGTGACAGCTTATCTCTAAACTCTTTATCAGAATAAAGGAAATGTTTATGTTCCTTGTATCTGCTTTGTATCAGTCTTGTTTTTAAAGGAATTGCAGAACTGAGGTATTTTTGTCCAGTCATTATTACACCAAAGTGTGTTACCCTGGAGGACAGACTTCTGGAAAAGGATGAAGCAATGAGCAAATGCTGTCAGCTGCTCTACACACGCCTATACACTATTAACATCAAAGGTTGTGACCTTTTAGATATCTACTAAGTTAAAGGTTGTTTATACAATAAATATTCCAGGTTTCCGAATGATGACATGCCTCTGAATGCTTTTCTAGTTAATTTCCATGTAAAGAAAGGGGGGATTTCACATATTTACAGTCAAATGCAATCCCTCTGGATTCTGTGAAACTCTTTGGAGCAAAGATTTTGGGGGAGAGGATAACTGAGGGATGGCGTAACATTCATCAGCTAGTATTCATGTTAAAGCAGTGCAGAAAAAAAATTGGAACAGTCACTCTCAAGTGCTTTACCATTATTGCCAATTTAGGTATACAAGTTGATTAAAATAAATTGTTACTTCTTAAAACTCAGTTGTCAAAATTAAATAACAGCAACCAACAGTTATGTTCCAATTCATATAGGGTGAAGGTAGCAGGTATTAAAATAAATGGTGTAACTAATAAAATGTGCAAAAGTATTCTATAGCTTATATTACAAACCAGGTCACATAATCTGACGGGTAACCAAATTGGCCATTTCACTGTTGAATAGCTGGTGGGATTTTATACATTATCATTGGTGGCATACATTGTGTAGCTAAAGTTGAGACAATGTTGGCTATCAAAACAGCTAACGTTAGCTAGAGCTAAGAGTTTAACTCATTCTCTAAACTCGCACACACCACCACTCCTTAATAAGATGTTTATTTTTAATAATATATAAAGTTAGGCCTCAACAAGTCAAACAGTGGAGCTTTGACACAAACTTTAGAAAGCCAGTAGGAGAAAAACAGATCCACTTCCCTAGCTGTTTTGTTTTAGCCAGGTAGCTCCGGCTAACATCATAGTAGCTAGCAAATCAACACATCTCGATTATTTAACAAAGAAACAGTGGCAGGCAATAAGCAGAGCTGATGCACGTTTTAAATGTGGTTTACGAAAATTGACTCACGTAAAAAAAGGTGGGAAGTTATATTGCCAGGGCCACTCAAAATTCATTGCAGCTGATGCGGTGCTCACAGCTGACAGCTTCCGGAAGTCTGTCCCACCTCTCAAATGGTTCCTTCTTATTATTATACTTTAATGGCGGTTGGCAAACAACGTTTGAAAGGGTTACCGCCACCTATCGATATGGAGTGTGAATCTGGATACTAGTAACATCAAAACAAACAAAACAATAATACTAATAAAATAATAATAATTTAAATAAAAATAATAATAATGATTCTAAGTTCGACTGATCAGACCAGTTCTTCTCAAGAAATTAAACAATAAACTGAAGCAAACATCACTTGATTTTTTCTGCAGGATTGTATTTATGTTTAAAGGCTCACTTTCTGACTCCAGCTCCTGGATGAGTTGTTGTCTCTGCTGGACAAATTAAGCACAATATTCTACTACATGTTCCACCTTCTCTGCACTGTTACATACACTACAATTCTCAAATAGTTCCGACTAGCTACACAGCTTTTACACTTTACAAAATAAACATAAATTATAACAAAAAAATATATATATATATCTCGATATACTAATACATATCAATACATAATCTATATATAAATATATGTATACATCGAGTTTTTAGGGGAGATGTATCTCAAAACTGTTTGTTATTTTACAATACGTTTCTCCATTGTCTCGTATTTGGTTCTGTACCTGTTTTTTATCTTCTTTTTTTTTGCATCTTATGTTGATTTGTTTATACTTTTGGTTTTCACCAGGACCAGGTTACACATTAAGGTATCACTAATAGTAATAAATAATATAACATGCCTAACAAAAACACTCTAAAGGGGCACTTCTGCAAAATGAACACTTTTACCTGTAATATTTAAAGCACATTTTGCTGATCATACCTTATTCAAGCTTACATTTTTGAATATTTAACTTTTTTACATCTCATGACACCATGTAGTTATGTAGTTGTTCAATTTCAGGCACATTTTCATGACAGAAAGCAATACAAAGCTGTTGTTTTTTACAAAGTATATTTTTATTATGGAATAACTTGTGCATTTCCAACAACTTTCAGCATAAACATGCCTTCTATTTCTATTTACAGGTCAGGAATGTCTTCTAGAATCCACTATTCTGTTTCATTGTGAGAATGATTTTACTGCCAAAAGAATGTATCACTAGTTTACATTTCTATGATGTTATCATACAGTTTCTAACAAGTACAACATGATCGGAAAATCGGATTTCATTCACTGGAAAATATTCTATAAGTTGCACAGGTATTCTTTGTTACCATCTATTTCACAGCAAGGTGTTGGTATTAATATTTATTTTTATACAGGTCTATATTACAATAAAATTCATGGGTAAAAATGGCACAATATTAGAATACAATCTCAGTTATTGCCAGAGGGGATAATCTGTCACTTCAAAGTTAAAACAATATTTAAATGCCATTAACCTTTCTAAAAAATAAAGACGGAGGCAAATATTGAACATTTCTTTAAGAGAGCATTAATGCATCCGTCGAGGTTTGACTTCGGTCGGTTCTACGACTGTGATTTAAACAAGCCAGTAATAAAAAATAAACAATTAAAATCTCAGGAAAGTGACTTGTGAGATTAAGATAGCTAGAGGGGAGCGAGGGCAATAAGACACAGTCCTTCTTCCACCTAAGCAACAAGCTCAAAAGCTCTGAGTAAGGAAACCTCATTGGATTTCCAATCCTACAATACTGCCAAAGATATTTCTAACAGCGTCAGCCTCCTGACACTGGGGTTAAAAATGTTTCAAATATTTTCAGCTAAGATAATTTGAAGATCCCTTTTTCTAGTTTTTGTGTGGTTAAACCTTAAATATTCTGAGCAAAGAAAACTTGAAGGGCCATTAAGCTTGTTTTACAAGAGAAGTTTCATTTTAGATGTTGCACTGAAGCTTTTTATGTGCATGCAAAAAAAGGAAATCTAGAACTTCAAAAAACTTGAGCACGTTCAGACGATTGTACAGCTTTTCACTGGAGGCTCATGACAGCTTTAGCTGGAGTAGAACATTAGCTCAAACTTGTTCAAGATGAACTCCACTATCTGGTTCTGGAAGACCATGTGCATGGTAATGTTGCCCAACTCCATCTCAGGCCGGAGGAGCGTTGGGCCGAATACAATAGCCACATTCTGCACAGTCATGCGATTGTCCTCCCCGTATTCAATGACCCTGTCAGAGAAAGATACATTAGGATGATCAGAATCAGAAACAGGTTTATTGCCAAGTAGGTTAACACATATGAGGAATTTGTCTTGATGTACATGATGCATACATAAACACAGATAAAGAAGATAAAAAGTAAGAAAAAACGCAAAAAAATGAAGTAAAAAACAATTGAAACTGGATCTGAACAGGTTGATGGAAACCAGAAGGAAAAATTAAATATATATAAACACCCTCGACTTTATTATTGTTTTTATGATTATGATTATAAATTAATTCATTCATATATCTATTTTTCTCTCAATATTTAGTACTATGGTATGGTTAGAGGAACAAATTGAATGGGTTTTTTTGTATTACTGTTTTTCACTTTACAATTTGATAAGAAATAAAAATATATTATTAAAAAAGCAACACCAAAGAAACATACCTGCGTAAATGTCCAAAAAGAAGTTTCATGGTGTCATGATTTGAAGGAGGAAGGGACCTGACCAGCTCATACATGCAAGACGCTTTTGTATTGTAATCTGGAATTCCTAGAAAAAAAGAACATAATCAGTTAAAATATAACTATCACTGACTGAATATAAATGTGAATCTTAATATTTGCTGTTTTTAGACAGAAAACACAAATGATTGTCATTAAGGGTGATTTATTCTGTCAAAATAGGATATTTTAATTAAAAAGCTGCTTACTGATTGCTTCAATGAACTTATTAAAGTGGCTGTAGGGGAAAAGCGGCTCAGGAAGCTCTCGGAAAAACAGTTTCAGCGCTCCGGTGATGACGTGAACGTCCTCCCACTGTCCGTCCTCGAGGTCCAGCTCCTCTGTAACAACACAACAGGGGCACAGACTGTTACAGCACAGCAGGGGGCGCTGCTGTCTGCAGTAAACTACCATCTGCATAGTTCCTCTGCATGTAGAGTCAATAACTGAGTGCATTGACTTTAAAGCTCTATTTTTGTTGTAAACTGTACCATGATCAGCCTTGAAGCGTAGTTTCTGAATGACAGCGAGGTTCCCGCTCACTCTGTAGAGTCCGTCAATGTCTAAACCTGTAATTTATCACACAGTAGGTTAACATCTATACTTCACACAGAAAGCAAATACTTCAATATGATTCAGAAAGTCACTGAATTACCTCTCTTTTCCACTGCTTTGATACATTTCTCCACAAAACTAGGAACTGTGGTCCTCTCTTGTGTGCACAATGTGGCCAGATGGCATCCAAACACATTGTCTATGGGTAAGAAAAACATTATGATTATCATTAGTCATAGTAGTAGCAATACTATGGATAAGGAGAGTGAATGAATAAGTGCTTCATTGAGAAAATATAACAAAGAAAGAAGAGAATATATGCAGAAATGTAGCTGTTTGGGTTACAAAACCGCAGAATATGTATACAGATAATGCATTAAACATCATATCTTGTAAAAAGTATGAATTACAGCATACATATGAGAAGCAAATTGAACTAATATAAAACACTATACATTTGTATAATAAATGCAGTAGGAACTTATTATAAAATAAATAACTATATCCCAATTTATACACAAATTACAGATTATATAAGACTATATCGTTCTTATAGACCATTAAATTCTCGTTTTTGTGTCCCAACAGTTTATCTTATCTTAGTGTATCCTTGCTGCAGTTTCTCTTTAATTTTTATCTGTGTTGCATGCATAATTAAATTAAATTTGCTTTATTATGTGTCCATAATACTTATTTCTTTCTGAAAAACAAATGTACTCTTATGGGTGAAGAAGAAACTGACCAGATATGAATCGCACACTTGAAAATACAAAACAGGAAATAATCAAAGTCAGGTAGTGTGAAACTGACATTTGATGTAGCTTCTATTCAAATCAGCTAAAGTCTGAAAAAACAACACCATGTTTTGTTATGTTATATGATGTCATATTATTTTATGTTGTGTTATGTTGTTATTACCCCGGATGTAGCCTTTCTCTTTCACAGACTGCAACGTGGGCCGCTTCATGAGGAACTTCATCAGCTTGGTCCGAACCCTCTTCTGGTCCGAGTCTCCTGCACCGCTGGAGGAGTGTGTGACGCTCGGCTTGGAGGCTGGAAAAATAAACGTTAGATATTAATATAATTGTAGCTCTTGATGGGATCTGATGTGTTGAACTGGGTCTGGAATGATGATATCATTTACAGCACAGTAAAACAAGAACAAATCAGCATACGTCTTCGCTTCTCAATGCCGCCTCCTAGCTTGTCGTCTCGGTCTGTGCTGCCGATCTTGTCGTATAAGTCCCCATCCTCATCCTCTGAGTGATGGTCCTGGTACTCCTGATGAACAGATACACAACGGGAGTCAATCCATGCAGCAAACTGTCTGTGCAATTCCCACCACTAAACCTTGATGAATCCATGTAATTAGTGTAGGTTGTCACATATAGATAGAACACTCCAGGATTTATTTTATGAATTCAACAACTTTTGTCTGAATTCATTCTCTAAAGGGTATTTTTTTCTTTATAATAACAAATTCTGCCACTACATTTACTGTATTTCCAAAGCAAACCATCTTACTTTGAGTATTTTTTTTTAAATAAAATGTCATGACTTTTGATAGTGCAGCTATGGGCTAAATTCTTCCTGGTTTCATGAAACACCCAATGATGACAACTCCATTTTCTGTAATAAGGATGTTTCTCAAAATGCCATGCTGTCACTTTTTTTATCTTCTATTTTCTTGAGTTTTTTCATATTACAGTAGAACACCTTGATGTCAAACAGCGTGTGACCTGGAGTTTTAGGAAAGTACATTTCTGGGTATCATGGACACAAACAGAGATTGATCAATAGGAATCAAGGTTATATCTGCAATCATGCTCATGTAGAGATATATTTTTAAAAAGTAGACCATCTTACAGTGTATTTGTCTTTTCTTAGTCTTAAGAAGAATGTCAGCACTTACCAGTTGCCGTATGGTGTCCATTAGGACTTTGTGCCAGTCATGGATGATGCTTTCTGTGTCATACTGTATCAGGAACTCTACACCATTCTTGCCTTTTAACTACAGGAGAGATACGTATATATTTAGAAGGGCTACAATACATTAATGATACGTACAAAAAATAATCAACCGGCAATGTTGGTGGTTGTATTAATTGATTAATTTTCTAACCACTTTATAGAACATTGTATTCTCTTGGTTGTTTTGATTAAGGTAGGGATATATTCCCACTGTAAAAATCTTTTACTTAAATTTATCAACAAAATAAAACTTTTATTTTGAACCTGGCTCTATCCAATGTTCAGATTTCCGTTCAGGAAATGTATTCACATTTGCACATTTGCATTTAATAAGACCTTATTTGCATATCAAACATAGCATGTCAGAAAACTTCCTACACAAAAAAAGTATGTTAGAATATAACTTACTGTGGTGATATCTGTTATAAAAATGACCCTATAGACTTGTAATGTCCCTTAATATTTGATATAAATACAAGTGATCATCAAACATAGTAAGGGCTCAGTTCTTAATGAGGCTAACATGCTAATATAAAAACAGCTCCACACATTGCATTATGTTCCATGACAACAAACAAACACCTCTAAAACGTTCTTCTTGCTGGATTTATCCTTCGAGGCCCAGCCAATCGTAGCTCCTCTCAGGTCCACCGTGATCTCCGGAACAATCTGATTGGTTTTAATCTGCATGGAGGCAAACAAAAATACAGCTGTTTACGAAACTGACTCTGCTGCATTCCAGGAAACAAAAGCTGTGACTGTCCCTGTCAATCTACGACCCAAGGGCTTGTCTGTGCCGTCACTCCTCAGAAAGGCGCATATCAGCCTGAATCACCCTGCAGTTTAATGTTTCATTTGTTTCTCAGACGTAGATGAGACGTTGACATGATGCCAATGTGCAGACTACATACAAAAAAGCTTAAGGCAACTTCAAAGAAAGAAGATCAGTTTAATTTGATCTCGAACCTCCCAGAAATCCAACATTTAAAGAATGCAGCTTGTCAGAGTTTCTTATAAATGAACGATGAGCACTTTCCTCAACTACCAATACGCAAATCCTTTAGTTTGAACAAAACGTATAAGTGTAGATCATACCGAAGTTCCTGTAGCTGCAGACTTTGGATCTTTGTGGAACGTCAGCACCCCTCCATGGAGGACTGTCCATGTCTGAGCCCAGTTTTTCCTGAAAATGGGAGAATACTTGTCAATGTCACAGAGAAAGATCTTTATGGGAAGATGACACATGATTTGTAACACACCCAAACTTAAATACTGAAGAGTGAGACTATCCTCACAGTGAGGAGTCAGCTTACCTAACTTTCTTGCCGTTGTCACACACTTTTGTTTTGTTGAGGATACCGGCTTTCTCCAAGTTCTGCACCTGAATAAAACATTTTAACTCTTTATACTGTATTTGTAGGCTTTATACCTGCAACCATGTCATGTGATGATATAAAGGACACACGCCTAAGTCACAATATTGGACACAACAAAGCCTTGCATGCAGACAGCAGTCACATTCAAAATAATATTACAATCCATGCGCATGATGAAATCATTATGATAAATATCCTTAAAACTAAAACATTTGCATATTTGTATTTATATTGAGACAGAGGAAGACTTTTTGCAATACCTAATCATTACTATGGAGAAATCAACAGATTATTTTGTGTTTTCTGTTAATGCTTATAGGACAACAATGGTATCCTATTCCATATTTTAGTTATTTTTAAAGGGGCCCTATATTTTTCCAATTTCCAGGTTTCATATCTGTATTGTGTGCCTCTACTGTGACATGTTTATATGATTTAATGTTCAAAAAGGCCTTTATTTTTCTCATACACCCTCTGTCTGAAACCAGAGCCCAATCTGCTTGGTTAGCTGGCTGCCTCTGTTGTGATTAATCAATTGCTTAGAGATGTCCTGCCTCTTAGCCTATCAGGAACAATGTGTTGGTGTGCTAGCCAATAAAAGCGCAATTGTTTTGTAGTGAAGTCACTATGTTATGGAAGTAAACAAAGATATCTAGTTGAGGCGTTTCAGGCGGCTGAAACGCGCCTGAAACGCTTCAATGGGGAGTTTTTCTTGAACACACTCGGGGGGAAAACTCCCCAATGGGAACTTTGGGATTTTTGCCTTTGCAAACCATACATGCACATAAATCTATATAACACACTTCAGGAAAAGGGTGAATCCAAAAGGTATAATAGGGCCCCCTTTACCATTTAACATTCAGCCTCAAACTCAGTCACGCTTAACAAAATGGTTTTAGTTACACCCCTATAACACAAGTAAATAATGCATTTGGTGGGGACTATTTTGTGCTCTAGTGATTATTTGGAGCAGCAGGGTGGTGTATGTAGGATTGGCTCAAACTACAGTGTGTTTATGTGTGTGTTTATGGTGATGAAGGAATATGTCACCCAGTTCAACAGTGTGACTCAGTGGTGTGCATTTTAAAAATAGTTTTGGACAACAATGGCACTCTATGGCACAGAGGAAGGAGATACATCAGGCTTTAGTTAGACATGCAATAGTTTAAAAAGGGCAAAAAGAGAGGCTTTAACAGTAACTTATCACTATGAAGTAAATGTTTGTCTGCATATTTAATGGTTGTAAAATAATGACAACATTGGCATTTAGATTTGCTTCCTATAAGCATTTCTCTCACTATGCAATTCTGTCTGCCATCAGGTATGATATTCCAGGGGAAATTAAGGCACAAATGAAGTATGACAACCATTATGTAACCAAATCAGAAAGAGCATGGCAGATGTTTGTTTTTTCAGTTGCTATCCCCAGTTGCAGAAAAGTATCAATGTAAGTCATTTGTAGGTACTACTGGAAATGTAGGATAGTGGAACAATCGTAGTTACTGTGGAAAACAAAATTCTGCGAGTCATGGGCATTGTTGTCAACACTTTTCCAATGAAAACAGCTAGTTATAGTTTCAATAGTCTCGGGGCCAAAGAGCTGTGGGGTGTGATTACCCTGCGCAGCATTGAAAATGATTTACATATTCATACATTTGAGTATATTTCTAGTTTTTACCTTAAAGTCAATTCAAACTATGGAAGAAATGAACTCTCCTGTACTGTTACTGAATGGAAACACTGATGGAGAATAATAAAATACATGGACAACTAAAACATATACAGTATTTTGTTATACCAACAATCGCGACTGTAGTTAAGCAGCATGTTGTGAAACTCTGTAACGATACAGTATATACCTGCATTTCCCCACTCGTCGTTGCTGCTATTTTAACTTTTTCCCGGTGTATTTAAAAGTGAAAAATCAGAAGCAAATTATGTGGCACTTGAACCCACTGAATACAGAACACAAATGCTAAAACAACATGAGGTAGATGAAGATGGGAATGTAAACAGTTGGTTTATTAATTTGGATGTAACATGCATGACAGCAACATAAATCCAAATCAAACTAATTTGAAAAAAATCATGTCTTTTCAAATGCAGCTTGTGGGATCTGAAATTACACCTGTGGCTCATCATAGATAGATACTGCTGTCTATGAGTCGAGCTCAGCTTAGACTAACAACCCACATTATAGCGCAGCCACCTGGAGGTCAGATAATAGGGGTTTCTCCAGGGTCTAAACCCAAAAGCCTTAAGAGAGAAACACAGAGAACCATTCAGACACAGGGCAGCACAAAGGGCTAACTTAAGGGCTAACTAACTATATTTTCAGCCTCAAGTTATTCGAATGTGAGTACATGTACATGACACAACTTCCACTCACATTATGCTGCGTCTCTGGAGAGTTTCCTGTGCTGGAGCTGTCGCTGCTGTAGTCCGATGTGTTCCTCCTGTGACTTGGCATGAATCTCTGCACAACATTAAAAGAGTTTAGTTAGAAAAAAATCCAAAAAGGAACAGAAAAGATGCCATTTCATAAGAATGTACAAATCCCGTGGAGTAGCTGTGGTGAGAAAAATACCTGAAATGCAGTAGAACATTTTTTCAGAAATACCAGTAAATGGTAAGTAAGTTTATCCATTCAAATATTTTCCACTAGCTTATTTAACTCAATTGTAATCCTATTTTCTTGTCTTTGTGGTTGTATTTATGAGTGTTATTTTCTACTTTCATAAAACACATTTAGTTGTAGGGTAGCTGTTTTGTTGAAGCCAGCTTTAATGTTTTAAAAGTATGCAGCTACATATAGTTACAGAACACATGGCTGGAGAACTGTTTAGAAATGGGCATAATGTTTAACTTTACTCCGTTCAATTTCATGAAGTTCAATGTCAGGAGAGTTCAATCATTCTATCCTTTTTTTCCATTGAGACATATTATAGCAATTTTTCAAAAATTAAATTACGTTTATCTTAATTAAATTAACTGGCAATTTCATTTTTTTATTTTATGAAAAAAAAATCTTAGTTGCTTATTTTCATTTTTGTTTCCTTTATTCTATAATACCCCAGGACTTCCCAGTCCTACTCCCCCTACCTTTGTATACAGCTGTCTTTGAGCTATTGCTGTAAATACCAGTTGACTGCAGTTAATTTGACTTGCTAAATAAGGGTTTAGAAACATGGGAGTGTCAGTTGTTAAACAGGGACTCACCATCACTACTTGTGGAGGACTGAAGCTTTCTGTGTGAGCTGACTGACACACCCTGCATGAATGATGCAGCCTGTACATGTACATGCAGGTCTGAGTGTGTGTGAAAGTATGTGTGTACCCCATCATCGTGAGCTGCGCTCAGCTGAGCCGATCCCATGGTGTGTCTCCAGTTTTTGATGACTGACGGATTGTCTGCTTCAACTCCATTCTCCATTCTGTAATGACCTACAGGGACCTGGTGGGAACCAAAATACATTTTTAGTTTGGTTTAAATTAAAATAAGTTTTAAGGATGACACATTTAAAGACCTGTTACTCTTGAAAAACAGCACTTTTTGTGTCCTGAGTGATACATATCGCCATCTTCTGTTCACACAAAGCATTGATCCCTGTTTAGTGAAGGATCTTTACCTCAGGCAGGTTCCACAGAGACTTGGAGCCATCCCTCAGATAGTAGTAGGTCTGCCCTCGATCATCCACAGACTTGATCCACTGTTACATAACAAAACATGACTTTATTAAAGATGATTTAAAAGTACTGTTGTTCTAAAAGAAGTAAAGGTTTTTAAGTGTTTTAATTGTTTCATTTTGAAATAATAATGACTTCCCTATGTAATTCATAATAAGTATATGTTTCTCTCCTATACAAGAAATAGCTATCATTATTGGAGAGTACAGGAATATATGGAACAGCATTAGGATACAACAAATAATTTAATCACTAATCTGTATTATATTACTGATACATTTAGGACAACAATAGTTGAATAGATTTTTAAAATAAAATACTATATCCTCTCATGCACATAATTTAGTGTTTTTGAGGAAAAAAGTCTCACACAATGGCCTCTTGAGTTAGAAAAAAATCTGTTAACTTGGTTGTAGTTTCCCAGGAAAGAGGAACAACAACACACTGGAGTATTTTGCTCCATAGCAGCTGTGAAGTATCACCTGCACTGTATCGATGTTGTTCCTCTTTTTTGCTTGGATACAAAATAAATAGTGACATTTCAGAATGGTCTCTGTTCTTCATTAGCATATTTGGCATTGAGGTCATGCATTTGTAACAGAAAGTATTCAAGATATATTCATTTAATTGTGTGATAGTTGTGTTAGGTTGCTGTCTACATTTTTTGAGAAGTATTTAGTAATTGTATAAGTAACCCCTCCAAAACCTGCCAAATTGTAAAGATGTTTCAAACTAAGAGTTTGTTGTGCAATCAAACATCACTGTACCTGTGCTGGAAATATCTCTTAATGCAATACAAATATTTATCCAACACCCTCAAAATGTTTTGCAGTTTTGAAATGTCTATCATTTGTCTATCTACTACATCGAGGACCTTTGTTGTCTTAAATCCCATCTTCCCCCTCTCTCTTATCAGCCAGTCTTTGGAGCTACCTGCTCTGGGGAGTGTTCGTTGGTGAACACCCAGGTCCCGTTGGGCTGTACATTGAGGTTCCAACCGTTTGGGGTGCTGCGATCCAGGTTGGCCCGGGGGATGATGGTCCGGCCTGCATGACTGAGAGTGTACTCTTTAGGGAGAGTTGGGGGCCCCATGGCTAGGAGGTCCTCACTGCTCTCTGGAAGAGCAGCAGCTCGGTTATCCTCTAAGGGGTAGTCTTCCTCAGGGAGAGGAGGCTGGGGATGAAAACATGGGGAAAACATTAAAACACCTGCGTCTGAGCTCTGTCCAGAGACTGAGTGATGCTTTTGGTGATAGATTTTAAAAGTTTGTGGAGTGCTGAAAAAGTACTTCACAGAATAACATGAAAAAAATTGTGAAAAAAGGGAAAAGTTCAACTTGCCTTATTTTTTGGGTTTTACTTGAGAAGACAGATACCACTCTCATGTTTGACTGTCTAATATGAAGCTACAACTGTTAGCTTAGACAGCACAAAGTGTGGAAAAACAGCTATCCTGGATTTCAGTTATCGAACCAACAGCACCTCTGAAACTTACAATTTACCTTCTAAGTATTATCTTGTATAATCTGATAAAAATTCAAAATGAAAGAGCTAATTTGTTTTGCAGTCATGGAGCTCAACTAAGCTAAGCTAATCGACATGAGAGTGGTATATCTCTTCTCAAATAAGTCTTGGCAGAAAGGTAATACATGTTAATACTATTTCTTTGTTGAGTTTAACCATAGCAGTAATAAATAGACTGAACCCTAACCCTGTTCTTTGTCTAAATCAATCTTTTTGTGTTGATGTATTTAAATATCACGAATAATGTCATGTAAATTATTTCCCACTATGACCTAGATAAAGAGCTCAATGACTTTTCTATGACATTGATAAATACTCTAAGTCAGAGCATATCCATGGCCTCAAATATATTCTCTTTTCTAGCTCAAAAAAGCCATTAGGGCAGAAAAGAGGTCACTTGTGACTAAAAAAAGAACTGTTAACCATGAAATATTTGAATAATGTTTGACATGTACCTAAAGTGAGGCATTTGAAAACTTCTAAACATCTCTTGAATCGCCCTGAGCGTCATTGGAATTTCAATATGAGGATAAATGTCTTTTAAGAGCTAATGTTTTGGACATTGTGGACTGAATCTGTGAGCTTCACTACTGACAATGAGTGCTATGTAGGTGCAGCAGATTTAATTCAATTAAAAGCAGACTGTATTTACAGCGCTCCCCTGGGTGAAGCTAAAACAGGAGACAGAGAGCGGCTAAGTAGAGCAGCCAGGCTGTCCTCACCGGTCCGTCCTCATGAAACCTGTGCACACTCATGGGCTCCATCACAGGGGGGTATGGGCTCAGGTGCTCCGGGGCCTCCCAGGACGTTTCCCCGGACATGGCGTTGTAGAAGTAGGGCTGACCGCTGCTCTCATCCACTAACTGCTCCCAGTCTGAGCTCCACGCAGGCGGGGAGGATGGAGAAAGGGCGGGAGACTGAGGAGGCTCAGGGGAACAAGGAGGCTCAGGGTCCTGTGGGGGAGTCTAGAAAGGGGCTGTCCCAGGTGGTGCGCCCCGTGGTGGGGTGGTAATAGTACTCCTGTCCACTTTCTTGGTCAACGTGCACCTCCCATCCCTCTGGGTCAAGAAAGGAAGGAGAATAGGACGAGGGAGCCAAGGGTGGAGACTCGGAAACGCTTTTGCGAAGCTGTGATACATTCACGTACACTGCTGACCGGAGACTTTCATTCTCCACCTGCTGAAAAGCAAAATAATTAATATTTTAGGGAAGTACATTAACAGGTGCTTCCAGAGGACAAGCTCGAGTATTTCCATTCCCTGCCACTTGATACTTCTTTCCAGTAAAATTCAGAGCCCATTTTATAGTTTAACATTGATTTCATATATAAATAGATTCTGATTACACACATGATCAACAGACATTCTTTCTTTCTTTTTACGGCTTAAGGAGTGCTTTGATTCACTGCACTATAATGTATATAATATCCTGTGTTATATTTTGTGAACTTCAATAGTCTACTTATCTCACAGTTTACTGATTATTTATGTTCATATTCAACTGTATATATATATACACTGCCCGGCCAAAAAAAAGGTCACAAGCCTGTGGGGGGCAGTGCTATGATCTGGGGTTGCTGCAGTTGGTCTGGTCTAGGTTCAGCAATGTGCCCAAAGAATGAGGTCAGCTGACTACCTGAATATACTGAATGACCAAGGTTTTTTCTTCCCTGATGGCACGGGCATGTTCCAAGATGACAATGCAAGGATCCATCGGGCTCAAATTGTAAAAGAGTGGTTCAGGGAGCATTTCACACATGGGTTGGCCACCACAGAGTCCAGAACTGAACCCGATTGAGAATCTTTGGGATGTGCTGGAGAAGACTTTGCGCAGTGGTCCGAATCTCCCGTCATCAATACAAGATCTTGGCGAAAAATTAATGCAAGACAGAACTAAATGTTGAATCTCGTAATCAAAGCTAAAGGCGCTCCAACGAATATTAGAGCGTGTGACCTTTTTTTTGCCCAGGCAGTGTATGATGCAGGCTTATTTTTATTTATATTTCTTCTTTAAGATGTCCGTACTTTAGAATTGTTTATTTATTATTTTATTTCTATGTGCAATGACTTGTATTGTATTGTATTATGTTGCTGCAACGCAAACATTTCCCAGTCTGGGATTAATAAAGTAAATCTTATCTTACATTGGTGACATTCGCCATCTACCCAGAAACACACACACACATATATATATTTATTAGACAAAAACCCTCCTCACCAGCTGAAAAACTTAGGTGGTGAACACATTAATGCATTAATAAGCATTATCCAATAAATTAATGTATATGATTCTGAAATGGGTCGTTGTGCAGAATGAATACTTTTGCTACTTATAGTATATACTATATGCTATAAGTTGTTCCTATTACTTTGGCAATTTTTTAAGGCAACATTTTTAATGCAGGACTGTTGTTGTTTTTTTTAACCTAAATTAAAGAACTTAGTACTTCTTTATTCACCTCTGGCTTGTGTAGACATTTTGAAAAGTAAAATATTTTTCCAAATAACCTGGTGGTGTTTTTGTACTTTGTAACATTGGTCTTGGTCATGCAGTGTCAAGTACCAGCCTTCAGCCCACGGCCTTCACTATAGCTCTTAATAAATCAGCCTTCCGCTTCATAAAGAGCACCAGAGCACAGGAAGTAGCTCGCAGCTGAAAAAAAAAAACACACCAAAGAGTTGTGCCTCACAATAATGATCATAACCTATTCTTGTGAGATTTTCCGAAACAAACGAACCTCAAGAGTGTAATGTTTTCGTGTCAAAACATTGCCCAGAGGTTACGTCTGTATTAATCACAGCAAACAAACGCTTACATCCATGCTGTGTTTTTTTAGGAAAAAAGCCATGATAAATCTAAGTTAGATAAAAAATGAACCATAGCGACAAGAGCCTTTGGCCACAGGCCAACTCAATGTAGGTTAAACTTTCCGACTATCATCAGGCATTGTCTTGCCCTGCAGCAGAGCTGCGACCTGCCCTAAAATAAATTACATCTAAGATTATACAATATTAAATACAAACTGCATTCCCACTTTCTGTCTTTTAGAAAGAAGCTGTTTAAACCTCCATGTCTTGTTACAATCATACATAGAGCTCTATGCTGCATGGCATGCAAAACATCACAACAAATTTGTTTAAAGAACGACAATTAGGAGTGATCTGCCATGTGATGAAAGGCTGCCTCTGTCCTCACTCTGAAACTGATACTCAATGAAAAGTGTCATTTAAAATGACCCCCGGTGCCTGGATAAAAACAATGTGATCTTTCTTTAAGTTGTTCTCTCCTCACCTGTGCTTCACTGAGGCGATTCTTCCTCAGCGTGAGACTCGTGGGATCTACAGCCCTACAGAGTCTTTCAAACGCCTTCATGGTGGCACAAACAGACTTCACTCTTTCAGACAACACTCTAACTGCCTCTTGTCTCGCAGCTAACCTCATGGTCTATATTTACCAAGGCCTGAGACCTCTGTGTCTGCATCGGTGTATCACTCACGCTAAATGTGCAGTGCTATAAAGAAGAGATGTATTACTAAGTAAGGTAAGGTAAAGTTACTCATGCACTTTACAGGGAGATATTGTCATAAAACTGTCCTTCATTTATTTGAAATCTGTAGGTAATTGTCACTTTGTTATATTGGGATTTTAAAAAACATGTGATCCACTTAAAGAAATATAGTTCATCGTTCAGTGCTCCTTCTTCTTATCAATTCATTTTAGTATGCAAGTCCCTCACATCTTATTGTCTTCTTATTTATTAATATCAGTTCACTTGGTTCAAATAACTGTCTGGTTTATCATAATTATTTTGCAAAAACCTAACGTATTCCCATTTCTGACTGTCCTTTGTGGAGTATTTTAAGAAATAGAGTGGGCTGTTGGTCAGTTTATTCTGCAAAACTCCAAATTTCATGGAGATAATTCTGAAATATGTCCTTAAAAAACACATGTTCCTCAAACAATGTTAGCAATGATACCATATTTACCAGATTCTTATTTCTAATTAATCTGTTTTTGAGTATACTTTTGAATGCAGGACTTGAGAATTTTGCCATTGTGGTATGGCTCATTTTACTTCAGTTAAAGGTCGGAATACTTCTAATATAGATAAAAGAGGTTAACTTAAATAAACCTTTCTATAAAAGAATGAGGAAAGGAGAGTAGTGCACGTTATGGATTTCATGATCAGCTGTGTTTTTTATCTGTCTATTCAATGTTATCACTTTGCTGACTTGATTGATCTCAATCTAATCTCAGTGCAGTCAATGCGGACAACCAGACAACTGACCCCTAAACATATCGATTCAACACAACACAGTCCGACTCCACAGAACAGAAAGAGGAAATGAAACAGCTGCATCATTGATCTCTGAAATAGCTACGCTGGATAAACCCCCGTCCTATGCGATGGGAAAAAAAACTTTACAGGCATATACATATCAACACTATGATTCAATGTGTGTGTGAGACGTCATCTCTTCCAAGGGAACACCACTAAATGCTAGCATGTCAATTAATCTAAGTAAATGTACTCTAGTAATGGACTTCATTACAATATCGTGCTACTTTATTCTATTCTCAGCTATTCCATTTCATTGACAGCTGTAGATACCATCTATTTTTGAGGACTTTATATACAAATACATGATATTTTATAACAAACAATATGTTGTCAAAGTCTCCAACATTTTTTGGCCCAAGAAAAAAAGGTTTGACCACAACCTCATGATCCGTGTGGTCTCTTTCATTTTTTTCTGCCAAAATGTTTGGATTTGTAACTAAATAAATAGTTAAATGGCGTAAAATTCATTATTTCAAAGGAAGGATTATAGAAAGGACCAAAAATGGCAAAGTTGCTCACATATTTAAAAAAAACTAGTTCTCACGAGCTCCATTATTCCTGAAATGAAGTACTTTCGTTTTTGATACTTTACATTTGCTTATTACATTTCTGTGTTTTCATTAAGGATTCTGACTTAAACTTGTAAAGGAGTAGTCCCAAACTGATTTATTGATGGATTTTACACCCAATTTAGAGACTTTGTGGTGTATTGGTAGACACTATCAACCTCTTCTCCAAGAAAGGCTGTCCCAAATGGTAGAACACATGTTTGTTGTTCTGACCTTAAAACACACAACCTTGAAAGAAAAGGTCCTTTTGAAACTCATTTTAAAATGTTCTGTCACTTCCGTATTTTGACAGAGCCAAATAGTATAACAGTATGATAACACCTGTTAGTTTTCGCAACAACAGACCAAAATACTCATTGTCAGCAGATGTCAACAAACGAAAATGTCAAAACTGAACCCATAAATACAGTTACTCGCTGCTGCTTTCAGATAAAGGATTACATATTTGATAATGAAAATATCAACACAGAAGAAAAAAAGGTGTTCTTCCAACATCCATAATATAAATTTGAACCAACAATTACAATAGATGAGCAAACAACAGTGTTGAGCAGATCAGTTCAGGAAAAGAAACAAGTGCAGGGGTGCTATGCTTACACAAAGCCGGAAGCAATACTGTCATCAGGAACTAAATTGATACAAAACATGCTGACCACAGACAATAAAGTTGTACAATATAGCAATAAAAGCTGATTTGATGCCGGAGTAATGACCTACCTGAGGAACCACAGGCAGAGTCATCCCTCGCTTGCCCCTATGACTTGACCAAACCTGCGAGTACATATCCATCATGTTTATATCGTTCTATTTAGCGGAGCCATGTATGCAAATATACAAATGGACTCCGAACTGATGTAGCGTAAGCGAGCCAGAATCTAGATCAATCAACTTGTGAAGGGAAATAGGTGCAGGCACATTCATGAGCACACCCTGAATGCACACATCTTCCTCTCGCAGTAGATGTGACAGTTGCAGCCCAGATAGAAAGGAGAACTGTTACAATAGCAGCAGGAAGGGGCTGTGTGGGGACTGTGAGACGAGTGTGTGTGTGTGTGTGTGTGTGTGTGTGTGTGTATGTGTGTGTGTGTGTGTGTGTGTGTGTGTGTGTGTGTGTGTGTGTGTGTGTGTGTGTGTGTGTGTGTGTGTGTGTGTGTGTGTGTGTGTGTGTGTTTGTGTGTCGTATGCATGAATTCCTGTGTACAGGGTAGGCGGAGTAAAGGGTAACTGTCTGTGTTGTCGCGCAATGAAACAAGGAAAACAAGAATAAGGTTTGATTGCATGGGGCAACATACACATAACAGGTTAAGTCAACCTACTTCCTGATACTATGCTTATATAGTAAAAAAAAAAAAAAAAAAGGTCTACATGGAAACAACTTTTTTTAAAGGGGTCACACCAGTAACTACAGTGTGATACTCAAAGGAAGGTGTTACAGGACAATAAAGGTACGATAAAACCACTTTGCTTTTGTTACACGTTAAGCATCTGCTTTAATGGGTACATTATCTGACCCTTCAAGTGCAGTAGGTCACTCAGATAGTAATGGGGAAAAAAGGGAAGCAATCATTTCGCACAATAATATCTTCTTTTTTTGACAGGATATTCTGATGAAACACTATTTTGTTAAAGTCCACGAGGCATGAAACAGGAAGTCTGGGTTTAAGGCCAACTGTTCTACCATGACTTCCTTCAATGTGGGGCAAACAGCAGGCGTTTGCTTTTTGTGGCTGATTTTGTAGAGGTTTTTGGGGCTAGAGTTAAACTACGTTTGACACATGTTGGTAACCCTTGTGTTTATACCGCTACATCTACATGTATCAATTGATTTTGAAGTACCAGTGTGAGAAGGCTGTCAATGCTTCCTGGAACATCCTGGAAAGAGGATAGTTTACTTTTCAAATATGCATCGAAAAGAAAAACTCAAAATGATATACTGGTGTTACCAAATGGCAAACTTCTTTTGATTCACTTCGCACTTTAACACTACCCAATGTTTTGCTTTTTGCTACTGCAATATTAGATGGAGACAGATATTAGACAGAGCAAAAGCAACAGAAGTCTGGTGCTGTAGTATTGCGAGCGAGAAAAAAAATGTAGACCTTCATCAGGAGATCTCTGTTTTGCTTCAACCATCGCTTATGTTGACAAGAATACTAAACTATTGTATATCACCTTATTTATTTTATTTACAAACATACTTATTTTAACCCAAAATAAATTGTTTTCCTTTAGCTAACCAAAAAGTTTTGTTGCCTAAAAATAATCAAGTAGTTTTACTTGAATTCATGAAGCTAACAACATTTACAAAACTGCAAACAAGCATCCATATGTGACAGGTTGAGTTAAATCCTTAACTTAAGAATGCTACAAATGTTCCTCATTAACTTACAAGATAAACTTATCCTTAACATAACAAAATAGTTTTGTCTGAATTCACAATGTGGTGATGTTCAAAAACGCAAACACGCAGCCATGACGTAGTGACAGTTTACGTTGACAACTTAACTTACATATGTTACTTAATTTAAGTAACAGCACACTTATTTTAACCCAAACCATGATATTTTCCTTAGCCAACAAAGTAGTGTTTGTTGCCAAAACAAAATTAAGTAGCTTTGTTTGAATTGACAACATTAACCCCATGTTTCAGACTGTGACCCTGCATACTTATGCATGTGAAGTGATTAGAGGATCAGAGCAAGGCATTACATGGCATGCAAATTGTTTAAATGACTAGATAACTGAACCTAACATGAGATATATATTTTTTTAAGTGGGGTGCTACATAGAGTTTGGTTTTAGCTTGTATTGCTTGAAGGATATCTAATAGCTTTACTTTGAATTTACTGCGCAAAGACCTTGAAATCTTCGAGTATGATTTCCATGCTTTAGCACAAAGCAGACAACTCTCAGCCCTCAGCAATGCATGAAGCAGCAATCTGCTTCATTACTTAACCACATTAGCGCTCATCCAATCAGACAATGGAGTCCCAAATTGGGGCCCAAATCACACCACAAAGCACACAGTCGAGCTATTGAATCAATCTGGCTCCACCTCCTCTTACATCACACTCCTAATGGCCCAGAATCCAGGATAACACAAGAAATGCCCAATGTGGAATTCTTAAGCTTATCACGTTCTTATCGTTGCACTTCAGGCCAGGTCTGCGTACCGATATGCGAAATGCGCTAATATTGTTGTTCCTAACAGATTTCTCCCACTCTTTCTCTGTAGGTGAAGGGTTTTTCTGTGTAGGAGGGGAAATGTTTAAGTACCATCTGCTGCAAAGCTTCTGATGCAAGTTATTTTGCAAAGGGGCAAACTTGGCATTTGGTTACTGGTGCATCATGCAAACATCTAAAAGCATAACTTATTCAGGACTTAAGCTTTGTTTTGGTTATGGGAAGCTTCTGCACTTTGTTAGTAATTGCAGTCACTAGCCATTTTATTAAAGGTAGGGACGCACCAAAGGACGGGATAGGTGTAATTAAGCGTGTCATTATGACTTCAACATTTCATAAATATCAATGACATACAACATAACCTGTGCCTATGACTCATGCAACTCTTGACAAAGACTGGCTGTATCTTTACACAACTTCGTAGATCAATATAGCAAGTTATCTAAGAGACTGTCAGATGTCCGTTGAAAGTACAAATGCATAATTTCTCTTGCTGTGCATGTTGGATGTGATCACTTCTTTACAATGCTGTACCCATAATCATATTGTTTATGAAAACATACTCTTAAGTCTAACTTAGCCCAAGTTTGTGCCTCTCGTGTACAACCATTAAGTTTAAGTCACAAAGCCAAGTGTCGCTTTCTCTGAAAAGTAAATACCCAGCAATCTGTCAAAACCAATGTTGCTTGCATTTTAAAAATAAGCAAAGATGTGTGAAATCTGGCTACCTGGATTGGAAAATAAAGTCACAACTTTAGAAGTAAGTTAGACATCTTTTCTATCTGATGGATCATCACTGATGGAATACGTTTCCTACAAATGGATGTAAGAGTATTTGAAGACTGTGAAAAGATTATTTCAAAGAGATCTTTATGCTTACATCATCTTGAATGATGGTACAGCATATGGAAACAAGCTCTCTTCTGTCTTCAGAACGTACAGTTCAGATGAGAGACAGACACGTACCAAAAACTCAACCCTAGATAGATTCTGGCAGGCTTTCGAGTTAAAATGCAAAAGGCATCGCTGTCTACAGTAATACTTTATGACCAAAGCATGGTAGAAATGAAATGCTTGTTGTGACCGGGAGGTGAAAGCGACATACACCTGTTATTTCACACTTGATGGACGAATGTGTTCTGTCAAGCAGACAGGTATAGAGAGGTCTGAAGAGACACTCACACTACCTGTTGGAGCAGTTTCTTGGCATTCAACTTGCTCTGTCTCACACACTTTTCTCTAGATAGTCCGTCTCAGGATAAGGAATATCGGCCTCAGCTGTTCAGTTTTAAAGGCCTAAATATCACATTTAATGTGCACAAGAAGACAAAACGAAGAGTTACTTTGTGTCCTGGTGTGAGTACCTAAAAGCAAGATAAAGCTTTTCAGAGTGGTTAAACTGGGAAACACATTTACAGGCTGTAGACAAACCCACTGTCCTGTCACCATGGCAAAGCAGACCAACACTTAAGTGGCACAATATAAGACAACGACAGCCCTCCCTTAAATCACCACTTTCAGTTACTGCCCTCAGGGAGGAAACAGAAGAACAGAGTACACTGCAAAGGGAAAACAGCCCTTTTTGAAGCCAGCTTGAAGCTTCTAATTTCAATTTATGTTAAAGTCTTTACCTTCAAGCACCTAGCTCTTTGCGAACTGTGCTTTGTTTGTGTTATATTGGGCCCAAATGTGATTTCATAGGTTTAAATATAACCTGTTTAACTGCGGATTTGGCTCATGCAAAAAAAAGAAAATGTGTCTTTATGCAAAGCAGCGAATGCAATGTTTTCTATACCATTCTTTTCTTTCACAGCAGTGGCAAACGTTTAATGGGACATTTGACCCCTTGTGCCATTTATCTAAACATGAAGCGAATGAAGACTTCTTGGACATGCTGTGTTCAATATTCATTATGGAGCTTAATAGAGGTTCTAGCAAAGAGTCCAGACATACTGGTGCCATTAAGACTGCAACATAAGGTAAAGGCTCCACTTAACATAAAAAAGGCTTGAATATGAACTCAAGCAAAGACGCAACTATTAAATTAATAAGCAACTATTTGAAATATCAGTTTGAGTATAACATTAAAGCTAATATTAAAATGTGATAAAAATATATGTGAGGAAGTCATCTGGGCTTTACGAAACACTGCTTACCACCACAATTTTCAGACCAAACCACTATGATTAATAAGGGAAGATACATATCAAATTGAAAGTAGTACGCCTTTCTGCAAGCTGTAAATGAACTATTACCAAACTTTGGATTCCCAATCCCAATTTGATTTGTTCCCAAACTTAACATCCCATCAGAGACCAAAGAACAGCCCACATTCCCAGGATATTAAGTGACCTACATTAAGGGCTAATTGCAAGTTCTGCACATTACATATGCACACACACGCCAACTGGCACTGAAAGCTCCAAAGCCCTGCTTGTTGGGAGTCAGGCCAGACCCCCTCGCATCACCATGGAGATGGCCCTTCATTGTGGGGGGAGAATTAATGCACTTCTGGCACGTCTGCAGTGGCTCATTCATGTTTCCCATGAGGAGAAACACAAACGTTATCGGGTTTAAAATGCACAATTTGATCAATCTAATTGTGTTAAAGTTATTTAAAGTCCAACTAAACAAACTGTCCCAGCGTTACAAAAGGAAAGTCATATAAAATCTCCTTTACAAACTCCGTAACCTTGCAACAGGTGCAAACAACAACAACAACAACAACAACAACTTACCTGTAACAAAACTTTGCCCCGCTTCGTTTGTGTTCTCTATCCAACAGTGAATTATGCTAACACGAGGTAAATACTCCCAAATGCTTCATGGTTTCTCCACGTTGCGTTTGATCAAAATCTTTCCCAGGATCGTCCCCAGCGCTGGGGAAACGCAGGTAGCAGCTGGGGGTTTGGGAGTGGCTGTCGGATTAACCCTTTCCTTTTACTCGCAACAAGAAGAAGCCACCTAGCTGACACTACCTGTTTGTAACCTGTTCTCCAATGACATCACTGACTGTACATAGCATTGTATTAAAGTGAAATGCACACACTGCAAGCCCTCCCTGAACAACAATTCAACACATTCAATGAAATAAAACTATACACACCCGGCTTAAAGTGACTCCACAGCGCGCAGGAACAAACCAATACTGAGATCCTGAATCAGCTGCTTTAACTGGGGTATTCAGGGAAGTCCTCTTCCTCGCCCATTGAAATGGCATGAAGGGGAAGGCCAGCCATTCATATGCTGATGAGCTGGCACAGATACTGTGAACTCCACCAACACGGCTATTACAAGTCTGTACCTTCACTGCAACGAGTGTCAAACTCAATTTGTGGTTCGGATGTAAAATCTAATCTAATCACATAGTGCCCATCAGTGATTGGAAGTAAGAAGATTAATACTATAGTTAAAAGAGATTAAACCCATTAAAGTCTGTTAAAAAGTATTTGAAAAGTACTGTAACAGCCTATGAGAGCTAGTCCTTTTGTATTATCAACTGTTATATCATTATTGGTTAATAACAGTGGTGAGTAATCAGATCTTGTACTTGAGTAAAATTAGTAAAGTACTAAGTAAATGTACAAAAGCATTGGTATCAAATTAAAGTTAAAGTACCAAAAGTAAGCACTCATTATGCTGATTGGTCCATTTCAGAATAATATGATATGTTTTGATTATGATTATTGATGCATTAAAGTGTTATCAAAGCTGGTAAAGGTGCAGCTAGTTCACTTACTTTGTATACTGCAGGGTAAAATGTGAATACTCCAGATGTAACTAAAGTCTGATTTAAGTGTTGATTATATTTCACATCATTAATCCAAATCTGTAAAGTAACTAATGGTATTCAATACATGTAGTGGAGTAAAAGTGCACGATTTACCTCTGGATTGTAATGGGGTAGAAGTACAAAGTAGCATAAAATGGACATTCTCTGGTAATGTATCTTAAAATTGTACCTAAGTAAAGTATTTGAGTAAATGTACTTTACCACCTCTGGTTTGTACTTATAAAGTTTTATGATAATCGTTGTATAAAGCATTGCTACTGAGGAAGCTGTGTAAGACTGCGTGAAGTGCATTTGTTGGGTTTGTAAATTAACATTTATAAAAAATTCAAAAATATCTCAGGGTGTGGGGTTTTAAAGATGTGAGGCCTGTGTGTAGTCCTCTCCAAGTTACATTTGCCCCAATATAAGCCGATAACATACACACTCAAATCCAACTATGGGATGCATTGTGGATAATGTAGACGACAGGATTTTACCATGATGATTCAGTGTGGAGTATAAAATAATCCCCTCACCTTTCTTTTCATACAACCCATTAAAAATAATCAGTTGCAACACGTCACAACAAGTAAATGGGAAGTGAGAAAAGTCCGTTTTATCAAAACAAAACACAAAGATAAGAAAAAAATCTGAAATGAAAAGTATATGATGTGTATGTTTACCCCCTTTCTGTTCCTATTAGACAGGCCACATTTATTTATATTATAATAAATTGCAACCTCTTCACACTGATCTCCATGTAATAAATAATGTGACTTCTAAAGTAAACTGGCTGCATTTGGGATGGTTTGTGTCATTAAATACTTAATTTAGATCAAGTTCTGTTTTTGCTTTGACATTAAAGGATCTTTTTCAGATGACCTCCTTTAAAAACATCCACATCTAATCCTATTTAATTTAATGTTGTAAAATAGTCAAAATGAAATAGTCTTTCAGCACTGTACTGTAGGAACTGTAGCTTTTCACAAATGATTAAACTGCGCCCTCTTCTGGCTGTAACACCAAAGTGACACATGTTGATCTCATTTTAGAAAAACACTAATACAAAATGATGAATGAGAACAATACAACGTGAAGAAAATAAAAAGCTCACCTGCTCAGTGGGAGCTTCATCTGGACAGGAAGTTGCTTTTTGAGTTGGATTGAAATGTTGCTCATTAAGCATTAATGTTTCATCTGCATCAATGGGACCAGGCAGCTCAGAAAAAGAGTCAAATTCTGGGATGTTTAGCTCGGGTATGGTGTCATATAGGGGTGACTTAGGAGGTGAAGGGAAGTCCATGTCCTCATCTGGGAAGAAAGTAAGTTGCTCTTCTCCTTTGCCATCCTGCAGTGGCTCTTTGGGTTCTGTTCTGACCTTTGGCAAATGATGATGTTTTGCATACAGTCCCGTGATGTCAGTATTCAGAGGTGCAGGGGTAGAAGAAAAGCCTTCTGTTGAATCCTGTGTCTTTATGTCATCCTCTCTGTGTGCAAAACTGCTGCTGGTTTCTCCTTCTTCCACAGTCTCACAGGGCTTCACATCTTGTATGTTCTCACATAATCCAAACGTGGAGAAGTGGTAAGTCACTCTTGGAGCATCCAGATCACAAACACGAATCACTGTTGTCCCTTTACGGGGGTTTATATCATCCATATCCAGTGGCTTCATCACAGGTGAATCCATCTTCTTAGGTACAGAAGAGTGTTCAGTAATTGTTGGGAGCTCCTTCATATACTGGGCAGGGACATAAAAGGGTCGGGTGTGCAGGTCTTTGCGTACTTGCCACCAGTGTTCATTAGTTCTGGATACCAGGATGTAACTTTCATTTCGCCTGATGGACACAAGGTGACCGTCTTTCGCTGTGTACTCAAATTCATGCTGCACTGACACCAGTTCCATGCTCTAGTGCACCTATGGTCTCTGTGTCACTGAGGATGGAGTGTTGACATCTTGGAGCTGTGAATAGTGGAAAGGGAAGTTCAGTGGCCTTTAAAATATATTCTTTATTCATTTCAGTAAGTGTGTTTTAGTTCACTGTCAAACATTTCCACTTAAAGAAACATGTGACCTCTTTGATGTCCTTTGGGAACAGAAACACACTACTATAACACTTATAGCAGCAAGATCAGCAGATTAAAAATGACTGATGTAGGTTTTTTTGTCTCTTTGCTGTCATATAGCATCTCTTTGTGGTGTCTGTTGTAATTTTGGGTCTCCCTTGCGGTTGTTTTGTGGGTCTTTTTACATTTTTGAGAGTATTTCTTGTCATTTTGCATCTCATTGTAATTGTTTACTTCTTTTGGTAGTCGTTTCTCAACTCTATGTTTATTTTAAAAATTATATTGTGTTCATTTTGTGTCTCTTTGTTGTCATTTACATCACTTTTGGGTCATTTGCATCTGTTGGTGATCATTTAACATCCTATTGTAGTTGTTTTGGTTCTCTCTTCAATCGTATTAATCTCTTGTAGGCTTTAAAAACAGAACTTTAGTTAGTAAAAAGCAGGAAAGAGGGCATATATAAAATATATATTTAAGGTGTTTTTTGTTGTTTTTGGTCGTTTGCAATAGTTTATTGTTGGTTTGTCTCTCTGTAATCATTTTGCTTTTCTTTGATTGACTATCTATAGTGTTTTTATTGACTTTAAAACAAGAAATGTTGACAGTCATTCCAAACTTAGGCACTGACCTTTTAGGCCCCATCTAGTAGTGGTTAGTGTTTGACATGATCCTAAAAATGCTGACTACAAAAAAGGTCAAAACTATACTATTTGGAGGTAAGATTATGAACAAAATTCTCTGATGCCTTCCGTCAATACAGACTCTTTTAAAGTCTTTATAACCATAGAAAATGAATAGACAGGAAGTTGCTTCCAATAGCTGCAAAACAATTAAAACATACTCACCACTAAAGCAGCAGACTGAAAAGTGCTTGGCCACAAAACAGGAAGCCTGCACCGAGCTCTGCACACCATCAGTGTGACGTCATGGGGCAATCTCTCAATTCTCTTATCAGCCCTTACAGCAAACTGAATACAAAGAAACAACAAGAGGTCCTCAGCAGCTGCTTCACATGCAGAAAAATACAACTGTGTCTGTTTTGTTGCCATATAATCACATTTACATGTTATGTGGAGCAAATGTGAGTTAACGTATTAAAAACATTAAACATGGTATGGTCATTGCAGTACAAAATACTATACTCAAATACTTTAAAATGACGTTAAAAAGCTCTATGGGTCATTTCCAAGTTAGATTTAACTGATAATATCATGTTTGATTTGAGTATCATCCAACAACAAAAGGGTAAGTCAGTGCAACTCAAATTATTTGACAAAACTTTCAGGGCAACAAAATAAATCACCTTCTGGACTCATACCCACAGGCTACAGTGTAGGACAAAATGAATGATTCTACTTGCCTGATTTTGTTTCCAAAAATATCCTGCTGTTTGATATCTCTCAAACAATCTTCAGAAAAGTGTTGTATCTTAATAGCCGGAGTCGTAGAGCTCAAACTGCTTCTTATTCTCTCTGCTTGCCTAGCCAACTCTTATTTCCTGTTCTGTCAGGGTCTGTTTCTCTACCGAAAGAGGCACAGTGATATATTACAGCACCGAAGCCACAACAAATGGGAAGTCTCACTTTAGCTAAACTTCCCAACATATTTGTCATATTTATGCATTCTCTTTATGGCACCTCACTGACAGGGAGTGGACTGGAAAGAGTGGCAAGGCGGTGATTCATTATGACATTGCAACACGACAATACTAAAAATGAAACGTGTTAAATGAAAAATCCAAGTTAGTCTAGGCACATGTTGAAGTTTAAGCTTATACTGTACATAGTTCTTATTGCCATTTACTTCAGCAGATGACAGGCACACACGAAAGCAAGTTAAATGGAAAGATCACTTCATGAGTTCTAAAACAATGAACTTGTATTATTTATATGTGCATTTATTTCTGATGCTAGCTGTGCACTCTTGCATATATGGGACATGTATGCCCTCTGTTGGATTTTTAGGACAAATACAATTAACCATACAAGAGAAAAGCACCTTTAGTGCTCGGAAGTCACTTTTCTGTTTCTATGGATTTCTGTAACTTGTTTTGTTCTGCTGGTGTTGCTGATGGGGGGAAATAGTAGCAGTTATATGCGAGTAGGCCTAGTAGTAAGAAAAGTGTGATTCCTTGATTCCTCTAATACCGTTCAACATTTTTGGAAATAGCTATTTTAATATGGCACACAAGTAAGGAATGAAACAAGAGCACTGCATTTAGCATTCAAATGTATGGGCCACCACCCCAAAATGTAAATGCCGTTTTGAAGCACACAGTATTGTATCTGCTAGCCACAGGTGTTAGTAAAACTGGAAGTACCACTAAAAAGTCCTGCATTCAAAAGGTTACTAAACTAAAAGTACCAACGAGTTAGCATCAGACTATACTTAAGGTACCAACATTTAAAGTACTAATTACGCAGATTGGCCCATTTCAGAATAATATGTTTTAATTTTAAATATTAATCACTAAAGTGTTCTCAAAGCTGGGAAAGGTGCAGCTAGTTTAATGACTTTGTATACTGCAGGGTATTGTGAATTTTCCCCAGGTCTAACTCAAGTCTTGTTTAAGGGTTGATTATATTTCACTTGAATGAATCCAAAAACATAATAGGGCTTCTTTAAACAATAAAGTAACTAAAGTTACAAAATAAATGTAGTGGAGTAAAAGTCCACGTCTTCCCTCTGAATTGTAGTGGAGTAGAAGTGTAGCATAAAATACTCAAGGTAAGTACATGTATCTCACATTTTTAATTAAGTACAGTACTTGAGTAAATGAATTGAGTTAATTCCCACCTCTGGTTTTCATTTATCAAGTCATATTCTGCTGGATTTACAGTATATTGTGTGATTATTGATGCCTTACGTACGCTTAGTTGTTTTAGCCTTTCGACGCACTGCACCGTCACTGATGGGTGTAGATCGCGAGGTCGGTCGCTCCACCTTTCCTGCTTAAGGTTAGTACACTCTTGTTTCTCTTCAGAGCGCATAAATCTTTCGCCTTTTACTAAAGATTTCCGTGGAGAGGAACATTATGAGTTCGAAATAATTTTTTGATGCCCTGCCTCGTGCGGGGCTTCCTAACACTGTTGAAAAATAATCATCTCATCTTCATGCCAAGTAATACGAAAAAAGCAGCATTGAGTGAAAGAGATTTCACATATAAGCAGAGAACTGTTTTCTTAATTGTAGTGGAATAGAAGTAAAAAGTACATTGAAACATTCCAGAAAAAGTACAAGTATCACAGTACTTGCGTAAATGTACTAAAGTGTTCTCAAAGCTGGGAAAGGTGCAGCTAGTTTAATGACTTTGTATACTGCAGGGTATTGTGAATTTCCCCCAGGTCTAACTCAAGTCTTGTTTAAGGGTTGATTATATTTCACTTGAATGAATCCAAAAACATAATAGGGCTTCTTTAAACAACAAAGTAACTAAAGTTACAAAATAAATGTAGTGGAGTAAAAGTCCACGTCTTCCCTCTGAATTGTAGTGGAGTAGAAGTGTAGCATAAAATACTCAAGGTAAGTACATGTATCTCACATTTTTAATTAAGTACAGTACTTGAGTAAATGAATTGAGTTAATACCCACCTCTGGTTTTCATTTATCAAGTCATATTCTGCTGGATTTACAGTATATTGTGGGATTATTGACGCCTTACGTACGCTTAGTTGTTTTAGCCTTTCGACGCACTGCACCGTCACTGATGGGTGTAGATCGCGAGGTCGGTCGCTCCACCTTTTCTGCTTAAGGTTAGTACACTCTTGTTTCTCTTCAGAGCGCATAAATCTTTCGCCTTTTACTAAAGATTTCCGTGGAGAGGAACATTATGAGTTCGAAATAATTTTTTGATGCCCTGCCTCGTGCGGGGCTTCCTAACACTGTTGAAAACTAATCATCTCATCTTCATGCCAAGTAATACGAAAAAAGCAGCATTGAGTGAAAGAGATTTCACATATAAGCAGAGAACTGTTTTCTTAATTGTAGTGGAATAGAAGTAAAAAGTACATTGAAACATTCCAGAAAAAGTACAAGTATTACAGTACTTGCGTAAATGTACTAAAGTGTTCTCAAAGCTGGGAAAGGTGCAGCTAGTTTAATGACTTTGTATACTGCAGGGTATTGTGAATTTTCCCCAGGTCTAACTCAAGTCTTGTTTAAGGGTTGATTATATTTCACTTGAATGAATCCAAAAACATAATAGGGCTTCTTTAAACAACAAAGTAACTAAAGTTACAAAATAAATGTAGTGGAGTAAAAGTCCACGTCTTCCCTCTGAATTCTAGTGGAGTAGAAGTGTAGCATAAAATACTCAAGGTAAGTACATGTATCTCACATTTTTAAGCACATATTAAGTACAGTACTTGAGTAAATGAATTGAGTTAATTCCCACCTCTGGTTTTCATTTATCAAGTCATATTCTGCTGGATTTACAGTATATTGTGTGATTATTGACGCCTTACGTACGCTTAGTTGTTTTAGCCTTTCGACGCACTGCACCGTCATTGATGGGTGTAGATCGCGAGGTCGGTCGCTCCACCTTTTCTGCTTAAGGTTAGTACACTCTTGTTTCTCTTCAGAGCGCATAAATCTTTCGCCTTTTACTAAAGATTTCCGTGGAGAGGAACATTTTGAGTTCGAAATAATTTTTTGATGCCCTGCCTCGTGCGGGGCTTCCTAACACTGTTGAAAAATAATCATCTCATCTTCATGCCAAGTAATGCGACAAAAGCAGCATTGAGTGAAAGAGATTTCACATATAAGCAGAGAACTGTTTTCTTAATTGTAGTGGAATAGAAGTAAAAAGTACATTGAAACATTCCAGAAAAAGTACCACAGTACTTGCGTAAATGTACTAAGTTACACCCACTGTTGTCAGCCAGCCCATACTATGTTGTAGAAATAGGATTGATATTTTTCAATAGTGTTAGGAAGCCCCGCACGAGGCAGGGCATCAAAAAATTAGTTTGAACTCATAATGTTCCTCTCCACGGAAATCTTTAGTAAAAGGCGAAAGATTTATGCGCTCTGAAGAGAAACATGAGTGTACTGCTATCTCTTAGAAAGGGTGGCGCGACCCATCTCGCGACCTACACCCATCAGTGACGGTGCAGTGCTTCTAAAGACTATCATGTAAGCGTGCATAAAGCATCAATAATTACGGCATATTTTCTTAATCCAGCAGAATATGACTTGGACAAATGAATACCGATTATAAATTGGGCTACTCATGACTTCTGAAATGTTTAAATATAAATTAACATACAGGTGTTTTTTTCATTGTGTGAACAAAATATTCTAGACAGAGAAATGTAAATCATTTCATTAGGAGAAAGTTATTACTTAAGGTATACAATAAATATAATTTAGATGTCTTAAAATATTGACAATGTGGCGGAAAATACTTCCTTTAATAAATGTCCCAATTTATATTATTTTAATGTCACAATACTTCAATGCCATCTATGTCACTTAGTTTACTGAAATTAGGGCTACATATTTGTAAACCATGGTTGTGTACTTAATTGTCTTTATTTCCTTACTTATGTGTGCTTTACTTTTTTATTATTGCATGTCTGTTATTTTTTGACCTGCTATTCAACTTTTACTTAACACTGTACATTTCCCCGCAACGGGACCAATAAGGGAATTCTGTTTCTTCTGATTCAGAACTGGACTGAGTTGGACCGTTCATTAGAGAGCTCATAGCTCCGGTAACAGTTCCCTGCGTGTGCAGTGGGAACTCTATCACTCTGACTTCAGGGTGACAGAACAAGTATTACTTTCACAAGAGCAGGAAGCCCCGCACGAGGCAGGGCATCAAAAAATTAGTTCGAACTCATAATGTTCCTCTCCACGGAAATCTTTAGTAAAAGGCGAAAGATTTATGCGATCTGAAGAGAAACATGAGTGTACTGACGAGTATAAGAAACGGTGGAGGACCTGATTTTCCAGGTATACGTCGTTCAGTGATGGTGTGATGAGCCAATACAATTTACTGTTCCTTCGTTTTATTCTAGACTATCTCTTTTTACTGGGGCAGCAGGTGATAGTCTTGATTTTGATTCGGAATGAAGGACCAATGATTTCGTCTTTATAAATGTAAGAGATTATGTTTCAAACATTTTAAATATTGCGCGCGATGCATGATGGGTAGCGATACGTAGTTCCCTGTTGTTCATTCCGTTCTTGAACAGTTTAGTTACCCCTTGAATTTAGGAAAATAAAACATAACGATTGTCAAATAAGTTTGACTAGAGTGGCCGGACATTTTAAAAGGCATTATAGCAGAAATACAATATTATGTCCGCAAACCATACGCATGCGCTGTACGCTCAAAACGAGAACATCACCTTCTGCTACTTCCGTCTTTGCACAGAAGGCTTTCCATTACAAAGAGTTGTCGTAGTCTCTTTGAATGTGGAATTTCCTTATATATCCTGTCGAAATCAATATTATAAAACCGCTTACATCATTATACTAGTTCAAAGAGATCTTTAAGTCCCATAATGACCTGGGTACGCCATTAAACCAGCCTCTTTTTTTTTTTAAACAATCAAAGAGACAAGATTACTTTCTGTCTGAAGATTCCGTCTCTATACACTTCTGTTAAACTAGTTAGGCTATTGTGACATTAACATACCATTTTTTTCCTTTTACATCAATCTTCCTACTTCTTCTGTTTTAATTGCAGGCGTCTAATAATACGTTTAAAGGAAAATCACTATGTCAGTAACTTATCACAGCTTCAGGCAGTACCCCGGAACTGGGGATCACAAGAACAAATAATCTTTTTTATTTATTTACAATACTTACTTTAATTATTTTCATTAGAGTGATGATTTTCACTTGCATGGAAGTCTTGACCTGCAATCACATAGCAAGCCTATAAATGTCCTATTATACTTATAAACATTTGGGTCTATATTCTCTCTCTATAGATGGTATACTGTGTGTGCCTTACAGTCTATAATAGTAGGGCATTTACTTAAACGATTTAGGACCCAAAATTCCAGTGTAGACTTCCTTAATTAAAATCTCACAAGTGTATGTGGTTGCAGGTCAAAGAATTACAACAAAAAGATGTCACGACAAAGCAGAGTTTAGCTTAGATGAGGTTTATTTGTGGCAATGCCACATTCTTCGTATAATCAGAAAAATTACAAAAGTGAACATGGTTACCAGCATAATTTCCCAATGACACAAAGATTAAATATATCACAATCAGAATGTTAGAAGTACAACAGAAAAATGGCAGTTTTGTGCAAAAATCATCCATTCTGTACGTATCAGAAAAAATACAGTTCTCAACATTTATCTGGCAGGCTTTTCTGTGGAAATGTAAAGAACCAGTAACACAACTAATCCGCTCTGAAGTGATTTCCATGCAGTATCAATAGCACTTTGAAAACATTAATGCAACTTTATTTCATGTTATTTCATCTTGTTTTATAACATTAGAAATCAGAACTGTAACTCTGTGGTAAACCTCCCTTCCTCTTACTTTTAAAATCAAGCTGATATTACTGACAAATCGGCTCACAGCATTGGCATTCAACTTGTTACGCTATGATTTATAAACCGTTTGAAAGAGGGGACCCTATCTTTGGTGCACAACATGAAAATTATCACCTTGGTTCTTCGACTTCCAAAAAGGATTGATTGGTTCAATTTTATGTTTTGGTCAGCTGTTGAAATATAAATATAGGTCATTATTCTAATATAAAAAATAAGGCAGGTTTGTTTCATGTTCCCAGTGGGATCTGTCAGCCTATTGTGCATTTTTTTCACGTTCCACATATTGTGTAGTGGTTCATATTCTCCTCACACAAGGCTGGGCTGGAAGGGATTATAAAACCGACCATTTTAAAAGTGTCTGTGTGCAGCTACACGCAGCTCTCCTCAGTTCATATGGCCTTGACATCGATAAGGTTGCCTTGTTGGTTCCCTTGCCTCAAGGTCTTGATCCCCTGCAGCTTGCGGCCGTGGAGGGTGAAGCGAGACCAGGCTGCCAGCTGGAGCAGGGCACAGGTGATAGGCACAAACACCAACATGTAGAAGCAGCCAAGGCGCACAGGCGGAGTCCCTGAGCCGGACGCGACGTCAGCCACAGAGACCAGAGAGTCCTTCACGGGATGCCGATCGAAAATATCATAACCTGAGGAAGAGAAATCCATAATTCATCAATCAAGGTATGAAAAACCCCTGACTAGTTCTGCAAGACATGTGTAGAATAAGATAATTATCCCACATCTAAACAGGGCCCTAATAGTTTAATAAATCAAATCGCAAATTGGTACTAGTTCGAAAGCTAAAGGAACTCTTATTTTAATAAAACCTTAGGGGGTTTGTGGATATTTATCAGTTAAATGATATGACCACAAGGAAATCCTGAAGTGGGGTATCGTTGTCCTTTATAATTTTTATCATATGGAACTGGACAAACCTGTAAATAACTGTGCCACAACAAGACAAATAAACACATGTTTTTATTGGCATTTCAATTATATTGGAATTAGCAGCTAATGGGGTTGTTTAATTTAAGGGTCATGGTTAGGGATGCATCGATACATCGGTGAGACATCGGTTAGTCCTATTTACCACCATCGGCACATCGGTAAAATAAGGAGACATCACAGATGGCAGTCGCCGATGTTTATGTTTTGCTACGTGACCGGGAGAAGTCGCATTAGCGTCGTTGTTTTTAAATCTGACGGACCAAATCTGAAGTCAGGGCATCATTTTAAAGGATTAGAACAGTGACTGTAGGTCTCCCGTAACTTTAAAGTCTTTCGAGGGGGCGTCTCCTCTCCTCTACGAGGAGCATTCTACTTGCGCGGGCTGAAAGGACTGCAGCCCCGTGTACCGGGTGTCTGGAGGATCGGTAAATTAAATCCATTCTTTAGTGTTCTTGGGAGGCCGTCATATATATTTTTGATTTTGTTATACTTGCTGCTATTCTCGTTAACTTCCAGAAACTTACTATGGCTCGCTCAACCTCTCTCTCGCGCTTACACATGCACACACGTATCCCCCACTCTCTCTTATAGGGATAGGCTGCCTTAGTCTGCATTGTGCTACCATTACAGTTTACATAGTAAAACATCGTCCATCGGTATCGGCAAAAATGTTATTCTTAACATCGGTATCGGCCGACATTTTTGCAATCGGTGCATCCCTAGTCATGGTGTTATTTTCTTACCTTTAAATAAAGCAATTTGAATTGGGGTTAGTAAAATTTGACTTGAGTAAGTGAAAACAAGACACTGAAAGGTTTAATTTAAACTAAGGCTTATCAATCATAATATCGAACAGTTACCAAATTCATGGATGCAGACACATATCCTCCTGGAATTCTAGAAGTCTGCAATATCACTGAGCTACAATCTCCCAGAAAGACCCATGAAGACAGCAGCGTATGTACACTTCCTTGTGAGAAGTGTTTTCTGTAAGTACCTGTGTATACACACAGCAGCCAGGTGCCGATGAGAGGTGCGAACGTCTGGCCAGGTTTGGTCAACAGGGCAACCATGCCGAAGAGAAGAGCAGAGGTGGCCTGATGACGACGATTCACCACAAAGTCCTCGTCCACCAGATCGGATATAACCAGTTTCAGCAGCTTGCATGTTCCTTCTGTAAACACCCGGTTACTACAAAAGGAGAGAAGTCTCTAGTTACAGGCTCCAGCACCAACAGTAAAGAAGAGAAACTTTTCCAGTCTTTAAGGAAGGGAATGGTTACTGTTTCTGAGCATGCTTAGGTGTGCCCGTTTGTATTAGAACCACATTATATTGTGTGAAATACAATACAACTTAATCACTCTGGGCTGATATGTTTTCTATTGGCTCAGCTGTTTTCTATTGGCTCAGTCTGAATGTTTGAAAGAGATAACCAAAAGCATTCACACAGTTGACAACAAATGTGACTTATACAAGACTTACAACAAACACTCCATGAGGGCTCGGCTACCAATGATGAAGAAAGCATTTGAAATCCGTTTATAACTATAACTTCTGACATTAATGATTGATTCAAATAGAATATATTTTCGGTCTACTCTGTAATATAAGATCTGTTGTTTGTCTGTCTTAAATGGAAGAATGATCCTTCCTCTGTAGCTCTATTATCTTTTTTTAAAGTTTTCTGTGTGGATTTTTCTTCTTCCGAATCAGATATCTATGAATAGAAGTGTTGTATGTTGATAGATTTTAAAAGCCCTTTAAGGTAAATGATTTTGTACTACATAGTCTTGCGCATACTGAGTGACAGAGGCACAAACTGGAGCAACGTTTAAATTTTACCAGGAGGGAAAAATGTATTGCAGCAAAAAAAAGTAATAATTGGATAAAACATGTAAAAAATGTTGAGTTAAGCTAAGGGAATACACAGCGACAGAAAGAGTCCTTGGTGTGTCCCTAAGAGTATTGCTGTGTTTGTGTATTCAGCTTTGAGAGAAAAAATGAACAAAAACAAGCAAACAAAAGTACAAGCGTTCACACATCGGACCCCGTGATGCGTGTGCTGATGTGTGTGTGCGATGCCATACCTAGCAATGAAGATGCACAGCAGATAAATGTGGTCAGCCCCAGCCAGCAGCATAGCCACACTAAGTCCCAGTTTGAGCATAAATAGCCAGCGGATAACCTGGTAAACACCGTAGCGCTGGCACAGTGTCAGGAAATACAAGTTGTTCAGGTGGGGGGCAATGTAAGAGATGCCTGCGTGGGGGGGTAGAAGCAGAACTGAATTAAACCAAAAGAAAATCAGGGGTAAAAAAAGCAATTGTAACATAAAGAAGTCGGGTAGCAAATAATATTGAAATGGAAATACTACATCTCTAATAAGATCAGTTTCTTATCATTCAGAGATGCATTTTCTAATACCACATCACAGGTTTGCTAAAATACCACATCAAATGTTTGCTAAAATCTCCCTAATCCTAAATAATGATTTTTGGGGCAGATTGGATCAAATTACCAAGGATGCATCCATAAAAAAGCTTATATGCAACTAGCTTGAATCATGCCAGTAATGGTAATCATTCAAAATGTGTTTCTCATTTACTATATTTAAAAAAAATAACTCGCACTCCTCTTAGATTTAAAGTGTTGTTTGGGATTCCCTTTAGTGTTAAGCCTTAACAATGCTGCGATAATATAAGCAGTATTTATTTTAGTCTGTACTGCCTAGCTGTAGCACCAATCATGGTTTAAAAGACCTGAATGTTTTATTTTTTGTCTCTTACCGAGTAAGATAGAACCTGTGGAGGCAGAAATATTGTCTGACAGGAGATGCTCCAAGAAAAGAGGAAAGAAGTTGCTGTTGAAGTGGCAGTGAAACACCTGCAGGGGGAGCAAAGACAACGACAGAGAATGGTAAGTAAAACAAAAATAGAAAAAAAGAAAATCAGCTACTGTATCACATGAGAGCGTTCTAAAATACATTAACATATCTTGCAATACTTCTGTTTTAGGGCTCAGTGATAATCCAGCTGGTTTTAAGCATATGTTGTAGTTTTTTGTGATGTATATCTCACCTGAACAAGGTTCATAGAAACAAACCACATGAAGTTCTTGTGTTTGGAGAGCTGCTTGAGGTACTGTCCAATGGTGACGGGTTTTTCTGGGTTGGTCATTGGAGCATTGCCAACACTCAGCCTGGGAAAAAAAGAGTTAAGTGAGACGGAGAGGAAAAATAAACACCACAGCTCGAAAACATGTCAACCAGAGTTTCAATCCAAATCCTTACTCTTTAAGTGCCAGTGCTTCGTCCTGTCTTAGACGGACTTCCTTTTGGAAACGATGCTGTAGCAACCGAGACACTAAGAAAAATCCCAGAATGGAAAAAGCTGCAAGAGCCACACAGAAGAGACGGAAGAAGTAGAAGTCCTCTTTGTCCCAGAAGGAGTAGGACAGAAAAACGGAGAATGATCCGAGAGCGCTGAACACGGAGCAGTGGAAGTTGAGACGCGTGCGGTCGCTGTTGGACACGGCGAGGTCGGCCAGCAGGGCGCTGTGGTGGAGGTCCACCATGGTGAGGAACCCGTCATACAGACACAGGCACAGCAGGAACTGCAGTCCCGGTCGGGCCCACGCCACCCAGAAGGCGAGGAAGGACAGAGCGAAGAGCGGGCCATTTGTTGAGAGGGCCTTCAGGCGCTTCAGCACCACCTCTGGATTTGTGATCTGAGTGCCGGACCTGGTGAGGAAAAACAAACACACATGAACTGACTTGATAAACTAGGAAACAATTTCTGGTGAAGCCATTTAGAAATCCAAAGATCTCTACACTTTTTATCTAACCAAGTATGTTTTGTGGGCTTATATTCATTTTCACACCTCAAAATAACTGTTGTTAGATGCCTATGTACATGCACACATTAACAGTCAATACAAACCAAAGAGAACACTTTTGAATGTGTAAACATTTCCACAGATTAATGTAATTATAACGTCCCAAGCTTTCGACAGCACAGTCACATGTATGGTTTAATCTCAATAAAGAGCAAACACAGACGGCAGCTTAATGTTTGATGAGATGTCAGAATCAAGGAGACAGTTTTGGGTAAATTGTGTGTAGCCATATGAAGAAGTCATGGACATTTCTGGAGTTCTGGAGTGTATTTTTTTTGCAATGTTTTAAATAAAAAGCAGTATTTATCCTAGTGTTTTCCATTGACAAAAATAAGGAAGGATGCCAAAAACTTACTGAGGAGAGCTGAGGAAGGCCCGATCACTCAGCCAGCCGAACAGAGGGTCATTCAGACTGTTCCATATAAGGAATACCGTCTGTGGAGCAGCGGAGAGAAGAAGACAGTGATTGATTATGAAAATCATCAAATAAAACACAATGATGGTTTATTACTCAACTAGAGCATGATATAAAGCTTCTGGGAATTAGAAGAAGACACAGGGGAGGACAGTGGACCTAAATATGCGAGACATTCATTTAGAGACTTCAGCTGCCATTTGAATAATTTGAATATTCTACTTTCAACCAGACATCAAGACCCAAACAATTGGGTTTTGTCTTCACCAATACATTTGAAAAAAATACTTCCTGACCCAGAGTTCAAATAGAAAAACAAAAATCTGAAAAACGATATATTGAAAGTGAAAGATTTGGCTATCGAAAAGTCTATGTTTTCCGTACTGCAACGTCTCATTACATTTTCTTTAAAACTACATCTGAACATGATAGCTTCCTTCTAAACTGGTTAGCAGGACTCACATACAGCCTTAAAAATCACCACTATCGTACGGCAACAGCAAACTAGTGCTACATATTAAGCCTGGGCTACAGGTCAAAATCTAAATTTGGATCATGGTTTAGTAATGTTCTTTGGATATGTTTACCTCTGTAAAGTTCTCTGTATCTTTACATCATGCAATAAGTGAAACTGCAAAGACTTTCAAGCTTATATAAGCATTTAAATCAATGTAATGGACATCACTTGTCACTTACCTCTCCCACCCAGAAGGAGATTTTATCGATCTTGTAGATGGACACGAAAGTCTCCACGTAGTAAAGCAGGAACACATTGTGCAGGATGGAGGTAAACAAGGCCAAAGAGCCGTAGAGCACTGCAGTAGAGACAACGCTTTGCCAGCAGCCCCAGGCGCTCCTGCCCATTCTTCTTTCTCAATCACTCTGCTGCGTTTTCTTTTTGTGCCAAGCTGCAAACATCTCAGGGCCTGGCCGACCCCGGGTCACAACCTCATGGTAGCCTGCAAACATACAGAGCAATAGGATAAATGGTTATTTTGAGTCCAGTAGACAAAAGGAAAAACTAACTTTTTACTCCCCTGAAGCAAAAAGACTTGATTTAGATGTTAGCACTACATTTGAATATGCTAAACACATATCTGAGCCCTATTGGAAGTCACAGCCTTGTCTCTAGTATTTAAATGTCTCTGTCTCTGTTAAAGAAAGGAAGTAAAGGAAGTTATTTTCATAGCAATGATGCTGTAGGTAGTCATTAAAGTTAGTTATGCCACGGTTCCCCTTCTGCTTTCGCCCACGCCTTGCTGTGGTGAGCTGTGTAAAACTATAATTTTTCTTTGTATGACCACTCCCCTGACGTTCCTCCACCTCCCTAAATATCTGGGCTTATTAACAGTGAAACAACAAAAGAAAAGTCATATGATTCTCAGGCTTTCTATTCAGGCCAAGTGCTTTCACTGGGCTTTATGTTCCACGGGTGTCACATTCATAATTGCATTTGGTTGAGGGTTGAAACATTTTAGAATTGCTATTTTGTGCGATTCTGAGGGGATCTTCACCAAACTCAGATGTACTGTATCTTTGAAAAAGATGGTTGATTTATAATGTGAAGTCCAGCACATCTTTGCAGCATGACAGTATTTAATGTGTACGTTTATTTCTACACAATTCATCTTTAACATAAATGATGTCATTCTTGATTAGAAAATTGCAGTAGGCTTTCTTGCAATTTTGATAGAATTTCAATAAATTGAGCAGCCTTATTCTGATAGTGTTTTGAACAAGCAACACAACATATGTAACTCTGTACCGTAAAAGCTAAGGTCATAATATGCGATTGCTTTAAAGAAAGTATATGGCATTAAAAGCACACCCAAAGTTGTCTCCATGTCACATCTCTTTGTAAAGGATTGTCTTTTGTCACACAAGCTAAGGACACCGAGTTCCCAACAATGAATGCAAATCCTGCTTCAGTTTGCATACAACGTGTCACTTTCCTTTCGCAGATCGTGGTGCAGTCTCACACGTAGCACCCTTGGGAGAAGAATTCCCTTCATCACTTCACACCTGACTCTCATATGCTCCGACTTGCCCTGATCTACAAACATGCTCTCTCAGCTTCAGTAGGGGAAGCCATATAATAGCTCAAAATAACAGTGTAACAAGGCAATAAGACCCTTTATATTAGCTTCAACCACAAAGCATCAAAGGATACCTTTAAACCGCTTATAAGTAGCAGGGAGATAGCAACTTTAGCCAAAGCACCCTCCTTTGGAGTGCAAACAAAAAGCTTTCCAACCCTCTTCCTATCAGATCCAAGCTGTAGAGAGGCTGCATATATCACATCTGGCACACATGGTCTATCTTACTAAGATAAGAAGTTATCTACCTTGTGGATATACACATATCCACTTCATATCCTCTCAGCCACAGCAGACACAGGAGCTGCTTGCACCTGTGGAGGTTTCTTGGCAGAGTGTTCAACCTGTTGTATTCACTCAGATAGCCAAAAGGTGTGATGACCAAACATAATGCCGGAGCAGATCTCAAGATTGATTAGAACACTAGAGAAGGGGGCGTCGTATTTATTAGATTTTTGCACATAACTATATAAACAATGCAAGCCTTGGTGTTAATTCTGACTACCTGCTTACATTTTATTTTTTTGTTTTGCTGTTCACTGTTTTTTAATTTTTTTTAATTTAATGGCCAATATGAGATTACAATTTAACTATATATTTCTCCTTCTTACAAAAAAAACCCTGCCCGTGTGACAATGTGGTGTGGAAATCATTTGAAAATGAAAGCAAAACCCTTATGCAGAAAAAGAGAAAGACAACCCCATTCTCAGTGATTGTGCACAGATATGATACTGAAGTGAAAGTCAGTAACCCTTTCTTTTTCCACATGCAAACGCTGGATATGGCTCATAGAGAGTAGGACTTTTAAATAAATTGTGTGTTAATTAATTCGTCTATGAATGTCACTATTGTACCTACACTTACTAAAGCATATTTCTAGTTAAAACTCAAACTCACCGCTGCAAATGCATTGAATAGGTACTAGTGCTTAAAATCAGCCAGCCATCCTAGTTATTGATATTCTTGACATACGATACAGTATAATAATGATGTATTCACTATCTGTTATGTTTACTTTCAGCTAGTAAGCTAGCTGACGTCATTTAACAAGCTTCTACTAATGTAAATGTCTCTGAACCTGCTCATATTCGACCACAAAGCTACAACTAACAACCCACATGTTGTGTAGTCTGCTGTGCCTGATAATAGTAGCTGGCAAGATCGATACATACCTATAATGATAATAATATTTACAAAACGAGTCGATTATTGGGTTACAGAGCGTTGCCAACTCAGCTACTGCTAATGGTTAGCACTAGCTCGTCTAATTGAAATGCTAGTATTAGTTAGCTGGTTAATGTAACAGGCTGCCTATCTGGAGATCAACACAATCACAATTAGCTTTAAGCTCCTTTTATATCACGGTAGGAGAGAAATGTTACGTACCTACAAAAAGGCTGTTATAACCACACCAAATAAAGAGTCTGTTTCTCGGTGGGAAGCGGACTTGTTGGCAGAGGCTCTTCCGCTCGTCAGCAGCAGCTGTGTCTCGGTGGAGGCGGACAGACAGATCACGTCATGACATCGACAGTCGGCTACTCACGTCCGCGACGGTCCCAGTGGATTTGTAAGCATGGGTTTCCCGGTTAGTGTAGTAGACAAACAGATAAGAGTTACAGCGACACCCAGTGCCAATTTCACCAGCACCAGCTGCCCCAGTCTATTTCTATTGGTTATAACCTTTCATGTCGCCATGTAAGTAGGCTAATTAATTAGACTAAGTTTACCCAATTGAGGTATGCTACTTGTGCTTAACTTGGTTTCCTGTTGCCGCATAATTTAGACTATTTGCTCCACTCAATCTCAGTCAACAATATTGGTATTTTTACTCCATTATATGTATTTATGTCTAATGTATCTTATTTTACTACAGATGAATACACCGAGCAATATAAATTAATTAGTTGTATAACATCAAGGTGATTAAAACATAAATGCATCTATTTTTTATTCAAATTAAAATGACACTAATAAATAATAATAAAATACACTATTCTCAAATGGCCATTGGTCATTCTGAATAATAAAGTATTGTAATGTTTGGTACTTACGTCCAATACGTTTTTTTTAAATTACACTTTAGTAACATTAGTTACTTTTTAAATGCAACATTGTAACAAATTGTAACAAATTCTCAGTGTTTTTGCATTGATATGAAGTTAAATACATGTTCATGTAAAGTCTAGTTCGCTAAGAATTGAAATTGCTTGTTGGTCAAATTCATTGCAAAAATACTGTTTTGGGTTACTTTAAAAGCATACTTTTATCTTTTTTAAGTGAAAAAGTAAAGTTAAATATGAAAAATAAAATTATAAAAAGTGAGATGTATTATATAAAACAATGTTTCTGTTTAGGCTAACCATAATTTAGATATCTATCATTAAATAAATAATCTATATTTGTGCTTATGATGTGCATGAAGAGGGTAGTGGAAAAATACCAATAACTATTGTTTTTATCTTTTCCATCGTTTCTCCAGCAGGGGTCAGTCACGAGGCACTGATTAGACTCTCTTTACTGTATATTAACAGACAGTAGGACGAAAGCCTAAATGCTCACAAAGGGTTAATACAGTGTTCATATTAACAAACAATCACATTTATACAGTGACTTACGCTTCAAGAATGTTTGTATCAGTTAAATAATTTAAGTTTTTTTCCTTTTGTATTTACGAGCTGTAAAATAGCTGTCATGAAATATTAAACATTAAATTCAACTTGTTTATGTCACCCAAAAAGTGCTGCTTTGTATCTATTGAACCTATATTAAAGCCCCATTGTCCATGAAACAAATAACAAATTCAAATATACCTTATCCTTAAAAATATTAGAGACCTATAATTTTGATAAACATATTTTATCATGACACATTTGAAACAAAACCCAACCTTTATGTATCAACACAATGACAAGTGGAAGCCACATGAACAAAGTATGGAAAAACCATAAGGCAAGTCGACTTGGGTTATCAATCTAGTAAACGTATGTGTGTGTGTGTGTGTGTGTGTGTGTGTGTGTGTGTGTGTGTGTGTGTGTGTGTGTGTGTGTGTGTGTGTGTGTGTGTGTGTGTGTGTGTGTGTGTGTGTGTGTGTGTGTGTGTGTGTGTGTGTTACGTTGTTGGGGGAGGCTGACTGTGTGTGTGCATTGGGTAACTGCTGCAGCAGCAGAGTAGCAGTAGCTCGGTGTTTCGTCGCGGAGAGGACGACTCAGAGGATATTCGTGGACTCCATGAAACTAAGCAGGTGAGTCGGTCTCTTACTGCTGTTATTCTCTTTTTACTATTCCTTTGTTTAGTATGTTTGTTCTACTTTGCCTGCGCGTGCACACGGTCTCAGTTCATGTATCTGTGCTCAAGTGAAGGTGAGTAAAGAGTGCAGTGCTGTTTTCCCTCTCACTGCTGCAGTCCGGGTCGGACAGGTGCACATGGTTGGATGTTTACAGACCTTGTGTGGGTGTTAATACTTAAATCCATATGTGTGTTAAGTAAGTGAATAACTGCGGGAGTGTTTCTGTGTCACTGGCTATATATTATGACGGTTCCCATTTTTCTTGAAGACGAAGATATGAAAGAGAATCATAGCCTACATATGTTGCTTATATGTAGGTGACTGTAAAAGCATTTTACAAAGATACATTCAAAATGTGTTAAACTTAATAAGCATATGTTAGTGGTTTGTTGTAAAAGTTCCTTTTTTTTTTACCACCAAATCTTCTAAAATTGGAAGATCTCTTAAAAATGTTCATTATCGATGAATCGTATGACTATTTTTATTATTACTATAACAGTGGTTAAAAAAATGGTTGGTGCCATTTTTTCTATCGGTTAACTTATCGTTTTGTGGAAAATGGCCCTAATGGTTATCAAAAGGGTTTGCAATTGTTTGTCTATCAATCAAGTAATCCTTAGTCTAAACTAAACATGGTAGCTCTAATGGGAATGTAAGTCTGGTCAGAAATGTGTCTAAAAGAATCATGAATGACTTTTTATAAGTTTATAACATGTTTGAAAAGCTATTGTTTAATTAAAACCTAAGCAATGAATTAATTATGCTCAATAGTATCAGATATAACCATTCATATTCTCCTCTGCTGCTGCTAAGTAGTGGTGGGAGAATTATCCAGATTCTTTAATTGATTGAATGTGAGAATACCATAATCCAAAACAAAAAAAATCTATTGAAAATGTAAGTCTTGAATTGAAAATTTGACATGATGATATGAGTCAAAGTGTCCTTATAGTGTGTTGTCTTTATTGCATTTTTGTTAATTTATATAATTTTGGACAGTTTAATCCACTACATGTTTCATAATTTGATTATGTGAAATTCTAATTTGTGAGACAAATGCAATATTTCCACCATAACTGTTGAGTCAGTGATAATGTTAATAATAAAGGAGTCAAGCAATCAGCTACTTCTGTAGAATGTTAATCGGTCATTAATAAATAGTTTTTAGTAATCCATCAAGTCTGCAGTTGTAAATATTAATAGGCTGTTCATGAATAATTAGTGGTTAAGATGTCCTTCAGCTTTTTTTTGCAGAAGGTCGGAGGTCAAACGATCTCTTAATTAAAGAGCTATGTCAACATCAGCCACAACTGGAAATCCTTAAACCAACGAATAATAATGCAATTATTACCGATCTTTACATATAAAGAGCACCTTGTTAGAGAGTGGTACAGAAGACTGAAGTGGTTATCTCATCTCTCCAATCGAGTCCTGTGGGCTCAGGAGATAACTGTAGAGAGGAGCAGCGTGTTGGTACTATTTTCAAGGTTCAAATTTGGCTAGCAGATCAATTTACACATTAGCATATGTGCCATAAAACTGCAAATACCATATCATGTTCAAATTATATCATATAGTATACCGAGCTTGAAGATATCTATTATTTTCCAGAGTAAACTTGTAAAGAAGAATAACTCCAATGACAAAGTTAATGTCCCCAATGAGTCATAGATGCAATTCCTCTGTATATATATATCCTGTTGAGTCCCAAGAAATCCATTATGGGTTCTTACTTTTGAACATGATCGCATAATGTGCAGGTTTTGTTTATCGAATAGACCCAAACCCAACACATCTTTATATTTTCAATGTATGAAGAGGCAGATTATATGTGACACAATGATGATTTCATGCTTCTCTGATAAGATTTGTCGAAAGATCTTACACTTCACAGTTAATGTGGCCCACAGGGTGATCCCACTCATTCTTCCTTTAATGTGCGAGTAATCCTATTTATGATTCAGCTGTACGCCAACTCCCAACAGTTTCAGTCAAGGGCAGAAAAAAAGGAAACAGTAATATTTAAGTATATATAGTATAGAATTTCTTTGTAAAAAAATAAAATCATTCAGTCTTCGTCTAAAATTCATTTGGCATTTGAAGTGGTATCAGTTAAAAAGAAAGAGAGGAATGGCTTGTCTGTTTTATTGATCTTTTTGCAGAAATATCACACTGGTGTTTATCAAATAATGCTCATATTGTCAAACAGCTTTAACTTACTCTGTAAGCCTATTCATAATCTGTCATGACTTCACTTTAGGATGGTTATTGAAATGTGGCAACAGAATATCCCAGCAGATATGAAACAAACCCTGCTTGTGGATCAATACACAGGAAGTAACTGATATTGGTTGCTAAGTTAAAGGTGCTTCAGACGCCGCCTGCTGTTTGTTTGATTCCTTTCGCCTCCAATCATGCATGACATATTGGTTGTGCCACGTCCAAGGCAGATGTGTTTACCTTCCCCTCCTGACGCGTCCATGCTTTCATCAGTGAAGCAACATCACGTTGTCCTTGCCAGCTTCTCTAGTGTACACAACGCAAATGCAGATGTGTTGAAACAATGGAGTGTTGGCTTTGTGTTTCTCATGAGGGCAGCAGCTGACACACCAAAGGACTTCTCACCAGCACGCTCTTCATCTGCTGACCTCAATTTGGAGACTGTGGTTTAGGTTTAAGACAGCAGTCATCAAACAAGAGTGAAGTTGCATTGTTGCTCTGCCTAGGTAATGTCACTGGAGTCAATTTATTGAGCTTACATTTGAAAAATGTGAGTGTGGAGTTAGAAAAAAGTGAGCTTACCAGACCTCAGTAGCCTGCTCTTCTTCTCTGTTTGAGATTGGTGGCTCCAGGCTACACAAGCAACAGAAACACACCTGTATCTCTGAACCAACTGTAAGTGGATGAGTTGCATTGTGGGTAATATAGGTGCTACATTTTGTCAATGTCAATGTGTGAAACAAAGAAGACCATATCTCTGGTTCTGCTGCATCAATTTAGATTTATTTTAAAGACTATAATAAGTATCATCAGTAAGTTGTTCCTTCAGCTGTATTTCAAATAAAAAAATAAAAAACATAAGTATGTCTGTAAGTCTCCTCACTAAGCTTAGTACTGAGATGACTTTAGTTCCCCTTTACTTTAACTTAAAGTGGTGAAAATCAGGCTTTAAACATCTTTAGACTCCTCAGTATGAGTTAGGTGACACAGCACAGCAGTGGTTTTGTGAAGCAAAAGCATTGAGTAAAGCCAGCTTTAATAAAATAGTTCTGGATGAAAGTAAGGTGAGAGGATCTCTGCACCATCACTTACTTTTTCTCTTCCTATTGCTAACTTTGTCATCTTATACGTCGGTTTCGAAGCTTAGCACTCAAACTGCTTACAGAGAGGTCATTAGCCCCACCGTTCTTTATACTGCGAGTGATTAGCAGCAGCAGCATTGGAGATTAAACTGGGAATTCTCCAGTGTCACAATCCGGCGGAGCGGGATTCTCAGTTGACCCTTTGATCAGTGACAGAGCCAGAGAAGGGGGCAGCCAGGCGGAGATTGTGCTGATGGCACAGGGCCTAATCTCTAGATCATCCGTCATGCTGCTCCAGTGTGCAGCCGGCTAATTAAGAGATGGAATCGTGTGTTGTAATATCACATTACAGGGCACATAATTTAACATCCCAAAACTTTTTAAATGGCCTTTTTATGTAACAGCACCTGACTCATTCACTTTGGCTAATTGGTTGTAATCAGAGAGTGATGGTGCATATCAGCAACTCATTTTCTGCTCGTGCTGTCAAGTAGAAAAGAGAGTTCATACACGGTCATTTTGTTTAGCAAGATATTAGGGGAGTATGGTTTAATGTCTGTGTATCTCTAAAGGCTTGATAATGTACTCATGTCTTATCAAAGTTGTTTCCTACCAACCAATGTGTACAACTTTAACCAGTACATTTATTTGAAGTACAATTTGGGGGTGCTTGTACTTCCTATTTTCTAGTTTCCAACATTTGGGTCATGTTTTCACCAATATTGAGACAATTCCCTGCTCACCTTTATATATCATTTAGTTTAAATATTACTTTTGGACCCAAGGAGACAACTTTTATTTTTCAAGTCTTTTTTGATTCCCACATTTATCATTCACATTTGTTTTGTGTCTCACTGGAGGGGAATCAACCATTAGGTAGGGAACCACAGGACAAAACCAGCCAGCAGAGTATCCTATAAAGTGTCAGCTGCAATAGTGAAATGCTGCTTTCACATTGTTTGTACTGTTACTTGAAATGGAGTGTGTTTACATTGTTGTATTGGCACTTTTACTCAACTAAAGGCCCTCAAGATTTCTTCTACAAGTATCATATATTACTATTATCAAGATATTACTAATAAGTACAGTATTTCCCCCCTTAGTGGTCATCTTTTTTCTATAAATGTTTGTTTTGTTTAGCATTAAAGTCAGCAAAAACTGCCTCTGGTTTGGTATGCTGGATCATTTCTCTTTTAGTCACACACAATCTTTTTTGTATCTTTTTCAGCTGGAGGATAATCAAAGAGTCTGCTCTGGATTCCTGCTGGGCCTGAAAATACTAATTTCTCCAGTCATATTGTCTGTCTCGAACAAAGTGAGAGCAATTGAATCTGTATTTGGATCTGGGTCTGTGTGTTAAACATGGGAGACCAGCAATCAGTCCGGCCCCTCCTGCCGCCATTACTGCTGCTCCTGACTCTCCTGGCCAGGCTGTCTCAGCTCTGGGCCTTCCCCTTCAGCCCGTCCCTGGACCTGGATGTCACTCCAAGGACCACCGTCTTTTCCAAAGGTAAGGGGCAAACACACTTCCATTTTCAAACTGTGAGAAAAGTAGAGATGTGAGGTAAAATGAACCAAGCTTAACTTGTAGCTTACAGATACTAAAATACTTTCTGTTTACATCCCCAAAAGCATTATGGGAACTTAACTTGCAAAACATGGCAATCCCCCAGAAGAGAACTGAGAAAAATAATAGGACTGACAAAGTGCATTGTTGTTACAGTGAGGAGAAGAGGGGGTAAGACTGTTCTAGATGCATTGTTGCCGACACACGTGCACCAGCCTTCTGAACACTCACCTCACTGTCCTTATTTGATTCTGCACCCCACCCCCTCCCCTCCCCTTCTGGTTAAATATGTGGCACAGTTTTTCGAAGTTGGCCCTGAAGACAGCTCCTTCCTGCTCAGAGTTATTAATCGCCTCTCTCAAGTCCTGTCCTAGATCACACAGCTCAGCAAACACTTCTAATGAAACAATAGACATAAGGCCCTCATAAAAGAAGACCTGAGTGAGGTAGATCTGATTAGTGTCCGTGCAGAAAATCCTGCTGAGTTGGTGTATTTTGGCACAGAGGGGGGTGTTTACAATCATCATCAGCAGCTTCTTCCTTCTACCTTCCCTTCTTCTCTTGCTACCAGCTCACCTTTCCCCTCCCACCTTTTTTTCCCCTCACCCCTCATCACTGCGGCAGAGGCTGCAGCTGCAGAGAGAAGGGAACTCCAGCACTGGCAGAATGATGGGATGGCTCTTACCTCCACCCCTCTCCTCTCCTCTCCACTCCTCCTCACTCCTCTGAGGAGGAGTATTATTAGAGGACGGGTGGAGTGAACAAGACCTCGGCTCTATGGCCTGCATTATTCGGGTGCAATGTCATAAGAGCTGATAAGAGTGTTGCAATGTGAGATGATGCTTCGCAGATTGGAGGATTTGTTGCTTGACATTGTGAATCGCAATCACTCAGAGAGATGGGAATATAACAAAGGAGGAGACACTTTTGCTATTTGTTGTTCCTTTTTTGTCCAATTCAACCTGAGAACAGTCCTACAAATTCAGTTTTCTGGGGATAGAGAAAATTCAGTGAATATTCCTCCAAGTTTTGCTTCACAGTGAACTGATTTGTTGTGCTGAAGAGAAAGTTTTAAATGTTATTTATGGCAGACCCTTCAGCACAGAACAAAATGAAATACTGAACATGGCACTACTTTAAAGGGGCCCTGTTATGCGTATGTTCAGGTTGATATTTGTATTTTCTGCCTCTACTCTGACCGGTTACATGCTTTAATGTTCAAAAAGCTCTTTACTTTTCTCATACTGCCTCTGCTGCAGCACCTCTTTTCACCCTCTGTCTGAAACTAGAGTCCAATCTGCTCTGATTGGTTAGCTGGTTGGCTCTGTTGTCATTGGTGAAGCGCTTAGAGATGTCCCTATGGCCTATGACTTTCAATGAGTTGGAGCGCTTGCCAATAGAAGCGTGTCTATTACATAGTTCACTACAAAAATACACAAAAGAGTGCAATCGAGGCGTTTCAGGCAGTGTTGGGCTGGGGGGTGTGGGAGAGAAACTCCTTCTGGTGTGAACTTTGGTATTTTAACCTTTGCAGACATGCACAAAAAACAATCCAGCACCCTACAGGAATGGGATAACCCCAAAATGCATGATAAAAGCGAGTGTTGTGACGCTGTTTACTGCAACCAACAGGAGCAGGAGCTGGTAACTAATATCAGTACTGTTTATGAAAAGGGCAGGGTTGATTAACTCTGAAACGCTCATTACATTGGACAGCACGTATAATTCATTAAGCGTTACTCAATAGGTTTTTAAGTGCATCATAGACAGAACTCATTGTATTCTCCTCCTCCCAACTGTCATGCCCCTTGGCTATTTATTTACACATCCCCGCCTCTCGGATTATAAATCATACATACTCTGTGGGCACTTTTCTGTGCCGCAGCCAGACTCAGTCTCTCAACACAGATTAGATTTTTCTCTCTGCCCTGGTAGAAAGTTGTCCTTGACCTACTTTGTAATCATCAGGGGAGTGCATGTGAGAGTGCAGGGTGTGCACGTGTGTCAGCAAGTGTTTTGTCAGTCTCCATGAGGGTCTGCGTGTGTGTGAGTGCATGTGGGGGGGGAATTTTTGGGGTTTGCATGTAGTCACATCATGTAAAATCTGCAGCCGATGTCACTTTCCCTGTGGTGACACATGTCATTGGGGAGGAGGCGGGTGGAGAGTGGCGAGATCCACCTCTTAAAGATAAGATGTGTCTGCCCGGATGTGCAGGACTGTATTTGGAAATTGGATGCGTGTTGTGGGTGGGTGTCACTACCTATGGGAGACTCTGTGGGAGGATTTATGATATGTTTCTCCGCTGTAGGGTGAGGGGGCGCTCATTAATTTACAGTATGCTTTACAGATGGCCTGCGTGAGTGGAAGGACAAGGACATGATACATCAGAGGGAGCTGAGATTATTAAGAAGGATGACACAAGATGATTTTATGCGCTCTCGTATATGCCTCGGAAAACACCTTATAGAAGGAATGTAAGGAAAGGATTCTGCATTGTGTAATAACCTGCAGAGGTAATATTTGAAATATAAACTGCTTTTCAGTAGTGGGGGTTGCAAGTATTTTCTTCCATGACGTAAAGCTGCACTATTCAATATTTTTATATTTGCAATGATTGAAATGGCTATAATGTGAAGGGTTGGCGTAGTGATGAGCCCGACCCTACAGCTCCGCTCAGCTCTATGGTGCGTTTAGGGATCTTTCAGCTCATTGATTTGATTTTACGATCTGTTACTCTACTGTTTGGATTCAGTCTCATCCCTATCATAAACCTCATTTGCATCCATAGCAGGCAGCTCTTCTCTGCAAAAACAATCTCTGATACACCCACTTTCATGATCTACCAAGCACCAAACAGCAGATAGACAATTATTGTGCCAGGCTGGTGAGCATGGTGCACCATTAAAGCTGAAGAGACAGATGTTTGTCTTCGGAGTTGGAGACAAAAAAGGAGCTTGGAAAAAGGGGAGTGAGTACACGAACAAACATGACCAAAGTAACGCTAATGTTCGCCAACATGTTATCTGAATCAACTTGGTCACAGAAATCGAAAGAAATGTATATTTAATTCAAAGAATTTGTGAGTTAGTTGTAAGAGAGTTTGAAAACTGCACTTTAAAATGTAACTGTATTCTGTCTATTGGTACCTTTTCTGTCGAGTTCAATGCTCACTCTTTTAAAGAAATAATTATTTTGCAATAAAGTAGCTGGCAGAAAGGCAGAACTGAGTTCACTTCAAAATCAGAGTATTATCAGTTTTGTGATGTTCAACGGTTATCACATATTGATTATAATGCAGCAATAATCTCATCGTTGTGGCCATTCTGACTGTGGGTTTTGCCAACTTTACTCCTCCATTAGAAATTCAAGAAACAAATCCTGAGCACAACAAGATTTTGTGAGGCAAGCAGCCTAAAGCTTTCAAAATAAGCAAATGGACACAGAAATGAGCTCCAATGATAAACCATTGTAGAACTAGAGCCATCTGACAACCTAGCTAACATAACAACTGTCAATAGTTACTTTCCAAAGTGCAAACATTGTCTTAGCTGTGTCACGAAACATATGTAGTATAGTTGTGTGGAAAATGTGTGGCATCCTTTCTTTGTAACAAAGAGATTAAAAAGTATATCCAGGTTAATAGGTGAATTGGACGACTCAACTTAGATTGTGTTTATAAGGCTGTGTTGCAGTTTTTCTCCCAGAGGTGAGATTAATGCTTGACTGTGTTCTGAACCCTGCTGTATGCCCATGGGGTTTCCTGCTTTGGCTTTCCCAGCCTATGCCACCAGACCTGAAGTAATGGAGCAGTGAAATATTGATGCACTGTAAGTTGTCTCATGCTACTATGACAAGATGAGAAGGCAAGGTCTTGTTAGCAGGGTTACTTATGGTTAGCACAGTAATTGGGGTGGTATACTAAGAAACAGCTTGATGCTTTCAGTCGACAAAAAGTCGGCATTTTCTTCTAATTGCAGCCTCATTATTTAATGGTTGGTCTTTGCAAACAGCCTGAGCAGCTGCATCTGTTTTGAACACATCGATGATTTTCTCACATCACCAGCTTGGGTAAGGCTGCTTTGACTGAAGTTGGTAAACGCTGCTAAACATTTGTTTTTATCCCTTTTTATTTGTTCGCTCAGTGGTGAAATTTAATGTTTTTGGACACAATCTATTAAGACATCTCTGATGTTTTGATCTTACCTTCCCGGTTTAGTGTGATGTGTGAATCTGACAAGCTTTAACTGGTGAAACATTGATAGCATCCATAGCGAGACCTGAAAAAACACAGGGTCTGTTTTTGAGTTGTATGTGGGGTTGGCTTTCTTTTCTAAAAGATGAAAGTCTTGGCTCTCTTTCATCTCATTCTGCAGTCTCCCTGGTTGAACAAAGTCCTGAAAAAGATTTGGATCTGACACAAACTCTGAATAAGAAAGGCATTGTGTTTTTGTCTTGTGGGACATGCAGTAAACATAATGCTAAAACTTTAACTTGATGCATCTCTCTGACATCTTTGTTCATTTAGAGCTAAGTTGACATAAAGAACTTCCTGTTTTCCTTCAAATAATGTAGAAAATTGTCATTGTAAAGGGATTGCTCACCCAAATTGTTAAATAAATATGCTGCATTTAGCTTTATGTCAAAAGCTGTTTGTAGCCAATATTTTTGTAAAATCACATTTGTGGAAGACATCATTTCAATACCTTTCCAAACTTGACAGTCTGACCCAGTCCGAATATAGCAGTGAATGATTTGACCTGATCCAGAAAGGAGGTGACCCAAATAGAAAATAGAGCATGAATTTTCCCGCGGTTCATAGTTCACAGTCTCTGGTGTTGTTTGACACCAGATGGAAAGACCTGTGAACCACTGTGAACAGCTCTCCTTGGATCCACCTTCTGCTTTATAAGCTGTTGACAGTGAGTGTGGTGGATTTTGCAATGTAACAGGTATGTGTATGGAAATAAATGTTGCTGTTAAGCTTATTTTCTTAGATCTCCAATCATTCCTAATGTTTCTTTTTTGGTGGAGGCAGGAATGTCAGATTGAAATCAGCAAAGCTTGTATTTTATTTTACATGCTACCTACGTTAAAGTTGTCATACAACACATACAGGTGTACGAAACCAACAATTCATTCACATACATCACTTTAAAGGCGCCCTTTATGGATTTTATTCATTCATTGTAGTCCATTTACATCTAAAACACATGTGGAACCTTCATGTTTCTATTGTCTAGTACTCACATTGTACTTGATAGGCTAAGGGGTCGGACATTTCCAATATATCTCCAAGCGGTTGACCAATCACAACAGAGCCGGCCAACTAACCAATCAGAGCAGACTTGGCTCTGGTTTCAGACAGAGGGTGAAAAGAGGAGCTGCTACACAGGAAGTATGATAAAATAAAGATCTTTTTGAACATTTATGCATGTGTGAAATTAAAATACAAACATCAAACCTGAAAATAAGCATAATATGTCCACTTTAAATGTCTTAATAATGTTTAATTCTGTGGAATAGTCTTTAGAAAAATGTGACTGCACTTGCCTATCATTTAATTAATTTAAATTCAAATCAAAAGTATATACAATACCATATCAAATAAAATAAGTTCAGAGTGTGTTATACAAAAAACTGAAACAAGTTAGAAAAGCTAACATTAGGAATACCAACAGTATTTGTATCATTGGTAAACTGACAACAAAGACACTTTGCTTCTATATCATCATGTTGTAATTGGCAATTGCATAAGCATGATGTAGAACATTCTTGACGGTGTGAAGGAAAAATGGTGGAAAAGAACACTCTGCTTTGCAATCTTTGCCTCCTATTTTGGTATATCAGGGCAACCAGTTGTGCATTATTGCTTACATAACACTTGGTCATGTTCTGGTAAAGATGCTTATATAATGTGGACAGAGTTGATGACAACTGACAGTTTTGACACTGTCCGAAGAAGTTAAGTCAGCTTTTCCTTCCAGCATTTGTTCCCAAATCTTTTTTGTATGCACATGCCTGTTTGTGCGTCTCACATGGTCTCCAGTGTGTCTAGTGATCAGTGAGTCACACAGGAAGTCACACACACTCACGGTATGACTGCAGTAGACACACACACTCTGGATTGTCATCTCAGATCCCACATGGAGGATTAGAAATATGTCTGAGCATGAGGGCGCACATTCTGGACGCGCCACCTGCGACGGCTCAGTGTTAAGGCACACACACTTTGGCAAACACATAACACACTCACTCCTCAGATCTTCTGAGTCACTGACAGAAATGTCTTCACTCTTTTTAAGGAGACAGATGAAGGGTGAAATAAGTGTGAAGAGTGTGTGTTCGTGTTCCCATTAAAATATCTGACAGATGTTGTCGTTTTGACCTCTTCGCCTCATCGAACGATGTAATCTAAACACATGCAAGGAATATCAACTGTCTTAAGAAATAAAGTCAAAGAACACGTTTGAAAATCATTGGTCAAGATAAACCTCTTAAGAAAAACAAGATGGTATCCATAGTTTCAGGAAATGCCCCAACATATGATGATGTTCAAGTGACAATGACCTCTAGAAGAGGAAGTTGTTTTGGAGATAAATGTAACTCAAACTTTAACCAAAAAAGCAACATTGTCCTTCCAACAGTGGCATCAGACTCCAACAAGCTTGAATTTGACTTGTGTAAAGTGTATGTGTGTGTGTGTGTGTGTGTGTGTGTGTGTGTGTGTGTGTGTGTGTGTGTGTGTGTGTGTATGTGTGTGTGTGTGTGTGTGTGTGTGTGTGTGTGTGTGTGTGTGTGTGTGTGTGTGTGTGTGTGTGTGTGTGTGTGTGTGTGTGTGTGTGTGTGTGTGTGTGTGTGTGTGCATGTGTGTGTGCATTCTGGTAAAAAAAGACACATGTCTTTTTATTTTCTCCCATATATCTGAGGAATTGGTTTCGGAGCCCAACTGTGATTGCAGCCCATTGATTCTGGCTTTTGTTGGTCTGACCCAATTGAACATTGGTTTTCTCTTTCAACATGTTGTATTATCACCAAAGATTGAGGGATGTCAGGTGTCCAGAATTGCCTGAGTAAAAATAACACACCTGGGGCAGGTCTAAGGCCAAGGTCGTGTGCCTCTGCCACCTCCGGGCCGGGGACATTTTGTACGTCATCGTAGTCCTTCTGATCAGCACTGCAGCTTGTTATATCCTGTAGACACTATTTTTACAAGATAGAAGCCAAGGCTTTTCACTCACTGTTGGATGACTCACAAGTACTTTGCCTTGGGCTGCTGTTTTGTTTGCATAACTCTCTTTTACTGTGATCTGCAATGCAATGTTGTTGTGTGTATTTGTGCATGTCTGAGTGTGTCACCATCTCTTTGTTGCTTATCAATACATATAGATTCAGTCTTCGTTTCTTTGTATTCATGCCTTTTATGCACCTGTGTGATGGAGAGTGCACCCTGCTGCGTGAATCCGCTCTGCACCCCCCCCCACCCCCACCCCCCGGCGTGACCCCACCTTTGTCTGTTGGAGGAGCTGCTCATTGCTTACTCACATATGACTGGCTATGATAAATAACGGGGGGCACTCACATAGTCTTGTTTGTAGATTTAATTGAGAGTTACATAAGTTCTTGCTGTTGTTGCAAATACAGGAAGGCAGCAGCAATCCTTGGAAAGTTTAGTTCAGCTGAATTGAGATTTGACACAATAATAAATGGGTGGAGAGCGACACAAACAGTCCTTTTCAATAGCTTTTTCTCTCGTGCACATGGATAATACAAATGAAAGGATAGATTTGGCAGTGCTGCAATGTAAATAAGTACCTCTGTTCAAATCTTAGAGAGAAGTTGTGTACTTCTTACCCAAATACGACAGCTGTTGTTAGTTTTTAAGCTTCAGTTTCTTTCAAAATGAGCTTGTTTCACATAAAAGATAACATTTGATGGTATGTTAAATATGTGGATAAATATTTTACAAATATATAAATAAATTAAACTACTTAACAACATTTAGGCCTCGAGTTCAGCTGTATTGACTTTTCATGTAAAAGAAAGTCATGTCAAACTCCCAACTTTTTTAAGTTGGAGTTTGACATTAATGTGTTTTTAAGGTTAGCAAAAGTGAACAACATTGGTGATTTGACACCATTGAAATTAAGAATCCTCAATGAGCGAATATGAAGCTACAGGTAATACAGGTTCCTAGACATTAGTGTAGTAAAGCAGGTGGTCTATCCTCAGATAAAGCTAATTAAGCAATCTGTATAAATTGTCAGCTATTTTACAACTTGTCTGATAACCAAGTTGTAATAGACTGAAATGATCCTTCAAATAAATACTGTAATCACACACAACTCTACACAGTGGAGCTTTAATTCCAAAGATCACACCCGTAGGACCACTAAAACTCTATCAACACTTTTTACAATTCTCCTTTGCATGCTTGTCGCCAGAAGATTGTCTTTGATTCACTAAAACCCTGAAGTTGCTCTTCATTAGCTTGTTAATTGTTTTACTAAAGAGGACAAATATTTTAGAAATCACTTGTTTTTTTCTATAAACTCTTAAGCTTCACCAATACTGCTGGATAAAACTATTTTGCTTTACAGAATGAGGTGCAGAAGTGTGCAGTGTCCAAACAAATGGCTCAAAATAAATGTTTTTGAGGTTTCATTTCTTACAAGTCACTGTTGGTGTCCCTTTGGTGAAGGGCTTTATTTTCAAGCAGCAATATGCACAGTGTCATTCTTCCCTGCTTTCATGCATAATCAGTCTGACGGTTTGATAACAACCTCATTATTGACCAGTAAGAGAGCTCCCTGCTGTTGTCTGTCTGTCAGAGATAGAAGTACCGGTAAAAAAACAGGCTGACAGGAAGCAAAGTGGGCGGTTTGAGAGCCTGCAGTCTGACTCAGTCTGTGCCGGGTCTTCTTCAGGACAGTCAATGGAGGCTTTCAGTCATCACCCAGTATGTCCATGTGACAGTTAAACCACAACAAACTGGTCATGTGATGCCTGGGAATCACTTATTTCATTGAATTAAGCATGATCAAACACACCACAACACTTCCTGTTATCCCCATTAGCATCCTGGCTGATATATTACAGCGTATGTAGAGATGAAAAATGTGAGCCTAAAAGTTTGTTTGAATCTTTGTTTGGCTGGTTCAAGTGTAATGTTGTCCTTCAACTAGTTTGACAGCATTTCCTGACTAACCTAAACAGAAATGTGTCATTTTAATCTCAAACTGTGCTGTATCATAATCTTAAACAAAGATATATTTCTACTAAATCCGCAATTGGAGATCTTGAATGTATAGCAACCACCTTCTTGCAATCCTTGCAATATGTCTGTGCGAGGGTGAAATGTGATGTTGCACCTCAGCACTTTTTCAGTAGTTCCTCATTTAAAGCGGAACTCCACCAATTCACACATTATCATCAGTTTGCTAGTCATTCATAACAATCCTATGATATGGATTGTAGCTGCTGTTGAGTTGTGCTGCATTGTTTTTTTAAACTTTCAGGCACATCATTTACAACATTTGTATGATTGTATTGGCGTATTAACTGTCCTTTCTACAACCTCAACGTTAATATACTACTAATATATATATATGCTTTTAATGTATATAGTGCTATTCTAAGCACTTAAAGTTGCTTTACAAAAATACAATTCACACTACAAACAGAGATGATATGAAGTAAATTAGAAACATTACAAAGAAAAGTTGGCTAATTAATTACAAGATTGACAGAAAGGTAATCCCCAACTATTACTTCAATTGAATGAACAGTACAGTATTTCTTCATGCAAACTGCATGAAAAGTTCCTTTCAGCCTCTCAAATATGGGGATTTTCTGCTATTCTTTGTTTTATATCATTAAAGTGGATATCGTTGAGATCTCAACTTATAAAACAAAACATTTAAAGACATTAGTTTGGAAGACTCTGACATTTATAGACCAAATGACTAATCTAGAAAATGAGCGACAGTTGCACCCCTACTCCTTTACAGTTGGCTCTAAACTGACCCTGATGGAATTCAATAAGTTTAAGTCAAATCAATGAACCATGCAATATAAAATAACACAATATGTCAGCTTGCATTGCTGGCTCATCATCTGTTCACTTGCAGCAGTTACACTGTGATCCCCAGGCCCTCCCAGCTGCGCTCCACCCTTCCCGCTTCATTACAATGAACAGGAGGACAGATTGACTGCGACAGGCGTGCAGTACCTCACACTACAATAAATCAATTGGTGGGGGGGGCAGATATAGGTTGTCTTATTACTGGGAGCTGGGACATGCTGCCATCGGCTCACAACGGAAGGTAAAGGAAGAGAGGGAGGAAGAGAGGCGATTAATATGCCCATCTGCTCGCTGCTGACTCATATTCCTCAGTGCAACACTGTCCATACCTTCTTTATTCTGATGTTCTTTCTGCACGTGTGGTTTTCCGTTACATATCAAAGCTCTGTTCGTCTTCTTCTACACAGAGGAAGAAAAAACAATGCCCTCCTTTTTTATTGTGTCACAGCAGTAGAGCGACCTGCCCCAATTTTGGATGTGCAACACCAAACTGTGTTCAAATATTTAGTTTAGTGCACCAGGCCAAACATATTAATTATATTAATAATCTATTTGTCTGCCCCCTCCTCCGTCACCCTCATTCACGCACACACAGCTGATGATGGCAGAATGACTAATGCTGTTTGGCATTACTGGGGCACAATTCCTGCTGAATGCCCTAAAATGTGGCCTCCCCTGCGTCCCCGTCCCCACACTCTCCACAGTTAGCAAGTACTCCATCGACCCCCCATCTCCAAGATACAATGTCAAACCTTGCCCTTTTACAGTCACGCTAAGCATGTTCACTTTGTGTGAAGACTGTTAATACGTGACCCACCATAGGACTGAGTGGCATTTGGAAATGTTTGATTCTGGTGAATAAATTATACAAAAAATGTACTCTATGTTATTTTGAGGAATATTCAAATCTACAAATATCATTCTGATTTTTATTTTACGAGATGAACGGAAATTCTCTTCTCAATGATTCTTGTAAAAAAAATATGTGCTAGAATAGAAGAAGTAGCATGGAATAAGCAATATTATATCATAATTGAATACCCACACACATTAGCATTACCTTTCCATAAAGTTATTGTGATTTCAAGAGATAGCAGCAGGGACCACAATACAGCTGAGTCCTCCAAAAATATATTATGTCCACTTACTTAGTGTGTATCATGGTATTGGAAATTAAATGGACAATCAAGATTTTTAGATCTGTATAAATTAATCATTTGTCAGATGTGAAAATAACTGCCAACGATTTTGATAATACATGGGTTATCTTATTTGCTAAGTAAAAAAAGTAACAATTATTTCAATATATGTGAATACATTTATTGTGAACATTTTCTTTGCTAGTTGTGGGAGGAAGAAGACATTTGAGGCCATCATTTTGGGCCATAGGAAACAAATCATTGTTCATTGTTTTCTGACCTTTTAAAGGCCACTAACTGTGTGTCGTATACTTGCAGGTCTGTTAGGCAGCGCTAGATTCACCAGCTCTTCCCAGAACTACAGCACGCTCCTGCTGGAGGAAGAGACTGGGCTGCTGTACGTGGGAGGCAGAGGAGCTCTGCACGCGCTCAACACCTCCAACATCTCCTCCCCTTCAAACCTCACGGTGAGTGCCACAGATCAGCAGGTTAATTGCCACAAAGAAGCAGCAAACCCCAGTTTCACACTTTTTTTCCCCATATGTTAAGTGCTAAAAGAGGACAAACTAATAATAGCCTTAAGCAGATTGAGCAAATCCCATTTTGTTCGTCCAATTTTACGGATATGGCATTAAATGCACCAGGCGTCTATTCAAGGGTTACTGAACATGCTGCCAGAAAATAAAGTGAACTGTGTTTTTCCTCTCTTCCTGTTTGTCACATACAAGTTTGTTCGGCTCCATCTCCCCACTGTTCTGTCTACGAATCTTTTCTATTTATCTATGTTTTTTTCCATCTCTAGTTATCGAGTCAATCTTATTATGCCCCCTCCCTGTTGTTTGCAGATCGATTGGAATGCTTCCCCTGAACAGAAGAAACAGTGTCTAAACAAAGGCAGAGACAATAAGGTACACAGCTTCATATCAAATGTCATATCATTTGTATTATTATTCAGTCCCCTTTTCAGAAAACTCTGTATTTTCTGGGTCATCGTTGCAGAACAATTCTCTTTTTTGCTGTGTGGATTGAAGGTAAACAAGTGGATGATCCTTTCAATTGCTTCTTATTACACATGAAGTGGACTGACTGTCCTATGCTTTCTGTAGCTCTCGCCGATTGTGGAGACAGAAATAACCTATTTTCCTCTGTTCTATGCAGACAGAGTGCTACAATCATATCCGCTTCCTGCAGAGATTCAATGAGACTCACCTGTACGTCTGTGGAACAAACGCCTTCAGACCTCTTTGTGCTTACATAGTAAGAGCTTGTGTTGTTTTAATAATAGGTCCTTTACGACTACAATCAAATTGAAATGATTCATTGTCTCTTTTCTCTCTGTAAGGATGCAGAGCGGTTCAACTTCACCTCTGGCTTTGACGAGGGCAGAGAAAGGTGTCCCTATGACCCAACAAAGGGATACACTGGCCTCCTCGTAGGTGTGTATTCCAAATGTGTCTTTATTTGTTATGATTAAAAAACAAGAAGACAGTAGAAACACACAAAAACATAGTAGAAACAGCAGTTCACAGTATACCTTCATACAACATACAAATGCTATACTGATGGAAAACCTGTCAGTATCAGTTATCATCATGAAGTCAAACACAATAAATGTTTCCCAATATTGCAATATCAACCAAGTATTTTGGATCAACAGTTTTGCAGTTCATTTTGACAGGGAACATCACAGTTTGAACCAAATGTAATGGCAATTGTCTTCATCAGACGGTGAGATGTTCACAGCCTCTCAGTATGAGTTTCGAAGCTCTCCAGATGTGCGCAGAAACTTCCCCTTCCCTACGCTCAGGACTGAGGAGGCCCCCACTCGGTGGCTTCTGGGTAATTACATTGCATGACAACAAAAGCCAAAGAAAGTAGAAAAACCTTGAAAAATACATCAAGTAATGATTAAGTGTGTGCAAAAACATTTCAGTCTCTGGTAGGTTATATAATTCCACTAACAGTAAACTACTAAATGGACCAAACCACATTGCAGTTCTCTACATTTTTTGCTCATTGGATGTTGTTATGTTAATACAGAAACTGATGGACTTGGAGATTGAAAATCACATCACAAAAAATGTACTGCACTGCAGCTCTAACTGGCTTAGTTGTGGCAATTCAATCATACTTAAAAGCTCCATCTTTGGTTTCCAAGGAGACACTTCCTCAGCTGCTAATAGGTCTGTGTTTGGACATGTGGATCTAAGTGTGTGTGTGTGTGTCTTGTTTGTGTGTGTACAGAGGCAGATTTTGTGGGCTCTGTGCTGCTGAAGGAGAGTATTAACAGCTCTATCGGTGACGACGACAAGATTTACTTCTTCTTCACCGAGAGAAGCCAGGAGCAGATTGCCTACCCGAGCCAGACCAAGGTGTCCAGGGTCGCCCGAGTCTGCAAGGTCAGAGAGAGAACAAACCCACATAGTAGTAACCATAAGCATATTAATGGATTGGAAAGTTAATTAAAGAGAAGCCTAAATTTACATAACAGATTTATAATGACTGCAATGTCAGGGAATAAAAACGTTACAATGGGGATGGAGAAAAAGTCGCCAGTATTGGAAAATGGTGGGATTATTTATTGCTTTATGTCACTGGTTAAAGTGAAGTACATTGGGTTTAAGAATACTTTTTCTGTTTGAGATTCTTCTCTTGCAGTTGCTCTTGTTCCCCCACTGAATGTTAGTGCTGAACGAGGCAGCAGTTTGGTATCTCTAATCTTGGTTGGTGGTTCTTTCTGTGCCACTGTTGCCAGGCAAACTACAAGTCTCCAACCTCCACCTCCAATGGCAAACCCTCTCCCTTTCTTTTTATGCCATCTCCTCCTCCTACTCCTCCTCCTCCTCTTTCCTTTTTCCCCTCTCACCTCATTTCACTTGCGATCAGCATCTCCATTTGAAACGACATGCCCAGCAACTCCTTTTCTCCTCCCCCCTTTTTTTCTCCCTGTCGTTTCTTTTGGCCATGCATGGGGCTGTCATTACTGTCACAGTATGCTGTTGTGCTGAATTCGTAGTAGCAGTTTTTCTAAGGGATCATAAGAAAGTGTTTTAAAAATATTCTGAGCGGTTGAGATGATGTTATGAATAAGTTGAAATCCCTGCAGTATATCACCTTTTTTGAAATGTGAAAAGGATTTGCTTGGATGCATGGGAGGTATAAAATGAATGTGAAAGCTAAACATTGAATAAGCACTTAGGAATCCACTTTGAATTTAAATGGTCCAAACTAATCAATGCAAACTGTGGGCATAAACTGTCACTGAGAACTTGACAAGGAGAAAGCCAATGGTTTTTTTTCAAAGATTTATTACTAATAACTTTTTTGGTCTTGATGGAGCTGTTTCCACTCAATTTACAACCCTATTTGATACATTATCATTTTGGCTTCAGGAATTCTTTGGAAGTGATGGCTTTGTGTCATTCAGACATAACTAAATTGTAACGTTAATGTTCAGAAAGTATTCAAACATGGTAGGAGCTTTAGGGAAATAGCCACAATGAGAGGAAGTGGGATTGAAATTAATATTAAGGAAGAAACTATGTTTTTTTTTAATAGGGTGGTTCACCCACAAAATAACTGTATATGAAATTCTCATCCTGGGTTTCCTTGAACTTTTGAAGACAATCTATCTTTCATAATTCCTGGGTGAACAAAGAGTAAAAAAACTGAGAAAATGTTGAAGAATTTAAGTTTATTTTTTGCTATTAAAAGTAGCAAAAATAAATACAAAAAAACAAAATCCACTAATTCCCAAATACATTTCATTTCAGTTAAATCTTTCCCTTCAACAACTTGCTAGAAACTACTCAGACCTAAACCTAAACCAAGTTACAGTTTTGGAGTAAAAGGCATGTGTTTGTAAATGGCTGTACTGAAATAGTTGTTGTGGTCAAAAACGCCCCCCATATACTTCAGTTCATCAAGAAGATTTACCATTTTTGAAACATTGGTTCCCCATGGAGGTTTACAAGTAAAAACTGTGTTGTCAAGAATTCAATGTAACCTCGGTGAGTCATTGATATACAGTATGTGGTTATTCCTTTAGTTTATGACCATTGTCAGTGTGAGATGTGGAGATATTATTAGAAGATTATTTTACAAGTTTAATTTTTTTTTTTTCATCCAGTTGAATTCCTGGGAAGGCTTTCCTTTTAATGATTGCACATTTAAATACTGAATATTTGAAGCATATTTTCTGTACTCACAAACAGGCAGTGAAATGTTTTCTGAACTTCCTGCTTGTTTCTTATATTCTGTATACACAAACAGCTCACGATCTTCTCTGCATCCAAAATAAGTCATTTCTAGAAATATGGTCTGGTCTCCTTGCCTCCTCTCCTCATCAGAGCGGTAGAGAGTGTAATATCTCATTCTGAACTAGGCCACAGCGGCACATGCAGCTGTTGAGCTGGTCCCAGATCAGCCCCGTGGCAGCCAGACTCACTGGTTTGATGCAGATCCGCAGATAGTGAAGGGCCCTGGCAGTAGCCTCTGGCCTGAAAACACTGAACACTTGCCATTTTTGAGCTGCATAACTAGTTGTCCTTTTCTGTTTTTCACTTTCCAAGCCAGATTGCATCTACTCCCCCTGCAATCATGACCTATTTTGACAGAGAAGAGTGTAACTTGCATAGAAACAAGTTCTTTTCAGGAACAAACAAAAGCAGAAATCAATGCCATTATTTACTACGATATCTATTGCTAAGAGAGACTGCACGATGTGTTCTCTGCTATATCTTTAGAAAGCGAGTTTATGTCAGGCTCAAACTGTTTCCATTATGTCGCCTCGGCTTAATTTCCCCACAGGCGTATTTTACAGTGCTACGCTTGGATTCCTGATCTTATTTTCTTGGATTTACGTCATCACAGCCCGATGACCCTGACTGTGCTTTGATTGACGTTGATTGTGATTTATAAGAGCATCCCTTTAGCTCTTTCCACTATAATAACCTGGCATACATCTCTATAAGGAATGCTTATGTTATGTTCTCAGTGGTATCTACTGTATCTTTACCCTGCCGTTTCTTCTTCATCTATAGGTTGTTCTTCTGCCCTTTTCCTAGGGATATAATTTCTTATGTGGCATTTTTTGTTTTCTATACCTACATACAGTACATCGATTCAAACCATTTTTGTGTGGGAGGCCGAAGCAGGCAGAGAGATTTGATGGACGACAGACGTCTGCGACAGACATACACTAAGAAAGATGAGAAGCTATAATTTGAACAAACAAAGAGAAAAATCTTCTTTCTCTCTTTTATTTTCTCGTCTAAATGAAGTGTGGTAAATTGCTCTTTCAGGGAGAGATTTCTTGCTGCTTTGTCTCCATGTGCCACCGAAATGCAATTAAAGGAAATGTGCTAAAGTAAGCACTAACTGTGAGCTCCTGTTTCATAAAAGTCACTTCTTCCTCCCTCTTTATAAAGTTATGTACTTTATGACTTGTTTCCATCTTTAAAGGTAGATAATTATTTCATTGTTTTTTCATCACAAGTTTGTGCCTCCTGATGCGTTTAGGATGAATTTGTCCAATCTAAAAGTGAATATACAAAGATATATTAGCTCCATTGACTTCCCTTAATCCATACTTTGTCTCCTCTGTGTGCAGAATGACTGGGGAGGCCAGAGGACCCTGCAGAGGAAGTGGACCTCTTTCCTTAAGGCCAGAATGGTGTGTTCAGTCCCAGAATATGAGCTGCACCTCAACGTCCTGCGCAGTGTGTTTGTCCTGCAGGGTCGGGACGCACAAAGCAGCATCTTCTATGGTGTCTTCGGCCTGGAATGGTAAGAGACAATATGGCATTCTGCTTCTGAATATTGTCTGTCTTTTAGGTTGGATAAATAATCTTATTCTACACTGTGTGGCCTGGCTTTACCTCTGCCAAGGAGGTTTTGGCTTGGTTTGTTTGTCTTTCAATAGGATTACAGAGAAACCTACAGGCCTTATTTCCATGAAAAAGGCCTTCAGGGGTGTATTCTGGGCCAAGGAAGAACATAACATTTTGGGAGAAATCAAGGGGGCGGATACACAAATTAGGTTTTTAGTTTCCTTAACATTGAGAGGTAGAGCATTTGTGCTGCATTTTGGTGTTGGAATACGCAGAGAAATTATGTCCTGACTGGAAATCCACACGAACGCCTAAGTCAGAACTCAACCTCAAATAGATGTCAACATTTATTTAAGATGATCTGAGCAATCAAAATAAAGCATATTTTCGATGTAGCGTACATGTAGTTTAGTTACTTCTTAAAACTCATGAACATACCGTCATTGGAAGAAAACTTCCCATCTCTGGAAATGGGACATTCCAGGGAACATATACATGCCCCCAAAATTAAGCCCTGCCAATTTGTTATGTTTTGAAGCTTTGGAATCTAGACAAGAATTTCAAACATAGTGCAGTATGACAACATCACAAGTGAGAATTAATCTAAAATGATAAAAATATTTTAGGAATTGTTATTGAGCTTTTTGGGGGGTTCTATCTCCTGTAGTCTTTTGTATATGATTTTGGGCATGTATATGGTCTGCATAAGTTTCCCCCAGAGGGAGTTTCTCTTCCACACACTCCCCTCCCCCTGCCTGAAATACATCCATTAGACTCCTTTGTTCACTTCAGTAACATAGTTACACCACTACGTAACACTCGTTCTTCTGTTGGCTAGCGCAGTTGACCAATCACAATAGAGCTGGGTACTTACCAATCAGAGTAGACTGGGTCCTGGTTTCAGACAGAGGGTGAGAAGAGGTGCTGCAGCACAGGCAGTATAAGAAAATAATGAACTTTTTGCACATTTAAACATGTAAGGAAGAGACACAGCTGGGCAGGGCGGGAAAAACACAAGAGCACCAGGTGAACAAAATCAGGTAATCAAACAGGCGGGAAAACCAAAGGGGAAGTCTTTGAATATTTTGGGTTTTGGGGCTTTCTGTCGAACAAAACAAGTCATTTCCATATGTCACCTTGGGCTTTGTGAACCTGCGCTGGATATTTCCCTCTATTTTCTGACATTCGACCGACTGAACAATTACTCGTAAAATACTCACCATATTACCAGATAACAATAACCATCATTTATTCCAACCCTGAGCTGTCACGACTAAAGCGGCAGGCTGCAGTCAGAACTGACGTGACGGCGTCTTAGGACGATGGCTGCCTGTGATATATCTGGCAGGGGAGTGAGTGTGTGTTTAAGCTGATTCGCAGAGTCATGCTGCATAAAACTGTCCCAAGGGTGTTCAGACTCAGATGGAAAGGATAGAATTGCAACAGGACAGTAACACGATCTACTTCTCTGTTGCTTTTGCCTGTTTTTTGTTTTTTTCACCACTACACTAACGTTTTGTGGATATTCAATCTCAACCTCTACCAGTCTATTTCCTCACTCAGGGATAGAAATGTTCTTTAATGGCTTGAACAAACACTTATTTGTATTATCCAACCTGTTCTTCATTTTGTAGAGTAGTTGATTTATTGCTTTGGTCTTTAAAATGTCAGGAATTAGTGAAACATATCCATACCATATGTCAAATGCCTTATTTTGTCATTCCAAAAAGAGAAGAATATCACTTTGATTTGAAAAGATAAATGCAGAACCTATTCATATTTGAGAGGCATAAAAACTGTATTTTCTGCCTTTTTTTTAATCTCTTTCTTGTCTTTCTTCATACTCTTTGTTCTTCTCCACACACCTGTGCGAGTAGTAGTCATCACTATGCGTTAGACTCAGGCGTGAAACAGGGTGTAAGCCCCTGAGCTATAACCGCACACCAGTTTTAAAGACAGATTCAGGTTTCACTTCAATCTCGTTTTCCTCACTTGAATGCTTTTGAAGACTGAGGCGGTTACACACAATGGATTTAAGAATGTGACGCACACATTTCCCCCCCATTACTAATATCACCTTAAGATTAAGGATCACCTGGTTCCCGACTCATGCTGTCGTTATGTTGTTCTAAAAACCTTTTCTTTCACAAAAGCCACATATGGAGCAGCTTTATTTGTGACTCACAGGGAGTATGTCATTTTGTGGCTGAAAACAAATATTTCCTTCTGGAGTGGCTGATGGCATGAGCTACAGGAGATAAAGAGCGAGATTACACACCTGTCAGTGACAGCACTCCCACAGGTCCATTCAAGACAAATTGATAAAGTCCAAGTGGAAAATGTGAGCATGAAACTTTAACACCTCAACACCCCCAGTTTCCACGAAACAGAGAAGTGCAGCCCATTTTCGCCTTACGATCCGTCATGTGTTTGAAATTCGATCTGTGTGGCAGTTTCTCCCCTGATAATAACCCCTCAGTGTGTGTCCCACTTTGAGTCATTAATCCTGACTGTGTCCTCTGAATGTGTCCTCAGGAAGAATATCAAAGCCTCTGCTATCTGCCAGTACGCCTTCTCAGATGTGCAGAAGGCTTTCGATGGGCCGTACATGGAGGTGCAGGACTCAAAGTGGAGGGAGTTCACGGGGAAAGTTCCAGAGCCAAGACCTGGATCTGTGAGTTTCATCTGTAAAAAACATTGTTACTCTTATCAAAGTATTTACTGTTCAGCTCTTTGTCTGATCACTCCCCTGTCTTTGATCTCTCCACAGTGTATAACAGATGCTCACAGGTCACAGGGCATTAACTCGTCTCGGGACCTGCCAGACAATGTCCTCACTTTTGCCAGAAGGCACCCACTCATGGCCAGCCAGGTGCACCCAATAGGGGTTCGCCCACTCATGTTCAAGAGGAGTGTCAACTATGTCAAGATAGTCGTGCACAAGGAGCCAGCGCTGTATGGCAACATTTATACCGTTCTGTTTTTGGGAACTGGTGAGTTTAACTATTGAGAGTCAACAAATCCAATAAAAAGAACAAAAGCAACAAGAAATGGGAGGGCTAACATACTGTATGTTTTTTTGTATTTTTATCGGCAATTGATCGTTTTCAATTGAGCAAAAACATTAAAGATAACAGACAAAAGAAAGTGAATGCACTGAAACATCTAAAAACTGAACTATACATGGCTGGTAAATATTCCGTTTTTTTATATAGTCCATCTCTTCACAAGATAATGTAATCCTATTTTTGTTGTGCTATATTCATAGATTCTGGAGTCAGAAAAAAATGTTTTTCATGGAATTTAAGTAATAAATAGATTTACAGCATAAATTAAAGGAAAGGTTGTATCTTCTCTTACAGATGACGGCTGGCTGCACAGAGCTGTAGACATTGGTGGAGACATGCACATCATAGAGGAGCTTCAGCTGTTTGACAAACCCCAGCCCATAGAGAGCATGGTCATATCCTCTGCTCTGGTATGTATTCATGCATGTAGAGTTCCTAATTAACAGCCTATTTATGCTAAAGTAATGCAAATTAAAACCTTTGATAGATCATGGTCTGGCTTGATAATTAACAACGTATAATTGGAATGTAAAGATGCCGAGACAAGGATTTTATTTATTAATTGGATTGGGTAATTAGAGCACTTTAAAGAATATTTTAATTCAATTATATAAGCAACACATATAAGCTTACGCTTTGGGTGTGTAGCTTATCTACAGCCACCAGGCAATTTTCATCAGTGATTGATTATTAATCAGGTTTTTTAATAACAGTGCATTATATTCCTTGTGTTGATTTTTCTAGTAAGTTTCAGGCTAAAGAAGTCATAAATCAAAAAACTAAAAATCTCTTCATCTTGTGTCTCGCAGAGGAGTATTTATGTTGGCTCCTACTCCGGTGTCGTGCAGGTACCAATGTCCGCCTGTGAGAGATACACTTCCTGTTACGACTGTGTGTTCGCCAGAGATCCCTTCTGTGGCTGGGACGGGAATGCGTGTGTGGAAATATCCTCACATGCACAGAGGTGAGGAAACACACAGCTGAATACTAACCAATGCACTTTTCCTGTTTACTTTTTTACATTTCATTTGTGGTGTTGGTTCTCGGGATAAAGAGGAGAGTGTACAAACAATTCATTCATTCATTCACAAACAGTAAGCAGAACCTATTTAAAATATACAGCCCTGGAAAAAATGTAGAGACCACTTCAGCATTACCAGTTTCTCTTGTTTTATTTTTTATAGGTACGTCTTTATTGTATTCTATACACTACTGCCAATTTTTCCTGTGTTGGAATTCAACACACACTGGAATGGCTGCCATACATGCAGAGATAAAGATTTAAGAAAAAATTGGAGTGGTCTCTTCATTTTTTCCGCAGCTGTATTAGAAATATCTAGAATTGGAGAAAGGTCATGTATTATAAAGAAACATTAAAAAGCAAAAAACCCCAAACTGTTACCAAGTACGTTTAAAACTAAACTGATCTTATTCTAGCTACGAAATGGTACCATGACATTTGTTTCATCAGTCTAGACATTGGTTTAAAATAAGTAATATATATATATTGATACAATTTAAATGTATTTCAGAGTAACTTCCCAGAGAAGTCCCCAGCCATTTAGTGTAATCAAGCTTTGACATATTTGATTAACAACCGCTGCTTTAAGCTTTTAAAGACAGATCATGATACTTTTATAGTGCTATCAATCTCATTCCATACCTCTGCTAACCACACTAAGGCTGGTACTTTAAAGTTTACGTTTTTTACTCTTGTAAAATGCTCTTTCCTAGTATTGTATAACTCCCAGGAGAAGAAGTCAAATGTACCTTGTTCAGGTATAGACGGTAACTCTCAGTGTTTTATAGAGAGTATAAAGAAAGTAAAGAGCACACTTACAGAGTGTCTGCATTGCTTCAATTATCATCAGTCATATATCTTCCTATAACTCCTCCGAAGGTCCACCTGTTTTACATTTTTCTCCAGCTATTCCTTATCTGCTTGCATTTGGATGACAGCCATATAAGCTTTTGACATTTTAGTAAATTATGTTATATTCTATTCCTCCGGTAAAAATAAAACGGACATACCTTTTTTTTTTAAAGAGTGAATAAGTATCAACACCTCCACATTAATAATATAACAAGGACATACTATAGTGAGCTGTTCAATGATGATTAAATACATCATTCTTGTAAATGGAATGAGTAATAGACCTGCAAACACAGATGACTAATTTTGACTCTGTGTACATTTTTGCATTACATGACCTTTATTTCTTTCTTCTGGGCCCGACAGCAATACTGGAGTCTTATTAATTATTTATACTTATTTTCCCTTCAAACTGAATTTCTATGAAAACAGGTCTTAGACAATGAGGTCGACCTTGATTCCTCTCATCAAATTGGTTCAGCTCAGCAGGAGCTTCCTCTGCAGTTTGGATTAATTAGCCCCTTAAAAACATTTGGATCTGAAAAGGAACTTTGCTTACACTTTGAAAAAGTATTTAAATTGAGTGTAACTATTTTTTCATAGATCCATGAACTGTAGGTCCGTTTAATAACACTTTAATTGTTATTGAAATTAATAGACAATACATTTATCTTTTTTTAAGAAATGTATTATTTATTTAACTATTTTATATTCTATAAAGTAATTTAATCTATAACAATAGATTTATCAATTTTTATATGTAAACTATACATTTCTATATAAAATATTAACTTCATTACCTCAATAAATGTAATGGAGTAAAAAGTACAACATTTCCCTTCAGATTGTAGTGAAGTGGCAATACAAAACGGTTGACCAATCAAAAAAGAGCCGGCAAGCTAACCAATCAGAGCAGACTGAGCTCTGGTTTCAGGCAAAGGGTGAAAAGAGGTGCTGCAGCACAGGCAGCATGAGAAAAATAACGACCTTTTTAACATTAAAGCATGGAGACATGTCACAGTAGAGGCACAACATACAAATATGAACCTGGAAATGAGCATAACAGGGCTACTCTGAAAGTGTACTTTAGTGTTCTTTATAGAGTAAATGCACTATGTTACTTGTACAAATTGTCAACATTAAACATCCAACATTTTAGATAGAAATGTGGTTAGTTGTAGGGTGATTCAGCTCGAGATACATAGGCCTACTGTAGGAGAACTAGTACATCTTATAATAAAGCAACTCCACATAAACTCACACAAACCCACACACACACACACACAAATACATAAACATGACTTCAGCTCACACTCACTCTCTGGAGTTTTTTCTCTCTCTTCATTCAGGATGCATGAGTGAGTAGCAGACATCTTTATCTTCATTACTGCAGCAGACACATCAGCCTCTCCTGTGCATTTGTTTGGGATCGGGAGGGGTTGGGCATCACATTTTGAGAAAGCTGCAAAAAGAACTGAAGGGAAATGGGAAAGATCTTACACTTACCTGGTTAATACTGCACCACCGTGTTTATTCATGGGGGTTGTTAGAATACACTGATATTGTTCTGTTCTGCCCTGAATCGGGTAAAAAACTGATATATGTATGTGCTGCTCACTCTTCCTGAATCCTTCTGTAGTCAGATCTAAAATTGGTGTTCTCTGTTCTGGCTGCAGGTGATTTGGGGTATTTTAAAGTCTTGATTGTCGTGTTAGCCTCATTAAGTTGTGGTATGGATGCGTCTTGGCTTTTAATAATGGTTCTAGAAAGCTACTTGGTGGTTTCAAGGATTAAGTGTCTTATAGCATATCACATAACAGCATTTTGTGTTATTTCTCTTATATTGCGTGTTTCTGTAAGGGATATCTGCATATCTTGATGTATCTCTGATAAACGCTGAGTCTTTCAGTATAAAATAAAGATGAAATACAAAGGTTTCAAAGTTTTAACTGAATTTGAAATCTCCTTATTTCAGGTCGAACCTAACCCAGGATATTTCAAAGGGGATCAGAGGGTGCAAGGAGAATTCAGGAAATGGTAACAACACACACACACACACACACATTGTACATCCATTAAGCAACTTTTTTCATTTTGAGGAAGTTTAATTTATTTCATAATACCTCACATCCATTAGTCTTTATTAGTGTGCTTGACTGTCACAGAGGGATTATGAGGTGAAACTCTTATTTTCTCTGCTTGGAAGTTAAGAATTTAGGTGCTATTAAGGGATTTCATTAGGTGTCCCCTCCTTACTCATCCCCCCCAGGTCCCTACGTACACATTTTAATCAGTTCCTCTCTTGCTGGAGGTCAGGCGGTCGTGCTGGCTGAATTGCAGGGCTTGCTACATTTAAAGCGGCTTATGAAAAGTGACGGATAGTGATGGTGGGAGGTTGAGCCGCACAGGCTGCTCACCTTTGCGACTTGACATCTTTTTCTATATTCATCTCTCTGTCCTGCTGCACTTTTGTCATGCTGTTCCAAATTCTCCTCCCCTTTATCTAGTTTTCTCCACCGTATCTCTATACTGCAACTTAAAGTCTATTTCTTCTCTTTCTGTCACTCAGTGGTCCATCGGAGGCGTTCTGTGATGTCTGGTGACGACGTGCTTCTCCAGTGTGAATTGCGTTCCAACCTGGCAACTCCACGCTGGATGCTGAATGGCAAAGAGCTCCAGGGATATGGCCTGAATTCGGGCTACCGCATCGGCACAGATGGCCTCCTCATAATCGGTGCTCGTTCCCTGCAGAGCGGGTCTTATCGCTGCTTTGCTGTCGAGAACTCCGTCTCAGTCCTGGTTTATCTCTATACAGTCAAGGTACACACGGACTCGTACTTCCCTGTGGAGCCTGAATCCACAACTTACCCCACCACAGTTTCCAGCCCGACTGTTTTCTCCACCAGCAGCCCCACGAGCAGCCTCTGCCCTCACCTCCCGCCCCACTGCCTCCGGGGGCCGAGTTCCAGACCTATAGACACATGGAGGCCGTGTACATCTCCCTGGTGGCGGTTCTCGGAGGGCTCTGCTTGGTGTTGACTGTGGTGCTGCTTTATGTGAGCTTCTGCACCAGACGGACCCGTCGGGACCGCAAGTTCTCCCAGCAGGAGATGCACGTCCTGGGGGCCTCTGAGAGAAAGAGGAGCTCACATCTGGAACTTAAAACCATCACGGGCCACTGTAACGGCCGCCAGGGTCGTCGCTCCATCTCTATGACAACCTTTGGAGACATCGGTGACGGCTTCCTGCAGATAGTTCCAGGGGAGGGCCAGTTCTCCCCATGCAAAACGCCTCCCCCTGCCCCTCCTCTTCCCATGCCACCTCCGCTGCCCAACATTGACTACGCCAACGGGCTGTCAGCCACTCTGCCCAGTGTGCTGCGGAAGATGAACGGGAACAGCTACGTGCTGCTGAGGCAGGCCGACCACGAGGGCATGTCGCCACTCTACCACTCCTTCACAGAGGAGCTCAACAAGATCCTGGAGCAGAGGAAACACACACAGCTGGACCTTCAGCCGGATGAAAGTTCCATATAGGACGCCCCTCTCAGGCTCAGTCCCACAATTATTTATTTTATACCCCAACGGTGACCTGTAGTGGTGGGGAGAACTGACTGTCGTATCAAAGGCTGCTGTTATTTACCCAGTGTCAGAGTACCTCGCCTGATCTAAAATGTGCAGGCTCCCTTGTCTCCCATGACAAATGGCCCAGGATTTCACTTCAACAACGGACTACACTAACCAGACATTAATAATCCAAAAAGTGGAGTTGTGAAGATTTTGGTCAAAGACTGTGCTGTTGCAGAAGTGCTAGGAGAAGGGAGCTTAATGCTTCCTCTGCTGAGACTTTCTGGAGGCTTGTGAAAGATCGGGGTCATACATGTGTGACGTAGAAGATGCAAACTAGGACATGAAAATAAGTCAGGCCAAGAGGGGACCACAAATATATGAGACTGTGTAAGTGTTCAGGATTTTTCGTGCCATGTAATGTAAGCCTTCTATGGAACTTAAAGTGATACTCCACCAAAAATCTACCTTTTGTGCATTGTTAAATCATTCTACCTTTCACCTGATGTGCTTTCCACCTCAGAGCCTTTCGTGAGCTATGGACAGTTGTTGGAAGGTCACAGTGCTTGAATGAGCAAAGAATGCAACCTATTTGGATTCATTAGCTGCTATTGGCCACCTCCAGGTGTGTCTCAGCAGTGGATAATAAGGACACATTCCCTTATCTCCCCCAAACCCCTGTGTGTGACATTTGAGCATGTGAACTAATACAACAAATTGAAGGACTACTAAAAGTTTTAAATGAGCTCAATTATAAGTATAAAGTTGGTACAATAATGGTTTAGAAGATTCATGTCTATTAAAAGAGAAAACACTTCCAAATAGGAATCCATTGTGAGGAATTATCTATAGTTATTTTCAGGATCGATTTCCAAATAATTTTTGTCTAATAATGTCAGAAAGGTGTATCAAATGCACTTTACATTTTCCCAGAGTCCAGTGTGCCTTCTTGAAATTGCTGACAAACATTCATAAACCCCAAAATATCTTATAAGAAAATATCCAACAGAGAAAAATTAGCAAATGCTCACATTTGAGAACCTCTGTATTTTTTGCCTCTATTTTCTGCATACTACATATGACAGTCACCCTTCAAGCCCCCAGGGGAAGCCTGTTTGATACTCATAAGATAGATTTGATGAGGAGTATCACTTTAAGAAGCTGTTACAGTTCACAAGGGCTCAGGTGGTGAGACAAATCTTCCATTTAAGTTATTTAAAGCTATTCTTTCTTCATTTTCTTCTGCTCTCATGTAGATTGCTGCAACAGTTAGTAGCTCTTTCGTGTGTTAATGGAAATACCTGTAGCAAAGCTTCTGTTAGCATCAATGTAAGAAAAGAGACCCAGCTTGAGTGGTCTATTAAGGGAGCAGTTTGTTTGTGGTCAGATTGATTGAATTCACTTAAGACCACAGACTGGCTCCGGGGCCATTGGGAAACCACAACACAATGAAAACAAACAGCTGTAAAGGAAATGTGCTACTTTATATTTATATAGCTCCTCTCTGTCGTGGTCAGACGTTTGCCTTGTTTTTGGATGATCATTCATAACACCTTAAAGATGTTGCTTTCTCTCGAGACGCTAAAAGTTTCATGCCATCCTTTTCTTTTCAGACACAGACAAAATATCTGGGATCTTACAAAATGATGCTAAAAAGAGTAAATTGGTTTTCATCAACTTCTGAAAATGGTCCCCTTTTGTGAAGAGCCTGCAAGGGGCCATTTGTCAATTCAGAGAAGACCTTCACACAAAGGCATCCTCTGTGTTTACCTGACATCAGAGCAAGGCCAAAACAGCAAGAACCGCAGACCGTACAGTATTTACTTGGCAAGGTGAACTATGATTAAATAGTAGGTATAACTTAGACGGGCTGAAATGAATCTCTAAGTAGTTTGTAAACGCGTCACTGTCAGGGGTAAATAAAGATCTGTCTTTCCCGGCAAAGTGTTGAATCAGCTCTCGTAGCGGTGGCTCAGCAGCAGCCCTCGACGGGGACTCTCAGCAAGCATCTGTCAGAGCGGTGCTGACAGTAACAGCGGGGCTTGGCTCGCCTCCACGAGGAGAGGACAGGGGCTTTTTGTCTGTTTGCATAGAGTGCTGTCCTCTCACAAGGTAGAAGCAGACAGAAAACATTTGACCTGAGTGTCCTGGTTAGCCATGCAGGAAACAGACGATGATACAAGGAGGCAGCAGCTATTTTGCACCCGCAGGTTTTTACAGTAGTTGTCCTCTTGTCTGCCTTGTAAGCCAGTCTATTTTGAGAATATGGTCCAGGGATTGTGCACTTTATGCAGACTGATAAATGTCCTTGCCCGGATGGAGGGAAATCTGTTTGACATCAGTGTGATTAAACAGTACTTTGTTTTGTTTGAGACATGAATATTGTTGGGGATAGATCGGCCAAAGGTGTATGATTCATGGCCTGTTCCACTTTATGAAAGCAGGATTTCTGGTCATTCACCTTTAAACATGGATGACACATCATTTTGTTCACTGGTAGCAAATTGAACATTGAACCTGCTTCTATTGATTAGGTTTCCTAATGATTTTTTATCTGGCTATCTCATTGTGACCTTATGCGAAGTCTCTGTCTCAGTAGCTACAGTATATACTGTGTAGACTTGTTTCTTTAGGAGATTCCGACTTTATAAAATGCTAGCGTTTTGCTTTTTCCATACAAGAAGCTAGACAGAAAATAGACAGATAGTAAACCTTTTTTAGAGTACGCTTCATCACTTGACTGCTGGATAAAATCATTTCATTGGATGCCAACAAAAACTTAAGATTAGGTGAAGGGGTCTTACTCCAAATGTATTCCTTTTCAACATTGCTAAAATGGCTATACTCCTCCCCATATGGCTATGTGCCATGAGAAAAACTTTTTCCTTTTTCCAAGGCTCCCCACTTTCAGCGATTGTGTTTGGTCTCATGGATCAATCCAAACACGGGCATTATTTGGGGTGGAGCTGAATAGAAAATGTCTAATGCAGTTGATCTGCTGTTATACAGTTCAGATCCCTCTAAACATATATCATATGTATTGGACTACTTCTCATATATTTGGCTATAAATACAACTTAAGAAACAGTGAAACATTGTCAGTTCAACTATAAATCCAAAGTTGCTCAGATCTCAGCCATGAAGATCCCCTTAGAAGTGTTTCTCTGTATGATTTCTCACCTGTGTGTCCTACTCAGCCTTGCAGAAAATTGATGACGATACACATTTGCACTTTGCATGTTTTGAACCTTTTATCAGCCTTTTAAACCATTTCACTTGTTTTTTCATCCTCATCCTCATTCCTCCCCTCTCTCCCTCTCTCCTGCCTCTTTCCCGTCTCATCAGCTCTCATGACAGAATCATCTATTACTCTCTCTGCTCACATTCACACTCTCTCAAGGACCCTGCTGAGTTTACAAATGCCATAGTGGCCCCCAATCCATTAGAACAAGTTTTTATATAGCCCTAGAGTTGGTGTTTGTGAAACAAATTGGTTTTCTGCATTAGTTTAACATGCTACTTGCCATTTAAGGCTGAATCAGACAGAGTTAATATGAATCTGTGTCTCACAATTATAATGTGCTGCATGGATCAGAGAGGTTGGATATTTTCTGATCCATGTGAAGAAATGTTCTTGTTGGGTTACGTTTAATTGCAAGTTCAAAATGTGTAAAATGATTGCGGTTTCTACCGAGTTCAACATGTCACTATACGGTACTAACACATTTATTATATAAAGACTTCCATTATCCAGTTCCCCTATGACAGAGCTGTTGACAATCCTTCACATGTTGAGAGCTTTGTCTGAATCTGCGACCTTTGCTGCTGCTTCATTCTCATTTAAGGACAATCTGTTTACAAAGTACACTGTCTCTGCCCTGTATTCTATATGGACTTTAAATATGGCTAACATATCACCTTACATTCACCTTGTTTGTACACACGAATCCAGAGTGAAGCAAATACATCTGCATCAATATGCAAGATGCAGTATATTTTACGTAGATTCTTTTTTAGGTGTCGGCCAAAGACAGTAGTTAGAGTTCATTATGCACTGTTAGTACTTTTTTAAAAGTCATATGATATACTCTTTTAAACTGTGACACTTTGACGGGAGAGGATGAGGGCCAGGTGTGAACATTTTTGGGAGATCTGACCAAAAGTGATTTTCTTTTCTGAGATTAAAGTCAGATTTCTGTGTTTTTCTCAGAATTCTGACTTCAATCTCAGAACAACGTTTTTACTGTTGGTCAGATCTTAGAAACCAAGTGGCCCTAATCCTCTTCCATACACTCTCCATCATGTGGTTTCTGTATGATTTTTAATGTAGATAATACCCTTATCTATGTGCTCAGAATATAACCGGCTTCCTGTAAGATTTAACCACCTAAGCTGTTGCAGACTTTTTATGTTGTGTCTCATGTCTTATTTATTGAAGCTCATTAAATTTCAACTTGCCTCTGTGCAGATTAAATAACACTTATGTTCAGCTTGGGGGGAAACAAAAACGTCAGTGTCAAGAGCCTTGAGGGGAAGACAGGAAGTGACTTGCAAAACATGCTCAAACTGAATCCAACTCTCCAGACGCCACAACACTCGGTTGTTTTTAGCTTGTGGCAAGCGACAAGGCCACTGGGAATTCCACTGGGAATGGAGCCCACATGATCCCTGAGTAATTTACATATATGACTCTGACAGAGCAGAGGTATAACATAAGCTCAGAGGGGGGGATAAAATGACCATATTTAAGAGCAAGGCAGTAACTTAGCAACAGCATCTTTATTTAGAGTCTTAAATGTCCTAGCGTGGGTCTAGCTTTGCCAGTTCCTATTGGGGAGCGCGGGGTGAGGAGAGTACAGTGGCCCTGATATCTGTAATTGGTCGCATAGATAAATTAAATGGCAGGAAATTAGCATTCTCACACAATCATTCTTTTATTCCTTTTCAGGCTAAAACATTTTAATTTCACCTAAATTTGGTGATATAAGTAAACAGATCAGCCAAATGTCACCACCTTTATTTGCATACACACTTTATACGCATTATGTATCACATCAGGAACTGCAGTCGTTTTTTGGCTGAGAGTAATTCAGAGGGGGAGGGCATCCACATCCTTATCAAATATTCACCTCAAGTATAGATACTTGGGAAAAAAATGAGTGAAATCAGCACAAGTATCCCGCTGCAGAGCTCTGCTCCACTGTCTCTCACTGATCACCATCATCTGCAGTCGTTTCACACTCATATTCTACATGCATTCTCTCAGATATACCCAAACCATTTCCTAGTGGCCAGAACTATGTATGCCAGCAGAACAGTATCCATCAATCAACAGGAACAAGCAATCCGTCCTGCTGGCACCTTTCATGCCTATTTGTATTCATCTGAAGACCGGTTGTATGGGCGTATTTCGTTGAGAACTACGTTGCGGTTATTTGTTAAGGAATGAAAGGGACAGCCGGCGTGAGTTTCACCGTAAAAGATTATGAATTTAGGGTGAGAACTGCAAAGAAAGCAGTGAGGATATTTCCCTGGACTCTGGTTTCAGACTGAGGGTCAAAAGAGGCACTGCAGCACTGGCAGTATGAGAAAAAATAAAGAACTTCTTGAACATTAAAGCTAGTAAACGTGTCACAGTAGACTCAACTATGAACCTAAAAATGAGCATTTAGGGGCCCCTTCAAAACATTTCCCTCAAGTTATCACACAACTTTCTGTAATGTTAATTTAGGGATTGGTAGATCATCAAGGAAACAGCCAAACCTTATCAGTATTTAAAACTGTAAAAACATGTACATTCCCTTGTGTCATGGAAATAAAGAAAGGTCTTCCTCTTACATGTGTCTTGTCTGTGAAGTATATTCAGTGCAGTTAAATCGGTCAAACCTAATGAAGCGGACAGCACATCAGTGTTGCTCTGCTGATCTTCTGACAAGTGGTGAAAATATAATTCAGAAGAAAATCTCAATTTAAACACCAATGCCCAGCAACTGAAAACGTATTTTTTAAAGATTTATTTCATACAAAGTTTCATCTGCTTAAACGGCCACACTTTACTACAGTGAATCTTCAAACAACCTTGAGTTTAAAAAAAGTTATCTGCTTTTCTAATATGCCTGCTGACAAGCCTCTGGAGTATTCATGTTAAGTCTATTCAAATGTGGCATTTAGAGCCACCAACAGACAAAAGGGCATGGTGGAAAAATACCCAGTCGATATTCGGGGTCTTCTGCAGAAATATCCAACAAATTGCTGCCGACATGAGTAATATGGAATGCAGCACTCATTTTGACTCTAAATGTTGGTTAGTCCTTGTTAAGCATCTTGTTTCTGTGGTCTGATGGGGCCGATGGACGGGGGCCGGTTGGTGAAGGGGTGCCACTGGCCCTGGATGCTGGGGTTGTCTGTGTGGAAGGGCTTTCGGAGGCGTATAATGTCCAGGCCAGACTGATTGGTCAGCTTGGTTATAACCTCAGAAATCTGTGTCGACGTTTTGCTTGTCACGATTTCTTCCCTCACGTTGCCATTTACTGTAGGAGGGAAAAGAGAACATAACAAATTATAAATGACTTTAAATAGTACATACTATTTTTATGCAAATCCTGCCTAGTGCAAAATGTGGCAGTGTCAAAAAGAACAGAAACATCAGACACAAATCCCAGTGGATTTTCACTTCAGGCTAAATAGAGGTCTCTGAAAAAACGGTGTTATACTGCCCCCTACAGTATTTAAGAGTATTAACCAACATAATTAACAGTCATCCCTTTTTCTTTTATCATCGCCAGAATAGGCCAGCAGTTTGATAGGCAGAAGACAACACAGGTCAACTGCAGAGGTATTTTCTATGTTTTTCACAATTTGAGAACTTTTTTCACGTATATTACCAAGATTTTTGCAGTTTTATAAAAGATGATTCCTTGAAATCGCTACAATAAAGCATTATTGTTATTATTATCATTATTATTTTAATAGATTTATTAAAACGTGCTAAAGTGAGAAAAGACATTAGTCAGCTAGTCATGTTATTATAGTTTTCAATAAAACCAATATCTCTATTTTCTATCATTGTTTATTGTTATGTTTGTGTATGCATCAAAACACCAAGAAATGTCCTCGTATGTGGTGATGTACTGATTCTGATGTCCCATCAAAAACACAGTCATGAGCACTTACGGTATTCTGCAACTATTTTGGGTATCCTGCAGGACTGAGGAGACACATAAACGACAGTTGAAGGGTTGTTTTTGGCATAATCCACCACTCCCTCTTCAATGAACTCCCTGAAAAAGAAGGGAAGAAGTTAATGATGCTGTGTTGCTTTACTGAGGGTGTTTTGTGTCGGATGTAAATATACAGTCTATGGTTGTATACAGTCTCAATTTCCATTGTTTAATTTATTCGTGCTAACCAAAGACTATCTGGTTTAGTACACAAAACTGCTAACATCTGTAACTTACGAAAAAAATATTAGATATTAAAGTAACGTATGTATCATATATTTTACCTGATTCCCAACGAGCTCTGTGCATTTTTAGAGAAGATGATGGAGAGTCGTTTGAGCTGGCAGACATAGCGACCCACTCCGTTCTGAAGAACACTCTGCAGGAAGCGACTCGGGGTGCCTCTGGATGTCATCGTTTAACACACAATTACCTCATATATATCAATTAACACATTTGTTTTTTAAAAAAAGCGCTAGACACAAATATACACTAGCTAGCAACAACATTCACAGAGGACGACTTGACGGGTATGCATGCATTCCGGTCCGTCGATGATATGTGCCAGAGTGAAACACTTAACTGATATGAGCGTGAAAGACCTTCATAATAATACTTATTTTGAAAGAAATTTGAAATGTTGGATTCAAATTTAGAAATAAAAATATTTCATAAATCCAAATACATTTTTGGAGGACTTAGCCTTTTGAATAAACATATACACCCTGTTCCATGCACTTCGACGTATGTTTCACACGGACTTGTTTTGAAAGCGCACCGAAAAGCCCGGGGTTGGAGAAGCATGGAAAGAAATAAGGGCAGACGACCGAGCAAGTAAGTCAATGCTGTGTCTTTGTTTTTTAAGTAAAACGATATGTATTTCTGGTGGAAGCTTTCATGCTAATTTCCTTTCATAGCTAACGTTTGTTTTATATGATATAACGGTTTTCTTCCTCACTGTCTTTGCTGTCTTTGACTTACACTAGCATAGGTCATCCACACATATCTTTGTTGTAGCTTTGCTGTGAGTTTATCGTCTGTCTTTTTTTGCAGGTTAAATGTCCTTTCCAGATAACTAATGTGGAGGAGCTTGCTGCTAAGGGGCACCACCTGTCTCTTGCAGGTGGCAGCCCCAAGATGTCTGCACCAAAGACACTTCCCACCCCTTTCCTGTGTGAGACTTCTTACCCAGAGGCTCCTTCATAGGCCTCCAAAGCTTCTTGGTAAAGGCTACTTCCTGGCACACAGTGGAACCAGGGCTTATAAGAAGGATGCCAAGTCTACTGTAGAATTTCCTACAAGCCCTTTCACAATCACAGACATAAAACACTATCTGCGTTCCAAAGAGATTCTCTTCCACGATGGCTACAGCTGCCTCCACATCCCGAGTATCTTTATCAATCCGTCCGCCAGGAGAGACACCTTTTCCTTGTTTATCGACAAAACCACCGGGCAGTTTCTGTGTAAAGAAACGCTGGTGGAAGGGAGCTGGGAGGATCTCCAGGACTGCCTGGAGGTGATGCAGAAAGAGGAGCAGGATTTCCTTAGCCCACATGTGCTGCTGGGATACCCAGAGAGCATGGAGGAGCAGGAGGAGAGGGAGAGCGAGCTGAGGGAGGTGCAGAGGATCTGGTCCAGCTCTGTGCCCCTCACTGACGTCCCTGAGGAAGAGGCTCTGCTGATTAAAACCATGTTCCAGGTATGTCTGAGTGTCATTTCATGTGTTTTTACATTACATTTTATAAGGATTCTCTTCTAAGAATTATAAATGTAAAAACCCACTTGCCGGATACCATCACATTTACATCACCATCATTGAAATGCAAGGCAGGCATGAAAAACGATAGGCCTATAGTACATGTAAGCAGATATGTAAAGGAGATAAAGATGGAAGAAATAGAAACTACTGTAAAATGTAGATTTTCCTCACAGGATAATACGCTTTATTCATGTTTTGTTTCAGATCTCAAAGGTATCGAATGCAACACTCAAGAAGTTTGGCGTGAGACTATTTAAACCCACCAAGAGTCTGGTTTTCCCATGGTTTGGTGGCCCGGACTCCTCCCTTAAGGGCGTGAAGCTCCTCTCCGCCCAAAGCACAGACAATAACAAAGTCATTTATAATGAAGCTACAGTCCCAAGATGTAATTCTTACTACAGCCTGTTCGGCCTCCCCCTGGTGGGCCGCCTGGACTCTGAGGTGGTGCTGACCGGTTCTGAACTGGACACTCTGGCTGTGAGCCAGGCCACAGGACTCCCCAGTGTGGCTCTTCCACGTGGGGACAGCTGCCTCCCACCGATCCTGCTGCCTTACCTGGAACAGTTCAAGCGAGTGACGCTGTGGCTGGGAGCCGACATTCGCTCCTGGGAGGCATCAAAGATCTACTCGCGTAAGCTGGGTCTGAAGCGCTGCTCGCTGGTGCGGCCCGGGGAGTGCCGGCCCTGTCCCGTGGAGGCACTAGCTAAGGGGAAAAACTTGGGACACATCATCAAATCCTCCATACCAGCAGCACATAAGTCCATCGTATCCTTCAAGCAGCTTAGAGAGGACGTGTACGGGGAGCTGGTGAACACAGAGCAGGTGGCCGGAGTGAAGTGGGCGAGGTTTCCAGAGCTCAACAGGATCCTGAAGGGACACCGCAAGGGGGAGCTGACTGTTTTCACAGGTGAAAAGAAACATGATACTAAAAGGTCCAGTTATTAATCACAGTTAAGCCCTGCTGTGGTGTCCTTGAGCAAGGCACCGGACACCTCCAATCCCCCCCTCCCCATTGCTCCCCGGGCGCTGCACAATAGCTGCCCACTGCTCCTAGTACTAGGAGGGGTTAAATGCAGAGGACAAATTTCACTGTGTGCTCTGCTGTGTGCATGTGACTAATAAAGAGGGTTTCATCCTCCGATTCTATCTATTTTCTATCCATACTAACTGATTACCCAACTCTACAGTTCCCCTCAGCCCAAAAAGTTTTTTTTTATCATCTTTCTGCATATTCTTGTGGTTTTTCTGGCCCACAATCAATGGTTTTTAATTCTTGAATGCCTCTTGATTTATTTTCCTTGATTAATCCTTTAAGATCATTTCGAAAAATGTATATCGCTGGTTCTCAAATGCCAAGTTGATGTAAAAATGTCTTATTTTGTCAGTCCACAACCCAAAGATTCTCCAAATTTAAATACTAAAAACAGCATTTTTAGACATTACAAGGTACAAAGGTAGAAAAGGGCTCTCTACAACCTACCTTCCGAATGTCAGAGATACAAATTTGGCCACTAGCTGGTGAAAACATTTTATACAAATATCATAGTTGTGCTTCAACTAGTTTCAAAGCTCCCAAGTGGTCAAAAACAATGAAACAAATAACATGTATCCTTTGGTCTTAATATATGTTTCTTTTATAAACAGGTCCCACTGGAAGTGGAAAGACCACCTTTATCAGCGAGGTCGCTCTGGACCTCTGCATGCAGGGCGTCAACACGCTATGGGGCAGCTTTGAGATCAACAACGTGCGTCTGGCGAAAGTCATGCTGACTCAGTTTGCCATGCAGAGGCTGGAGGACAACCTGGAGCAGTACGACTTCTGGGCAGACAAGTTTGAAGAGCTGCCTCTCTACTTTATGACTTTCCACGGGCAGCAAAACATTAAGTAAGTTAAACACGTTTTTCAATAAACATGTACTTTTAAATCCCAGTAGGAATCCTATGCTGATTTTCATAGTGCTTTAGCCAAGACCATGACATCAAGTAATTCAACTGGATTCTCTCAACAGTAGCTGTTGGAGTATGCCAGTCATTGCTTTTTGTTCTCTGATATGGTGCCAAATCCAAGCTAAAATGAGCCGCAAGGATAAGTCAGAAAACGCACTTGCATCTATTCATTCGTTAAGCCCTTTCAAGGTCTCCTATTATGCTCTTTTATGGCATATATTATAGGTCTCAAATATATTTAAAAAACATGTCTGACGTGTTTTGCTCAAAATACAAAACAGATCATGCATTTTAGCATGTCCGCTATCCCTCTGTTTCAGCCCCATTTTCGAAAGTTCTGATTCTGTGACTTTCCCTTTCATGCAAATGAGCTGAAGCTGGCCACGCCCCTTTCTGATAAGAGAAGTTTCTAATGGAGAAACTCAGCTACATGTTGCCGTGATTAAACCCTATATTATGTTCCAAACCACATCCAGCATTATTTCAGTGTTTACCACTAGAACAGGGACATTATATGTATTATATATACAACAACTCAAAGTCCCTCCTGCAGACATCCTGCTGAATACACAGACACACAGAGGTGCTGCGGAGGGGACTCAGCACGTTACTGTATATGGGGGACGATAGGTAGGGACGTGTCACGTGGATGGGACGTTGCCAGGAGTTCAATGTAAAGCCAGCCCACATTTACGATATGACGTCATATCGGCAGCAAATCTGGATCAGCTCGTTTGTATCCCCGTTTCTAGAGATGTGGGTATGGAGGAAAAGAGAGAGGGTTGTATTTTCTGTCACTTTTTGAGTCTCATAACATACCGGGGACACATATTTATGTATGAAAGACAGCAAAAAGTACATTTTGCATAATAGGGGACCTTTTTAAAGGGGACATATCATGCTCAATTTTTAGGCTATATGTGTATATTGGCTTTTTTAAATAACAAATTGATATGATATAAAAGCATTCCTTTCCCTCTATAACCTCTTCAACAGGGCAGTGCTGGACACAATGCAACATGCTGTCTACCTGTATGATATCAACCACATCATCATCGACAACCTGCAGTTCATGATGGGGCTGGAAAACCTCTCAGTAGACAAGTGAGTAAGATTAACAAATATAAATATATATAAAATATAATATGTACCACTGTCAATTTCACCAATGTTCCTTTCCCATTATAAATATGTGAATACATAATGTTTTCAGGTTTGCGGTCCAGGACCACATTATTGGAGCCTTCAGGAAGTTTGCCACCAACAGCAGCTGCCACGTTACTCTGGTTATCCACCCGAGGAAAGAGGAGGACGACCGGGAACTGCAGACAGCATCCATCTTTGGATCAGCCAAGGTAAGACAGAAGAAGACGTAGAACTCAGATTCAGAAATGTACTTAAAGACAATTTTATTTACACGTTTGTAGACTTAATTAATTGTAAATAGGACATGGAGACTAAATGAGAGGGAAAACTAAAATGTTTAATCTAATATCAAATAAAACATTTAAAATAAATATATAATAGGTTTCAAAGTATGAAAACACTGCACAAAACAATAGAAGGTAAGTTAAGATCATATGCACAATATTGTTTCAGGAACAACAATTTAAAGAATTTTTATACAAATCGTTATTTACACAAGGATACAAATTCAGAAAAACCGCTGCACATCATCTGGGTAGTCACAATAACAATCAGATTTTCCCCTTTCAATGCCTGCTATTATATTACTTGCTGTATTTTACTTTTGTTTAACATCCATCTCCTCTTATTTAAAGTAGTTTATTTTTACAAATGAATGAAACACTTGTATTGAGTTGGGAAATACAAGTGTGGTGACCATTCTTATAAAGCTGCAGTTCTTTTACAAGAAGCATCTGCTCATTTAACCCCTTCCAGGCCAGCCAAGAAGCCGACAACGTCCTGATCCTGCAGGAGAAGAAGCTGGTGACGTGTCCCGGCAGGAGGTCCCTGCAGGTGACCAAGAACCGCTTCGACGGAGACGTGGGCATCTTCCCTCTGGACTTCCTCAAGCCTTCGCTGACTTTCGCAACTCCCATCAAAGGCAAGCACAAACTGAGGAAGGTGGCCAGCAAGATGGAAAACGAGGAAGGCGAGGGGAAGGATGTTGAGATAAAGAAGGTAGAAGTTACAAAAGAGAAAGCAGCCAAAACGGCAAAGACTCCACGAAATGTTAACAATTCTGCGACCAGAAAAGAAAGCGTGCAGAAGTAACACTCATAATATAACTTACAAGGCTGAATAGATTACTGGGATTGATAAAGTTAAACTTAGCTGAATAGTAAGTATGTTGGAGCAATGCAGAATTAGCTCTGATTGTAATTCACAATTAAACAAACAGCTAATAGTAATACCGAAAAGATGCTGTATATATATTCCATTATGGAGCAAAGGATGAAGTATGTTCTGAGCAGAATGTGAAACAATGATGGTAAAGTGGTGGTAAATGATAAGCTTTATAAGTACTACTGTATATTAAGACAAAGTTCGCTGTTTAAAGTGTTGATGAAATACATCTCAACTCGTTCAATTTCATAAAAAATGCAGTCAAACCAAGTTTTCATGGTAATGTCCAGTATTTCACGGTAGAACACCCTCACACTGTCTGCTTGCTAGCCTGAAACATGGACTTGCACATTGCCTTAGTGTGATCTCTACTGACATTTTGTACAGGGATGATTTATTGAATGAGCTACTTTTTTTAAATAAAATGCTTGTCATGCAGCATTCTGTGTCTGTGTTTTCTTATTTGGTCAACAGAGGGCAGTGTGTGCTTTATTTATTAGAGATAGAAACTTCCACAGTTAATATACCCACCCTTTTTCAACACCTTGCTACAATCGGCTTTTAATTTAGCTTTGTCTTTAGGTATCAATGGCACATTTAGAGATTTGGCTTCGATGTCGATGCCATTTTGAGTTTCTAACCAGTTTTAAAGTGTTATATATTTATATAACTTAAATTTAGCAACACTGGAGGCACTGTATTGCCTCTGTGTAGTTTCTTTCCAAAACATTTTCAGTAAGATAGATTTATAAGGTAATAGGAGATTCTTTGATTTGGATTTGGACTTTGGATTTAACAGTAAATAGAAAAGGTCAAATTAGCACAACCTTGTACTAAAGGAGTAAAATGCAACCAACATATTGATGAAATGAATCTAAAATGGCATGTATAAAAGTCAAACACTCACAGGGAACGTTTTACTGCAGTTTTCCTGTTTATCATGTACATTTAACTAGAAAAACATGCTTGTATTTATCAGGACTTTTACTTGTAGAGGAGTATTTTGTTATGAGTACTTCCACTGCAGACTACTCATTAGGTTGAAAGGGTTCCATGTTTTAATGCACCTGCTTAATGTTTTGTTTCATTGTCAAATTGAGCTATCTCCGGTGTCACATCAATCCATTATTTAGACTCTGTGACTTTTAATAAATGCAAATGTGTTTCAAATCTTCATATGAATATTTCATGGGTAAAGTCAATCCCTCTACCTGGGCTGCAGCAGTGTGGGGTTACATGTGGAATCAGCAGCTTTCAGAGGTGAGAAACTGCACTGTGCTGTACTGCGAGCTGCTGCAGGATCTATTGGTGCTTGCAGTCTCATATTTCATCACAGTCACTGCGAAGTCAAATACAAATTCAGATTTATGACAGAGGGAAGGGTTTAGTGAGGGAATATGGAAGTGCCAGAGTGTTTGATATCCGGGCTTCTGATGATTTTCAACCTTGGTATTCCAAACAGCTGGTTTTTGACTCTACCTGGGAGCCTCTTTAAAGAAATAGAGGATCTTTGGAAATATCATTAAGAGACTCTTGGACTCCAGTTGCATCAGAAACATGCCCAGAGCAGGAGGCTTGAAACATTAAACAATAATAACTTTCATACAAACCAAAATTACATTTCGATTTACAACACACACACATAGATACATATAAACAAACATGCAGTTATCATCCCCAAGACCTGTAAACAGACTCTGAAGTGTAAAATCGGTGGAATTCCCCTTTAATATCGTTATGCCATTGTTTATCTAAATCCAGAGTTCACAGAGATTGGAGCCTCTCCGTCTGCCTCTGAGATTTTTGCTGGCTCCTTCTGTGTCACAGCGGTCCAGGGAACCCCTGAGCTCCTCAGTATATTGTTATAAGCAGTGGGAATAATTCTTGTGTATGCTCAATGAATCCCTGCAGATAAGATGGCAGGAGGGAGACAAAATGCCAGGTTTTTGTTTCATCCTTTGCTGTCATTACTTCATATCCAAGCCTTTCTTTGCTGGTTAATGTTTTCCTGCGAATGTTTTACTGCAGTGTAAGTAAGCATTGCTTTCTATAATGACTCCAGGCTGTGTGCTGGATGGGCCTGGGTGTCCTCTTGAATGTGCGGGTGTGGGATACGGCTACGAGGACTCTGAAAGGGGCTCTTTGTTTTTTGAGACATTACTGCGCCGTGATGATGGCGGCTCTGTCTCCAGCCAGCTCCTCAAAAGGAGGGAAAAACTGAAACATTGGGAGGAATGAGTTTGACACAAATCCATTCAGATGCTTGTGACTTCATAGAACTTTCCCAAATACCCACACACTGTAGCTGTCAGTCATACTTCTAGCTTATTGAGCTTTATCCAAGTAGGTTTAAAAGATAATAACTCAAACGTTTTATTTATTTTCCCAGAGTAAACTTGTATAACATGGTTAAATACTGAAATCTCTGTGTATTGTTGTTTGTGTCTAGAGTGACTTTTACGGAACAGAGATGTGAATTCCTATTCAAATGGCTGCCACCTGTAGAGGGGATGAGATGAAACAACTTAAGATATGCAGCTCTTAATCATGTAGGAAACTAATTGTGCAGAGAACAAAATAGTTCTGCTTCTTCAAAACACTAGAGATGTGGGAGGATAAAATCTTTCTCTTGTGAAGTATTTGACCTAGAAAACACTGAAAACATCAAGATCAGAAGCATTAGATGTACATTTACTTTATAAACTGTTTCCACAAACCGGGGGAAATGTAGTCAGTGGTAAATGAACTTGAGGCTCCGTCTGCGCCCAGCACTGCTGATGATGGGACACTTGGATACATAACATGCATGCATAGCTCTCCGCCCCATTAGCCGGCCTTCATTAAGCCATCTATTTGACCAAGTCTGGGGGTGATTTCAGGACCTTCAGTCAGAGTTAATCAGGCGGGGGCTCTGGCTCTGCAGATGGACTTAACTCTGCTTGCAAGACAGGATCATATTCAGAGTCTTTTAAGTTGCTTATGATTAAAGTAGTGGGGTTCTTTAGACATGGTGATAACACAGTGTTACACAGAATGGATCAAGTAGTGTTCAGAAAACATGAGAATGGTTTTGCAGTTTTAAAACATAATTGTTATTAAAGTAAAAATAATAGTTTATTGTTTTTGGAAATGTGCCTGTTTGTTATCTTCACTTAGATAAAAATATAAATACCACTCCTATAGCCTTAGAGTAATGAAGCTTAATCTAGTACCTGGTTAGCTTAGCTTAGCTCAGATTAGCTAAAAGACTGAACACAGTGGAAAACAAATAGCCCAGCTCTTAAACGGTAACATGTAACACCAACTAAGGCTCACTGATTTACACATGTTTGATTTGTACAAAAAATAATTGAATAAATATATCAAGTTGTAGTTCTTCACAGGACAGTTTTTTGGGATAAATGCATTGTCAGGCTAGGCTGTTTGTAGAGTTTAGGTTAAACTAACTGACTGGCTACTAGCTTCATATTCAGTGAATAATATGATCCTCTCATCTACTTTGTTAGCATATTAGTAGCTTACTTAAGTGCATGGAAACTTGTATGCTTTCTCATTGGGTCTAAGCAACGCTAACTAACTAATTCTTTAATACACTACATTGCAGAAAGACATGCATTTTGTGAGAGACAAACAAATATCCTCAACTTTAATAAAGCTAACAATGTGTACTTTTGATAATGTGGCAAACACATTTTGACTGAAAAGCCTATTCACAAATGTATGTTTCAAACCTCCTGAGAAAGCAAGTAAATGGTTTATAATTACTCATCAGAAACCTACTATGTCTGTCACATTACAGTGTCTTCTTTTGAAGCAAGCACAGCAACTTGTCTTGTCCTTGAAGGAGGAAGGCTGTAGTACTTCTACCAGTATCATTGCAGTTTTTGGATTGGATACAATGATTCCACTGATAATCTGTCGAAAACGTACATAAATCATAGCTTTCCCATTTTAGCACACAAAGTGCGCTTTGTTTCACTGTGTATTTGCAGCCATAGTGTGCTGAGGACACACACACTGCTTGCAGAAAGACCAGAGGCTGTTTCAGATTCATACCGATTCAAGATGCCCCTCCATCCCCTTAATGTCGGCGGGGGGAGGGGGGGGGGGTTACTCTGCCTCACTTACTCACATGCACTCTGCACATTTGACCCACATTACCCATCAGTATGCCTGCCTCTGTGTATATTAATAACCATGAACATCCTTCCCTCTGTGTCGCTTGACCTGGAGTAGGCTCAAGTTTCAGCTCATTATGTCAAACTTCAACGATGTTCTACATTTTTGTTATTGCTAACAATTACGATGGAAAAACTATGCAGTGAAGCCAAAATTGTGAGTGAAGGTGCAGCTGAAAATAGTCCCTAAAAATTTCACAATTTACTCAGTTAAATTACTACTACAGTTACTAACTGTTTTACCCTACAACAAAACAAAAATATATGTTTGTTGCGCTTGAAGGTTTTTTAGTTGACAAACACAACGTGGAATTTACCTTCAGGTACTTTTAACCACATCTCGACAGGGGAGCAAATGAAACAGACTGCTACTTGAACATTGTTGAAAACAGCAAATCGACAAAATATATAACATAAGCTGCTTTTATGTTTCCAGTGGGTACTGTTTAATACTTGATTAAAACTATTTTGTTTCTGCTCCTGAATTGAGTGTCGGAATCCTTCATGTGACCATACACTACATGTAACTCAGAGTACATTTAGTGGCTTTGGATTGTTAAGACCTTTGCGTGTGACTGAAGTGCTGAGTGTACTGAAGGAGAGCTGGACCCCTCTGAGAATACCTGCAGTGTTTTACCTCTATGTGGGGCGGCAGGTAGAGTGGTCCAACTACAAACACCTAAAGGTCAACCAGCATGTACTGGCTTTAGATGCTCTCACATTCAGACGCAGTCACACCAACTCCGTCAACCTTGCAGATGCTTTTACATTTAACATGTCCCTACTGATCCTCGTCAGTAACTGTAGCCACACTGAGGGTACCTTGTGCTAAATGCTGAACTGTCATGTAGCATTAGCAATGGGCTTTTAGCTGACCATCCACCCCCAGTGACAGCACCTGCTGTCTCTGTGTGCTCTACTGGCCCTGCTCTGAGCACACGTTTTGAGAAACACCACTAGTGAGCCCTCGGTTTATGTCACACCAAGATATGGCCAAAGAGAGAGCTGAGGGGCTTAATCTGCCTGGCACCATGAGTGTGGAGGCTTTTCAAGAGCCCTCAGGGGACTGGAGGGGATACACCATCTTACTCTGTGGTTCCGAATGCTCGAAAAACCCATAGGGGCAAAATGAGGGGGTAGGTGGAGTGAAAATAAGAGCATAATTACAACGGTGGTGGGTTTGTGGTCAGGAAAGTGGAGTCTGAGGTTCCAGGGAATATGTGAGGAGACTGTTAAATGGGGCTTTGGGGGCAGCCATCTATGTTTTAAATGAGCCTCATTCCTCTGAAACAAGTGGTCAGAATGATCGCCCTACACCGGGGATAAGTGAGGCTCCTGGCAGGGCTCCAGCACCTCACACCAGACTTCCTTTCAATTCTCTCTGAGAGTGAGAAAGAAAGAGAGTGGAGACGGCTTTGCCCAGCCAACCAGGCATATTCCACAGCCTGGCCAAAGAAAATGCCCATTCATTCTCAAATTAGCCGTCTGCATGGGCGCGTTCAAAGGAGGCCCCTCTCTGGCTAATCTGCTCAGACTGTGTGCACACACTGACCGTCTGCTTCATGAAAGCCTGAGTGCGGAAAAGCAGATCTAGTGGTCGCCCAGTGCAGCAGTTAATTAAAGCATTATCTCTATAAGAACGGTGATTTAAGCTGATTATCTAACAGTGCATCGAGATACATTTAGAATAGAGCCAATCACATGCCACTAATGCTGAATGTGATCATTTTCTATCAGCTGATTCTGTGTAGATAAAAAATGTGGATGGAAAATTGTTTTTTGATTTAAAATTTAGTGAACATTCCTCTCACACGGAATGATTGCATATTTTAATTAAGTTATTCAATTAAAAAAGGACAATGTTTAATAATGGAGATCAAAGTGAGTGCACCATTCAATAAATGACAAAAAAAAAAAATCCTTTGACACAGTGGTGCCCAGATTAGATGGCTGAGGGACTCTTTGGCACCTCACAGCTCCGACAATAGCGACAAAAGAAGCTGAATTCCTGCAGACAATAAACAGAGCCAATCTGGAGCCAGGCCAAAAATGTTAATATTCATGTCAAGTGACATGTTCTGACTCTAAATTTGAAAGATATTTTGTCTGAAACCTGCAGGAATGCCTCACTCATTTCTACACTTCTTGTCTTTCGGCGATAAGTTAAAACAAGAAGTGTAGACATATGTAGAATGTTCCTAACTGCTTGGTTTTTATTACCCATAAGGACATATGATTCATGATGAACATGTCCTTGATTAGAAGAACCATAAAAACCATATGCTACGTTCAGCCGAGGAGCAAACACTTTATTATGAGTGATTCATTACAACACTCGGGAGGTTCTATCCAGCGTATACCTGTCCATCATCATTTTCATTAAATCAAACATTGCCATTTCCTGTAATTTATCTTCCATGCTGTGCATTTGTCTTACATTTTCAAATGAACAACCAAATGATTTTAAAGACAGAAATGTTACGTGTAGTTCAAGATTTCAAAGGTGTAGACCTTTGATTAGCTTTACTGTAGCATCTGAATGACATATTGGACAACCCTCAAATAATTATTTTGGAAAGATTATCCTTAGGTCTTTGTTCCTAAGTTAGTTCAAGGTTTTATAACTTAAAATGTCTCGTTGATATCACTAGAAAACTTGTTGATTAGGTTGATGGGACATTTTTGTCAGGTTCACCTCTGTCACCCTAATTATTTATACAAAGTTTCTTAGATTGTGTGGCTTAACTTTTAAGACAGCCAAGTTACAAACTATCAAATCACCTTGTTAATTTTTACGGTGATTGCTTCTTCCAAACATATAAACAGCAAACGTTTTATTACCCATGCTCTAGTGAACCCATTTATAGACCAAGTTCTGGTTAAAATGAAACCAAAGAACCATAGTTGTGCGCACACACTTTGCCCTTTCTACAAACTATTACATTGAGGTTTTAATATTCTGGCTTGTGGTTGTTGCCTTGTTTGTTTAAAGTTGTTGTTTTCCCAGACGTAAGTAAATAACTTGGTTAATTTTTTTTTTAGCATATTTGAAAGGATTGAAGGACTAGTCAAATATGGCCTGAACTAGAACCTTTAAATTAGTGAAATGAATGTATGGCAATGGATTGTTGTCAGTCAACCACATAGAAATATTGGATGGATTCATTAAACAAAATGTTTTGGTAATAATATTGTAACCTTTCATTTGACTACTGAGTGACTGGGTTTGAAGGCAGGTCAGAGAGCACAAAGCAAAGGATACATGGTTTTGTTTGTTTTTCTCCAAACAGTGTGGAGCAGCAGATGAGGGTAAAACAGGCAGTGTGCTTGGGTTCAGGTGTCAGCAGGTCATTCCCCTTGTTCCCCTGACTTGTCACTCATGCAATTTGCTTTGGTTAAGCCTTTTCCTCCTTGCTCAGCATTGCTTTTAGTTGGATTATAGTGTGCTGGGGTTTTGGGTGAGAGTGCTGCTTGTTTTTTTGCAAGGTTTAAAAAAAGAAAACACATGAAAATGCTGAAAGAAGAGCACTGTAGAATAACTCATGGAAATCAACATGTGTGGTCTGTGCATCAAGACTTACAGCCAAAGGGAGCTTCAACAGAAAGTACTGTACAGCATGTAAATAATATTTAAAGTGCACAAATGGGAATATTTAATAAGTTCACAATTCCCATTATAGTGCACCAGGGAAAAACCTTAAAATGTATTTACCTGGTGCTGTACTTGCCTAATGTATCATAATGGAAACTGCAGTTTGACATTCAGGAAATGGACTCTCGAATAGCAGAGCATCTAGAGGGACATTTCTGAGTGAAATGAGTTGCTGAGTCATTGACCAATTACTTTTCACCAATTATCTCCATCCGGCATGTTGTGGGTAAAACGAGCTCACAGTGGATGCAGAGGGGAATGTCATTATCAGTCAACAAAACATAATTGCAGATATGCTGGATGCTTTGGGCAATGATTAGCATCTTGGGCATGCACGGCCCCGGAGCAGAGAGCAGTGGGAACACAATGTCCCCCATGCCAGAGTAGCAAAGTGAAAACTCAGATGTTTGAGTTTTGGAGTCATTATCAACAGATACACTACATCAACCCACACACAATTATCAATTACTGTAACAACTCTTCTTGAGTTCTCTAGTGGGTCAATTTTCCTCCATTCCCATCAGGCCTGATTGCTGGAGCCCCACCAGCTTCACAAAGCCGTCCAGTTCAGTAAATCTAATTTCCTCACAAATGCACTTCAGCTCTTTGACAATGAAGGAAAATTTGGGAAAAGTGCTCACAAAGTGAATAAGCCAACACAGGAGTGTGTAGGCTAAATTGGAACGTTACTCCATTCGTGGGAACACTAATGATGTCCGCATGATTATATCTTTTTTGCGTTTATTGCATTAAAAGAGCTTTAAATGTATGTACTAGCCACAGTTTAATATTAGCTATTGAATGGATGGTCTTTTTTTTTTTTATACACTCATGGTCCTTAGAGGACAAATTGAAATGGCCCTTGTGGCCTAATTTAATCTGAAATTTCCAGTACTTTGGTTTATACCCAAATAGTTACAAAACAAATGACATTCCCATCTCCCTCATTTGTCAGCACATCTTGGCATGATAACACACTTAACATTGCCAGTGTGACATTTTATAATCAACAGAAAGTGAGCATTGCCATTTTGGGCAAGATTTATTTCATGTAAATTAAACAACATTAACTTGTTTTATGATATGTGTGCCCAGGGGTCAGAGTTCAATTCTAAACAGGGTAAATTATTATTAGTATCCTCCTTATCTAATTTTCTTACCTATTTGAAAAAAACATGGTGACATTCACCGCCGCAGATTAGAAAGTCTCAGTGGGACTATGTATATAGCCTTGTTTTACTCCTCTGGAGCAGAAAGGCTTGCCTGAGAGGGTTGAGGTTAGTCAGGTATGACCTCGTTCTACATACTGAGAAAACAGAGCAAAGAACCGGTTGTGCTGGAACAGTCTGGAAATCTAGGGTACTTTGTCTTCATCACAAAATATTGTACTTAAAGCCTCTATCCTAGTTTATCCTAGTCCCTTAACACTGATTGAGTTAGTTTATATACAGTACTCATTATAAGACATGCTGCTAATTTATAATCTGTCTATATAAGGCCCTAAGTGTTTTTTTTTTATCCATATGGTATCGCTGTCTTTTCCGTATTGATATGAAATATTGTATGACATCAATAGTTTGGTATTTTTATAATGCTTTTTAAATATTTATAATTTAATTATAGAAGACCCTACTGTACATTAGGTCAGACTGTGAGCAAAAGTGTGCTACTACTGTGGTTTGTAGGGCACTGGTGTGTGTGTGTGTGTGTGTGTGTGTGTGTGTGTGTGTGTGTGTGTGTGTGCGTGTGTGTGTGTGTGTGTGTGTGTGTGTGTGTGTGTGTGAGAGAGAGAGAGAGAGAGAGAGAGCGAGAGAGAAGAGAGAGAGAGAGAGAGAGAGAGAGAGAGAGAGAGAGAGAGAGAGAGAGAGAGAAGAGAGAGAGCAGTTCAGATGTGAATCAGGCAACTCACACATGCAGGACAATACCGGAAGCTTGCCAACTGGCGTTCAAAAATAAAAGGATGCAATTTCTCTTAAAAGCGACTATAGGTTAAATTGCGTTTTATATCCTTGTATGCCATGTTCAATTATATGTGTTGTCATGGAGTCTATATCTGTAGAATTCAAAGCCTCTGCAACTTAAACTCCTTTGCCTCTTAATGGCCGTGTTTCCCCATTCGCTTTGGTGTGGATTTTTTCCACCTCGTAAAAAAATCTAATTCCATTACACAGCCCTATACATGTTATATCTATATTATATTGTAGCTTCTATGTTTTATTAATAAGTTGTACTTTTTTCAAACATAATACTACATTTGATTTTCTAAAATAGACCAACACTAAATCATTACTGTATGCTACTAATTGCGTTATAGCTACTGCTATATGTCTGGTTTACTTTTACTAACATTTATTTGCTGCCTCTGCTGCAAAAAATCATTCAACTGTCACTTTATTTTTAACTGTTATTGCTCTTGAATAGATTTCATTTTTACTTAAATTCTTATTTTAGTTTGTGATTACTGCTAATGTTATGAAAAACAGACAATAAAAATCCTGAAAGTCATTAAATATTTGAAAGTTACTCAAATAATGACCGACCGTAGTATCTCAAATCAATTTCTTGGACACTCAAAATAATTAATTTGCTTCATAGTCTGGTAGATCTCATGAAAATGTTGTAAAAGTTTCCCAATATTTAAAGATATTAAGTTATTGTTTTGAGAAACAAAATTATTGTTTTTTACTAATAATATAGTTCTTTCTTTTAAGGAAATTATATTAAATCATTATTTTCATTTTGATGACTTACATCATCTTTTTTTTAATCAAAAAGTTACATTGTTATTGAATAAGTTTCTGATCATGCCGGTGATGGGCTTTCATCAATTGTGATCCCTACTCGAGGGGTAAAAAACTAGGCTATCTTATTTTGAAATTCTTAACCGGATATAGTCGTTTCGTTATCGCTGGCTTGGCGTCCGGTCTGTAAACACCGGCATCGGCAGTCCAGCTCCCCGCACAACAACAAACGCGCTTTCAGCAGCAGGAAGAGACGCAAGAGAGAGAAAGAACACATCAAACATCTAGTTTAGTAAACAGAAATCTTTGTAAAGTTACAAGTGTGTGGATAAGATGATTTATAATAAGGACGAAGAACACATCGCTTCAAGATTTTCTCAGCAGACTTGGTAGAGCGGCTGTCCCGGACTGTCCACCTCAACATACCCGGTAAATTAACCAGGATTTTACTGGAATGTATTATATTAAATGATAATAATTATGTTAAGTGTGAAGAAAAAGCGTGTTACTATACAATTACGCGTTTGTCCCGTTGCCTTTGTAAGTTTACACCTGAAGGTAACGTACGAAACTGTGCACAGGTGTGCGAAGGTTTCATTAATTACTTATTTCTGCTGTTCCATTTCAGCTTAAAACACACTATCTGTAAATCATGGAGCAGTTCAGTGTATTGTTTTTGCTCAGAAAACCAAACAATTATTTTACAATGTAAAATGTATCCTTGGAGGGCCCCATAAAATCTTGTGGTCCCTCTTTAGTTCCCTTTTTATGAAAGTGTACATCAGGCATGGCAGGTTTGCTGGGTTTAGACATAACAAAGTGCCTTCTGTATACAGACTCATTTCCTGCTCAGACCTCAGCTCCATTTCAGACCATAAATCAACATTTTCCTTATCAAGGAACCCTGCTCCATCTCTCCAAAACAAGTCTTATTGCTTTTCTTATCTATTTAAAGTAACACAAACCTGGATACTGGTCTTTGTTGTGAAGTCTGTGGTGCAGATGGATTTGTTTTATGTTTAACAGTTGTTTCTTTGCGTTCATACTGAAATACCCCACATTATTGTTTTGGTGTAGGACAGATTGTTCTAGTTTTTCTTTAACTTGCATGATGCTTTATTTTCGAAGAAAATGAACCATTGGGGACTTCAGGAAATATAGGTCTGCCCCATAAATGAATAGGGATGCTGACTTTGTGTGAGCTAAAATGCTGAAATACCAAAAAAAAGCTTTACCTTCTAGCTCTGCTGGCAAGCATGAACCAAAATGTAGTCAACTGGTGGGTACAAGAGGATCATTCATTGTCTATTGTACACAATGGTAGATTCTACATCCCAATAACAACACAAAACAATCAGTTGTCTATTTCCTGGTTTGTATGTAAGAGAGTGGTTAACAAGATGTGGCTGACTTGCCTTAGGGCACAGCAATAACATATGTGAATTCTTAAAATGAATGGCATTCCCCCTGTGATGTGTCTGCGGCCACTTTCGGCTTGACACAGAGGCACTTTTCATGGTATGATGGCGTTGCCAGATGCATTGTGGGACCAGAACTCCCCAGTTAGTGTTTTACTAGGAAGAAATAAGAACGTAATTCAGTATTTCCCACACAGGACTTGCTTGTTGGTTAATTGGATGTATGCTGCATGTGTGCACAGCAGCTCTGTAGTGTGTTTATGCTTCATTAAAGTAATGAAGCTATAAAAAAGCTCTGTCCATTTATCAGGCGCAGTTGCCTCTTTTGTAAACAAATGTCAGATACTTCGATATAACACGACAAAGACAAACAAACACACTAAACATTGGAAACGCTCTCCCGCAGCTGGCCCTCATACCCTAACTCAACCGTATGTCATATACACATTTTTCCCAGCCCACACACACACACACACACACACACACACACACACACACACACACACACACACACACACACACACACACACACACACACACACACACACACACACACACACACACACACACAGTGAGGTCAAGTGCTTACCTCAGCAAGCTTGAAAAAGGGTGGACTGTTGGCCCTGACAGTGGGAGGCCGCAGTTTATTTGCATTGATAATGTCTCAAGTGATTTTATTAAGCGCATGGCAAGCATCCCTCAAACATCTTCAGAGGATCTGCTGCCTCAGCATGTCAGGGTTGAAATATCCCTGTGGAGTTCTTGAGATGTACATGACAGGAATATTATGACTCTGCAGGTTTAGGATTGGGGTTTCTTAGCATTTCATCAAATCTTAATCCAGCATTAAATCGGCTTATTTCAGATTTTCAGTTGAATCTATTTGTGTAATTGGCTTGAGGAGGAGAAAATGTCTCAGTTATAAAACAGCATTTTCATTGTCCTTAATACAGTAACAAAATAAAGTTCAACAAATCTTAAACCTACCATAAGGAACTATTATTTGGTGTTGATTTTGCTGACCCATAGACAAAAGTGGTAGTGTCTTCCTAGAATCAAAACTGGTTTTCCCATGAGCACCACCATCCCGTGTTGTAAAGATCTTTAACTGGCTAGCATTTGCATTTGTTTTGGATTAAGTGATATAAAACCACAAATTATTGTATTACTATTCTTCAGTTGTAAACACAGACTGTGCATAAGTGTATAAGCGACGGTTGATATCTGTTTGTCATCATGCTTATATTAGCAGGAAGCTTTCTGTGTTTGCTCTGCTCGAAAACCATTAGCGCCATCAAACCATTAAAAAAACATTAAACGTTGGTTAAACTTTATGGTCCAATGCTTAATGATGTACTAGCTGTGTTTAAGTCCCCAAGGTTAATTCAAATATTAGTATAAAATAATGTCTTGCAACTCAATTCATAACCAAGGTGAAATATTAGTTCCATACCCTTGTAAGAAGAAGTAGGCCAATCAGTATTGCTTTTGTATAGTAAAAGTATAATGCTCTTTCATTGTAAAAGTAATAATTTAAAAAACTGGGAATTGTAACGACGTATAATTCTGGTTTGCTACAGATTGGTTCTTCTTTTTGTTGTTTTGGGAACGTTTTAATAACTCTCCGTCATCAATAAAGAAGTCTCACAGGGAATGAAAGACGAGCAGCAAGAACATCTGACGGGTTTAAAACAAACATTGAGAATGCCTAGAGTATATGGGACGAAAACAAAAGGGAGTCAAGAACTTCTGACCAAGACTATCTGTTGTTAACATCCATCAAAGTTTACAGGCCAACATCTGCTTTAACATCACCAACTGGATGTACCTTACTCATGCTTACACAAGGTGTTCCTGTGCTGTGAGAAGATATTACACATTTCAGGTGTGGTCACTTTTGCTTATTTTTCCTCACCCAAAATTCACCCCTTTTTTGGGGAATACACCTTGTTTGACTTTGTGGAGTCTTGAAAAAAGTTTATGAAGGGGTGAGTATTTATTAATCTAATAGCCCCTGTTTCATAATAGATGGTGTGTTTTCTGTAAGTGACACCTCTCCGTCGTGCTGCTGCTGTGAAATTTTGCCCTTGAGACGTTTAACTGGCGGTCAAGTTCCTCCATTCTCTGTGTTATATGGCTCTGTAAACCGTCTCGTTGAAAAACAAATAGAGAGAGAGAAACTCTAGAAGCCAAGACAACAATGGGAACTCAGTGGGAGGTGTTTTGCTGTCAGAGGCAACATGAAGACCTTGTTGTGTTTTAAGATTTCCTGAGGGCCCGTCACGTCGAATGAAATGTTGATTTAGGGTTTTCTTTGTTTATGTAGTGTCCCATTGTGCTAAATTGAGTCCCCTGCTGCTGGTTTCTTGCTGTAATTAGTGATGTGGCACAGTTTCCCACACCACAGTGTTTAAAACAGACAGAACATAATGACACAGATTTTTTTCTTAAACAATAAGCTGTGTGTAACACAAAATAAACTGCAGGCTTCTAAGGTTTGTTTAATTTGTATCATGAGTTAAACTTACATTTTGTTTTGTTGAAGGTAAACTGTTGTGTGGATTTGTATCTGTTTAGACGACTTCATGCTGTTGTTGGCAGTCTCCTGTAATATCCTACAACACATAGTAAGAAACACTGACAATATGCTCAGTCCACAACACATGCTGTATGTTGACTAAACATGAGTGCAGAGTTGGCCTCAACCGTCACTCCTTCCTTCCTCTTTCTCCTTAGTGAATAGATTTTCATGTAGCTTTGAATCTATGTTTGAACTTGTGGTATAGCAGATGGGGTTTACTGAGATTCTGATCTGATTAAGTTGTCGGTCACACAAATCAGTTTTGTAAATACTCTTTGACCTTGGACTGCTGGGAACAAGTCTCTGTAAATAACATGCGACAAATCAAGTTCTTCTTATCTTTCTAACACAAACCGTTAAAGATTAAAACACAAGAAATATGATTTTAAATTGTTTCTTTAATCATAAATGTATAAACTATACTCTTTGTTCTAAACCACACATTATTACAAATATTATAAATGATTAGCCACTATATTGGAAATGTTATGCATTTTTTTCCACTCGTATACGTCTTGATGATATTTGTGTTACGTGACTGTGATGAAACTTGTCAGACCATAAAGCCAAAACATTTAAACTCTGCAGGGTTTTTCCTCAGGAAAAACACAGTAGCCTGACGTTTACATTCAAGAGTTTCTCATCCACACGCAGTGCGTTTATCCCTAATGCATAACAAATGTACGGAATACATGTAACCTCCATAAATCATTTTCAAAGTAGTTTCTAAAATCTGTTTATTTAGGAACTAGCATGACTAAAAGCCCTGTTAATGTTGTCCAGCAGTTTTCTCTTTTGTTTGCCCGGGACGTCACACAGGACCTGTATTTACTTTATTTCCAACACCATTTCCGCCTCGTGCAAGTCAGCACATAACTTGTTCTAATCTGTGTGGTAGGAAAGCACGAGATTTAAACAAAACAGGGACCCACACATCAAAGCATTACTCCTTTAATCATGGAGTGGTCACGCACTCCATAATGTACTGTAAGCCTTGCTTGAATCTGTGTGCATGATGCAGTGTAATGAAAACAAAGAGCCTAGACATGTGTTCTCCTATTACAATACTATAGGGAAACTAGAAGTGCACTCAGAGAACCCAAACCTATTCCAAGGCCAAATGCCCTAGATTAATGATGTTTGCTGCTCAAAACTGTATTAAGAATTGAGAAAGTAGTCTTCGGATCGAAAATGAGCCCTAAATATCTTGCACTTCAAATTCAAACATTGATGTGCTAATCCTTCCCATCCTTCACCACCCTTAAAGACAGACGGCTCCTATCTAGCTCAGTTTGGTATTCTTAGTCAGAGTTTTGTACACAGCTGCTGCACATCTGCCTGAGGGCACCGTGAGGCAGGGGCCGAGCTTTCAGAGACCCCTGATCCCTGAGCCTGGGAACGGGTCAGGACTCATTTTTTTCTTTCCTCTCAGTCTAATGAGTGTCCGTCCTGAACCGAGCAAGTGACGTCTCTTATTTTGAATACTTACAGAATGCAGCAAATACACTCACAACCACACACGCACACAAAACCACACACATACCTCCCCCTCTGGTCAAACCTTGTGGGATTTTGGCCCAATTTTCAGGTACAAAGCACAGCGGCCATTCATCAGTCGATGTCTTTTACCTTGCAAATTGCCATATCTTGTCACATCCTTTCCTGGAGCTCTGACTAATGACCCCATTTCAATGCAAATGGACAATGGTACCAAAACCAACCACCATCCGTACTTAAAAACTTGAAACCTCCTTAATAACAGTCCACAGACTGGTTCTTCCAAAAGTTACTCTTTATTGTTATCCACCCAAGTCCAGAACTTACCCTACCTTTTTTCCTGTAGAATAGCAATAATGTCAGTGTTTCACCATCTCCGAAAAGAAACAATATTCTGTACTGTATCAAACATGTGTTTTAAACGCCTGTATGTCTTAATACTCATTTGAATATGTTGTATTTAAAAAATATGCCTGTGGGCTTGTATGCTTTTTTTTTTTTTAAACTTTTTTTCAGAACATTTTAATGAATAAAAAAAAATCCAGGCTTGAAATATGTAAACAAGAGGCTAAGTGGAATGATGCAATGCTGTTTTCATTATTTCAACTTCAGTGCTCATCCCTTTTTTAATTCTGAGGACTGTGAATATTATCTGCTCTACTATTATACCCATATTACTATTTTTAGATTTCTATAAAATGTTTGGCACTTTTTTAAACCTCCTGATTGACCCCTGTCGCTGCATCTTTTCTTGCAGCCACTTTAAGAATGTGTCCCAAAGAACTGCTGCTGCAGTACTGATAAGATTTACAGTTTTGTAAACAGTCCAGATAAGATGCCAGAGCTCGACTTTGCTGCCTTCACAGCGAAAGCCCCGTCATTGACATCTCTTATTGACTGGGGAAAAGTGTCCTTGGATAAGGAAAACCCTTCTTATCCAGGATAACCTGAGACTGGACTATGAAGCCCTTACATTTACTCTCATTACATCACTTTTGGTAGGAACTGTACAGGAAGTAGCTTAGCAGTGGCATGGCCCTATGGCTCTGTCCACCTCCTTGGTTGTTATGGAAACATCTCAAATCTAATAGATGGATTTACATTAAGTTTTTGCCAACTTTCTTGATCACTTTTTCCTCTCGTGTTACCATGAGTTCAACATTTGATTAACATGTCCAATAGATTTTTGTATTTTCCAATCTTGTGGTGAATATGGTAAACATAGTACCCATAAAGTGCATTGTCACTGTGAGTATGTTAGGCTTATCAATCAATAGGGCTGAAACTACATTTATTTTTATAATCAATGTAGTTTAATCAATTAATAGTTTGATTTATACAATATCAGAAAGTAGTGACACATATCCATCATAATGTCCCAAGGTCTAATTGGATGCCTTTTTAAACGTCTTGTTTTGTCACTGATATAAAACAAACAGGAAATCTTCATATTCGTAATGTTGAAAACGTACATTTTCTAGCGTGAGAAATTATTCGTATGCCAAAGATTATCAAAACAGTTTGCAAATATGTTTGTATCAAACAACCAATCGATAATCTAATATCTACAAGTTTTGTTTACTTGAGCAAAAGTTGCAGCTTTACAGAATACTTACTGAAAGCAAAGCCTTCAGAGTGATGAAATATGCCTCTAATCTATAAAAAGAGAAGTACAGCGAGAGTAACTGTCAGATTACATAGCCTCAGACGTCACGGTTAGTCAGAACGGGGGCACAAAGTTGTTATGTTCAGCTTTAATCGCAAAAGTCGAACATTTTAAAGTGGATGTAGACATAGTGGGCTGCATCATCTGTTGTCACTTGTTGATGATTATGCAAGTTAAAAAGAGCATGAAAAACAACATGCCGTGTTCCCATGAGCAGCTTTGATTGGCGGAGGTAGTTAGTGTGATCATGACATTCACAGCTGCTGCTGGGAGGCCCATGTGTGCTGACGTACATGCCTTCAGCCCTCCTGACTCCTGGTTTGCTCTCAAACTCTTTTTCTCCTCTTTCAAGACCTCCAGCATTTTCATTTGCTCCTCAGCTGTGTCAACTGCCGGTATCCTGCTGTTCTCCATCTCACACCTTCTCAGTGTGGTTCGGCCCTCAGTCCTTCTCACAGACTGTGGTCAGGAACACCTCAGCAGTTTGAGATGGAGTTGTGCATCAGCTTACAATTGTTCCAAACCCAACAATTTATCCTGTCCATCTGCAGCAGTCCAGATTATTACCATTTATTTTTCTTGTTGGCGTGTCATTTCTATCAGTTGTGATAATGTTTCCAAGTTAATTGCCAAGAATGTGGAGACATTGCTATAAGAAGTCAGATGGTTTTTAGAAACATGAGCAGCTTGTCTGACGTTCATAATGGTTTGAAACAAATCCAATGTTTGATAGAGGAAACAAAAGCTAACGGTAAAATAAATACCCAATATTTATGAATATATCCATTGCAGTTTACAGAACAAATTCACCTCAGGGTACTTGAATAAGATCTTTAGTACATGTGTGAACACACTTTATCAACAAATCTTTCACTTTACTAAATGTCACTGGCTGGAATATATCAAATACAGTATGTTACTAGCTGGTTAAAAGCTCACTGAAAGATTCCAAAAGATATAAAATACTTGCATTATACATTTATTGCCAATGGGCATCTACTGAGCTGTTCACCTTTTAAAAACCGTGCTTTTAGGCCTAGTGTTGTACTGCAGTATATGTAGCCTTAACCACATGCTGAATGTGCTACTGAACTGGAGTAAGACTTTGATTGAAACATCAAAGCAACATTGTCTCCACTTTTATCCTCAACTCCTCTTTAATCAACAGCGTCATCTCCTGTAATCTTCTATTTTCCAGTTCATACTTATCAAACAAGAAACATGACCTTTTAATTTCAATTTCAACCTAATGACACAAAATTATATTTAATCTATGTCTTTTTTTGTTTCTGAAGATTAAAGCTGTGATATCAATATGTCCTGAAAATAATATAAAATACCCTGTTTCACCAATGTGAAACAGGGTATTTTATGTTATTCATCCTTTTTGTTTCATTTTGCTTGCAGTTAGGGGTACATTATGTAAGTGGAACAGCCCCTCCCTGAGGCTGGTTGTTTTGGGTATTTTTAAGTACATTTCTCGGTGCTCTCTGTGTGTGATTTCTGGCCTGATTTTCATAATCTCCTGCTGCGAGTCCACAAGATGGATGGCACACACTCTCTATTAAACACAGACCCTGATAAAAACATACAAGAGACACGCAGTGAGTCACGAAGAGACGTTTTTTAAGTGGAGACGCTGACCATGTGGTGGGAGGCAGGCTGCCTGAGAGGTGAAGAAGTGTCGGGGAAGAATGAGGGTGCAGATCAGAAGCTGCGTGGGTGGTGGGATGCACGGCGGGGCAGTAGCTGCGTCACGGCGTTGCATAAGGGATTACACAGCACTGTCAGTCCTGCCTGCGCAATCAGAGGGCGAGAGATGTCGAGTATTCAAACAATGCACAGTTCATCCATCAACGCTAACAGTCAGAGCTGCCTGTTGGCTTTTTGTGCTTTCATTATGTGTCCTTTTATTTTTACCTTCTGACAGACAAGCCATCATAACCTTCCTGTACAGGCTTCCTTGAATTCATTAATCATAAAGTAAATTACCACAAAAATGAAATGAAACAAATAATCCCCTGGAGATCATATTTAGCTTCACACAATGTAGGGTAAAACTCTAATCTCTTTTCTGAGCATTTTCCACAGTCACGCAATAAACTAAAGCATCTTTGTGGTCTTCTTTTCAGAGTCTGTTCATTAAGATTTCATGCAATTGTGCAACATCTTAATTACACTTACTTTCTGTCTGAACACTCCAGTGGTTTGCAATATTGTCTATTATTAACCCTATTTACTTCCACAAGCTACCTGTTAGCTTTCTACAAGCAAAACAGTTACAGTACCATGAATAAGAATTTGTAAAAGAGTAAATATGTTCACATTATAATCATCTATATCACGTTGATGATGTTGAGATTTGTTATAAAGGATTTTGCTCACTGAAGGTTTCTGAAATGTTGAAGGATATTTTACGTTTGGCCCGGATGATCCTAAAAGAGGACTTTGACAAAACACAGACTTTTTTAGCTGTTCAAGATGGAATGTGAGGCTTTCCATGTGGGCCATCTTTTGCTATCCAAACAAGGCAGAAATGCCCAATGGATTCACTTTCCACCCTGTGCCTATTTTATTCTTTAAAATAAACAACTGTATTAACTTCCAGTCTTCTCTACAAGTTGTTTCCCCCCCACATGTATGTTGTTATTGTTTTCTTTACCACAACCACGCACAAGCAAGCAGTTACTGTATGAAATGAAAATACCTGACACGTTTTCAGTGGTTCCTGAAAGACTGATGTTCTTTTCTCTGATGTCAGGAGTACAGTATTGTCAACACATCTGTTTGTATGATTTCCCATTTTTGCTACACTAGTCCCTTATTTCCTGAGCCGCCTTTGTTCAGGGTGTGTTGCTTCCTGCATCTCTTACGGGGTTTGTTAACTTGTCTGGAACCTTTGGCATGCTGCTGAACATTATGATAATAAACCTAAGTGCTGTGGTGTGGCGGTGTTTAGATAGGGGAGAAGTGGGACGCCACCCTACTCATTAATAGTTCACTGGCTGTGTGTGTGTGTGCGTGAAAGCCTGGCAAACACTGAACATCATTTATCTTCATTTATTCCTCTCTATTACACTGCCTTTCCCAATAGGAATCTAAATGTATTTCCCGCGCCTCCATCCCATCTATGAGTTACTGTATGCCATTATGCTCAAACATACATCTTAACAAACCAATATTGAATGTTTATGAGATGATTCAAAGTTCCAGCAGTATATAAGTCGTGTGAATGAATGCCTGGTGTCTCAGTATCATAGTTGTCTGCATAGGTTTGCAAAACACAGATAAATGGGGAGTAAATATTGGACTTTCTTTTAAAAATTCAACACAAACAGGAATCCAAAATAATGTAGCACCATTTCTCCTGTTTGTGAGATTTGTTTCCTAACATGTTTTCCAAACTGATGAAGTCATCGTATATGTTTTATAGTGGCCCCAAGTTGCCAAAACTCTTATCAATAAAACAATTATTCCCAATTAGCATTAACAGAAGTCACATTTTTGACCACCAACCTGATATGAGTTCAGATACATTTTTTAATCTGTAAATAGAAGTATTTGTCTCTGTGAGCTCCTATCAATTTTGAACTGCTCGACACCATATGACCCGCAGTCTGTTAATGTAGTCAATTTCAAAAATAATGTTATCTTATATTCAGGTATATAGTATTTCTTACTCGAGCCAATTCTCATTGACAAGGCGCACTTAATGTGGACATTAAACCCTTATAATGACACTTGGTAACATGCTGAACAGGCCTCTTTTCAATTCAACATCGCAGTTATTTGCTTTGAACCATCATGAAAGCACTCTTCTCTCTTTCTGAGAGTGGTTGACTCAAATCAAATTTTTCCCAAATAAATTCTCCTTACCCTCTGATGGCGAAGAACAAGTGACATATCTTTACTCATTCATTTCTCGATTGGTGATTAATACATGGGTCAGGTCATAGTGAGGTTTAGTGGTATTGAAGGCTGTCTTTTGATGGTGTTCATAAAGCAGATGAATAATGTAATGAAATGGTAATCTTCTCTCTTCTCAGTCAGTACACATGCTCCTCTCTCTGTATGTCTCCCTCTACTGTTAGGTATTCCTGTTCAGAGTGGAATAACAGGTGAAGGGAGCGGCCCTCTTAAGTGAACATCTGATAATGATCTGTGCTTCAGTTACTGCTATTAATAAAACTCCACAGAGCCCACAGTATACACTGCCACTTTACCACTGCAATATTTACTATAAGAAGCTGTAAGCCTTTTGTAATGAGGTACATTACACGTGGGATGCCCCTCAGCCCTTCCATCTGTCGGTAAAATAATTATAAAGCATGTTAGACCGAGTGAAGAGCTGAAGCTTTAAGTAGAACCTGTAACAGTACAGGCAGTTAGTGCCGTTAATTTGAGCAAACATCACAGATCCTGCTGATCAAACAGGAAGCTCAATAACAAGGCAGCTGCTACTCCCCACTGTTTGAGCTCCAAGCAGTGCCCCACTGTATGATGGTATTTCCTCCTATTTTTCCTACTCTGTTTTGTATTCTATTTTCTTTAATACATCTGTATTCTATTTTCTTTATTAAGGAAAACATGGGGTAGTTATTATAAAAGCTACCAAAAACAAGACATACAGTACATGTCCCTGCTGCAGTCTTTTCAATGTTTTGAATTTGTTTTTAAATTAAAGTATTGGGAAACTATGGCCCTGCATAACATAGTTAAAGTACTAAAGGTGCCTGATTCTTTTTTGTTTTTACATATTTTTTATTTTCCTTATTCACACCATGCGATAGCTCGTTTGAAAGTGGCACTGTTAAAAATAAATCATTAGCTCAACTTTTAGAAATCTATTTTTGTTTCCAAACCCTAGCTCAACACCAACATTAAGTAAGTTGTTGTTAAGGTAATGTTCTAATCTTTTGCCTTAACCTACCACAAGCTGCTTTTAGCTTAGCTTACTTATGCATGCTCTGTTCAAAGGTAAAGTATTTCACCTACCAGGACCAAGTTCAAAAAATGTTATATTTCATTTGTTTAAAAGAAGGTGTAAAAATGTCACATAACGGTTTTACCGGGGGTTATGTGTCGGACTATTTATTGGCTGAGCACAGTTTTATTACCATTTATTGTCCAACTGTTCCTTTTTAAAAATCTATTAACTGTTTATGGGAAAACAGTGAGGTAGAGGCAGAGGTAACAACCAAAGCTGGCCCATATATCAGGAAATATACAGCACTGTATGTTCTCTCTCATGCTGTCTCTCACCCAGTTTGATTTCAGAACAACCAGTTGAAGACACTGGTTTGCTGGGCGCTTGGGTTGTTGAATTTCTGATCTTTTGTCAGTTTGTTGACATTTATTGCAGGTTGTGATATCATTATGTTGAGTATGTGATTTATATTGTAACATTTGTTGCATAACTCTAGTAACAACATTGTCAGTTAGTCTGTAAATACTGTGGGAATGATTCATCTACAGTTACTTGGAAATATGACATCTTGAAGCTTTGGCAATGATTTAGTCAACTCAATGATACTTAAACATGCAGAAGGACACATTACAATAGGAGACAGAATTGGGAGGTTAAGGGCAGTGACTTTATCTGAAGTACAGTAGATCTTATCTACACAATTTTCCAGAACCACCTCATTTGTTCTTCTATTACTGTCAGTAGATTGTTCTCCCTGAAACGACTTGCTGAAAACACGATAGTGCCAAATGTAATCTAAAGTATTTTAATAGCCATTATGAAACAATAGCTGTCTGGCTCACACCTCTGGTACTCAAATGTTACTTTACTGCTAATGCACCAGTGTAATGAAATACAGATGGACCCTGTGCTTCTTTCCACTTGGACACAGGCGCTTCTTTTGTCTTTTTGAAAATAAAGGCAGAACATGATCATCAATTTAATTTGTTGATTAGTGTAACTGTTTTCTTAAACTTAGAAACTGTGTTTTTCTACAGAAAATATCAAAAACTTGTTGTGAAACAGCAATGTTTTGGCTTCACTCTGGGGAAAGCCCACTTGTTTAGTGAGCTGGGTGCCAGCTTTGGGCTCGGTCTTCACCCTTGTTGACATGGAAAATCCCCTCAGTCTCAACCTTCCTGCATGTGAAGACTTTCGCCATCATGACTCAGATTTTCCTCTTTTCCGCTGACTTGTATAAACACACTTGTCACATTTCAGGTTTTCCAACTCTCCACTGGAGGTAGTTCTGTGCTTCTCTTCTGCTGATTCAACAAATGCATTGTTTTTTTCCTTTTCTCCTCTCAGTTTTGGAGAACAAAGCGACAAAGACGGAATGAGGATCTGCTCACTGTTGTGAGTTCTTGGGATGCTCAACCGACCTGTCCGCCATGCTTTTCTAAGGCCTCCAGAAACTAAAGACGGGGTGTCATTGTAAGGTCAGTGGTGCTTTTACATTTTTTTTTTTAAAGGAAACGTGTTTTTAAACTTGAAACTTGAACTTTTTGGCAGTTTTTAGGTGTGATTTATGCAAACATTACCGGATTACTGCAGGAAACTTCTCCCTCAGAAAGCTGCTGCTCTAATTCATGTTAATTCTCTGACATCCCAAACCAAGCATTTCTGGTAGAGACTTTATTGACATTAAAAATAGCCTGCAGCTTGCCATACACGTAACAGTGTGCATCCCATCATGCGTGGATGTTAACACGTTCCTGCTGCATGAGAGTTAGCAGTAGATCTTAATCATGGATAGGGTTTTTCTGTAATTCCAGAGCTGGAAGCGTAACCCTAATCTTTGGCACATTATACAGTAAATCAGTGTGTGGCTAAGTCGGGTCCCTGCCAACTCAATACAGCCATCCCATTTCTGTGGATTTATGACACAACTTACTAGGAGTACATATTTCAATCTCCAAAACTCTCTCCCTCGCTTGTTTTCATTTTGTGTCTGAAAATGATGCGCCACCCCCTGCCAAGTGCTAAAGATTGGCACTAGTTTTATTTAGGAAGTGTTCCTGGACTGCTTTGTGCCTTGGTGGTTTATTTTGGAAGCAAGAAGCTTAAAAGAGTGTCTTGTGGAGGCCAGATTTAGCTCCACTGTCCAGAGGGAGTGATGTCCCCATGCAAAGGCGGTACAGATATTGATGGATGGCCTAGCTTTCTGCCGGCCTCGTGTCCCAGACGTGAAGCGTTGTTATGAAAATATAGAAGGAAGCAGGCTGATGGGCCGCAGAGAGATGGCAGCTCGGCCTTATGATGGATGACCCCCTGCTGGGCTTCCTTCATTGATACACATAAATGAAAATCTTGGCCTTTAAGGAGCAGCTTTAAATGTTCTCCAGCAATTGGCCCACAGACGGAACTCTTAACCTTTTTAGGGAACCTCTGTAGTATAATAAACTTTGTATGACTTATGGGGATAAACCACAACACAGATGCTTCCAACTTACTGCAAAGCCACACTGGAATTACGTTTTGTAACTGGAGTTTTATATTCATTCCTTTTCTTTGGGCTATCATACAGACACACTAAATTGTCATTTCACTTTGCTGCTTCAGCCTGTAAATCAACTTGCTCTAAAGGGGCTGAGTCATGTTAGGCCCCCCTCTGGCCTATAAAGTGGCAGTGTTAATGGTGGCATTCACAGAGGTGATTTGCAGCCTGCTCCTTTATCCCAGCACTGGTGGCCTCGGGCCGGCTGATTGATGGTGTTTGTTTGGCCATTCTTGGACTCTTTACTCAGAGTGGTTTCTGTGGCTTTGGCTGCAGCCGAACGGAACTTCACTTGTGGCATTTTCAGTGTTCTCCAGACCTCCCATTAAGACCGACGTGACCAAGAATGACCTTGAACTCCTTCTCCTACGTCTTGTTGCTTGAAGGACAAACTTTGTGCCCACCAGTGTGACCTAGTTATAGCAACAGGGAGAGAGAGGGAGTAGTAAAGAGAAAGGGAAAGATCTGTGTGTGTAAGGCTATGTCAGGACATAGCCTACTTCTCGTACCCTACTTTACCCCTCTCTTCAGTTGGAGTTGAGCTCCGACTGCATCATGTTGTTTCTTTTATTTTAAATCATTTTGGCCAGATGGTGGATTACAGGTCAATGTAAAAGCTAAATGCTGCCACTGTTACAGGAAAGTGCACTTCTGGAAGCTGATCCATGAGTTACCCAGGATGTTATTAACCCTAAATATTCCGTTAAAGATGTTGCAAATCCAAGGTTTAACCAGGGCAAAAATAATGCATGTACATTCCAAGTTGTTTGAAATTAAGGCCTTTTGGCTGCACCTCATAGTTGTTTGATATGTCTTTTGGAATTGAACCCTTGGACTAGGGTTATTACCATAAACTCCACCGACCACAAGGGTCAACACATCAACCAGGACTAAAATCTTAAGATTAACAACTGAAAGTTCAGTATATCCTTGAGTATTGTATGAGTTTTGTTTGTTTCTTTTCTTTTAAGGGACAGAGTTGAGACTGGTGTACACTATTTGTAACCATTATGTTCTATTTAACATTGTCTGACGTTTTAAAGACCTTGAACACTGTACTGTATCTCTGTGTCAAACATCCAGCTCTGCCTCTTGAGGCGTTGCGGTCCTCTCTTGTCTTTGCTTTTATGGAGCTGCCAGTGTTAGGTTTACCTCCTTTAATTCGGATTGATGGCTTATTTAACTAAGAATTTGCTCAGTAACTAAAAGAGCTTTGTTTCTGCCCATCTGCATTTTAGATCAGATTGACAGATGAGAAGCAGGACTAGTGTTTGATGACGTTTCACCTTCTGCACCCAAAGTTTTGTTTCCTCCTTCACTTGAAACTTCTTTTGTTTTTGTCTTTTTTGCACTTTGTTGAAGATTTAATTTTGACTGATGAAAAGGCTGTTATCCAGAATGGAATCTGTGGCTAAGTCAGACTTTTTTAAAGTGAGATGATATCCTCGTGCGGTCCTGCTTTCTTTTTACTTTTCATTCCTTTCTTCTTGAAATAGGGAGGGAAAATAAAAAGGTCTTTAACTGACAGCTTGCCTTTCCCTGGCTTCCCCGTTTCTTTCTCCCTTCTCTTCTTTCTACTGGGTGACAAAGGCAGCGGAGGACTTTGCAGAGTGTAGTTTCTTTGGTCAAAGGAAATGGTAGAGGAGGAGTGGAGCAGGGAAAGAGGAGGTGTATCTGTCGGAGAGGCTGTGCTGAGAGGAGGAGGAGGGGAGCAATAGAGAGAGGAAGGGGAGGGGACTGTGCTCCCATTCACATTTGGCTTGAGAAAGAGCCAGGGGGTTAGAGTAGTTTTCCTCTGGAGGGCTGGTCAGAAACGGAGCCAAACAGGAGAACAGGAACACAGTTGAGAGACGGAGCTGAGGCTGGATGATAAGGAGGAGACACCAGAGCAGACATGCAGGGGACAAACAGGGGTAAGAAACTCTTAGGAGGTGGGCGTTGGAAAAAAAAGGAAGTTTACTAACTGTGGCAATAAAGGTGACACAAATGTTTGGTGATAGCATGTGGTTCACTCACAGTTTGACTTATACAGTCACTGTGAAAGATTGATTTGCTATTTGATGTGTAAATGTTCTTGTGCAGGTGTGTTCCCCTGCAAATGATCAAAGTTGCATCTATTGGAATCATTAAATGGCGAATATTCTTCATCCTAAATTGTGAAAGAATTTACTTAAATTTAAAAACATTTGCGACTGTAAATCAACCAAAACACGTTTAGTTTATTTCATTAACTTAAAGAAAAGAATCATCTCATTAAGTTAATTGATAATGGAAAATGATTGTTAGTTGCAGGATGTACCATGTTTGAAAGCCACAGTTTACTCCCACTCTACTGTTTTATTGCTCATTACAAGGAAAAGTGTGTGTGTGTGTGTGTGTGTGTGTGTGTGTGTGTGTGTGTGTGTGTGTGTGTGTGTGTGTGTGTGTGTGTGTGTGTGTGTGTGTGTGTGTGTGTGTGTGTGTGTGTGTGTGTGTGTGTGTGTGTGTGTGTGTGTGTGTGTGTGTGTGTGTGTGTGTGTGTGTGTGTGTGTGTGCTCTCTTTCAGTGCAGTATGATCATTGACAGGGTCAGTGCACTAATCAAACAAGCCTGTAGGCCCCTCATGAGAGCATCATTTCAGCAATAACAAATAGTTTAATAATTGGTTCGGCGATTTACAAAAGTAAAGGCCAAGTTTTGACGATTCATTTTAAAGGTAATTTACAAAGCAAAAATGGCAGCCACTCAAATGTGAGGATCTTAAATGGAATATCTTGGGGTAATTTGAACAAGTCACCAACTTTTCTCTGACATTTTGTAGACTAAACAGTTCATCAACAGTAAACATGCTCTGGCTCTGTTTAGAACATTAACATTTGGCCTGGTGACTGTAGTGTCTGCCAGGGCTGCGAGGTGTCGCCCGTGGAAAGGTAGGTTGTCTACGAAACTAAAATAACTTTGTTACACTTTCCCTCTCTGTCCCAGTTTTTCAACAGAGGGGGAAGAATAAGGAGATGGGAGGGGGTGAGATTCAGAAGTTTGGCCAGAGAGATGGAGGGTGGAGGAGGGGATATCCAGACTCATTTGTTTGTTCCCTCATGCAGCAGACGCTCCCTGCTGAAAACTGAGACCCTTCTCCCTCCTTCCAATCTGCCTCTTTACTTCTTTCTGTCTTCCTCCAGTCAGAGGTGGTATTAGTATTAAAAGGGTTTATTTTCTTCCCCTCTAATCCCAACACTTCACCCGGTGTGGGGAATATTTTTGGACTCACCTCTGAGGCAGTAGATGTGTGTTTATGGCGTGGTGCTAGCAACAAAGACGGGTTTAGAGCAATGCTTATTCAGTTTGTCTCAAAGCAGGTTTGTGTGCCGTTGCAGGGCAGGGCCATTGAGCCGGGTATACTGTACCTTTGTAATACGGCCTCTATAAAAAGGCTTTTATACTGTTTGCTTCTCGGATTGCCAATCTCAGACGGTAGGTTGTCCAGCATGCCAATGAATGCCATCAGGATTTATTCAGACTCACTGCTGTATTTGTTATGAAATGCACAGCATGGATTGGATTGACCTGGCTGTCGGCCTGAAGACTCCAATTCACATTTCCTAGCAATATGAGATGTTGTAGATGGAAATCTCAGCAACAATATTGAAATGTATTGACCTCAAGACATGGATTTTAATGTCCTGTTATGTTTCACCACAGAAATAAGATGTATTCAAAGTAAGGGTGCATTTTGATCACCTCATTTTTGTTAGCAAAGAGCAATTTGCAAAACATTCAGGGAGTTATTTTAGAAGATAACTGGACTCCTTTTGATTTAAGTTTTCAAAATCTCAGCTCTTAAAAGTTACTATGGCAATATGCACCAATTGCAGGTGTGTTTTGGGAACCCCCCCTTAACCATTTTTTGGAAGTTTGATCTTCTCTAAGGTATATATTTAAAAGCAAATGTGGTTTTGACCAAATTAACACAATTTATACAGCGAGATAAAACAAGGAACCCAAGTGTGTAGCCGGCAATGTGCGATAGCTTTTAGTTTGAAAGGCTTTGATCCATACAGCTTTCTGCAGTGCAATCACAATTTTATAAAATTGCAGCAATTGCAGATTCTCTCTCTGCTGCTTTTCTATATGTAAGTGCTGAAAGATTGGAGATGAAACTGATGCTTTGGCGTGACAGCAGATCCCCAGAGCTGCTGCTGCAGGCTGCTGCATGGAAGAATGCTTGTTGCATGAGACATCCTTAATCTCTTCTCCCAAGCAAGTGGCTCTGCTGATGATTTCACATAAACACAGTGGCTGTAGAGGGGCCATGTCCTCACACTGACCAGCCCCAAGTCTGGCCATGTTTAGTCCTAACTCTCATTAGCCGCTGTGCCCGCACATTCCTCCTGCAGGAGGAGGGACGGGGTCTGTCTGTCTGCCCGACTGAGGGGCTTTAAAACCTTCAAGGGCTTTCCCAGACAAAAACAGTCAGTCAGCTGACACTGCAGACATCATGAGGCTGGTGAAAATCAAGTTTGCGTGCCACGCAGTTTTGTTTCAGCTTGCTATGTGAGGTGTACATTTTGTACTAAAATGATAAGTTGGATAACTCATTTGAATATAATCTCGCTGAGAGAAGAGTTTTTAACTTGCTGTGGTATTGGCCATTCCCACTCATATTTAAATGTGTATTTGTCATGAATAAATAAACAGAAAATAAAACAAAAGAAACATAAATACTGCCATTTATGAAGCAAAATGCAAAGCATTTTTCAATTCCTGCTTCTCAAATGTGAGGATTTGCAGCTGTTCTTCTTCATGTATCATTGTAACATTTCTCAAGCAACACAGCATATCCTTTTTTGAGAATAACCCTAAATATTAACTTAAATTAATAGATAATGAAACAAGTTAGTTGCAGGATACTACAAATCAGATGATATCACTGCCATCTCCACTCCCCCCCTATCTAGGTGTGATGGATTGATCCAGCAGTCATTAGTTGTTACTGTGCATTTATCTTCCGTTAGAGGCACTGGGAGCGTATGGAAGATCCTGGAAGAAAGCTATAGAAAGACTGAAAGCTTTAAGATGCTAAGGAGGGGTCCTGGCCTCCCTGTCAGCCCTCTGACCCCCTCCCCTCTTCTCGCCCACTTCTAATGTTTAAGGCCTCGGTCACCATGACAACATAAAGGAGACCAGGACCGCATGATCATGACGGGGGCTTTAAAAACTGTTTGAGACCACTCCGCTTTTCTCAGTAGAGACCCCTGCATACTTTCAGTCATCTCGAGCCACAGGGATTAGAGCTTATTCACTTCTCTTGAGAGAGTTAGAGGGAAACAACGAGATAGACAACCCTAAGCTTTAACACACTCCTGAGAAGATTGAATTGACTTATTATGATGGTTAGTTTTTACGAACCAACCACCAAAAGTTTGAGTAATTCTTGGCGCACTATTAGTGTGGCAAACCGTGTTTGTAAACCAACAGCTTGTTGTTTGAGGAACAAAAGCTAACTGCCTTTTCAGACATGGATCATCTTTAATTGAGGATTATATGTAATAAATATCGTCATAGACTAATTAGCTTTTCTGGGTCTATAGTGAAATCACATTAGATTAACACACGCACCGCTTATCAGGCACCTCCTGCTGCCGTTAACGTATTTCAGTATTTGAATAATGCAGTATGAATCTTTACTGGCACACTGACACACATTTCACACTCCGTTGTATGTGCGGATGCACCACAGAGATTAAATGGAGAATTTAGATTGCATACAAAGTATAACAATAAGAAGGATACATTTCAAATAAATATGTTTATATAATACACATTTACAGTAAAAAGGAGTGTGTTTTCTTACAAATAGGAATAAAACAGTACAAATACCTTACTAAAGAAAATACAAATAAAAGTGCATTCAGTTTTTATTTTTGACTAGATTTTAGATCATTTCCTGCCATACATACATTTAAATGTCTGATTATAGTACAGTAATACACCAGGGTTGTACTGAACTTTTAAAGCAGTACCACCTTCGTGACAGAAATATTGGAACTAACGCTACACGCTACATTACATTGACTAAAACACTTTTTCATAGTGTTTACATGTCACACATTACAAGATGTCTGGTCCAGATTTGTCTCATTCATTTGTCTAATTCAGTCATTATTAGTGTAAGTACGGATCAGCCCGCCATTGAGTAAGCTAATTAACGCGTAGTAATCAGTGTTCATTCGCAGTGGAAGCCTTGGAGGACTCTGTAAACTTGGCTGGTTGTTAGAGGACTTGGCATGGCTCTCTCCCGGCAGGTGCAGTGTAGTAGTGTGTCTGACCAGCATGCCTGCTGTCACCCTCATTTCACCTCATTAGCGAACATGGACTGTGTTCTCCAGGTGAAGAGCGTTACAGAGTAAGTGAAACACAATGCAAAGTTATAGGACTTTTCCTATGTAATGTGTAGAGTGACGTATAGTAGTGAAAAATCTTGCCATACTTTAAATGCTTGTGACTTGCCAGACAAGACTGAAACCCAAGAACAGGACGCACCCATCAGTCGGATATCCTCATACTCTGTGACTCACTGTAGAGCAGGAGAGGCTCTGCTGTTTGGTGTGTAGTCCATTGTGCACTATGACCTCATCATCATGCGTCCTGTTGGCTCATTGTTCTCCTCACAACATTCAGCTGTTCACCATCCACAAGACAAAATGATGTCATAGTCATAGGTATGCGCCTGTTAATAGTGTCAATATTTACCAGCAGTCCTGTGGTAGTGAGCGAGTGAACAGTAAGTGCTTGTGCCTCCTACATTTAATTATTTAACAGAACTTCGTACTTTAAGATTAAGTCAGGAAGTAATTACAAATATTTCCTCTTACAGGTACTGCTTTTTATCAATCTAAAATAGTTTTGGTGTGACTGGCTGAGGGTTGGCTAGAAATCATGACCGTGAAGATATCCACAAACCTTGTTGTGAACAATTTCATTTCGGAATTTTCTTTCTAACATATCACTGCACAGAAGTGTCCATCCCCTCATGGACGAATGACTCGGATCTAAATTATTAGAAAGCACCACAAGAGGAACAAATATGTATTCTGATATTGGTGTGAATGGTCCCTTTAAGCACCAGTATCACAGCCAGTTTAAGCTGCCTCCTATTCTCTGTGTGTATTATCCATAGTTATGAACTTTAAGGTTGTTACTAAGGCTGATAAGATGTGTGCAGACAGTAGCCTTTGTTGCTGTCAGGGAGAAATGCCAGCATGTTAGGAGCCCTTTTAATGTCTCAAATGAGAAGAGACCCTTTTCTTCTGCTGCCTCATGCCTCGCAAGCCTAATGCCTCAAGCCCTGTTAGTGCTGCTTGAATGGCTTCATGAATGGCCTGTCCTGTTTCTCTGTGTGTGGGCCACCATGGACTTGTGGGGCATTTGTATGCTTCAGTCTGCTGTATATCATCTCTGTTTTGCCTTTGTAGACATTCCTTATAAGCACCCTGGTATGGAGATTAAACAGCTAAAATGTGACCCTATTAGTATCTGGGAGGAAAAACATGCCAGTTTAACCAGTATTTACTTTCCTAGATGAGGTATAGCAACCGATGGGGCAGTTGTGTGTCAGCAATTGCAAAAACATACAATTAGGAAAGTATTTCAATACCAAGTCAATGATCATTCATCAGAGGTGTGCCGATTGCTCATGAAGTTTTGAGACATGACTTGTCCTTTTCCCGCACCTGAGCCCTCTTTTCTATGACTTGTTCTTAAGAGACTGAGACCGAAGAGTAGCCTAGGAGTTGTCCTGAATCACCTGACTGGACCTGCTCTTACAAGAGATCTAACTTCTTCTTATGTAAAGAAAGAATTTTGACTTGCAATTAGACTGAAGTTGAAATGGTGATGAATGACTTGATATTTATCATAACAAGACATATTGCAATAGTGAAACATTGCTTTTGTAAGACTTGAGACTGGACTTTGACTTGTTTTGCAGGAATTCTGACTTGCTATACGACTTGAGATGTGACTTGAACGTTTCTCTAACAATGTATTACTTGCTTTTGATGCCTAAAGACTCATATGCTCTTAAGGAATGAAGACATGCTTTTAAAAAACTTGACAGGGTTTTATTTTGAATGACTTTTTTTGTTAGACTTGAGACTTTCTATTAGTATTACCAGACTTAACATAGAGTTCTACTAACTGTTTGAACATGTATTAAACCGATTTGTGAGACTCACTCTGTCATGTTTCCCTCTCAGAGCGAGTGAGCTGCCACCATGGCCATGGTTCAGGCTCTGCCCCTATCTGCTGAGTCACACAATCCAGGACTCAGTGGAGGCCCCCGCAGAAGACACGCCTCCGGCTCTTCACCCCCCATCAACGCGCAACCCTCTGCTCTGGATTCTATGGGTTCTGTCAGCAGCCTAATCACCTCCCGCCCCGGACACTACCAGGACCATCGATCTGTGGGTGAGCTGGGAGCCAGGATCCGGCGGTCCACACCAGGTGCTGCCTGCCTGGGCTCTGAGTCGCCCCCAGACTCTTTAATACAGCACTGCATCGAGAAGGAAAGCTCCATGATGTCCAGCAGGGGGCTGGAGAAGGAGAGTGGGGGGAACTTCACTTATCTGAATGAGGACTTTATAGGCGACTGGAATGACAACCGTGTAACATGTGGGAGTCCAGGAAGTGACGCATACGAGAGTAAAGGATCAGGGTTGAATGGGAACATGGGAGGGCCTCCTCCTAAGCTGATCCCTGTGTCAGGGAAACTTGAGAAGGTGAGTCTTTGAATAAATTGAATTTCAGTTAACGGATCAAATCTTTGATAACAGTATATTTGTTGGGCCTAATAAACTTGCAACTCAGTGCAAATCTATTTTTGTAGAATTTCTGTTCGCGTTCGAAACATTTTAGACATAGAATAACTAGTAAGGAATGCAAACATACCATACTGCAATACAATCCCATACATTAACTTACAACGTTGACTACAGCGGCCAGACCAGATATTCTGTGTTTCCGTGTGTTAACTGTTTAGCATTAGAATTAAGCACTGTGTTCCTCCTCCAGAACATGGAGAAAGCAGTGCTGCGGCCCACTGCCTTCAAACCCGTCATTCCAAAGAGCCGTACCTCCATGCAGTACCTCTCGCCCCGCCACTCTGCCAACACATCCGAGAGCCAAAACAACCTGAACCTGCTGAGCCCTTCACACACAGAGGTGTCGCCCTCGGAGAAAAGCAGCTCGCACAGCAGGACCCGTAACAGCGGAGGCAGCAGCCATTCCTGCCAACTGACCGACTCCGGGCGCAACTCCCTCTCCAGCCTCCCCCCTTACAGCGGCGGCTACAGCCTGGCATCAGGAGAGGCCTCTGTCGGCCACCTGGAGCCCATGAAGAGCGCTCCACCTGTCAGCGCACACGGACACTCCAACTCAGACAGCGGCCGCTCATCCTCCAGTAAGAGCACGGGCTCGGGCTCCATAAGTGGCCGGGGCCAGCCTCTGTCTGACAGCGGGTCCAGCGGGCGCTCTCCCGGCCCGGTGGAAGGGTACGAGGGGGTTGTGAGGGACCTTGAGGACAAGCTGAGGGAAAGGGAGCTGGAGCTGCATCAACTCAGAGACAACCTGGATGAGAATGAAGCTGCGATCTGTCAGGTTGGTACACAGACTTCATGAGACACTTGGATAGGTGGTTTTCCACAGATAAATGCCCACACTCTCCCTCTGTCCTGTTCCCCAGGAGTTTGCAGAGAAAAAATAAATAAAATCAATTTGTATTAAATGTATGTAGATGGAAAATCCATGCTTTTTTTATATGTCAAAGTTTTTGTTTCATGTTCACTATTTTAATAATGTATTTGAAACTGGACTGGATAGTTTGACACTGTATATAATTGCAAAACTCATCCGTCATAGCGGGTGCTAATGAGTTAGTTTTGTCTGGTTGCAGGTTTATGAAGAGAAGCAGAAGCGCTTTGAGCTGGAGCTGGAGGAGCTGAGGCAGGGCTGTGCCACCAGGATGCAGGTGGCCTCGCAGAAAGCCCAGCGTGCTCAGCAGGTGCTGCAGTTGCAGGTCAGAACCTCTGGGCTAGTCAAAAAGAACCCTGTGTCTGCTCCTAACTTTTCCTAAGAAACAAAACATTAGAAAGGAAAATTCATAAGGCAACAACAACAAGGGGAACACAACTGCACTGACACTAGGCTACGTAAATTACGTGGGTCTGCCATCTTTTTAAATGTTGCTGCCACAAAGAATTGTGGGACAGCATTATCTCCTTTCTGTGGTCCAGTGTACCTTGTGCTAAAGGAGATAAGAAAGGACACATTTAAACACCTTTTCCAGTATTCAGAGAACCGACAGGCATCTTAGGGTCACTTCTGACACTGGCTGTTTCTGGCCGCAGGTTTATCAGCTGCAGCAGGAGAAGAAGAAGCTGCAGGAGGACTTTTCTCAGCTTCTGAAGGAGAGGGAGCAGCTGGAGGAGCGCTGCACCTCCTATGAGCACGATAAGATCCAGCTGGGGCCTCGACTGGAGGAGAGCAAGTGGGAGGTGAGCTGACTAAACTGACATTTTACACAGTAGGGTTATGACCTTATAAAAAGAGAAGCGATGGGCTGTATGTTACTGTTTTCAGTGCCATCCTTGTTGGTTTACCATTTCACATTCTTCTCTAAACTCAATATTACTCATACTGCCTTAAACGCTGCATAATTTAAACCATCACTTTACTCTAAAGCAGATCATAGCAGCTTCCCTTTGATATATTTATGGATATGTTTATTCACCTAATTAAATTAGCTGCAGTTGGACAGGATGATTATTAGTCGTTAATTGATTCACTTACTTCAGGAAGTAAAAATGGGTCTACTATGATAGTAATTTCCTGCTTTTTAATCTTAGACTAAATCATTGGCTGATTAAAGGATAAAAGATACCATCCGTTGCGAGCCTATTTATTTAACCCTTAATATTGATATGCATGTGCACCAACTTAACATTTCTCTTCTCCCCTCAGGTGTGTCAGAAGTCGGGGGAAATCTCACTACTGAAGCAGCAGCTGAAGGAGGTGCAGGTGGAGTTGGCCCAGCGTGTGGGGGAGATCGTCTCCCTGCGGGGTCAGCTCAGAGAGTCTCGTGGAGAGCTGACAAACAGCCAAGTCCTGCTCCAGGAGGCCCACGGCACAACCCGCACACGGACCCTGGAGCTGGAGGTGTGCGAGAATGAACTTCAGCGGCGCAAGAGCGAAGCAGAGCTGCTCCGAGAGAAGGTAGGACGCCTTGAGGGAGAGATGGCTCACCTCAGAGATGCTCTGGCCAATCAGGGGCCAGGAAACAGACAGTGTCATGTGTTCCAGGAAGCAGAGGAACACATGCTTGCATACGAGAGTGATGAGGCGAAGGCCAAGCGGCAGAGCAGCAGCGAGGCCCTGCAGAACATGAAGGTGCAGATGGACAGGATGAGGGCCGAGCTGGCCTATGAGCGGCAGCGGGCCGAGCAGCAAGCGGGGGGCTTCGAGGAGGAGCGCAGGGTATGGCAGGAGGAGAAGGACAAAGTTATCCGCTACCAGAAGCAGCTGCAGCAGAACTATGTGCAGATGTATCGCAGGAACCGAGAGCTGGAGCAGCACCTGCAGGAGCTCAGCCACGAACTGGAGAGCAGAGAGGAAGACGAGGGCAGCGGCAACGAGATCAACTTTGATGAGATCGCCGCAACGGAAATTTGAACCCTGTGTCTCTCCATCTTTGATTTGCACTACTGTCAGTTAAGTATTTACCCCTACATGTCACAGATCTGATCTTTTGTGCCGTTTGTTGACATGACAAATAAGCAAGATATCACAAAAACAATTCATTACAGTAAAATCAGCCGTATGCAAATTCTGCCTCATTGGTCTATTTTCCAAGGAGACCCACTGGAAAGCCAATGACCTCTATTAGTCAATTGTAGGCCACCTCAGTCCTCTGGATCTGCAATAAGTTCATATTTTTTGAAGTATGAGGTACTTACCTAAAGTAACCAATCTAAATCAGTTTAAGTCTGTGCTATTTTTAGAATATTTTCAGATACGATTTCCTTGTAATCAGACAGCTCTTTTAAATGGGGAACTAAAGCCATTATATCCATCTATCTCTATTTGCAAAAATATAATTATACCTGTTTTATGTGGCTTTGGTGAATCCAAACAAACCCATTTAAAACACCACAGTCCCACAAAAATAACTTAATAAGACATTGTTGGGGCTTTCTTTGCCTTTATTCAATAGTACAGCTGAAGATAGACATGAAAGGGAGAGAAAAAGAGGGGATGACATGCATTAGAGTCTGGTGGCTTTCAATAGATAAGACTTGTTGGAAAAGGGATGGTAAGGTAAAGCAGGTGAAATATTCCAAGTATAGTGTACACTTAAAATGATATTGATTTACTTTGGGTGGCTTAAATTAATTTTGCTGCCGGCACCTTTGAACTGCAGCCCCAGGATTAGCTTCTGTGCTGGTTCTCCGATCTGTTCCTCCAAACTTGGGGTGTGTTGATCATCATATACATTAGGTATACACTGACTTTGTAGGACCTCATACAACCCCGCTTCAAACTATCCCAATGATAATAACTAAATGTTTTGAGTAACTTCACCAGACCTCCTCCTGAGTTGGTTATGACTCCACCTTCCAGGCTGGCTTTCCCACCACACTCCCACTCAGTGTCAGCTCTGATCAGTGTGTTTAGCTGAGCCCACGCTTGTTTTCGATGGACAGTTGAAGTGAGACACCACACATTCAATGCGTCATGATCAGAGTGAGAGCATCACAGCGAGGTGCTGATGATGGTGAGTTCACTCTGCATGACTGACATGTACCAGTAGATGTAGCTAGATTAAATGGTAGGGACCAAAAACTAGAACTTTTCTGTCATATGGCACAAATGTTGTTTTTTATAATATAAAGTGCAGTTTGAGGGACACAAAGGTTCAGCCTCCTCCAGTTGTACTCTTATATCCTGAACACTTTACCCTAAATGGTGGAATGATATCATGAACATCTGTACAGTCTTATGTCATCGAACACAGTAACATCTGGATCAGATACGCCCTGAACACCTTCCATTTAGTACACGTCACACATCACAAATGAATAAACTAATCACTTTCCTGTAGTGTTGGAGAACCATAATATATGTTCAGTAATTATATCCTGCAATATTGATAAGTGTATATGTATGTCATGATATTGTAAAAGTTTAGGTAAATCAAATTTTATAGCAGGCTAGTTTGGCATGTCAAAGAGCAGGTATAATTAATAACAGCTGCATTCCCATCACAAGGAATACAAAATTATAAAGGAGTTAAAAGCATTGTAAAAGATAAAGAGACAAAATACTTAACTTCTAATATCTAAAATTGTTAAAATAATTGGGTGTGGGTGATTTTGACATTACTAAAGGGAAATGGTGCACTAAATGAAGGGTGTTTTGGTGTTAAACAACTTTGATATGTTTTTCCACCAAACTTTATGATCTGTTTCATATGTGTTTTACTCTCCAGAACCAAGAGACTTTTTTGTTCACAACTGCTGATTGAAAACTCATCCTCTGTAAAGAACCCGTAAAGTTTCACACCTGAGATTCCTCTCCATCTCAATAATAAAACATAGCCACTGTGAATAGACCAAAGCAATGTCGCACATTATATTTTGCTCCTCCAGGTGTGTGTCCTGTATATTGATGCTGTGTGGATGGTCCTTCTGGTTCTTCAGTATCATTTTATAATCCACAGTATTTGTATGAAAACATAAAATGTTTATTTTCATGCTGTACATTTCTTGAATAAACCTATGTTTTTAATTAAAAAAAGACATCATTTGAAAGCTGCGTGGTACATGGAGATTTCTTGAACAACTTGAAAGCCTTACAGAAGATGGAATTAATACAAAACAGTATATCATTCCTATGGTTTACATACCAATTCACATCTGGTTATTTATTCTACAGTTCTCCTCTTGTACACTTTGAGGCAATGTTTAAAGTTTGTAGTTTGGTGAGGCGTTCAATGTGTTTCTCATTAGCTGCTGCAGGCAACAGAAATGTCTCTGAGTGTCTCATGTCTGCCCTCTGCAGGTCGGAAGTTAGATTACGCTCAGTAAGACATATTCTCAGTTTACGGGGATTTTAAAAAGGCACTCTGGTTACAATGTGCAGTCTGGTATCCTGCACTTTTAATCAGATAACAACATTTCTGCACTGCAGTATTTTCTGATTGGATGTTAATACGACAAAATGTAAAAATGCATATTATTTACAAACATCTGCTCCTGGATTGTGATTAGAGGGAAATATTAAGGCATCAAGAGCACCCTTTTTTTTATGATTTAAAGCTTTATGGATGCAAATATAATTGACTGTAAATCTTATTTTTGCTTGCGTGTTTACCTTAAGTATTTTTATGACACAATTATTTTTCATATACTGAATCATTTCCTTATTTGTTTTGAAATCCAGTAATCTGCTCTATGCTCAGTTTGTATTTCAGTTTAAAACAGTTACCAGAGTCCATGTAATTAATGACTCAAACAAACTTTAACATGAATGGCAAAATAACATACCTGACATCTGTCTTCGGGCCAGAGTTCAAGTCTATGTCTTTAGTCCCCGAAATAAATTCACTGTCTGTCTCACTCTCCTTTCAAAATGTTTCTGGGGACTTTGACCACAAATACCATGGGGTCTTTGGCCTTGTTGCTGAAGGCTTTTCGGATGATGTCCACAGCATGATGATGGGTCACGCCTTGCAGGGAGACGCCGTCCACAGACACCAACTCAAATCCAGCCTGGGGACAGCAGAGGGGAAGTAGGAGTCACATACAGTGGAACATCATTTATATTGTTTATCATGGATAATTTAATTATGTCAGGAATATACTATTGGAAAGTTCTACAAACAGATGTGACATTGATAAAGTACACTGGTTTCCATAACACATTGGATGGTTTGATTGTATGAAGTATTGAGAGGGAGTTTCATTTAGCGTGTCACCTTGAGCACTTCACAGCTGGAGGCTGCTCCTCCAGGAAAGATCTTCTCGATCTTCACCACCGGCTGAACCTTGGACTCCATCCCACCAGATATACTGATGCCTGAAACACCAGAACAAGAGTGGAGCTCAGGGAAGTATTTAATGTGTGTATTCAGTGTTTAAGCATGTGCAGTAAAGAGGCATAGTGAAGCTGTGCAAAACCTTTTTACTCAATTTGTAAACAAAAAACTAAACCACACTAGGGTTATTGGTTTTTGGGTGGAGACGGTAATCTTAGGGAAACTATCTTGAAACTTGGACTTAGAAAAGTAAAAAAAGATTAGAATGTTAAAAGACTTCATATTATGAGAAATTGTACTATTTACAGAATAGCTTTAATCAGTCAAGCACATTTACCCAGGGACTGTTTGGTCTTGGAGATGCTGACAGTTTTGAGCTCGTACTCCTGTTCAGACTCGGATCCGTTGAGTCCGTTCTCAGAGGACGCCTGATGTTGGTTCATCTGTTCATCTCTCCCCGCCTGCTTATAAGGACTCGATCTGAATACCTGCGACAACAAGGGCCGACTCCTGCGTGTGGCACTCTGCAGCGTGAACACGCCTCCTTTACTCCTGTCTCCACTTTTCTCCTTTTTACCCGCCGAGTGTCCATTTCTGAACGGGGAGCGCCCCCTCTCTGAGGAAGCATCTGAGGCAGAATGCAGCGAGACCTCGTCGAAGTGGACGGAGCGAATGGTGCCGATGTCTGTGCGGAGCGGAGGGCGGGGATGTTCGCTGTGGGCCAGCAGCCAGTTGGGGAGCATGGCGCTGGAGAGGGGCGATCTGAGGTCTCCAGGCTCTGCATCGTATCCATCCACTGGGATGTCCAGCAGCGGGTTGAAGGACCTCCCGGAGGAAGGGGGCCTCTCCATGGCCCCTCTAGGCCCCTGCACACTAAGCTTTTCCAGCTCGTCCAGTAGGTGGCTCTCCTTCTCCACCTCCACAGCATTGTGGAGCTCAAAGCCTCCCCTGAAGTCTGAAGGGATACGCAGGTTATATACACACCTTTTTTGTGATCTGAGCAGAATTAGAATAGATATATCTACCTCAGGACACTATCGCTCTATTTCAAAGAATCAACCGCAGGACAAAACCCTTTTACATAAATACGTGAAATTAAATCAAATTCAATCTAAGTTTTTCTAAAACATTCAAATTAGGTTATAACTAACATAAGAATAAAGATGTATTTCGAGCTGAGATGAAGGGTACTGACCCGGGATGGGAGTAATGAGGCGCCGTTTTGGTACTCTACCAGATGTGGGAGAGCGAAGAAGAGGAGTTTTGACTACAATACAGAAAAAAAAGAAAACTAAATGTTACAAAAAGGAGCCTTAAAAGGACTGTTCAGATATTAGTTTAGTTTTTCTCGTGCTTCACACGCACTTGAACGATACTTGAGGATATCGTAGGCCTCGACTTCGATCGGGGTCACCAGGTTATTGAATGCACTCAGGTGGGGCGGAGGAAGCAGCATCCTGAGAACCAAGACCACAGGAAAGAATTAAAAATGTCCACTGATGTGTTCAAAGGATGTTTAATGAAGTCATCTGTGTCTCAGTGTGGAACATTGGGATGTTATAGGATTATCCTTATTCCCCTTTCTTTGTTTGTAATACTACCATTTCTCTGGTTAGATTTACACCAAGTTGAGGGCAGTAATCTTTATTTTGTTAATAGAGTTTAATCCACAAGTTTTGTTCCTTGTTCTGCTTACCGGACTTCTCTCAGCAGCAGCAGCTTCTCAGGTCTGTCCAGCACGGCCAACAGGTGGCGTATTAAGTTCTCCACTGACCGCTCCGCCACATACTGAGGGTAACAACAGTGCCTAGTTCATAACTACTCAGAACCAATGGAAAATCTGTGGTGTGACTGTTTCATGTCGAGCCCAAAGGTCAGCAAAATGTAAAAACATCATCATCCCAGTTTCCTTTCTTACCCTTCGGCACGTCTTCATCACAGCAGCCACCTCGTCCTCCGTCAGCAGCCTGCGTGCCATGTCCTCCACCACTCCTAGCATCTCTGAATTTGGCATTACACTGACCTGTCGCCCCCCTGCAAACAGTACAGAGAACAATCAGTCAAAAACAGTCATTCAGTTTTGTTTCGAGGACAAAAGAGTTAAAAACTACTTTTACCAGCTTTGTGTGTCGACGGCGACTTGGAGCGCCCCCTGCGCCCCCCCCTGAAGAGCAAGTTGACGAATGTCTTTGAGCGCTGCAGGGCGCTCTTCTGCTCTGGGTGCTTCTCTTTCTGCTTCTTCTCTTTCTTCTGCTTGATCTCTATGATTGGGTAATAGCAGTCAGTCATTTATGCGGCTTAATTATTCCATCGTGTTACCCAATCTCTCTATTTCTCACCTGCCACAGTGACCTGACTCTGAGAGCGGCTGATTGGTCGGCTGGGTCTGCTGAGAGCCATCAGCACGGCTGTTTTCGGGGACTCTGTGGTCCCACCGCCCTCCCCAGAACGGATCACCGTGTCTTTGAGCAGAGTGGTTTGTCCCAGGCTGCGAGTGGTTTCTGCAGCTGTCCTCTGAGGTGGGAGGTCCGTCTGCATGGCCGTCTCCGTTCGCTGTGTCTCAGACCTGGACAAAAAAGCTACCATGAAGTCCAGTGTAGTCTGCAGGTGAACACATGTTGTAGGGCAGCACCATATATCTGTTAATTGTTTCCATTTAAAGGTTCTTTTGAGATTTTCAAATGAAGCGCTAATTATCTTTTGTCATATGTATATGTATATATATATATATATATATACATATGACATGATATATATATATGACACAATAACTCATTTATCTTATGAAAATGACAAAAAGAATCAGTGCGTGCCTCTCTTTATGAGTAAACCTGTTTTTAAAATCTGGTTTGGAAAGGTTCAACGCCAACTGGTATCGATTGAATATATATCTGCAAAAGACACTATTTAAAAAAAAATGTGTAAGGTAAAAAGTTCTGTAAAAATAAAATGCTGTTTCAGTCTCGTATTTCTTATTGTCATTATTTGGAAGAATCTAACTGAAAATACCCTGACCTCTGGTCCTCTGTAGAGATGCAGACATCCACCATGTCTGAACAGAAAGGCATGCTGGGAGGGAACATGACCTGCGACAGGCCGCTCAGGGAGCTAACAGGCGTGCCAGAAGACAGAGAGGAGCCAGAGGAGTTGGATTCTGAACCCTGGGAGGAGGATTTCTGATTACCACTGGCCACTGAGAAAGAAAAGGAAAGGTCATCCAACTAAACGTATCTCAAAGCATCAACATGTCATGTGATCGTTACAGATCTTTCTAGATAATGGAAAACCAGATACATACACTTATTGAGCCACCTGTATTCTGCCACCATCTCTTTATAAGCCGGGTATCGCCCTGCTTCCTGTTAAGATATGGACACAGATATGCAAATGAGATACAGTAGAGAGCTTGAAACTTTTATGGGATCCCTATTTTTGATAAAGAGTAACTCTAGAAGCACACAGACAGTTTCATCAGCACACAAGAAAAACACATTTCCCTTTGTGATTTTCTAGTAATGTTTGAATGTTAGGATGCTTTCTAACTCTCCGGTTTCTAGAGGCAAAGCGAGAGATCCCGGAGCAAAACTTACAGATAACACGTCTCTAAGCTTTGATCAGCACCTGATCCCAGCTGCCTGGTGAATAATGCACACGGCCTGGCTATTTCTCACAGCGCGAAACCCAAGCTCCGACAAGTGAAGTGAGCGAGGAATATTACGACTGCATGCCAGCTGTCGGGCCGGCCACACACAACGCTGACGCGAAGCACAATGAGGCTCGTGGGGTTTGCATTTGCTAGAGAATTAAAGATGATAAAGGTAGGAAACGGGTCAGGAAGGTAAAAGTGTGTCGGGTCATCTGACCTGGGCAGTAATGAAAGAACCGACATGCTTTCTAATAACAAAGAGTCATTATGAAATGTGATACTTCAGCTTGTGATTAACACCGAAATCAACACCAAGCATTTAAGTGAGACAACTTCATTTCTTCAAATAATGTTATACAAGATGAAAGCTCCAATTTATTAATGCTCAAGAAGTTTATAAGCATTACATTTTCAGTTTTAAATTGTGATTATTTGTTCCCCCTAGAAAACTGTTTTTGTTCATGCTGAACCATAGATGTGCCCTATTTAAAATCTACATTCATTGAGGTAGTAATGTCATTTTTTATTAAAGATTGGTGCCAAATATGTACTGTATAGTCTTGCATTAACAACATCCTTATTTGTTCATAATAATCATCTTTAGGACTTTGAAGGCACCATGGTTTTTGCATGCTATCTGCTAATAATTCATATGTATTGCATGCCGCACAGGACATATAGGGTTTAAAAGTTCTCCATCACTCTCACCTTGATGGTCAGCATGACATGTGTGTGGCTCTTCAGCACCTCCACAGCGTTACTGTGGCTGATGTCCTGAAAGCTTATTCCATTGGCAGCCAGGATCTGGTCCCCCATCTTTATCCCATTCTGCTCAGCCAGACCTCCAGGATCCAGCCTGAAGCCACCAGACCGTAGGAGAGATCATTCATTACTAAATGTTTTCGCAAAGAAATAAACATAAAAGGCTTATAAGAGAATGTTTTCCATAGTGGATGTACCCACTTGGAGACGTAGATGCCCAGACCGAACTCCTTCCCCCCACGAATGTTGAAGCCCAGGCAGTAGTCGTCTGAGGTGGTGGAAAGGTGGACGATCCTTTGGAGGGCGCTCCCTGAGCTGGCGTCTGAAGGGGTGCATCCACTCTCCTCCACCACCATACGCCTGTGTATCAAGTCCACCCTGGAAGATGTTTCAGGGAGTCAGACTCTAGTATGTTTGTGATGAACTGAACAAAGACTAACAGGAATGGTTTGTCATTACCAGGTAGTCTTCTCCTTGGAGTAGCGGATGCCGGGGACTTTGCCAACGCGTCTCACCACCATCCTCAGCCTGTTGTTGCCGGTCAGGACTTTCACAGCACTGCTCATGGTGATGCTCTCCAGGCTGATACCATTCACCTCCACCAGTTTATCCCCTACCTGCAGGCCTGCCTCCTCTATAAACACACATACAGAAATGGGTCAGCCTTTTAGCACCTCCTGATTCCCATGTCTTGAAATGTATGTATTTTTTTATCCATTTTTTTGTTAGATCCCTGAAGTAAGATATCTTGTTAACATAAGCATACACGATAGTCACTTTTTTTCCCCCAAGACTTAAAACATGTCAAAAATACCCAATTGTGACTGTCTGAAAAACTGCAGTTGCTAACAGGTGTCTGAATGAGGCTTAATGTCCTCACGCTGAACATTAGCCGCCTTTAGCTTAACAGTAGTGACAGAACAGTGATGTAGTTCATTTATAACGACAGCTTTTTACTACTGGTGATTGATTTACTCTTCAACTATTATAAAAGTGGTGTTCATAGGTGGAGATTATCCTGATCCAAAAAACATGGAAGTATCATTAACATCTCTTTGCATCTGCTAACCTCGGGGTCAATCTACTACAAAACATCATCACTGCACTGTAGCTAGCCGTTAGTTTACCTGCTGTACTGTTGTCCTCCACCTTACTGACAAAGATGCTGAGACCATGTTCGGAGCCTCCTCGAACACTGAAGCCCAGCTTGCCGTCCACACTCTTATCCACTGTGATCGTATGGAGGTCCTCACAGTCATCTCCACCTACACAATAATATATCACATGGATGCTGTGATAATGATGGTCAGAAGTCTTCAGAAGAAATTCACCATATTAAAGTCCATCGTGAATGCCTGTGTCTGACTCCTCTCCTATTTGACAATTTGTAAGAGCAGTGGTTCTACTCTCTAACTACTCACATATAAGAAATGTCCAATAAAGCCTATTGTCTAATGCAAGTGTATATTACTTCTGTTAGAAAGTTTATTGAGAAAAAAAATAGGCTTCTAAAAAAGAAATTGGTAAATCCAAAAATGACAACGTATTTTCTCCCTAAAAAATGCTAGACATGAATTTCGATCCAAATCAGGGCAGTAAAGAAGAAGAATAAACATAATTATAGATTACAGGTCTCCATCAAGGGAACTCATTATTGAAAGTATGGATTAATTATACAACAACAACATTTCATTGTATTCTATGGCTTTTGAGTTAAATGCTTGAGAAATGTACAACCTTTTACATTTTCTTTTGAGAAGTTCAAATTCAGGTCAGTCTTATGCAGGTGTAAGAAAGGTAAAGGCATCCAAGTAAGTCTAAATTTTGCCACATTCAAGTCCAATTTGGATCTTAATTTCTAAAATAATGACAGACAGTTCTTTGACAGACTTCTAAAGTAGTGTTTATCCACAGTGGACAGCAGGATGTAATGTGCACTACACAAGCAGCCAGCTTAACTCCTCCTTACCATCCACAGGAGAGTTGATGAGGATGACCCGGCCCATTGGCGAGAGGATCGGATTCCACGTCGGCGCTGCTCCTTCTTTCGTAAGAGGTTGCGGGTAGCCGTGTGTGACCCTTGAGTCCCGGGGGTCTTCTCCCTGCGGGATGGGTCCGACGAGTGAGCCATGGAGGTTGGCAGGGTCCCCTTTCACACACGCTCCACCAAAGGGGACTCAGCTCCGGGTGGAGGAGCCTACAGCAGCAGCATACAGCAGAAGGAAAGGGGATCCTCAGGCAAATTGTCCGCTGTGTTTCCATCATACTCAGACTATATTATGTTCTTTTTCAGTAGTTTGCCAGTAGAGTGACCTGGCCGTTAATCCAACTCACCGACATAGGTTGCTGTGTGACATGACAGCTGACTCTTTGTATTCCTGGAGTCACATTTTGGTCCATTCCTGCCCATCGTGCATCTCTCTCACCTGTCTGTCCCACAGAAAAATACATGAAGTACAGCAAAGCATCATTAACACATTATGTATCTGGACTTTGTAACTCAAATTAAACCAAGGTCATTGTGACAAAGGCCAACACGTATACTGTATTTGTCTCTGCAGGTGAGGTTAAACAGGATTTAGTAGGTTTCTTTAGCTCAGACTTGACCCACTTAAGAGTCAAGATGTCACATGGTGTTGATACCATGGTTACATGTCACTAAACTGAACCCGTGCTGACAGACAGTGTGTGTCCTCATGTCGTTTCCTTGGGGTTTCCCCCAGCAGTCTTGTGCTTCAGCACCCCGGACAGCGAAGTTAAAGAAAACAATCACAAAGGCGACCTCTTTAAACGTTTAATTATCGAAACCAAGATACATTCGTTTACTTATTTTTTACTACGCAACTTTTGCATTTCCCACTTTGGGGAACAAATGCAGCCTTATTTAGAAGAAATTACACAACAAAAATAAAATACTTACCGAACATTTTACTTTTCGAGCCGAAAACACAGCAGAGAGCAAGCCAGCTCTTCCTTTTCTTAAAATACTACCATACTCAAATGGGCAGTACATAGACGGTGTCAACAAAAACTGTTCCGTGTATCCCTCACGTTTATTCTGTAAATAACCGCACTAAGTCAGCTTGCTAGCCTACCTGAATCCATGTTGTGCAAAATGACCTAACGCACTTGGCTGGGACATTTCTCTGAGTGGTAAATAAGCTCCGCCCAACGGCCATGACAATTGGTTGCAGTTAATTAACTAAGAGTATTTGATTGGATGACTTATATGCCAATCAACTGACAGCGTGTCAGGACTAGGAGGGAGAAAACGGTTATTTTCTACTCAAGTAAGACACTGATGTAATGTGTACAGTTTTGTTAAATAATGTTCATATACATTGCTAATTATATCCTATAATACTTTAAAAATGTATTGTTTGGATACACAAAAGAAGGCAGGGCATCTTTGTTTGCAGTTCTAGATAATTTTCTTAATATGTTTGGGAAAAAATTCAAGCACAAATCTAATTATTCAAGAAAACAGCAGAATGCACAAACATGAAAGCTTTTAAACATCCTTAAATTTGAAGACTTTTTAAAGGCAGCTTAGAGATTGGAAACCAGACTGATTATACATGCTGATTTTGGCTCTGAAAACACTCCCATCCTCTGCCAGGTGGGACCTCTGGACCTTAGATGACTCTTCTCTGGGAGTCAAACATCTGAACAACTTTTTCAAAGAAGCAGTTAAAAGAAAAACAAACTGTGGAACACAAAGCCATGTTTTATTGGTCAAAGGGTTTCTTGGCTCCCAAGATAACAAAACAGTACCAGTAGAACAGGAAACTGAGTGTTGACATCAGGTCTGCTCCCTCTCTTGAGTTTAAAGACAGACCATCATTAACACACGCAGAGCCTCTTACTTCATACTACAAAACGTATCCAGGTTTTCCAGGAGACAAGTGCACCAACACACCTTGACAATATCCTTTTTTTCCACACACTTTAAACATTAAAAAATGTTCAGCATTTATATTTGTATTCTTATAGCTTGGAGTCATTATGGTTTTAGACTTGTTATATATATTTTTTCTTATCCTGCATTGGTAATCCAGATCTTATTTGCTCTCTAAAGGCATAAGTTCTTGTGCTATTCTTCTGGCAGCTCGGATGACATCTTCAGCATTGACTTTATCTCCAAATTCAATCTCTCTGTGCTCCAGAAGTATTCCCTGTGGGAGAAATGGGACAAAAAGCTTCATTGTACAGTTCCAAGTGTGCTTGTTTGACTTGGCTTTCCCACGTAAAGCAGAAGAGCTTGAGTGTGTGGTTTGGTGTGGTGTGGTGTGATGTGTTCGAACAAAACTTGACTGAAGGAAAATGTACCTGCTGTCCTCGTCCAATAACAAAGACTCCACCAAGGACAAAGCCTTCTCCCAAAACGTTTCCCATGAAACCCCTCTTGAAGGCCCGTAGGCCATTCATCCACACCCCAACACGCAGGAAAGCCAGGAGACCCATCTTCCGCTCACGGGGTCCATAAAAACGCCTCTGCAAATGAAACAGACAAACCAGAAGACTATATTCATTCATGCAGACCTAAACTGATTCTTCACAGATTCAGAATGACTCTTCATAACTGACCACACAATGTACCAATTCATTACAGAAAGAGAATTCCACCTTTTCATCCAATAAGACCTCCCCGTTGAAGAACGGTCGGAAGTTCTGGACCTCGGTGCCAACGTCTTCCTTCACCACAGCGTACAGAGGGACCCCGAGCTCATCCAGCTGGGGCTTCAGAGAGGACAGCTCTGCAGCCTCCTGCAGCCAGTAAGGATACAAAACAGTCGATGAACAAAATCAGACTGTACTAGTAAATAAACAGCCTACACAAGTTCAAGGCTTTGTGGTTACTGTTATTTCTTTTTAAAAAGGTGTCAATTTCCATGTATTGTCTATGTTATTTATTTTAAGGTGCATACATTATGATGCACTAAGGTATAATTTACATTTTACAAAATGTAAATTGATTAAAACTGTTGTAATTTACAAAGTAAGAATATACAAAGTTACTACAGATATCAATTGTCCAGATTGATTTTGGGTAAATGATGCAAACAATACTTAAAAATTGCTGTCTATCATCTAAATATTTTACTCAAGACAATACAAGAGCTTCAATACAGAAGGCAGATATTGTGGAACAAAATTACTTTGCAAGTACAACAACAACAAAAAAATCCCTTTCATAAAGCCAGTTACTTTCATAAAGGCATTGGGTCATTGAAGGAATACATTGAAAACACTGCCATGACATTACCTCTCTGCACAAAAATCATCCGGGTCTCCTCACTGCCATAATGACAGCTCCTGACCTCTCCCACAGAGACCTAGCTTTCAGGACTCTGATGTCTGTGTGAGGAAACAAGGCAAAGGGTTAAAAAGTTGAGCAACAGAAGTTAACAATAGCTCCTTTCAACACTCACACATCCCTTTGACCATTAATGAAATAACAAATCTCTCATTCTTTGGTGGATAAGTTGTGACTCACCTCCTTTTAGGGTTTTCAGTTCAGTCTCTTCCAAATGTTTGAGGGTGGCTCTCAGCGGAGTTGTCAGAAACATGTCAGTGAAAAAATTCATAACTCCGGATACGAGGCTACCGATGGCAGCCAAGGCCGGGGCTATGATTGCGAACGCCATTTCTCTTCTCTGTCCGTTTTCTTCAATGCATCCTGGCTTTGACAACTTCTGTTCGGCTGCACCGGTGACGACCCGCATTTAAATTCCAGCCAAATTTGATCCTCCCAAACCCCGCCCCTTTTGGACCCAGATACTGATGTGAATGCGTGATTAACTGCAGCTGTGTTTGAGGAGCGGCGCTGAAAAATAAATACTCATTAGTCGTTTTTATACTCACCAGCATGGGTCCGTCCTCCTTCAGGTCATAGTTCACTGAAGGAAATCTGCACCGTCATCCGGGCAAAATGTCACGCATGTCAGAAGTGGTGGAAAGTAAGTCAATCTACTCAAAATCTGCACTAAAGGGACATATTAAAGGAGTTGAATTTGAGTATTTCCAATTCATGCTACTTAATACGTCGCTCCAATACCTTTTGGATGCAAATATTGTACTCCACTTACAGCTTTAGTTTCTTTGCATTTGCCCTTCTGATTCAATTTGTAAATCCCAAATATAAATTAACTTGCATGTTATTATACTATTTATAGATGTAGCTCCTTAGCAGTGTATAAAGTAGTTAGTGCATACTAACTTAGGTATATTAAGTATGTTCTGGTGTTAATATAACTATTCTGAGTAACAATTTAAATTCAGGAATTGTATTTTTACACAGTTGGATTTTTAAAATTAAAGTAGTATATAGTCTACCTCATCATTGCATGTCAACAATATATTGCAAGATTGTACAATTTAAAAAAGGTACACATTTATTCCATTACATCCCGCTGAAGTATATTTATAGATGGACTTTATTCATCTGGCAGGAAGTCACAGTCACCATCAGCACTCCAATTCACCTCTTGCCTGCTCAGCTGGAGTTCATGGAACAACTTAATATTTAAAGCCAAAATATATTAGAATAAACAAAACAAAATGAATACAAATATTGGGGATAAATGTTTATTTTTTTAAAGTGTTATATTTGCACAATAAACTAAAACCAATTTAAACTGGACTGTAGAACACCGCCTTGCTCACACATGATCTGCGTCTTGTTAGTCTTCCTGAAAAGCACCACAACACTTTGTTAAAACTTTCACCAACTTTAGGTGTTTAGTTATTAGTGGGTTATTTTCACATTTTGAAGGAATCGTTTTCACTTGCTGGCCATTTTTACCTTCTCCTTGAAGTCCTCTGTGTCAGGAGGAGAGTCTTCTGTCTCCTCTTTTGGTCTCTCACTTAGCTCTGTCATCTCTACTGTTTCGTCCCCGTCAGCTGGAGCCAAGCTATCAGTGGTCTCACTTGTGAGTTGTCCGTCTGCCTCCTGAGATGAGGTGGTCAGAACAGGGCTGGTTAGGCATTAAACCAATGGGTCTTTGAAATTCTATATTGATTAAATTGCAGTCTGGCTTTCAGCTAGGTTTTGTTTCTCAAACTCAAACACTGGGCGGTGGTGGCTTGGCCTGGGAATTGGAAGGTCAACAGTTCAAGTCACGAAAGACCAAGTGCTAATTAGTCACCTTTTCGTGTTCCTGAAGAGGGGGAGAACCAGATTTCTGTGTCTCCTGTTCAGTTTCTTCAGTAGAAAATGGCTCTTCTGGTTTGAGGCCTTCACTCTGCGGTGCTAACTCCAACTTACCAGTTTCATTTTCATCAGCCTGCTGGTGAAATGGTGTAATGTAGAGCAATTAGTAGATTTGTGGATCTGCCTTCTCTCAGCCTGAGTCGTGCCTTTTCTTCACCTGAACAACTTCTCTCCTCGGCTCATTTCTGACATCTGGCCTGAAATGTTTTCATCTGACTTTGCCTCATATCTTCTTAACCTTGCTCATCTGTCCATATCTTTCCTCACTCTTTCTCCTGCATCTCTTGCATCCTGTAGTCTGTAAACATGGCACCCTACATGTCTGTCATGCCCATAACATCTATTTCTTCACCTTCTCTATGTCTCGCGGAGAACGACGGATTTGTTCGTCTTGTTGCTCTTCTGTTTTGTCAGTTTTCATGTCATCAGTGTCTCGGCTGGGAGTCGAGTGTAAAACTTCAGTCAGCTCGGATTCAGTTGTTCCAGCTCCATCAACCACCTGCAGAGCCGATGTCAGACAGAATAACAAGTAATTTTAAGCGTCACAGTGAAACAAAGGCAGATGTTTTGATATGCTCTCAAATGGTTTCAAAATAACCCATACTGTAGCTACTGTTTTAACTGAGTTTTTTCACATCATGGTACTGAAATAGTAAAGATTTAATTTGGTCATATCACCTCCTCCTCATCTTCTTTCCCTTCTCTCTGATCCGTGTTTATGGTTTCCTCTTCTACTTGATTTTCACTTGGCCCCACCTCTGGTTTCTCTTCTTCTTGATCGCTCCTCGGCGCCACTTCACTTTTTTCAACAATGATATCTGTAGACTCCTCTTTGACCTCAGAAAGGGAAGAACTACTGGCCTTCAAAAGTTTCCTCTCAGGGGACTCTCGACTGGTTTCATTATCTGTAACCTTCACCCGGCACATTCAGAATTTGAAATCATTGGGTGGCTTTTTCCACAACACATAACGATTATCATGCATTTTGTAGAATTTAAAAACGCCAATGAAAACACCTCAGGAATGCACATAGATCAAAATCAATACAAATAAGCGATTGCAAAAATCCGAGAGGCACCACCACCACCAAAAAGTAATATTTTTTTCTTTGTATCACCTCCGATTCAATCACATTTTCCTGAGCTTCAGTTGGGTGCTCGTCTGTGTCCTGCTGTTTCTCTGGACAAGGGGTGTTTGTTTTCTCTTGTGCCACAGGTTTGTTGTCCTCAGCAGCTCCTGTTGTGGGTGAATCCTCCTTCTCAGAGATCTGTTGATGTGGTGATGTGATTTGCTCTTGAAGGATTATGCTCAAAATGGCATGTACAGTAAAAAAATGCACTTCAATTGGATCATAAATGGAGTACATCAAAGTGATGCCTTTTCTCTCTTGTCCCTTTGCCTGATGTCTCTCCTAGCTCTCGGGCTTAAACTAAAATGACCTTCTCCTACAGGGGAAGTACTCACCTTCCAAAGGCTTATCATACCAAACTCTTTCTGAAAATGACTTAACAAAACAAAAGTAACTTCACTTCTTCCAGCAGATCAATAAACTTGAATCAAAATGAGTTTTTTTGGTGAGCAAAGGTAAATACAGGTTCAGTCATAATAACTATTTGTATTCAGAGCCTAGGTCAAAACAGGGCTTTATTCACACACATACTTTGTTAGACTCCTCGGCAGCCTCGCTGATTTTTCGCTCCTCCTCCCTCAGCTTCTCCTGGTGCAGCGCTTCTTCTCTTGCTTTTGCTCGCTCCTGCTCCAGCAATGCCAAATTGGCCTTTTTCTACAAATAATAACAACAAAGTGTCAGAAAAAGTACACTACAGTACATTGTTTGCACTTTTGATACATGTGTTATAGTGCCCTTTTCAGGTTTGTATAGGGTTTGACCGTATGACCTTTTATTTCTTGACCTGACGCAGCTGCCATGAGGGACTCTGTTAGTTTTCTGAATCAAAGTTAAAGGTGACTTGGTGTTTGTTGTCACAGCCCCTATAGGCTTCATAGCACTCAGCTTAAGAAGCTTAGACTGTCTAAGTCGGTGTTATCCTTTGCTGCATTACTCTGTAGTGGCAGTAGAAGTATGAGCTTATAGAACAAGAAGTATCTTATTAAAAGTAAAAGTAGTAATGCTAAATCGAAAGTCCATTACATTAAAGGGTCTCTCATTCAAACTTAGCTTATGTGTATTATAAACAAAATAAGGGACTGCATTTTATTTTGTGAGATGCTGGCAGAGGTGGAGTTCAATTTAACCATTTTATTTAGGAAGCTTAATTTGCTGTGTAAATTAATTGAGCACCATGTGATATTATGTTATTGTTTGTATTCATCTTCTCTGGGTATTTTATTCCAAAATTGTTATTTTCTATTTTAACTGTTTGATGTGATTTCCCTCATTGCAGTACTGAAATGTTATGTTAAAAGTATAAGATATCAGAAAATAAACTACTCAATAATGCAAATAAGACAATTCAAATAATACAAAATAAGTTGGAATAAAATACACAATATTTTGTTTTCCTTCTGTGATTCTTCTGTGTGTTTTATATTGTTAATTATATATAAAAATATATATATTTGAATACCTGTTTCTACATTGTGCAGATTTTCATTTTGCAATCCTTTTATTTAGAATAAACCTTAAGCACAGACTTGAGAATGTAGTTAGTCATACAAAAATATACCATAAGCCTAAACACTATTCTATACCAATTTGTGCACCTTAGGTTGTGTAATGTCCCCTCTAGTGGCAGATAATGGAATGGCAGCTCACCGCAGTCTCATACTCTGCATTAGAGTTGAACTTGTAGAGCCAGTGGGCCAGATACTGGATGGGGTTAGCCGGCCGCTGCTCGGCCACTTCAGCAAGTCCCTCCGCCAGACACTTCCCCAGGTGTCTCTTTATGTACTCAGAGTCCATGTTTCTATCTGCGTGAAACACAACGTAAAGTGAGGCGACACCGACCTACCTCGTCAGCGTCAGATAACAGGGACACAAACTAGAAAAATGTAAGATTTACTTGCTCTTTTTCTTCGTAATATTCAGCAGTACAGTTGGTAATTTAATTTAAGTGTGTATTTTTTTTATATCAAAGGCTTATTGTAATAACTCATTTCAATAATTTACCAGCGAAACCAATAACCACATCGCCAAAACAAACCTTTTACACGGAGCGTCCGGATGTAGCTGTTGTGTCTCCATGGTAACGGTGTCACACAAGTAATGCTCCCCTCAATCGTTTTAAGTTTCTATTAACGTTAATATTAAGCAGGAAGACACCCAAAATACAGTTGCTGTGGTCAAAAACGCAACTTCATTACAAAATTACACTTATTTTTTCAGCTTTGTGTTTTAGAACTATTCTGCCAATATAAGTATGCTACAAAAAGTCTCCCTTCCTGAAGCCCAACTCAAGTTTCCATAGTCACCCAGCAAAAAGAAATCAAGATAAATGGGGACATTTTACAGAAAGTTGACATCCCTTAAGTCCGTTTAGACCAGACAGTTAAAAAAAAATGAGCCGTATTCTTTAACCCAGTCGACAGACGTAAGAAATACATTTAACCAAACAAAAATGACTTAAATGGTATTTAGCAAAAGTAGTCCCAAACAAAGTGAGGAGACAAGAAAGTTTCGATACAATAAGTCCATTAATCTTTATTTAATATAAAGCAGACCTGAAGTCATTGTGTGGAGCTAGTGTTAAATTCTATACATTCTAAATACTTTTAAATAGATCTTATTGAATGGTCTCAACTTTGATCCATAATGTCACTTATTAAAAAGGAAATGTTGTGTCTTTATTGTCAAAGTAAAAATATTTTCCAAATAATGTGACCAATTTGTGGTATGAACACACTGCACAATTATTCTACATGTTAAGATCCAACTCAAGCCACACACAAATCCAACAAATCATTGACAAAGCCTAGGCCAGATTTCATCAATATTTAATGTAATTTTATTTGCACCTTGCCCTAAAAACTAGGACAGTTTTCTCACACGAGAGAGGAGAGGGTGGGAACATTTGCAGCAGTCTCAATTTCCATGAATCAGATAACACCCAGTTAACATATGTAATCACAGATATCATTTTCCTTGTATAATCATACTGCACACCTTTCAGCCAAATATAGCCTGCGTGTTGACAGGAAGACTCACTGGTTGCAGTCTTGGCACACAGGATATTTGATCAAATTTAATATGAAATCTGCTATTTTTTCCCTTTGACAGCTTAACCCAAACATCATTGTTCCTCTCATTTGCAGCATCAGATATTGGTTCTTGAACAGTTTTTTGGCACAATAATTGCTCCTGAATATGGAAGAGAACTTTTCATCTCCACTTTCATTAGCCATACAAGGGTGTATGAAGTATTGACATTTTGATATTTTGTTGACACATTTTTAAGATGACTTTTTTCTCTAGCAAGCAGAGATCGAGAGCTTTATAGGTTTAAGGTCAATCTATTGAATAAAAGCAATATGGTACCAATGAAGTCATTATCCTGGCCTTATCCTGGTTAGAAAGAATTAAAAACACATGCACTTTTAATCATTTTAAAATGCCCTGACAGAAAGAGTCACTTCTGATGTGATTTTCATCCCCAAAATTATCCTTCCTTAATTTATATTTTCATTGTATTCTGGCTTCTTGGATGTACAGTTTCTTTGTGTTCATTCTTTAGAAGTTGCCATCCATCAACTTTTTTTCTGAGATAAATAACACAATTAAAATAAAGCACTAAATGCATTAATCCTCAGATATCAAACCAGCTAAACCAGATCACGATTTCTGTTGATTATTTGTTTTGCACATTGTCAAAAGTCTGTGTTTTTTCAATCGCACACATTCCAAAATACAACAAACATGAACTGAAACACAGACATCTAAATACTTGACTTGTCGTTATGTGCATGTTTACACCTTTAACAAGGAATGTCACGAAATTATAAACAATATATTATTAAACACATAATGAGGTTATAAATTACTCTTACAACAAAAAAAAGAGTAGCCTACGTGTGATAAGAAAAGCTTTATCAATATCACACTAATACATTTATTAATCTGTGTGAATAAATCATTTCTAAAGTAGATTTTGCATGCGGGTCGGGCAAATTAGAGACTTTATGGTGACCTGAGTTTGCAGCAGTACTTTTTATCTTCGCTGAGCAAACACTTTTGGCTTTACTATGCGTAAAGTAGTAAAAGCACCTGTCCGGCGGAAATGCGTGCAGGAGCGACCAGCTGTGTGGGAACTGGGAAGCGGCTGGGCTGCGGAAGTGTCAAAGGTCTGAACTGATCCTACCTGCAGCGACTGCTCCGGTTACACTGCAGGACACCACCGCGTCAGCAACAGCTGTCCTGCAGCCGCGCACTGGTTGCCAGACGGGAGAATTACGTCCCCAGTGAAAGGCTTCACGGAAGACGTGATTTTTTTTTTTTCCTAAATTGCTTGGATCTTGAGGAAATATTTGCTTTACAGTGCAAGGTAACCCGTTTCATGTCGTCTCTGCTGTCTTTTGTGAGCGTAAAAATTACTCTTGAAGCTCGGGAAATAAAAGTTTCTTGTCAGGCTGCAGTTTGCAAGGTTTTGCTTTGACTTGATGATTTAGGCCTACGTGTTTTTGCTACGTTATGTGTTCACCTTGTGAGTTTTCTTCTTGCTCCCCTCTCTGTTGAGGAATTTGGCACATTCCTGACTTTAAGATTGTGGCTATTTGGCTACTTTTCCTCTTTCTAATTTGCACTGTATTGAAAGTCTTGCTGTTTTTCTGTTCAGTAGCAGAACCCTTTTGCCTGACAGAAAAATGTAGCTATGAAACTTGTAAATGAAGCTTTGGATTTGTTTTCATTGGTGCTGAAAATAACAAGCTGCACTGCCTAGGAAATAAAAACGCAAAGAGGTGTTTTAATATGAGTGCCTTTGTTCTAATAATAAACACGGACCTGTAATTGAGCTCAGGTCAAATTTGGAATTGGTAGATTTATGGCTTCTCTGCAGAGTTTTTAAGCGTGTGTTTGTGTGTGTGTGTGTGTGAGCAAGCATGTGGGTGTTTGTGTTGTGAAGGTGCACCACATGCAGTGTTGAACTAATGTTTTACTACTCTATTTTGCTACATATTTACAATCAATGTACCTTTTTTATGAGAGGGAAAACTGTGCATGAGAATCAAGGCCAGGGTTTCTTCACCTGCCAGGTGAATATGTTTCTGGAGTCCACATGGCCATAATGTCCAGTGTGGACACTTTGCAACCTTCTCAATCCCCACTATGCCTCCTCCCATAGGGACAGTGTTTTATTTTTAGCTCATGTCTTCATGGCAGAAGGGCAAGATACTGTGATGCTGTGGATGCTCATACCTCACAATTTCTCTGCCGTTAATCCATGTTGCCCAAATCAGAAGTGTGGGACTACAGAGACAGACTGACCCGATGCAGATCTTAAGACACAGTGGAAGACACGGAGACATGGTGCTCATATTAGATCATGTTTGCTCTTATGTAACAGGACGACCTGTTGGGGAGCAGTGGATCATCAGGTGGTGTTTCTAATTTCTTAGAGTGAGTTTTTTGTGCATATTGCATTTATTATTATTATTATTATTATTATTATTATTATTATTATGCATTCTCCACTTACAACTTTGTCATCAAAAACATGGCAGATGGTATAAAATACTGATTTCTGTTTTCAACGTGCATAATTGAGATGATTTATCCGTGGTCTTCCCCTTTGTGAGTGTGTTTGTGCGTCTCGCATCACATGTTCTTGGACACAGAAGGTGTTGGTTTTGAGTTTCTTTCATCAAGTGAAACCCATGTGACTGCTTGGCCAGGCCACTGTATTTTCCAGTGTATTCAAAGGTGAAATAGGGTTAAGATAAGCAACCTTTTTCATATTTGTTCACTTCCCCTCTTCAGTGCAATTATGTTCGACATACAGTTGTGGTTTTTTTTCTCATGTGAATATTATTCGACAGAAGAAATTTTCTTTTGAGGACATTTAGTTTAACCACGTGGTTCAAACTTCAGCAGTTACTTTACGTATGTATGTGATTCTTTAAAGACTTGATTGGCGTTGACTTGGTGATAATAGCTCCCTCTGGTCAGGATAAGCTGGATGGAATATCCTCCATATCATTTCTACATGCAATCAACTCCAATTACTAAAAGGCGAGAGCAACAGCCAAATAGGTCAGTTTGATGCAGGAGAAATCAGTTTACTAAATTTGCATCCAAGACTATAGATTATTTAGTGATGTAACAATTATTTTCATTAAATATAATCTTAATACAATTAATCCATTATTGATGTCCGAAAGAAAATTGTGCAAATGTCCAAGCTTGACTAAGTCCAAGATGATGTGTTTTGATGTCTTGTCATTCCAAGACTTAAAGATATCCATTTTGATATGATATAAAACTGAGAAAAGCAGGAAATCTCCAAAGTTGAGAGACTGAGCAAAGCATTTTCTGAAATATTAGGATGAAATGTTATTATATCTGTAGGAGCCAAATGCTTGTTTTGCCAGAGCTTATTATTAATATTATTATCTTTATTTCAGTTTACACTACGTTTAAATCCTATTTGTTATCACTTCGGGCAATTGTTACATGGTTGTGGTTTAATGGTATTTAGGTCACCTGTTGGATGCCGGTTTGGGTGGATGACAGAGGAAAAAGGGTGAATTTGCTCGGACACTTTCTGTTGACTGTGTGGACTTGAAAACTGTTTGTTTATTAAACATCATGAACTTAATCTGAGTAGGGATTCTTCTAAGGAGCACGTCACAACAAAGAGCAACGTTTAACCTCTCAGGCTAAACTCATAGGGGGTTAATGCCGCTATAATATCAATCAATCAGTTCAACTAATCGATTAGTCACCTCATAGTTGCAGCTCTAAACTGCATAAACCCCCTGAAAGCTAAGAATCTGTTATATACATCATTGTATTATGTTGCCATTATCCAGGAGACCAACATTTGTGATGAAACATTTGATAAGAATTGATCAGAAAGCCTTGATCCTTTTCAATAAAAGTTTAAATACAGTACAGTATATGCATCAGTTGGTCTTTATGTCGCTGTTGGCCATTGCACCATCTAAATGCACTAAGGAGATTATGCTAGGTTTTAACAGCTCCTCGGTATGCAGCAAGGGGCATACCGCGAATGATGGCAGCTGTCTTCTTAGCACCCGCATAATGCATGTTGGGATATAGTGCAAACTAAGTCTACCATGCACACATCTTATAAAGACATGAAAATAAGACTCCAAGGGATTGACCCTTACTGATGCCCTGAACATACTGATCAATACACATGCAATGACATGGTAGGAAGTAGGAACAGGTGAAGAGGTCTGCTTTTAATATGGCTCCCTATAGAGTTTGGAATACAAGGTTAACTGGTGGGTGACAGGGTGTTGAAGCAAGCAGGGAGACAGCGAAGCACAGTGCTGTGATCTGACCCCGTGAGAAAAACAGAGTGGAACAGGAGCACGGCAAATGTCAAAGGACGTGTGGATAAAAAGCCCTTGTTTGCTCTGTAGATCTGTTGTTTACAACTTCACCACATTCCAGAAGTGGTGTTGCGTTGTGGGTGGACTGAGACAGTTGTCACAGCATTTTAAACTCTTAAGAGCACCAAAGTTAGGCCAACAAGTCATTCAAGTCACTAGACCCCTTGGTTAAAAACCCAGCTTGTGCAAGATAACATGGAAGTTTTGTCATCATTTAGAGGAAGTTTGTGCTCATCATCAAGTTCAACAAATTTTCCACAAGTCACATTAGGAAATGCTGAAATCCAGTGAAATAAACGTCCTTTTTTGCTGTATTTGAACTCTGGCTACCCTGGTGACAAAAGCCAAAAGCTAGTTGGGCTAGTTTCCGGAGGTGAATATTGGCATTGGCATTCCACGCCCGGCTAGTATAACGAGGAGGTGTCTACATTACATCGTCTATATCCTCAACCGGAATGTCGCAGGTCACATGGCCTTCCCTGACATGCAAGATGATATATATATTACTGTCGGGGAAGGCTTCTGAGATCTTAGATTCACTCCCTCTTCCTCAATTTGCCACCTGTCCTCAGAGCGACTCAAGGAGCGCGGTCATGAAATGATTCGATTGTCTTATGCTAGACTCTTAAAATCAAGTAGATCTTCCTACTAGATTTAGATTTTTTTATGTTACTTTGAATACTTATAAACCTTTTTTGAACACCTCTACTTCACGTACAGTGGCAGACGAGCAAACTTGCTACAATAGCCCAAAACGTTTCTATTTGGAGAAGCATGCTGCAGCTTCGCGAATGCTGCGTCTGAATTTGTATAATCTCCTCATCAGGTCATAGCTACACTGTCAACACTGTCTGACATTGAGCAAGTGTTGTTTCAAATCGCACACGGCTGCTGTGCCCAAGCTAGAAGTGTCAATAACTGATGTTAACTAGCTAGATAGCTAGCTAAGATCAGCCACTCTTGCTAGCTAGCAAGGTTATCTGTTTGTTAGCAGATGATGCTCAATTATCCCAATAATATTAATGGTGGCCTCCTATCAACACTACTGTAAAAAGTGTTTTAGTTATTACACATAGAAAAAAAACAAACGTACATATAACTATTGTTGAACAGAGTAACCTGTATTTGCGGCTGGTCCTCCAACTTTCAGTACCGATGAGTGCATCATCCTGTTACTTGTATTGTTTTTAATTGTAACATACTTTTCCTTTGGATTCCAAGTGTTTTGTTGATAATACTTCTATAATCTAACCAGACTTTTCATTTGAACTTTTATTAATGTATTAACTACACACAAAATCTATTTTAACTGATACTGAATATTGCACTCTTGCCTGTACTCTTGGCTCTTTCGTGAGAAGAAACGCACACTGATTAATGTGGCTACAAAACGCGGCGCCAAAACATATTATTTACCTAACTGACACGGGCATAAGGAAACAACCTCCACGGAGGAGGACTTATTTGAGATTGGCAAGATTTTAATTAACGGTTCTTAAAAGGCACCTTTGATGGCTTCTGCAGTAACGGCGTGATGTAATGCTATCAGGAAATGTTCCCCATAAACCTTGGAGAAAAGCCTCCATTCTAAGGTTGGGTATTTTAAGGTTGGCTCACGGTTGAGGGTAGCAGGGCCAATCGCTCCTAGAATGGAGGATTTGAAACGGGATGATGATGGGGGAAACTAGGGTTGGTAGGGAGCAGGTGTTGGTAGCCCAGTCTAATATTAATAATAATAAATCAAAAAGTTTTGGTAGAATAAAAGAAACACTGACCCATGGAGTGCTAAAGGAGAAAAGAGACCCTGTCTGTTGTTTGTGATTGATTGAGGATGGTGGTGTGATGAGTGATTGAGTTAAGATGAAATGAACTCTTGCGTTGTATAAAAAAGGGAATAAGAGACTCAAGTGTCATACAGTGAGGTGGTGTGGGGGTTGTAAAATAGCGGATAAGGGGTGCGGAGGCGGAAGCTTAGTGTGTTTGGGGCCCCTGTGTAAAATAGAAGGTAGTGGGGAGAGGAGTCAGCTCGGTAAGATAAGTTGGCATGCTGTCCTGTTTATCAGGGGGATGTGAGGCGCAGAGCGAAAGCTCAGCCAGGAAGGAATGAGCAGAGTCATCGGGCCTCTGTAACACGACGCTCCGTCTTGATTGCCCGGAGCAGCTGGGCAGCCACCATATCTGTGGAGCGTGCGCGTCTTCTCACATGTGCAAATGCATAATTTTCTGTTGGAGTGAGGCAGTTTGAGGAGGTTACATTAATGTGTTTGATCAGTGGCTATCACTGTGTCTATCTCTGGTTGCAATGTTGTTTTTATCATGTCTCTTCTCTTTGCACAGCCTGTTACCAGCTTGGTTTTCGGCGGTCTAAATAAGAGTAAATCTATGTATGGATTTTTCTGTAGCCTCTGTCACTTTAAATGACAAGACAATAAATTGATTAATTTCATTTTAACTGTCCAATACAATATATAGCAAGTGCTGACTTATTTATCCCAAATTGGATGGATTTGATAGTAACTTGTGACTGATCTGTGTTTCTGAGGGATTTTTGTTGGCATGACAGTGTCAAACTACTTTCCTTATCTCCATGTTAGCCTAAAGCCCACTTAGTTATGTTTGCTGTTTGTCTTCTACATATGTTTAAATGCTTATCAAAGCTAATTTGCAATTAATTTAACTTTTTAGCAATTTGCTAAATAATACTGATATGGTTTCTCCCTGGCAAATGTACCTCCCTCTCAACTTGCTTTAATCAACATGTGCACACAAAGTTTGTAGTTATTGATTAATGTAAATCCCCCTTCAGGTTAAGTGCTTCTGAAACTATACAATAGTAAATAGTGATAACATAAGAAGGGTTACTTTTCTTTTACATTGAGATCCATCGATTTAAAGTAAAATAGCTTAAATAAAAAGGCTAATTTACTCCCCTATTATGTCCATGTGAGCAGAAGCTTTTCCTAAACTGCTCCAGACGAAACTATACTGGTTGCTACGCACTTCAAAGGGTGTAAGCGAATGCCACTTGGACCTGGTATTGAGTGTCTGCTAAGCTAATAAGTAATCTGATGTACAGAAGTAATGTCATAGGCTCTTTAGAATAGTGGGAAAGTCCAAAATCTCTTCCCAAGTGCGTTCAGTCATTGTGTTACCATCCCGACACTTTGAAGTGCTTGTGGTGAAGTGAGGGGTCCAGGGTCAGAGATGTAGGGCAGAGGTTAAGGGGTATGGACAAAGATCAAAGACACACATGGAAACTTAACCTTGTAGTTCAGTGGTTCCCAACCCTTTTGACTTTTGAACCCTTTGAACGAAGGTGTACACATGTAAACCCATTATCAGACATGATTTGAGCATTTCTATCAAAGATTGCTTTATTTAAAGAATTGACACAAGAAAAGGCAACACTATTTCAGATATAAATATGACCCTGTCAGGTTTTGGGACCCATTTAGGAACAGCTGCTTTAGGCATTCACTTTTGCAACATGTGCTCATAGGGTTAGGGAATAATGGTTACAGCAGATAATTTACCAAGTTAATATACCAAACATGCTTCGCATGGTGGCTTAGGAGTTAAGGTGATCTTTGCTGCGTGTTAATCCCCATCTGTCCCCCTCCAATCATTTCATGTTATGTCTCTTATGGCATTTGTCTTAGTAAAAGCATACATTATAATTCCCCAAAAAATACATAAATAACACCAACAAACTTCCTTTTTTTTTTTTACATTTTGGGTTTTAAGGTTTGATCAAACAAAAGAGGCATAGCCCCGGCTTTGGTTTGATTTGTTTGTTTGCTGGTTTGTCTGTTTGTCAGAAAAAACACTGGCCTTATTTTGATGAAACTTGGTTAAAGGGTGAAGCATGAAGCAAGGAAAAGCTCAATCCTTTAGGAGCTCATCGGGAGGCGGATTCCTTTATTATTTCTACTAATAAAAAAGGACTTTGCAGAGATTGGCACTGAGTGCCATTCCAGTTTCCAAATGCAACAACAACCCTGCTATTGTTTTAATCTTTTAATTCTGCATGTTTTTGACATCTTGACAAAATGTCTTCTGGTGACACCTACTGTACTGGGACCAATCTCAGAAGAGACTGGTGTATTTTTTTGTGACACCACTTTAGGCACACAGTCATTCATGTTGCTGTGGTCTGAAAATGGCCCGTTATTTTTTTCTGTCAAGAAACTATACCAAAGTGTAGTTCAGATTAAAAATGAGAAGTGTGGCCCCGGCCGTGGCGCAACTGGCTGGGGCACCTGCACCGTACGCCGGTGACCCGGGTTCGATTCCCGACCCGTGGTGTTTTCCGGATCCCATCCCGACTCTCTCTCCCACTTTCCTTTCACTCTCCACTGTCCTATCCGATTTAAAGGCAAAAAGCCCCCAAACAAATATCTTAAAAAAAATAAATGAAAAGTGTAAAGCCTGCTGGGCTGATGGCGGAGGAAGTAGGAAATTGGGAAGACCACCTTTGCCCAAATTGGTATTGTTGTGATCCCACTGCATGATGTTATCTGGTTATTTATGGTGCTGGTGACTTACATTGGTTGATTACTGTATAAAAGGTTATTGCTGGTCAAAAACACAACAATACAATTCATACATATATATACATGTACATATTAAAAAAATTAATGAAATCAAATCTACATGTTTATGGTTGAGTTTAAGGTTATAGCTTGGTTTGTCTCGTCTTACAATACATCCCATCTCAAAATGTATTCTCTGTATCTATTTCTTGTTCTTCCTCCAGCTCCTTTTAGGGAAACCCCGGTGTGGTGGTGTCCCTTCGCGATGCGAAGATGGCGCCCCTGCTCCCTCCCCGAGGTGCCGATGCGTTCCGCCCCTTTACCCGGGAATTGCTGGCGGAGGCCGAGAGGCTCAAGGAGGAAAGACAAAAGGCCGATGTAGAGTGCCATGATGAGGAAGAGCCAACGGCCCCAAACGCTGATCTGGAGGCAGGCAAGAGTCTCCCCATGATCTTCGGAGACCCTCCATCAGAGCTGCTCAACACACCTCTGGAGGATTTGGACCCCTTCTACAAAGCACAAAACGCAGTCAGTCGGGGCACATCTGGGGCACACATAGGAATGAAACACACACTTAGTGTTTAATGAGCTTGACTCCGTCCCTACTTAACCTTGAGATACGACAGGATGTATTACTTAACATAAATTTTAGCTGCATAAAGTATCCCTTACGCAATGTACACCATTTCATCTGCGGTATGCAAATGTTACAGTTAAATGTTTCTAGAAGTATCATTACAAGATTGTCATCACTAAGTATTTAGCTAAATGTAGGAGGGACTTTGAGGCTCTGCATTTATACAGATATAATCTTTGTGTTTTTCAGACATTCATTGTGATCACCAAAGGAAACACAATCTACAGGTTCAATGCTGAGCTGGCTTGCTACATTCTGAGCCCCTTTAGTATTGTTAGAAGAGGAGCCATCAAAATTCTCATACATTCATATCCTTTGAACTATTGATGCTTGAGCTTTTTTATCATATAGTGTTTTTAGTGAAACATAATGTGATGTTTAGCCAAAAGTAAAGGGGGAAAAAGGCTGCTTTTATTCATAATGTCCATGTTTGTTTCCTTAACCCTGAATTAAATTATTTAGCATGTTCATCATGATTACGATTCTATCGAATTGTGCGTTCATGACGCTGAGCAACCCACCAGCATGGAGTAAAACTGTTGAGTGAGTACTTCATTACTGTATCATTCTTGTGTTATGTTAATACAATCTATACTAACATGTTTTCCTTCTTAGGTATGTTTTTACTGGAATCTATACCCTTGAGGCAACAATCAAAGTGTTGTCAAGAGGTTTCTGTGTTGGATCTTTTACATTCCTTAGAGATCCATGGAATTGGCTGGATTTCATGGTGATCAGCATGGCGTAAGTGTACTTGGTTTCTAACGGTGTAGTTGCTTTTGATATCAGAAAAATTGTCTCATTGCATATTCTTCTCGTTTGCATTAAATGAAACATAATTATTTCCTTGGGTTTCATTCTTTGTTTTATGTCTTTCCACAGATATGTCACTGAGTTTGTTGACCTCGGAAACGTGTCCGCCCTCAGGACATTTCGTGTACTTCGAGCCCTTAAAACAATTACTGTGATTCCTGGTATTTTCTAATATTCTATTTTTTACCTTACCCTTTACGTGTGATTCACTGTGACTGTGTAATAACACAAAGAAAACAGTACAGCATTTAATTTAGCTTCACATAAAATGTCATGTTTTCAAAGTTTTAATGAATTTCAATCCTAAATTGGATAAATTATAACGCCTTACTGTATCTAATAGTTTTTCTGATAATTTATTAATTGATTACCCTTCGTTGTTTCAGAGCTGTTTGACTTTTAAGTGCCAACCCCATGTTAATTGTATTTTGTCAGGTTTGAAAACCATTGTGGCCGCTTTGATCCAGTCAGTGAAGAAAATGGTGGATGTCATGATTCTGACAGTCTTTGCCCTTGCTGTTTTTGCCCTTGTTGGTCTTCAACTCTTTATGGGAAATCTGCGTCAGAAATGTGTGCGATGGCCCATCGAAACAAATGAAACTGCATATGATTTTTTTAATACCACTGCTCCATTTAATGACACGTTGTTCTTCAACAACACCATGGGCGTCAACAATACATCATATTCCAACAGCACCTTCAACTTTGATGAGTACATTGAAAACAGAGGTACGTTAAAGACATATTACTAGATGTCTCCTATTTAAGTTTAATGTGTCCTCACTTCTTCTTTTTCATTTATGCTTATAGAGAATCACTATTATTTGGAAGGCAGCCTAGATGCTATACTTTGTGGAAACAGCTCAGATGCTGGGTATGTATTAAACACACAGACACCTTGAACATTTGGTCTGGTAACGCTCACCTGAGTGTCTAAAAGATAGTACATCCAATGTCTCATCCAAACCTCTTTCCCTTGACCTTGATGGAAAACATCATGAGTTCAGGAAAGATTTCATTAGCTCTTGAGGACTAAAAGAAGATTGTTGTGTAATTTTAATTGGTCTATAATGTATAATTAAGCAGTTTTAAATATTGCTGCCATGTGGGATGGCATTTACTTTTTTCTTTTGATAAAGGGTGGTTCAGTGTACCCTATGTTAAAGGAGATAATAAAGCCGCTTTCCTTAACATGTAGAGTTTTAAACCAGCTCCTATCATGTCTTCCACTGAGATAAGTCTGGGACATTTAACTGGGTTAGGAACCCCCTAAGAAAAGAAAATGATTGGAATACAGCCATTTTAGTACACTGACTCTTCTTCTTTGTTGATAGAAAGTGCCCAGAAGGATACACATGCATGAAAGCTGGGAGGAACCCTAACTATGGCTACACCAGTTTTGACTCGTTTGGCTGGGCCTTCCTGGCCCTCTTCAGACTTATGACCCAGGACTACTGGGAGAACCTTTTCCAGCTGGTTGGCACTTCTTTCATATGTTGCAAACACATTGATGCTGTATAACTTATCATTTTTATGATACTTGTGTAATGAAAAGAAACGTGTCCTTAGTTCTCGTAGCTTCTTTTTTGCTCCAAACACAGATCCTGCGGGCAGCTGGTAAGACATACATGCTGTTCTTTGTGGTGATTATCTTTCTGGGCTCCTTCTACCTCATCAACCTCATCCTGGCCGTGGTAGCCATGGCTTATGAAGAACAGAATCAGGCAACTCAGCGAGAGGCCATCGAGAAAGAGGAAGAGTTCCAGCGGCTACTCGAGCAAATCAAGAATCAGGACGAGGTAACTTTTACAAGCAACAAGGGAAACGGCTAACCATATATTTAAATGAGCATACTGTGGGTGCTGCCATATGATAACTTAAAGCAAGCATTCAGAGAATATTGTTTTGTTCCTTCTAACAGAATTGAGTAAATACACAAGTGTGATAACATGTATAAGTGTTATATTATTGGTAGGGAAATCAAAGTAACACTGTATTCCTTTATTTATCTAGCAGGCTATGGGTCTAGGAAGCCAAGTCAGTTTAACCAGTAAGAAGTCGCTCAGTCATCACACCATGTCTGAGGTGGCAGATGACGAACAAAGCCTTGAACATGATGAAATTATCAAGGATTGTAATGGGAGAATTATTCCCCGTCTGTTGGTCAGAGCGCCCACCTTGGTCAAGGTAAATCACTCGCCCTTGTTTTAGTCATTTAAGGAACAAAATGTGGATAAAGATGTTTGTTTCGATTTTCAACCGACATCAACATTTTTCAGCATGCTTCAGAATATGAATTTGAAGAGAAGTCATTCGGCTCTGATCACAGCATGCTTCATCTGGAAGAGCCATGCCTGACACAGAGGTCTGCTAGCGCTCTGAGTGTGCTCACTGCAGCGGCTTTGGAAGGTACAGTGGCAATAAAGATTAAAGGGGACATATCATACTCATTTTCATGTTCATGTGTTCTGGGTTTCCTCTAGAACATGTTGACACTTTTAAATATAAAAAAAATACATTACTTTTCCAATATATATCAAACGCTTAGTTTTAGGGACTGACTTTTTAAGATTCCCTCCAAAAAAAGGCCAGTCTTTTTTCTGATTGGTTAGCGATAACATTTTTTAAAGGTCGTTTTTAATCCGTAACTGGGGATACTCAGATGGGTGGGAGCCACATTTGATTTGCCTGTTGAACCCAATGTTTTTTTCTGATCTACACAGCCTACTAAAAACTGACTTAACTTGATTATTTAACCGTGTGGGTATGAAGGCACCCTAGACATCCAAATGTATAAACACAAGCACTAAAAAAAGTGAGTTTTCATGATTACACCTTTTTAACACTGATAATGCAACAACAAATTGTCATAATAAACCCCTAGATGTAGGTTTTCTGTAAGCTTTGAATAAACCAAAACGACTAGTAGGACACAACAGTAAGGCATTGACGGGATGCTAGCATACAGTATAGATGTGTCAAGTTCCTCCGGGAATGAAGGAATACATAAGGGTTAGTGTCCGGTTCTTAGAGGTGATGCTGTAATGTGAGCTCTATTCGCTGAGATTATCAAACAGTTGTTAACATTGTGTACTATCTTTACCCAAGGCAAATACAGTAGCATTGTTAAAGCTTGCCATAATCACATTGTGTGCTGACGAAATCCCTGTCAACATTCGGTGTCACGCCCTCATGGTGTTAAGCTTTGGCTATTTTAGTCAGACTGTAACTTGGCACAGACATGAATTTCAATACCACTATAAAATAAACTGTAAAATGACTGTAGACTACCTAATTTTTCTTTCTTTGTCTAGAGTTGGAGGAGGCTCAGAGGCCGTGCCCACCTGGATGGTACAGATTTGCAGACACTTTCCTGAAGTGGGACTGCTCCCCGCAATGGGTGCTCATGAAAAAGTGGGTTCTCTTTGTGGTGATGGACCCTTTTGTTGACTTGGGCATTACCATCTGCATTGTTCTCAATACCCTCTTCATGGCCATGGAGCACTACCCCATGACCCCACAGTTTGACCACATGCTCTCAGTGGGGAATCTGGTGAATTTCTTCCTCATTACATTTCATCCCAAACGTATTCATACATCTCAGCCTTGATTTAAACAAACTCTATGCCCCAATAGGTTTTCACTGGGATCTTCACAGCAGAGATGTTCTTCAAGCTCATCGCCATGGATCCTTACTACTACTTTCAAGTTGGCTGGAATATTTTTGACAGCATCATCGTCACTCTCAGTCTGGTGGAGTTGGGGCTGGCGAATGTCCAAGGGCTGTCTGTCCTCAGGTCCTTCCGTCTGGTGAAAAACAACAACTATGTTGATATGCACATTATTAATGAAAAATATTCAGAATCTGATGGGGATAATGAAAACTATCAGATTCAGATGAAAACTTTGTTTGGATTTTCCCAATTATGTAGCATTTTCCGATTAAGACAAAATGTACAAATTTACACAATTATTGAATCCATTCGTATCCATTTACCACAATGACAATACTTCCTCCATTTTTATTCACTGTCTTTTCTTGTGTCTGTCCTGTGTTTGAGATAGCTTCGTGTCTTTAAACTAGCAAAGTCCTGGCCCACCCTCAACATGCTGATCAAGATTATCGGTAACTCAGTGGGAGCTTTAGGAAACCTGACATTGGTGCTGGCCATCATCGTCTTCATCTTTGCTGTGGTGGGTATGCAGCTCTTTGGCAAGAACTACAAGGAATGTGTGTGCAAGATCTCCACAGAGTGCGAGCTGCCGCGGTGGCACATGAACGACTTCTTCCACTCGTTTCTCATCGTGTTCCGCATCCTGTGCGGGGAGTGGATCGAGACCATGTGGGACTGCATGGAGGTGGCCGGAACTGGAATGTGTTTAGTCGTCTTCATGATGGTCATGGTCATTGGAAATCTAGTGGTGAGTGTAACAATTATTCTTTCCCTGCTGATTCCTACCTTGAATCTGAGGGAGACATTTTTAATAAAATACCCCTTTATGCTGATTGGTTTAAAAGGAAACAAAGAAGACCGTTAATCAGCTCCACAACATTAAGATTCAAAACAAAAATGTTTCTCATTATGACTGGGTTTTCAGTGTCTCTATAGTCGGTGCTTACATAAGCATGCATTGAATCTAAGGATGATCATTCCCTAACTCACACATGCTGCCACTCAACTTGCAACTTGTACTACTGTGAAGCTGTAAAGCTGACAAACTATTTTGTAAAATCTTTCTAAATCTAACAGTTATCTTAATATAATGCTAGGAGATTGCCTTCATATCTCGGCAATCTATTGTTAACCCTAAGCAGAGCGAGGCCAAGGATAGACAGACACAGCTGGGGAAGCACATTGTATCCACAAGGGGGCCTTGTAGTATCTGAAAAATTAAAATATACTGTATTCACAGATTCTAATATTCAGACATCCCAATGCATTATTTCACACACTGCCTTGGTGAATTTGTGGATGCTTTAAGAAGAATCCTGAAAGTCTGGAGCATGGAAATACTCTCAGGCATGATTTCAACATCGTATTTAATAACCAGAACTGAAACCATTTCCTGTTAGGTTATTCATAGTAATAGAAAGGAAGTGGCACATCGTCACTCTGTCAAAAGTATTGCAATGGCCACACTGTGCCAAGATTTTCAAAGCTTTTTTGTGATGCACAATATCTGCACTGACGTAAAGACAAACTTCTTCAAGGGAGAGGGGGCTTTCTATTTGAATCAAATGACTCGATCCACCAAACAGTGGCTTTGACCTTGAGTATGTGCTAAGATCCGGCTCAAGGAAGCATGCTGCCACTGAAGGGAACAAACATAGACAGCTGAGCGAGCAGAGCTCATGTGGCAGGGGGACTTGGTGTTAAGGAAAACTGATTTGATAGACGATTTAAAGCGTAAATGATGAAGAGGTAATACTATTAGGCCATCAGCACAATTGCGTATGGAGTGGATATTACTGAATATGTTTTCTATTTATGTTTAAAATACTCTTGAATTCCCACTGTCTAATCTGCGTTCTTTATTGACTGTTTGCAGTTTCTGATGCATTTTAAAACATGAATGAATTGAACGATACTGTCGCGTAAATGCAAAGCTACATCCGGCAGCCAGTTAGCTTAGCTGAGTACAGATTAAACAAACAAGATAGTTATTATGTAAATGAAAGGCTCTTGTAGGCAGATTTATATTTACATTTGGACAGGCTAGCCGTTTCATCCTGTTTCTAGCTCTAATGCTAAGATGAACAAAGCATTATAAAGCCATCCGGCTCCTGGCAGTAGTTTAAGTTTTAACTGATAGTTCCTCTCTTCTGCCTTTCGGCGAGAAAGTTATTGTATTTCCCTAAATGTCAAACTATTATTTTTATATTAAGACTAAACTTTTCAAGAGGGGTAAACTAAACTTTATTATGAAATTGTTTTAGACTTTTCACTTATCCTGGAAAGCTCTGTCAAATGTTTCCATCTTAAATCATCATGATGTATCCACTCCTATGTCGGGCTTATGTTTTGAGCAGCTCCTCCTTTCCACTCTTTACTGATTCACAGCTCCCTCACTGGAATGATTGGGATCAGCCTGCCATGTAATCGTGATCTCCTGCTAAACCTGGGAAATAGGAACCGAGAAATTGACTAACAGGTTTAGTCACTAAAGATAGCTGCGTCTGCAACAGGAGGCAGATGACATAATATTCCTTATTGTGCCATCACAGAAACAATTTGATATACATGAATTTGATGTAGCCCAAACTTTTCTTTTCTCCATTTCATTTCATATCAAAGAGAACATTTACAGACATAATTTTTAAATGTATCCAGAAAATCATTACCAAATAATCTATAATGAAGTTTAATAATTGAAGCCGTAGCAGGCATACTTTGACTCGGCAATTATACAATTCTCCAGTTAGGTTTCACTCAAAATAATTATTTAATTCTCATCTGTTAATCATAGGTATACATTGAAAAATGTTTAGATATTTCCTATAGTGTAGCTTCATACAGATAGTGTGCATCATTTGCTGTGCAATCCTTTTGTTTTTCACATAAAGGTACACAAATAAATTGATGATGTTGTGTTATTTTAAAATGATGGAAAGTGCAGTTATACATTTTTATATAGTGTGTATTTATCATTACCTTCATTTATCTTTCTTCAGGTGCTGAACCTCTTCCTGGCCTTACTACTCAGCTCATTCAGCGGAGACAATCTCTCAACAGAGGAAGACGGAGAGATGAACAATCTTCAGATTGCCATCGGCAGGATCACACGAGGCATTGACTGGTTCAAAGCATTCCTCATTCGATCCATCCTGGAGATTATCAACAAAAAGCCCAAGGAGACTGAGGAAAGTCAGATGGATGACGAGGACACTAAAACTGAAGGAATTGAAATGAACCACCTAGACTCAAGTCAAAATTTCAAAATGGCTGATGGGATGCCTAATTGTTTGCTTGAGTGCGGGCCTTCTGAATTAATTGTGGATGAAGATTTCAGTCTAAATGTGCCAATTGCTCAGGGGGAGTCCGACTTTGAAAACATGGATCAGGATGATACTGATGATGTTGATGATACTGATGATGTTGATGATGCTGATGATGTTGAGGATGCTGATGACTCAGAGTGTTCAGATGAGGAACATAATCCACCTTATTCGGTAAGTACCATAACTTTAGCCATTAACACAAACAAATACAAAAATCACATCCAAAATGTCCCATTCTGCCTCTAAAACACATCCCAAAGCATGCATTAGTTATGTGTAAGGTGCAATGACGCATGTAGCCTAAGTATTCATCCATTAACATGGTTCTTATTTTAAATGTGAGTGACCAGAAGTTTTTATACATTATTGGATGTAATTAGTTAATTGCCGGGCATTTGATATTTTTGCCTTTCAAAGCACTACATGTGTGCGGGGTCTTCTGAGATTCTTTCAACTTCTGAATGCACCGCCCTAATTGACATTCAATTGATACAGAATTGCAGCAGTAGAACAGTATTGAATGGTTTTCAGTGGTAGTTTGACTGGAATGGTTGGTTGTTGTTAGTTGTTATGGTGAAAACAATGTGGCTTTTAAAAGTGGTTGTTGCTGGCCAAAAATGGATGTCTTGCTAGTTAGCTAGTTCTTCTTGGGAGTGACGCGAAGAGCAGTAGACGCACTGTTAAACCCAGAGCTGTCACCCTCCGCTATTCACCTTGTTTTCTTTAACAAGTGTAGCATTTTGAGCAAGTTTGACTTAATGAGCTTGTACAGCAAGCTGTCTTGCAAATTTAGCTAGCTAACATAGCTAGCTATCTTGGTAATTCCACCATGCTTTAATGGTTACAGAAAAGGAACCAAAGAAAGCTGTTATTCATCCAGCTATAGCATTGTGCCTTCCTTCTTCAAATCGAACAACTGTGGATCAACCTCTAAATCGTAACATTATAAGAGTTTACTGTGGCTCTGTATGCTTACGCTACTAATCCACTGCTCTTTATAGTTGTCAAAGCAAAACTTCACCTCAGTGAGTACACAATTTGCTGCAAGCAAATGTATATAAATAAGTTTGCCCATTGCTATTTAGGCCGCCGCTGTGCCCATCCTAATCTGTTGAATTAAATAGCAATGTCCATTCTAGACTTCTTCATTTTCCAACCCTCTAACAGGGATCAGGCATGGTCAAATTACATTTCCGCTTAACAAAATGTAAAAAACACTTGATGCCAAGATGATGTACTTAATATACAATATCAGTCAGGCAAACTCAGTAGCATCTTTCTAGTATATTTTTTATAAATAATGTTATGTGTTATCAGAACAAGCACCTCTGCTCAGTCCAAGTTGAACAAAGAAGGTATAAACAGACGTCATAAGTTGTAGCACCTATGTAGCAGGTTTACCCTCACCTAGATATAAATTAGATACGTACACACAAAGCAAAACAAATGTTAACAAACAAATACACCTTGACAACTTGTTTGTTTTTTGGTTTACTAAATGTAATTCTCTACTCCTGTGCTATTTCAGGAAAAATTAAAAGATGAACATTGTTTGCTGAGAAATGTCAAAGTGAGTAACTCGGAAAAATCTCACATGAACATGTCAAAACTTGCTATGGGCAAATAGCAAATGTGTGTGAGGGGGGGGGGGATCAATAATGTTTATTTTGCATGGTTGCTTTGTAACTGAGCTTTAATTGTAATTCTTGACTAGCTGATGGGTGCTTTGAATGATGGGGATTCCTCAGTGTGTAGCACAGTGGACTATCAACCACCTGAGCCTGAACCAGAAGAAGTGGAAGAGGAAGAACCTGACCCCATAGAGCCAGAAGCCTGCTTCACTGACAGTATGAACAATCATTGTGAAACAGGATAATTTAAACACATATTTTTAAATGATCTTCAATGTACCTGTGTTGCTCCTTTCCACTCAGACTGTGTTAAGCGCTGGCCATGCCTGACTGTGGACATAACCCAGGGTAGAGGCAAAAAATGGTGGAATCTCAGGAGGGCTTGCTTCACTATTGTGGAGCATGACTGGTTTGAAACCTTTATAATCTTCATGATCCTCTTGAGCAGCGGGGCTTTGGTGAGTGCCTTTTTAAAAAGGTTTTTATCGTAATGTTAGTTACTGTTTTACTGTTAGAACACGCATCTCATGTTGTCTTTTTGCAGGCCTTTGAAGACATATACATAGAAAGACGCCGCACCATCAAAATTATTCTGGAGTACGCTGACAAAGTTTTCACCTACGTATTCATCATCGAGATGCTCCTAAAATGGGTTGCATATGGCTTCAAGACCTACTTCACCAACGCCTGGTGTTGGTTAGACTTTTTCATTGTAGATGTAAGTTTTGGAACCCTTTTTTTTAAAAAACCTCATCTGTATGTACTTCACGGAACATGTGTACACACATGTTTGATATCAGTCTGTGGTAACCCTTGAATAGGAAATGTTTTGATTCTGCCACAGATTTCCCTGATTAGTTTAGCTGCCAACTGGATGGGATTCTCTGACCTTGGACCAATCAAATCCCTCCGGACCCTCAGGGCGCTAAGGCCTCTTCGAGCGCTGTCAAGATTTGAAGGCATGAGGGTACGTTTGTGGCTATGCATCCATGTTTGATAGATGTTGATCGCTAACCAGAGGTGGAAAATAAATCATTATCAAAAAAATGCCCCAAGCTTCCCAAGAGTCCTTGAAAACATAAAAAAGTTTGTGAATTTGAGATGAAAAAAAACAAGGCCTTGACATAGGTCACCACATATTTTGCTAGAATAGAAATTTGGAATTCTTTTGTTCTCTTTGTTTTATTTACAGTTGCATCATTGTTTATTGTGCCACTTACCTAAAAAATATGACTGCAATTAACCTTGATCAATTTACCAGTAAATGTTGCCGCTGGTGCTTTTACTTAATATAAAATACATGACATTTACTTGTAATATGTAGTGTTTTTGCCTTGTTTTGCATACCGTACTCATAGGACTGACTTCCCTCTACAATGTGTGTGTTAAATGCATGCTTACACCGTGGATGCTTTACCAGATCTAACTGAGGTAAGGGTATGGATAGAACTTTATAGCAATAACAAGTTGTTTCTCATTCTAACAAACTGAATGAATATTTCTAAACATTTCTGTATAAGCCCTTTATTCTAATGAAATATTCTGTTATGCAGGTGGTGGTGAACGCTCTCGTTGGAGCAATTCCCTCCATTTTCAACGTACTGCTGGTGTGTCTGATCTTCTGGCTCATATTCAGCATCATGGGAGTTAACCTGTTTGCTGGGAAGTTCTACCGCTGCATTAACACCACCACGGCTGAACTTTTCCCCATGTCGGAGGTCAATAACAAGAGCGAATGCATGCTCCTCAAAGAGGCAACGCAAGAGGCCCGCTGGGTCAATGTCAAGGTCAACTATGACAATGTGGGACAAGGCTACCTGTCACTGCTTCAAGTGGTGAGGAATGAAGTTTCCGTTTTAATGGAATTAGTATTGTTGTAAAACTTTTGAATAACAGGTTTTAAAACAATCCTCTGTTTTTTTCAGTCAACTTTTAAAGGCTGGATGGACATCATGTATGCTGCTGTTGACTCAAGAGAGGTAGTTATTATTTACTGTAATATATTTACCATTAAATATGTGAACCTGTGTTCAGTAAAGCTGAATGATATGCGGAATACAACTAACTTTCTTTATTGATGATGATTGTTACATTTATAAGATAAGATGGACCTTTTAATAATCCCTGTTGGGAAATTCATGTGTCAAGAATAAGAAGCACAGATATTACACATGGAATATACACAGAAATTAAAAGAATGAAAGTCAAATAAAAAATATGAAAGTCAAATAAAAAGATCAGCTTTTTACTGATACCATCTCACTCAAAAGTTTAAAATTAATGATATAATGTGCAGCCCTCGCGTGCAGAAGACCCTTCATTTATTCCATGTTTTATATGTTTATGTTTACTTTTGGTAAATTACAAAATCCCATATAAGTATTGTAAAATGTATACTCATGACCTTTTCATTAGATATATGGCTAGAAATAAAATCATTAAGAAATCGGAGTCAAGAATTCAGAAATGCTCCTTCCTTTTCCAACACCCCTACACTTTGAGATAATTGAATATATATGTAATATATACAGTAAGTGACAGATGGTGATGGTGCAGTCTTGGATCAACAAGTGCCCTTCCTGACCAGTATCGTATTCCTGTTTAACCTGTTATCCTGTATCTTCCCCACTCACGAGCATCTACTTAATAATTTAATAACAGGGAAAGGACTGCTTTCTATTGAACATGTTTTATTCATTCATTTAAATATGTTCTTCCTTTTTAGGTAGAGGATCAGCCTTCTTATGAGATCAACCTCTACATGTACATTTATTTTGTCATCTTCATCATCTTTGGCTCTTTCTTCACACTCAACCTCTTTATTGGTGTCATTATTGACAATTTCAACCAGCAAAAGAAAAAGATAAGTATCAAATGTCTTTAGAAGAAGTAGTTTGTAACAATTAAAAAGTGAATATGTATTTCTTTTTTTTGTGAACAACTGTTTTATTGAAATTATAATTTCACATGACAAGATTGAATAATACAAACATTTTTAACATACCCCTCCCTCCCTTCCCCTGGTGGCATCCCCCCTCACTCCCCCCTCCCCTCTCGGTCTAGTGTCTTACAATTCTTCTGGGTGCCTTTTTATTCTGAGCTGAGCAGGCTCGCTATAGCCGAAGCGGCTCTCTTCCATGAGTCCAGTGTAGAACTTTTGGCTTTGTTCACCCGTGCTGTAGACAGTTCTAGCATGACCAAATCCTGAAAGTATTCCAGCCATTTTCTAGCATACAGTTTGTGAGGGGGTAACCAGCGTTGTACTATCAGTTTTTTGGCAGCCGTCAAGCCAGCCAACCAAACCTTGCGTTGTTTCTCATTCAGCCCCAACTGTGAATCGTCATTGAGCAGGAGGAGAGTCGGCTCCAGAGGTACAGGTTTGTCAATCATATTAGATAAAGTCACTGTTACCTTCCTCCAAAAGCCATAAACCTCTGGGCAGTCCCATACCATATGCTTAAATGTTCCCGGTGTGTTCAAGGAGCACAAGTCACTGTTCGGGTTGGTTGACAGCTTCATATGAAATCTCAAACGTGAATATGTATTTCAATGTAAACTTGTTGGCTATTTAAACACCAATAATGATGTTTGAATTTATGTCTGCACTTTGGAGATAAAGACATCTTTATGACTGAGGAGCAAAAAAAGTACTATGAGGCCATGAAGAAACTTGGTTCCAAGAAACCGCAGAAGCCAATTCCACGTCCAACGGTACGTCATTCATTAATAACTGATAGCAATATTAAAAAAAAATGTTTGCCCACATTTTTCACAACTTGAATGAAAGATATATTTATATGCAAAAGCTGCCTTAATTCTCTTAAATGTTTCCCACAAATGTATTAAAAAGCTACTGATTTAGCAAAATGATTATTACAAAGGTGTTCCTTGGGTTGGTCACAATAAATCAAAAGTGTGTAGTAGAAGTTCCTTATCTGGTTTATTCGACTGCATAATCATCTAAGATCAGCCACAGGGACAGTTGCACAAACGTTTAGAAACTGTCTAAGGGAAGCTCATCTGCATGTTTGTTGTGCTCTGCATGGTTTTAATCTGACTTCAGCTAGGCATGTGTGGCATGACATCTTCACCTGTGACCTATGTGTTGACCCTTTTAGACTGCACACTGCTGGGGTGAACAGGCCAATTGACCCTATTGGAGTTGTTTCTGTTACTTGCCTTCTCTTTGCCCTGCAGAACCCAATCCAGGGATTTGTGTTTGACTTCATAAGCCAGCAATTCTTTGACATCTTCATCATGGTGCTCATCTGCCTCAACATGGTGACAATGATGGTGGAGACGGACAACCAGAGCGCAGAGAAGGAAGATTTCCTTTTTAAAGTGAATGTGGCTTTCATTGTCGTGTTTACTGGAGAGTGTTCGTTGAAGCTCATTGCCCTGCGACAATACTTTTTCACAAACGGATGGAACGTTTTTGACTTTGTTGTGGTCATATTGTCAATAGCTGGTAGGTGAATTGAACTTCTTAGAAACCAAAAATTGCTACTGTGTTCAAACAGACAAGGTGTTCATATATCGTCTCCTTTTATTTCAGGTACAATGCTCTCAGACATAATTGAGAAGTATTTTGTGTCTCCAACTCTGTTCAGAGTCATCAGACTGGCCAGAATAGGCAGGATTCTGCGTCTTATCAAAGGAGCCAAGGGCATACGGACGCTTCTCTTCGCTCTTATGATGTCACTTCCTGCCCTTTTCAACATTGGCCTCCTACTCTTCCTCATTATGTTCATCTTCTCCATATTTGGCATGTCAAACTTTGCCTATGTCAAAAAGGAGGCTGGAATTGATGATATATTTAATTTTGAGACGTTTGGTGGCAGCATTATCTGCTTGTTTGAGATCACCACGTCCGCCGGCTGGGATGCACTTTTACTTCCAATGCTGGATAAGGAGTTCCCAGATTGCGATCCAGATTTTGAGAATCCAGGCACGGATGTAAAGGGTAACTGCGGTAATCCGCTCATGAGCATGACATTCTTCTGCAGCTACATCATCATCTCATTCTTAGTGGTGGTCAACATGTATATCGCAATCATCTTGGAGAACTTCAACGTTGCGCAGGAGGAGAGTGGAGATGCACTCTGTGAGGACGATTTTGAGATGTTCAATGAGACTTGGGAGAAGTTTGACTTAGAGGGAACTCAGTTCATTGAGTATAGCCAGCTCTCAGATTTTTGTGATACCTTGCAGCTGCCGCTGAGGGTTGCCAAACCCAACCGGATTCCCTTGATGGAAATGGACCTGCCCTTGGTCATCGGGGACAGGATCCACTGCCTGGATGTCCTGATGGCCGTCACACAGATGGTCTTGGGAGATACGCTGGAAATGGCGGCGATGCGGGAAAGCATTGAGGCCAAGTTCATCCTCAGCAACCCAACCTCAGACTCATTCGCGCCGATCACCACAACGGTGCGCCACAAAGAAGAGGAGATGGCCGTTGTGGTCATTCAGAGGGCTTACCGCAAACACCTGCTGAAACGCTGCATGCGCCACGCCGCTTTTATGCAACGATGTAAGAGGGTGGGTCAAAAGGACGAAGGTGCCGATCCTCCGGAGAAAGAGGGAATGCTGGCACGAAGGATGGCGGTGCTCTATGGTAGCAACTTGGACCTTGCAGAGGAGATGGAGCAGGCTGATCTAGAAACTCTAGCAAACCAACAGCCTCCTTATCCCACGACACTGTCAGATGACACAGAGTCCGAAAGTGACCCAGAACCCCCCGAGCCAAATGTAATGGTTGTACCTGTAGAAATTACTAATGAAGTTTTATTACATTCTGCCCCTGACCCATACCTCTTTTACCTACATGCAAATCTGAGAGAGACAATTGTATGACAGAAGACAACTTATAATGTCCTCCTCCTGTTTTTCAGCAACCAAGGAAGTTGTGTCACTTGTTGAATTTTCCACATTAAATGTTACACAGCTCTAATTCATGTTTAAACAGCCATTAGCATTTCATAATTGGAACCAACCAAAAATCCCCATAATCAGATGTCTTTTGGGGTAAAAATGAAACTGGAGTACATTGATTTCTTTAATAATAACAATTAAATTATCAGCAAATAACCACAACCCATTTGTGCCCAAAAACCATTTAGTATGATTGAGAAACAATGTAAACATTTGTCTTGATTCCTCTTAAAAGCTTTACAATACAATGCAGGACATGTTGGACAGTTCATGAAAAATCCCAATGTAGAGTCCAATCTTAAAAAAAAATTGAAAAAAGCTCACCTTAGACTAGTATAACAATAAAAGCTTACTTTTTAGCCAACAATTTGATGTTCTCTTTCAGGAATACAAAAATGTCAGTTATCTGCTAAATCAGAACAATACCAACTTATTAATTAAACTACTCAAATATCCAAATCAACATAACTTTTTATTGTTAAATGATGATTTATTTGGCATTAAAAACAGACTCAACATTATTGTCAATATTGTAAAATATAACGTGTGGGCCCCCATGTAGCATACAAAGCCAGACAGGGCTATGTTTTCCTCGGTCTGCATATAAGAGAATCATAACCCTATTTGAGTCATTTGTTCTATAAATAGTCTTTTGAATGCACGCTATGGTTTGAACTTTTATTCAGGCTAGCAATAACAGTTTTTTGTTATGGTTATACTGTATGTCTAGCGCAAAAAAATAAAAATAATAATCAATGTGCCCAGTTTCTAACGAAAGAGTAACTTGAACAACACAACATTTTTTTTAAATCGGCCATAACTGAAAAATAAATTAGAATGATCAGCACTCAAATACTACAATCTTTTGTTTAAAAAAAAATCAAGCAAAATGTACTGCTTAATTTATGTGACTTTTTATGTGGGATCTCAACAATGTTATAGTCCGACGTGCTTATTCTTTCAATTAAACATTAGATGAATTTCTACCATGGAGATAGTTTTGTACATACATTTGAAAGATAAGGCTTATCTTGATCACATTTATCCCAGTTATACTTTATAAGTTAACAACAACCGGGCCGGCTAATGCGTTTACCATGTGAAGGCCCAGTTTATATTGCACTATTTATATCCCTTCCAGGTCAAGTTAGAGCAGTTAAGGACCTTCATGTTTTCTAAGATAATTTCCTCCCTGATATATGCATGTCTTATCAACGTTTCTCTATTATTTTGTTGTTCCCCTCCGATAGACCATAAACAGTAAAACAAGCCTTCATGTTTTCTGTTTAGGTATTTAGAATAATACACTTTGACAGTTGACGCAATTGTGTTTACATGAACTGCTTCCTGTTCATTTAAGCTATTAATTCTAGCAACAATATACATTTTAGATTAAGGTTTGCCTCAGGTTGGATGAAGTTAGACCTGATGTTAAATTATTTTATGAAACACAGCTGCGTGTTGGTTTAGTTGAATACACAACTCTGAAGTTATTACCCATCATACCAATTTACATATTTACCCAAGAAATCTGGACAATATGTTCTTTTAGTGTGGCCCAGCGTAGAAAGAATGCTTCACCTGCTGTTGTGTAAGTCTTAACTTAATCTAAAACGTCTTACTCTGAATATACATGATCAACAAAAGCACTTTTACAGTTTTCTAGTTGTTTTTTTTTTACAATAGACTTTAGCAGGTTGTCTCTACTCTTGTTTATGTTTTCAGCACTGTCTTAACATCAATCCTGGGGGGATTAAAAAATGAATAATCATGAAGTCACCTTTTTCCTCCTCTGATGGTACAGTACAATTCACAACACAGTATCCTCCTTTTGTTTACACTTCTAATGGAGGCAGAGCTTTACTGTTACACCCACAGTCAGTGTTGCCTGTATATAATTTTTTCCTTTCTTTATTGTATATTTATATCATTTTGTTATTGTAAAAAATGTTACTATAATGTGAGAATAAAATACTTCTTGTAGGGTAAAGTGGGCTGTGAGTTTGTTGTCACTAGCAGTATTTTGTGGAACTACTCTGAGGCCCTCTGGTGGTTCGCATCGATAACTGTTAAACTCCTTTTTTTTTTTATCTCTAAACTTTTAGAGTAGATTTGTGGATTCATCGATTTGAACAGTGTTTTTTTGTGAGGAATCGCAAGCAGAAAGTTCAGGTATAGTTCAGAGGTGGAAGAAGTACTTATATCTTGTTCTTTAGTAAAAGTAGAAGTACCAGAGTGTAGGGATACTCTGTTACAAGTAAAAGTCCAAAAGTATTAGCATCAAAATAAACTTAAAGTACCAAAAATTACGCACTATGCTAATTGGTCCATTTCAGAATAATATATGATGTGTTTTATAATTATTGATCGTTAAAGTGTTATCAAAGCTGGTAAAGGTGCAGCTAGTTTTAATGACTGCAGGGTAGCTTGTGAACTTACTCCAGGTGTAACTAAAGTCTTTTAAGTGTTGATTATTTTTCACATCATTAATCCAAATCTGTAAAGTAACTAAAGGTATTACATAAATGTAGTGGGGTTAGAGTATCCGATTTACCTCCTGATTGTTGTGGAATAGAAGTACAAAGTAGCAAAACATTGAAATACTCAGGTAAAGGACTAGTATCTCAAAATTACTTGAGTAAATGTACTCAGTTACTTTATATCACTGAGTTTAATACAAATTGAAGTTTTTTTTAAATATTTACACTGGTTGGAAAATGTGGGTGGGGTAAAATCAAAATAAATCATAAATGGTTATGAAAAAATGAATGAAGCTAGCATAGAAATGAATATAAGAAAACATGTTGGCAACTTTTTTGCACTATGGTACAAATGATTAAGTGGTATCAGCAACATGGAAATAATTGAGAAATGACTACAGCAGTTTGTCTTAATATTTAAATGTATGTGTTAAAATAATTATTTGTTATTATTATGTTATCCTATAAACTACTGACGACATTTCTCTGTGTTGGAATTCAACAGACACTGGAATGGAATGGCTGTCATAAATCTAGAGATAGAGATTTAAGAACAATTTGTATTGGTCTCTTATTTTTCCAGAGCTGTATATGCATTTCTCATATTTTCATCTGCAGTACTGACATGTTGCCTCTTAAACAGCTGCTCATTTTTGCACTATATAGTGACTCACTCGCCCAGTTGCTATTTTTTCGTACTTGAGTGACAACAGACGAAAATAAGCACTGCGTCTTACAAGAAATAAGGAGATGGGGTGTCTTGATTTATTTGCTTATTTTTGTGGTTGCACGCTATGTCTTGCCCTGTGCTGGCTGAAGTTACTCAACAAGGATGGGCAGGGGCTTTCTTTTTGGCTGCCTAGTTTAGTAATGCTGTTTCATTCCCTGTGGCTTGTGAAATCAGGAAATCTCTATGTTCAGCAGGCAAGAATAAATCTTGACTGCAACTAACAATTATTTCAATTGCTAATGGTCCATTAAAAACGGCAGAAGACAGTAACACATGAGTAAAAAATATTTAAAAATGTAAGTTAAAGTTGATTTCTTCAAATGTCTTTTTTCAATGGTTGCTGTTCCCTCCTCTTACTGCTGTGTTGAAATCATTTATGTGCAGCCACCATTGCTTATAAGAATTAACACCTGAAAACGAAAGAGTGACAGCCAAAAGCTAGACCGATTTTTTTGAGTCACCATCATTTAAATTGTATTTTTTATGAGAGTAGCCGAATTTCCTGTCAAGGTCTGTGGAGGCAGCAGTTTATCTTCTGCCCAAATACTGCCAACTGCCCGAGTTCAACACAGTGGATAAAAAACAGTGTGTGTGCAGATGCATATGGGCAGTCAAGAATAGCCTCATCTGTTCAAACATCTAAGTCAATATGATGCAATATCTGGAGACTATCTGAATCAGAATACCTTTATCTGTCCCATAGATGGGACATTTACACTGATACAGCAAAAGTGAAGATGGAGGCAAAATATAAAATACTTTTAGAAAGGGCTTGCACATAATGTTTAAATAATTTAATAACTTTTTTTTAGATCTACAAGTAGCATTCGTATAATTTTCAAACATATTGCACACATGTTATTGCACAACAGTGGTGTCGTAGTCTTTGTTTTTGTGTTTTCACAGCGTTAAACTTTGGTGTAATTTCACAACAGGGGTGTCACAGTCTGTGTTGTTGTGTGAGTGTGCTGGTCTACCAGGGGCTGTGGTGGTTGTACAATCTGACTGCTGCAGGAAGGACCATGAACATATAAAAATGTATTGCAATCCATGCATTAGTTGATGGGATATTCAAGCTGGCCTAGGCAACTCAAGTTCTAGGCTTCAATACTCACACATACACACCAAAAGCCCTTATTCTACTTGCCGTTTTACAATTTCAAAATGCTAATGATGTCATCATTAGATTATGTGAAATCATGTAGCAAAAAACCTTCAATCCACGTCCATATCCACAACAATAAATGTCCTTCCATTAATATTATATGTATGTACTATAGGCTAATCATCATTTTCACTCAGAATTATTCTTTGATTAGATAAGGTTCCTGTTTTAATGATGGCAGGTAGGCATCTAAAAGTGATGTTGTGACATGAATGAATGTTAGTTTTAATCCTGCAAATTGATTTTAACCCCCTAATGTTCACCATCAAGCAACTTGTTTCACTCCTCGTTAACAATGGCACATATGTAAATGACCATTTTTAATGTTAAAGCTGTGGATTGTTCAGAGCTATTTTGGATCGATTTACAGATCTCTCTTCCCCTTTATTTGCATGCCATTAAAGCCTGAGTGGTAACAGACAGCCCACCCACTGGTGCAGACACTTCTTCTTTTTCAAGACACATAGATGCCTGCAGAGAGACAAACGTGTGGAAATCGGCATTTACGAACGTATCTTCTGTTGATGTCATCATGCGCTGGTTACTGGCTGGATGCTGTGGACTTGCTTTAATCAATATTTCAGGTAAATATGAACTCTTCGTACAAGCTCAGTTTAATCTAATCACTAACTAGAAAATGAAATTGATGCAAAGATCTTTTTGTGCTCAATACTAAAACTTGTGAAACGTTGAATGCTATTACAACACTTCAGATTTCATAATGTTATATGCAGGCATTTAATTGACTATTTATGGCTGTTTAACCATGGCTACAATGCACACAATTGTTTTGCATGTTATTTTTGACTCCACTGTACCATTACTTCCTGACCATCTGGTGAAAAGAGGAAGTTGTCTTCTGAGACAAACAATTGTTATTCTAATAGACAGTATACTTACACCAAAACTAACCATCAAGTTACTTTATTTGAGACGTTTTTTTATGTTTTTGAGATAAATATGTGTTACTGTTACATAGACTAATGTTTGATGTTAACTAATACAGATTAAGACTGTCTTTTTAATTGCGTGATGGTGATGACTATTAATAAGATTACATGTACCAATCTAGATTGCATCTCTTGGTAATTTTTTGACGAGTAATCTGACTTTTCAGATTAATATAATGATTGTTGAATTGTAGAATATGGACATCAAATTTACACAGAACCAAAGATTACTTGTTTTTTTCAAACTAAAAGTCCAAATAACTAATTTACAATTATAGAAAAGCAGATAGAGCAGCACATATTTACATTTGAGAAGCTGGAACAAGTATACATTCTTGATAAATGGCCTGAAATATCAAATTTGTATTTAAATACATTTTCAATCGACTGAAGGATTTACTGATTCAGATCAGACCTTTGAGATATAATGAATCGCTGGGTGCAAAAACTAAAATGTTGTATAACTCTACAATGAGAGCAGGTCGTTTAGAGATGAATAATTGATTGTGTAGCCTTCAGAAAAGTGACAAAAAATGTTAGGTGCCTGTTCTCAAACATATAAAGCCGCTGCTTTGTTGGATTTGAATTTTTGTAAAGTTATCTTTTGTGTTTTTTACTTTTTGTTTGACAAAATAAGCAATGTTGGGCTCTCTTTTTGTTTCTTTTGGACACACTCACTGATCTTTAATAAATATAAAAATGAGCTGCAACCCTATTGGTTTAAAATCATCATCACTGCAAGCAATGGAACTTTTGATATACCATGTTTGAGTTTTACATAACTGCTGCTGTAACTGTGTCACAATGACAATGATCCTTCCTTTGCTTGCTCAGTGGCCCTACACCAAAACTTGCCGATCTCCCAGAAGCCCCGGTTCTATGGAGTGAAAGCCGGACGTGATGTTGGCATTTTCTGTCTGTGCTCGAACAAGCACAAGTCAACCATTGTCGAGTGGCACAGAGTCACTGAGTACAACCAAGTGATTGATGGAAACTCAAGCAAGTTAGCGACAGGAAAGAAGTATGAATTTATTAACGTCAGTAACAACCAAAATATCTTTCTCCTCATCCATGATGTGAGCGTCGATGACAACGGAGTGTACTTCTGTAAGACAAAGGATCATTGGGGACCTGGAACTGCAGTTCAAGTAATCAGTAAGTGTCTGGGACAGTATGTCTTGCAGACTTGCAGAAACATGATGCAATGATGCAATCTTCCCTCTCACAGGGAATACTGGTGGCCAGGGAAGCTATAGAAGCAAGATGAAGGATGTTCTCATCATCCTCCAGGCCCTGCTGTTGGCTGTGTGTATTGCTGCTGTACTGCTACGCAAACATCAACAGGTGAGAAACAAGATGCACAAAACCCTTAAATAAATATATGCTTTAAGAATGTACATTGCTGTGTTAAAATGGCAAACAGCTGATGATGTGCATAAAAAATCTGGTGACAAAATAAAGTAATGACTGAGAAGGAAGTAGACAAACTGCTCTTTTAGCAGCTTATTTTTCGAGGACTGCCGCTGACCATGATCATAAATCTGTTTAATATTCCTGATTCATCAATTCGTCTTTAAGAATTTCCCAGATACCCAGACTTCTTCATATTGCCTGGGTTTTTTTCTTATTTTAAAAGATAGACAGATAGACAGACAGACAGACTAAAATCACAGATTAAAGACACTTTTCAAAAAGTTTGATGTTCTCAGCAAAGATTTCCTTACGACAAATGTTTGTTTCCCTGGGCAAATGTGTTGATATTATCCACACCGTTTATACAGTAGGCTGCAGACGTAAAACTACTTGAATCCTATGGCTTAAATGTATTGAATGTAAACATTGATATCTGCACAGTTGCTCAATGGATTTTATTATTCAAACTGCATTTGAAGTTTCCATTACTCTTAATTTGTTTGCTATTTGAACTGCGAAAGTTAGCCCATACCAATTTCATAATAAGGAATGACCCCAGGTCCTCCACACACCTTTTTGTCCTTTCTCCAGACATTTTTTTAAAAGCTTTTTGTCCCTTGATGTAGAGGTAACAGGTGTTTTTACATTAAAAAATACACACTTTAATTTAGCTTGATTTCAATTTATTTTAAAGAAGCAAAGAAAAGATTACAATGTTTCCTGATCTAAAGTTACGTAACCTAGGATTTCTTTTATTTTGCTGTATTATGTGTTTATCAACAGCTGGTCCTAACTTGTTTTTTTTATGTTTTTAATTTTTTGAACAGTTGGAAAAGAAGGACAGTATATATGAAGAACCTGAAATTGATCACATCTATGAGGTTTGTCGGAATATTTCAATGTTATAGTAATATTCATCAGGCATTCAGATCCAAGAAGTACTAATACCAAACTGTGAAGCTAAAGTCCTGCGTTTGAAACTTTACTCTATGCGTCACTATTATATATGACTTTTTGGATTCATACTGCTGTCTGCAGCTTTATATCTGTAAGATCATCAGAGGGGGAATTTTCTCAAAACCTAAGGAACATTTCATCCTTCAGTCATTCAGGAAGAGTTAACAAGTTAAAACCATTTGCTGAAAGGTTACATAATTGTATTCACAGAGAGTCACAGAGTTTTGCTAGAGGAAAAACACCTTTCACACAAAGCTTGCTTAACATAAAAAAGATGAGAAATGAAAGCCTAAAACCTTTATACATGCTGTCATAAATGAAGTTATATTGTGTAATAGAGCTTCTAGATTTAAAAAGATCAGATTTTGACAGGCACCTGATATATTAGTCAAGCTTTTTTGTAAGAATCCCGTAAAAAAGCTTCTCTTTTGAAGAAAGAAAATGTCTGACATGCTGTTGGAAAATAACAGAATGCCAGAGAATGCAATCCAAAAGTCAATGGATCATTGGCTGCATTTATAATCATGATCAGAGATGTTAAAGACATTTGAATGATGACTGCTCTTCTGTAACATTTAGCAGCTGCTTATCTCTGAGTCATGTCTGAATTACTGTCCATGCAAATTAAAGTAAACTGAACATAAGCATAAGATTCTGAAAAGCTATAGCACACACATATACTGTACATGTTCAGTGACCTAAAAGTGACTTATTTCTGTGTCTCAGGGCTTGGCGATTGAGACGTGTTCTGGAGGTCTATATGAGGAACTCTCAGTGTACGCGCAGGCTGAAGGAGCTGAGGCCCCATGGCAGTAGTGTGCCTCACAATAACTCTCCATTATGAAGTACGAATGATACTTTAAGAGCCCTTTGTAGAGTTTAGTCATTCTGCTACGCCACCAGTTTGTTTATAAGTGTGTAACTGAATGTTCATTCTAAAATGCTTGCTTTATGTGCTGTTGATGATATGCTATTTAGTGGTTTGAAGTCCAGTGAAGTGTAAAGGAGCTATTTTACAATTCAGACTTGTTGTTGGTGCTTTAAGAGGCTTTTATAAATACAATAAAAGTGTTATTTTATAAAGGCTACTCTGACTTTAATATCTGCTTTATAAATGTGTTTGTGTAAACGTAACTATATCAAGAGACTGAATGTTGATGTAGCAGGAATAAAAATAAAAGCTGTTTCCCTTTGCTTGAGAAGGACTTTTATTATTTGCTTTTGCAGGTAAAAAAAAAAGAAAACGACAAAACATAAATAAATAGTTAACATAAATTGAACAACAACATATTTACTTGTGAACCAATAAATACACGAGTAAAAAAACAAAAGTAATAACAGAAGGATTTTTTACTTAAAGAGAGATGAAGCCAGCTCTGCTCTCAGCTCAAATAAAAAACTCAATCAAATAAATAGATATTTAAATAAATAGGTAAATTAATATTATGGAAACAAGTAAATGGTGACATGGCCAATGTGTGACAGATGTTAGTTGGTGAGAAGAGAAGAAGCCAGCAGGTCTGCTCTCACAAGATGGGTTTTCATCTCCCTCCTGATCAGCTCCCAGGCTTCAGCACTGTGGTCCTGCACACAGAAGAATATCACCATTATTAAAACACGGTGGTTGTATACATTAGATGAATTGATTGATATATAGATAGACTTACCATTGGCTCCAGGACATGGCTTGTGAGTCTCTTGAAATACATCTGTATCTTCCTGTTCTTCTTCTTGTGGCTGTGGTTCCCGATCTAAAAGAATGAAAATATTTTATAATTTTCATCAACAGGATTTGGTGTCAGTAAAAGGGACCTGATGCTTGAGCATTTATGGAACAAGTAAGACTATGTCAATCCACAGTGAGACTTACACAGGAGCGAAGGCCGTCAGCCAACTGGGTTACAATCTGGAGGAAGTTCTCTTCTGTGTTTTTCACCCATGATGCATTATTCTTATCTTCATCGAACAGTACAACCATCTCCTCCAGAATCTGAACTGTGAAACTGAGTTTGTCCTCAGCCTGAAAGAAGATCAATCATAGGTTAAAAATAAATTTAAAAAATGTTTCACTGAAAACTATTTCATTCACAGAAATTGAGAAAAAGAAGCTCTGTGTTTGAATTTTGATATTTTTTCCAAAAGTTGAGGCTGACTTACTGATGCTTTGGATACTATGTTGTACAGATGGTTAGGGAAGTCCACTCCAGCACCCTCAGTGGTGTTGGTGGAGTTGTTAGCCTGCATCCCACACAAACACAGACATTATAAAGTAAACAAACAATAACATAAACTCATGATGTCAAGGGTGAGGGAAATAGGACCCAAGTGCAGCAGCAAAGGGAGGCGGGTATAGGTACAAACAAAAGGCGAGCTTTATTCAAAAGCCATGAAAATCACCGGACTTGACACATGAAGGACGATAAGGAACTGACAAAGAACACAAGGGACAGTAGGACTAAATACAAACACACTAATCACAACACAAGCCACAGCTGGGAAGAGGACGAAGAAACAGGAGAGCAACAGGTGACAACAATGAAACAATCAGACTCCAGGAAAACCAAAAGACAGGAAGTAAAAATACACATGACACAACGGAGGGAAAACATTTCAAAATAAAACAGGAAACAGACACAAAACAAGGATCATGACACATGATCGTCAATCCATCATCGATGAATTTAAAGACAATCTAAAAGGAGTGCACTTACCATGCTATCTATTAGATCCAAAGAGTTTTTGCTGAACTGTTTGAATTTATGCTGCATCCATTTGCAGCTCAGAGATGAGCCTGCAGCGCACAGACTGAGAGACAGGCACACGAAGAAGATCCCGTTGAGCATTTTTAAAAAGGTACAAATGTACTTTGTATGGAGAATATAGTTATTTCTCTTGGTAGCCAGTGGAAGTGTTGGAGCAGAGCTGCAGCACCTCATTTATACTAAAAGGCAAGTGATTTCATTTTCCTGACATAGGCGGATGATCACTAATGAGAAAGTTGACCACAAAATAAGCCGGTATAATGACACACGCATTTCGGGTTCTAATATATCTTTATCAATTAAGTAGTAAAACTATTGGATTTAAAGCTGAAATGCCGCTCTTAATGTGACTGTAATTGGCTAAAGCACAATACGATAATTCCATATAGAACATTCATAATTATAAAATAATACCCCTTGAACTCAGCGTATTCATTATTACGCAGATAGTAAATGTAGTGCTTTGAGTCGCTTATTACGTTTTTTCTGAGCCTTATTTTGACATTTTTACGTTCATGTAATAGATTTGCCCAGGTATTTTCGAGATTCAATATTGTACGTATTTATTCATTTTTATATGCAGTTTTTTTGGTGGGGGAATTGTGTTAAAACATAATAGTTCCACAAGTATATACAAGGTAATTCTCCATTTGTTGTAGCTAATTGCCACGATCCGTATTTCATTGTCCATTTTTACAACTGTAGATAGGACTTCAGCGCGTCCACATACCTACCTAACATGCCATAAGAAAGAAAGTGCTTCCCAAAAATGAAACTAGAAGAGACTGTGGCCTGCGTTATATGACATGTTCTCCAATGTGAAAATAACAATTTGTTGATATTTTTTGCTGACATGAAATATATTCATATATATATTGCATTTAAAATAATATTTGTTTTCATATCATATATATTTTTCAAATTGGTGAATTATTGTGTTATTATTTGTGTAGGCCTATTGTTTTGAACAAAATTACATTTTATTTCCAGAATCATTAAATTAATATATACTCTAGAAAATATGAATGTGTTTATCGTTTTCATTCCTATTACACAAATTAAATGGATGCAGTTTTTTTTTTAAAGTAAACTTAAAAAGCATTTGTTTATAATTCTGTTTCAGGACAGTCAAAGATAGAATTGACAACAAGTTGGATTTAAAAGCGATTAAAGAGAAATCAATCATTTATAAGGCTACATTTCATTTTGTGTTAAAAGTATTACTTAAAATGTCATCTGTTCAATCTAACCTTGGGTAGGCTACTCTAAATATTTGTTGATAAAGGCTGATATTCGTCTATAAAAAACATGACAGGGGTTTTGCTATCAGTTATATACATGTTATTTAATTTGAACTTCAATCACAGTACGGATAGCCAGAGATACTAAGATCATTGATTGAAGGAAAAAAAAACAAGCAATGTGAACTTTTTCAGATACCAGTTAAATTATTACAATGAACAGATGAGCTTCAAATTATTCCAAATAAAACGGAGTAGCCGATTCTATTTCTAGTGTAATGTAGCATCATTAGGAAGGAGGATCAATTATTAAACACATTGCTGTAATATTAACCTACTGAGCTGATTAACGATTTGTTTTGTTTTTTGGAGAGTAAATTACAAATGCAATGCAACAAAAAAAAAAGAGCCTACAAATAACAGCAACATTCCTATTATAAAAATAAAATATGCAATGACACGAGTTATACCACAATTGCTAACATTTAATCACTTATAAGACCCAAAACAATAACAAGTCAATGTTATTAGGCTATAAATCGATTTATATAAAAGGCTTTAATCTACACAGCAACTAAACTGTGAGGGAGAATCCCATCTCTGGTTCTCACGTTTAAAGCCGCCATATTCTTGTTAAAACAACATGAAATGTCACTGATCCATTGATACATGGACGAGCGTCACAGCGGCCGCAGTTTCATTTTCTTTTGAAGGGAACTTCCTGTTTCCTGCAATAGTGAAGGTGCAGACAGTGCAATAAACTCTGCAAGCATTTTGATTAATGATTTATGAATGTGATAACCAAACACAGGACAAATTGTACAATTGAAACAATTCAAGAGTGATTTGTTTTTATTTGTCTGATGAATAAACACAGAAATAATGCATTCGAATAATTTAAGATGGATTTTTTAATGCATCATCCTTAAGGGATCGAAAATGTGTGCTGTAAATCTAATTTAAATACAGGCTGAAAATAATCACAATTGAGAATATAAATAAATGTTAAAATATTTTAAAAATAATTATCTGGAATTGTATTGCAGCTAGGGCAATTCATTTTGGACGTCTATAATTTTAATCATATTCGGAAATAAAAGTGAAATATTATTCTTATATAATTTTAAGTATTGAGTGGTAAACAATTCTAACACGTGTTTTTAAGTGGTAATTGACTAACTGTCACGTTTTGAGGGGGTAAAAGCGTGTCATCCTCACGTCTCCCAGTGTGGACCAACGTTCACGTCTTGCCGTGATACTGGGTTGACAATATAGCCTCTGAGTATTTATTTCATTATTTTTCAACTCGCATTAGGACGCTTATTCAAATCCGAAATGTGTGATGCATTATACATGTGTAAAGGTCTGAGGTTTCTGTGTGTGTGAAAAACACATGTAGGCCTACTATGTTGGGAAAATGAAATGGGTGTGCTTTATAGTAGGCCTATAAATGAGGTGCTGCAGCTCTGCTCCAACACTTCCACTGGCTACCAAGAGAAATCACTATATTCTCCATACAAAGTACATTTGTACCTTTTTAAAAATGCTCAACGGGATCTTCTTCGTGTGCCTGTCTCTCAGTCTGTGCGCTGCAGGCTCCTCTGTGAGTTGCAAATGGATGCAGCATAAATTCCAGCAGTTTAGCAAAAACTCTTTGGATCTAATAGATAGCATGGTAAGTGCAACTATTTTGGATGTTCTTTAAATTCATCGATGATGGATTGACGATCATTGTTTTGTGTCTGTTTCCTGTTTTATTTTGAAATGTTTTCCCTCCGTTGTGTCATGTGTATTTTTACTTCCTGTCTTTTGGTTTTCCTGGAGTCTGATTGTTTCATTGTTGTCACCTGTTGATCTCCTGTTTCTTCGTCCCCTCCCCAGCTGTGGCTTGTGTTGTGATTAGTGTGTTTGTATTCAGTCCTACTGTCCCTTGTGTTCTTTGTCAGTTCCTTATCGTCCTTCATGTGTCAAGTCCGGTGATTTTCATGTCCTGGATTTTCCCAAACTTTGTATTTTTGTAAAACAGCTTTTGGAATAAAGCTCGCCTTTTGTTTGTACCTATACCCGCCTCCCTTTGTTGCTGCACTTGGGTCCTATTTCCCTCACCCTTGACATCATGAGTTTATGTTATTGTTTGTTTACTTTATAATGTGTGTGTTTGTGTGGGATGCAGGCTAACAACTCCACCAACACCACTGAGGGTGCTGGAGTGGACTTCCCTAACCATCTGTACAACGTAGCATCTAAAGCATCAGTAAGTCAGCCTCAACTTTTGGAAAAAATATCAAAATTCAAACACATAGCTTCTTTTTCTCAATTTCTGTGAATGAAATAGTTTTCAGTGAAACATTTTTTTAAATTCATTTTTAACCTATGATTGATCTTCTTTCAGGCTGAGGACAAACTCCGTTTCACAGTTCAGATTCTGGAGGAGATGGTTGTACTGTTCGATGAAGATAAGAATAATGCATCATGGGTGAAAAACACAGAAGAGAACTTCCTCCAGATTGTAACCCAGTTGGCTGACGGCCTTCGCTCCTGTGTAAGTCTCACTGATTGACATAGTCTTACTTGTTCCATAAATGCTCAAGCATCAGGTCTCTTTTACTGACACCAAATCCTGTTGATGAAAATTATAAAATATTTTCATTCTTTTCATTCTTTTAGATCGGGAACCACAGCCACAAGAAGAAGAACAGGAAGATACAGATGTATTTCAAGAGACTCACAAGCCATGTCCTGGAGCCAAAGGTAAGTCTATCTATATATCAATCAATTCATCTAATGTATACAACCACCGTGTTTTAATAATGGTGATATTCTTCTGTGTGCAGGACCACAGTGCTGAAGCCTGGGAGCTGATCAGGAGGGAGATGAAAACCCATCTTGTGAGAGCAGACCTGCTGGCTTCTTCTCTTCTCACCAACTAACATCTGTCACACATTGGCCATGTCACCATTTACTTGTTTCCATAATATTAATTTACCTATTTATTTAAATATCTATTTATTTGATTGAGTTTTTTATTTGAGCTGAGAGCAGAGCTGGCTTCATCTCTCTTTAAGTAAAAAATCCTTCTGTTATTGCTTTTGTTTTTTTACTCGTGTATTTATTGGTTCACAAGTAAATATGTTGTTGTTCAATTTATGTTAACTATTTATTTATGTTTTGTTGTTTTCTTTTTTTTTTTACCTGCAAATAATAAAAGTCCTTCTCAAACAAAGGGAAACAGCTTTTATTTTTATTCCTGCTACATCAACATTAAGTCTCTTGATATAGTTGAGTTTACACAAACACATTTATAAAGCAGATGTCTTCTCACCAACTAACATCTGTCACACATGGGCCATGTCACCATTTATTTGCGTATTTGCTTTTCATTTATCTATTTATTTAAATATCTATTTATTTGATTATTGAGTTGTTTATGTCTTTATAGATAATGCTGGCAGCATAAGAGCAGACAAGCTGGCCTCATTTGTTCTAAAAAAAAGATTCATCTGTTTATTTATTTATTAACATATTTATTTAACTATTGAGTTATTTTGCATTTATTAGTCATGTATTTGTCTTTGTTGATCAAGATGCTTATTTGTCTACTTGCAGAAAAATGGGTTGAAGTCAATAAAAATAAACTTTCCTGAGCAAAAGTAAATATGTTTCTGTTGTGTTTATCCCTGTCATGCAAACAACATGTAGATTTTGCAGATGTAGTATGCAGATTTTTCTTTTAAAAAGTAAAGTTAAACAACTTGCAAAATGTGTTGAGCCTTGTTTAGACTTCTAGACATTAGTAGGCAGGCTATCATTTAACAGTGAATCTTCATGCTGGCCTTTATGTTCTTCCACAATCGCACCAATGGGCATAATTTCTGAACACATCTTTTCTACAAAAGCGCAGCAGAAATAAACATAGCTGCTATCAGTCGTTTTTTTGTTACCCTGTTAATCTTATCTGATTTTGTCTGTCCCGTTCAATCTAACCTGTGGGACCTTAATTTAGACAGATCATGACATTATTGCACAAAAAATGTAAGGGAAAAATGTTAAAATACATCAGGGAATGCAATCGAGTCGAGATGCCTCACAGGAAATACATGCAAACGATATTCAAAGAACAGATACAGAAAAATGACAAAAACGATAATGTTTAAGACGAAGAATAAAAAGGGATCCAAGAGGATGGTGCTGGAGGTCCAGCTAATGCCATGCCAAATAACTATATCTTTACGTAATGCTTTTTGGAGGTGTTTTGGTTGAGTACAATAACTTTTGTACTCTAAAGATAAAGTTTTGCCTGTTTATCATCCGAAAATTGCTGGTCATCAAGGTGTTTATGTTTTTAAGACATGCTTTTTAAAAACAGTATTTATACATTTTATGTTTATTTACATTTCATCTGCATGAAAATTAACATTTATTGAGAGTTTTCTAATATTATTGCCTATAGGAGTATATATACAGCACCTGTGGTGAGAAGACCAAGTAAAGAACCTTGTGGGACTCCATTACTATTTTTTGCTTGAATGAACGTTAAATAAATACATATTCCAAAAAACTATAGAGGAAAATTCATTATCTGATGCAATTAGAAGGTTATTTGTTACTTTGACCATGGCTGTCTCTGTTAAATGATACACTCTAAACATTGTCTAGAAGTCTCTAATAGTCTATATTTTTAAGAATCTTATTGTGAAAATACAAAAGAACTATCATCAATATTAACAGTAAATATACTTTTAAGTACAAAAAGTACAATGTGTCAGGGTGAAGCAGGATAGCACCCAAGTGCAGGACAGATACAGGTTTAAACCAAAAAATACCTTTCAAGGCTAACAAGATACATACAGACTGAACTCTCTCCCTCAAGAATGCATTCAATTTCGACAAGGATCTGACCACAACTGAAAGACGAACAAATAACTCAAATACCAGCAAGAGTAATCACAAAGACAAGACACATGTGGGGAGGGAGGAAAAACACAGGAGCACCAGGCGAACACAACCAGGTAATCAAACAGGAGGGAAACACCAAGACAGGAAGTAAAAGCAGACATAACTAGGGGGGCGCACACTTTTCATAATAAAACTAAAAAACAAAGACAAATTGACAATACAAAATAAGAAACAGACAGATCATGAAAAGACAAGATAGCATGTACCTTTATTAATCCCCGTGGGGAAATTCAGTGGTTCAAGCAGCAACAGAATAAGAGTGAAAAACAGGACAGTGTGGTTCGTACAGGATAATAAAACAAACATAAAATGATAACAATTATGTACAGGTATCTGTTAAGACAAAACACGGAATTAAGGACTTCAGTGAACATAAATACATTTTGAATCCGGATTGTTAAATATACAATGCAAATAGACAATGTACCACATTGCATCCTATATCAGATTTATGTATCTTGTATTGCTGCATCATAATTATTGAGTGCGTTCATACCTTGAATTTTGCAGCTGGTTGAAATGAAGCTAATGTTTAACTTTATATTTAAGTATGTTGTTAATTACCCAGTAAGATCATTAATCTTGGTATTTTGTACCTTTAAGTAAGATGTGAGATGTATTGATGTAGAAATAATGTTTCTGCATGTTGTTTGATACTGTAAAAGGAACATCTCTACATCCCTTTTTAATGTGACAGGAATAAAAACAATCAACTTACATATTTTCTTTAAAAAAAAAAAGTTTTTATTGATTAAAACACAAGAAATGTAGCTAAAACATACACAGATGTGCTCAAGGCAAATTTAATTTAACAAATGTATAAGCATCTTGATCAACACAGACAAATACATAATCAATGAATACACAGATATCTAATAAATAAATAAATAAATAAATAAATAAATAAACTGTATGTTACAAAATAAATTAACACATTTGTGATAGACAGAGATTATTCTTTGAGTAAGAAAACAAGCAGGCTCTCATGCTGCTCCGATTATTGCTAGTACTACGTTAACCCTGCACAATAAAAGCAATTATTAAATAAATAATATACAAATAAATACATAAATAGGAATAAAGCAAATTAGCATATTTGCTTTTGCGTGGAGAAGGGTTATTTTGCTCATTTCGCAGATTGAATAAAATGATGTTAATTAGCATAAACAAACACATGATTAATAATACACAAATAACTTGATAAGTAAATAAATAAATAAATATGTTAATAAATATATGATTTTTTAAATGTAGGAGTACAGATTAAGCCATCATTTCTGCTCTCATGCTGCTTACATTATCAAAAAAACCTCAATATTTAAATAAATAAAAATGTAATAAATAGATAAAGAACTAGCATGTTCGGAAATAAATGGTGACATGGCCAATGTGTGACAGATGTTAGTTGATGAGAAGAGAAGAAGCCAGCAGGTCTGCTCTCACAAGATGGGTTTTCATCTCCTTCCTGATCAGCTCCCAGGCTTCAGCACTGTGGTCCTGCACACAGAAGAATATCATCATAATTAAAGTAAAGTAAATAGATAGATAGATAGATAGATAGATAGATAGATAGATAGATAGATAGATAGATAGATAGATAGATAGATAGATAGATAGATAGATAGATAGATAGATAGATAGATAGATAGATAGATAGATAGATAGATAGATAGATAGATAGATAGATAGATAGATAGATAGATAGATAGATAGATAGATAGATAGATAGATAGATAGATAGATAGATAGATAGATAGATAGATAGATAGATAGATAGACTTACCATTGTTTTCAGGATATGGCTTGAGAGTCTTCGAAAATACATGTGTAGCTTTGTGTTCTCCTTCTTGTGGGTCCCAATCTAAATATATTATAAGAAAATGAATATTAAAACAATTTATATCACCTGTCATGTACTCACAGTTGTGCCTGGCACATGTGTCAGGACTTTTGTAAAAGATATCTAATTAAATGCTGTGTACTTACACAGGAGCGAAGGCCTTTTTCCTGCCTGGTTACAACCTGGAGGAAGTTCTCCTCTGTGTTCTCCTCCCATGATGATTTGCTGGTATCCTTCTCAAACAGGGACACCATCTCCTCCAGAATCTGAACTATGAAATGGAGTTTGTCCTCCGCCTGGAAGAAGAAGATCAAATACAGATTACAAAAGGAACAGAATCACTGATTTATTTCACTAAAACATATTTGCTATATAGAGAAGAATGAAGCCATGTGTTTGTATTTTGCTATTTATTTCAAAGGTTGAGGCTGACTTACTGATGCTTTGGATGCCTGATTGTACACATGGTGAGGGAAGCCCACTCCAGCATCCTCAGTGGTGTTGGTGGAGTTGTTAGCCTGCATCACACACAAACATACATCATATAGTAAACAGTCACTTAAGTAAACTCATCCAATGACTTAACACAAAAATCCAAAAGGAGTGCACTTACCATGGTATCTATTATATCCACAGAGTTTTTACTAAACTGCTTGAATTTTTGCTGCATCCATCTGCAGCTTAGAGAGGAGCCTACAGCGCACAGACTGAGAGACAGGCACACGAAGAAGATCCCGTTGAGCATTTTTAAAAAGGTACAAATGTACTTTGTATGGAGAATCTAGTGATTTCTCTTGGTAGCCAGTGGAAGTGTTGGAGCAGAGCTGCAGCACCTCATTTATACCGTACGGCGCACCTATTTCATTTTCGAAACAATCAGCGGGATTTACCAGTTCGAAGCACATTATGACGGTATAACCTTTGAAAATGCGGAGCAGTATTTAAACTCTAATAAAAAAAACAAATGCAACTATAAAATAATGTTGCACATGTATTTAATTAGGAGACTAATTAGAATTACAAGTGATATGATAAGTGTATGACATCATGTTGTATGTTGAGGTCGACTTTGAAGTCTGTTTATAAACAGGTAGGTCTGGTAGGTTAAATGTTGGGTGATTATATTTTAGATTTAAAATAACGTAGGCTAATTTTTTTTCTTGAAATAACTCGTAGGCCTACTGCTAATAAGGTCTTTGAGTTGTTTTATTTTGAAATGTAATGGTTTAATCCTTTTCAGTTTGGTTTTGTATTTTTAAGATAAGGATGCAAGAAAATACTTCTATACATGTTTTTTTTATTTCAGTCTTCGGGCTATTTGTATGATTTAAATGTGTTTAAAATGTATACATAGGTCCTATGTGTTTAAACAACACACAATTGTTATTGTGATTGGCATATCAGTGTTTGATGGTTACATTTAAAATTAATGTTTACAAATGTGGATTTAAATGCAGCGTGTCAACAACATACCACACATATCATAAAAGGAAAGAAAGTGCTTCCCCAAAGTGAAAGTAAACAGCGGGCTGCGTTACGTGAAACTGTGACGTTCCCAGACTGCAATGTGAAAACGTCATATCGTTTCTGAAACTTGAAAAGACAAACGACAGATATGCCTTTATTGTCCTCCAGAGGGGGAATTCAGATGTTTCCTTGGCATTTCATCATCTTCTTTAGTGGTATTGTTAAATTGCCATTTCTATCCATGGTTCTTGATTGGCTGAATTGTATTAAACGCATACGTCACAAGAATAAATGGGCTTTTTTGTCATTTTGTTAATATTCTAATGAAGTGTATGCTTTTTTCCCTTTAACAATAGCATGTAGAATATCAAACACTCCCTATTTGAAGTAGCTTATTCAAAATAGGGTAATAACTAAAAATGCAAACTATACAAGAGGAATTAAAGACAGAATCAATGAGGCAATGTTCATGTTATACGAATATTGACACATAAATGAAGAAGTTCAAAGGTTAGCATTAATTGACAACCATTAAAGTAATAAAGTAATGAGAATTGGATTAGAATGTTGTAACAAATGGCACCCCTTGTTGAAAAGCAGTGTTTGACTAATAATTGTTTGAAGTAAATTACTGTGTTTTAAAGTGGCAGTTGTTTCAGAAATGGATTGTTATTCAGCAAAAACCACCCATTGTTGGGGGATAATTTTATCTCTCTGACTGTTTATTCTATTTTAACTTTAACTTTACTTTCTGCAGCTTATTATTTCTTGACACACACAGAAACGTGTTAAAGTCATTTAAAAGTGTGTGGGTGATTTGGTTGAGTTACTAATCAGTTTACAAGCTGTGTAGTGTGTGATGAAAACGTCAAGGAGCTGTGTTGTAACAGTCAGGAACTCTGAGAGGACAGACTGGGAACATGAAGTTCTCACATGTCAGCATTAGAGACACAACATCAGCACGCCTCAAAAGCTGTGCTGCCTTCAGTGTGACTCGTCAATTATAACTACCACTGCAGAACGACTTTTACCGATTTCTATTCAGCTTTGGCTTAGGTTCATACACTAACTGTTATGATGAAATAAGTCATTTATGTAAGTTCAATACGATACGTATATTAATTATATAATGAAATACATGTTGGTTGTATAATTACATTGCTACTATTGTAATTAAAACCTTCATATGAGTGCAATAACAATATTAACAATGTTTATACCTTTTTATGTTCTTTTTTATACTTATTTTAGTTTCACTGATGAAGACAAAAGCTGCAGGATTTTCGGATGCGTTTGAGACATAATGAGGTGTACTTATTTTATGTTAAATGTTCTTAATGTACGTTCCTGTCACGCTCGTAACATTGTTACTGTATTTCAGATAGAGCCTGAAGGCATCACCGGTTAAGTCAACTTCCCATGATGCATCAGTCTTCAGCTGGATGGTGATAGTGACAAGAGAGGTCTTACCTCTCCAGGAAACAAATCTTAGTTAACGCTCTTTTTTTGCATTTTTACGTGTTTTGGAAACTATGGAGACCGACTGTACGGTTGAAATAACTTTAACGTACATTTACTGAATATATAGTCATTTCCGGAGGATATTACGGGTGTCTCTGGACCTTAATGGCAAGTTAGACAGCCTTGTTTCGGTAAGGAAGCTAACGTTAACCGCTACTAACACCACATTATCAACCTCACGTTTACTGTTTATGTCATGATTTATAGATTTCACTGAACTGCTATGTGGAATATGCTTGACACAGCTTGTTTTCTGTTTTCTTTGGTCAATATTACGATGGGTCGAGCTTCCCTGTCGAGCTTGAATGCCCACACACGCCCAAAACAGAAGCTAACATTAAAATTGGCAACTTGCTGTACAGTGTTGTTGACGAGCATGGAGATGTAATGTTTTTCTAGTTTTTACTTAAACATGTCACAACATGCTGCTGCAAGGTAAATTCTTCACCCCACTGTTATCAAGTGATCCGTTTTCTTGTTACTCTAGGTTTTTGATTTGATATATTGTTGTTATGTACTGTACAACACCATATTATACCACATCACATGATATCTATGTTATATTGGTGTACTACACACCACATTATATCATGTTATATCTTACACCATGTTATATCATATACTAAATATTATATTGTTGTACTATAGAACATACTATATGGTACTTTACTTTCGATTAGTCGATCAACATAGAAATTAACATTATGTTATACAAAACAATCTATCATTTATTTTTCTTTCAAAATATCAGAACAGAACTTGCTGTTTTTGTCCTTTTTAAGTATGGAGATTTCTTGCTCTGTTTTATTATATCAAATATGTACTGAATACACTATATGCTTTGGGTTAATAAAAAACAAGGCATTTTAAGACATCACTTTACACTATGACATACAGTACTATATGCCAAATGATAGTTCAATTAATCTAAATCCTCTGCAAATGAATTGGAAATCTGCTATTAATCACCACTCACTTAACAATGTGTTTTGTCTAAAAGCTCTTATTTCATTTCTATTTTTGAGACCAATAATGGTCCAATCTTAATTGGTTGAAAGCTAATCTTATCTGCATATTGATCATGTCAGGAAATCTGAGTGGCACACTGTTGGGTCCTTATGTGCCCTCTCAGTGCTTTTTTTGATAGAGGAAGTTAGTCCTGAGGCATTTTGTAGCTACTTCCCTGCAGACACCACCATTATTTTAATCAGCATCCTCACATGATTCAGTTACAAAGCGGTCACTTTCTGAAACCATGAAATAGCAGATAAGTATCAGAACTCAGTCTCGTGATGTAAAATGTAATGATAGCTCAGTGAACTTGTCACATGTAGTGAGGAACCGAAGGAAGGAGAGGAGAAAAAACTGCTTCCTTTAATATCACATGCTTTGCCTTTTGCACTATCCGTCTTTAATATTAAAAGTAAAATCATTAAGGAAGCAGGGGTCAATATCGTGGTTATAAGAGATGCACAAGTTTTGAATAGGCTCTTGTTTTATGTGTTTCAGTTTACCATGTGTGCGTAAAACTTCCCAGAAGATGCCATGCTAGCTACACAGATACCAGATGCGCCACCTGAGGCTAAAGATGTCAAACAGGTAAAACCACAGGCTTTTACCACATATGATCTTGTTACTTTGTGACGGCTCCTCTGCTAAATGTGAAGGTGTCAGGTTGGTCTTTATTTGCCCTTGGGAGGATGTTTGTCTCAAAATAGACAGCTTGTGACATTTCCATATTGTTGTAAGTGTACTGTTGTAACTGTATTTCACATTACACCACTTCTGCCCTGACCTTAACTTGGTGATTCATTTGTGGCAAAGTTCTTTTTACAGTTAGGTCTATGTTATTTATATACATTTTAAATGTTTGTGTTTATGTTAGTTCAAAGGACAGGCCTAGGATCATTATGTGTGCATCAAATGTATGAAAAACATCATACATGACCATTTCAAATAAGAACGTATAAGATAAGACGTTATTACATATAGTAATTTAAACACATGATATTTTTAGATGAAGGCATGGAAGGAAAGCAGTTGCAATAAAAGTAAATAAGAATTATGATGATCATGACAATTTTAGAGAATGGGACCTGGAAAATCCTTCAAGTGAAGTCAATGTTAAGAAGTCTTGGAAAGCTCAATCAATCAATCAATCAAAGTTTATTTATAAAGCTCAATATCACAAATTCTACATTTGTCTCAGTGGACTTTGCAGTTTGTACAGTTTATGAGTATGACACCCTCTGTCCTTGGACCCCCACATCTGATTAGACCCAAAGAAACTTGGGTAGAGCAACAGAGGAGGGATCCCTCTCCCGGGACAGACAGACCTGCAATAGATGTTGTGTGTAGATTAAAGAGATGATACATTTGCAGCATAGGTAGTCCAAATGCTGGAAAATGTGTCTATCAATAAGAAGACGTACTGTATGTCTGTTTTAAAATGGTGTTTTACAACAGGACTTTGCAGACAGTGTACCAATGTACTCCTGACTTGCTAAATAAATGTGTGTGACTCAGGGGGAAACTATGAGTCAGGCGAGGAACCGGTCCTAGATTATTTCATTTACCGTAGCTGTGATGCTAAAGTCCTGCCAAACCAAGCACTGTAAATGTAGGCTATGTTTATGTTCTCTGTCTTTTCATGTCAACCGACAGCAGGTGTCATGTGACCGTAGATAATCTAAAGGCTGTGTTTTGTAACCCCCTGGCTTCTAACCTCACTCAATATATTCCTCTTAAACAGGGGTTTTCAACTGGTTTTGTCCCAGGGACCACCATTCGGACTAGAAAGCAATCCGCGGCCCACTGATGTGCCTGCGCGTGCGCGTGTGTATTTGGTGTTACATGCATAGCTCAATGCATGAAACATGAAAGAGAGGCCACGCAGATTTTATAATAATAAAAGTAGATTTATTAAATTAAATTAAATTAAAGATTATTTTAAAGAAATAATAAAGAATAATAAAGTGTTGTGCAATTCAGTATTGGGAAAAGTAACTAAAAATTTCATGCAAAGTCAGTCTAGGTGTGTGACAAAACAACAACGGAGAACAAAAATCCAACAACACCGGAGAACCAAAATCCAACAAATGAAGACCAAGGCAGCCTCAACTGCTGGCTGGTCAGGGCTTTTATAACCCAGCCAGGACAGACCTGTCACCAATCACCTGCTGTAGAGACAGAGAGATTGAGAAAAGCAGAGAGAGATTGAGAAAAGCAGGGAGAGAGAACAGGCTTACCATTAACACAGGGCGGGGCCTAAACCCGCCAGGGTCGTAACAGTGAAAACATGGGAGAATTAGGCCTACCTGTCAGTGTGATATCTGGGCGTGGTGAAGTCCACACAGCCTGTCTATTCGTGGCGAAATGGTAGACAGAGACAGTCTCATGTCATTCTCTGGATCAAGCCTAGCCCTGTACTTATTCTTTAAGTACGCCAGTGTAGAAAAACCACTCTCACACAGGTATGTGGTTGGAAAGGGCAAAAGACACCTCATTGCTTTTGCAGCAAGCTGTGGAAATTCTGTCTGGCAACTTATCCAGAATTTAACAAGGGGCTGTGTGTCGTACATATGCCTCCTGACAGAGTCTGTGGACATCTCAATCAGCTTATCCTCTTCCACAGCCGTCAGACTTGACCCTACTGATGCATCGTCACTGAATGGGAGCAGGATCCACTTGCTGTCACGGCGCCACTCTTCCGAATCAGTGAAGTACTTTGCGAATTGACGCACAAGCTTCCTCAAATGCTCACATATAGTGTCGTTGATGTCAGTGCTGTCAGGGTATTCCTCAACTGAAGGAAACATCGCCAAGTTATTGCTCTCCACTCGTTCGATCCACTTTGACATTTTTTTCACAAATGCGTCGAGCTTCTCGTAGAGCTGCATGACGTTTGCATCTCTCCCTTGCATGGAGCTGTTCAACTTGTTCAGCTCTGCAAAAACATCTGTGAGGTACGCCAGCTTAGTTAACCAGTAACTATCGTTGAAATTGGAAGCCAGATCAGAATGCTTCTCGCACAAGAACTCGTAGATAGCTCCGCGTAGTTCAAACACACGGGCGAGCACAGCGCCGCGAGACAGCCAACGCACCTCTGAATGATAAAGGAGAGAGCTGTGTTCACTTCCCAAGTCATGGCATAGGGATGAAAACAGGCGTGTATTCAATGCGTTTCGTTTTATGAAGTTGACCGTCTTGACAACGACATCAAACACACCACTGAGCTCAACACTGAGATCTTTGGAGGCGAGAGCCTCTCTATGAATCAGGCAGTGTGTCCAAATTACCCCCGGAGCCACCCTCCTTACATGCGCAAACAGTCCAGTCTTGCTGCCACTCATGGCTCGGGCCCCATCGCTGCATAATGCAACGCACCTCTGCCACGAGATATTGTGCTCCGTGAAAAAATCGTCCAGTGCTTTAAATATTTCTACACCGGTAGTTCGCCCGGGCAGTGGTTTGCAAAAAAGAAATTCCTCGCACATAGTGCCACTGTCCTCGTATCGCACAAATGTTAACAGTTGCGCATCATTAGTAACATCTGTCGTCTCGTCGATTTGAAGGGAAAACAGAACTGTCTGAAGTTTTGCCATCAGCTGGTCTTTGACATCATTTGCCATTTCCCCAATTCGTCTTCCGATTGTGTTGTCTGACAACGGAATAGTTTTTAATTTGTTGGCACATTCTTCGCTTACCATAGCTCTGCACATATCTATGGCTGCTGGCAATATAAGCTGCTCTGCAATGGTATGGGGCTTCTTACTTTTTGCAACCCTGAGAGCGACCAGATACGATGCTTTCAGTGCGTTTTCATTTATTTTTGCACTCTTCCTCATGGTAGCCTGCTGTCCTTTGAAATCACGCAACATCTGTTGCATGTACTCAACGGGTTTGGCCTTCAAGTGGACGTGATGCGTCTCCATATGCCGCGTAAGTTTCGACGGCTTCATAGCTTCATTACAGAGAATTGTTGAACATACGAAACACAGTGGTACCTCCTCTCCTGCTCTGTCTGTCGTCACTGTGAATCCATATTTAACATATTCCTCATTGTATTTTCTTTTTCGTCTTTTTTGCGAAGTTGACGCTTCGGAAGCCTGTCCTTGCCCTATCGTGGCGGCCTGTCCCTCTGTCGTGGCAGCCTGACCCTCTGTCATGGCAGCCTGTCCCTCTGGCACTTTCCTCACTACAAAACGATCCATTGGTGCTAGATATATAGCTAGACTAGTACATATGTAACAAATGTTTGCTGTACTACAACCTATCTTAAAATACTCTCGTCGGCTATGCTTATAAATGTGTGTCAACTTTGCTCGCAAGACTGTACGTAATGAATAATAAGTGAGGTTAGCGACGCAACTCATTACCATTAGCGAATCACAGGCTACCATAGACTGGATAGGCGCAAGGCTACATTCTGTCAGCTTGAATTTCCTTTATATTATTTTAAACATATTTTTCACGATATGTAACGGTATTCTGGAAATGTGTTGAAATATCAAAGCGAATTTATATTAAAAAAAAACAATGGTGAACTGATCAACATAGGCTCTTGTCACGGACCACATGCAATGCCGCCGCGGACCACCAGGGGTCCGCGGACCACCGGTTGAAAACCCCTGCTCTTAAAGCTGGAGGTTGAAATGAAGAGAATGTGCTGAGTGTTTTCTTTACTGTGACTCTTGTGTGTGTTTGTGAACAGAGTTATTATTTATTTTCGCACCACATCCTAGTTGACATGGAAGGTGATGATACTTCTCTTTCCAACACATTGTCAAATGTAGATCAAAGATAAGCTGGCAAAGTCGCTAAAGGCCCTGCAGAAGCGATATGTGACGTCAGACGCAGTGGTAACCAGCGAGAACAGCGATGCTAACCTGCTCTGCTGTGCGCTGGAGGCCATCTTCATCCACGGTATCAAGAGCAAGTACGTCCGCTCCGAGGCTGGGGGCCGGAGTAGGAAGGGAGACAGATGTCCACTCCCGCAGCCTTTCTTCTGGAGCCTCCTCAAGACCGTCACCCACCGGTATTTATTCTCAAATAGACATCATTAGAGCTGACAAGATAAATGAAAAAAGATTGACAAAATCTTTATCTGCAACTATTTTGATGTCCAGAAAGTATTTTTATAGCAAAACTTCCAAACTTTCACTGATTCCTGTTTTTTGTAATCTTTTTGCTTCTTTTCGTTCTCATGTGATGACAAAGTGAACACATTTTCAAATATTGATAGGAGAGATGCACAGATGATCATTTTCTCGCTCAATATGTTTTTGTTTTGTTTGCTATCTAAATTTCCAAGTCTGTTTATTCCATTTTCTTTCTTGTCACCATAATTTAAGGCCGATAAACACAATTATTTTTATTATTATTATTATATATATTATTACTCGTAGAAGCATGCATAAGAATGAATTACAATAAAAACATATTTCAATATATTATACTAAATTTGTAACATATTTAGAAATACAATTACTAAAAGGATCTGGTGAACTCAAGCAACAAAGAACGGCATAAGGACATTTTCCCTATTCACTGACTTTTTACAGACCAATTAATCAGGATATGTATCATCAGATTAATTGATATTTTGTGTATTCTTGAGTTCTAGCCCTAAATGTTGTATCTTTATCTGCTAAGTCTTAATGTAAAGTGTAATAACACTATGTTAATTCCCCAGTGATGTGGTCACAGAGCTGGAGAAGATCAGCTTCGTGGGAACAGAAGTGGGTCGCTGCCGAGCGTGGCTGCGGCTGGCCCTCAACCACGGCCTGCTCGAGTGCTACTTGGTGTCGCTGTTTCGTGAGGGCTCCAAGTTGCGGACCTACTACCAGCCCAGTGCCTTGCTCCTGAACACAGAGGAGCGGGAAGTCCTGCTCAGCTACCTCCAGGGTCTCGCCTCTCTTACATTCAACCTATCGTACAAGTCTGCTGTCCTCAACGAATGGACCACCACGCCTCTGGCTCTCGCCGGACTCTGCCCCATGTCCCAGGTGGACACGGTCGAACTGCCCCTCAACGGCGGAGACCACCCCAACTCCAAATCTGTAAACAAAGAATGGGATACAGTGTCGCAGTCGTCCGGATCTTCAGATACACAGGATTTGCAGAGAGGGTGCCCAGGGAGAGGCACAGGGTTATTACAAGGGGGCAGGAATGCTATGAACTCGTCAAATGTAAGCCTGGACACCACCGGCTCCTCGCAGCTCTCCTCCAGCCTGAGCTCTGACAGCCTTTTGCAGGGGCAGGACCCCCGCAGCCCCACAGGAGAGCCCTGGTACGACCAGGACATGCCCATAAATGTCAACATCAGCACCAAGAAGCTAAAGGAGTAAGTGTGTGTTTGATATGAGTAGGCAGAGGAAAGTGGATATGGCGAAATTCTTTACATTTCTTATTGTTAACAAATCCAATAAAAAAGCTCGAGCTCACTGGTGAGGCTCACTGTTGCACTTGGTGACATCATGTTCCTTTATCACCGTGAACACACTGACTGTAGTTTATTTTGACTTAATCGAATTAAACGTTCTACTGCTGTTAATACTGAATAAAGCACCAAATGTGGATTAATCCACACATGGAAATAGTCCCTATTATGTTCTCTTTTTACTCCTGTTGGTGAAAAGGTGTCCAGCTTTTTAAGGGAATGACAGCCTTTTAAAATAAAAAAAGCCCAATATATATATGTTGTTTTCAAAGATTTGTCTTCGATAGAAATGAATGATCTAGGTGCTTTTCTTTGAATGTGTTGACAATTAGAAAAACATGTTCTATTGCAGGGCTATTCAATTACAAATTCAGTCGGGCCAGATTTTATAACCACAAAATTCAGCTGGGCCAGACATTCAGCAGTCTGTAAAAAGCGGGTAACATAGACTCAATATATACAGTCTATGGCGGGTAATGACACATTTTAAACCAACACATATTACTGCGATGAAAAACATGCCATTTTTATTCATTGTTCAACTAAAAAAGGCACATCAGAAAGTGCATAAAAACACAATAAATTGGCAATAATTTAACAAAATCTAAGAGGGTCTAAATCATTTCAGTGCTTAAAAAACAAAAGGTGCACAGATGTAGCATTACATTTGTTTACTTTAGAAGTAAAATGTTCGGGTTATTTAAGTGCATTTAACTGAATACAATAATAGCAGTCTTCGAACAAATAAATGAGGATCAATAAGTGCATTAATTGAAGAGCTCCAATGTAACAAAAAGAGGTAGTACTGTAGCAATACTATTTTTTCCCTTTTCAAGTATTAAAAAAAAAATCTGAAGTTTTGGTCACATTTGACCCAGACACATTACAAAGTGCATTTAAATGAATGAAAAAGAACTGTCAAACCTTTCAGTACATAAACCCATAACAAGGGATAAGGGTAACTAACATATGAATGAATACTACACTACATGTCTACTATTGTAAACCAGGTGCCTACTATCACCTCATTTTTGATTTGTCAATGCTGACTAAATGGGAGAAGTGACATTTTTTGTTTTGAACAAGGGCAGTGATTTTTGGCTCATAGGTTGTCAATGCAATCCTAAGACATTGGTGAAGAGTGCTGTCAGCCAGGGAGCAGCGAGGGCTACTTTTCATTAAGTTCATGTGTGAAAAGACTCACATGTGTATGTTGATCCAAACATACTAAGCACACAGATCGCTTCTTTCTGAACGTTGGGGAACTGCTGTTTGTTGACGTCACTCCACAACTTCGGTGTTTGGATTTGATGCCTGAATAAACAAATATTTTTCAGTCCAGGCAGGGTTAAACCAACAGTGTTCATCGTCAGGTTTACGCGTTCATGGTCTGTACTAGTGTAGGAATTGGGACACGACAGGCTGGGCCAATCGGGAGTTGATTCTGGGCCGCATCTGGCCCGTGGGCCGCCATTTGAATAGGCCTGTTCTAGTGTAAGCATTATAATTTGTGAATGGAAAATTGAACTAGTTTTTTTTAAGATAAAGTCTTTAGAGTTTGGGAAGTGCTTAATTTAAACCAGAAATGATTGATTTTAAGTCATTTGGTCAACACTCTCTTCCCCCGTGTAAATCAAAAATCTTTTCACTTTTTCAATAAAGCACTCCTGTTTGTATTTGTTTGTTGATTCCTAGCGTCTCACCTAACAGAGCTAGCTAGGATTTAATAATCATTATCAAAACTTGTGAATAAGTTGGTTAAATAACAAAGTGAAAATAAACATTGATATTGCTTTGGGTATACTGGACTTCTGTAAATATACAAGATTCTTGAGGCTATTGGTTTCGGTACTTCAATTTTACTTTTCAAACGCTGTTCATACACTTTAATAAGCTTGCACTAAAACATATCATGACCTGTCCTTGTCTCTGCAGTTCTCCGACAGAGTTCAGGGAGAGCGGACACTGCAGCCAGGACTCCATGCGTGAGGACTCATTCGTCTCCAGCACGGATCCCGACCAGAACTCGGAGACGGCCGTTTTCAGCGGCTCCGACAGCGACACCCAGGGTCCCCCTACTTCATCCCAAGAACTTGTGGACCCTCTTCCAAACTCTGATTCAGAGCCCTCGCCAACATCTGATGAGATTCATGTTGACTACACTCCGTCAGAAGTGGGCAACCATACCGCTGAGCTACTCTTGGACACAGACACGCTCTCTACTGTCGGTGAGCCTGTGGAGTCTGTAGAAGAAGAACAACATACGAACAATTCTCCGGAGACTACAGAGCCTGTCGAGGAAGAGAGGGAGGAAGAAGAGACTCCTGAGCCTACAGTGCCTCCAAGCTCAAGTCGCTCCACCAGCATCCTGAGCAGAAAGCTGTCCACAGATTCTCTAAACGTAAGTATATTTTCTGTAATAGGACAGTCTCCTACTTAATAAAAAACTGTGCAAAAATAACGATGAGGTTCATCATACGAATAGAAAAATGAAGATCACTATATGAAGAAATTCAAATGCAGATTGTGCATAATGCTAACATGGCCAGTAGCTTCAAGTTAAGCAAAAGCTGATTAAGAAGTGAAGACTGTACAATATCTGTAGAGAAGAAAAAATACAACAAAAACATCAAATCAAATGTTATTTGTACAGCCCAATATCACAAAACGCATTCGTCTCAGTGGGCTTTACAGATCCACACACATGAATGACAGTGCTAAAAGATATAATACAATTACAAGATAGAATATGAAATTAAAATAAGATCAAATACAATAGAAACTATCAAATAAAATGTAGATCCAAGGAGGACAAACATTAGGTTATCTTAAACCAGCTCTCACTATAGGCTTTATTATATATAAACAAGTACAAATACAATTTATGGGAAAACTAACAGAGCCTTTATAAAAATATAGAAGTTGTGTCTCCTGTGGTTTCTCAAAATAAGAGAACTTCTACTAAATATGTGTTTTACTCATAGAGGAAATGCAGAACTGCCCCTGCTCCTGGACTGCTATTAGGTTTTCCCACTGAGGAAATGACAAATATGACACCTGACTCTTTGTCAGCGTGGAAAATGCACACAAGCTATTTAATAATTAATGGAATATGTTTCTTTTTGACCATACAAAGAGATCATAAGTTGTGTTTGAAAACTCTAGAGATGTTATAAAACCTTTCCGGTGACATGATGTTATAGATAACGCTGGTACAGATAATTAACTTCCTGCTGCATGAAATGGCCATAAAGCACTTTTATTACATATATCTAGCTGGGACAGCCCCAGGATATGTCTCAATGTTCCTTAAAAGTAGGACTTTCTGTGGTGTCTACACATTGGTAATACCAATTAGTCAAGATAAGTGATAAATAAGTCTCATCTTTAAATACAGAGAAACAAAGAAAGACACTATTCATCTTATAGCTCTCACATTAATAACCCCAAAGACACATGACAACAGAAACTGCTCTTCCATAAACTTACTGCTGCCTATTTATAGCAGGGGCCCCGGGGGCAAAATGCTGCCCGCAGGCCATTTTGAAACGGCCCTCAGCAAATTCTAAAAGTATAATGGATTATGGCCATCAAATGGAACTTTTGCTTGTCTGATATTGTACTTCTCATATGTTAACATTTATTAATGAGCCCAATTTCAAATAAATTCAGTCATTTAGAATTTAAAACATTTTCTAACAAATCTTAGTCGATAAAAAAAACCCAATAACTTATTTCTATAACGAGCTTGAAATTGAACCTTAATATTTACTCTTAGTATAAGCAATCTGAGGCTTCTGTTTTAAGGAATGAGCTGCCAACAAAATACTTGAAACCCTAAGAGATGTGATGTAGGCTATTTTTTCCTTAAACAATTTGAAATTATTGCGCATTATTCGCCTACATTTGATTTGTTTTGCTAGCTTATAACTTAACTTATGAGGCAATATTCTCCTCTTTAGGTGGCCCAGCTCTCTGTATATTATTCTGTATGTGGCCCTCGGTGAAAAAAGTTTGGACAGCCCTGATTTATAGTATACTTGAATACAGCTCAGTTGTGTTTTCTAATGAGAACATCCGATCCAACACTCATTTGGCTTAAAAGCATTCCATTGTCAATTAATCAACAAAAAGTGTCAGAAAATAGTTTCAAATGTCGATCAAATTTTTTATATGCTCTAAGGAGACATCTTTAATTGTCTTGTTTAAGTGGACTAGCAGACTAAGTAATTTCTATCCAGAGGGATTATAAAACACAGAAAAGCAGATAAAGGATCAAATAAAGGACGTATTGGCACTTTGGCTCTAAAAAGTGACTCCAATTATTATCAAAATTGTTTCTGATGAATTCACAAATTGCTTTAGCCCTTAATTCGTAGTGTCCTGTCATTTTGTTTCCTTGCAATACGGTATTTTGATAAAAGAACCTTTAGACCTGCACCACTTTACACTAGTCTGATGGCAATTCTACATGTCGTTCTCATGTCTTACAAAGTTGGATATTGTAAACCTCAAGTTTTTTGCAAAATGTTCATGTAAATACAAATCTAAATTGAATGCAGTTAGATGATCCTAAATGCTGCCGCAGTATAAGGGAAACAGGCAGAGAGTTACATGCACAAATAAATATATGTAATTAACTATTTGATTTAAAGATGTATGGGCATTATTCTTATATATCGTTATTAAAAATGTGTGTTTTCTTTACTGCAGCATTCTTGTTCCTGGATCTCTGAGGATGACATCTACATGCCCCACCTGGAGGAGGTGCCGGACAATAGCGAGCCGCCTCCTCCCGCCCCCCCAGCTGAGCCCTCTCAGTCACCCCCCTGGTGTCGTCCATCGCAGACAAAGAGGTGAAACATGCAGTCCAGAGCCTAGATGAGTTTATGTTCATCAGTTATCATTGGAGAACACAGGGTTGGTGGCCTGCCTCCATTATCGTGTTACAGTGGTATGCAAAAGTTTGGGCACCCCTTAGGAAAACCACTGCATCAGTTTGTCACTTGCTGAGCTTTTGAAGCAGCAACTTCATTTTAACATATGTTATACCTTATGGTAACAGAAACATCTCAGTAGTGAAATAACTTTTATTGGTCAAACAGAAACATGTTTATGTGCATTCAAACAAAAATAGGCATGTGCATAAATTTGGGCACCCCTAAGAAATAATTCCATTAATATTTAGTATTGCCTCCTTTTGCTGCAATAACGGCCTGTAGACGCCTCCTGTAGCCACAGACAAGTCCCTTAAGCCTGGCAGGTGGTATTTTGGCCCATTCTTCCACACAAAACGTCTCCAGTTCAGTCAGGTTTCTTGGCCTCCGTGCATGGACAGCCTTCTTCAAATAAATCCATACATTTTCAATGATGTTAAGGTCTGGGGACTGGGATGGCCATTCCAGAACATTGTACCTGTGCTTCTGCATGAATTCCTTGGTGGATTTTGATCGGTGCTTAGGATCATTGTCCTGCTGAAAAATCCAACCCTGGCGTAGCTTCAACTTTGTGACTGACTCTAGAACATTCTTGTCAAGAATCTCCTGGTACTGTAAGGAATTCATGTGGCCCTCAACTTTAACAAGTTTTCCAGTACCTGTGCTAGCCACACAGCCCCATAACATGATAGATCCTCCACCAAATTTTACAGTGGGCAACAAGTTCTTTTCATTGAATGCAGTGTGTTTTTTTCGCCATGCATACCTGTTCATGTTATGACCAAATAACTCAATCTTGGTCTCATCTGACCACAGTATTTTGTTCCAAAATGCTTCTGGCTTGTCCAGATGTGCTTTTGCATACCTCATGCGACTCTTCTTGTGATTAACACTCAGGAAAGGCTTTTTGCACATCACCCTTCCAATGAGCTCTTCCTGGTGCAAAGTACGCTGGATTGTGGAACGGTGAACAACTACACCATCAGCAGCCAGATGTTGTTGTAGTTCTCTGGAGGTGGTCTGTGGCTTCTCTGTGACCATTTTCACCATCCTTCGCCTGTGCCTTTCCCCTATTTTTGTCGGCCTACCACATCTTTCCTTCACACGGACTGTTCCTGTGGCCTTCCATTTCACAACTACGTTTCTGACTGTGGAGACAGACAGTTTAAACCTGTCAGATAATTTTTTGTACCCTTCTCCTAATTTATAATGTTGGATTATCTTAGCTTTCAGGTCAGTGGAGAGTTGTTTTGAGGTCCCCATCTTGCCACTCCCTAAGAAAGAACCTAGGCCAGGCACAGCCAGCTATTACCTATGTTAAATAGCCTTTTTCATGATTGGTTCCACCTGTCTTTGTAATTGAAGGTCTAATGAGCTAATCAAAGCAATTTTGTGCAGCAACCTGTCAGCTATAAATCCGTACAGGTGTTGAAATGAATGCTATTTATAAGGGTGCCCAAACTTTTGCACATCCCATTTTTTGCATTTTATTTTATTATAATAAAACTATGTAATGCTACCCTAAGAATTTTGGTCTGGAAAACACTAAAACGTCTACATCTTTGTAGGAAAACAAATGTTGTTGCTGTGATCTTCTATTATAAAGGAAAAGCAAATTGTCATGAAATCTCAGAGGGGTGCCCAAACTTTTGCATACCACTGTATATCTCTCCAATGTGGTGATTTCTTGCTTTTACTTTAGAATAAATCCAAGTGAAGCCCTGAGAGGCGTGTGAAAGAAAACAAATGTGGTGATACATTTTCTTACATTTTTTGTACAGCTGTGAAAACCAGTGGTAAAAATTACTTCGAGAAAATCATCCTAGCAAAATATATTTTTCCTACCTGTTTAAAAACTTTAAACTCTTCAAAGTTTTTTGTGCATGTTCTGTAACCGCCACCTACAGATAAGTGGAATAGTGTGAAGTAATTGCTCCATGGTAAGAAACTATATCTAATTCTAAATAATTTATTGGAATTGGGATGTTCTCTAAGAATCTCCCCTTCCAGTAGAGACTGGATCCTGCTAAAGTTATATACAGAGGACATGAGCCCTTAAGAGGGCTTTTGAGGTTAAAAACTATATGCAGTAGGGAGAAGGACTTTTAAGAGGCTTAGGAGTTTCTTAAGCAGAGGACAAAAAGGCTTGTTCGCTGGTTTAAAATAGATTAACATGCCAAGCAACGCCGCTACTTGTATAGACTGGCCAATGATCACAGACAGTTTTTTTGCTGGCACTAAACCTAACCCTATCAGATAGATTAGCTATTAAATTACCAGTGTGGTAAACATAAGTAAGCAAATAACTATGAACAGTATCAGCATGTGCATATGCTACTGTATAAAAAGGCCTGTGTTTTTAAACATTTTGTAGGCTGTTTTTAGTAACTGTGGCTTACAAATTATACACCAGACATGTCATAAGATAAAATAATATTCATATTAACATCATACTTTAATAGAAACTCAATTATACAGTATGATTAGGCCTGTTGGTTTCATGCCCATTATCACTAAGAGTGCATTTCCTCCCGTTGTTTTTGGATCAACCAATCAAACAGTTTTTTAAAGACTGTGTCATACCTAGCCACTGGGTCCACCACACCTCCTCACTAAGATAACATTTGCTAGCTAAGACTCCTTGCTAGATTGTTTTAGGTTAAGTTGTGAGAGAGTATTTCCAGACCCCTGGCCAGTAAACACGGCCACCAAGGAGTTAAGCTGAAAGGTGAATAATAGTGTTGACAAAGGACAGAAATGACCTGCAGCACCTGAACCTGTGGAATGAAAACAATACAGGTGTAACCACGCCCCAGACTGTTACATCACCACAGGTGTTTTCCACCAGCTGATAATTGAAAAACACTTTTGTTCTTACATCATTCATTAGGATGTAGGCGGATTGTTCTGGAATGTGATAAACGTGTATTTCTTGCGCTACGTCACCTCTAAGTAGCAGCTCAATAGTGTTTGGACTATGGAGTTGCTACTGTATAATCTCACCAAGCTACATCAGCGGGTTTTTATAATGTAACCTATCACTGGTCTGCAGCAGGTCACTCTTTCATTTCATCACCGACTGAGCAACATGGGCGTGCACAACAGTCACTAAAGAATGTGGGAAAAGGAAAACAACTTCTGCTGATTGAGTCATTGCTAGTTTACATCAGTAAATTATTTAATTTAATGAAGTGTTATTTTATATATATATATATTTGGGAATTGTTGCATTTTTCAGCTCTATTTCACTTTTATTGCTGTTTCTTTTAAATGTTGTTTGTTTGTATCACATTTTTCACAAGAAATCAGGATCCAAATTAGTTTTCGAAGCAGTTATGTCATATGAAATGAGTCTTTAGTTGTCAACCAGTCTCCATATTGTCAAAATAGACAAAAATAAAGTTGAATAACTTACTCTGACTCTTTTCTGTCAGGGCTGTTCAACCCTTTTCGCGGCTTGCTGAAGCTCGGTCACCTGGAGCGCCGAGGTGCGATGGGAATGTGGCGTGATCACTACTGTGAGCTGTCGCCCTTCGAGTTCCGTCTGTATCTCAACGCAGAGGAGCGCACCTGCAGCGACAACTGCTCCCTGCTGCGCTGTGAGGAGGCCCGCATCGCCTCGCCCGAGGGCCGCTTCGAGGTGGCCTTTCCTGGGAAGCGGCTGTACCTCCGGGCGGCCAATCGGGACGAAGCCGAGGACTGGGTGGACCGGATAGTAGAAGCCCTCAACAAATGCCGACCAGCAGCTCGTGCTGATGACCACTGGGAGGTTCTGGTACCAACCACTGAGAACGGTGTGGATGCGTTGTCCCCAACCTCCGCCCCCTCTAGCCCTGAGCGCACTTCATTATCCTCTGACACAGGGATGGGTGGGGTGCAGAGGCGCCTCCTCCACAGGAATTCGATTGGTCTCGGACTGCTGATCTGGAAAGGGATGCGATCAAAGAAACAGTTTTGTACTTCTCCAACGATCCCGAGGCTCGGATATGGGCTCCTCTGGTCTTCTCCCTCTCTTTGGAGGCCTTGAAAGGTTTCCGGGTAGAAGAGGGGAGGAAGCTGCTGCGGCAGACCCACCTGATTGAGGAAATCCGGGACGTGGTGCCCGATGTCTCTCTGGGAGGGCCGGCCTTTTTTAAACTCCTGACCGTCAGGGACACGCTGAGACTCCGAGCGGAGGACCCCGAGGAGGCTCGCTCCTGGAGGGTTCTGATCCGCGGAGCTCTGGACTCATACCTGGAGAGCGGGGAGGAGGGAGGGTCGGTGGAGCCAGCTGTGGTGACTGGAAACCTCCAACGACTGGTGCAGCACAGACTCAAAGAAGATGGAGCCCTTCTTGTTAATCTGTGCACTGTGCCGTCAGAGAAGGGGCTCGACACTCAGAGCTTCAAGTGTGCAGGTAATAACAAGTTTTCAATATTGCGACAAATAGCATGAACAAACATTGATTATCCTGGTTGAGTTGATTTTAGATCAATCCAGTCAGGTTTAGTTTCATTGACATAATTGAGATGAAATGATGTCCATGTGTGAGAGGCAAGAATGTTCTGCATTTATTGTACGAGTAATGACTTTTAACAATCAATCTTTTATCAAAACAGCCAAATATTTGTCTGTTGTTTAACTCATTAATTAGTCAGTAGTCGTTGCAGCTCTAGTTGGTCTTCTGGTCCTGTATCTGCCAGTCATTCTGATTTATTTAAACCTTCTTGATATATTTCCCAACTTTAGTAACAGATTACATATGCAAGGAAGGAAATGATAAAACTATAACTGACTACAGCAAGTAAACTAGTGATTTGCTGTGAATTCCAGAGCAACCTTTAGTTATTTGTAGACTCATTTAAATGTAGCGTTTTCAACACAATTGCAGCATCAAACAGCAAGGTAAACTCTTTCTGATAAATAACATTAGTCTGTTTTATAATTAGTGTCCTCCCATAGCAAGCAACACAACTTTTGAATAACCTTTATAGGGTGTCCCTACTGTGTGGATGGGTGTTTAGGAGTGTGTGTTGTGTGTCTGAGCATGGATGAATTTGTTTTCACATTTTCGACATTGCGCAGGTTGTCCTCAGCAGATAGGCCCATCCCGAGGCAGAGCCCGGCTTTGTGAGTTCACGGGAAAGTACTACTGTGAGTCCTGTCACCACGGCGACACCAGCATCATCCCTTCACGCATGGTGCACAACTGGGACGTCGCACAAAGAGAGGTAGGTGCAGAACCTCTAACACCACAGAGGCTGTTATCAGAGTTCAGGCTGAAACAACAAAATCATCTAGGGACTGCGATGAGAGAAAAATGTATAAAGCCTTGCCGTGTTGCATTGTTGGTAGTGTAGACACCAGATTCTGACAAAGGAGGAGGAAAATGTCTGGTTGTGTTACATAAAAGTAGTTTCAGTGGTGTGATTTTAAATACTGAGACTTTTTTTGTATAAACCCAGGTGTTTCTGTAGAGTTGCAAACAAAGATTAGGCTACTCTAATATTATTAGTATTATACTATTTATAGCATTAGAGAAGATTCCAGTGCTTGCTGCAAAATGTTATTCCTGATGCGTATGATCCAGAGCCTTGTAAAGACCAAGAGACAACAAAACGATAGATGTCTTCACTTCCAAAATTCATTTATTTTCACCTTGAATTTCAGCTTCAATACATTTTCACTGTAGTCAATAACTGTTTGCTCTTCCAATTGCAAGGGTAGGCTCGCACTGAATAATTATATTCATTAAAGTAAGTGGATTTAATAGAAAATATCCATATGATCAGAATGGGAACTTTTGTTTTTCCTTTTTTGGGGGATGACCACAGACATTTAGAGAGTCATTTTTAATCCTCAAAGGATCCTTCAGCCTTACAAGTTAGAAACACATTCATCAGTCACAACTTCGTCACGTCCTGACCTCCTGCGTGTGTGTGTATCTCTCCAGGTGTCTAAGAAGGCCCTGCGTCTGCTGGCTCAGGTGGAGCAGGAGCCTCTGCTGAACCTGGAGCAGCTGAACCCTGAGCTGGTGAAGCACGCAGACTCCATGTCTGATGCCCACGTGCTGCGGCAGAGGCTGCGTCTGCTGGGAGACTACCTGCTCACCTGCCGCAGCGGAGCTGGCAAAAAACTCCTGGCCAGGTGTGTGTACACAGGTGGCTTTTGCATTTTAGCATATTTTACCACAACATTATATTATACTTTTCTTTTTCGTAATTCTCCTTCAGAATGGAGCAGCGTACATACCTGCTGGAGTCGAGCCATCTGTACAGTGTCCTGGACCTGCGACAGGTACCCTGCTGTGTTCATCATGTTGATGCCCCTCGCATATCCCACCTGGAAACATCTTTAAATGTGTGTTTTTCTTTTCTAGATAGCAGAGGGTCAATATGCAAACTACCTGGTGACACTGCTGCAGTACGCCTCCAACCACGTGTTCCACTGTGACCTGTGCACGCAACGCGGCTTTATATGTCAGATATGCCACGCCAATGACATCATCTTCCCCTTCCAGTTTGACATCACCACCAGGTATGTATCCAATAACTTTTTGGTTTTGGAGTATTTGTTTCAAGTTAAGTAAGTTTGTGAAAGAAGACAGAATTTAGGAGGGAAAGTGTTTTTTTTACACATAATGGGAAATACAATGCACATGTATGTATTTAATACCTGTATTTACAGTGTCATATTTAAACAAAAACAAATGCACTCTAATTAAAATGTTTCATAATTAGTTAGTATGTCATTTTACATTCCCTCAATTTGAGGGAAAATAAAGTCGATGCAGCAAATGTCAACCATAGAATCTATCCATTTTTATTTAATGTATTGGTTTCTAAATTGCTGTCACATTCAGTTTCTGTAATTCTTTTTTTCTTATCATCTCTACCCCAGGTGTAAAGATTGTAAGGCTGTGTTTCACCTGGCCTGCAAAGCTGCGGGGGTGTCGTGTCCCCGCTGTCAGCGGATGAAGAAATACCTGGAGAGGGATCTGCGGGTCTTGAGCGCTGACGGAGAGAACATTAACTGAAAATCTAGCTTTCACATGAAGTAACCTCAAGTGCAATTATGAGGGCGATTTGCCTGACTTAACAGTAGAGGGCGGTGTGTGGGCGACTGTGCTGAAGTAGCTAAACTCTTGCACTAACTTAAAGTCACATCGGACCTCATGATGCTGACATAACCCAGCCAAATATTACTGACTTTAATACATCTCTGAATCCAGACCACGCCACTGCATCAAAACGGAGGACTGGGCAACGGTGGAGGTTGCTGCCAAGAATCATATCCAACACCTTTTTACAGCATTTTATTTTTACTTTGCCTTACAGTGTGGGGAATAGGGCTGTACCGAATGTCTTTCTTTTTTTTCACGATTGATGTTCTTGAATGATGATTCAGATAACTGTCGTAAAAAATACCAAAAAAAACCGGCTTACTGAATCATTGATACAGTCAATGTGTAAGACTTTTTTTTATCAAATCAACTTATTTAATGAATATAGCATATTTAGTTTTTTCAACATAAATACATGTGGGTGCAGAAATATCAGGTTTGAAACGCATTGGAATTTTTCATTTGAATGTCATTGTTATGAATGAAGTTTTTAGTATTCGGTACAGCCCTAGCCGTTCTTCACCATCATGTTTACCGGAAATGCTCCACAGAGCTTCCTGCATTTGTCTCAGACGCACATATTTAAACAGAATGCAGCAGTGACGTTGGGTGCTGAGAATACAAAAAAAGGAAAACAGCACTTAAAATGTTCTAATCGGCACATTTATTTTAATTGTGCCTTCTTTTTAATTTAAGCTTTACACTATTTTCCTTTTTGTGTGTGTTAAACAAGGGGCCAAAAAGCATCACACAGGCTATTATTTTTTACCATAACCAGATGAGGAAAATGAATGATGATAATAGTACATTTCTGCATTAGTTGCTGATTTGGTAGAATAGTAAAAATCATTAACTGAGAAGACTTTGTTGAATGTTTCTTTGAGTATATTAACTCAAAAAAATAGTTTTAAAAATAATCTAATCTTGTTTGATTCATACTGATGTAATTCATAAGGTTGCTTGCGGCAAATTATTAGATATCACATTGATACTGAAGTCAAATCCATTTAGCATATTTGCACCTGGCTATGACTGTTCAAGTGATATTTTATCAAGATTTTAGTTGAAGTAAAAAGAAATAGAAATGAACAGAAGGTTTGCTTGTCGAGTGCATTTAGATATATACAGAACATATCACCTGCAAGTGGCAAGTACTGAATACTGCAGTACTGTTGTTCAATGTTTTCATTTCATTTAATACAGATGCATAAATGACCATCATGAAACAAAATGTCATTGTGTCATTTCATGAATCTGTTCTGTTTTAGGCAGAATTGATCATTGTATCAGACCTGACACTTTATTAGAGAGGTGTTGGGAAATACATTGACCTGGCTGACATATGCATCCACATGCAGTCATCTACATCCACATGCAGTCATCTACATCAGAACATTTTCTGAAGAGTATGAATCCTTAAAATCAACTTGATTGCTTTTTTAGCATTTAAGTATGGCTACAATGCAAAACGAATAACATTATGTTTTTGAACATTCATCACAGGATGAAAATGCTGATTAATATTTGTTATTAAGGCAATTATTTCCTGGGTAATATCTGTTTATAATTTTAAATGAGACATCCCTTAATCATAGTGTAAATTTCCTCCCAAAGAAATCCAGTGCATGTCTGTCCTATCTGTTCTAGTAATTTACATCAATAAAAACAAAGACGCCACTCGCGAGAGTATCTATCGAATAGTATGAGGGCCGGGAATAAGGGGAAAAGTGAAGAAAACAGAGCTTTCAGAATGGTTGCTAACGTTAGTTGTTTGATATAACCTTCAAGTTTGATGTTTAATCCCAACATTATGAGTTTTCTCCCTAATACTGAAATACTTTGAAAACTGAAAGAAAAGAAAATGTGGTGTTTCGTTTTTTCTTAGGCCTGGTTGTAATACTGAATTGAAATTCTCCACATTTTAACTTTATCCTCATAATGCAATTTTAAAAAAACAACGTTTTTTAATGCCCGGCACATAAAGTTTCAATCTTGTACCTTCAACATTATTCAAGTTTAAAAAAAGTAAAGCTCTTCTGGTTTATGTTATCTTATGTCTGGCACTAATATTCTTCCATAGACTATCACCTGGGAAAATGTCCTATTGTTGAAGAGCAGACTTCCCTCAAAGCACAGGTGCTGCTAATCACATAATGATTGCAATTAAGCCAGCATGCACGAGCAAAGTCTTGTGTGAGTGCTACGCACTCTTTATCAACGCAATCAATCACACCTGCGATAAGGGAGTCAACATGTCTATTTCTCTGGTTTATTGTTATGTTAAACTGCAGAATATGTGACCCAAAAGTGGGAAAAAATTACATGAATGTATTATAAAGCAAGGAAAACACCTTTCTAAATAGTAAATAAAATGCTACCGTGACTTTCTAAAGATGTGTGCAACCACAAAAGGTGACTTTAAACGCACCGTAGGAATACACTTGCATAACAACAGGGATCCGGATAATGGGAGGAGTAAGTGAGGACAGCAAAGCCTGTAAAACACGTTCCGTGAACGCACCAATCCAGTCGGCTTTTCTCTGCGTAGCCCGGAGCAGCAGATCCCCGCTCTCTTCTCTCTGAGCCGCCACAACATTCCCCACAGCATTCCCCCTCTTCGGTGAACAGTTAACTTGTTTTTATCAGAGAGCTGCGTCGGGACAAACCGAGCTCTCGGGATGGATGCTGCTGCTGCGGAGAGGAGCGCCGCGGAGAGCCGGCTGGAGAGATGCAGCCACACGGCGTTCATAGAGGACAACACTCTGTATGTGTGGGGAGGCTACAAGGTGAGAAACGCAGGCTAGCTGTACCTGTGCAGGTAAATATATTTGCTTCTTAAAAGTATCCATTACTTGTTGGTCCTCTTGGAACTTCGTGAGTCCAATGGTTACTTTAATGTTCTTCTTGTTGTGTAAAGTAGCATGCTGACAATTTACCAAGAATAATTGAAAACATTGATTGTGAAAATGTAGCCTCAGGTGTTCTTCAAACTAGTTTAAACCGGTGTGTTAAGGCATTTTAAAGATGTATTTTGTGGTTTTGCTTAACAATCGGTTACTTTTCTATAATTTTGGAAGGAAGATTTGGAAGGAAGATTTATATCAGCACTGCTGCATTTGCTTGGTTTTACCTACATAAATTGGATACTGAGTGTACATCTGTTTACAGAAACCAGCAGATGAGAGCTCTCAAAGGCAACTTTATAGCCGTAGACCAGAACATGTTCCAGCAAAGCAAACATTTTACACTGTATCTTGTTGCATCCTCATTGTTGCTATAAAAGTACAACATTTATCTATTAAACCACAAGAACATGAGTCATTATCTTGTTTTGATTCTTTTAACCACTCACACATCTGAAACCTGCATTGTTGTGGCTTTATTCCTCAGATAAGAGAACAGGTAAAAGATGTTTTCATACTTTGACTCCTCTTTCTCTCAGGTAGTTGGTGGAGAGGACATTGTGTTGCCCAGTGATGAGATATGGCTCTGTGATTTGGACAGCGGGATGTGGTAAGATGTTTAATCAGCTGATATGAACACTCTGTTGCCTTGACATTGAAGCTGTAGATGTAGGCCTCGACCGTGTGACATTGTGAAAACAAGATGCAGGGACTGTGCAAAAGGCTACAGTTACTGGGAGAATTTGTTGAATAAATCCCAGATTAAAAAGCCAACCAGTGTAAACCAAAGCACTAGGGTTGAGGTCACGCTTCATCTGTTTCTTACCAAACTTTTCCTTTTTGTATCACAGGGAAATGAGGGATATGAACGGAGACAGACCACCAGACTTGTCCGGCTTCTGTGGCTCTTATCTAAACGGCACATTCTACATCTTTGCAGGATGCGACCCTGTTGGATACACAAACCAGGTGAGTTTCCTTGACAGCAGCTGAGGCAGTTTGTTGCCCTCGTGTATTATCGTTAAACTGGAGTCATTGAGCTGAGCATCTGTTTTTAATCAGGTTAAAATCTCATTGAGATGTTAAGAGTGACCTTACCAAAAACAACGAAAATACTATTCAAATGGACAAATACAGCAGTGACATTGTGAAGTCATGTATCATTCGTGCTTCTATTGGTTAGCCCTCCAAAACATTGTATATGATTTGCAGGTCCTCTCTAAGCGGTTGACCAATAACAACAGAGCTGGCAATCTGATCAATCAGAGCAGACTGGGCCGTATGAGAAAAATAAAGACCTTTTGGAACATTAAAGCATGTGAAAGATTGGCTTCCCGATAGCATCCTCTCTGATGACTTAAAATTCCTTCAGTACATTATATCTGGAACAAGGTGCTGCGCATGCTTTATGTTTAAGGTAATTCTTCCTGCAATAATGTGTCAAATATGAAGATGTCCTTCTTTTCAGTTTTGTGTCAGAATATAGTCATTTATTTTGGGTATCTTTTGGTATTATTGAAATGTCCTCTTAAGAATACAATATCATTCTCCTTCGTAATTCAACCAGCTGTTTTAAAGGCACATTTATTTACATTTATCTCTTTTTTATAAGAGATTAATCGGATGAAGGTTATGTACTTCTAAAAAACGCGCAGGTTTCGGATCCACCTTCTTTTCTTTCTTTTTTTTGCTTTAACAGAGATATTTTGTAAGGCATTGTCTGTTAAATCTAAAGTGGAACGATTTTAAAATTGATGGATCCCTCTAAGACATTACAGAGGACAGCATGACTAATTAAAAGCATTTTTTAATACTCGTTTTGAATGCCAGATATGAAGTTTGTCTTGTACATCCAGCCAAGCCCAGGGTGTGTTCAAAGAAAAATGCAGTTTATCTATTTGTCATCAGATAGAGTTTTGATTCTGATTCACATCATAAGTAGCGATACAAAATGTCTCAATTATACATCTCACTCCATGATAAAGATGGAAGCTTGATGATTGCAATGAATTTTACTCTCCTGTTAGATGTTCAGCGTTGATCTCACAGAGCAGAGCTGCATGTGGAAGAAAGTGACCGACACAAAAGGAACGACACCCTCACCTCGAAACAAACACTCCTGCTGGGTTTACCGAGACAGGTCAGTCCCTTCTGTGTGAAACAACACAACAGATTTATCACAACATACTTTCAGCTTTTGTAGTTCAACATGTGACATATTTTTCCTTTGTGCAGATTAATCTACTTTGGTGGCTATGGGTGTAAGACGATAGGACAGGTACAGAACACACCGTCATCAAGCTTTGTTGTGGAGGAGATGTCCTGGGTAAATAATATTAACCATGCAGCTTTTTCTCGGCCAGATTTGTACTACTGGCTAAGTTAAGCAGATAGCTTGTTTGGCATTCAAGATCATATTCCAATCTTGTATTTTTCAGGCAACCATTGGAGACATTTTATTTAGGTGCTGGGGCTGGAACAATGAAGTCAGTGTTTATGAACCACATACGGCCATGTGGAGCATGCCAGAGACTCGGGTGAGTGCAACATGATTTCATGTGGAAGCCTGTAGTTAACAGAGGACTTAAGTATTTATTGATGTTTTTTGTAATGTCCAGGGTCCTGCTCCTGCACCCAGAGGCTGCCATGCAAGTACACTTCTGGGAAACAAAGGTTACATCTCTGGTGGTGTGGTGAGTTGGCTTTACTTTGAAGACCAGCTTGTATACACTGTAGTTAAAGGGACAGCTCTACCAACATGTTAAATACTTACTTTTTTTCTCTCCTACTAGACCTATTTATCTATAGAGGTTGTGTTTGCCTGAGTTGCAGAGTGCTTGGGATTACTTGTAGTCCCCACTCACAACAAAGTCTCGATTATCTTGAGTAACAGTAATAAATTCCAGAAGGCGACATTGACTTTGAATTTTGCGAATGTATTAAATGAATTCCAATTGTTTTTACAAAAGCAGTAATCACACGAGTGACTTGTCCTGGTTTCTGCACAATTTCTGGCATGATGTGTGTCTGACCATTTAAATTGGAAGTGTCCTTTTGATTTTTCATTCTCACGGTATGGTAATGGTAAACTCTGTCAGGACTCTCTACTTAAGAACACGTTGGTGTTTGCAGGAAACGGCTGAGTTGGACATGTACTGCTTAGACCTGGACACCTGGACCTGGACTCAATTGTAAAATAACCTTCACTCTTTCACACAAAAAGTAGTTGTAACCTTTTATTATAGATAACACTTATTTCAAATGATGTACTGACCTCTGTTGCAATCTGCTACTTCCCACCAGTGACATCTCCTCATCTTGCTCACCTCTGGGCCGCTCCATGTTCACCATGACGCCAACATCAGATAACACGCTCTTCATTTACGGCGGTCTTGGCACAGACGGAAACACTCTTAGTAAGTGTCGGCCACAGAATAAGTATCGGTTTAAAAGACCTCTGCATTTATCTCTATGCTCCAAGTCTTTCCTACCTCATAAACTGATGACATGCAAAATGACCACAACTAGATTCAAAATGATCTCAAGATGTACAAAATGACTACAAGGACAGAACATAGTGCAGAAACATCATTTTGTAGCTCTTTATGGTCATTTTGTGTCCCTTTTTGTGCGTCTTTATAGTTCTTTTGTGGTTGTTTGAACGACTTTCCAATAAAAAGTATTTACTTCAAACAGAGGTCCTGGCATTGAAACTCTAAAAATATTTTGTCTTCATTTTATTATCGTCTTAATTATGTATCTTGGGCCAGTGTGCCCATGGTTGAAGGACAGTATTATAATGGAATAAACAAAGGGCATCATCATTGCGCATGTGGTTAACCTGTGGTTTAATCTGCATTTCATCATTACCTATCTCTGCTAGATGATGCCTGGCAGTTTAACATGCAGAAGAAAGAGTGGAAAGAAATAACGCACCAACACAAGGACAAGCCCAGGTATTTAATTTGTCCATGTCAGTTTTAAGTGTAGTTCAATGTTTAAAAAGAAACGGTGCGTTTATTTCTGTGTTCACTCACCTGTCCCCCAGAGTGTGTCACACAGCGTGCCTGGGAAGGGACAACGATGTCGTGGTGTTCGGGGGAAGCAGCAACATGTGCCTCCTCATGGACTCGGTGTGTGAGAACGTTTCATTGGCTGTTTTCGGTTTTTAGATAATTTTTCACTTTCAATGAACTTTTTGGGGTAGAATTTAGCATATCTTAATGGAAAACTTAAAGTTCCTATATACCCTCAGTTTCATCAGTAATGAAATTGCAGCATTTGCTTTAATCCCCTCATTTCGTCTCAAATTTTCTAACCTATGTCATTTGTTAAGCATGCCAAATATAGCTCAGTGATTCAGAAGTGTTGCATAAAAAAGGTTAAGTGGTTTAAGGGGCTCAAGTGCACATATACTGGTGGTAGTAATTTAAACAGGAAGCCCACCGAAAAAATAAATAGAAATAGAACTGTGTAGATTTTTTTTTTTATGTCACACCTCTGTATATGTCAGGTGACTGTTCTGAGGGCTCCATCACAAAACCAGTGCAGGGACGTCTTCATGTTTCAGACCCAGCCGTACTCCCTGTTCAGGTAAGTTCAACCTTCCACGTACAATTTCTGATAACATGACACCCATCCAGAAAAATCCGCTGTGAGTTCATATTTTGTATCATTGCTCACTTCCCTGATGTGTCAGTGGTTAGTCACATGCCCCTCTTGTTCCCACCACTCGTTATGTACATTGGCAGCATGTGCGAGCATGTTTGCACGTCGTCTGCGTTCACACATGATTAAGCAGTTTTAACAAAGTCCACAGAGACTCTTTAAACACTCTCAGCTATTTATACACTCTGGCCCTGTGTGCAGCAGGACACGGTGTTATGCTAATGAGCTTTACATTGTCATCATGTCGGTTAGTCTGTGCCATGTTTATATTGAAAGATTAAAATGGCTCTCTTGAGATTAGGTTGTGAAGTTGGATTGTGTTCATTCAACCCTCAAAGCATTTGAGGATTATGAAAGTTCTCATTCTGACCAACCAGTGACGTATGGATCATTTATTTAAAGAATGGCAGCAACTGATATGTCTTTTTTGATAAATCTACCGATAATTTCATATTATTGGATTAATGGTTTGTCCCCAAAAATATCAGGAAGTGTTTTTTTGTTCTGAATCCTCATGGTTTATTACACTTATTGTAATTCGCATTTGACAAAAAGCTTCAGCTTAATGCAATGTAGTTTTATACATTTTATGATTTATAAAACTTTCTATTTGTTCCTGTTCTGTTGCCAAGTTTTAGGTGAGGTTAAACCCATGTGTTTAATTTTAGGTTTTGTGGATGATGAGTTATAGCAAAATGCTCTCTAAACAGAACCAGAAGGATTTTTCCCCCCTTTTATACAAAGAAAACCAATTGGTACATTTTAGATAAGATATCTTAGGTATAGCAGGATACTAACCACAATCATATTCAGCTACCTTTTTTAAAAAATGTAGTCCATCCCTAAATCCTCCTCTTAAACACAGTGATCCGTCACTCCGTCAAGCACTTATACAAGTTAAAGTGATTGGCTGTTTGTTCCTTCTGTTGGTGTGATTTTTATGAGAAAATGCACTATCGCCATTGCATTACTTGCCATTCACTTTGGTGCATGCTAGTGAGGGATACAGGGTTACAAGTTGGCTGTTTTGGAAAGCTTGGCTCATTTCAAAACTGGATTACAGAATCTTTAAAGGAATGAGTGTCACATTGAGACCTTGCCAAATACGTTCACGCGCCTATAATGTGGTATCCGGTGCCTGCGGCGACTTTCAGACACTAGCGCCTGTATTTGCTGCAGGTGAGCTTGCCGCTCCTTCCCCTCCAAATGTTCTAAGTAAAACACATCAGTTTTGGTCAGAGCAGAGCCACAGTTATTTATTATCGAACAAGAAAGAAATATTTGCAGAATCTAAACAGTCAGTTTTTTCTTCCCTCTGTAGACTGTGTGAAGACCTCATAGCAAAAAACTCTGAAGTTTTTGAGGAGCAGCTGACCTGGCTGCCATCAAAGCTACGGAACAAAATTGACAAGCGAGTGGCCTTTTTCTCCTCTACGAATCCTGTTCTTACAGCTTGAACACAACAATAGGTTTTTTTATTAATTAGAGCAAGTCAATTACTAAAACAAAAATGTTATTTTTTTGTACGTTTGGAAGGTTTGTGGGTTTTTGTAAAAAGAAAGTGCTATTGTTTTAACTTAAGATTTGTATGTTTTTTGCCTTATTTTTAAACAACCAGTTTAGATTCGGTAAAATTTTACTCTATTATAGTGATTTTAATATTGTTCAATCTGTTTTTGAATAAAGGAATTGATATGTTGTATATTACTGTGGTGTTTTCTATCATCAGTGGTAAAAATAAAGTGATCTACTTTAGGACTTCACCTTAGTATCTGAACTTGTGTAAAATTATGAATGAAGTACTCCGAGTACTTCCACAGTTCAACCAAACAGAAACGATGCAGTGGAAGTACAATGTGTGCAGTAGAACAAAAAATGAGGCAAAATTGTTCTTTAGTCTTTTAAAAAAGGGATTTCACATACAAATTAAATTTTCCACTTTTAATCAAATCAGCCGAAATGATGATTATTTTCTTTCTCAAAATATCGGAAAAGTGTTAAAATTAGTTTTAGAAAATAACGGAATCAGTTGTTTAAATGCGGAACATTTCATAATGACTTGACACATTGAATGAATCTGCACGTTAAAGCTGAAGGACGTGTACATAAACAGGGAAGTGTTTCCTGAGGGGAAAAATATACTTTTTGAAGTTCTTGTTTACTATATTATATTTAACTCTTTTTCTTAGAATTTGTGAATATTCCCCCTCTCCTCTTCTGTGAGTTTCAGTTACAGATACTTCAAACTTTACAATCACTGTTTTTCCATAAAGAGAAATATCATTCTACCTAAACACATTTTCTGAGACGCCATCGGACACTACTCTCACTTTATTTCCAATTGAAAATCTGACAATGCAAAGCAGAACAGGTTGGGGTTGATTCTTGTTTAATTTCAAAGAATTGATTTTAAATTTTGGCCTGATATTTGATGGTCACAGCAGATACAACGGGCAGCTCATGCCGGAAGGGTGCCTGTTAGTTTCACATAGGTCGAACGTAGTTAGCAGGAAGCATGCCCCGCTGCCCTGTGCGCTGGTTGCATCCGAACATCCACCCTTCGTCTATCTGCTCCACGTTTAAGATCAGGTCACCTTCCTGCAGAGAAACCTCATCTGCCTCTGCTGCCGTGTAGCTGTACACGGCCTGGTAACGTTTCTATGGAGTGGGATCAAACACACACACAGACACTCACACACAGCTGCACTGGCATATGACAAAGACTCTAAACAGAGTGATTTGCATTGAATTTCCATACAATCATACTGTATCCTTTAACAAAAAAAATGTCAACTCAATCAGCAGTTGGAACACACTCAAAGTGCATGCTTAACTGTAAGGTCAACAGCATGTGCACACAATTGTCTTATCATTCTTTAGTTTATTGGTCTGTTTTTACATGCCTTTTGATAATTGTCTTAGTCTATTTGTATTTTTGAAAGGTCTTTGCATTTTTTGTAGTTTTGGTCTCTGTAGTTGTTTTACTCTGTAGTTGTTTGTATCTCTTTGTGGTTGTTTTTTTCCCCCTTTTTTTGGTGTTTTAAGCCTCCAGAGCTTTCTTGTTTTGTTTTTTTGTCTTTGTAGTTCTTAGTGTCTCCTTGAAGTTTTTTGTTTTTGTTAAGTAATTATTTTGGACTGTCTTACTGGTTGGTCGTGTCTCTTTAAATGAGATTAAGGCCAGCAATCCATACTTAGGGCATACTTGCAAGGCCAGCAATCCATACTTTACTTGCAATGACCTGGTGCACACAGCAAAGTCCATTAAAAAATGTGTCATCCTATCAGGTATGGAAGAAGTTGACTTGTCTCCTGACCTCAACCACATCCAACACAAACAGCATGGTTAAAATTGTGAAATATGAACTGGTACACAGACTGTTAACCCATATCTGATCTCCCAACATCAGTGTTGGATCCCTCAGGCTCAAGCAGCACATTAAGACCTATTGCATTGCAAATTGATGTTAAACAATGAAATTATAAGTGGCAGGTGTCAAAATAGTTTTGTCTGTCGAGTGTCTGTTTATGTATTAGCCTTACCCCTCCACTAGGTGGTGCTACAGGAGCAGGACACGTTTGTCCGACCGGTGGCTGAGTGAATCTCTCAGGGTTGCAGGGTTGTTCCTCATAGTCTAAACACAACAACCACAATGCAAACAGTTAAAGAAAAAAAATACACATAATTGAATATGGTTTATTAAAGAAGTATATGTCAAAAAAAGTGTAAGGATGTTTCCTACCTTGTCTATTCTCAGGAGGAGGTGCGTCACTTCGAACCCTGCTCTTCTCAAAGTCTTCATGGTACTTTATCTGCACACACAGGCAGCGACACACTCATGTTAAAGCCACATCAAATCTGACTGCTGACCCTCAAGGTCTCTGTGAGAGGGAGCTCACCATGTTTGGAGGTGCTGAGAGAGGAGGAGGGGTTTATCTCTGCTACAGAGGCAACCGTTTTGAAAAAACCTTTCAGGGCTGTCAGATGTGCGATTTCAGATTTGGTGCTTTTTATAATCTCAAATAACAATACTTTAAAGATACAAACAACTTGGAATGTGCAACTTACATTTTATAAATAGGCATAAATAAACACATGTTATATACAGTGTGACATATTTACTTTTTGATCATTCAATATATAAATTAAGTTTGCTTATTAACAATTACCTTTGATATGCCGAGTGTTTTATTAGAAATATTGTCAAGAGTTATTGGTTATTTTTAAGTATCTGAGCTCCTATTTATATTTTCAAATGCAGCTTAATGTTGAAGGGCTTGTCTACTTTCAAGGTTTCATTTGTCATATGCACAGCATATACAACGTATGAAAATCTTATATCCCATGCTCCTCCAACAACTTATAGAATGATGTGGCGAGATTCACATTATAATTGCACAAATGTGATTATTCAAAGATGAATAGAAATAGGAGACAGTTGTGATGTATTTCTTCATTAGTTGTACCACATCTCCCTGAAAAGAAACTGTAGTGTTGAGACGCTTAATGCAACTTCCAGTGAGTCCACCAGGGGACAGAGAGAGACAGATAATCCCACAGCCTCTATGAAATTAATCAAATGCAGTTCCAGCTTTTAAGAGGCTGGAAGAGGACTGGGTGTCCTCGATAGACCTCAGGAAGAGAAAACAGACGGAGAATCTGATGGGAAAAGACTGCAGGATAGTGTGGGACTTAAAAAAAAGAGGGGGAACGATTTAAAGAAAGAACAGCAAAACGAAAGGAAAGAAAGAAAGGAGGGAAGGTAAGAATGATAGAAGGAAAGGACAGAGGAAGAAAGAGAGAAGAAGAAAGAAAGGGAGGATGGATAGAAGGAGGAAAGAAAAGGGGAGTTCGGGAGGAAAGAAAGGGAAAAGAGTGAAGAAGTAAGGGAGGAAGGAAGGAACTTCCCAGTGGAAAAATAAGTTACTCTATTTTGCCTTTTTCACATGCAGCTTATCTCCCATCATTCCTATCTGCAACCACAACTCTCATGAGACAAAAAAGAGAAAGTGTGTGTGTTGGTTTAAGTGTGGTGTGTGTGTGAGAGCTTGTGTTCACAGCTGAGAGACTTTGACCATATAGGGCAGCTGCTCCTCAGTGGCCGAGGAGAAATGTCTGAAATGTGTCTCTGCTGGATCCCTCACTGCTGCCTGCTGCAGTTTGTTATTCTCTGCCAGTGTTTCAACTTTGTGTGAAGTACCAGTCCACAAATCCCCTATCTACCATCCTATTATTGGACCAGGATGTTTTCCTGTTGTGTCTTACGGGGATTGCTGAACTTGTTTGTTGCACCATGCTTGTTTTTTTGTCTCTTAAGGTAAAAAAATACTATTCATAAAATAGATTAAGGATTAATTTCTTCTTTAAATTCTTATAATGATATATGTTTGAGTGAAAAGGAATAACCATCAAAAGTAGATTACCCAAATTACAAGAGAAAAAATGGGAATCACGTTTTGGGAACAGTTTCTGCAGATAATCAACAGAACTGCTTTCCACATATTTCCCTATTCTCAACTCAAGAAAAGGTTTCAGACTTCTGAATCGTCAAACTTGCAAATACCAAATGTATTCAGTGCTCTTGCAAATGTCATGTGTCCCTCTAGCAACCACAACCACAGCTTCTAAATTGAGTATAAATGACGTCCGTGTGATGGTCATTCTCAGTTGGTTATGTAGGCCACCTCTCAAACAGGAAACTGCATGAACATAAAGTCAAATCAAATACCTGCCGAAGAGTAAGTTTCTTACGTTACTGATCTGGTCTTGAGTCTTCTTCAGTCTCTGCATCTCCGGAGTGTCGACCACCACGCTGAAACCTTTCCCCTTGTTCTTTTCAAAGTCCTCTTTGTAAAGAGCCTGAAATTTTAAGTAAAATTAATTTTATTTTAGAAGACGAATAATCATATTTGCTTTCTTGCTTGGAGTTAGATGCGAATATTTATACTTCTCTTTTCCTTATTGGATATATGTATCTACAACCAGTAGCTTGTTTGCTTAGCTTAGCATAAAGACTCTAAAAAGACTGGCACTGTCCACAGGTAAAAACATCTGCCTATTAGCACTTCTTAAGCTCACTAACTGACGCATTAGATATTTTTTATTTAACCCGTAGGCTTCCAAAGTCATGGCCAAGACACATAATCCCCAGCAACAATACACATGTCCTTTTTACACTTCTGTTTTTGTATTGCTTAGTTAATTACATAAAGCCCATATTTTGTTACCTTTGGTCAGAGCCAGGCTAGCGGTTTCCCCCCTGTTTTTAGTCTTAAATCTAAGCTAAGCTAGCCGTCTGCTGGCAGTTGGCTTCATAATCATACGAGTGGTATCAAGCTTCTCGTCTAACACTTGGCAAGAAAGCAAACGTCACAAACAACTTATTTGAAGGGAAATGTTTCGTTATATCTGTTATTTTTTTAATTCATGCACATTTTTATCCTTCACATGGGAGTTTTGAGCTGCATTCATGGTGTATTGGTATGACTTTAAAGACATCTCGCTGTTTCTTAAGTGCTCATACTATTGTATAGGTGGTACCGTATGTACAACTCACTAACTTTTTGCTAATGACCCCTTCATTTGTGCTAAAGTGTAGTGAACTTGAAGCATACTTGTCACAGGGTACTTGTTAGTGTGTGCAGTTCTTACATGCAAATTGGAATCAACTGCATTTCTTTTGTCAGCAATGACAAATTCAATATAACCTGAATGCAGCATTGGATAACAAATGGAAATAATTAAACAATCACATAAAAGGGAAAACATTTTTAAGTGCATGCAGAGACAAACATAGTTAGTGGTTGAAAGGACGTCACATCTAAAGCTTCGACTGGCTGTTATGACTATAGAGACGTACGAGGATTTAGTATTAATATATTAGTTGATGCTCTTCAGTTCTTGAGGCGAACCGGACGTACGTGACTGATCTGGTCTTGAGTCTTCTTCACTCTCTGCATTTCCGGAGTGTCAGCCACCACGCTGAAACCTTTTCCCTTGTTTTTTTCAAAGTCCTCCTTATAGAGTGCCTGCAAATTTGTTATGCATCAGTCTTTGAAATGATTCCCCTGTGGTTAACTTCCCAGTCCAAAGAGGGTTGTTTTTCAAATTACAGAAAATAGATTAGATATTCTGTGGTAGCATGCACAATTAATGCTGAATCAAACCAACAAATAAACACAAACACACGCGTTGGCTAGTTGTAACGTTTCTTTGTAATTTTAGGCCCGGGGGAAACACACACACACACACACACACACACACACACACACACACACACACACACACACACACACACACACACACACACACACACACACACACACACACACACACACACACACACACAGTGGTGAGTCATGTTCTTGCTATGAGGAATATGCCTCTCAGTAGGAGAACTTGCCTGCCGAGACTTTTATGGTTATAAACAATGAGCTGGGTTGGATGAGATGAGGCGAGAGGACAGAAGGAAAGAGTGAGGAGGAAACTGCTGTTGGTGTCAATGGGATCCAATGTTATCCTAAGCATCCTATAGCATAATAATATATGTTACATGATAGTTTAAAAGGCTTTTTTTTTAAAAAAATTACCAAAAATGGAGCTAATCTGTGCGGTAATATCAGGTGCTTGTTTCAGACAATTGTTATATTCTGAAAAATCATTTGGTTCCTTAAATACTTGAAATTCACATAAGTAAAGAACTGAACTATAGTTTTCTCTGCGAAGAGGTGTCTGTGGTTCCCACCAAATGGTTGTGCTAATGTTAAACATTGTGGTTTTTTTTCTTAGTTCACGTTGAGATGAAAACAAGGACATCGGGATGGATTTAAAGAGTAAGTTAACAGAATAATCTATTGGCCGCACTTTGATGGATTGGTTTAACCCTCGCCTTGCAGGTCATAGCAGTCCATTAAGTCTCCCAGCTAGAGGCGAGAGTCGATTAACCTAGTTTAAACATACGACTTGAAAGGAGGCAGGGGGAAACAGCTAGCTTATATCTCTAGAAGTATATTTAGAAGTAAAAAAATAGGGGCCCCAATACTACACCATATGGCAAATATGGGACTTCTACTGTGGACTTCAACAGATACAAAGGCCTGTACGTATTAAGTTTAACAGAACAAAACCAGAAGAGCATTCAAAGGGTGAAGATGTTTGCCAATGGCAAGTCAAAAATCATAAATATATTGGTTCTTCCATGGCCTGTGCAACACCCTTCCACCAAGATTTGTCTAAAACGGTTATTCTCAGAAAATCCTGCTGACAAGCAAAGCAACAAACCATTCTGTAAACATTCCACATTGATAGTACAAACTGATGATTTGAGTTAATGTAAAGGTTTGCAGAAGAAAAAAAAATGTTAAGAAACAACACAATCCCCAAAGTAAGATCCAAACTGTAAAGGAATCTTTTTAATTTTCCGTGACTTGCAGGGCTTAATGTTTATCAGGGGCTAATGTGCTGGCTTGGACAGTGTGATGAGATTAGAGATTAAGAACGGACATAAGAGAGACCAAAAGGAAGAAGAGATGTATGTGACTTTTAAAACTATACACTCCATGTTTTTGATCACTTAAGAAAAAACAATATATAAAACTCAAGATTTTTGTTCAGGTTGAATCTCAGACTTTTACATCAAAGTCAAGCTTTCTCAGTCAAAAGTCTAATTTGATTAAATTAAAGGAATCCATTTGTGCTGAGAGGTGCGTCCCCGTCTCCTGCTGTGAGACGGACAGAGAGCTGATTGGAGGAGACGGATAGAGAGGGAAAGACATTCCGAGTCAGGATGACGGCAAGGAGATTAGGACGAGTATCTTAGAAAGAGAGCAGAGACGATCCAGGGTTGTCTCACCTGGCTGTTGAGCATGCTCTGTTGCTTGAGTCGCAGATTCTCGGGGGTGTCGGCCACAATGGTGAAGGAGGTTTTGGGGTAATGCCTAAAATAACGAATGAGTAAAACATTTTAGAATATCTCTTTGGAAATAAATAAACCAAACTCAACCAAAAAAAGACAACTTAAAAAGGGACAAATACACATCTTTGGATTAAATAAAGCCCCGATATAGAATGGTATGTTGTGTCTGTTTTTTTAAGGGTTTTCTCAACTGTTTCAGCAGGATGATCAGTGTGGTGTTAACACTCACATACTGCAGTAAGGTTTCTTCTCAAAGCCTTTGTAGGTCGTCATGCTCAGGGCCATCTTGCAGACCTCGCAGCTGAAACAACCTTTGTGCCAATACTTGAGGAACAAAAAGAGAGCAAAGAGTCAGACATAAAGTGTCAAATATTCAAAAGTCTTGCTGGTTGTTCAAATGCAAGCACTTGAAGTCAGCAAGAAAGAAAAAAAAGGAGACATCAATGTAACGTTCACTGACAGTGGGAACATTCCTTTACTGCTCTACACAAGCTGATCGTCCTCTTTGCTAAACAAGAGCAAATGATAAGAGATGTTACTGTGAGAAATTACTAAATGAAAATGGTTATTCTTTTTAGATGCCGTTAAAAGAATATGTTAATTTTTTTTATATTGGGGTTGAATGAGGTACATTAAGACATTTAAGACTTTTGTTCTATCTGTGCTCTCTTCAAAGTCACCATACTCAACAAAAATAGTAATTTTTCTTTGCATAACATTGGAATTTCTGGCCTCCCACTGCCTCAATTGGTTAGCTAGTGTAATTTTTACAAACAACTCTTTGTTTTGTGAGCTTATACTAATGGTTTTGTCAATGGAGTCTGGTGGCTTAAGAGAGCATAGATAACGCTTTCTGTTCCCTTTCAGAAAGGGTTGTCAGAGAGCAAGATAAAGCAGTGAAAATATTCTAAATATAGGGTCCACTTAAACTGATAATAACTTTTTGGGGGGGCTTGAATCCATTTTGCTGCTGCCTTGTCTAAACAGGTAATTGCTTTACTTCTGCGCAGGTTCTTCTGTTGTCTAAATTGGAGGCTTGCTGGATATATACAGCATTTGGGACTGTCAATTTCCAGATAAAGGTATGTATGACAGTACTCCAACTCCCTTAGTAACCCGTTTACAGGATTCACTTGATTGGGTTAACGTCACAAAATAAAATAAAATCTTTGTTGATATATAAAAAATGCTGTAATGCAAGAAACATACATTGAAGGTACATAAATCATTGTGCATTGGGTCTTTACATCAATTAAATCAACCCAGACTGTTACATTGATCTGAGTTTCATTATCTAGTTGTAGACACACACACACACACACACACACACACACACACACACACACACACACACACACACACACACACACACACACACACACACACACACACACACACACACACACACTTAAATAGCCTTCTGAGATGTGGTTTTCTGCCTCTTACTCTTTGTATGTGTCTGAGTTTTAGTGTGTATTTATGTCATCATGCATGTGAAGTCAGCCACATCATCAGACAATCATAAAGTGTTTAAGCATCAAAGAGTATACTATGGCAATAAGTACAACGGTTTTTTGGTTTAAATTATATTTGTTGTATTATATCTGCAAGCTCTTCAATGCTAAAACAAAAATACATTTCCCCAAGTAATGTTTTAAGTAGTTTAATGTCCATGTACTTGAGTATATCCATTTTTTGCTACTTTATATTACTTCATAATATTTCAGAGGCAAGTATATCGTTACCTCAACGACGCTGAAGTTAGCATCCGATTCAGAGCCTCCGATTCGGCAGTTAAGGGGAAAGTTAACGGATATTTAATTTACAGCACTGAGTGACAAATCCTCAGTTGTTTGAACCTCTTAAATCGCTGCATATCCGATGTATTTGGACTATATAATCCCAGAGAGTCTAAACATTCTTTATAATACACTTTCAGATTTGTGAAACATTTATTCTATTGTGAAAATGCAAAAAAGGGAGATTTTGCTGCTGTTTTCACATCCAGACCACATTGGACCAGGTCCTGATCTAAAAGCACTATACTTAGATTTGTCACATCTGCAATAGATTATCCCAGAGAGGCTAAGAATTCTTTATAATACAGTTTCAGATTTGTGAAAGCTTTATTCTATTTGTGAAAATGTAAAAAAGTGAGATTTCGCTGCTTTTTTTCAAATCTAGACCACATTGGTAACTACTACTAGGTAACTACTAGGTACTAGGTACTACAACTAGGTAAAGCACTTTTCAAATTGTTATTTCAAAATAAAATCCAAGACCGCAGCCGAACTGTCCGCAGAGTGCCTGCAGACAGACATAATTCTCACTTTAAAGTCAACATTTTTTTTTCATATGCCCCTAATCCTCTTCCTTAGAATCCAGATTTATTTATTGAAATCATTTAATTTACCTATTTTTGAATGAATGTGTAGTGACATCATAGACTGTATAAATAATGGAAGTAGTATCCGTGACGTTACCCATAGGTTTGTGAAGAGCCGTAATGAAACTCAAATTAGGCGACTCCCACCGTCGACATTTTCTCAGTCTACCTCTCGCCCACTCCCGGCTAATCCAAATATCGATATAGGGTTGGAGTTGAAGCGGGCGTGGCGACTGAAACACGCCCATCTAGCTCGAAGCTACCAAGCTAGCGAAGGCTTCCAAGCTAGGCTACATGCTACCGTATGCTACTCGCGGCGCTATCCCGCTAAAAGTCAACAGCATACACTGCGGGCTAGTTGCTCCCGGTTGCCGGTCGGCTTACTCAAGGTAAATTAACCTGAAACTATACAGCAAAACTTCACATAAAAGATATATCTGTTGATTGAGATTATACTGCACTAGTTTAAAAATGCTTGTTTCAAATACAATGCAACACTATATTTTGACAAGAAATGTGGCCAGTGTTACCGTGAATCAGCTATCGTTAACGTTTAATTTGAAACTGAATTTTAATTTCGTTTAATAAATTAAGTTACATGTGATGGTAAATGTGTTATTGATACTGGCTTGCATAGTCATTATTATTGCTGCTTTAAGGATTTATACCAAACAAGACACATTATCAGTGCAGAGGCTTAGCGGAGCTATCAGAGCAACAACTAGCGGCTCGCACCCACTGACGGCGCTAACCTGTCATTCAAAGCGACCACGCCCTTAATAATGCATAAGCCTTAATATAATTAAAACGGGAGCGTTATATAGAAATTCACCCTCCTCACAGTTGTCACGAATACGAAATTAGCTATAGACACCAAAAGCAATTTTTGTACCACGCTGAAAACATGTTTATTTATACTGTAAAAATTGGCATTTTAACATTGGGTCAAATCAGCAATTGGTCTAATGTAGTCTAGATGCGAAAACGGAAGTGAAATCTCCCTTTTTTTGCATTTTCGGAGGAGGATTGGTCGCTCAGCGCCTTAAAATTAAATATCCCTTAACTTTCCCCTTAACTGCCGAATCCGAAACTCTGGATCGGATGCTAACTTCAGCGTCGTCTTACCTCACTACATTTAGTCACAAATTGATCTAGTAGTCAATTTGAATTAATAGTACAACAGGTCATCTACAAATAAATGATTGGGTATTGTTAAAGATAAAACTGATTGACTGGGAAATTGCTTATTCAAAAAAGCCCATATTTAACAGTTTAAACATTAAAGTCATGAAGATATTACGCAATAACCAGAATCAATACCTCAAAGTTTAGTATTTGAGTAGATTCGTTCTTCCATCACTCCTTAAAGTGCTTGCTAAATAACTTATAGTAAAGTTATTATCAGACAACAATATTATAGACTTAAGATCTCGACATATATTAGTGAATGTCTAATATAAAAGGGATATATGGTTAATGAATGTGATTAGAGTTGTATCACCTTACCTTATCAAGACAATTTATTTTTTCTGTTGGGTAAACTGGTTTATTGCATCTTCCACAGGGCGGATTCATGATGGCGCAGGGATTCTTAAAACCAAAAACTAACAACAATACTGATTAAAAAAGCAAGTATTAAAATAAATGTTAAGAAGTACAGGCTATGATGAGCAACCAGGACACGAACCGTCCTCTTTTCCGCGTTCAGGCATTTCAATTATTAAACTGTTGCGACCTCAAGGCGAGGAGGAGTCAAACGTGAAGCGCTGAGATTGCTTGGTGCCTTCACTTACCCTCGGATTAAGGAAGTTTCACTTGTTGTAGAAGAAGTACCATCACAACGCAAAGGGGACAATCCATTAGATTCAAATATTTTTCATTTTATTTATATATATATATATATATATATATATATATATATATATAAATTTAAAAAAAAATAATATATATATATATATATAATGCACATCTGCCATACATATCTGTTTATAATACACATATCTATATATTATACATATCTGCCATATATACATCTGTTTATACGTAATATATGCATCTGTCCATACCACCTCATTCAACAGTGTAAAGTATTTAAATTACCGTACAGTGTATTTAAATACTTTCAATGTATTCCACATATGTATATATTTCACATCCTTAAATCTTTATTGTTTTTATTGTAAATATTCTTCTCTGTTTTTGCACTATTTTATTTATCTTATTTGCACCATGTATGTTGAGTTGTTGGAGGAGCATGGGATATAAGATTTTCATTGCCAACATAGACGTTGTATATGCTGTGCATATGACCAATACAACCTTGAAACCTCCACTGTTCATTATTTATTTGAATTTTTACATCCCAGTTAAAATTGGTGATCAACGGGTTTTTGCAGAGCACATGAAGGCGGCTTCGAATGCAAGAAGGACAATCCGAAAAAACCTTAAATGGAACAAACGATAGTACCCCAACATAGCAATGTATTTAGTAAGAACGAAGGTTGTGAACACGTATCGGGATATTTTTTTTTATCATAAATCGTAAAACAGAAACTCAGAACAAACTGTGAAAGAAATGAAACAAAACAGAGGCTTCGTGACCATTCGGAAAGTATGTTCTGTCGTCCTCTGCTGGGTAATGTGAGACACTACAACTACTATGTTTTTTATACCGGGAACGTACATTTCAGGTTATGTTACGATTAAAACCCATAGAGGTAATCTTGCTACAATGTTTTTTTGGTGCAGTGATATACATAGACTTGTAATACAACGTCAAGAATACGTGTAATTTACTGTTTAAATTGTTTGTTTTTTTGGTACAGTTATCATCGGGGGTATAGCTCAGTGGTAGAGCATTTGACTGCAGATCAAGAGGTCCCCGGTTCAAATCCGGGTGCCCCCTCTTTTCCAACTTCCATTTTTAAAATGTTTGCTCGTACTTACTTATTTGAAACGACACAGTGAATGTGTCATCAATATCTTCAGCAAACACTTTCTGTTATGTCCTTTTCTGAATCACTTGTTTATCGATAGGGTGAGGTTATTTGTCGGTGACATTTATATCATTCATTTTCAGCCTCTTTTTCCCAAAGTGCGCTAGCCTTATTTGGACAATTCAACACATCCTTCACTTTAAAATGGTACATTCCACTCCTGCAGTTACGTCAGTCTGGTGTAAAAACAATATTTTCAGTTAGCGTTAGCCAAAACATGTCCCGCGTGTTACTGTCCTCGCTTACGTTGGACACATTTGAACAGTAAGTAGTATATTTATATAATTATTTGTTTGTTCGTTACTTGAGATGATAATGTGACTTTTTTGTCATGGCCTGCTAGCAGGGGTCATGCTAATTAGGAACAATTAAAAGCAACTTACGTTATCAGCAGTGTCAGCTCGCTTTTTAAAAGGTGCAGGGGCTCTTTTAACTGTCACATTTATTCATCTGGAAAACCAGTTTATAACGTCAATACGTTAAATACAGGGAGCAAACTTGTCGTATGTTAAATTAATTTAAACAAACACTATGGAGATATATGCCTTAGTTTACCTAAACATAGCTATGTATGTAATTTAAGCTTTGTTAGTGCCGGAAGGACATACATCTGTGATCATAGGATCATAATGTGGGTTATTTACTTTATTGTGGTCTTGTGGCTCCATCGTGTGGCAGCCACAGTGCTATGTATTCCTGTTTTTCACCAGTCCCTAATAGTTACTGGTTCTGTTTTATCTATGCTTCTTTTTTGTTTTTTAGACACGAGTCACTTTGAATAATTGCAGGTGGTCCCGATTGTTGCCCCTAGAAATTCAATCTTCTTCTTCGTGGATTAAGAATTAGACAGGGGACCCAAACATTCCCCTTAAAATAATATGTTTGCTTGTTTTAGGTATGAGTATGAGTAACCAAACCATATCAGGAAAACAAGAAGATATTGCTATACCATTCAGGTTAGAATAAATGTTTGCAATCATTTTAATCATCAATACCTCACTTGTGATTGAACATATGTTTTATTCAAAGGTTTGTCGGCAATTCAATTAGATGCCAGTGTTAATGTGAGCATACAACATGTAGATTATTTAGTTAGTATCTTTACAATGAGTGAGAGCACTTCATACCAATTAAATAAATTGTTTCCTGATGGCACTGACCTGACAATGACCAGCATCTGTCACAATTTTCTCAGCAATCCGGTTCTAATATAGGCCAAAATGGTACCATATGTTTTTAAAATCTACACCAAGCATGAGATTAATGTCAACACTCACCACCAGTTTTTATTGGAAGACAATTAAACAGAAAAGTTAAAAGAAAACTCTCAGAACTTGATGCCTCAAAAATTCCTCCAAACAATATTTCCAAAGAACTTCAAGATGACATTATAAACACTATCAGTTACATAGCTAAATATCTGTTATAGTGAATTCCACAAAGATATAACATGATATGAACCAACCAGTTGGTCGTGTGGAAGAGTCAAGAAACAAAAATAACTTCATTAACTGAAGGAAACAAAAAAACACATCGTTATGTTGAGCTGTATGTTGGTTTGCAGTATGAAGGCTAGTTTGATTCATTCCCTGACATCCGCATCTCATCATTTCTGTACAGGCGGCTTTCTATCAGACCCTCCACCCTTGAGTAATACGGCAGATCCCCTGTCTGAATGCAAATAGTAAACAACACAGGGAAACTGGCAAGAGCTACAAGAGCAGATACAGAAAACCTGTCCAGCCGCCGAGGTTGAAGTAGGGACTGTCGATGGTCGGCTTTATCGTCCATATTCATCCCCCTGTAATATCTTTGCAATCCTCAAGATGGTGTCCTTTCTTCTAGTCCTGCAAGTCCAGGACTCTTAGCAGCACTGCTCAGCTTCGATGAAACCTTCCTTTTCATGACCCCCGAGCTCCACCTCGGCGTAGCTGGAGTGACAGGCTTGGTTGCGGAACTTCATGGAGGGCCAGTAGTTATTGGTGCGTCGCTACAAACAACAGACAGTGAAAGCAGATAGTAGTTGCTAAAGACCCGGCTGCAGACAAACATGGAACAGTGGAGGAAGTTTTCAGATACTTTACTACAGTAAAAGTACTTATAGCACAATGCAAAATACTTTGTAACATGTGAAACTATTAAAAGTATTGAAGCATAAACAGGAACCTGTTGGAGTTTAGTGAGTCAACCACAATCATTTTATATGAATATTTTAATGAAAATTCAATATTTGTATTTATTAGTATAGTTATATTAAGCAGGACACCTCTTTTAGTAGGATTTTAGTGTTTCTTTTCTTCTAATTTCTATGAACATTTTGTTAAAACCCTTTTTGTGTGCATTAACAAACATAATAAAAGTGCAGAAAGAGATTACTCTTGCATTTATGTAAAAACAGAATCCTTTTTTAAAGATATTTCTATTTCAAAAGTAGCTTAAGCTTTCAAATTGTCTTAATTGAGTAACAACATCTTTAATTTGTACTTGAGCAATCAAACCTAGTTGCATTCCACAATAGATAAGTGTGCATGTTTAATATCTTCAAACCAAAAAAATACACTCTCAGAATATATGACTTTGTTTTCCGCACCTGCATGAGGTAGAAGGGTGGGGCCACAGTTGGGTGTGTGTTTATGTAGTACACGGCCAATAAGGTCAGAATTACAAGCACCACCAGTGCTGCCACTACACCCGCTATGATGGCCGTGTTCTCCGTTATCCCCGTGTGGTGGGGTGGACTCAACTGTAAATCTGAAAAGACGAAAAATTCAATTTTACTCAAAATAGGAATGAAATAGATGTGTCATCTTTGTTGAATTATGTGTGAGTGCACATAGTAAATCTGGGTCAGGCTGTTTAACAGCAGCCAGTAAAGAGAGACAAATAAAGCCCAGAGCAGCCCTCAGCCAGCTTGTCAAAATCAGTGAGATTGTTAAAAGGATATTCACAGTTTGCTACAACATGAAACTCATTTCATAGTTCTGGTTTTATTTGGATATGGTAATAACATTTTACCAAAATAGTTAAAAGCTGAAATCTAGGAACATGGAGATCATCCAACTTCAAAAAAAGAAGAGGCAGCGTGACAATCCAGCTGTTTACACAAATAATGGAAACCATTATATTGATGGTAAAAAAAAACAAAGATGTCCCCATAAATGTGCAAGCTTGTGTGTGCTCACAACTAAAGCAAATTCTGTATGACAAAGTTGAACCAGGAAGTAGGTCTATCAACTGTGATGAAAGTTTACAACCGACAGTTTGGATAAGAGCTGTTCTCTCTACTGTTTGTTCTGTTTTGCAATGTTGATGTCACACTCCCAGATCTCATTGTATAAATTGAGGAATGTGAAATTGAGGAGGTAATTGAATTCCAATAATCTTAATTTTAATCTTAATTTGTGTCAGAAATCAGGGAAAATTGTAAAAGTCCGGGAACTTTTAGCAGTCTGTTCATGACAGTGTGATATATTGTACTTTTATAATATTGTCAAACCAAGAAAAATACCTTCATTATCTATGGAACAATCAGAGTCCAAGTCACCATCAATTTTGAGTAACATACATCTCTATCTCTTTTCCCCAAAGCTTCTGCTTCAGAGAGTTTACCTCTAGTGACTGGCTGCTCTTCCATCTCCGCTGAAGAAGGTGTTGGACCTGGAGAAGACTGGTTGTAGGAGCTCATGGATCCCTCAGGTAATACCGGGATGTAGTCCTCACATGAGCCTTTAGCCTGAGTAAATGCCCACAGATTGACTCAGGAAAGTACGAAACAGCTGCTCATTATTTCTCTGTTTGTACAACGGGAAATGTATCTCACCTCTTCAGGGCAGTTATAATCTAACCATTCTTGTCTGTGTCGGTCGATTCCGTCGGAACATCTGAAACCCAGTGAGAACAAAAATCAGAAGAGCAAGGCTCTCGGTGGGTTCGTTACAAGATAAATCTTTTGGAGTTCACTCCTACCGTTGAAGTGTGTTGCACCAGCCACAGCCGGTTGTCAGGTTGGATGTTATGCAGAGATCACAGGATGTGTGTTGGAGACAGGCTGGAGGAATCAGATACAGGGACCGGAAATTAGAGAGGTTAATAATAAGGCTCTCGTATAAAGGCTAAAAGGTTTTTAAGGATACTTACTGGGCAGAGGTGTGAACTCAAAAGCAGATCTCCTGACGATCTTTGTGATGTCAATCTCAACACGGTGATACTCATAGATAGTACGGCGCTGCACTTCTTCAAGACAAATATTAAATGTTAGTGTGAAAAAAAGCCCGAGCTGGAGACATAACATTTAGTTAAATATTTCAAAATATTCCCTTGTATACTTAAAACAACTGAGAAAGCCAAACAGAAACCTATCATTGGATACAAAAAAGTTGTTATTATTGGGTGTTCATTTTAGTTTTCAAGAGAAAAACAAACGTAACAGGAAACCCTATCAAGAAACTCTTTTTTTTGTCAAAGTGGCAGCTATACATCTAGATATATTTACTCACCTGAGACCTGCGAAGCGGGGAGGTGTGCCATGAAAGCATCGGACAGTCCCACTTTTACTGGATGCTCAGTGGAATTCATTTTATCCACTGGTATAGGGATCTGAAGTAAAAGCATCCTTTGTTGTAACATCTTTTAGAAGTAGATCATTAAGAACAAAGACTTAAAATACATGACTCACGTCTCTGTAGTTGAACACAATGGTTCCGTTTTTGCGGAGGACTGCCTGGAAAGTAAAAGGTCCTTCGGCCTCTCGGTCCTTAAGCGACACGCTGTCCCACTGCACCACAAATACATTACCTGAGCAGAGCAGGATACACAGGCTGGTCAAAGAAAACCAGAAGCTCCCAAACATTACACGCTGCCACAAGATTTCTGACTTACCGTTGTCCGAGTATCTCACTGTGGAGTTTTTGGCGTAGCTGGGGTCAAAGTTGGCCATGAGGGGAGCGATGTACTGTGTGGCAGTCAGCATTCGATGTGTAATGTCTCCCATAAAGATGAATCCTGGGGGCAGGTACAGATGTTGTAATTGTGTTGCAAGTTTGTATCAAATAAACACTAATGTTCCTGTATTTTCACATGTTGTATTTTAAACCTCAATAGTTTTGTTTTATGACCACAGCATGTTTTTAGCAGAGTATTCAAATCTGTTGAGAACTGTAAGCTGGAATATGATACTGGTATTTGGTCAATGTTTTATTCTTGTTCACTTACTCACGCTTACACTTACTTTGTTTAGATATTCCCTAATTGAAATGACATTTTCAGCCTTTTTATTCTCGCCCAGTTTTGAACAAAATCTTCTTTTAATATTTTTTCCTTTTTAAATTGAATCTATATTTCTCAAAGTATATATGCATCTATTGTTTTGCCATCAAAAAGGTAGTATTATATTGCCACTAGTAGTGAAAGCCCTTCTACCATGCAGCGTTTAATGTCTTTAACGAGAGGGAAATCTATAATTTATTAAATCCCAAGTTTTCTTTTATTAATTTGTAATTGTCTGTAATCACGGAGAAGAAATGGTTCTGTATTCAGCTGTAGTTAGTTACATTGTAGTTAATTGCTAATGAGGACTGTGAGATCTAGGTGATAATATGTGGTGAACGATCATCATATACATCCCTTCAACTCAGCAATTCAAAGTTATGGTGAATAAAGTTATGGTACACAAATTGTTAGATGTATCTATTTTTCATTTCCAGACTCTGCACATTTACTAGCATAGCGTAGTGTTAAATCAACCATTAACGCTCTCTGTCTCTCTCTTGCGTGATTGTTGTCTTTAGGTTAAACATGTAGGACAAGCCTTTCAGCATTTACAGTTAACCAGATTCTTTATAGCTTTGTGTGCCCAAATATTTCCCCAGGGTGTGATGAAGTCTCATTCAACACACTGGTAGTAATTTCATTTCCTGATAGGAAGAGCAATGTAGATAAACACTGCTGTAACATTAAGGAATGTAAAGAGATACTCACCACCTGTCGCTATGATAATTTGTCTCAAGTGGTGTCCATAAAAAGGGAAATCAAAAGAAAGCGCCACCCTCTGTGGAAAAGAAAATCAGACATGTCTCGGTGGTGTGTGTGTGTGTGTGTGTGTGTGTGTGTGTGTGTGTGTGTGTGTGTGTGTGTGTGTGTGTGTGTGTGTGTGTGTGTGTGTGTGTGTGTGTGTGTGTGTGTGTGTGTGTGTGTGTGTGTGTGTGTGTGTGTGTGTGTGTGTGTGTGTGTGTGTCTAACCGCTGCTTGTCGATGTGCGTTGGACAGTATGCCGTGGATCTGGACTTGGCTCTTGTGAAGGCTGTTCAGATTTACCCACAATTCCTCAGTTCGTCTGTCTGTTGGACCAAAGCTCTGCCATTTGTAGTACCGCTGGGAGTCCTCCTTACAGAAACAGGCCACTCATTACAAGTGAATTTTTCATTTGACATTATTCAGATATATATATTTGTTTTAAATGCCAGATAACTCTTAAAAATGGTAAGGTACCAGTTAGGTCTGGATGATGAGTGGATCATTTTCACTGGATTTTTTCTGACCAGTGTTGTGATTGTGTTTGAAATGGCAATAGTTCGCCCATAATAGGCCTGGATTTTATTGGTGGAATATCTTGGATTCTGGAGAATCTGCCAGATATTTTAACCAGGCAGAATCATAATCAGGGGCTTTTTATTGTTTGGCATGTGGAGAACAGATATACAAGATGACAGTCAAGAGTTTTGAAGCTTGAGCTTTCAGAATGTTTTCAGAATTATAATCAGATGCAGCTGAGCAAATCTGCTGACAGTCATGTTACGGTCTGCGTATTGACACTGACTAACCCTTTAAACGTTTTCACAGCCTGTTAAGAAGTTGTTTATGCAATTGTGGGTCTTTGATTTTAACATTTGTACATTGTGCTATTTTTTTAACGTGGTCATTTCTCTTGCCCTTGTACTCCTTTTACAAACATTAATGTATCGTGAGGTCAGAGGGAAAAAACCGCTACTCAAAATCCAGTTTTTACAAAATTGTGTGTGATGTTTCTTTGACTTTTTCCACTATGCTAATAGGGAATGCCTGATTACACAAATGATAGAAATTATTATACGATAAAGCAACCGATTTTTTCTGCAATGAATATTAAGACTTTGCCATACACTTTTTTTGAAGGAAATATGTATTAAAAAAGATCCAAAGCTGAATGTAGCCATATCTGAAGCATATCTTATCCAGGACCAAATAACTTTTACATGAAATAGACAAATATTATTTGTATAGAGAATAAAAATGTGGTTGCAACAAAGGGAAAACTGTTCAAGAAGTCTATTACATGAAGTCGTGTGACTTAATGTGGGATGACCCAAAAAGGATGAAAGGGGAGATGCTCTGTGTTAAGGGGTTGGTTGAGAACGATGTCACCAGACATCTGGGATCTATCTCTTCTATTTCTATCCAAACAGTTCCACTTGGGGGAGCTGTTTACACATCACACACAGTGCTTTGACTACGTACAGCTCTCAGTTCTTGATGCCGTTATTAATGTATGCCACAGTTCAAGGTGACAGAGAGCAATGGTTCTGGGGTTTACTGTGGGCTCAGAAAGTGGAGCAGTTAAATGCAGCGCTCTCACTGCCTCTCCGGCTGCTCCATATACAGCAAGTGACCCACTTCTTTTCTCACATCTCTATTGCCTGTCACCAGCCAATGTCTTCTAGAGGGGGGTGTGGGTATTCTAGGTGAAGAGAAGGCAACAATCACATACTTTTCCTCTCACAGCTGACTGATTCATTGAAGAGGCTCCCATTGGCTGAAGAGGTGGTTTTTGAAACTGGGATCAGACCTCCCCCAAAAAGGAAACAGCATCTTGTCCAAGTGAGTCATTCACGAGCACACACACATGCTCACGCGCACTCACGCTTAAACAAACACTGTAAGTTGGCAGGACGAGGCTGTCGTCTGTTTTCAATTTGAATTGGATCGAGAGGTAAATTTAAAAGAACATGCAAAACCATATATTTTGGTTGAATTTTACCAAGGTTGAAGTGAAAGAAAGAGAAAAAGTGTACAAATAAACCCTTCATACACACTCAGACAAACACAGACACACTGATGCAAAAGGTTACCTGAGAGAATAACAATAACCTCCACTCACAGTGTTAAGATAATGACCCCATAATATTCAGATTAAAGCTTTTGCAATGCCTGTAAATCGTTATAATAACTATAATAATAATTATAATCATCAGATTCACTTAATTCATTCAGCCTGACATTGTATTATGTTTGCCAATTTGTTTTTGGAAGGGGGAACATTTTCAGTTTTTTTCCCTAAATAATCAGCCTTATTATTATTATTATTATTATTATTATTATTATTATTATTATTATTATTATTATTTTCATTTTTCTCATTCCAACCTCATTTGCATAAAAGCAGCAATTCACATGTTTTTCGTAAATATGAGAACCCAGCCATTTATAGATCCTTCATGACTGACAGCTAAAAAACTATTTCTGTGGCAACTTTCTATTGAAGTATGTCTATGTGAATGTAGATAGATAGCTATGTAAGAAAATGATGCAAGCCCCCAGGAAGTGCGTCAGGCGTTGAAGCAATTTTTTTCTATCGGACAAACGGTGACACATACGTGTCACAGGATGCCACTTGGCCCAGAATAACTTTTTCGTAAGTACGCATGCTTTACGTTCTTAGATCCCTGGCTAATCTAGCTATTTTTGTACTCAAGAGTCAGACAACTTTATTTTCATCCACCATTGAGCAACTTTGTTGAATGGGGTCCTGGCTCCAAAGCTATATATTGATGTCTTTACAAATCGATGTTCTAAACTCCCCATTCTTGTGGAGGGGCTGTGACAAGAGTTCAAGCTAGCCATATCCGGGTTGGTCTCTGTGTGCGAGACAGTTCCAGATGTTTCTATTTAAAAAGTCAGGAAAAGGACTGGTGTGCTATTCTTTTACAGAAACTGGGTGGTTAACCAGATGCACAATTGCCAAACCAACCAGTTAGTCTTCATCCCTCAAGTCCTTTTCTGTTTCTCACATTTTGACAACATTTTGGATAACTTCCCCAACTCTGTTAAAGGTGAGCAGTGCACAGCCACTTCCCTGGGCATTTTCAGATAACATTGATCCAATACATCAAAGTCTGTCGCCGCAGATTTTGAAACAAACTCCTTTCTCGTAGAGAAGGCAGCAGATTTACTTACAGCCAGCTTGCCTTTTCATAGCATTGCTGTATTACGTCAACAAGTTTCAATAACATTACATTGACATTTTTCAACAACAACTTACAATTTGTGCAGTCAACAAAGTAGATACAAACTCAGCACATCTGAAAATCAGTCTGTTTGTAGAACACATTTTTTTGTGATTGGTTTAAATGGCCATGGTGCAAAACAAGTGGCTGGGTTTACAATCTGGGATGTTTACATTTTTAGGTGTCCTGATGCAGCCATGAGAGCCAACAGACATGTTTTTGTTGAATGGTACCTGGGTCCCACTCGCAGTGAGGGAGTAGTGAGCCAATTGGCCGATGCAGAGTGAAGTGCACGTGTGGGAGTTTGTCGTTCAACCATGTCCTTTATGTAGAAAGGGCCTGATTCATTCCACGCATGGTAAGCCAGTAAGCAAGTGTCTTTGAAAAGGGTTTGCCTTTGACAGGTTTTCAAAAATGATACCGGCATTATGATGAATGATATGATTAGCCCACCACTACTCACCACTATGCGGGTCATGTTGTCAGGCAGGGTAGTGATATCAAGTCCTCCTCCTTCAGTTTGGCGGGCTTCTCTGTGGTGTGGGGCATACTGGTCCCTCCTGGTTCTCTGCAAACTGGACAAATCCCCATCTGTCTGGAGAACAGTCTCGCTAAGTGCATCTAGAACAAGATGGGAGTTATTGTTATTGAACAGTTAACCTCACATGGTCCCTGAATAGATCCATGAAGGAACAGATGTCTCTTAACTCTGCTGGGCTAAGATGTTTTGTTATTGCCATGTTTAATCATGCTGCAGTAATTCTTTACATGTTATTGACCATTAAATGGATATGCTCGGCCCGTTCCTCAACAAATAAAGCACACATCTAGATTCCAGACTCTTTCAACTGTGTCCTTGTTGCCGAAAAGTGTGAAGAGAGCTCTTAAATGATCTAAATTAATAGCTCTATTTTGTTCTAAATGATTGGAAAGGTCTTTAACCCCGTGGTCACATCTGCTCATTATTGGTTACCATTATTAGGCCCATTAACAGAAAGACATGTAATCCGTGTTTATAGCAAAATCTCCCACTAAGAAAGAAAACAGAACTAGGAAAAACAGAATCATGAGCACATTTTTTGTGTTTCATGCAGAGTTTCTTTTTATTCTCTGCATTTTAAACTTATAATTTGTCTTCTGGGGTTTGGGTGTTTATTTACTGTTTGTGAAGCATGATACAACATTAATTTAGTGCCAGGATGTTATATTGGCGAAGTGTCTCGCTGACCATTTTCATTTGTGTGGGCTTCTTGTCATCTGTGCAACAGATCATCGATTTGAACCTTCTTTCATTTTTTTAACAGTAAAATGATCCATGAGTCACTGTCATATGAATGTACTAAGAGTTGTGGGATCAGCAGAACAGGCTGATCGTTTAGTCGGGTGAAGGCCTCTGCTGTTTTCCTACTGAATAACAAGTTGAAGGTTAATCAGGTATGCTGTCAAGATTTTATGTGGGCTGTGAGTTCACTCGTGTGAGCTATTAAGTAACTTCATGTTTATGAACATCTTGAGAGAGGGAAAGTGAAAGCCTCCCCGGGGATCAGACCTCCCTCAGCCTCTGTTTTTATAAATTGTGTTGACAATATATGAGTATGTGCACCCTTTTTTGGTACGGTCCTCAAACTTGTTTGTAGTCATAATCTGGAGTATGTTTTCTTTGATTTGACTTGGTCTGTTTGTTCCAATCAATCATTCAGACAATAGTTTGCTTCCAGGATGGTGGTATTGTGTTTATCACCTTTCTGTGTCGAAATGACTATGCCATAAAGAAAAGTGTTCCCAGTTTGTTGTGAAAACCCTTTATGGGCGACATCCTTGATGCTTCTCTGTGCAACCAGGACCCAAAAACATATTCAAAGCCTTCCACAAATGGTGGAGGCTGCTATAGCAATAATATGTTCAACAATAAGGGTATAAGGTTTGGCTGTATTTTCTGCTGTGCTTAAAGGTAGTTCATGTAGCATTTTATGTTGTTCTAAATCTTTTCAGAGTTAGCACCTTGTAGCTGAAGCAAGAGTTACAGAGCAAGCACAACTTAGGAAGTTCACGCTAGAGGGGCAATGAAGAGTCTCTATCCTCAGAATCAAAATATAGTTATTTTAAGGCTCGTAGAAAGCTTTACCTAAATAGGGTGCTACTGTTTCACATTGTATGAAGTGGAAAACGCTACAAACGTTCAGTGACAAAAAGACAATGAATGAAAGAGACTTAAGAAAAAAAAAAATAGGACAAGAAAAAAAGAAACAGAGGTTATCACACACACAGGGGAGATGGCTCTAATGAGGTACCTTGTTTGATTACGGTAGAGAGGGAAGCTATTTCCTCTGCTTCGAACAAGAGGCTTCTAATTGGGTCAGATTCATCACTAAACAGCTGAGGGGGCGTCCAACAGCAGCGGTGAGGAAAAGCTTTGAGTGGGAGGAAGACTGAAGGTGGACGATAAGGGGCTCAACATTAGTTATTACAGAACATACGTCAAGTCCTTTAGGAGTGTGTGATTTTTCTGCAGCCTTTACAATTTATGGGTCACTTCCTTAGGGTTTCCCGAAACATCTCTAACCTTGTCTAACTGTGGGCATATGGGCCTGGCTGGACTTAACAAAGAACGGCTGAACGAGTTCGAGAATGGGCTGGATTTCGCGTAACAACTAGAGTGAAGTTGACCTCTGTATCATCAGGTCTGGCAGACACATGTGTATTTGGAACCTGCACTGGGAATGTGCAAACTAGAGCAGAAAAAAACATCCTGCTGAATTGGAAACAGGGACTTAAAATCCAACGACTAAAGTGACAGATGTGAAAGGTTAGGGTTAGGGTTACACTATAATGCACTTTCTTTTCAATTTAAATGCATAAACATGTTTACCAATGTCACACAAATTAAGAAAATATTAGTGTTCTATGCCAAATGGTGTACATTTAGTCAATTTAAGATTTCCGTCTATTAAACCCAACATATCTTGCAGTGCCAGATTCATTTGAAATTATTTACAAATATACACCAGCTGGCTTGTATCCTCTGTATCTCTCATTTGGGCTGCATTGCAGCAACCACCTTATAAGCTAGTGGGTGTTGGGAGTTAGATGAAACTAGGACACAGCATTTTGAACCATATACAGTGTGCTATGAATACACACATTGTGTTCATTCATCCCTTTACCATCTGCACCTACCTATTCCCCAGTCCTCTGAACCCTAGCTCTCTTTGCCTTTTCAAAACGTACAATCACTCTGTGGCGTTCTTTCATTACTCGTTTTTATGTCTTTAGCAGAGTTTGTCTATCATTTGACACCAAAGAAACATAATATGTCACATTTGTACCTATTGAAAGCCGCTTGTGAAGGCTAGACACCAACTGGACAAACCAGACTAGACAATAAAGCCACATTTCCTCAATCTAAATGATCTTTCAATCTGTCGGGCTGGATAATAGTCTAGTTGCCAGCAAAGTGAACCCGTAAATGTTGAGTTCACCCAAGTTTTATGTAAGGAATGTACTGGTCCCCAGCACATACAGTAGAAACTGCTGAATGCTAGCGTGCATATGTTGGCTAATTTGCACAACTAGCATAAGTTGCGTTAATAGAAATGAATGGCATTATAGCCTAGACAACATTAAAACAAGTATTTTGCAGATTTTTACATTTTGGGAGTGGTTTTTGGGGTTATTGAGGAAGCTGACTCGATTTTCAGAATCAAAAATGGTAGTGTTGCGACCATTGTATATAGAGACCACAAGATGAGAAATATTGTCTCTACTGTGTACAACTTTTCTTCAAATGATTAGGCAATCTGTCCAATATAAATAATCCAGTCCCCTTAATCTTCTAAACTGAGCCAAATTCGTCAAAATCATCCAACAGGGAGTACAAATATGGCACATTTTTTGGTTAAAACAGCCATTTTTGATCCTGAGAATCGCAGACATGGACTCGGCATCCTCAATAACCTCCAATATCACTCCAAAATAGTCCAAATCTGCCAAGACATTTTAAAACTATTTTCCCCATAGGCTATAACGATAATTCATGCTTATTGTGCAAATTGCACGACATACTTTTAGCAAGTTAGCATATGGGAGTTTATATGTGCTTGGGACCCGTACTATACATTTTTAACATAAACGTTTTGTTACTCAACATTTCTGACTATGAGCTGGCAACTAGACTATAAAGTCCATGGATGAAAAATAAATGTCCTCTGAAAATGATCTCTGGGTAAATTCATACACTTTGAAGTTGAAGTGAATTCGAGGACACACTGCAGGGCATGTACTTGGTCCTAGAAAGGAAAAGCAAATTATCTGCAAGCTCAACAACAGAGAACAAAAGGCACATCTTTGCTCCAGAGACAGACGCGCTTAACAGAGTGAACCATTAGGTACTGTTTAAACACAGCGGAGGAGACATGAATACATCTCAAGATACAAACAAAGTTTTGACCTTGTAGAAGTCATATTTTCTACTTTATGAGTTGAGAGTGAGTGTCAGGATCTGCAAGGCACCTGCAGTCTTCAGGCAGAAAAGTCCTTAGCAGGACATTAATCACAGCGCAACATCACTGCTATGTATGTCAGTGTGTGTCATTGCAATTTAGCACAGTGGTTTCTATTGTGGCTCGATTTAAATAAGCTGATCTGTGTTAAAACCACCCTTGAGCTTGTGGCGTGGGAAGAAGCCATTTGGCACCTTTCACTCGGAGAAACAGCAGTAACCATAACACACAATCACAAATACTGGCAGCTGGACTGATAAGGACCAGAAAAGAACAGAAAAAATGGGTTTAGATAAATATGGACAAATGGATCAAGCCTACAGTTTAGTTAACTGTCATGGATTTGTTTCTTGTTTACATTTGGAACAAATGTTCCATTTTTAGTTCAGCTAGGATGTGTTTCCCTTTTGCACATGGTGTTCGTTACAGTTGTATTTACTGCCTGTTACGATCAGGGTTGCTCTTTTTTAAAAATATTTCGCAATAGCAAAAAAATGAATGAAATCCTCTCACATCTGATTTACAGATGTGAGGTTTTGCTAACCTGGATTAATCTTTATTTTGAAGAAGCTCACATTTTACACAATGAGATCACAGGGCTACATGTAGTAATTTTTTTTGTTTGATTGTGGTTTAGTTATTTATATTCCCTTTCCCTTAAATCATCAGACCCCAAATGTTTTCTTGGTGGAAACCTAACTAAGTGAAGGAGGATTGGTGTTATGGTATTTTTTTTCTCATTCAGGTATTGACAGTGATTCAGATCACAATTGTCTTTGTCAGATCACAACTTTTTAATATCTGAGCCAAACTCCAACAATGTGAATGAAGTTGTTAAGGTATTACTCCTAACATTTAAAAACACTTGCTTAGAGGGTCACTATTAATATCTTAGTTTATGTGATCTGAATTCCAATCAATACACAGGACTCGTGCATTTCAGAGCCAGGAATCTCCTACTTTTTAAATTTGTGGTCATGGCCAAACTGATATTATAAATCTATGTTATGAATGACGCCCTTCACACTTGCAGATGCAGACATGCTGACTAAGGTCCATATACTGAATAGGGATCTTGGTAACCTGCTGAACAGAGGTCATGCACCAGGTCATGCAACCTGTACTGGGAGGTGTGACAGATTTGCTGCCTCCCTTCATAACTGAACAAAAAGGACATTAAGTGGGGAAAAATAAATCTTTTACTGATTAAAGTCATGGTGGCCTAATCGATTTCCTAAGCAATGCAGTGTTTTGGGATGTCTGTCTGTCTCTCAGTTCTGAATGAAACAAATGGACAAATTTCAATTCTTGCAGAAACGTATAATATATCCTAAACACCCGATTCCTTTACTCTATAGTGCCACCAGCAGGTTCACCTTTGTGGTTTTGAGTAAAATGTCTTCCAACTGCCATAACATTTGGTTCAGACATTCATGTCCTTCTCAGAATTTATTGTAAATACTTTGAACTCCTTACTCTCAAACAGCAACCTGCAGACAGGGTTGACAGAGATTTTTGCGAGAATAGAGACCGCAAAGCTACTGTAACTGATGGAGTACTGACTGCTTTGCTAATGAAATTTGACCTGGTCTGAAGACAGTCTTGAGACAGTAGTGCATGATACACATACTGTACATCCCCTTCACGCAAAGGGATTGAGAGCAGAGGAAGTCACTACAAGACTGCCTATTGAGTGCTGTTCCACTTTATGGTGTGAGCAAGCACTGATATAAAGTTATCAAGCCATGGGGAAATGTCCCAAAATAGGGACACCTGGGTGAGCCTTACAACTCAGACTTATTTTTTAAAGATTTAAAGTATTTAAAGATGAACGTGAACATTTTGCCTGACTTTACGTTATCCTATATTACAGAGGGTCAATATATTTGGTCTGTACAGTGCAACGTAGGCCGGGTTGTCCTCTGTAGAGCTCGGCCCCTGATCAGAGTAAGTGGGACCACAGGATAGGCCAGGGAAACTGGAGCACCACTGATTGTCAGAGGAGGAGCGTCAGATGAATAACGGGGGCTTGCTAAAAATAATGCATCTCCAAGGAGCACAAAAATACATGCGTGCGCATAAACTCATACAGACACAGGAGACGGCATCATACACATGCAGGTGATGCACAGAGCAACCAAGCACAGTCATTTTAGGTGATTAAAAACTATTTCTTACAAGCTTTCCAGATTAAAGTATTCTAGTTTCAGCTGCTGACCCTCATTGAATTGTGTTCTACTTTTTTTTAAATGCCTGCTGGAATCAAAACACCAGTCATAATTCAAACTGGTCATCTCAAACATTTATCTGCTAAAATGCAGGATTTCCGATCACATGATTTGATTTTTTTTCAAGCTAATGAACACCAGACATTTAGCTTTTCAAGTATGGGAAAGGTCTGGAATGGGATCCTCAGAAAATCCAAACCTGAACACTTGCAGTCTTTCATGTGCTTCCTGTGACTGACAAGGAGAAATGTTAAGGGACCTGTTAACTTCTCATATGCATATCCATCCCCAAAAAATCTTGCCCTAAAACATTCTCCAATCTTGCCTGTTGCGAGTTAGCCAAAAAAATCTTATCATATACTATTTATTTTAACGTGAACATGAAGGCTATCTATTCTGAAGAAATGCAGTCAAAATGGTACAAATATTAGAAAATATTTGAATACCTGCACATTGGGATTGAAGAATGAGTCTTACCTTCATGCTTATAAGCCCAGACTTTCCCCAGCTCAGCCTGGGAGAGACAGATCAGGAGAACAGCACAAAGCCCCATGTCCAGCTGACTCTTCTCCCTCCTTCCCTGAGTCTTTATCAATCCTTACTTGTTCTTCTTTTCCCGTTTTCCCCTCACTTCGCTGGAAGCAACGGGGCGACTCACTCCTCCGCTCCCCTGCCTTTCGTTGCTCTCTCTTTTTGCCTCTGCTCTCCCACACAAGTTATTTTTTCTCACCTCAGCCAAGGCTTACTGCTTTTCTCTTCCTGCTGTCTGTCGTTTCTTCTTCCTTGCTTTAATTCCTTGTTTTGCCCTTTAGAGCAACTGCTGGCATGAAGGGTCAATGTCAAAAAAATAGTTGAAAACAGTTGAAGTGTTGCAGAGAGAGGTGTTTTCTCCTTGCACTTCCTTTGCTCCAATCTCATTATTTTCAACTGGTGGAAAGAAGTCTTCACTTCCCCACTGTGTCTGTCTGTCTCTTTCCTGGTGTTTGTCTCTCTGTTTCTCTCTCTAACAGAGCGCTGGATTTTTGTCAGACTTCCACAAAGAGAAAATATTTATGTATTTCTACATTTTTTTCTTTCCTTCCAAACCAAAAGAAAAAAGGGGGTTGGAGTTGGGAGGAGTTTGTCTCCCTCATGTGGAGGCATGTTGAACCAAAACAAGTACGTTCTTTATAAAAGAAGGAGTCCTTCTGTCTGTATCTCTGTCCTTGGATACAACTTTTTGAGATAAACCCCCCAAATGCAAAGTACATATCCAAGGACCCAAGGACACCATATTGAATGTGATGCAATTTGGCCGAGTGGCACTATAACAACTATCTTTAAGTTTTGGCATGTAACTTTAGTAACCAGCAGTGGCTCAGTCAGTAGGGGCTTGGACTGGGAATCGTAGGGTCGCCAGTTCAAGTCCCCGAACAGACTTGAAAATATGGAAGGTGGACTGCTACTTGGAGAGGTCCCAGTTCACCTCCTAGGCCCTGCTGTGGTCCCCTTGAGCAAGGCACCGGACACCTCCAATCCCCCCTCCCCATTGCTCCCCGGGCGCTGCACGATAGCTGCCCACTGCTCCTAGTACTAGGAGGGGTTAAATGCAGAGGACCAATTTCACTGTGTGTGCTCTGCTGTGTGCATGTATGTGACAATAAAGAGGGTTTCATCCTCCGATTCTGTCTCTATCTATCTAACCATAACTCCTTCTTTTTAACTTTTGGGGATTTGTGAAGTTTGATGTCGCTTTAGCTGAAATCCAAGGATCTATCAAATGATCCGGACAGGGCAAGCATTACTTAAATTGTCGAAGTTCCTGAAAGCTTTGGGCTATTGCGACCACATTAAGTGGACATGTATAGATACGATATCTGAGGTATTTTTAACTTCAAAGATATGAAACTTGTCTGTGTATGTATTATCTATGACATATCTTCCTCAAGAACTGTTTGTAAAACCTTGTTTTCATTGCCATCAGCGTGTGTACTGTATCTAGGCTAGTGGCAAGGAGGTTAGGGTCAGTTTTTTGGCACCACTACCCATGTCAGTGGAGACATGACTTGAGACTGTTTCTTTATTCATCAAATTGGGGCTTTCAGAAGGAGCTCAACACAGCTGGACATGGGTAAGAAAGATTTATTTTTATTCTCCTCTTGCCACTTGAAAAGTTCAAAGGAGGAACTGTAACTACTTTGACATAAATAATGTGAGTCAATGAACAGTTTATTGAACTGTTTAGACAATGAATTGGAGCTCCTGGTAGAATTCACTACCCGCTTCTCGCACAGCCGAGTCCAAAAGGGACTGATAGGGGGATACTGATAATATATTGAACAGTGAGGAATTGACATTTATTTAATCGAAACAAACTTTTAAAAGTCTCCAGTTCAAAGCATTTACTATTTGTGGTGTTTTGAGATATGGTTGATGAAAACTGGCTGACTTTTTATAGCTTTGCCGCTGATGGGTGGAGTCGTTTTCCTGTACTTTAAACATTTGTACGTTTTTTGGGAACTGTATTCAGCTGTTTATGAATACATGCTCTAGTGAGTACTTACTGTACAACAGCAGGGCAATGTATGTGGGATTGACCCAAATTATTCTACAGTATGTGTGAACATGTCAGTCTGTGTGACCCATTGGTCTGTTTTTGGATGAAGTGGAGCTCAAGATACAGCAGGCTACAAAGACAATGCTTAGCAATTGAATCCTTTTATTGTTGTATTGCGATTTGTTGACAATAAAGAAAATATAGAACATACCCACCTTACCCTTTGATCTTTGTAGCTACCTGCTGCTGTGTTCTTGATAATAAATCCCCCTGTTGGATGAGATGATTAAACTATCAGTACCATCATTCCAGTTTTAGTATTACGGTTCACATCATGCAATGATGAAATGTTTTGGAAAGCAGCCTGAATATTCCCCCTAGAAGTTAATCTTCTGTGCATATGGACACGTTGGATACAGGAGGGCGTCATGTGGTGCTTTGTAGATAAGAAACAGGACTTTCCAAATTCTTGCACAGCTGTTGAAGATGATAGAAAACAGACTCTGTTAAAAAAGAAACGCTGCTTCTGTACCAGCAGATGGGCACACAAACAGTATATGTACAAACAGGCCGAAAAGATGCACACCATGTCACAGAGAATACAACCAGATGTTACGTAAAAAGTGACTTATCCTCACTTTGGATCAAGGGGCTTATTAATTCTTTGCCTTTCTTAAGCCCCACTTTTCCATTAATAGGTCATAAGTTCAGCCAGCAAATATCAGTTGATTTTAAAAAGGGGATTCCAGAGTCTACGCCTGAAGAGCAATGATGTATAAAAACTGATTTATCAAAAGAGGCTTGTTGTGAAATACAATAACATCACAATAACTTGTTATGGAGAGTCGTACTTTGAAAATCCTGAACATAAAAATGTGTTGCTGAAAACAGTAAATTTGCAATGTCTCTAAGCTAAAGTTTAACAATAGTGTTCAAAGGAGCTGGCTGCCTTCTCATCAAAGATGCTTGGATGTGTGATTCTGATTAAAGAAAACTGCCGTTTCATCACCAAGTGAACAAGCAAACATTTGAAATATAAATGTATTCGATAAATCAAATAGTAAAATCATCTGAGCCTGCTGTGGAAAAAGCAATGCTGCATTCTTCAAATGTGATTAATATCCTCATTTGGGATCAATTGAAAATCACTTACATAATCCAACACATGCAGAACATCCATTTGGCAGAATGGGTTGAGTCTTGTGACTCCTCATATAGGCAAATAATGCTTGTTTCCTTTTTGTTTTTAACACAAACACAATGAGCAAAACAGTTTTTATGAGTCCAGTAAAGATGGATCCCGTACTTTACTTTACAGACCATTTAGTTGACTGGGTGATGCAAGGAGTTCATTAACAGTGCATTTCATTATTTTGTTTCCACATCTAACCGCTTGGCCAAGTCTCAGAATTCCCTCATAAATGACTTAGTATTGTTCTGAAAGTCATATAAACTTTGTGAAGATCAGTTGTTAGCTCCTAAGTTTGGGGATTTCAGGGGGATTTAAGGCAATCTCACAAAATTGGGGATGATAATTTATCCTGTTTACCATGTTTTGCTGTCTGTACATGCGAATGCAATTCAAAAGCAATAAGCAGTATATTTCATTGGGTCATCACGATGGATAAAAACATATCATCACTTTAAGCCAGTTACACGTTTGATCACATTGTGATATTGTAAAGTAGTTACTTCTCAAACCAAGCGTTTTTCTTTGTTTATACTGATTTTAAAATCCTAATAATGGGTAATGACCCGATTTGCGTGACCCTTGCTCCAGATTCTCATCTTACCCTATTCTTCTTCCCTTTTTTGTTAAGCTGGCACAAAGAAGACACATGGCTGTTTCCAATTACAGAGGGAGTCACACTAATCCGTCTTGTTTCAATTGAAAACAGCTTATCGAGAACATTATTTAACCTTACCACAATGCAGTTGAAACATCTGGTGACAGGTTTATGTTATTTTGGGTTATTTTTAATACTGAGGTAAGTGTGTTTTTTTTGTTGCCTATGGGCCTTAAAGAACAAATGCATTTTATTATCATTAATAAATGTCCAGTGTCGAAATGTGTATTTAAAGACTAACTGCCACCATTTCACAGTAATAATAAAGTACAGATGGGGAGTTTGTTATGAGTCAGTGAGGCACTCTTATTACCATTATTGAGAATTGAAGCCACTGCCTGTAGTGGTTGCCTGGTGAATATTTGTGCTGGGCACAACAGTGTCCTCGTTTAATCCCAGATTAATCAAATTGAAGACCTTTGTTGTAAATCATCCCTTTAATTTCTTTCTATGTTTTTCAGCCTTAAAATGCTGCAAAGAAAAAGTTTGTACAGAATTTCAACCACTGCATCATAAAAGCTGTGTTGAGGCAATCCCTGTGCTCTGAATTTGGTATTGAAAACATTTAACTTACCATCGGTTTCTGCAACTCTGAAGGTACCTCACTCTTGAGAAAATACAAAGTTTGATGACTAGGAGATAAATTACTATATCATTCCAGACAGATGAGACCTCAGCTTTGTCATAATAGCCGCAATCATGGTCTATTTGTTTATTTTTTACCATTATTGACACTGTTTTCACAGGTAATACTAATACTATGACTAGTAATCTAATTATCAGAATCTTAACGTCAGAGTCAGGAACTGCCTGGGGTTTAAAATGACTTAACATTGGTGTAATTGTCCTCCACCTGTTTGTGAACACTGTGTAATGTCTGCTCCAACATGGCTCTGAGGCATTCCTCACACCTCTTTTAAAATGTGACTTCACTTTAGATTTAAGGCTGGAAGTAAATATAATAACACTGTGTCCTTGCACATGGACATCACTGTGCCAGTGTATAACAGGGCCGGTAAACTCCAACAGAACTGTTTTTCCCATGGTTGAATAGCCACACACGCACGCACGCACCTTGCTAACGTCATATTGGAGGTGTCTTTGTCCGACCATTTCTGTAACTTTCCGAAACTGATGATCCAAATTTCACACCTACTTCATGCTGACATAGACAAAGAAGACAGTGTTTGAACTTCCTTCCCTAGCTCTTTTTTCCTTTCATGACACACCTATACTGTTACATTTGGTTTGCACAAATCCAAAACTATTTTAAAAAAAGAAGCTAAAAATCGACCTTATTTTTCTCCAATACCCTGAAAACATGCCGTCACTGAACATGTTTTTTTGGTGGGTGGTAGACAGACTCTTTATGCCCTGCACCTTTCAGAGCTCTCTGTGGGGTGTAAAGGTGCATTACAATGGACAACATCACCCTGCCCGTTGTTTTTGTTAGCCTCTAATTGCAAGACCCACAGCAATGTTGATTGTGACATTCATTACGCACGTCATTAGCAGAGTCATTAACAATGGGGGAGCATGTTAAGGAGTGTTTGGAGACAGTTATCTGCTGTTGGCATTGGGTAAATAGAAACAGGGTGTATCTTGCTTCGGGTACATGTGTAGAACAAGAACACTTGTTTGGAGGAGTGTGATAAGGAACGGGAGAGGGAGTTGTAATTTAAGTAACTTCAAGTTGTTATTGGCCTGCCAAGAACAGTGCCAAAAATCACGGGGAAACAAAATCTGAAACGCCTCATCAGAAAGGGAGAATTTATTTGATTATATTTTCAGCTAAGATAAGAAAAGATAAGTTCCAAAATATTTTGGCTGAACATGGATCTGCAAACATTGAAATAATAAATCTCTGTATCTTGGACAAGATCTCACCCCAATATATTAACATTATATCATTCAAACATTCCACTGAGCGATCAATACGCATGATTTTAAATGATTCAACCGCTCAGATGGTTGCATGATCCTGATACAATACTTATTTACATATTGCTAATTGATCCAGTTGCTGCTATTGTGCCTACTAATTGACCACCAATTACGTCATTAGTCTGTGTTAGCCTGTTTTGATAAAACTTAACTACTTGCAGATGAGATAAGTGCAGCATCTGCAGTATCTATGTAACCAATCTGTGCTGTCTGCCACTAAGAACATGTAAATTACTGACACTTATCCGGGCATCTACTGTATGTCTGAGCCCAAATACTGAATGCTAACGAAACAATGAATGTAAAGTTCTTTGTAAAGTGACAATACAATCGCTATGGATTGTGCAGTCTCAGTTGGAGAGATCATCAGTCTCATCACCTCTGAGACTTTCCAGAGCAAATGAACAACTTCAGTTTGATCATCATTACATGATAAAGGGAGGTATTGGGCCTAATGCCAGCCCGAAGGCTTGTCACTCCACCAGAATGAGAAAGAAAAGCAAATCTTGGCTGTAAAGAAGTTTTAAAACAATTGTTCCAGTTGCTTATCAAAAAAGGCCAACGTAAACAGAGCCAAAAACCACAAACCAAAATACACAACAAACGATTTGGTATATGATTCATGTTCTTCAAGTTATGATATCACATTTGGAAGACCTTGATTTGGCTTCTCCCAGAAGTGTTCCGAAGAACATACAACAACTGAAAAATATCTCATTTTTATTATTATTTCAAGGGCAGAATACTAAAGTAGTCTTGACCCTGATGCAGCAAGAACTTGCTGCTCTGATCACCTGAGATCCTCTAGTTTTTGAAACAGACTTCTGAGAATGGAAGTATTTCTATATTTTCAGGAAATTGTTCAACAACATTCATGTTCAGTGAAAGCATGTGTTCATTTCCACTGCTGTTTTTAGCTCTGTAGAATATTGTGGATATTTTCAGGTTAACTACCAGATCTTTATCCAGCAACGAACCATTACCTCCACCATAGTATATATGATGAGCATATGGTACTTCACCTGCATGAATAGACCGTTTAAAGCCACTCACATGCTCAAGAAAGGCTTGGGTGAATGCTGAAACTTAAACACTGTTATGAAATGTCCTGTAGAGCCAGAAAGAGTATTTGTTGGTTCTCAATGCTGTGCCAAATATCAACAACAGGCTCATACACCTGTGCCTGTATTTATTAAGTGTCTCTGAGGTGGAAGTTGTTTTAAACTGGCCAAAAGCCTTTTTTACGAAGAGTAAAAAGAATTTTATTGAAACCAACTTTCTGAAAAACTGCGGAGAAAATGATTATTATAAACACCTACCTTGGTGTCCGGTAAACTTTTAAACTCATCGATTTATCCCTCTGACCAGCCAGGCAGTCCTGATTTATTTCTTCTCTTCTTTACCTTTCTACCTACTCAGTCTTTTCAGATGAAAGAACAGCTGTAAAGGATGTCATAAATTACACCCACTTGTTTGGAGAAAGCTGTATAGCAGATGAACTTCACATGGGACGGGAAGAAAGTCATACACAGTGTTAAATAAACACTGTATGATTGAAAGACAAACAGTCAAACTTGCAAGTCGAGAAATAACTCTTACTTTTGTTTAGTGAAAATATGATCTTCTGTGTTTTGGGGGAAATTTAAAGCTATACTGATAGAATACTTCCAAAACCTTCCCCTTCAAACAATCACAACATGATAGAATGGAAATTATGAAATTTGCAAATGTTCTTACGCTTACTTTGTTTTGCTAGTGGTTTATTTTGTGGTCTTATTCCTTTTTGACAAGTAAAAAGAATCTGAAGTTGTGGAGGAAAAAGTTTGTTTTTCTCGAGCAACTTGTCTCCCCTCCACACACTCCCCTTCTCCCCCCAACCATTAATGGCTGATGGTACTTACATTTAATGAGATCATGGGGTCGTCTGCAGAGTGCACTTCTGCAAATTGCTCTCAGCATGGGGTCTGAAGTGGGATAGGGTAGGGGCCAATGGGGCAGTGAAGGAGTGTTTGCCCAGTGTTTGGGGGCCTGGGCCCACAGTGGCTCTACCTGTCAGTCAGTAACCAATGAAACATGTCATGCATTTGTCTGCCTTTGTCCTCATTTGTTTGTCTGGCAGAGATAACCACACAGAGGTGGTGTTTGTCTCGTCTCTATTGTATGAAACCGTTGTCAGCCCATCACGTCCATCCATCCCCTACTGGCCCCCTTTCTCCCCTCTGTCCCTTTCTCCCTGCTCCACGACTGGTCATTTTGCCACTATTTTGTAGCTGCGGGGGGTGACCTGAGCAATTTAGCTAATCCATTAACAACTAATTGTCTCCTCCTACCCTATTTTGCTTGGACAAACAGCCTGGTGGGGGGGAAGTTAAGCCACAGTGACCTATAAAAGTCACTGTGCAAGAGAAGGCAGTCAGTGTGTCGATCACTGCAGACTCTGCACATTTACTTGGACTTTGGATTTTTTTTTCAAATCCAGAAAAAGTGACTCATCTTTACTTCGAGTCACCTTATTTTAAGTTAATAGTTTTCAGTATCACAAGCTCTTATTTCTTTAAATTTGTTGGTGGAAATGTTGGGAAATCTGAGGATACTCTGCCTCTGTCTCTGCTTCTCATGGGCTGAAACGCGTATATGGGCCTGGATGCTCAACATGCCTCACAGCCCTCCCAAAGAAGGAGCAAAAGGCCTGAGAGACAGCGCTGCTTTACCCAAAGCAACCATGGTAAGATACTTGATACTGTGCTTCTTATTATAATGAAATTCAAACCTTTATTCAATTTTCTTAAAAATCTTCAGCTTTCTTTTGAGCCCTATTTTAGGGTATTTATGATAATAGCAATAAAGATGGTTTTATTTAAAGGGGTGGTTTTCGTTGAAAGGCTTACTATGTTTTTGCCGTCAAATGTTCTCAGAAAACCCCAAAAATCGTTGTTTCCGAGAATATAGTAATAATCAGTGATAGATCCCTCTACTAATATATAACTTGTGCTGTAAATTCTTTAAGTCCCATAAGTCCATGTTCACGATTTACAAGTTTCAACATAAATCTCTGTAAAGTTTTAACATTTCCCTGTTTTTTTCTCCAGACTGTGTGTGACCATGACAGGGCCTGTGGGCGGGGTTTCTCGTGCGATCGTCACTTTGGCCTTTGTGTTCCCCTACGAGGGGAGGGTCACTACTGTCGGAGGGATGCCCAGTGTGTCCGCGGACTCAGCTGCATGTTTGGGAAGTGCCACCGCAGCATTCCCAACGGACAAGAGGGTAAGAGTGTAACAGCAAAAACATGTTGAAAATCTATAATTGAAACCTAAAAGACTGTGTCTTTGTCATTTTGGAGCTTCAAATAACCAATGTTTTTCCTTCCCCCAGGTGCCAGATGTAAAGTTGACAGGGATTGTGGGGATTCCATGTGCTGTGCTCGACACCACGGCGAGCAGGTGTGTAAAAGACGTCTAATCCGCGACGAGAGCTGTTTTGTTCCCGATGGTGGCCTGGCATTCAGCATAAACCAGATTTGTCCATGTGATGAGGGGCTTCTGTGTCGAGAAAACGGAGCGTCACACCAGAGAGAGTAAGTGCAGCAAATAATCTTAAATAATTTACACAACAAAATAGAAGCCAAGGTTGAATAACCAAGCCCACGAGCCTATGGTGGTGATTATTGGTTAGGGACTTTGCTCCACTTAACTACAGTATAAAAAAATGTAGGCCCTGCGTTATTGGAGCCCTTTGCGTGTTTAAAACTGGGTCCCAGCTATGGTTTTGAGTATTGTGTTCCCGCATTGAATACTCAAAACAGTAAACATTCACACAAAGAAAGCCATTTTTTGGAATGCTAACAGTTCACATTATTGTCCCAAAGTGCATTGCACAAAGGAAATGGAGGGGCGACTCACAGCTGGAAATAATTAAAGCAAATTATGGAGGTCTTAAAAACAGCTCCATGAACAGCGGAGAAATACAACATTTGTGAAGTTTCATCGACAGTTACATTCCAACAACACAGTTTTTATTTTGACAATCATTGCTACATGTTTTGTATTATATCCTGTTTGTAAAGAAACTGAGATTATTTTTTAGAAACTAGCTTGATAGAAGTAATGGGTATTTCGAGACCATTGTTCATGCTCATATATTAACTGACACGACCTTGGTTGGTATCATTTAAGACCTTTTTCTTCAATCTCATAGTTTGTATTAACTCACAGAACCCTTTATTATCTCAGCATAATCTAAAATATGCTTGAAAAATGTCCAACCGAAAGTTTGTTTATGTTGATAATAAATCACCAGTTTTCTAACCACATTTTGTTTGTCTTACAGGTTAGATTTTATTTACCACCCAGAACGAACAAGCTGGACCTGCCAAGTTCCCAAATCCTAAAACCAGCTTCATCTTTAAAGCTATTTATTGTGTAAATATGTTGTATATGGTTGTGTATATATTAAAAAGTGTATGTATTTCTAAAGATAGATTTCTTATTAGAGTCTTACAGCAAGGATATTTTTTTTGTTGACAAAAGCACTACTGTATCCAGCTTAACAATTCAATAAGGTCCGTTCATCATGCATTAAATGATCTTTGATTAAATCTATTTCGTTTGTATGTTACCATTGAATTCAAAGAATAAAACATGTTTTTCCAAAGAAATGTATAAAGTGGGTTTTTTGGTAATCACTTAATTTTCAAGCTGCACAGATTACCCATAATCAATCATAAATACAAATAAGCAAATGTACAGATTAAAAGGTTGTGCTGCTTTCTTGTGGTGAACATACATCAAGAGGGTGCATTTGATTGTAATTATTACAAGCACAATACAGGACACTTTAATGTAGTGTTAGTCAAATAACTTAACTTTAAAACTAAAAGTTAAAAAAATTGCTTTTCTAATCCATCATAACCGTTAACAGATGGACAATAGAAAAGGGTTTTCACACTCCAGAAGTACTTCAAGATAGTTCTCATACTTTCCCCCCAATTTGCTATATTCAGAATGGAATAGTTGCTTATTTAATAAAGCTGTTTGTGACACCTTTCAAAAAGTTAATATTTCACACACTCAAGATGCAGTATCACTTTAAAATGTAATGGGGACACACAGCGTTTTCTCTTGGAAAGCAGGCAGGGTTACATAAAAAAGTAACAACCCAAAGAAAGGCGCTGTAAAGCTAGCAGTCTCCTGTCCGTTTTCAGATCGGTATCTTCCCTACCGACTCCCCTGTTGCTCTATTCAGATGCTAATTGTCTGCAGCTTGCCTCTTCAATTGCGGGTTGAATTGAATTGTTCTATGAAAGACATTAGTGTCCAACCTTTTCTGCTATCGTTTTACAGCTCTTATCATTAAGTCTTTGCAAGGAGTTATTTGATCGTGTGAAGGGAAGTGTATGTCAAAACATCAAATATTTAAAGCTTTATCTGTGAATTTGAAGCATATTATCAAACTTTTCCTTTCCCTTGAGCAACCTTACTTACCAGCTGTTTTAGCTTCGTAAAAATGGCTGATTTAGCATAGATATCAAAACATGAAAAACTGACAACTGAAATGACGTCCATCTTAAGCTACTGAGTCTGTAGGCTGAATGATACATCCATTACAAATTATGTAAACAAGCCATGAGAACACGCTTCACACACATACCTAATGTTAGCGACACAAAAGAGATAGCTTATCGCACAAGACTGAGAAACCCTACACTACTGAATGGTATAAAACAAAGGCCTATCATCTCCACTGAAGAACACTAGTCACTAGTGTATGCCTGCTCTTATCTGAGCTGCCATCTCGTTTAGAAGGTATCCATACATGTCTGTTTGCACTATTTAGCTACTTAAATGCTTTTCTTCTGTCCAAGAGGACAAAGAAAAGACACAGGGCCTGTCGGTGACATAAACAAATGAACTGCAAAGCGTTTACATGTGTCTCTTGTAAAACACGTTGTATCTCAAGAGATATATGTTGAAGGAATAGTTTAATGGCTAAGGCAGCCGCCGTTTAGCTTAAATTAGCATAAAGACTGGAAACAGTGGGATTGCCAGGCTCTGTCCGCATACCAGCTTAGCTAAAGCTCACATTTCAACACAATTAACTTGCTGTTGCACATTTACAAAAACTGAATATAAAATTGTGTCTGGGTTTATTTTTTCTGCCACACAAGGAGGTAAGTGGTCCAAGCCAAGAAATAAGCCCAATTTTAAAAAAGCACATTGCCCATTTTATAATATGGTTTAATTGAATGTTTTCTTCTTTTAAAGAAATAATAACCTGTTCATTTCTGAGCTTAAAAGGTGCAGGTCGCTGGATTTTGTTCCCTTTTGGACAGAACCAGTGAAGCTGTATCCACCTTTCAGTCTTTTGCTAAGCTAAGCTAACCAGTAGCTCATACATTGATCTTCCTATTTACAATAGAAACTCATTGAGAATATTCCCAAAAATGTGGAATTTCAGGTTTTTTTAAGGATAAAATCTATGAGCAGACCATTTTTTTACAGCACTCTGACTCATAGATGAAATGCATATATAACGTTTTGAAAAATAGGAGAGACTTTTTACACAACAAGAGCCTGTTAGCTCAACATTGAGCTTAAAGTCGTGAAAATTCCAGTATCTGCCACAGTGAAGATGCTAGTTAAAAAGGGATATACGTTCATCGTGAAAGTCATAAATGTAGGCTATTCACCATAAAATTAACACATTTTGCTCTATGCCCATTTCTAGAAAAAGGGAGTTTAAGCTCTCTGAGTGGTAATCCTGAGAGATGCTGGTCATTTAAAAGTGAATGTCCTAGCAGCACAGAGAGCTTTTGTGAGCAGCCTCACAAAAGAGCTCTTAAACCTGCAAAGGGGGAGGGGGTGGGTGGGGGGAGTTGAGATAGGAGAGAATGGGGGAGAGTTGATTACACTCACCTGTGATGGTATAAAACCTCCTGAAAGTATCAATATGTTATAGAGGCACTCATGCTGTAGTTTGTTGAACAGCCATGAAGATACTTTGACATCACACTTTTTAAAGAGTTTCTCTTCTTTACAGGTGAGTCTCTTTTTCAATGACCTATTTAAATCATTACATATTGATTCTTGTCTTAATAAACATCTTCTGAAATCTCTCTTCAGCATCACAGCATGGCTTCTGTGGGTGCATTGTTAATGCTTTTGCCCGTTGCGTGGACATGCTCTCCCCAAAAAGCAGGTAACCTCCTTATATTATAGAGCTCATTTGGTTATTATAATTCACATAACATCCAAAAATATGTCTGCAGATCGAAGATTTGTCAGGTTCATTGGAAGTTTATTGTAAAATGTAACCCTTTACAACCTTAATCTTTATATCTTTAGACCTTCCATTTGGATCAGGAAAAATAAATGTGTACTGGGAAAAAGAGTCAACGGAATGAAGTAAATTTCTATATACAGAGAAGAAGAAGAAGAAGAAGCAGCAGCAATAGAAAAACTAGACTGACAATATTAAGTTATTATTCCTTGTTTTAACTAAAGTGAGTTTCAGGCTGAATATAAAAGTGTTTAAGTGATGACGCTAAATAATTATTACCAAAGTGTCTCTCTATGATTGTGTCTTATTTCAGACTACGTTATGGTGTCATGTTTCCCCAACGCCATCATTGCCAACGTCCCAGAGTGTCCTTACGGTTGGGAGATAGAACAGCTGTCCCTTGGTGGAGTCTGTTACTCTGGAATACACAGCCCAGGCTACTACCGCTTCATCATCCCAGACCTGACTCCCAAAAACAACTCATACTGTGGCACGCACTCTGAGGTGAGACACTATCCAAGTAACAATATCTCTTGTACCTAAGTATGGTGATATTTGTTGTTTTTCTTGCCCAGTGGTTGTCTGCCGTAGGCCGTCATAATTTGACTTTTTAACCATGTTCAAGAAAAATCTTTTACGCCACCATTTATAGATCTTGATCAGTTTAAACTATACAGTATATTTTCACCAGGATGAAGATTTTTGGTCATTGGATGTCTGGATCTTAAGCTATTATATAAACAAGCTGAGCAAACAGCATCAGAAAACACTGATGTTTGAAATGAAACCATGAGAGGTTATAAAGACAACAACTCCCACTGGCCCACGCTTTATTTAAAAAGTCTCATTCCAACAATGTAATGATAAATTGTGTCTCTACGATGTGGATTCTTCACAGTACATACCCGGCAAAGACCCTAAGTACGTCTTCTATAACTCCATTGTGTCCAACGACACGTCGCTCACGATCAGAAACCAGCCGGTGAACTACACGTTTAGCTGCATGTACCGAGCAGCCTATCTGGTAAATAACGCAGTGTTCAGCCAAAGGTAAGAATTAATAAACGAAACCTCACAACCAAAGTCACCGTGCAGAAGATGAGTGCATTCTAACCCAATGACTTGCAGTGTTTTTACTAAACCCTCTGCTTTTTTCAGAGTGGCAACAGTTTATGTCAACAACGGGAGTTTAGGCACTTTTAGGTCACAGTTGTCCATGACTGTTTTCACGGTGAGTAGCCACTCACAGACTTAGTTTCTCCAGTGGCCGGTTATAGTCATTAGAGACATGCAAATAAAAGATTGCCAGGCATTGTCAGATAAAAAAATAAAATAAATATATAAAATATAAATATATATATTGTAGAATTCAAAGTTCCTGTATGCCAAAGATGCTCCCTATGTGATCCACACGTCTGAGATCGGCTCTGAAGTCTTCATTGGCATTGAGGCCAAAGGACTAAGTAACAGGTATATACACATTCTAACATTTTCCTGATGTTTAAAAATCTAGTTTGTGTTCCATACAGAGTGAATACTTTACGTTGTCATTTGCTTAACCCTTCAGATTCAAAGTTGTGATAAACAACTGCTGGGCCACGCCTACTCCATACTCAACAGACAAGAAGAGGTGGAGTCTCATCATCAATAGGTACCCTTGCACCTCACTTAGGACAGTTTGGGCTTTTACATTTTTTGACATCCCAATTTAATTTCTAATTTTGAAAATGTAACTCCCATGGCCATTAAAGCATAAAGTAGTGCAAACTTTTATAGCTGACTTTTAATTTAGAGCATGTTATTTTCTTTTTGCTTGTTACGTGTCTTCAAGCTCAAGGAAAAGCGCTATGAAAATAACATGTATTATTATTATTATTACTATTATTATTATTATTACTATTATTATTATTATTATTATTACTATTATTATTATTATTATTATTATTATTATTATTATTATTATTACTATTATTATTATTATTATTATTATTATTATTACTATTATTATATTATTATTATTATTATTATTATTATTATTATTATTATTACTACTATTATTACTATTATTATTATTATTATTATTATTATTATTATTATTACTATTATTATTATTATTATTATTATTATTATTATTACTACTATTATTACTATTATTATTATATTATTATTATTATTATTATTAATTGCCATATTACTGACTGTTACAAAAGTTTTATAAAGGAAATAAGTAAATGGATGGCAGTGGTCAGAAATCAAGGAGTTAAAAAGATTTAGCCCAGTGAGGGTTGAATATTATATTCATCCTTAAAATTGGTAACTTCTCAAAAGTGTGACACAAGGTTCAGGTCCCTTTCTGCCTTAGAAATACAACTTAAATACATTTGAATCATTTGTCCTAAGTCAGCCAATGGTTTTTGATGTAACAGCTCTGATGAGTTTTAATAAAACATTCTTCTGCGATGTTCTAAGTATAGTTGAATGTGTCTCTTCTCGATGTCACTATTGATTGGATGAGTTCTTCAGCAGGTTCAGCAGTACTGTAGGTACAATGTTGTTTATTTTCCAACAGCTGCTCCTCCGATAACACTGTGACTGTTTTTGAGAACGCCAAAGACAGCCGCTCCATGTTCAAGTTCAACTCTTTCCGCTTCCAACGGCTGGAGAAGGTTTCCACCGTCTGGCTGCACTGCGAGGTCCAGGTCTGTGATGGAGAGAGGCTCGTCTGCCAGCCAGTGAGTACAACACCTTTACATTATATGAAAACATTAAACTATTTTGCTTCTTTATCTATTCCCTGTTTATACATTTCAGCGTGAAACATTTCCTTTTAATTACATTTACATTGACATGCACTCATTTTGAAGACATACCAACTTGTTTTGCGGTGAATTTTAAGTAAGTAATTTCAGGTCTAAACGGTAGAAGCAGGTAGTCATAGTAAGGATTAGACAAAATTACAAAGAGTTAATACAGACTTGTGCCATGACTCATGACCCCACATATTCATCTTGGGACCCTTTGGATAAATACATGATTAATCATATCGTAGTGAATATTTGAATGCATAATGTATACTGTTATTTAAAATTGTATTCATTTTATTTATAAGTACTCTTAGGTTGATTTGACAATTTAAACTTCCTTTTCTCTGCTCGTCACTTTCCTGAAGGCCCCCTGCTCTTCCAGAAGTCTGTTAGCAGAGGCAGAACCGAGTGGGGGGGTCCTTACTGCGGAGTTCCACCTTAAAGGTACAGTACGCCATGTTGCTTATACGTATGCTGGGGTGTTTTGAACTTTTGAAAATATTACACACCTGTCATTTCGGAAAGTCAAACATCCAAGTGAAGTTAAAATAAGTACTTACAGATTTTGAGTGATGGAGGACGTATTTAAAGCAAAATGTAGCATTGTTGTTCGTACCATCGTTGATTTCGTACTGTATATTCTTTTATTTTGTATTATGATTATTTGTATCTCCTAACAGGTATTAATTCCTCCAATAACGGACACATGAAAGGTAAAAAAAAAAAGTGATGCAATGATAACTATGATTGAAAAGTATTTGAATTCTAATATTCAGAGAGATCTAGAAAGGAATTTCAAAATACTGATATTTAATTTATTCAGTTCCCTGTTCGATCATTGTGTATTCTCTTTGCTAACATGCTGTTTCAAAGCCTTCAATACAATAACAGAATTTACATTTGGTGGAAATAGGTGTTGAATTAATATGTTGACAATGAAGTCATTAAATGTTGAAACTTAGGGAGAAAAATCTGAGAGGATACGAGCTCTCGCTATGCTAGCTCCTGAATGTCTAATCTTGTTGAAAGTTGTTTCTCTTTCTTCGACATTTGATCCACTCTCTATGTTCTTTTCCTCTACAGACACTTCACTTTTCATCCTGCTGGCTGTCTTCATGAACACATGTTGTAATTTAGTAAATGGATCAAGAATGTGGTAAAGCTCATATTCATGTCACCTCACACTCAAATGAAAGGAAATTTTCACCTACTCTCAGATATTATTTGTATTTAGCCATGGATACTCTTTTAAAAGGTCACATAAATACTTCACTGCTTTCTCCAATAAAGATTAAATGAGATTTTGGAAAATAAATTATCCTTGTCCCTTTTGTTTTTAATCATGAGTAACCTTTTAAAATCTTTAATGAATTACAATGTTGGTAGGTCAGTTAACTGTTTCATCCCACAGGAAGTTTGAAGCAGTCCCTCAACAAGGCAGAAAACACATTCATATTTAATAATAATATTTATTAATTTCCAATAAATCTACCCAGAACATGTGTGAATGGAATTATTGAAACATAACCATTTTGATTTCATACATCACTGTTGAATCTGATTACTCTTTATGCACTCCTCAAACCATATTGGGATTAGAAGTGATAATGTTGTTGTATGTTTATTAGGTTTTTCCTCTTCTCTGTTGCTGCATAAACACTCACATTTCCCCACAGGGATTAATAAAGGTACATCTTATCTTATTACAGTCACAAAGAAAAAAATAATAAAGCATTTTAAATGCCATTGTTACAAAATCTCCAGTGTCCCAAGTTTTGATAAATGTTTTATAGTTCATTATGTTTTTGTTCTGTTTGAAGGCAATAAACGAGTTTATCATAAAACACAGAGAAAAGTATACATGTTTTTTGCAACATGATAAATATATCAAAATGATTTTATACTTATACTAATAAAGCTTTATGTATTCATTCATTGTTTGTCATATTTAGAAATCATATAAATATATATATTTATATATATATTATATAAATGTATATATAAAATTGTTTCAATTCATGTCAAAATATGTACTACAGTTAAACACGCAGGATCTTTTTTACTCTAGCATTGAATGAAATTAGCCTGTGTAAAAGTTATCTGTATTTAAATCACAAAGTATAAATATTAAAAGTATTTTCAGTTTGTAGATAATCCTTTATCTAAAGATGTTGTTGATCTCTACATGTCCACTGTAGTCATCATAGCTTTTGCCAGGGTTTTATGGGCCCGTTTCTCAGTAACTCTGAGCATTCCTTGTTTCTGGAACACAACAAGGTACATAACATAATACTGGTGAAAATAAAGCACAGATTTTCATAAAACATAACATTCACATTCAATGGGTATATCATAAAAAGGATCATGACCATAATGGGCAGTAACTATACCTCTGTTTGTTGTTTCAGATTGTCAGCGTGCGGAGAGCTGTGAGCAATAACAGGAGGATTAAACCCCTGCTTGCTCAGCAGCCAGTAAGTCTTGTGAGATCCTTTACCCTGTCATGGAAAAAACTACAATGGTTAATAACATAGGATTTACATGCTATTGGAGAGATATTAAGACTGTGTAGTCACCTTCATTTCTACTTCCCCTCTTTCCTCCAGCTCAAACGATCCAGCCTGGAACAGAATGTCAGCAGTGCACTGAGATATGTGAATCTTCAGGGCTGTAAAACATACAGGAGAGAGTGGCACACATCTTAAAGTACACTTTCAGATTGAAAATGTAGACATTTTAAAAGTGAATTTCAAGTCAAATGTCTGTAACTAACAAGACTATGCTAATTTGTTAGTCCGGTTAATGTTTACAAGGCTTAGCAGGCCTGTTAGCATGCTACTATGAGCTGGTACATTTTGCATATACAGTATACAGTGATAAACCAACCAATTGTTTTATTGCTGCTATAAGAAAAGTCAAAGGATCACCAGACTCATAGTTCATCTTTTTGGGACACAACATTTTCAGGGCAATCCATCAAATAGTTGTCAACATATTTCACTCAAAACCTAAGAGAATTCCCTACATTAATAACAATCAACTTTGTATATTAGCATCTGCGAAGGTGAGACTTCAGTTCACTCACACAAGCTGTTACTTTCCATGCGAGACGCAGTGTTCACTGTGTCGCCAAAGAGACAGTAGCGTGGCATTGTGGTGCCTACCACTCCAGCAACCACTGGACCTACAAAAACCCACAACAAAGTGCTTGTATTCATGGGCTCAAGATTATCCGATGTCATTTATTTTTACAAACAGCTACCAAGTGTGTAGGACGAAAAAGACTTAAAAAGAACCATAAATCCTGCAAACGTTGCTTGTAAAAACAACCTGTCTCTTACCAGAATGTATCCCAATGCGAATTGCAAGACTCTCATTAGGCATATGGTGGATTTTGAAGACTTTGATGGCTTTCAGAAAATGCAGAGCCATTGTAGATATCTCCAAAGCGTGCTGATGGCCATTGCTGATTGGTAGGCCACTGGCTACCATGTATGCATCACCAATTGTTTCCACCTAGCAAAGATAATAGTTTGAGAGGCATTTTTAAGTAACAACAGAGAGCTGTTCCCTGCCAAAGAACCTATTTGCAATTTAATGAAAAAAATGAACATGTCATAGAAATAGTAATTGGGAAACATTGTTGATTGCCTTCTTTCCGAGAGTTAGAGGATCAAAATCAAAATCAATTGTTTTAATTTTTATTAAATGTAGTTACGTTGGGATAGATATATACAAATACATTAAACTACAGAAAAGATGGTTTGTAATTTTGCTAGCTTACTCTGCTGCATTTCCCTGGCATGCCTTCATTTTAATGTTGATTCCAATTTTTACAAACATTTGATATATAAATAGGATAGGTGACGTCACAGAGACTAAACCATTATTTGTACAGTCTTTATTTTAACCAGGCTAGCTGTGTCCATCGTTTTCCTGTCTTTGTGCTAAGCTAGGCTAACCAGCTGGTGGCTATGCCTTCATTTTTGCAACACAAAAATAGATTAAGTTAATTTCCAAAAACTAAGAATATAACTTAAAAACTATTTTAGATTGAAGCGTATAACTATAGCATACAATTTAGACAGCAGGTCACAGAGCTAACATATTTAATGAGTGTTCTTCCTCACTCAATGCATACCGTTGAATGAGAAACTAAATGTGTTTTGCATGATTTACTTTATAGACATCGTACAGCTTGATGACATCATCAAAGAGGCTGTAGAGGTCATTGAGGAACGTCACCACCTCCATCGCAGAGCTGACGGAGCACATTGAAGTGAAGCCCACGATGTCGGAGAAGAAGATAGTAACCATGCTGTAGCTCTGTGGCTCCACCGACTTCCCCGCCATCAGCTGATCTGCGATGTACCTGCCACCAAAGAAGCACCAGCACTGAGAAGGTGAAGGATGGATGTCCATTTACACGGTGCAACTGTTTTCATGTGATTCAAATGGGTTTATCATTTTGATTTGTTACCTTGGTAACATGCTGGAGAGAAGCTTATCTGAACGGGCCTTCTCTGCCGTGAGCTGATCGGTCCTCTCCTCCACCACTTCCTCCAAATGATTTGCATATTTCTCCAACTTTTCCACCATATTATCCAGTATATTTGCATTACTACAGTACAGAAAATCATTATACTCCTTTACGGAACTTTCAGTTTGAGTTTGTTCATTTGACATTCAATAGGGTGTCTCGTCTTTTTTCAATTTTCATTCTCATTTTAAAAAATCGTAACATTAGCAGATGGGCATTTTGAACCATGTCTGCTATTGACTCCTTAAAGAGACAGTTTATCTAAAAATAAACTTACATGCAGCGCTATTTATTTACTATACAAGATTTGTTGCCTTTGAGTTGCAGTGTTGGTAATGTCGGCCACAGAGGTATTTGTGTGATAACCATTGCAGATATCTCCAACACTTTGCTACTAACGCCAAAACAAAAATAAATGAAATAATTACAGGTAAAAAAAGATATGCACTACCTTCAGTTAAAATATGCCCAATGTATTCAGTTACTATAGTTATTTTGAAGCAGATAACCAAGTATATCCAAGGTCAACATATTACATACGGCAGACAGTGAGAACATTTGATTTTCTCACTGCCTTTTGGAAAGTATAAGCCGTAAGACTAAAAAAGGTCTATGGCCTGACCTTTCTGGGGTTATGTTCCTCAGCTCTCTCCGTATAGATGAAAACTGCGGTCGGCGGTCAGGGTTTTCATTCCAGCAGGCCTTCAGCACTACGTTTATTTTCTCCTCACACAGCACATCACAGAGTACTGGGCGGAGTGGTTCCCCTTGGAAAGGTGTTCGCAACTGCATAATGATCTCTGAAGAAAAGATGTAGCAATAAATGGGAATCATCGTAGTGTTGGAATTTGAGTTGAAAATGAATTAATATGCGTTTATCCTGCTAACCTTTGGGCTCCAGGTTGATGTCTTGATAAGGGCCAGACTTAGCATTGTACATGAGCTCCCACATGATGATGGCAAAGCTGTAGACGTCAGCTTTGGGCATCCCATTGACCTGGAGACCAAAATGTCTCAGAAGCTCGGGGGCTGTCCAGTAAATCTCTACAAAATAAAAAAATCACCTCACATGTGTTACCTCCATTTTATGATGTGGCAAATGCCGTTAAAAACTTTAAAAATGATTACTAGGCATTCGAGTGCACCCACTGACCTTCATGATCAGGGTTTTCCAGTGGGACACCCTTCTTTTGGCTCCCGTATTTAAACTCCCACAGGCCAAAGCCAGAGAGTTTGATCTGGAGGCGACTGTCCACCAGACATGTGCTGGGCTTCAGGTTCCCATGGAATTTCAGATTACTTTTGTGAATGAACTCCATGCCCTAAAACCCAGATGAAAAGATTAAAATGATGACTTTTCGAACAAATAAAAAAAACCTGCACTGTAACTACAGCTAGTGTTTACATTTTTGAATAAATTCACTCACATTTACAATGTCGTAAGCAAAAGACAGCTTGAACATCGTATCCAGGTCAACATCTGACTTCATAAGATCCTGCAGAAAAGAGGGAAGTCAAATATATTATACACAATAACAATCACAGGGTCACTAAAGACACACATGAAATATTGAGTTATTCAGTACCAACGGCTTGTTGTTGCCCACTTTAATCTGGTCTAGAACGACGCACATTTGATTACATAGTACACTTTATGTAAATTAAAAGCAAGCTTGAGTAGATGATAAAGGTTTGAAATCAGTTTAGCGTTGGTAAATAACCAAAAGTATTAAACAAAATAAAACAACCGTTTGTTATTCTTCTACCCTTTGTGTTAATCCAGGTGGTTCTATATTGGCTATTAACTAAGAGAAATGGGATAGCTTTAAAGTTGCACTTCTGCTGAGATGCATCAAAGTACGTAGTAGAAGTGTGCACACTGACCTTCAGACTGCCTTTCCTGCAGTACTGGATGACCAAACAGACATTTGGTGACACGATGCAAACACCAAAGAACTGAACCAGGTTCTCATGTTTCATCTCTTTCATCTGTCTTAAAGAGTTTCACAAGGGTCAGGCACAGTATGGAATTACATAAAGGCTAACATGTCTTAAAGAAAAAGCATTTCAGCATTAAAGGTTAAAAAATGTTCTTTAGAGTATCAAGATAGATATGTTTCTTTTTCGCAGTAACATTAGTTATTACTTGTTACAGTCGGATTTACTCTATCTGTATTAGGGTCATTGTAGGTTAAGCAAATATGACGGAGCTGGTGGAAAGGGCAATATTCAGAGTAAAAACATGAATGTTTCAAATGTAAAAGAAAAACGTGGATATTCAACTCAAATGTTTCCTTTTTAAATATGTGACTTTAATTGCATTCAATTAAAAAGATTACATAAATATATAATATAATAATTCTATATTTTCAGAAAATGTCTTTTAAACTTTATTATTGTAAATGTACTATTTTTAGTCATTGTTTTTTAAACCTAGAATTGCCCTTGTTTTAGGATTTGATCTAACATTTAAAAAAGATGCATCAAAAAAATTAAAAGTATGTTTGATCCAGGACAACATGAGTGACTTTACCATGTTGAACTCTGCGATTATTGAAGGTTTCTGGAAATGCGAGCTAATGTGGTTCTTGATGTACTTGATGGCCACTTGATTTCCCTGAATAGAATAACATTACATACTTTAGGGATATCACATATGTTAAGCAAAAGGTCACAGTACAGTAGGCTCATTTCAAACTCTGGTACCTGGTAGAGACCTATGGTGGTGTAGACGTGTTCTCTCGCTGGCTTGTCCCTCATGCTGTTGTTGGACAAGTTAGAGTGAGAGCTGTTGCTGCCTCTCTGACTGGCCGTGGTGCTCAGAGATAAACCCTGAAATCCCTGGAGGACACACACAGAACAAGCCTGTGAACAAAAGTAAGATGTAGACATACACTGATGCATGCTTTTTCTCTATCTGTTTCAGTGCTCATACAGCGCTCTCTCTGATGATGGTGATGTCACTGTAGTTGATCAGCCACCAGCGGGAGCCGTCGAGCCTCGTCTGCAGACGAAACTTCTGCAGAACCAGGACTCCGATGAACAAAACTGACAGAACACCAATGAGGGGGAAGCTCACGAGAAGAGCCAGCAGGGCGATGTCTGCATCCCATCAACAAGGGACATTAGGATGCTGGTTAGTATGGTTTGTTTTACGAGTGTTCTTAAGGAAATATAACAACTGAGATAATTGCTGAATTTACTAAATGCATATTCTGCAATTACCATTAATGAGCCATTCACAGAGCTCATTGTTGAAACCACATTTTGGTTTATCAGGGGGAGGTCTTTCTCCTGGCCAGACCACAGAAGCAAACATAGACGTTGGCCTGAAATGACAATTTTTTGCGGTGATTTCCCCTCATTGTAATCATAAAACAAATTTAAAACAATTTGATTTATTTAGTTTTCAACATATTTTACCGGACATCTTTGGTCTGGCTGTCAAAATTGAGGATCGGGACAAACTTGGTTTCGTCTCCCACAACCTGCAGGTCATAAATGGAATAGTCCAGATTTCTCTCCCCCTCTTCGTCAAAATGGACTAGCCCAGAGGCACCTGTAATGATAACCAGGGGTGAAAAGAATATATAAGAACATATTTACTTTACATTTTTTTTACTTTATACTTTTATACATTTCAGAGGCACGTTTTTTTCTTTTTACTACACAAAACATGATTGTTTTTTGTATTTGAAATTAGACATGTACATTCAAACAATTGTCAATGTACCTGATTAAATGTTGGTTTTTTATTAATAAATGATACAATATTTTCCAGCTGTAGTCACTGGTTGCTTCACAGATTTTATAAATCATAAATAAACTGATTTACTACATACAGATTTGGCCACCCCGCAAAAAAATCTTCACTGGTTTGCATATCGATACTTCTCACAAAAGAACAGATTTATAATAGCAAGTACAAACCATTAAATCGAATGTTGTTTTTGTTTTTTAATCTCCGCAGCAGCTCCTGTCCGTCTCGAGGGTCTTTTTCATCTTTGAGCACTTCCTTCAGCCCCATGGCGTACAGAAGCACTGCGTCGTGCAGGTAGGCAGCGTACGGGCTAACCTACAATACCAGAAAATTAAACAATCTGTATCTGTGATTTTACTTTTTATCAGAAGAAATGGAATAAGTGTTGTAACGGCTCAGGAAAACACGGATACATACCTCTCTTTCAGAGGACAGGTGGCTCTGAAAGGGTTGTTCTTTAAGTCTTTGAAAAACTTGCTCATAGAAGTCATAATAATCGTATCCATCGTAGGATTTCTGGCCAATAATGAAGGTCATCTCAAAAGCTCTCATAGCAGCTTGGTCCATCCTGTTGTTCAGGGCATATTTCCACAAGTTATCCTGCTCAGAAAGAGATTGATACAGCACAGATGGAAGAAAAGATAACTTAGTGTTGACAGCAATTCATAATTATTCTTTCCGTTTCCAAAGCTTGCAGTCCAATTAATGGTGCGGGAGTCTTTTACCTCAGCTGATTATGTGCGAACTTTAGATTTCTACTCACCACACTTCCACTGACCTCAAAATGTTGCACCAGGAAGAAGACATAGTCACCATTCATCAGACCCTGTCGCTCAGCCTCCAGCAACAGGGCCATGGAGTCCTTGGAGTTTGTCAGCACCACAATCACTGCATGGCAAAGGACACATTTACTAGCCAAAAATATGGTAATGTGTGTTTTAATGAGCCTCAACCTATTTCCTTCTTACCTCTGGCCAATGTTGAGATTAACCTAACATTTTGGTAAATCAGCTTCTGATCGCTGGTGTCAAACTTGAGTGCAGCAGCTAGTTGGAATTTGGCTCTTAGGGGATCCTCGATAGTTTTCCACAGAGCATCAACTTTGTCCCAAGTGTTAGATTCTAAGCCCCCTCCGATCATCGCAACGTGGCTCCACCCGAAGAACTCCAGGGTCTTTACCAGGACCTCCGAGCTCCTTTTAAGAGGTGGCACGACATTGATCTGGGAATCATAGATGTCCCTGTTGTCCATTTTGGAGGATTGACCCACAAATCCGAACATGGGGATGTTCCATGCGGATGCGATAAGACCGGTGACCTGGAAATAATGTATTAAAAAGATAAAGGAATCCACAAAAGATCTTTAAAAGTGTTATTCCATGAATCTACCTTGTTCCTCCTTAAAAATGTTTTCAATTGAATGATCCAATGTCTGCATTAGCTAGGTTTAATAAAAATACACCTTACAATACTGCAACTCAAGCTCTGCAACAGCTATTTAATGTACATGGTGCTGAGTTGTTTAAAACAAATATCATTATAGTTTTGTTAGGGTATTTTGTTCCAGTGTTCCTGGTATAACAATTGTAAAGAGACACCATGCTGCTAAAGAGTATAAATCATGCAACATTTGGAAGAAAACAAAGGACATACTGTACCAGATTCAGTACGTCATATCAGTTTTTCTTCTCTTTTCTCCAACCTTTTACATGATTTACAATCTACAGCAGCATCGTTTGAAAACATATGCCTTCCACTGAGCCAGGTGTAACACATCTGCAAACCTTCCCCATGAAGAGAAGCGGATCAGATTCCCGTTTTACACAGTGGATGCAGAAGTATGTCGATATTTACTTACGGATGATTAGCAATATCACCATGTAAACATACACAGCTAAGGAAAGATTAGAGACTTGCAGTGTTTAAAACCAGCCTCATGTTTTGACTATAGTCAGCCCCAAACTGTCACCATTAATAATGACCTTTTGTTTATTATATTTCTCATACTGATTCTATTTATTATCTGGCATTGATAGACTTCTATGTATTGTTTAATGTATTGTATTAGTTCTAATTTGCTTGTTTTTTGTGTTACCTGCCAAGGGACCTAAATTGCACATAAGCTTCTTTCTAACTCTGATGCAATTACATTTAAATATGTGCTGTCCCTTTTAATAAAGAAAAAGAAAAATACAATTAAAAAAGAAATACAATTCCTGTATTCACCATAGGTTTCAAAGCTAAAGTATAAACTCATTAGGAATAAAAACTATTTAAAGTTATAAAACATGTTTTTATCTTTAAAAATGTAATTCACTGTTTTACTTTCCATTCAAAAATGTATATAAAAACATCAAATGCATGAATTATCAATTTCTACATCACATGGATCCTACCTCAGCTTCTTCGGGACATGCTGGACCAAACAGCGCGGACACATTTTCCCTCCACACCTGATGAATGAATCCTCCCAGGGAAGCTTTAGGATTACAGTCTGTATCCGTGAAGACAAAATCCAGACTGTAGTTCCCCAAGAAGGAGGGGTTGGTGTTCACCTTCTCCACGGCCATCTGTAGGGCGGAGCCCAGCCGCAGGGCGCTGAAGGGGAACGAGATGTTCCAGGGAGCCTGGAATCCGATGATCAGTCTGTTAGACCCGCTGGTGTCGTTATTGGTGACCGTGCCAGCTGTCAGTGTGAGATGCAGCACCAATATGAGCCTCATGCCAGGAGGATACACCACCCTCATCATCACTTCCATCCTATTAGATGCTCCATTTCATGGGTTTAAATAGACAACGTCCAACTTGATGATAGGGAGGAGGAAATGTAAATATGTGGAAGAGGGTGGGAGGTCCAAAAGGGCATTGAGTTCATAATTTTTTCAATCACGGTCAAAGGCTTGAATTTGATGTCTTACTTAAAGTAGATTTATTTTATCTCATTAACTGTAAATATTTTTAGTGTCTCTTTGATTACTTAGTCTCAAATCAAAAATAACATGTGACGGTTATTTGATACCATAAATATTGTTTTTGTTTTTGTGTAAGAATTACATTTACTCAAGTGCTGGATTTTTTGATTATTTCCATTTTCTGCTACTTTCTACTTCTACTCCACTTCATCTCAAAGACAATTATCATACTTTTTAACTCCATTATATTTCTCAAGATCTTATATTATTTCATACACCTAGATTAATAACAGAGAATATAACGAGAAGCCACTCTATTTAAGTACCAAACAGTATATAAACCAATTAAAATAAGGTCCACCTCAACATAAAGTGATACATATTCATACTTTATCCTTTACTTATGGTACTTTAAGTTTATATTGATGCTTACAATTCGTAGTTGTACTTAAGTGAAGTTTTGAATAAAACATGGGACTTCTTTTATAGATAAATGCAGAAAACTTTAAGACTAAACACAAGTAGTTCTAGAGTTGTTTTCATGACTCGTGTTTTAAGGTCATTTGAGATATTCCTGTTTTTATGATTGCTAAATATTTGATCTGATATGTGCTTTACATGTAATACCCTTGTAGCAAAAAGAAGAACAACCAGAAGTTACCTTGTATTTCCAGTTGTTCTGCACTGTGGTACTGCTACTTTCACCTTAAGTAAACTATCTAATAGTTATTCCACTGCTAAAGAAATCACCTGTTGAATGTATTAACCATAAATCAGTAAATTCCAAAGCAACTACAACCAGTCTGCCTTTAGGTATCCCTCATGAATCCAGTTTGAAATTTCCTCATATCCTCTTTCTAACTCTCACAGGGACACATGCATGAGAAAACACACACACACACACACACACACACACACACACACACACACACACACACACACACACACACACACACACACACATGAGGAGGGTGAACAATCGGATTTATTTAAAGAATGTTGGCTAATTTAATTACGACAAATAAAAAATACAATCCAAAGTGAAATCTTTGCTGATGACCCCCTGGGATTTGTCTCTGCAGAAACCTGATGAGGCAGGTTGAGCCTTGCTTGTTGGCACAGAGAAGTTCACACACACTTGAGTGCAGTTTCAGGTGCTAATGACCACAGGTGGGCAGCTTGTTGGTGTTTCTGGCTTCAGCTGCTTTTCTTCCCCAGGAGACCTCACCACCTCTGCTAATCCCACCAGGTAACCTCGGAGCTTCTCCTAATGAACCTTTACCTTCAACTCACATGTCCTGCCCAGTCAAATCCTTCAGGAGACAGAATTATAATTCATACTTCACATTCAGGTAACATCTGTTTAGATGATTGGACCACCAAATAATTGCTTTATCTGACTTTGTGAAAGATTACATTAATGAAAAGTTAGATTAAAAGGCAGAAAAATGAACAAATGTGGAACAAAAACAGACCATACTAACTTTGATTTTATATTGCTGCAGCGATTTCCATCTTTATGATCCCCTTTTATTATTTTAGCATTCATTATTTGTGACGTGGCCACGATCACTGCTCCAGAAAGAATTGCATGGTCACACTTTTTTAATCAGTGTGATCAAACGGGAGGTGCAATTCCAGCTTATCTTTCTTTGGGGGCATCAAGTGACACCGACACTACCTTCTAAATGTGCTGATAACACGTTTCTCACCTGGAAAAAAAACCTTTATCACAGGAAAATATGCTAAAAAAAGTCTACTTGACATTTATTGTCATTCAAATCAAATTCATTTCAGTGTCCAAGAAAGCGAACATTTCTAAAATGTTTCAAAATGGTTTTAATTGGAGAAGAGTCTGAGTTTACGTCAGCTTACCAATCAGAGCAGACTGGGCTCTGGTTTCAGACAGAGGGTGAAAAGAGGTGCTGCAGTACAGGCAGTATGAGAGAAAGTAAAGACTTTTCTGAACATTAAAGCATGGAGACATGTCAGACTAGAGGCTTAAAATACAAATATGAACCTGAAAAGGAGCTTAATAGGGCCCCTTTCTTATTCATATGGCTTGCACTGACAGAATCGCGGCACTGTATGACCACAGGTCGACCTTTAACTTACTTAACTTGCATACTCTTTTCAAAGAGAATTGTAAGGTTTGTTTTGTTGTTGAAGTGTGAGGACTTTGAATACGTTAAACACTAGATAAGATTGGTGACCTTTCATCAGCTGCAGCATCTCACTTCCTCTGACATCGTGAGGTTTATCTGTACTGAAATTAAAATAATAAATGATTGATAGAGGTGATGGTTTTGAAATACACATATGATAAATTGCAAAATGCACACTTTAATATCTTGGCGTATACAACTCGGAGCAGTTTAAAGTCAGGTTTCTTTATCAGTGGACGTGAAGGTGGAAGGTTCAAAGGTTCCTCTGACGGTCAGATTGTCTTTATGAGTTCTTGTTCTCACAGCACAGGAGGAAGATCTGCTGTGCTCACACAAACAACAAACCACACACACACACACACACACACACACACACACACACACACACACACACACACACACACACACACACACACCTGCGAGTGAGCTGAGAGCAGAGTGGAACAGCTGAGTGGAACACCTGAGAGGACCAGCAGCAGGTAGGAAAGCTGTGGCATTATGCATTCAACAGTAATAATGAAGATGTGAAATTATTTATTTTATAAAGTTGTTTGCAATTTGAATTTCAGTCTGTCTCACTCATACCTTTCAAGTGTATGCTGATAAACAAACTGATGAATTCTGATTATATTTGAAAATAGTTGATCCTTCGTTCTCCCTCCCAATATTTGACTGTACTTGCATGCACACACTCGCTCTGCGTTCTAAAAAAATATGTCTTTGCTAGTTTGGTTTTGCTTACTTTGGTTTACTTAGAGATTTCTTCTATAAGCCTTTAGTTATATTTTAAGTTTTCTTGCATAACTTGCTTCTTTTCTTTCATGGTGCAAGCAAATAAGATCAGGAGGTGCATTTAATATGAAAACGTTTTAATTGTTCAGATTTTTGCCAACAGGTGCTCTTTGTTCACTTAAAATAAATAAGTGCTGCTAGTCTTCCTGTGGTCCACAATGAACAATAACAATACTATACACACCAACAAGAAATCAAATGTACTAAAATCACATTGTATTATTAAAACAAGACAAACCAGCCAAATGGAAGTAAGAAAAATAGTCAATTAGTCATTTTCTGTAATATTAAGGTATGCGACTGTACTTTACTTTTTCCTATTGCGCTGGCCGTTACTTTAATACTATAAAACGGGCTTGTTCCCAATCAGTCTCATAAAATGATTACCCTTGAGCTCAGTGCAGTTCAAAATTGTGACCTAAACTGTGTCAAAGGTCAAGAAAACTTTATTTGATTATTTTTAAGAAGAGTAACTATTTATTTGTTACCCCATGTTTTTTACATCAAGCCGCATTTGTTTAACAGTGTATGTAAATAATCAATATTTTGCAGCTTTTACTGTTCTTGTCGTATTTTCTGTCAGGTGTGGGACTTTATCTGGACAGATTATCAATAAGTGTTGCTCAAGTCGTGTTGACTTTGACCTTTTGTTATTACAGTATGGAGACAATTTGAAGTGTTAAGGAGCTCAGAATTGCAGAATAGACAGTACATCTTAAATAAACTCAATTGTATATGTCAAAGTGTTTACATCTTCAATTAACATTGTTCTGCGTCCCAGCACACCTTGCACCATGGATTCCCTACTCCAGCTGCTATTCTCGCCCCTCCCGACCTCGGCCATCATCTCGCTGTTTGCCCTGGCCGCTGCCACCATGTTCTACCTGAACACACGGCCCAGCCCACTGCGCAGCCCCGTAGACCTCAACCATCAGTCTGTGGGCATCAAGGTAGAGAGCGCCAAGCTGTCCATTGTTTTAGTAGTATAAGTGTAACATACAATATGGAAGAGTTCAATGGTTCATCTTCATATATAGTCCCTGAGACCTTAGCGATGATAGGTAGAAAGTTCACTTGAGGTACTTTGTATTTTTCTAATCTCCACCACTCATGTAGGTTGAAAAAAAGAGACCAAATGATGCTGCTGCTGTTTATTATGTGTATTTGTATGGTGCAAGTATACTGATTTTAAAGTTGTTTTTATTATATACATCAATACATTTGATGTATTCTGTTCAATGTATATAAATATAGTATTTTTAGTCTTATTTTGTGTTTGTCCATATTATTTTTCCATAGATCTGTAAAGCATATTTAAAGGTTCTAGAAACATTTCTAATCCTTATTATTGATTTTGCTTGATGTTTTCATCAGGATGGAGCAAGGAAGACTACGTTGCTTGAGGATAACAACAACCTGATGTCGTATTACCATGAAGACGCCAAGACACTGTATGAGGTCTTTCAGAGGGGCCTCAAGGTTTCAGGTGATATTGGATAAACCGTTTTTCCACATTTTTAGCAATACCATTTCTTTATACGGCTATGAATGGCATATGAACAAACCCCTCTGTAAACACTTTCAGACTAAAGATGGGAATCCAGTGAATTAAAGAACATTTTTTTGTGAATTGTACGTTTTCTGAAAACATGTTTAAATATGCTGATGAGGTGTTGTGCAATGGTAACTGCTCGCTTAAAATCTGCCTGGTGTGTCATGGTCTTTAAAGTCATCTCATTCTCAGGCAACGGACCATGCTTGGGCTACAGAAAAACCGGAAAGCCGTACCAGTGGCTGAAGTACAAACAGGTAAAGAACATAATCAAAAATTTGAGAAACAACAAAGTTAATATGAACTGCTGTGAACTCCAGCTGACCTTTACTCCACTTCCTGTTCCTGAAGGTGTCTGATAGAGCGGAGCACCTAGGGTCAGGGCTTCTTCATAAAGGACTGAAGCCCAACTCTGACACTTTTATTGGCATCTTTGCACAGAACAGACCTGAAGTGAGTGTGGGCGTTGCTAACGGGATTACGGGGTGTTTTTTCTCACAACACTCTAAATGCTGTCTCTGTTTTATATGCGTCCCCTGCAGTGGATTATTGGCGAACTGGCCTGCTACACCTACTCCATGGTAGCTGTTCCCCTGTACGACACCCTGGGTCCTGAAGCTCTCGTGTTCATTATCGACCAAGGTAATTGGAGCTTCTCTTGCACTCTTAATGCGGCTAATAACCTAGTCCAGCAGCTCACTCCTCCCTCTAGGGATCTGTAATCTCTTCTCACTTATTCACCTCACTTGCTCCTTCAATCTAGGCTTTTGATTATCACTTCTGGAAGATTAATCACAAGACAAAGACCAGGAGTATTGCACTAGTTCTGCTTATAAAACTTGTCTTTTACTCATTTTGTAAGCTCTTCCTCCCTAACAGCACTTTTATCAGCTATTGCCTCTATTATACAGTCCATTTAAATCATACAAATGTTTGCTTCCTTTTTCAGCGGAGATCTCCACAGTGCTGTGCGACAATGAGAAGAAAGCAGAAACTCTGCTGCAGAACCGAGAGGGAGGCCAGAGTCCGGTCCTTAAAACCATCATCATCATGGACCCTTTCCCTTCTGAGCTGGTCGAGCGGGGAACCAAGTGTGGGGTGGACATCGTGTCCATGCAGGATGTGGAGGTAATGCTTGCATTAACACAAATAAGTGCTGAGTCATTGCTTGTGTTTAAACTGGCTTCTATTGCGATTGTGTTCCCCTTCTGAACAACTAATAGGCTGTAGAATCAACTTTATTTAATGCCTATTTTCTTGTGTTCTCCAGACTTTGGGGAAGAGTAATCACAATGAGCCAGTTGTAAGTTGAATTCTGATTTCATCATGTAATCCATTTTTATGAGATTTGTCAAGCTGCATGTTGTTTTAATGTGGTCATTTTATGTTCCAACAGCCTCCTAAGCCAGAGGATCTCAGTATCGTTTGCTTCACCAGCGGCACCACAGGTGAGACATTTCACATTTATCAGCGGGGTTTCATTTTAATACTAAAGGAAAGGAAGTAAACATTAAAAACAGTCTTGTGCCTTCATAATGTTTGATTCTTACATGTGACTGAGCAATAAAAGCATGAAAAGCAAACTAGGCCATTATTTGTTATTATAGACTATTGACGTCATGTCGTTGGTCCGTCCACCTTTTTCTGTTTTTCTTTTTTCTTATATTGCTACGTGTTGTGTGTGTGTTCTGTTTTTCTGTCAACTAAATTACTATAAAAGCCTACCTGTTTGTTATCTGAAATATAATCTGTCATGAAAGGTGAAATATTTTTCTCGTCTCTGTCAGGAAACCCCAAGGGAGCGATGTTGACCCATGAGAACGTGGTCTCTGACGCTGCGGGTGTCATCAAAAGCTTTGAAGTATGTTTTAATAACCACAAGATGCCATATTTGAATGAAGCATTATGTAAGCCTGTGTTGCTGACAGCTTAGCTTTGTCCCGCAGGTTGCTGTTGTTCCATCCACTCAGGATGTCAGCATTTCATTCCTGCCTTTAGCACACATGTTCGAGAGAGTGGTGCAGGTGAGATCTGATAATACCATTTTTAGAGTCCTTGTATTACTATTAGATATTTCGAGGATGACTCCAAATTGTTTCTGTTTTTTGCAGATGGTGATGTATGGGGCCGGAGCTAAGGTTGGGTTCTTCCAGGGAGACATCAGACTGCTGCCAGATGACATGAAAACGTTGCGGCCCACTATCTTCCCCGTCGTGCCTCGACTCCTCAACCGAGTCTACGACAAAGTCAGTGATCAACAGCGTTGGAAATGAACTATACATTAATAACTGTACACTAAAGATTCATTTGAAGTGCTTTCAAATGTTTCAGTTCAAAAGTATTTCATGGTTTGCACTTCACACATTCATAGATATTTTCTGCCTCTAACTTTTTCATAATTTTAATATATTTTTGAATGATTTGAATCTTGGTCTGTTCTGCTGACAAAACAAACTTGGTGAACATATTAATTTGGCTTCTGACAACTTTTTAAAACCAATTTAAACAATTGATTTATGGTGGAGTCCGAAGATTAATTCATTATGAAAGTGATCATTAGTTAAAAGTTAGAAATGAGCAACTATAACTGGAATATCCTGCTTTTACATGTGTGCATAAGTTTTAATATTTAAATGATGCAATATGTAATACAGCAGTCACAGGGGTCATTTCACTTTTAAGAACTTTCCTGATTCTAGGCTTATTACTTGCTTGCATAGTATCAAATTCTAACACAGGACTTTGACTGGTAACGTCATTTCTTGCATGGTATTAGAACTTTTACAGAACGAAAGGATCTGAATATTCCACATTTGACACATGAGCCACCTCTTTCTTATCAATGTCCTTTTAAAATCAACCCACAATTCTTATATTATCAGCTGTAACCAAACGTCCACAACCACAGGTTCAGAGTGGAGCCCAAACCTCTTTCAAGAAGTGGCTGCTGAACTTCGCTGTGGAGAGGAAGTTTGCTGAAGTGAAGGAGGGCATCGTCAGGAAGAACAGCATCTGGGACAAACTCATCTTCCACAAAGTCCAGGTACAGCACCTCTTCTGTCCAGCTAACTGCGGGTAAAGGAATAGAAAACAGGAGGTCATGAATGTAAAGCACGCTCTATCTGCACTGCAGGAGTCTCTGGGGGGGCGAGTCCGGGTCATGGTGACGGGGGCAGCACCCATCTCTCCCTCTGTGCTCAACTTCCTCCGGGCGTCTCTGGGCTGCCAGGTAACAGACATTGATCCTGTCAAAGGTTAACCTTTTTAAATGGAAATGTGTTATTTCAAGCGGGTCCTGTTTACTTGATCTTGAATTTATTGACTGATTTTCTATATTTTAATACTTATAATACTTTATTATGTATTTTATCCTGTTCTGTTACGGATTTGTATACACACTATATTGTAGTCATATTTTTTCTATATTATTTGGAAAACTTTGCATGTTATAATTTTGTCTGGTGTAATTCAATCTTTAAATCCTCTGGTATACTAGTTCTATTTTACGTTTACACCTACTTTAGTTTTGTTTATCTCCCTTATTATTTATTCTACTCTTCTCTATATATATGTACTTATTTCTTTCCTAGCAACACCTTCTTTTCCATTCTGCAAATCAACATTTTAGGAAGCTTATAAAAGATGTCAGAACTTTTCCTCCTTCAAACAGACACACCTCCTTAGAATGACCTCCGTACAAACGTTATTAAATCCCCTAAATACAACATTTCTGTGATCATGATTGGCCACATTGTTTTGCCAATTAGACTCAGTTTCTAAGAGCAGTCACAAACTTGAGGTAGTTTGAACCACAGCAGCGCTCATCTGACCGCTCCCTGCTGTCATAATATACTTTAACCTCTCTCTGATTCGGCTTCTCCTCTCAGATTTTTGAGGCTTACGGACAGACGGAGTGCACTGCCGGCTGCACCTTCACCATGCCGGGAGACGCCACCTCAGGTATACACAGTTTAATCTCACCTGCCACACAATTCCTAAGCTGATATAAAGTTAAACTTGCCATATAAACAATGGTAGCAAATGTTTACTAAAAAAATAACTCAAATGTGTGATCCAGTATTTACATTTGACTTTTTAACACAAGGAAAATGTTTTCAATGAATGTTATTCCTCTGCAATGCATTCATTGATATATGGATTGATAATGGAATCAAGCAAATATCTTATAATGAAAAAAAGCATTAATTGCAGCCCTGTTGATTTTTTTATTTTTGATTATACTTACGTACTTGTCCTTGAATGATATTTTAAAATAAAGGAGTTTAACTTTTACAGTGCATTTTTTGCAGGGTGGCACTTAACTAAAGAGTCTTACTGCTTCCTCCTCTGCTTACTATAAATCACATGTTCACACAACTTTAAATACTATAAGATATTTGGTTATTTTATAGGTAAGAAATCATGTTACACAACCTTTTTACCAACAGGGCATGTTGGGGTGCCGCTGCCTTGTAATGTTGTGAAGTTAGTCGATGTTGAAGAAATGAACTACTTTGCTTCAAACGGAGAAGGAGAGGTAAGATAATGGAATTATGGAAGATTTATATTGCTTGAACCCTGTTTTAATTTAGTTTTTAGCCTATATATGTTTGTTTTGGCAACATGCAACAGTGAAAAGTATGACAAATGATCTATTAACAGTTTCAATGTATTTGATAATGTACAGAAAACTATCACTGATTCACTCAGGTACATTTAGAATGTATATGTTTCTATTTTAATCACTATTTTGCATTGCATTTGCATTTATCACACATTAAACTTTGTATTTTTATTTTACTAAAAAATACTTCAATTCAAAGACTTTAAGATTTCAGTTTAGTTCACCACAACTTATAATGCGGATTATAGGAACATGTACAATTATATTTATTGCTCTTCTTTCAGGTGTGTATCAAGGGTAAAAATGTTTTCAAAGGATACTTGAAGGACCCAAAGACGACTGCAGAGGCCCTGGATGAGAACGGTTGGCTCCACACCGGAGACATCGGGAAATGGCTTCCGGTAAGAACCAAAACCTAGATAATGGGAACATTCCAGTAAATGTTGTTTCTCTACAATGTAAATGAGTTTGGTTCACATTTACCACAAACTGAATCAGTGCAACCACAGACTCCCATGAACCAGATGCAGTGTGTTTGAGGATGAAGCCCTGAAGTGAGAGTGGCCGATTGTTTTCAGTGTGTGACCAAGGGATTTAAGGTGGAATCAAAGAGCTTCATGAATGAAGAAACATGTTGATTTCTCGTATGTTTTCAATAGAGTGGAGTTTTGAAAATCATTGACCGGAAGAAGAATATCTTCAAGCTGGCTCAGGGGGAGTACATCGCGCCAGAGAAGATTGAGAACGTATATGTGCGCAGTGGATCTGTGGCCCAAGTGTTTGTGCACGGAGACAGCCTACAGGTAAGAGCAGCATCTTTACAGTCCGTGCGTATGCAGTCAGCACAAACACCCTGACTCTGATGGATAATCTGGTGTCCTCTGTGTGTGCAGTCCTGCCTGATCGCCATCGTGGTCCCTGATCCCGACACCCTGCCAGGTTTGGCAAAGAGTCTTGGTTGCAATGGCCCCATTGAAGAACTCTGCAAAAACACGGTAATGTTTCTGTGTGTAGGAGGCCTTTACTCTCATGGTGTAGAAATCTAACTAACCTTGGTAAACAATATGGTATTGCTATAAAGCCGTTCAGTGTGCAGCAGTGGTGCTAGAATTACACAGATGTTTTACTCACATACACATTTAAAAGTAGTGTAGGAATAAAAAATGTTACTAAAGTTAAATTATAAGCATGTAAATATAGGAAATGTACAAAAAGTAAAAGAACTAGTTTTGCTTAATGTCACAAAGTATCAAAAATGTTATTGTTGATACATTAAGGTCGGTTAACTGCAGGATTAATATAGTTGTATCTAAATCTTATGTAATCAAAATAATTATATTTGGTTTGAAAATGAATGGGTCAGGTAGATACCACTGTAATGTGGTGATTAAAACAGTACAGTATTTGCCACTGGAAATCTGTTAAGGTTAAGCATAGAATTAAATACTCAAGTAAAGTACCTTAAAGTTGTACTTGAGCAAATGTACTTAGCTTCTTTCCACTCCTGTCTGCATGTTGTACTTTTCTACCCAAACTCCAGCAGAGAAGTAAACATGATCATTATCACTAGTCTTTTCCTTGATCTAAAACTCATAAAACACAATGCCTGCAACCAAATTGAGTATTAAACCAGATCAGTGTGGCCAAATAGCTTTTTTTTTGTATTTTTATTGGAAGACTTCTAACTGTGAAGATGTTTTTTCTTTGTTTACAGGAAATTAAGAAAGTCATTCTGTCAGACATGACTAAGCTGGGCAAAGAGGCGGGACTGAAGTCCTTTGAGCAGGTAATCACTGCTTCGATTTCCAAAATGAAACAACTGTTATGAATATTCAAGTCTGTTTTTATTAAGGGTAGTTTCAGCTTTTCTTACTGGTGATACCTTTTTTGGGGGGATCTACTAGGTTTACAAACTTTGGGTTTTGCCTGTGCTACACATTTCTCTAAACCTAGCTCAGTTCACCGTCTAGTGGTTAAAAGGAGAAGTGTTTGTTCAGTTTTGTTCGAGACCATGCAGATGTCAGAGACTTGACTCATTTCCTCCTCACTGACCAGAAATCCCCCAAATCTGTCTCTTATTACCAGATCAACAACTTCTAAACCAAGCCAAGCTTTTTTTCAGTTTGCATGTTTGACAGAATCTTGTATCCAAACTTTTTAACCATCTGCACTGTACCTCTCCTCCTCTTCCTCCCTGTTGCAGGTAAAAGATGTGTACCTTCACCCAGAGCAGTTCACCATCGAAAACGGTCTGTTAACCCCAACCCTGAAGGCCAAGAGGGCCGAGCTCAAAAATCTCTTCCAGCCACAGATCGACAAACTGTATGCTAACCTCTAATAAATGAATACACCACCATCTTTTTTCCTGTTTTGAATGAAATTATTCTTCTAGTGCAGAAGCCTTTCTAAAGAACTCTGAAGTTCTGAGAAGCGTTTTGGCTGCAGAGCCCTCATTCATCTAAGACAATCAGATTCTGTTAGTCATCTTGTGCAGAAAAAAATGTTCATTGCATCCTGGGGGTTAGTTGGACAGACTTTTTGGCTACAATGCCTGAGTGAATCATCCTCTCACAGTCCCAGTTCGATCAAAGCAATCTGACCTCAACTTTAAGACTTAGAAACATAAGATCTCCTTCATAAAAGTCTTCAATTCCCTTGTGTAGAAATGTCCTTCGAATGACTGGTCATTTATAACTATTGTTAACTGTATTCATTCAGCACTTTTCAAAACAAAGTGCTTTACTTGGTTGAAACAGGATTGAAACTTTCAAAGACTTCAAAAAGATAAATAAAATCACACTCTTAAAATAATATACATACAATTTGAGTCAAATGGGAATTAAAGAAATAGTTTGCTTTGATGGAATCACAAAATGTGAAAGCCAGCATTGGACTTTTTGTTAAAAGGGTCCCTTTTATGCTCATTCTCAGGTTCTTATTTGTTATGCTTTAATGTTCAGAAAGCTTTTTATTTTTCTCATGCTGGCAGCCTCTGTTGTGATTGGTCAACCACTTAGAGATGTCCCGCCCCTTAGCCTATCACATACAATATGTTAGAGCGCTAGCCAATAGAAGCACAAGTGTTACAACGTGATATCACTTGATAACAGAAGTAAACAAAGCAGTCCAAAGGCGGCATTTCAGGCAGGGGGTTGGAGAGTGTGGGAGAGAAACTCCCTCTGGATTTTGGGATTTTGGTCCTTGCAGAACACTAACATGCACAAATGCTAAATTACACACTACAAGAAAGGAAATACCCCAAAATAGTACCTCCTTTAAGTTGAAGAAAACATGAATTTTGATTGAAAAAGGGAAAGACTGAGAAAGCATAGAACGTAAGGTCAAATTTCTGGTCTTATTAATGTTTATTGTATTTCAGAATTCAATTACAGGACAGAACCCTTTGAGATGCTGATCTCATTTTAAAAGGGTTCTCTTGCACAGAACATAAATTCAAAGATGTAATCGGTGCTCATAAACTGGTGCTGTGGGAGGGATGCTGCAGTTTTGTGGCAAGTGTGCTTGAAATGCTGATGAAACATACTAGAAATATAACTTCTCAATTTCAAAACACGGTTCCACACAGTTTATTTTGGCCAAATGAAAACATTGCTCAGTGGTGAACTCTGACCTGTGGAGCAGCTGGAGATCGCACAGGAAAACACACGCTTACATTTTTGGGTTGAAGTAAAGTCGAAATAAACTTAATTTGCTTTAAAAAAAGACATGAAACATATATGAAAGGAACAACATTTAAACGATAAAATGTATAACAATAAAAAGGGAATAATAATACTGATTCTTCAAAAAATATCTATAGACCACACAGTAAAAATCACAGACCTTCGTGGAACAGAGGAAGAGCTACTAATCAGGAAAGTACCAGACAAATGTAAATACAGGTATTATACCTTTAATGTAGACAGCTGCATGACTAAGTGCATGTCATTTCTCCTGAACGATGTGCACATACTCACATTTTCTTGAGCTCAATATCTATGGAAGGATTACAGTTGGAAATGATGTCACTTGATGCAGCTGGTCAATTAAAGTTCAAGGATAGCAAACATTTTCAGCTTTTTGTTTGTCTACAATGCCCTCATGTGGTACAGCACCAACATTACATGTGCTGATGCTGACAAGGCTCGTCTTTATATCAGTGTTAAATAGAATGAATGAAAAAATGGCACTCATGGCTTGATTTTTCGAATCATGAGTAGAATATTAAAGAAGGACTTACTTGCAACACTCTCAGGAAATATGAAAAATATGAGTAATTTTCCCACCACTGCAGACACAAAGCCTATAAGGACTATTTCTAATTCTCGATAGAGATTCAAGATTCCATGGTTTTATTTTCATATGCACAGTAGCTACAGTGTAGTAATGGCAATGAAAAAGCTCCTCCAACAATGCAACATAGGACACAAGACAAAATAATAAATACAAATAAACTAAAAATAGAGCAAAATGTAACAGAGTAGGATAAATTAGAATGAAATAGTGCAGGTTATATTGCTAGACCAGTCTACAAGTAGTACAGATTAAGTAAGTAAATAAGTTAACTATATACTTTACTTGTCAGAAAAATGACTAAATACAATAGGCCAAATTATGCAGAGACTGTTGAAAGTGACCAAGTAAATGCAGGATTATATGTACATGTAAACAGAATAAAATAAACAACAACAGAATTAAGGTTAAATATTGTAAAGTGAAATCCAATTAAATACTGTTGGATCTTGTGATAACTATTAAGATAATAAAATAAATAAATTCTAAGATGCAACCAGATGAATGCTTTGGGTTATGGAGAGAGCACTGTATCTATACAAATACAAATTAGTACAAAATATATGTACTTCGTCCAATAATTAGTGCTGGCCAATAAAGCAAACATTTTGAAGTTACATTTTTCGATTTGTGTAACTTTCAAAAATCCAGAAAATAGCTGTGTCCCAAACTGCCCTGGTCTCCCCTACTATACACTCTGCTTAGTTGTAGAGGAGTTGAGTTAGACTAAAAAGCAATACATTGAAATACTCAGTACAAAGAGCTCAAATTAGCCTTCTAAGTACCTCTAAATTATAAGCGAATTGGCCTACACTAATTGGGTAATTGTACATTCTACCCTTGGGTTTAGCCTACTCTTTGCAGCTCCCGTGAACAACACTGCCCCCCTGTGTTGAGCTTTCCCGTTGCTTCCTCTCAGTCTCAGGGCTGCAGCTGCAGACCGCTCCGCTTCACCTGGAGTTTACACCGGGACACACCGCTCTCTCCCCGGGCTGCTTCGGGACACCTGAGGACACCAAACCCGCCAGCAAGTCAGAGGGTGAAGCTGCCCGCAAATGTCACCTCCTCTTACGCGTTTACACTATTTTACAGTCGGTGCAAGGATTTAGCTGGTTCCTCCTGAACTTCTTTTTCAACAGTTACCTGTGAACCGGAGCAGCTTCTTCAACATGGCTTCTTCCGCCACAGGTGACGGCGAGGAGCAGGTAAGCTGAAGTTTACTCGTCCTGCGGCTGCTATAATAACAGTTTTCATGCGTAATGCAAGCGTTATTCTCCCTGTTTTGCTTTGTCTTCGCTTGTAAAAGTTGTAAAATACAAACGTTGAGAAACGTGTTTCTTTTTCTCAAAGTTCCTACCTTGGAGTCGTATTCTACTCTGCGGGGAAAATAACACAAAAAAAGAGCAAGTATTCCATTACAGCTATGTATGGGTCATTTACTATGGAATGCAAATAGTGACATCCTCTTACTGCAACAGAAGGCTGGCTGGGTTTTGTGGGTTCTCATATTATCGTTTTCCCGGTTAAGTTTGAAATTGATTGAAGTCAATTCACTGATACCGTTTGAGTTCCGCTCTGACCTGCTAGGAGTCTATGGAATGACTGAGGATATCTGACTCTGAATTATTGCACCACATAAATACAACCTAGAAAATACTTGGGCTATTTATAAAAAGCTTTATTTTTAATGAATAAAAAATAATTAAAGGACAATATGAGTTTTTATAAACCTAGTTTAAGCATCTTAGTTAGCCTACATATCAATATACATTGTTTTTTAATGACTATATTTGCACTTGTTAAAGCCAGCCATCGATTTCAATTCATTTCTTTAGGCAAGTTTAACATTAGTTGCATAGCCTTTTCCATTAAGTTTCCTTTTATTTTTAAAGCAAGTAAGTCATTGGTGTCTGGCATTGAGAGATTTGTTAAGTTTTTCAATAGAAATGTAGTATATTTTGGTGTAATCTATTGGACATGGTATAGCCACAATTCAAGCTGCCATTGATTTCCATTCCTATGTGTTTGGTATTCAAATGGAATCAGTTGTGTTATCCATCACCATGGTTTGATGGAGTTCATGTTGTTGCCTGACGTATAGAGCTGAGAGATTGACAATGAATGAAATAGATAATCTGCAACATATTTGATAACCATGGTTAATCTTTGAAGTATTCTTAAATGTACGATATTCAGAATTTATAATGTGAAGGCAATTTTTTTGATGGTAAACCAAATATGTTTTGGACCACTTGTCATACAAGGCAATATGTCCCTGGGAAAATGTGATTTGCATGTTTCGTTTGGATGAACAGTATATCAGTAGTACATACCAGTGTTAACCTTGACCCAGTAGAACGAGTTTTACAGCGGGAAAATAAACAAGCAGTCTGTGTTATCAGTAAATAATCAATGACACGTCAATCAATGTCTGTCTGTCTGACTGCTTTGGCTTTCTTTTCATTCAATCCTGATGTGTCAGTATTTACTTTCTCCCTCTTAATTTCTTAGCTTACCTTTCCTCATACATGAATCATTACGCACAATGTTCGTTGGCTTGCAGTTTCTGCTTGTAAAAATGTTAGACTTCCTCGTGAAATGACCAGATCAGCAGAACCACATGTAGTTTTGGCTCATCATCAGTTTTTAGCTTGAAACTGTCCATAGTTCAACTAGCTTTGAGTATTTCTCACCTGTGTTTTGCAATGAGTGTTGGTTGATAATGAAAGGAGAGTTGTACAATCCATGATGTAATGGAGGAACAGATGAAACCTCACACATTATACTGGTCCAAAAAGGCAAATACACTAATGTTGACCCACCACTTTGGTAGTTAGTATTAAAGCATTCTTCTGACTGTTGTTTTGACAAATAAATAATAGGTGTACTGTCACTTAATCAAGTAGCAACCTCAAAGGATTGTTGCTAAATTTCATATTTGAACAAATCATGAAGAGTTTGTTGTATCATATCTGTGATGTCGGTGCGATCAATGCTCAATACACAGAGTTGATTTTCCAAATGTGTTAAGTGATCACTTTATCAAAGGAATCTTCTTGAAGCTGAGTGGAGAGGGTGAAATGAAACTTGGAAATGCATCACAGGGTTTAAACAATGGCCTCTTGCCAGAAACCAACTGCCTTTTATCTCTCCTGAGCCTACATATTTGAAACATCAGTAGAACTTTTGAATTGTGCACACCTATAAAGAATAGTGTAAGTACTGATACACTGATATAATGATTTTTAAATGCAGTTAATGAACTTTTCCCTGATCTTGTGTGTCCTTTAAAGAAATGATAAGTGGGTGATGATTTCTGATAGCCTGTCTGTGCTCCTATCTGTCTGTGCTCCTATCTGTCTGTGCTTCCTGCCATCTGTCCATTAATGTTTGACCACAGATTGTGATGGTAATGGAAGGTTTCAGTGGTGGTGGGAATAACTGCCTGTTGTCAGGACACTGTGTGGCAGAGCAAACATTATGAGGCTCCACCTAAATCCTGGTCATAAGCCAATGGACAACACAGAGATTACACCCCAGCTGCTGAGCTGTGTGTACATGTACAGTACAGAGCGTTCTGGAGTCAAACATACATTATGAAGTGTTTTCTCCTTTTATTTTATTAAAACAGGGAAAAGGTTAAGTTATGATCAAACTGTTTTTGCCAATACGTTTGAATCTGATCAGAAAGTTGTTTGTCATTTAATGTCTTTTGTTGGTGTCATATTTATGTGCAAGGTTTGGCTAGTTGTTGGGAATGCTGATGGTCGCTCGTGTCAGAATCAGCATTTGGTTTCAGCTACAGCTCCACTGATTTGAGATGTTTGAGGCTATTAGCAACATTGATATATTTGAGATTTTAAAATGTTGGCAATTATATTGTCGACTGCAGTGATGTTTTGTCCATAATATGTCAGAAAGAAATTAAAACTACCTGTAATGTTTCCTCAACTCAAGATAATGTTCTCAAATATCTCAATTTGTGATCGACCAAATGCAAAGCCGATATTTTCCTCAGTTTATCATTATTGCTAGATCATTTTCCGACGGTCAAATAATCAATAAATGGAGTGTTACGTCTCTAATGTATGTTAAATATATGTTTGTATCTAAATGATCATGATAAATAGACATATATCTGACATACATTATTTTAAAAAATGCTAAGTATTTACTTTCCTAGGATTTTCCTGTTTCTATATTGTGGTACACTTAATATCTTTGGCTTTTTGATTAGAATTCTAATAAACGGCAAATAATAAAAAGTACATCATTATTTATATATTCTTCTTTTATAATAACAAAATGTCACGAGAACACAAAAGGTTAGCCTAGTCTGCGTTTTAATTTTTGTTATTCATTTACACTACATGAGCATTTTCATAGTGCTCATTGTAACGGGAAAAGTCTAGTTCAGCTGACTCAGTGTGCTGCATGATCGGAGCGCGCTCACTGATTCAGCCTCACTGGCTCTCAGTGCGGGGGATTGAGATGGGATGAGTAAACATGACCTCAGTTGTGGTGAGGTAATGTCAAGTCACGGAGTGTAGTGTTTGTTTATGGAGAGGATGAAGCTGTCATTTGGTAAACACACGGTGGTGGTGTTATGATTATCACACACTAAGGTGTACCATGTGAAGTATAGATATATGTCAGGTTAGTAGCATTAGAATGTGTTTTCACCAACTGTTGTCTGTTAGCATTGGTATATGAATGTGTGTGTACCGTGTGTGTGTACTGGTCTGTGACTAGCTGAGCCAGACACACATTAGGCCGTGGCGAGACAGAGCAGAGGCTGTTTGAACTGAATAGCAGCTATTAACTCTGACTCTCAGACACAAGAAAAAATGCCAGTGCATGAGATCTCTGTTTACTAAGAATGTTCACCCTTTTTAAAGGGCAGTAAGCTATAACAGCCTACTATCGCCACTTTAGATAAATAAAAAATGCAATTTATTATAGATCAAGAGGGAAGGTGAAAGGTACTATTGCGAATATCCTGGATTAAACTAGACAAAACGTGCATACTTCCGAGAACAAGAACAAATCATTTATAAACCCCAAGCAAGAGCAGGTTTTTTGGCGGGAAAATAATTGAAAATTGCATTTTAATACTGGTCTGATTAGTTTATTAACAACATTTCCTTATCATGAAAAAAGTAATTATATTGCCATTACATTCTTAAAACATATTTGTTTTGTCCAGGTTAGTAATTTCTAATAAAAAGTACCGCCTAATCACTATTTATGAAGAAAAAATGTGTCTGCAACTGAAATATAACATCTGTGAACCACGTCTTATTCGGATTCAACAAATCCTTGCACTCACACAGGTTTGTTTCAGGATACTTTTTTAAAACTGAACATTTGATGACTACATTTCTATAAAAGGCAAACTCCAGAACATTGTCTTTACCAGTCACTATCATGATCATTGTTTAGTTCTACAGGCACTTATAAAAATGTGGACATGTTATAAAAGGGCCGATAACAAGTCAGACAGTAATTATTAACCTGATTTTATTATATTGTTGGCTGCACAAAAACCTAACTTAAGCTGTTACACATTGACATAATAAAGAATGGTTTATTCCAAAGAATTGTATTTACACATTAACCAAACCTTTTTTATATTTGAGAATAAAAACAGCTGCATCCTCAAACCTAGACCGGTTTAAATGCAGAGATCAGGATGTAAGCTATTTAATAATGTAACATATACAATAATGGTCTTACAGATGGACCAGATATGCCTTACCCTAAGGTGTGTGTCATATCTGAATCTCTCTTTTGAATTCCTGAAGGTCTGACAGACGATAAGATGTTGAAACAATCACAATGTGAGTTTAGGCAGAGCTCCAGGTAGGTCATCGGATATGGCTTTGATATGATCGTGCAGAATATTAAAGGATGTTGCAGCAACATATCAAACGTGAACCTTTGTATTATAATCATTTTGAAAGAGAAAGCTCAGATTTATTTATCATGTTGTGTCTGTTTTAAATGAAACGCGTTCCATAGTGATGGAAGTAGGTTGTACCAAAGGACTGGTTCTCTGTATTTTAATTTCAATGAATGTTAAAGGAAGTCCGAGAAAAGCAGGCTTCTTGGTTTATAATGCATCTCTATATGAGACGGAGAAGTCACTCTGGGTTAGCTGCTCCATGACTGACAAAAGAACATCTGCGGATTGTAAGAATGGACGGATCAATGAAAGAATGAGCACCAGTGTGTGAGCAGCATGACCGGGAATCATAGGGTCGCAGCACTGGCTGACACCAGGGTGTTATACAGTACGGGGCGGGGGGGGGGTCTGTGCTTCTTTATGAATGGGTTAACAAGAGGGTGAATGTGGGTCAATGTTTTCCAAGAATGGCTTCCTCATTGTGGGTCACAAGCCAGGAACATCACACTCAGAATCAGAGAAGCTTTATTTATCCCGGGGAAATTGCATTCTGTTGTTCTGTTTTAAAATAAATTATTTAAAAAATGTAATATTTATCCAAACACAAAAAGTAAGAATGTGCAAAAAAAGATAAAGTTAAATAAGATATAATACAAACATTATAATTCCAAGTAAAAAAGCAGTGGAATATTAAACCACTACACACTTTTGAATTAAATTAGTCAATTAGTTATCTATTACAAGTTAAGGTTGTGAATTCCAACAACGTATATTATTTTTGGGTTTTTATAAAAAAGTGTTCGTGGTTATTCTGTAATTCTTAAAGGAGGCAATATTATATGAACAATATTATTAGTGGCAGCATTTGTCTTTATATTTGAATGACTTTAAAAGTAAGTTAAACCTTTTTAATGAGATTTATTTCATGTTAATGTTTTAAAATAATTGAAAAAATGAAATGTACTATGATATATTCAGTGTGACAGTAACAGTTACTGTTAAACTTGAACGTATCCTTCACTGTTTCATTTTTGTACCTTTTGGACTTGGAAGTCCACGCTAGTCACACTGTCTAATCCCAATGCATGTTTCTTTAAGTTAAAGTTTGTGACCTGACATAAAACATTTCAGTTACCCAACCTCCAATATGCCTTTTACAAATTAAGACATGTAAGTGGACATTAAAAATGATTTGGAAGGGCCAAATGAAACATCAGTTAATCAAACCTACAGCATTACAAATGAATTCATCAAGGGCCCAGCGGTTTACCAGAGATAATACTCTGATGATACAACTGACCGTTTGAGCATCATATATTATTGTAGTAATGGCAGGAGAGGCTTCAAAAGAGTCGAGATGTTGCAGCTGTCAGAGCGTCGGGGGTAGACAACGCAGCTCGATGGTAGACAGTGGTTCTGGATCCAACTTTCCAGCTCTGCTCCTGTCACCGTGCGGCTCACTGTGGTTGGCTATGAGACCATTTTAGGCGTGGAACCGTGGCCTTTTTGCTGCCATTAGCATTGTGTGAGTGCGCCGGTCCTGAGAGACAAAGACGGATTGTAAATCAAGGGACGTTGGAAAGTCTATCTCTTTGTGACTGGTGTTTGTGTGTCTGCTCTTTCTCAATAGGTGTGTGTGTGTGTGTGTGTGTGTGTGTGTGTGTGTGTGTGTGTGTGTGTGTGTGTGCGTGCACGTGCGTGCGTGATTCCTTCTCTTCTGTGTAATTGAGGCTCTTTGACTTTACGAGCATTGGTTAACCTTTTCCTCTGACACTTAACTCGTGTTTATCTGGGGTGTTGCTGAAAAAGGCTTGTCTGATTGGTCGGTCGAACAGGTTTTACCAGGTTAAAAAAAAAGATGACCCCAGTTTCTTCCATGTTTAAATGCTCAATGCTGCGACGATTAGTCACATAATTGATAAGTGGATTTACGGAAAATCATTTCTCACCATGTATTAATTAATTTATTGTTAAACCATTTTTTTAATGCCAAAAATGACTTTAAACCTAACCTTTCAAATTTTTATGGACATTTTTCACTATTTACAGACTAATTTATAGACCAAAGAATGATTCTAGAAAATAATCGCAACATTTCTCCCTTTTGTAGACTCACATGGGTGGTTAGGGTTAGGTTTGTGTTTGGGTTGGGGTTAGGGTTTGGCATTTGGTGGAGGTCTTTGGCTTTGAGTGTCCTTCTAGTATACACTAATACAATTATGCATTTTTTTATGTTGTGTAATAAACCATGATATGGAAGGTTAATAAAGTTATCCAATAAATGTAGGAGTTAAAGGAGCAAAAAAGGAAAAATACTCATGTAATGTTCAAGTATCTAAATAGGTTCAGTACTTGAATAAATGTTTTATTCACAAATTATTGATATATTGTGACACGATGCCTTCTTTCTAAAGTTATGATTGGTTCAACCAACATAATGCTCACAGTTTATGTGGTTGTCATGGCAAAATCATGCCACATTGGTTGTTTCCATGGGGATTCATCTATTGCCATGGCTCTGCAGGCTCACTTCCTCCTGGCTGGTCATTATGGAGATTGTATTCACAGATATCATTAATATGCAGAGAGTATCACTGATCGTGTGCACGTGTTACAGTGGAGTACAGTTGAATATGGGCAAATATTTAGACATCCACTCTAGTGTGATGCTAATATTTATTGGGGGATAAGGACAAATGAGATAAGTGGAATGAAGGGGAGGGAAACAACTGATTTCAGGGAAGACAGATACTGACTGAGAAAAGAAAAAAATGTTCTTGGCATCGTTTACACGAAACAATGATCTTATCAGGTGGCTATGGTTGGATTGAAATTCCTAAAGATCAGGAAACCAGCAAAAAACATTTACAGAAATACATTTTTTTAAAGGTTCATGCTTTAAGTGTTTTATAAACCTTCAAACAAGCCCTTAAACAGCCATACATTTGTAAAAAAGGATCATGATCCTTTTTTATTGTGCTATTGCTTTATGCTTAGTATATTGTTATTACTAGGGAATTTCATGAGCTGCATTCACAACCCACAACAAGCTCATACCTGCGCTTCAGGGATTGTAAGAAGGCCTTTTGGTGAACGTGAACATCACATTGTGAAGTAAGAATAGGCCTATACGTGGGAGTGAAATTGCACGGAACATAAAGTTGATCCCAGGTTACAAACTACAGTCATTACCCGAATGCAAAGAGCGTCACAGATTTGGTGATTTACTGTACAACCAGAGTACAAGCCTGCTCTTCTTCCATGGTATCGCAGCCAGCAGCTCATTAGCTCACATCAGCATCCATGTCAAACCCACTGTTAGTGTTGTCCCTCTAAGAAACACTCACGCACAAATCACAGGCTTTAGTGCAAAACCACACCTCACACAAACACGTACAAACAACCCTCCAGTGTTCGCACAGACATCGAGTTCATGACTCCAACTGAGACCGAAACAGAGAAATAAACACACAAATACAATCGCCCATCAAACTAATTTGAAATTAGATAATAGCTATAGATTTAGAAAACAGAGAAACCCCGCCAGTGCCCTTACCCTCTCTGTTTGCTTTTTATTAGTTCTGATAGTCAACTGTTTGGAGATGATAATAAACCTCCCTGACAAGCAGAAACTAGTTCATTGAGTGCAAGGTCATTTTGGTCCTGCCAAACTCTTTGAAAAAAACAATGGAAATTGATTTATTGCAATAACAGATGAATGCAAACTTGATCTACAGGTGGATTTGGCACACGTTATGGATTAAAACGAAAGTGTTTTTAACTGATTCTTGTTTCTGCTTGATTCTAGTAGGCGGTTCAAACTTTAGACCTTGAAGGGGAAATGTTTCTCTATCACCTTGAATCCTATACAGATGATTATTCCAAGCAGAGTATTTCTTTCATAACTTCCCGGGTTTGGAGAGTTGGTGCCCCAAGTGAAGGAGTTCAAGTATCCTTGGGTCTTGTTCACCGGTGAGTGATTATTGGGCTGTATGCACAGCAGTGATGCTACTATTATATCAGTGAAGACGGATCCACGCTGAAAGGCAAAGCATTCGATTTCAACAGTAAAATGTCCATTTCAATCCTCATCTATGGTCATGAGCTTTGGGTAGTGACGAAAGAATGATATTGCCGATACAAGGAGCAGAAATGTGTGTTATCCGCAGGGTGTATGGGCTTAGACACAGACTGAGATATCCTAAAGGGACCTTGAATCTGCTGCTCCCTCTCATCGAACAGAACCAGTTCAGTCGCTTCAGGCGTCTGATCAGGATGCCTCCTGGGCGCCTGCCTTTGAAGGTTTGCATGGCACGCACAACTGGTATGTGAACACAAGGTCGACCCACGACATACTGTCCTTAAATGATATATCTCACCTGGTCTCGGACTACATTGGGATCCCATAGAAAATGCTGGAAAACATTGATGGTGCTCAGCCTGCTGCCAGCACAACAAACCCCTGCATGAGTGACAGAGGATGGCTGAATTCAGTATTTTTCTATGTCTTAAAACGTGCAGTCTTTCTGTCCATATTGTGATTGTTTTTTGGGAGGCTTTTGAAGAAATGGGGGTATGTAATATGGTGGATGACATAATAATGCTAAGGGTAAAGGTCACACAGCAATAAATAATATGGTAGGAGGTAGGACTAAAATGTGCATTTGTTCTTCAGGTTCACCTTAATCCAAGTTCCTGCTTTGTTACTTTTGCCGGAAAAGAGTGACTAGGAAATCAAACTGCCTTCTTAGGCTTTATAAAAGATAGAGAAACAGTTTGATGTGAAAATGCTGTTTCTAAAGTCAGTTTACCCCATACAATTTCAGATGTTACTGGTCAAAAAATGATAGTGAACTGTGTTTACTCTTTCTTAGATCTGCCTACACACGCACGCATGCACACACACACACACACACACACACACACACACACACACACACACACACACACACACACACACACACACACACACACACACACACACACACACACACACACATACACACACACATACACATACGCATAAGCACATAAGCACAAGCCAGTAGTCTGTGAAATGCTTCTATGGTCAAAGTTCACACCCCCTCTGACAAAAACCAACCAAGCACATGAGAACATTACTGTTTTGTCTACTGTGAACGCGCACCTGATGGTCGTCGCGGCGATGAGGAATGTAACATACAAATCTCACAGTATAAACACGTAGCTAAAGATAGACCTTCTTCTTTACTGTCTCCTCTCTGATGCTTCCCATCTGTCTACTCTCTAACTCTGTGAAGATACATTAGCGCTTTGACCTTTCTATTCCATATCTTAACATTTCCATACCCATTTCAATACTTGTTTGTATATCTCACTACCGAGCTGATTGCTATGGTTCCATTAGCAACCCACTGGCTCTTACTAACCACTATCTCCTGTAACCACCGGTTGTATTTTCCCTTTTATAATTTACGGTTATGGAGACATAAAACCACTCCCTTTTCCAGAAGGCCTTTAATGGCTGACTGAAAGAGAATACTAGCCATAAGAGTATTGTGTAACCTCTGGGTGCATGGATGTAACTGCTTTGGAGGCATGTTAGTGTGTGTGTGGGGGGGGGGATGTGTGTGTGCTTGAGGCTGTCATATTGAATTCAGGCTAAGAGATGAGGAGACACATCAGAAAGACAGGGCTTGAAAAAGAGAGAAGGAAGAGAGGTGGATGAAAGACGGCACACTATGTGTTGAAATTGAAACCATAAGAAAATAGATATAAATCTAATGATATATATTTCTGTAAATGTTTTGGTTTTTCCATCTTTATTTAAAACGCAGAGGACAATACATTGTTTAAGCTGGTTTGTGGTTCTTCTATTTGATGCGTTAGGCTGAAATGATAAGTCATTTGTTTAATACAATAAATGTCAGAAAAATAGTTATAGCCTCTCAAATATGGAGATCCAAATGTCCTGTGTTGCCTATATTATTAAACTGAGTATCTCTGAGTACCTGACGTACATTGACATGAAGAAGCGACTGGGATGGACATTTTCACTATTTTCTGACATTTAAAATGTTCTTCTGATTATTTAATAATTAAAACATTAGTAAGTAACACATATTGTTTCTTGCACAATGCATGTTTGCTTGTATGGTTATTATTGACTTCGCTGCTTAATTGACTATTAAGCAGAGAAGGCTATTGGGTGTGATTGTAGGTGCCGGTTATTAAAAAAACTTGCAATGGCTTTATTGGATAATGTTCTGCTCACACCTACCAGAGCAGGATGAGGTCAATGTTTAAGATTAAATACTGTTGCATTTATTGCAACATTTATGGATTATTCCTTTTGAGTACACTTAGAAACACAACAAAAAAGTACACAAAGGAAATAAAGGAGAAGCTCATTACTGAGGAAAACAAATACAAACAAGCTGTCCATAGTGATAAGACAGCTTGACCTTGTTTAGTTTAAGTATTAAGAACATTGGTTTGTATTATACTTATTCCAAACAATGTAAGGCTGTTACATTGTCAAGTACATGGAGTTAGTCTTTTGGTAAACCTCAGAACTTCCCTTTAATAATATATTTAATCACAGTCTCTTAACCTTTTGTACAATAGTAATCAAGTATAAAAAATAATCCCTATATTTGACCTTGAATCAACAACTTCCAATAGAATAAAGTCCTTCACCAAATCAACATCTCCTGTCGCCCTTATAGGCGAGGGCAAAACTATCACCAAGAAAGTTACCTTTATTATTATTGTCTGTACAATTAATATTTATTATAGAATTTGGTCAGAATTGATTGTTTTTTAGGATGTAATGGATGGTTGTTGTTGTTGTTGTTGTCGTAGAGAGCCTTGGCCACCAGAGGTCAGACTGGCTTCTTCAGTTCAGACAGGGAAAGACGGTAAACCTGAAAAGCCTGTCTCTCTATTAATATTGACTCTAAGAATACATAAAGCAGTGATTAAACTATACTAAGCCTGCAGGTGACATTATTCTGCATATTGACATGGATATCTTTGCATAGACACCCTTAATACTGTTTGTTATCTCAGCTTTGTGTGTGCAAAAAAGCAAAAGCGAAACACACAGGAGTTATTGCTCTTTGCAGCGAGTGTGTGTGCCCTTTCCATATAAAGAGCAACAATAATGAATAGCCCTGAATACAAACCCTAGAGTCTCCCATGCTTGTCAATGGATGATACAGCTTTAATTGTACTGGGCAAAGTGGCTCACACTGGCATAATCCACACACACACACGCACACACACACACATAGAGAAAGCAGTAATCCGCATTGATCTGTCACCAGGGGTTTTCCTTTTTTTCTCCATTATTGATAAGGAAGAGACAGAGGGAGGTGTAATTGGAAGGGGCTGTTGAGGCATGTTTATCCTGCTCGGCTCAAAAGTAGTCTATCGCTTCCTCTTTACGTTTAAGTTTCTCTTAATCCTACTCGTACTCTAGTAAGCTCATCAGTGACTTTCAAGTTAACTCATAGTCCTTTCATGCCTAAAAGTCTCTTTGTGGCAACACTGAAATAAAAATGAATGCCAAATGTTTGGATGTTTTGTGTACAGCCCTAAAAGTATTATAAAAGCTACTTAAACATTTTTACTCCACTGCATTCATTTTTACAGCTTGAGTTACTTTGACTAAATAATCATGTTTTATTGTCAATTTGAACATTGAACCTTTTGAATATCGGATATAATCAATCTATATCAGATCATTCAAGGTTGACTTATTTTAATTTACATAACGTAATCACATTATGCACATCTCCTTCTTAGCTTAAGTATGCAACTTTAGCTAAATTACAAACACAGTTATTTTATTTTATTATTTCATGTAGTTAATTTACATCTTTGACTAAAGAAACAAATATATTTTTCAGTTTTGGTCTGCAATGTGATTAAAAATGCGACCATTCAACAATGTAAAAATTGGTTGGTGTTTTGTAGTCGTTGCCAATGAGCCGTTCTCTTATTCAGACCCGCTGATTGTTAGGGATTAATCAACCTGAACATTAAAAGAGATGTAGCAGGGTCCCCCTACTAAACATGACAATTGAGTTTCCTAATAAACCCACACAATAGTAATGTGCTAGTGACCCACATGGCCATGTAAGAAATTGGTTCATACAGTACAAGCATTTTTTGAAAATGTCAATAACACTTAGTCGTTGCTACTAGTTTGCTATGATGTGGATGGCGACCCGCACAGTAAAATAGCATATGTTAGCTAGCTTACAAATAAGCTAGTACATTTCTATTGCTATGTTGGATTTATGTCACCGTCATGGTTATTTTAAGAGAGATTAGATTATTATTCTTTATTTTTAATTCAATATAGAAAAAAGCAGTTATAGGAAGGGCCCCTTTGCAGTTGATCTGAGGACCCCAGTTGTCAAGGTGGCCCGGGGGACTCCCCTAAATCATAATGAGTACGTTTTTACTTTAAATATATTTTGAGTCTGCTGATGTTTATCTTCTTAATCAAGATTTGGAATGCTGTACAAACAGCTCCCTAAATTGAGGAGGGGACCCAAAACGGTCCTCTCAAACTCAGTGGTCCCCACAAATATAGATGAACAAGCACATTTTCTGAACTTGATAAAGAATCTATTCCCTCTCTATTTACACACACACACACACACACACACACACACACACACACACACACACACACACACACACACACACACACACACACACACACACCTGCCAATATTGATTGCTATTAATAAACTGAAGCCCCCATAGCTTGTTGCTGCTCCGCTCTCACTTGTGGAGTGTGTGGGAGTCGACCACAGCTCTGACAGGTAGAGAAGTGTGTGTGTGTGTGTGTGTGTGTGTGTGTGTGTGTGTGTGTGTGTGTGTGTGTGTGTGTGTGTGTGTGTGTGTGTGTGTGTGTGTGAGTGTGTGAGTGTGTGAGTGTGTGAGTGTGTGAGTGTGTGAGTGTGTGAGTGAGTGAGTGAGTGAGTGAGTGAGGGAGAGCGGGAGAGCGGGAGAGAGAGAGAGACCATCGCTTCAGCCAGGAAGTGTAGTTGGCTACCTCTCCTCGCGGACAAAATGTGTGTGTGTGTGTGTATGTATGTGTGTGTGAAAGTGGGTGTGAGCAGCTGAACGGGTTGGTTGCTGTGCACGTTCGGAGTGGCGGCCACTCCACTCTTTTCCGCTCATTCATGCTGGATTAAAAAAAAAAAAAAAACCTTTTTATTTTATTTTGGGGACTCATACACAAGGCTGTTTGGGACACATTAACCCTCGCAGCTGCCGAAATGAGCGAGGAGGTTAAAGAGAAAGCTACGGGGAAGTCAGCACACCGCAAGAAGAAAGGAAAGAAGGTAAAAGAATGACTTGTGAACAACAGGGGGTGGCGGCTTCAAACAAAAACAAAACAAATGTCAGCCTTCAAACAGAAAAGAATGACGTTTGTTTGTTTTTTGAACAAAAGTTCTTGAATATATTTTTTAAATGTGTTTGATTTCATATTAAGAAGGGTTTTTATCTATTTTGATGTGTTTATTTCTGTTTTGTCGTCTTTGGCTGCATTTTGTTGATGGAGAGCAGCTCTTTTGTTGTGTGCAGCCTAACAGGCGATTTGATGTCGGAGCATTAGTGGTGTAGCAGCTTTTGTTCTTCTGATATTCAACAGAACAGGCATTTTATCCAAATCCAAATAGTCTTTTTCTTTTTTTAAACGGCCATGTATACAGTTAAATAACAGAGATTTACAATGTGCTGACGAGCTTAGACACTTCCATTTATTTGTTTTAGAGATTTATTTTTGTATCCAGCAATACTCTTATTTCAAATAGTTTCCTTCTGATGTTCATATCAGGTTGAATATGGACCATATTGTTGCATCACAAAGTGTGACTGCAGGTATTAAGCACCTGTTAACCTTTCAATATGCTCAGTCAGAGCAGAGGATCAGACATTCAAGAGTGATCAGGTACAGACAGAAATGAAAAGGATGGGCAAGGGAGAGAAGACATTACGTAAGAAATCAGGTGAAAGGTAAAGGTGGAGGGTAAGAAACAGAGAAGATGTAGAGAGATGAAGAAGCAAAATAAGACGGTGAAAGTGGGAGGAAAAGAGGTGACTAGAGCATCCAAATATAAAGAGCTGTATCATCCTACAAAAGTACTTATATTGACCACCTGCTCTACTAACAAGTTCTTTTAAATCCTGTTCACACAATTCTTCATTTTAGCGATGAATCTTGCATCTTTATAACATGATGAAGCCAATATTTCAATAATTAGTTGTGATGCTAATGTAACAAATGCTTCTCATGCTCGTTCAGTGATTAAAATGCAGATATCGGGATTTATAGTTCTCCATTAGTGTGTGTGTGTGTGTGTGTGTGTGTGTGTGTGTGTGTGTGTGTGTGTGTGTGTGTGTGTGTGTGTGTGTGTGTGTGTGTGTGTGTGTGTGTGTGTGTGTGTGTGTGTGTGTGTGTGTGTGTGTGTGTGTGTGTGTGTGTGTGTGTGGTTATTTTTTCAAGAATATTTGCTTGATTTGTTCGGGTTTCTGTTTTGGGATATATGAGAAAAAGACATTAAGTTTAATTATTTAAACAAATACTTCTATTTTTTGTACTATTGAATCATATTATTCCTCCTGGCATACTGTTGTTTTTTTATGTTGAAGTAATTAATCAATAAATAAATGCATTTAGAATATTTTATAACTACCAACCTGACATGAACTTCAGCTGTATAAAGTAGTCTGAAGCTGCTGAAGTGCTGTTGCTGGCTATCTTTCCTACACAATTTTTTTGTTTATATATAATGGGATGTTTTCTCCAAGGTTAGAATTTAGTTTTCAAGGTCGTACATCATTTCATTTAACAAGGAAATCTTTCAAAGCGGATCAATCTAACAAGCTCGCTAGCTCATGGTTAGCAATGGATTTGCTGGGTTTTTACATATTGCTAAAGTTATCTTTCATGTTTTTACGTGAACCTTAGTTTTTGTGTAAATTTGTAGCTCGTCCCTTCTAAAAAATTAAGTAGCAAGAAAGAAAGGTCTGAAAAGCAGCGAGAAATTTGCCAGGTTGCCAACAGCTTTCAGTTCTCAGTGTCATCTATGCATTTTAATCTATCAAAGTATAAGTTTGACACCCTGCCAAATTGATAACTACATTTCTGTCTGAAAACTCAGTCTGCTTTGTTGTTGTCTGGGTTAGGGTTTCTATGCACTACAGTATGTGTCTGTTTCGTGCTGTGAAAAAAGCTGCTGGCTAAGCACCTTTTATCCTAAAAGATTCAGCCTTATGTTTAGTCAGCTGTTTTTAATTGTCTCACAGCGTACACACACACACACACACACACACACACACACACACACACACACACCACAGAACAAAGTCTTCTCTATTTATTTAGTGTAACAGGTGCTTTTTGCTCAGACAAAGAAGGCAGCGTAAAGTGTAGCCTATATGATTTAGTACATATTTTAATATTGATGCTGTGTCCTTTGGAGGGGGCAAGGCTCTCAGACTTGGTGTTGGTCTACCGTATTGGTAAGATTAATGATTCTTTTTGTATTTGAAGAATGCAAATGGACGCTACAGAGAGGATAGGAGAAGAGGGAGGTAGACAGAAAGCACCAGAGAAGAGGAGGAGGAGTCAAACAAGGGTGGGGAGGAAGAATGGAGAGAGCAAGGATGGAAGAAGAAGGGAGGTGAGGATGAAAGATATAAAGAGAGGGAATGTTTTGAGTAGAGACGGCGTTTCGACTGATTTGACATGACTGTTGTGTCGCTGTGATCCTTCACTGAATAGACAGCCAGCAAGGAAAAAGGAGGGAAGATTTAAAGAAAGAGTGGAGTAAAGTAGAAGACAAGGGAGGAGGCAGATGAAGAGAAGGGTAGGCAGAGAGTGAAGAGGAGGAAAATGGAGGAATCAAAGAAGTCTATTCAGGGAATGAGTAGACAGGATAAGTAGAGAGAACGGAAAGTAAAAAAAGAAAAATATAGGAGCATTTTTTGGGCTTTGATGAGATAAGTGTTGCCTCCACTCTCCACCTGTTGCTAGGGACACAGGGTATGTGTAATCCACGGTGAACTGATGTAGATGACAACATGCAGAATGTGCCGGGAGGTAACCGGGAAGAACCATCACATCCGGCCAAGAGGAACAACTGAGTGCTTGAATGTGGGTGTGTTTTAAGGAGGGAAGATATTCAGGGAGAGGAGTGCTCTATGTCAATAATAAAACTGTCAGCTGAGCAGTTAGAGGTGCGGGAATGAGTCCTTAAATTAAGAAATGAGTTGGCATTTTAGCAATTCTGGCTTTGCTTGTCTTGAATTCAATGATTTTTTGGGCGTATATTTGGTTGAAATAAGGTCTCATGTTAATATCAGCTTGAGAGATTTTCCATATTTTATTCTACAACATAAAACACCCCACTTGAATGCCAGAAACTCCTGTCATAAAAACTGTGGTTGCTACGACGTGATGTAATGAAACTTCTATATATGGTCACACCATGGAGGTCGCATTTAGCTTAGCGGTGGTGACATTAACCATGTGACCCCGAGGTAGTTCTTTTACAGCCTGATGTGAGCTTTTTACTTCAGGCCATTGCATTTTTTTCTTTAAAGAGGACATATTATGCTCATTTTCAGGTTCATATTTGTATTTTGTTTCTCTACTCTGACATGTCTCCATGCTTTAATGTTCAAAAAGCTCTTTATTGTTCTCATACTGTCGGTGCTTCAGCACCTCTTTTCACCCTCTGTCTGAAACCAGAGCCCAGTCTGCTCTGATTGATTAGCTGGCCGGCTCTGTTGTGATTTGTCAACCGCTTAGAGATGTCCCGTCCCTTATCCTATCACATGCAATGTGTTGGAGCGCTGGCCAATATGAAAGTGAGTGTGAAATAATAATGCCACTAGGTTACAAAGTAAACACAGGAGTCCAATCAAAGTGTTTCAGGCGGGGGGGGGGAGCATGTAGGAGAGATACTCCCTTTGGGATTTTAGCCTTTACAGACCAAACCCCAAAAGACACAATAAGACCTCTTTGATGCTTAATAAAGGTGGTAATTTATTTCTAATGATGATTCATTGTTGCAACATTGGCTGTGATGTCTTAGTGATTTTTGTGAGTTGTTTTAATGCATTTTATGTAGATGTTCTTACGATGGCTTACTGTTCTGTAGAATACATTGGGTTCTGTAAACTCACATAGATTGACCCAATTTAAGGGACAGTGTGTTAAACTGAGTGTTTTTAACAGTGCTGACTTCTTATGTCTGTGGTTCTTTGCTGTAACCAATAAGATATGTGCTAAAAATGTGATGACAGAGCTTTTCCGCCGAGTAAATTAATAAGCTCCAAAGTTTGGTTCAATATGTGACTCTCAATATGTGTATTTTAATGCTAAACAAGATCCAGATAGTTTCATATGAAGCTAATAATTTTAAATATATTGTTAATTTAATTCACGTATGGATTAGTTCAAAAATAAGGATGGTGGGTAAAAAAAAACAGGGCGAACTGTGACACATCCTTCATTTTGTCCTTCTCTGTCCCCGTAGATGTAAGTACATGCCTCTGGTCTTGGTTTTGGTGTGAAGTCTATGAAAGAGAACAAGATACATGAGGGACCTTACAGCTTAGCAGGCGTGTTAATGGGTGTAACTATGACAACCAAAGCCCCGCTGGGAGAAGGAGGAAGTGTTAGAAGCTGTGGAGGTTAGTCATCAGGTGGAGAAACTGCATTCACCTCAACATCAGATATCCTGTGGCTTAGTGCTAACAGGGAACTCCAGAGTATGTTATTCAGTGATAATGGAACTGGATGAACTGGATTCCAGGAGGAAGAAAACAAATTGATATGTGCTCTCCCACCCTGCTTTTAGTCTGCGTGCGTGCGGTATTCATATGTAACTCAAATCCCTGTATGTGGTGAAGTCCTGTAAGTGAGGAGGGAAACAGGAAGACGTAACGGAGGCCCGAGTAGTGACGACTCTTTGGCTCCCTTCATCATTCCCTTTTCTATCTTTTTTGGAAGCAGGGTTTATCAGATTAATCTGTAAAATAATCTTAGTGTAAGATTTGGACTATATTTCAAATTTAGGCACCTTTCCAATTTAATATAATTACATTTTCCATGCATGGACTGGCTTAAGCAGCAGTAAAAAATGTGTGTTGACAGACATAATGTCAATGATCTGCATTGTAAACATTAGGCAAGCTGAGTGAATTCAGTTAATTCAATTTTAATATCTGTATGAAATGTATTATATAAATAAAATGGGCCTACCTAGAATGTACTTTATACAACACTTACTATTAGAAGACTCACTTGTTTGACACAATGAGAAGTGTCCTTATCACATTTGTTTTGCAAAAAGGGATTTTGGTGCAAATCAGATAATTTGAAAAGTATTTCTCACAAGAACATTTTTAATAAAAAACTGTACAAAAATAAAATAATATTTTGCATGGCCATACAGCCAACTTTAAAACCAAAAATCAAGTATATTTGAAAAAATGGCGAGAGATATCTTCTCTTTAGGTCTTCTTTTTTGATTTTTTTGTCCTTAGTTCTAACTAAAGAGGCGTTGTTAAAAATAGGATTCTTTTCCAAACGTATCATTGGTAACAAGAAGCACAGCAACACAGTGTAGACTTGTTAAAAAGGCTAATTGGTTAAAAAAAAAAAGGGGGGCAAACTTTGTTTTAACAGTACCTATTTTTACCAATGATTGGACTCAAAACCCATAAAATAATATGCATCAACAATAGAATTGATTATATCTGAAGTATTTGGTGTTTATACCACAGCAACGGCTTCTAGCTTCTCATAATGACATCTCAACTTGAATAAAACATCCCGTCTGTTAGAGGGAGGTGAGCAGCAAATATATGCATGGTGTGTCAGTGTTTTTGTGCTGTTTTTGTAAGAGAAGTGGACTATTGCTTATGTAACATGACTACCCACGTTCAGTCATTTTCATCCCACACCCTCTAATGTCAATACTGTCAATGCTTTCAATAAGAATGAAGTGGTAGCTTCAGCACACTGCTAATCTGATTTATCCAAAGTGGAGAGAAGATAATAAACGGAGGTGTTATTAGCTGAAATTATACTTAGTCATTTCAGATCAATACAGGTGTTTCACTTCCTTTGAAATGTTTTATTGGTTGCTCTTTATTCTTTATACGTAAGTGAGCATGAATAATGTTTATTATCTGTAGCTGTTTCCAATGTGCGGTCAGCAGGAACTATACTAAATCTTTATGGAAATTCTCTGCCCAGAATCTATATTTTGATGTAGCACTTGGACTCAATGTGGCTGTGAAAGGGTTATCATAAGTTACTTCTCAGTGTACTTAGGCCATGTGCCGATTCATGCTAATGGATGTTGATTCCAGTGATGACAAACGTCTTTAAACCTGGCCTAAAGCACCGGCGAACAATATGTAAAGTCTATTCTCAGACAATATTTTGTAACAAAACAAAATACTGGACAAACCAACCTCCTTCGGTGTGAAATGAAATCCATTATATTTAAATACTGGCTAACATGTTGCCCAGGTACACCAGAATTAAAGCGGTGACTAGTGTTTGAATACATCTTACTTATTTTTATTTTCATTTGAAGTTCTGCTGATTTAACATTTTCAGATTTAGCATTCTCTTTTCTTTTCTTTTATTATTCCACACTTCTTTGTTAGAAACATTTCACCTTAATTACCTACAATGCAACTTGATTGCTAGTAGCCACAGCCCATTTTACTTACCTGTGTCAGACAGCATTGCTATTATATTGTATTTTGTGCTTCCAAAGGTGATGAAACTGTAGCTAGCATCATAACTAAGAATAGAGTATTTGAGCATATTACACCAGGCTGATCTCCCATTCATTGGCCACCTTTTCATGTCAGATAGACTTGAAAGGGCCTCTGATGATCATTGTACATGGGCACGCCGCTTCCTTACTGCATGATCATCCTAAAATCTGGACCCCAGTCAGGACTCTCTGCAGAGTGAAAAACAAGTCAGCTCTTCCTCTCATCCCCCCTTTTTTTAAATAACCTCCCTATGGACATCAGCTGGATTCTGTCACTCTCCCCTTTCCATATTCTATCATGCAGTATTCTTGTTCCTACGCTTTAATGGCTACTTGAGAGCATCTCCACTTTGGCCTGAGCTTCGTCTCCCCGTATTGGGTAGAGTCAGACAGGTTACTCTACCCCCGTGAGTAATCCCAGCTGGAATGCATGGTGCACAGCATTCTGCGAGCATGGAGCTAGCTGCCCTTCTTCACGGTTCATCATTCCTGTTGAGACAGACGTTGCCAGGGAAATCCGATAACTCCTCAGGCACTATGACGAGCCATTGATAGAGTTTGGCCAGGTTGTACTATCGGTGCCATATAGCCGGCACTTCTCTGAAGGCAGGAAGTGTTGGCTGCAGAGTGTAACATTAACAGATGAGATGCCCCATTTCTAAATACTGCTGGCTTGCTCAGACAAACTTTATACTCGAGTAACACCCTGAAGCGTGATGTGCCGCTCAAGTTAAAACAAGAAAAGCACTTAGCAGCGCCAAAGAGCATTGCTCCCACCTGGGTAATTTATATACATATGTATTTTCAAATATCATTAATGCTGGTGTTTTATACATTAATACTCAGCTCGTTATTGAAATTGTATTGGCCTGATGTAGTTTTCTTCCAGGAATTTGCATAGTTTTGAAGTTCACTAAACCAATTTGTGTAGCATAGTTCTAGATGTAAAAATGAGTCCGTCAGTGTAAATAGCTCTGGTTATGCTCCCATGATTGGATGTTTCCCATTTGTAGCAACTACTAAGCCAATCAGAGTCTTTGTGGGTGGGGCTAATGTGGCTGCCAATAGCTTTGTGTGTTTGTAAGCAGGGTTTCAGAAAAGCTACTGGCCCAAATTTCATTCAACTTGGTGGAAGGATGAGATATTGACCAAGGAAGAACCTTGTTTAGCGGTTCCGATTTAGAGTGATGGATTTAAAAATATTTGTTTAGTTTAGTTTAGTTTAGTTTAGTAGTTACTTCAGTAGGATTGTTTTTGGACTTCATACGATGCATCCAACAAAACACCCGGACCAAAGTTATTGGAAGTCTTTTACTGGGCCACCACACATTACTTAATATTGGAGAAAATTCTAAGTAATTGGGACTGTAATATTGAAGCAACATGTGTATTACAGAGACCCTTATATGTTGCTTTTAAGCTCTAAAATGACAACAGAGACTTGTAGTAATACTAATAAAATGGTACCAAAATGGCCGTTCTAAATGTCAGGTACTCTTTTCAAAAGATCCTTTCAATAGTGAAGGACTCTTACAGTAGCAGGAATAATACACATCCAAAGGTCAAGAGCTTGATTCAAGAAGCACTACTCGAGGGTAGAGTTTGTAGTTTAACCTGCTGAGTCATCCGAGTTTACTTGAATTCCAGAAGAAAAACCCACAGACAAAATGTAATGCATGATTAAGATGAAAGGACGATAAGAAAAATACACACAGTAATGCAGGTATGAAACTGGAGCCGACTCAGCGTTTATTCACACAGCGTTGCAATTTTCTTCCAATTCATCATGCAGTGAGTTCACCCCCTCCCTTATGTATTGTGCTGGTAGATACATACTATAATAAGGCGGATGATATTCTTTGGGGTGAGGGGGGCTGGCAGTGCGCTCCTTTAGCGCCAACATATTGTGTTTTTGCTGAGGCAGCCGCGGAGCTGAGTGCTGCGCTTGGCTCTCTTTCTCACACTTCACAGGAACAGGATGAGGCTCTGTGAGCATGGTTTGTTCCATGTACAGGTCTCTGATTCTACTACATGCACCACTCCTGATACTCTGGGCCGATACCAGTGATATAACTCTCTGGCTGAATGCAGATGTTTTTGTCATTGTGGTTTATTCTCACTTGTTACGCCAGTAAAACAAAGAACTTTTATTATCCAAAAAATAAGGAAATGAACCGACCCTTCATTACACTACCTTTTGAATGGGCACACATTCAGTCTTTCACTGGTGTGAAACATCCATTAATGTAGCTTTAAAATCATTTTAAGCCTGCTATACAATAGGGGTGTAAATTACAAATGTAATCACACTGCTTTATTACATTGATGCGTTTAAGAAGGATATAACTTTTGCCAATATATTGTGTGCATAACATCAAATGTCAAAATGTCTGCCACACTACAATTACAGAAGAGTCAGCGTCCTGTGATACAGATGAGATGATATCATATGCTTATTCAACACCATTTGCTACATTTATATAAACTCACAAAAAGCAACTCAAATATTATTTGACAATCTTTATTAATAGCACTGTCAGGCTGCTAGCACCACCTGCTAACTGTGTCATACCAATGTTTTCACTTTCGCATCAATGTCACCTGGTGAGTTGAATCATTGAATCAATTATCTATCCATACACATACCCAGACAACAAGAATAATTGTTCAAAACATACATAGGGCAACAGAAACGTTCTTTTCCTGAAAAATGAACACCCATTGTCCTGTTACAGTAGGTCATAGCCATCGCCAAATTGATGCAACACAACAGATAAACATCGACCACAGCCATTGGCTAATGTCATCTTATATGTGAAGTAGTCTGAATATTAACCAAACAGATATTCTGCAGATAAATCTGTCAGTGCCTCCTTTCCCCCCTACCTTTTCCACTCACACCTAGAGCAAAAGAGTAGTTTGTTAGAGAGGTTGAGGTAATGGGGTTCAGGCAGAGAGGGGGAGAATAAAGTGAGATATACTCATTGGCTTCGACTCTGGGATTCAGTTCCAGGTATACTGCGCTGTTTGCCTTGCTCAGCAGTTGACTGAGGCCCAGGACTGCAGACCTTTCCTCTCTTAAGATCTATGCTTTTAATCAACTGCTAATCTTCAGCGGGAAAGGATATCTGTGCAACATCCATTTGTAATTACGTTGATCTTATAATCCTTTTGCTGCTTGTTATTGTTCCTGCTGGCTCATCTACATGATGAATGGAAAGCCAATTAACCGTCTGACATATTTAGCTTTATTGGTTTCCATTTAAAACTGTGAATAAATGATTACAGTAATACAGCTAGCTAGGATAATGGATTAAGATCATGAATATCTGCTAGGGTCATTCGCATCGCATCAGATATTACATGTTATCATATTATAGTTCTTGTGTAAGACAGCCTGACAGACACTAGATTCTTAAGACAGAATCCTTATGATATATTATATTGATATTTTAGATTAAAAAATACATGCATTTATATTAGTGTTTGTAAAACTATAATTTGGGCAGAGAGAACATTATTTCCGCGAGCTTATTAGAAAAACAGTGGTGATCAACAACTGTGCAGAAGCATTCTCATTCATTTTGAGTCATGTTTTTGACCACAACGGTAATGTCCATTATTCACTCTCTTTTTATGTCATTTTTGTTCTGCACCAACTTTGCCTGCTTAATACTCCAGCTAGTCTCTTAATGTCAATTTGTTTTTAGGGCTCTTTGTTGGAAAACAGCTGCCTGATGCGACTGAAAGTGCTAAATAAATGAATAGAACCTATAGACTCAACCAAAACAAAAAAGATGTGGCTTCGACGGCTTAACGATGGCCTGAAACTCAGTATTAAACTCTGTAAAACGGAAAGGAACTTCCTATTCACATTAATACATTTGAATCATACGAATATTGTTATAGTTTTTATTGATATAGTTATATCTCATTATGTTTTTTTCTTTCTGCTTAAATATTTTCTTTCCTTCTTTAAACGTGTAAGCTTGTTTTAAATTATTGGACTTTCTTTATTTTCCCTTCAGCTTTCTCTCTCTGTTTCTATGGGCGTATTTTTGTTGCAGGTGATGGTCATTTCTGTGCTAGTATGTCTTGAAGTGGCTTCTTATATTACTTCTCACTGCAGCATTAAAGTTTAATGAAAGGTTTTTCCATTTTATTACAACCTCTCTGCCTTGTGGTGCAAATAAGAACAGTGATGTAATGGTAATCAATAGCGAGGAGGGAAAATGTTTAACTCGAAGAGTGTTCCGTATTTTCTACAGCGTTCTCTATGAATACAAAGAAAGCAATGAACATGGTTTGATACAGTTTGTGGTTTTAATGCGAGGTAAAAAGGTTGAGTTGAATCAGCTTATAAATGAAAGTGCGAAAGCGTTTCCGCACAGTGGCGAACATATTGAGCTAGTACTCACTTTTATAGCCTATTCCCAAGGCATATCCCTTCAGAATATGAAAACCAAACATACAGCGTAAATTTGACGCTGGTGTAGCAGGTATAAAAGTAATAAGTCCTATTGCTGAATCAAGTTATTGCTGAGAGACATGCTTCCTCTAGTAATACACTGAAGTAGTGAAATGTAAAATGTGCACAAACTCCATACAGCTGGTGAATTAGCTTAATGCTATAGTGACTGACTAAGCAGTAGCAGTTTCAGAAGGTTTGCAGAAAAGCTGGCAGAGTGTCAGCTATAGATCACTGTTCAGTTGCTACACCAGCAATACAGCGCTGTGGCACATTCATTTATTATCTGCTATAGTGAACGGTTCCACAAGGTATATCTCCGGGGTCCTGACCTGGTAGTAATGTAACAAAATTCTACAACAAAAGAAATGTGGTGGAGATTAAAGAAAGTAGAACTTCGCAATTAAAAATGTAAATATACCTGCCGCTAACGCTGCCAACATTCTACAAATATGAATTCAGATATTCACAAACTGCCTCGACAGACTGTCATAGACCTCTGAAGATGATTTAAATGAATTGAAAAGTAAATAATGCCCTATAGTCATGAATTATGGTGCGCAACCTATGACTAGCATAGACTGTATAAATGTTGATGAGGGAAACTTATAAACATCTCCGGAAAAAATGTAGAGACCACTCCAAATGTTTCTCAAATCTTTATCTCTACATGTATGGCAGCCATTCCAGTGTTTGTATAATTTCAACACAGAGACAAATTGTCAGTAGTTTATAGAATACAATAAAAAAAATCTCAAAGACATATCTATAAATAATAAAACTAAATAATATGATAGTGCTGCAGGGGTCTCTTAATTTTTTACGGGGCTGTATGTATAATACTTTTCCAGGCAGCAAATCAATATGGAGCTTAAAATTTGTCACCTACTTACTGAATTGACACAAGCTGCTACACTATCAATTATATATTTAGATATAAAAATAGTGTGCAAAGAAGAGATCAGAAAAATGTAAGAGACGTCTGCATTCATTCTGCGGCCGTTCATCACATAAGCTGGGCAGCTGCTGGAACCTGGATCTGTGCTTCTCATGTGGCACTTGTGCGTGAGTTCAAAGCATTGGTTACGGGCCAAACGGGGACATTACACCTATAAATCAAGCTGGTTTAGTGAATTATATTATTCAGGACAGGTCAATACCAACTTCCTGTATTTGTTGAGTTGTTTTTGCCATTTTCCGCGACCTCTGTACCCCTTACGAAACACCATTTCTTTGGAGATGCACGAGCACAGTCCCTACTTATTTCATGGAGACATGGAGGGGATCCGGTTACTGAAAGTGTTGTGCATTGCCACATTGGCCTCTTACCAAACTGTGTTTCTGTAATGAAGCTTGCCCAGCAGAACGACTTGGCTTATCTCCACAGTGCATTCAAATCATATCTTTGAAGCACCCTCACCATCCCCTTGGAGGGGGGTGGATATGATATGAGAGAATAGTCAGATATGAGACCACCTTTCATTGAAATAAAATGAAGTGAAAAGCCTGGAGTTCATCGATGAAGACTGGATAAAGGCTAAGTGAAGGTGCCAGACTAATGTGACTCTGTAGCCATGGCAACAGGAGCATGCGGAAGGTGATGTAATGATTTCACGGGAAACCATCCATCTCTTTTCCTTCATATCGGTCACTGAACGTCATTCAGTCTTCCTCCCTGTCTTTGTTTCTCCGCCTTGAATGACTGTTCTTTCTCTACACATGTTTACCTCATCTCTATTCTTTTCACTCTTGATGATGTGTGTCATCCTTTGTACCACTCTTTATCCACATCCACATCCACCATTACCCCCTCCCCTGTTAGTCCTTCCACACCTCTTTTCTTGTCTGTCATTGCTTATTCTCAATATTGAAGTTGCCAGGAAGTTGATAGCTGCCTGCTTTTACTTCCATTACAGTAGAGAGGCTGTACGATATGGACAGTTCAATGGTTCACTTAAAGGTCAGACGTCTTAACCCACTTACGTTTTTACTCTTTATTTACAGGCTTGTGGTTTACTTAAGTTACCACATGTCTTAGCCAAGAAAGCAATTCTCTATTCTCAGGTAATCAGGATTCTTAGTCTTGTTATTACCATTTAAGTAGTACTATACAATGTTCCCAATATTTTTCGTCAAACTTCTCCTTAGTCAGCTGGGTGCTGATATGAATTCGCCCACTTCATAGAGTTGTCCTAAAACCCCTGAGAAGACTGAGCATTTTATTTTAACAATTTCTTTGTCTCAAAGTCAATGTCTTTTTTTGTTGTGTAATGTTGTTGGAAGCACACAAGCTTACACAATGAACGTTTTGTTTTTCGACATAAAATGTAAAATACTCCACTCGTGAATGTGTGAAACTTCAATGTGTAATAATTCTGCCTTAAGCTTATCGGTGGTGACGCGCAGATATTCAACCCTCATCTAGTTCAGCAATACGTTAGCTATTTATTTCTGCCAATTACATGTAAACTGGGGTGTTAACTGTGGAGATTATCCTGCTGAACAATAGCTAAATCCAATGAGGAATTCCCATTGCTTTGTGTCAAGAGACCCCGATGCGATGCTAACCTCCTGGTCGGCCTGCAAAAATACGTCATCACTGCATCACTCAGTTGTGACATCATCAATGAGCGCTGCGTGCTACCATTAGACAATCCTATCGCCTAACAACAAAGTTTGTAGTTTCTTGGCTCCACTCTTTAATCCTTACCAAAACCAGTATGTTGGCTAGGCTACAAACATCACAATAAGTTGGTTTGGCAAATACGGCATTGGTTAGCAATGCCAGCTTCTCCTCTGTTGCCAGATGTTTGTACAAATGTGATGGTTATCCATCTTCTTATCTATCTCTAAGCAAATAAGCCTATTCTTGGTGACAGCAGCTCTGTCTGTAGGGCCATGTAAGGAGTGTGAACTCGTATTCTGAGGGGAACTGCAGAGGAGGCCTTGGGCAAGGCACCTGACCCCAACACTACTCCCTGGGGACTGTATTATAGCTGTTCACTGCTCGTACAGTCATACTTTGTGACTGTGAAGATTGAAAGTGATTTCCTCGATTTTCATTCCAAAAAATGTCAGTGGTGTCACAAAACAGCTCCTGTAAAAAAGACTTGCATGGATTTTGTCACCCATTATGTTTTAGCGGTATGGTTCCCATCATGCTTAGGGTGATGCAAACTGGAATTACTCTCCTACCGTGAAAGCCCTAAATAAATCTGTGTCTGTCGGTGGGATGCTACTGTATGGATTAACTGCCTCTTTTATTGAATTCAGATGAGATATTACACATGCTTGATGCTACAGTAAGAGAGAAAGAGCATGAGATGTTGTAATGATGTAAAAGAGAAAGCAGAAGGGAGAGGGGTTCCTGGAAGAGAACTTCGAGTGTACTGGCTGGTCGCCTGCTGGAAATACCCAGACTGTTCCTGAGACCATGCACTGAGACCACGTCATCTTTGTCTGCATGCGTGTGTTTTACTGGTGAAGTCTGTGTTTGCTTACAGTTAATAGTGCCTTTATTAATCATGTCAAGTTGCACCACCAGAGCTAAGGCTGCAGGTTGCACCTGCATAGTCCGGTGTTTAGTGTCATGTGAAGAGCATCCTCTCTACAAACAGAACACATTCAAAGAAGCAGCCCGCCCCATGTCTCTCTTTCGCTGTTGCGCTCTATTTGTCTCTGTCACTGCACACACATTAATAACCATCATGTGAAATCAGCACAAAAACAGCACACATGTTCAATTAAAGGATTGGTTTCATTACACAGCTCAAGCACAAATTGTTGCAATAACCTCTTTTCTGAGCTCACTTTGAGCTATAGAACTTACATTATAGTATGACCACAAATAATATTATCCCAATGCGGCATCTGCATCAAATTTTGACCTTCATCCCTACAACATATCATTTAGACTTTGTGACTTTTAAATTGTTTTATTTATATTAATTCTCAGGTTTTTTACACAAATTGAGTAATTACGTAGTGTAGTTGATTTAAATTGTTTTGTTTTATTATAATATAAATATATCCGTGCCCTTCTTCTCATTTGGCTTTTATTTGTTTACATCCTTCTTCCACATCTGCCAAGCCAAGCAAATTGAAAATACAAATATACTGTAAAACAACACACCTAGTAGAGCTACAAACAAACCAATTTCTAAAGTTGTGGCCTAATATTTCCTGCTTTTTACGTCCTCACATCCAGAAAAAAGGTTTAGGCATAACATGGTATAATAGTCTGTTACCAAACACCCCAGAAAGGACAATATATCTAATACGGAATTAAAATATCATAACCGTCCCACAGAAAATATAAGTTTCCACCTGGAGACCAATACACTTTACAAGATCATTATCCACTATTATTATTATTCTCCTCCTTCATCACCTTCTCCCCTCGTCTCCTTTATAATTTTTCTCATTACCCGTGATTCCGTTTTCCTTTCACTCCCTCATTTTTCATTCCTTTCTCTTTTTATTTTTACCTCTTCCCTCCCTCCCTCCTCCTCCTCCTCCTCTTCCTCCTCCTCCTCCTCCTCCCATCGTCCCCTGCTAGTAGCCACATGCCTGCTTCTTGATGCGTTGCCATGACAGCCAGCCAAGGTGCCATCACCAGGGTCATTTGCATATGGCCACCAGAGTTAGGTCAGGGTACCCGTCCTGAAGTGTGTGTGTGTGTGTGTGTGTGTGTGTGTGTGTGTGTGTGTGTGTGTGTGTGTGTGTGTGTGTGTGTGTGTGTGTGTGTGTGTGTGTGTGTGTGTGTGTGTGTGTGTGTGTGTGTGTGTGTGTGTGTGTGTGTGTGTGTGTGTGTGTGTGTGTGGCAGATACATGCAGTGTGTGTGTGAATACATGGAATAGGATGAGCTATCAGTATCTACAATGGGAAGTTCAATTCTAATTAACCTTTAATCATGTCAGAGAGGGGTATCATTCCACAGGGATCAGAGCACAGCTTCAGAAGAGTGTGTGGAGGAATTAGGATTTGTTTTCCAAAGACGAACACATGAAAGTGTAATGCTCTTTCTGAAATGCTGTGTAATTTAACATGATCCTTAAGGAGGGTTTCTGAAGTGAACTCATTAAGAGTGATCACTGGGGCTTCCTCCGTGCTGTTGAGCCTGAAACATGTTATAAATAATGCTGTGTTGGCCAAATGAAAAATATCTTGTACTCTTGTATCAGTTGAGAAGACTCAGACCATATCAAACTTGTATCATTTTTATTAGATTGCGGTTGTGGTTGTAAAACATGAAATATACATCATGTTTTTCCCATGAATATTTATTTATTACAAAAATCTAGGGCTGTAATTTAGCCGAAACAAATCCATTAAAATATCCCACAGCCCAAACAAAATACAAACCAATCTGGGGGTGAAGCTGTTCCTCATTTTCATATTAAGATGAAATCAAATCAAATCAAATACAATTCTTCTTCATATATAAAATGTCTTTCATCCAAATCCAATTTTGTTTCAACCAGACAAACCAGACCCTATTTTTTCCAGATAAAAAATTGTTAAATTAACAAAAGTTAAACTCAAATATGTTACAAATAAAGATTGTTTACATCCTCATTTTTTCCAGATACTTCCCTATGGAAAACATTATCTAAATACTGAATATTTTTAGCAGAGAAAATTGAGTTTAAATAAAAGAAAGAACATTGTCAATTTCTCAGGAACAAAGGGGAAATATTCAACTTGCTTTTCCTTTTGTTCTAACCAATGAGATCTATTTGTCGCTGTGGAGGGAATTGAAATGTGAAGGGGCGTGATGTGGTTTGATATGACCCCAGCACGGCGAAGGGATACTTGGCAGTTAGATGCTATTTGTGGCTGGTGTATCCGGTTGCCTAGGAGACAGTTGGCAGAGCGCCAGCAGGAGACCGAAGTTGACCTCAGACAGTTACAGATAAATAAATAATTACCCAAACAGGCAGATTCATTTCTGATATATATTTCCATATCTACTTGTTTAGTTTTTCTCATACCCGGTCTGGTTCCTGGTTTTGTACATTCTAGTGACTCTCGTTATAGAGTAACAGAGGAGGATGTACGGGTGGAATATGTGATTTAAGCTGGTGTTGAAGTCCCCTCATTTGTCCTCACATAGCGTTGTACTCCTCCAGCCTTTTGTCACTAGAATCACTTGTTGTCAGCCTCATCCATCTCCATGGTGATAACACTCTAATCCTCACAAAGCATCTTGTTCATACTCTCCGCTGAGTAGTGCCTCCTTGTTCGGTCCTGATGAGATTTGTATCTTATTACACACAATAAGGAGTATCTCGTGTGAGGGGGAGCTGCTAATGGTGACAGGTTTTTCTTTCCCTGTCAATAAGCAACATTGGACAATGATGCTTTTTTTGTACCATACATTAAAAGATACAAACATGTTTTTCTACAAAGCCCTTTTTAAACCTGAAGCTGAAGATTATATTTATTCAAAATTTTAAAAAATCAATCTGAAAAAATGAATAATTTGTTTTAATTCAGCATCAATAAAATGTGTGTAAAAGTATAATTATTAATAATTATTTGATGGCCCTAGGGGTCACAATAAATAAATGTGTTTGTATATCCAATAGGTATCATACTTACAGTGACACCTCAGACTACAGTATTTTGATTGGTAGTAAAGTAGAAATAAGTGGATTGTTTGTTACTAATTACTAAAAGTTTTGACTGTAATGAACCTTTAACTTCAATTATTTTGGTTATTGTTTAATAATTTAATTTCCAAGTGAAAATGTTATCTCGACAAATGCATCCACAGACTTGAGGTATTAACATTTGTTTTATGCTAATGAATAACAAAAGTGTTAAAGTATGTGTAGACTACAGAAACAACAGAAATCACATATTTTTTTTACGTGTGTCCTCCATTATGTCTCATATCTCTAGGACAGAGGTCGTTTGAGAAGCAGCAGTTTTTGATTCAGATGTGATCATCCTGCTTTGACATTTGAGCATGAATCAGCTGCAGTACTGCTGGAGGACAGAGGGAGGGGGCATGCATAATTTGAACCATAACAGCAGTCTCCCCACATCACCTCATTGTTAATGGGCTTTTATCTCTCTTTATGGAGCGTCTGGGCAGGCCACACCCAATCTGCCTCTAACATGATCTTATCCTGCAGCATCATCCAACAGCCACTTGAGTATAAGAGTATTACACACTTAAACGTTTCCTTATCCAGTCTTTAAGTCCATTTGTAGCGTGTCAGGTATCTGGATTCTGCTTTGTCATAGTTGAAGGAGGAAGAGAAACATCGAAAGAGAAGGAGAACTGAGACAATATCAGACAGAACAGAGAGGAAGGTCATATAACGTCTAAATAATAACACTTCTAAGAAGGAACAACTGAGTCACATCCAGGGGTGCATGGGAGCCAGACCAACACGAGTTATTTGAGGCCAGAATGGATACTGATAATCCAGAGAAATAATCAAAAGTACAAAAAAAACACAAATTATAAAAAATAACGTTGGTGCTGAAAGGTGATTTCAACATATTTCAGTAAAGTTTTGTTCTATAGTTATCAAAACGACCATTTTATTTAATGTAACTGTTCAATGTAAACGAAACATATCCTGCCTTTCTTAGACTTCCGAAGTGTAACTGTAAAACAATTTATTTAGAAACAAAATAATGTAAAAGAAATGCTAAACTAGAACGGCACTCAGTGAGCACAGAACTCCACCCAGGCATTTGTTTGTCTTAATGGCTTTTAGTTGTAATGTGGAAACAACATTGACGGCCAAAATAATTTGTGTATCCGCCAAGTGATTTGGACCCGAACCAAAATGTAATGGGTTCTTCATTTGTTCATCCTTTCATCAAGTTTCATGACTATCAGACATGTCGTTTGTCCAATAATCCTGCTGACAGAAAGACAGACGAACCAGAAACATGAGATTCAAGAGGTTTTGAGAGTAAAAACATCTTTCAGGCTCTAATAAGAAAGAAACCTGCATGTGCTCAATGTCCCTGTTTGGTGTTAAGACATTCCTTCTGGCCACTTGAGGGCAGCAGAGCAAGCTTAGATGTGTTACAAAGAAATATATACGTCATATAACGTTTTATAGCAAGCTTGTTGCAAAGCAATGTTTAACACCAATATGGTGTGGTTTTACTCTCTACCTGATGAATGCTGGACTCTCTCCAGCTCTTTAGCTGCCATTCAAACCACTTATCTACTGGCCTTTCTCTAACTGTATCCGTCTGCTTTTTGCTGGTAAGCATGGTCAGCTATCAGATTTTTTCTGCTAAACAGCCCCCTGCTGCTCTTAAAAACTGATGTTGAAGGAAATGGTGAGATTGATCCAAAATATAAAAGTTACGAGCCCTAAAAAAACAATAACAATATGCTGAAAGAAGCTAAAAAGCTGCATAGAGCTGAGGGTATACTTTATCTGTCATTCTGTGATATCTTTCAATTTAGAAATAGTAATATATTGATTAAGGTAGCTTTTTTTATTTATAACCAAATATTTAAGGGACATTGTTTGGAATGGAAAGATATTTCATTAATATTACTTTTTTTTCAACAGGACATGTTTGTTATGTAATCCCTGTTGCCTACTATCAAAAAATAACTACTTTTATTTGCATTCTATATGAATATAAGTATCTGGCTTTAAAAATCCAATACTGTCAGCTCTAATTAGGAAAAGTGGTCTATTTGCATATTTTTTGATGATTAAAGGTGTGATTGAGCAGTCACTTGAGGTGAATCAGTGATCTAAATCACTCGACCTTACACACACTGTCACACGGATGCCATGATTTTGGTGTTATTGGAGGTGTTGAACTCACTGAAGGCTGTTTCTCTTTGAGAGACAAAGACCTTGATTTCATTTATAGAACATCAAACTATATTGCAGCAGTGAAGGGTTTGAAGACTTAAGAGCATCGCGCTGCCTGTAGTGATCCTAGATTGGCCTAAAATAGGCTCCTATCCTGGTTTCTGTTTTTGATCATTGGTGTACCAGTTGCAAGGTTGTCTTTGCCCTCACACATCCTATACAAATAAAGAAGCAATAAGGCTGCCAGGGTGCAGACTTTACAACTGCAGGAGCAACGCTGTTTAACAATAGGACATCCGTGTGCCCTGTCCTTTGTGATAAGACCCCACAATCAGCAGGTTCACCCGTGTTCTAACAAGATAAGGAACAAATACAGCTTGATATTGGTTTAAAAAAACAAGAGATAAACCACAAAGCAGGGAACCACAGCACTACCTTATTCTACATTTCATCTTTAAAACTAGTGAGGAAAAACTGCTACTGTGGTGAGATGGCTTTATTTGCCTCTACTGCAGCTCATCTCTTTGAGTTTTGTCCCCGAAGGATTGCATTATCTGGAACTAGCAATGCCTTTTTGTTACCTTGTCAGCATATTTTTGTTCCTCTGAATGCACTAAATTGTGTTACATTGTACCTGAGATGAAGAAAAAACGCAGATAATACTCTTGAATCCTTGAAAGAGACTCCATGAGGGAAACTTTAAAAGAACACAATGCTAATGTCCTGATGCTGAAGTCCTCACCCACCTGGTGCTATGCGCAAGTGGTTACACATTTTAAGAATGACTTTGATGCATGTTCGGGGCATAAACAGTTGCACCTCCTCCTCTGCTTAACTAGGGATGTTGGCTTTAATTAGACTGGAGAATACAGAGGTGCAATGGAACAGAATGCTAACATGATTAGCAACATAAATTACACACAGACACATACAGAGAGCCAGAGCAGCTAAAGGAAGCCTAGTGTCAAAAGTAAAAAAAAAAAAATATATATATATTTTAAGGCATATACAGTACGTAAAGTAGACATATAATAGATGCTGCATGCAAACTAAGTATTTGTTTCACCATTTGTCCCTTACTTATTGATACCATGCATCTTAGAGCATTAGGAAAAGTGCTATATAAATGTTATGTATTATTATCATTGATGCAACATTTCAGACATAGTAAATCAACTTACTTTTTTATTTAAATCAGTGGGTTAAAACTACATTTCAAGCACAATCACATCAAAATGAAGGAAATAAATGTAAAGAGAAAACGTTGTATACTGCTACAGCGCAGGAAATGTCTGACATGTGGTAAAATGTTACAACAAAAAAGGACAAAACCATTTCCATATAAAAGGTGACCGAGTGCACTCAATGTAACCCTACACTATAAAAGCTGGCATCTGTTTGGGTTCCTGTCAGCTGGAAGATGCTAAGTGGAGTGCTGTGCAGGGACTTTATCGACACAGGTTTGAGCTCTATATTCTAATTAAGCACTAACAGCAGCACATGCCAAATTAAATCTGACATCCGCTGCATTTAAATCTATTTACAGCACAGCAGTAATGAGGGTCACCTGGGGTCAGCGCATGGAAATGTCTGGGTAAATACAACATCTAGATGAGTGTGACTGGCGCTGAATGAGACTGTTTCATTGTAAAGTGTTAGTAAAGAGAAGCTTTATTCCTGAATCAACACTACTTTAACAATTACTGTCGGGGTAAGGAAGTGAGTTTAAAACAAAAACAATCCACTTGCTTCCAAACTGTGATTCTCTTTTTTCTCAGTGTGATGTTGCCTCTTAGTGTTCATAAAAAGAACTGCATCTAGTACACATTGTACTTTGAAATGAAAACATAACACCCTCAATAGTAATGCACACTGACACACATTTTCAGATGTCCAAACTGCCCTTATATTGCATTGAATCCATCTAAGAGAGGCAACACAATTATTTCTCACACTTCATGTTAGCTTCTACAGTGCTGCAATATAAGGGTTAAGAAAATATCCTCCATCATGCTTACATAAATAATAAATGAGGTTTGCTTTGCAAAACTGTGATACTGTAATATATCCACTAGAGGGAGCCATACACCACTGGAACCCTAATGTAAACATCAGAGTCACTCATTTACTTATTTGTTATTGAGTAGCATTTTCACAAAACAGTATACACTTACTTTTACGTTTATTTATTGTGTTTGAACATTATAATTGCTTAATTGTTCTTTCTTGGTTCCTCTCCACTCGTATGGTAAATTTCACCCAGGTTTTTGTTTGGAAAACAGGAAGCTGTACTCAATGCGGTTCAATCTCATCTTTTCCTGTACACACTCAACTCATAAATACACTCTCCCTCTTTCTTCCCCTCATTTCGTGGGGCTTTTACTGCCCATCCCAGATCCATTAAGCACAAACAAACACAACCAACTGTCCCCATTTGGATTCATGCTGACATAGGAGCGTGTGTGTGTGTGTGTGTGTGTGTGTGTGTGTGTGTGTGTGTGTGTGTGTGTGTGTGTGTGTGTGTGTGTGTGTGTGTGTGTGTGTGTGTGTGTGTGTGTGTGTGTGTGTGTGTGTGTGTGTGTGTGTGTGTGTGTGTGTGTGTGTGTGTGTGTGTGTGTGTGTGAGAAGTTCAGACAGTTGTGTTTGCTTTCTTCCTCCTTAGAGAGCATTGTGATTTGCAGTGGTGTGTGTTTGTGTTTGTGTGTGTGATTATGAGCAATTTTATGCTCACTGTGTGTTTAAAGTCTCTATCAGTATTCAAGGCTTGACGGATCATGTTTTTTGTTCAAATAGAGCAACAATAGAACATTAATTGTGTACTGTTTTGGGTACTAATGAATTGTTTCATAGTTACCTGTTGTATATTTTCTTTATCATATATATCTGTAAACCTTAAACACACTCCTTTTTTTACAGAATTGGAGGATGAAACCCTCTTTATTAGTCACATACATGCACACAGCAGAGCACACACAGTGAAATTAGTCCTCTGCATTTAACCCATCCTAGTACTAGGAGCAGTGGGCAGCTATTGTGGGACCTCTCCAAGTAGCAGTCCACCTTCCATATTTCAAGTCTGTTCGAGGACTTGAACCGGCGACCCTACGATTCCCAGTCCAAGCCCCTACTGACTGAGCCACTGCTGGACTGACTGAGCCACTGCTGTATAAAGCAACACAGTCAGACAGAAGTGAAACAAGAACTTAGTCTTCAATATTAAGTATTTAGTATAAGAGATTTACTGTTTTGTATCATTGGGTATTGTTCACAGTTTTATGACATTTAATCACAATTATAAAAAAGAATATTAAACTTATAATTGGATAATAATCAAAGCATTTCATCAGAGGTTGTCTTTGGTTACAGGTCAAAAGTTCATATTGGAAAAATAACATGATGTTGTTTATTTAGTTGCGAGGGAAACAAGCTGTAATATATATATATATTATATATAATATTTGGTCATTTTAATTAATGTATTTATCGCAGCATACATATTAATATTTTTGGGTTTTGGACCTTTGGTTGGCAAAATAAGATATCAGAAATGCCACATTGGGGCCCTGAAAAGGCAGTGCCCAACTGTGTGGTGTTGGTTGCAGGTCAAATATCCAACTTGGAATATTACATGAAGTTGTAAAAGTAGTTCCATGAAAAGAGCCTTCATTTTCTGAATCCCCCTAAAGGCCACAGGGTTCATCCTCTCCACTAGTGTGATATTGCTTCCCCCAGTGGAAGCCAGTAACACACACATACCCAGGACTTGATTAACTGCAGTTTCATGCCTGTATGCACTGAGCAGTTTGCTGCAGGCCATGGTTGGCATTAGCATTGTTTAGATCAGCGGCATAGTGACTAGAGATTGATGAAGCAAAGACATAGCAGAAAAGGGAACTGGAAGGCAGCAGATAATAAAAAAAGAAATATAGCAACACTGGCATCTTTGCTGCTGACCCACATCTAGAGCCTGACATTACTCCTGAGGTTGCTGTTTCCTTTGAGCAGAGACCGTAAAGTATGGCTGAGAAGACACCACCAGAGACAACAAGACAGAGTCTTCAACCTTTAGACATCATCATCTTTTGTCAGGCTTGTTTCAAACATTTCTGATCCATGTACAGAGGAATCCCCTGCTGTTAATCCCAGTTCAGGACAGACAGAGAGCCTTTAAAGGATAGTACATCCACATCATAAGCTCCTCTTACAGATGGAGATAATAAAGGATTAGTCCAATAAATCCTGTGTGAAGCCTTTCTCTGACTGATGACTTATTATGGTGCAGTAACTTGAGTTCGGCCTGCGATTAGTTTCAGGTGAACATTTCACTTTGTGTTTGAAGGCTGTTTGAGCGTCTGTCACAAAACAGTGAGCACACTTAAAGACATGGTATAGGTAAAAGAATGTCAAATTTAGGCAACCATGTTGACATTATGTTATATATATACACCTGTATATAGATTTTTTTTCAGATTAACAGCATCTGTTAGGTTTGGTTCAATATCTGACCTGCTGCTCTTAAACCAGCTACCTTTTCACTCTAGTTATTTGGCTAATATTGTGCGTCCCTTTACAGTATTAGACTTAAGAATCTTTTGTTTCTTTAACCCTAGCATAAAAATCTTACTTTCAGAAATCAACACATTAATTGTACATTTGCCTGTTTCATTCACTTAAGGTCTACAGTCATGCTTGTGTATTATACACAGCAGTGATTTGAGCTAATTGCTAATATTGGCCTGCTAAGATGCTAATGTTTAGCATGTTCAGCTCGTCAACTATCTTAGATTAGAGTAAACCTGGTGCTGAAAGGGATCTTTAAGTATTGTAGGTCAAAAGTATCAGACAATCTAAACTGTCTGACCTGGTGACAGTGCTAAAATATTATAATTCATCCTTAGTGACATGAATGTGTTTAATCCATGTTATGGAAATATATGAAGTAGTTGTTGCTGAGACTAAAACACAATCACAAAGGTCAACCTCATGGTAGCACTAAAGGGAACACCAAGGAGTTAGGTCAGATGGATTCATCCTCTGGGGACCACAAATCTCTGGATGAAAATGTCCATCCATCCAAGAGATATTTCAGTCCAGACCACATTTTTGGAACGACTGTCTTTAGACGGAGTATACTTATTGTAATCAGAATCAGAATCAGAAGTACTTTATTTATCCCAAACTGGGAAATTTTGCGTTGCAGCAGCGAAATACAAAGAGAAGCAAAACAAATACAAATAATTATGATAAAAAATAAAGTAAAAACAAAAATGAATAAAAATGAAAATGAAATATACAAATGTACAAAAAGGCAATAATAATAGTGTAATAATATGGTGTAAATGTACAATGTTAAGGTTGAATCAATGTGGGTTTTTTTGCCGATTAGCTTGAGTGTTATTTACAGGAGTTAGAAACATGGTGATCATGTACAGTACAGGACATGTAGAGTGTTGTGTACACTACATACTGCAGTTAATGCCAATAAAGCCATGTCCAAATGTTGACTCACTGTTTGGCTCACACCCAGAGGGAAATATCTGGGCCACAAGCTGTACAGCAGCTTGGCAGATACGCTTAATGGTTAGTACAACATACAACACACACATCCGTGATATTAACACATTTCCTATCGTATAAATCGTCTCCATGGATACAGTAACTAACATAGTCCAAGCTCAACAGACACAGGCTTTTAACCTACTGCAGTTTAAATACCATAATACTAGATCTCATTACGATTAAATGCTGGTTGATCATTGAGACATCCTCTCCTCTTCTCCTCTCCCCTTTGTTATTGTCATGTGGTGGGTGGGACCTCTCTTTCCAGGTAGCCAATTATAGCCCTCTCACATCCCAAACAGCCAATAGCAAGCCAGCTGTGCTGTCTGATTTCCCATCCCCTCTCCCATGAGCTCATATCAGCACTCAACACACACACACACACACACACACACACACACACACACACACACACACACACACACACACACACACACACACACACACACACACACACACACACACACAGTGAGGCATTAAAAACATACAACGATGCATTGATAACCATCCTGAACACACAGACTAAAAGCTGTAAATGACATCAAGGAAAATGTAATGAACTTCTAAGAACATCATGGTATTTTTAATTGTTCGCTGGTATTATCTCATGAGGCTTTGTTATTTGTAAATGGGAAGAAAAATCCTTTTTCGTCACCTCAGGCAACACTTTGGATTTGGATTTGTGCTTCTCATTAATCCAGGGCTGGTGCTTCCCCTAAGGTAACTAATTGCACAGGAATTATAATGGCATCCCCTTAAGGTATGACTGTAGCATTTTAGAGTATACCGGTTTATTATGAATAGTGCATCAGAATCTTAATAATGTATCCATAAGTGCACAGCAGCCTGCATGTAACAACATTTTTTCTAAATGATTGAGGTTTCCCCAAATTATTTCCAATTAAAATATGTACATATTCACTATATGTTGCTTCCTGTTAACTCACTGCGACTGTTCTTAATCAATCAGATTTTAATCCAGTTATTAACAAAAATGTGTGTCTGCATGGCAATGTTACAGCATAATGTAGATATACATTTATATTTTTAATTTACAGGATATAAAGATGACCTAATGATGGTGCATCATAAACTTTGTAGATTTACACAACGCATATATAAAGTAGGCCAATATATGTAGAGAATTAAAACTCAGCTCACTTTTCTCTTGATACATTTTGTCTAGTTTTTTAACAGTTGTACTTGTTCTGTCTAAATAGATGTACAATTATCCAGGGGACCTGTTTCAAGTAACTACAAGCCTTTGTAACATTTTGGATTTTTATTCGTAATCACAATCCAAAGTCTTTGTCATTTTTAATCACATTACTAAAAACAACAAAGGTAACGATATGTTTTATACATGAGCACATGACATTGATTTTCTTGCTCTGGCTTAACTCTTTATGTTTTTCTGGGTTATTACCAGTTAATTACTAGGCCTCAGATGTCGACTCTATGCGGATGATTGGTTGTTATTAACAGCTGTATCATTTTAACAATACACAATTCAGAGCAAAGGTATATCTGTGAGAGATGAATTCACCGTCAGCTCTGGTTTTGAGAGGAACACTTGTGATCAAGCAGGGAAGAGGCTGAGCAATTGAAGTTTCATAACAAGAGCGTCATGGCAGCACACTTACTGCACTCTCCACACCATGTTATGCTCGACTCCCCGTGTGTGTGTTTTTATCACCCTGTGTGAAGTATCATCGTCCCTGTTCTCTTTCTGTATCTCCCAGCCAAAGCCAGCTGGTACCAAGCAGAGGTATTCATCCATCCCTACTCCCTCTTTTTTTTCTGCTGTCCCAGCTGCTCTCTCTACCTCTCTCTGCCTCCTCCTTTCTCACCCCTCCTCCTCATCATCCGCCCCCACCTTCTCCTCCTTTCTCAACCTCCTTTCCACCGTCATTCCCCTCCTGTTCACATGTCCCGGCGAGACGTCGCGGACAGAGCGTGTGCATAGAGGATGCTCAGGTGCAGGCAGTGGGCTGTGGGAACCGGTGAAGCAGGCAGCAGGACCAGTTTATTTACCCACACGACAGAGCAGTCTGCTGGAATAGGGTCTGGATATTGAGCCCCTTCTTGGACCTCCAACCCTGGAACTCTACCTGTCACTGTTTTTATATATGTTATTCTTAATCAAAGGGACCATTTCAACTTACTGTGGACCATATCAATAAATAGTTGTTTTGTATTTGCTATAATTGGCACTTGTTTTGCACTTTGAGCGCTGAGAACTGGATCCTTCACAGTGCTGGAGACTGAGGAGTGCTGTCTCTGCCCTGCCCTGAACTGGACCTTTGCGTCTGCACAGTGGATAGCTGCTGAGGGAAGAACAGAACAAAAGAAAGAGGGGAATCTTATAAACGAGAAGAGGAAAAGCCTTCCCGCTCACACACCTGTGAGGATTCCCTCCCTGACAAAAGCACAGCCGAGGACACAGGAGGAACAAAAAGATAATCAAGAGCTGGGAAGAAAAGGCTTAAGAGGAGACTTTGGGTCCACACTCCATCTCTCCATTCATCCCTCCTTCTCCCGTTCCCACCTGTGAGGATTAATTGGACTGGAGCAGCATGGCGCATGCCGCCTCGCAGCTGAAGAAAAAGGCGGATGAGAACCTCAATGCTGTGGAGGATGAGAAAGAGAAGAAGAAGGCGGCCAGGAAGCGATCCCGGGAACTGAAGAAAAAGGTAGAGAAAGCGGAGAAAGAGGGATTGGGGGAAAAACAAGAGAAAAAGGAAAGGAATGGAGGAATGAGAGCTGCAACAGGGGAGAGAGAGAAAGGCTTGAGACGCGTCGGTCTAGTGGAGTCTCTTTTGTCATGATGCAGCCTCTTCACACGCACACACACATTCATGCACATACACACCCAGTGTGATAAGAGGGTGGTCCCATTGGGAATACTGGGAGGTGGGGTGGGAGGGTGAAAAAGACAGAGAAAGATGGATGAGAGGAGCGCACGGACAGGGAAGAAAAGAACAAGATAACAGGATTAAGCTATGGAGGGCAGATTGGTATTTTAGGCAGCGGGGTTGCTATTAATATGGGAAAGAGAGACAGTTCCCTGATGAGTTCTAAAATATTTCCACTGGGTTCACATCATTGTTGTCTTTAGTTTTTCAAAAATTATCTAAAAATAATAAAGCATCCATTAATAGTCCTCACTCTGACACTTTTTTTGTTTTGTAATAGAACCTCCATTTATGATCTGGTTTACCGCTCTTTGATAGGATGCTAGTTTGTGTGTGTGTGTGTGTGTGTGTGTGTGTGTGTGTGTGTGTGTGTGTGTGTGTGTGTGTGTGTGTGTGTGTGTGTGTGTGTGTGTGTTCTTGTATGATTACAGTTTTCTTTGTCAACACTTTAAATTCCCTCCTCCCCTGCTCAATCTCCACTTCATCTGATAAAGTGTGTTTTCTGGATGTTTTAAAGTAAAATGTGTGTGAATGTGCACCAATGAAGCGCCAGCAGTCACGCCCTGCGGTTAGGTGTGAGTTATTCTTGTGTATCTGTGTGCGTGAGTGCACATGCGTCATTGTGCAAGGACAAACTTAGGACACACATGCATAAGATGATCGATAGGTCTCACTTGAAATCAATATTCTTTCTCAGTATAGTTTTTGCCGACAAAAAAGTTCACTCAAGTTAATATTAAGTGTTTCAATAACTTGTGTGTGTGTGTGTGTGTGTGTGTGTGTGTGTGTGTGTGTGTGTGTTTGACTGTAAATGAGCCTGTGGTCAAAATCATTTATGTTTGATTTAGTGTGTACATGCTGGCATTTGCATGTGTGTTTGTGTGTGTGTGAACACTGGCTAACCCCAGGCTATAATTAGTATGGGGTTAGCCACCTGTCACAAAATGTCAATACCAGTGACCTTATTTGCATCAAGGTCAACATTGATACAGAGGTCACCCCTCGTGGTCACGGCAAGTCAAGAGTATTGTGAGGTACTAGTTAAGTGCTGGAAAAAGAGAGAGAGATTTCTGTACCACTGCTTAAAAAACATAATAAATTAAACAAGTTTTAGTGACTACCAAACATCTTATAAGGAAATATATAAGTTGATAATGTTCAAAATGCCTACTTTGATTACTAACCTTGGCTGTGTGACCAGCCTCTTCAGTAGTGCTATTGCTCGGGGGATACAGGGTTCCACCCAATGCTGCGTCACACCCAAAGTTTACTCTTTGCCTTATTCCCTTTATTAGGTCCTTTAATATCATTGGGTTAAAATCCTAAATACTTTGGTGGGGGGGTGTTTGGTGAATCATGTAATCTGCATATGCCCGATTAATGTGTAACACCCGTTACAACAGCTACTGTGTTTAGCCTAAAAGCAAGCATAATGCTTACTCAACAAATGCTATATAACAACATATGTTTATGTTCAAGCGACACAATTATGACTTTGATTAATCAAGAATAGGCGAGGAAGTTGTGTAATTTAAAATAACCCATTTACATGTTATGAAATGGCTTGAACCTGCAATCTTTATTACATCAGCGGAGGCGAACTCAACTGGTTGCAAAAATAAGTCTGATTGTATAGAAGTCTATGAGGAAATGAAGCAATTTCTTACGTAAAACAGACAATCATTAGTATTTGTTTGCGTGGTTACTTTGTGATTGACTGTTCCCCAACACTGTTGTCCAGTTTGGGTGTTGTCCCAGCTTTTGTGTTAAAGCTTGAACAATTTGGTCGCCTAAACATGTATTTTTCACTTATGCAGTTTGTCTTGTTGATGGCTTTCCGAAACCAGCTATTTACCAGTCATCTTGCTTTGCTGCAGAGAGATTAAGATAAGTTTGGTCTTTGATTTTAACAAACAACTTACGATTGTGTTGTTTCTGTGGGGATGACAGTCTCCCCTTTTACCAGTTTTTAAGTGTTGTTTAAAAATGACATAATAAGTAATAAGTGGTATAAGTATTTTCTTCAGAGACAAGGATACGATAATGGATTAGTAATTAATTCCATTCCTGTTTTGGCATGGCTTCTACCAATCTTGTAAATTACATTACACCCGAGCTCTGACACAGGCATCGGTTTGAATGCATTGATCCTCCTCAGCATGTGGGTTGTGTAATAGATATGCTGCATAATGACGTGCCTTCATCAAACACTGAGAGGAATTCAAGGCTACACTCTTTTTTAATTTTGACATTGAGGAATCTGAATAGCTTGAATGTGTCTGAGAGAATGGAAGAGGGAGGTTTGACCTTGAGTCTGAAATGTGTCCCGGTGTGATAACAGACTTATGGTTTCTTTATTAAGGCAACAGGTGAAGGAAACGTGTTGCTGTACTATAGTGCGTATTATGACATCAGCAGTTTCTCTGTCTACGTTTGTAGCGTAATGTTAGACAGGGTATCAGCTTTCCTGGGCTCACTCAAGGTAAATCTATAACGCTGTCTGCCAGGGGACAATTCTTGGCATCACAGTGCAAAAAATATCCTCTCCCTACTCGGCTCACGTCACCTTTCTTTTCTTTCCACGTATAGCTCAACTCACTCTGCCAATTATACTGTGTCTTGGCTTTTGGTCTCCCTCTCAGACAATGATTTAACAGATAATACGTGACACACTCCCTTTATCTCTTAGCTCTCCTGCTGTCCTACTCACTCTCTCTTAGGGTCTTAAAAATTCGGAAAATATAGATTGCGTGACCTTTTCCAAATTCGATAACCTTGATGTGTTAGCATAGCGTAACCCTAAAAACTTAATGCATGTGCAAACAGCTTGGCCTGGATTGCTTAAAAAAATAACAATAATACATTTTCCAATACGTATAAAGTTGACAATTCACAGAATTAATCCTGTTAGTTTAATCCATACCTAAACAGAAATGCAGGGAGTCATGTGAGCTTTTGGTCAACCTAGCTAGCGCTTTAGCTAGCGAGCTAATCTGCTAGCATGTGTACAGGCTGTCCAGGGAAACAAATAACTAAAGTCACAAAATAAAGAGTTGAATTTGGTTAGTTAGTTAGTTAGTAAGTTGGTATTTAGTTTGTTATCAGTTGTGTTCTTAAGGAAGTTACATGCTGTAGCTATTTCTCTATAATTCTAGGTCTATAAAGGACTTATTTGCCTTCTTTGCGTCCTGTCCATACTTTTGTTTAATTATAAACATCCTAACTTTGATTTGCACCGTTTGTTTTGTATGATTACAAATGCATTCAAGTGGCCGGTGCTATTCTCAGTATGGTTTGCTTTATGGTTCTTACTGGAAGCTGAGAAACAAAGGCCATGCATTAAGAAGCAGCACTGAGACCAACACACACGCAGCAGCTACCATTAGAGCTATTAGATGCCTGCTTCAAACAAACATGTAGCTGACTATTGAACCACAAGCTCTGCTGTATCCTTCACCACATCTCTTGTAGCACCGCAGTCTGTCCTACTTTTCAAATCGGTTTGCTGGTGAACTAACTCGCTTGTACTGTATCGGTTGGCTGACTGATGGATAAAACAGCAAATCTCGGTCTGTATTATTCAGTGCTTCGGGGCATCTCCTGCTGAATCCGACCATTATTCATTTTGAAAACTCTCACACCAAATATTGATATTTGTGCAAAAAGCCATCTGTGTGCTGACCTTTCATAAGGCAGTAGAGGAGGGTAATATTTCCGTCAGCGGGGAGTGAAAATTGGCAACAGAACCAAGTCAGCATGTGTAACCAAATGGTCTTCAAGGCAGAGAAGTGTAATGCAAACACTCAGTAGGAATTGCTAGTATCATTGCCCTTCCTTTATCATTTTGGATATCATGCTTTGAGTGATGGTGTGACTCAGACTCTAGGGCAATCGATGGCGGCTTTCCCTCACCTCTACTGTGTCTTTTGTCTAAAATAACTCACACACCCATACACATAGACCCAAACTCCTAATAAAATTAGTATTTATGTATAATATATTAAAGGGGTATCCAGGGCTCGAAAATTAACTTTTTTCCTCGGTGTCCCACAACTGTCCCGAATTCTACTTTGTATTGTTCCGGATATAACCAGCAGTGTCCCAAATTTAAATTTGTATCGTCGGGTGTCACAAATGAGTTTAAGTTCATTTATGCAGATGTTCATATCAATGAAGGAAGAAGGGGATGGCCCTAAACGTTACATCCAGCTAAATAAAGCATTACACAGATACAGAAAATGGAATAAAAAGGAGATAAACATGGTTAGCGTCTAGGAAAAAGCTTCCAGATGTAAAAATATCCACAACTATTGGATGGTTTGCCATACACATTATTTTACTTGATCCAATACGACCAAATTCCTGCAAATCTAATGACATTCCCATCAGCCTCAGCCGCACTCTTCCTACAGAGTCACAGAGCGCTCAGGGGGGCTGTAGGACTATAGGAAAAATCAATTTCAACCAAATGAGAAAAAGATGTTAAAAAAAGATTAGATTATCCGTTTTGAAGATTTTAACTTCGTCAACACTTCGTAGAAAGTAAAAAACCTCTGTAGCGAGAGAACAATTAGGAAGGGGTGGGGAAAACGCTGCTTTTTCTGTGGTGTATTTTTAAGATGGACTCGATTCTGGCTGCTTCTTTTTTTAATCTACAGCCTCCACACTGTTACCCCCCCCCCCCCCCCCATCTCTCTTTATCTTTTTCTCTCTCAATGCCCCTTCCTCCCTGCATCTCTGTCAGCTGGCAGAAGGCTTTATTGTTCTGCCACACTTCTGCTTCTGGGACTGGGGGGGAGGAAGCAGGACACACACACACACACACACACACACACACACACACACACACACACACACACACACACACACACACACACACACACACACACACACACACACACACACACACACACGTCCCTTGTGACCAGGCATTGTACCACTTTAATCCCTTGACACTTATTTAAGCCAAGATTCATATGTGAAGGCCATTTGTTCTCGCTGCTCTACATCTCTTTGTCCCCTATATGCCACCGCATGTCCATTTAAATATTCCATCCGTAGACTTATTTTTTGGATATACTTCTATCAATTCATAAATTCATATTTGGTAGTACGCAGAAGGTTGCGTGGCACTTTTAACAACCACCATATTTATTGTTTACAGATAACAACAAATACATTGTAACAAAACAATCCAGGACATTTTAATTGTGATTAAAAGCAGTCGTCCTTGAAATGTACAACCTATTTTTCCAAATAACCTTTGATGCAACACTGCCTTAAACAGTACAGTACAACGTCGTTATATAATGTTCTTTTTGTTATGAAATGTTATATATGCATTGAGTAATCAGGTTACTTTTAGCATTTATATATTTAGTTTGCAACTGAAATGTTAAGTTGATTAATAGAGGGGAGATGAACCTGCAAATATTGTGATCCCTTAATTCTTCAAATTAATTCTTCAAGAAAGCATGCTGAAGATCTTAGTTTGTTTCTTAGCAAGCTCACAGTTTTTCACATTTCAATACCCGACTGATTGATTGCTAGAGAAAATAATCAGCAGATTAGTTGATTATGGAAATAACGTTGAGCTTGTGCGCCTCCTGCTTCTACTCCACTCTTCTAGCATTCAAGCATCAATCACTTTACCTGCTAAAGGTCAATGGTTGTTCAGTAGTAATATCAATTGTGTGTAGAAATATAAAATCACAACAAATAAATGTCACAGAAACAGTGATTTAGCTGCAGACGTTTACCACCACATCGTTCTGTCTGACATCGAGAAAGCGTGTTGACAGATGAAAGCAAATGTGAGAGCTGACTCAATAAAAGATCTATAAAAGAAAGTCTTCACTGACTTGTCAACATGAAATGCTCTCCTTCATCCTCTCCATTGTTGGCAATTTGTGTTGCCACATACAGAAATGGAGCTGAAACACTCATCACACTGTGACAAGCTCAGGGAACTTATTTCTGTCATCAGGAGAACGCGTCATGAGTTAAGTTTAGGATAAGTTTTAAAACAGAAAGGACACATGCAAGGGTGTCACTTTGTGCTGGGCACAAAACATTTTTCAATTGTCTTCAACGCACAACATTTATTTCCCTTCCCCCCCCCCCCCCCCCCCCCCGACACGCTCCATTGAACTCCTTTGTTTGTTTCTGTTACAGTTTATAGTGACATCACAATGTAACACTTGCACTTCTATTGACTAGCACTCCAATACATTGTACATGACTAAGGGAGTTTAGACCCTAAGCGGTTGACCAATCATAACAGAGCCAGCCAGCTAACCAATCATAGCAGACTGGGCTCTGGTTTCAGACAGAGGGTAAAAAGAGGGGCTGCAGCACAGGCAGTATGAGAAAAATAAAGAGCTTTTTGAACATTAAAGCATGGAGACATGTCAGAGTAGAGGCACAAAATACAAATATGAACCTATAAGTAAGAATAATAGGGGGCCCTTTAAAATAGTACCATGAACACATGTAAAGCATTCAAACAAGAGCCTTATAGCACCAGATGCCGACACACACAATATGACAGCGCTCCACAAAGATGACAAAGTTGAAAAGGAGTGACCTAACCGAGGACAGAGCATTATGAATTATAGAATGACTCCATTACAGAGCAGAGGATACACAGCTGCAGAAGAGAGAGGAGAGCTGCGATGGAATCAGAAAGAGAAGCTGAGGGCTAGAGGAGGAGGGATTTGAAGAGGGGAGATTGGAAAAGAGGTGTTGGATAGGAAGGCACTCGTGTTTTTATGCCACTCTCAACCCTTACTGTTCTCCAAGGGGGGGGGCACACGATTGGTGCAGAGCCTTCAAAGCATCGTGATTGGTGAGCGGGCCAAAGCAGGAGGGGGGTTGTTGAGGGGGGAGAACGCATGCATCCCCAAAAAAGAGATGGGGCTGAGAGAGGAGGATGAAATCAAATTAAAATGAAGAGAGCAAAGAGAGATGGGGGAGAGCGATTGATGAAGTGGCAGAAAAAAAAGAGAGAAGGAAATGGGAGAGTGGGCCGCAGAGAGACGGAGAAGATGAGGCTGTTGTTAGGGAGGCTTTTTATCCTCCTTTCCTCCCTGCAGCTCTCTTTTCTCACTAAAGTGGAAGATCTGCACTCAGAACTGGGCCATTCCTAATCATTTTGAAACACACACACACACACACACACACACACACACACACACACACACACACACACACACACACACACACACACTAACATCTTCATTTCTCTGAACACACCACTGTCTTTCCCTTTCTACAGTCAGATTAGCTTTTAGCACAGCCTATTGAACACATCTCCTTGTTTAATTGTGTGCAAAGTCATACGTAGCAGTTCCATAGTGATGAATGTCATCCAAATTAAAAATAAAAACGTTTTTTTTGGTCATAAATTGTGTTTAGTGTTTTGAATAGACCATGGTAATCCCGCTGTGTTTGTTTGATGAAATATCACTTTCAATCAAATCAATTATTAATTGATTTCTTTCCATCATTGTATACAGTATGTAGAACATTGCATGACACTTTAAATAAAGATAATATTGTCTTTTTAAAAAAAATGATTACAAATAGCCAGGACTTGTTACAGATCTGAAAGCTTAGACTTAAACACATTTTGAGTAATGTAATTTATGTAATGACCTTTTGTGACAGACTGCTTTAAAACAAAACACATTTAAATACTATGTTATTCTTGTTATATGCTGTAGGTGCTTAAAATGGACCCTGTACTAGACTGACATTGGTTCTCCCTTAGTGTCTGTTGAAATCATTATCTGGGACACTGTGCAGAACAAACGCAACTAAATGTGGCTGCGTTGTCTTGCATGTCAGACTGGCAATGAGCAGCAAAAAAAGCCTTTAAATACTGCATATGTTGTTCTTAAGGCTATGATCGAGTGAAATACTGGCATGTCATCCCCACGAGAAGGGGGGAAATCAATGGGACAGGAATGTTTAATGTTTCAGACCCTTGTGTTTGCTCTCAGCGGGTGAGGTGATGAAGCGTGGCACAGAGTCACGACACCGACAGGATGTGAGTCAGTGTAACTGGGCGGTAGCGGACATTTTGAAGGTGAGAAGCAGGGAGGAGACCTGTCTGGATCGGACGGAAAGGAATAGACAGACAGAGGTTTGAACACAGAAGACAGAGGAGGCTTGTTTTAGTCAGGTGTATAAATAGAAGGGATCCAGCCCCTGGGGGCATTGGAGAGTGCTGGGAGTATCAATGGGACCAACCAATTTCAATTGCCTGAACGCAGCCCATTCCATTTATTTTTGAGAAAATAAGTAATGAAGCTATGCAGTCAAGATGGGTTTTCAGTTACAAAATAAGCCATATAATTGTAATATTTCTCTTCTTTTCAGATGGGTTTTCTGTCTATTGGAATGTTTTTAAAAGGCTGAAACCCCCCCTCACATGGTGCTCCTCAGGGGCTCATGATCCAGGGTGATTCCCCGCTTTTATCCCATTGCATGCTGGGATTTGTCTCAATCTCCTCTCCTCCTAAATAAGGATTGTAGGGTGTATTTACAGTAGATAGGGATGAATGCTTGGACGCTGTAGTGTGTGACTTTCACAGCACTCCTAAGCACCTGGCTGTACAGGATTTCCGTGGGCTACTATGTGACTCTGGTGAGCTAATGCTGCATTTTTCGCTTCGTGCTGGGAGGGTTTTCAACGGGTTTCGTAGTTTATTCATGTCCTGGCCCACTAATATTGTGCAGAGATGTGCAGCCACTTCATGGAGCCAAAAACATCGTCCTCAATTTCACAATTCCCTACGCCCTCTCTATCCATGTTTTAGTTCTTCCTTTCTCCAGGTCAAAGCTTCAACACTTTTTCATCTTTCAATAGAAATCTCGCACATCATTCATTAAAATCACAATAGCATGAACTAATGATTCCACGTTTTAACAATTCAAAGCTTCTGTAGTTTGATGTTTTATTCAGCATTTCTTGTTTTTGTACAAAATAAAGCATACTCCTGGGGTGTACTTTCTATGTTCTGTATAAATAAAATCAAACCTTCCAAAATCACCATAATACATCCAAAACTCTCTTTAGTTGTAATCTATGACGTTAAGCCTACACAAATCCAGCGCTTCTGGAAATGTTGGTCTTAAAGACCATTGGAAAATGAAATATTAACTAACATTTGATTTGAGGTTGTTTGTATTTTCTCAAGGCTGGATTTTTTGTTTGCTCTAAAAATGGGAATTAAATTAAACTTCTCCTACTGTACACGGAAGTTCTTGTTTCACTTCAGCGCTCCATAAGGGAAAAAAGAATGAATACAGAATGTCGGACCACAGCCCAGCGTGGCACGAGGCGGGAGAGTCAGCAGAGAGAGGAAGCAGCCATGCTGATGTCGGACGTACGACTAAAGTGCTCTATTGATTTTCCGAGCAATACCTTAATTGCCTTCGGATTCTATGAGCTGTAGTGTAAGGACAATGCTCACACAGTACTTATCCTCCTCTGCTGTTATTGTTTTTCCTGAAGATTAATTTATATATGTTTTATTTCGTAGCCTGTTTAATTTGTTAGTGCCAGAAAGTGGAAAATAAATATTTACCACTGGGGATGGAGTGTAGAGATTTTTTTAGAATAACAAGGTCAATGTTTCAGTGAAAAATAAAGCTTAGTGGAAAAATCAAAAGTAATAAGGAAGATTTATTAAAATAACAACAACAATGAAAAAAGTCAAAAAAATGTGACCAAAGCTATTTCCAAGCAATTAGCGACATCAGCATGTTAGCATTGCGAGCCTGCTGATGTTAGCATTCGGCGCTGCTTGCATGACTCTGGATTGATTGATTGACAAAACATGTGTCAGTGTTTTTCAGGCGATTACTTTTCTTGGTTTGTTTTTGTTTCACCTTGCATGGAAATGAGGCAGAATGTTGCACATTTCATAAAACTAGGCTTTGTATGTGTGTGTGCCTATAGGGGTATGGTTGTTGACATGCACCACCACACATGCCGCCCTGTTGGTGCACTGTGTGTTCTGTGTGTGTGCTTTCGATCCCGGCCAGATGTTAATTTATTCATGACCAGCGCTCTGTCTCTGTCAGAAGAGATTAACCAAGCAGTGCTACAGTAGCTTTTTACATCTCTGTTACTGTACCTCTTTTCTTTTCATTTTTGGATCACTTTTTTTTTGCAAGAGTGTTAGTTTTTGACGCAAGAGTGAGGTCTTGCAGCTGCGGAGTGTGTGTGCTTTCAGAAGAAGAAATAATCAATGATCTATGTTTTGGTGTTTCTGTCTGATTTCCCTTCAAGGCTGCCATGCACTACCAGTCACCACACACACACACACACACACACACACACACACACACACACACACACACACACACACACACACACACACACACACACACACACACACACACACACACACACACACACACATATAGAGAGAAGCACACAGCCTTACATCAGCATAGTGCCTGTAATCCAGCAGTAGCAGCAGCATCATCTGCTGTCATCCAATGAGGAGACAGCAGAGGCAATCTACCAGCCAATCACGAGGAGCCCTAACCAGGGACTGACCCTGCAGCTGACTATAGGAACTAGTTATAGAAGGGAGGGTTTGTTGATGCACAGGTGTGATGTCTGGAAATTTAACATCTTGAAAAGAGACTGAAATGTGGCAGATTTTTGATTATTCATATATGAAGGATCATAGATCTGAGGATCTTTAAGAATAATCTGTAGTGAAGTGTGACAGCAAAAAGCAGTAAGAGTAGTTGAAGAGTTTGTACTCTTGTGTGTTTTTATCTTCCTCTCATGTGCTGCTGTGAGAGGGCTGAGACTGCAGTAGCCAAGCGACCAATCAGAATGAAGCACCAGTCGGAAGCAGGACAACACACACACGTACACACTCCTAAATCTACCCATTCTCTGTTGATTTCATAATATATACAAGTACAGATGACGTGTGCTTTTTCAGAGAGGGACTGCACTTGTTGTTATGTAACCAATTCTATATGTGCAACCTTGATAACAGTATTGATTCTATATTCATAATACATATTGTGTAGTTGTGTCACTGTTCTTACAAACAAACTGTTAAAGTTGATATTGTTTACATTGAGGGACAGTCGTCACAGTCTGCTGCTGCTGCAGATGCAGATGCAGTAGTACTGCTGAGTCACCACTAGGGACTGATAGTGGACCTGGAAATTAATGACTGTAACCAGGCAAGCTGTGTGAGTGTGTGTGTTCTGTTGTGTGGGTGTGTGTTAGTTTTGTTCATCATACACACACATGTTGGACTTCAGTGCTCACACAAACACAATCGTGTGATTTACCAAATAATAAGATTAATTGCTATTAGGACTTCTTATCATCATTCAAAAACAGAGCTGCAAATAATAATTGATTTACTTTAGTCTCTGATCACAGACATGTTATGTGATGATCGATGATTCTTCTGTGTTCTATAAGTCAGGAAAGCAAAATACAATATTATCATGGACTAATCAATCTGTGATTAATCAAGGAAATAATTGTCATTGAATTAGTTTCATCTACCACCCAATAAATCCAATACATTTTCAGCTTAAGATATCAAACATTTTGCAGAATAATTTTGCTATTCATATATAGTTTATGGCACAAAAACTACCTTTGTTATGTTGAGCACCTCACACATCCTTCTGTGCTCGCATAAAATGGAAAAACAAATGAAAGCAGTAATAATAAGGAATATAAAGTTCAATATACTTCTTAATATTTCAATAATTAATTACCGATGTAGTGCCAAAACCAAACAATATTTTTTTCTTGCTATATTGAAGTAAATATTCTAGACATTAAATCAGTTTATCAAAATAAGCTCTTGAGATGTTAAATGTCTGTACATGTGCAGTCTTACAAAAACATTACTGACATACAATTTAAACGTTAATTTAAATCCGACCCAATAAGAGTATAATGCAAGATTTGGGTACAGACGCATTTTGAAGTTTAATACACAACATTACTGTTTGAAATAGCTGCATAGGTAAAACACTTTTGCAATGTTTGATTGAAAGAACACTAGGGAGTAACAATTTCAAATTGTGATAATTAATGCATTTGGGATATGATTTGCAATAATATAAGGGATGAACATTTCACATCGTAATTCACATCGTAATTCTACTGCTACTGAAAAACATAATAAGAGGATTATGGAATGCAATAACCCTTATCCAAACCCTCGGTATCTGTATCAAACAAAGGTGTTTTCTTAAGTCTATTTAATGTGATCTGTCAAGGGTATTTTATCGTCTCAAGGGGAATTTTGTATGTACATTGGTATTTCAACATACATTTCACCTCCTAAGATTAGCTGTAGGTTGTATTGGATTTTTGATAGAATTGCAAAGAATTGTTCAGCCGTGAAGAAGAGCCTCATTGGCGATGGTCTGCAATAATCACATATGATTGCACGGTGTGGGTTAATCCAAATGTCAGCCGTTATAGTTTTAACACCAAAGGGTTCTTTACATCCGTCAAGATCCAACGAACCCAGTGCAGCAGTGCACATTTAGGGGCTACAGTTGCCATGGAAACGCCTCCCTCTCTTTCACAGATGTCATAAAGCACCATCGACGGATCATTAAACTGGTGTGTCGGTATGTGTGTGTACGGGGGTTGAAATGATTGGGGGGTAGCCTTTGCCAACCTGCAGTGACAGAAGAGACAAATTCCCCCGCTTCTCTTTTGGATCTGAAATAAATAAATTGATTTCTTGACAAAACAATCTGCGACAAACAGAAGCGACGTTATCTTCTTATTTTGAAATGTTGTAATCCTGCTGGTTGTGATGCACCGGTTAAACGAAGCTGAGCTCGGTGAGTCTTGACTTCACCGAGGTTGACCCAGTTCCATTTTTAAGCAGCAAGCGGTCTGATCTTCATCGTGATGTTTTTGAGGGAGGAACTGAGCCCTTTGAAGGTGCTCCTCGGTACACCAGCTGCTCAGGGTGAAGCTCCCCCAGTTAAAGACTCTGTTTGAGACTGTTTGAATTATCCCCAAAACACACTTCCAACCAGAATCCTCCATAGGAAATCCTGGTGCAGTTTGAACCATCTCGATCTTTGACAGTAACGGTGCATTTCTGTTGTCTCCTAATGGAACCACCTAGAAAACACTCATTTGATCTAGTACATGTAGAACAGTAATCACTAAATCCATCATCATTAGCTCCCAATAGTTGAATGGAAAACCAATAATTCGTTGGGTCATACTAGACCATTTAGCCATTTTGTGGCCAATGAAATAAAGGACTAATTCAGCCTCTTGGCTTTTGGTAGTGTTAATCTCCGTTCGTAGGGAAGCTTAAACTCTCCATACAGATTTGCTGAATCATCTCATAACAGTTTTGTACGAGAGCTCAGACAGTCCCACGCTAAAAGAACTACAGCACATTGTCAATAAATAAATAAAGATTATCGGTTCCCCCCACAAGTGGAATTCCTATATTGTGCACAGAAAAGGATGTCCACTCTCCCCTAAACCTCGTCTAGCTGAAGCTCCCTAGGAGTGTTTGTAGGCCAAATTGTCCCATTTAAAAATATGTGCTTCCTCACTGCAATATCAACATTTGTAACTTACCCTGAAAAAGCAAAATGCGAAATTCCAAGGTTTAGCTGGTATGCCTTTGTCTCTGGACCGTCAAGACATAATGTGCGTAGAACTTCTATCCCTCAGAGTCCACGCTATCCAACCTCAGCTCGTAGTTCTTGGTTTGGATAGGTAGTAAATATGAAGGTTGGCCAAGTTAAAACAGTAAGACAATTAACACAGCTTTAAATAAACAAGAAAACAAGCATTCTCTGAAAAGAAGTGCTAATTACGGCTTACACCCTAAATGTATTTTTGTGGAGTGTAAACTAAGTCTTTAAAACTGAAGTGGCTTTCGAATACAGACTTCTGCAGTTGGTGTGTCCTCTGATCCTAACCGTCCGTCTTTCTGAAGAATTGTCGATCTGCTCCTTGTTCATGTCAGACCTTTCTATCCAAACCTATAGGCTTTAATATACAGTGGGGCAAAAAAGTATTTAGTCAGCCACCAATTGTGCAAGTTCTCCCATTTAAAAAGATGAGAGAGGCCTGTAATTTTTATCATAGGTATACTTCAACTGTGAGAGACAAAATGAGGGAAAAAAATCCAGGAAATCACATTGTAGGATTTTTAAAGAATTTATTGGTAAACTCCTCGGTAAAATAAGTATTTGGTCACCTACAAACAAGCAAGATTTCTGGCTCTCACAGACCTGTAACTTCTTCTTTAAGAGGCTCCTCTGTCCTCCACTCGTTACCTGTATTAATGGCACCTTTTTGAACTCGTTATCAGTATAAAAGACACCTGTCCACAACCTCAAACAGTCATACTCCAAACTCCACTATGGCCAAGACCAAAGAGCTGTCAAAGGAGACCAGAGACAAAATTGTAGACCTGCACCAGGCTGGGAAAACTGAATCTGCAATAGGTAAGCAGCTTGGTGTGAAGAAATCAACTGTGGGAGCAATTATTAGAAAATGGAAGACATACAAGACCACTGCTAATCTCCCTCGATCTGGGGCTCCACGCAAGATCTCACCCCGTGGGGTCAAAATGATCACAAGAACGGTGAGCAAAAATCCCAGAACCACACGGGGGGACCTAGAGAATGACCTGCAGAGAGCTGGGACCAAAGTAACAGAGGCTACCATCAGTAACACACTACGCCGCCAGGGACTTAAATCCTGCAGTACCAGACGTGTCCCCCTGCTTAAGCCAGTACATGTCCAGGCCCGTCTGAAGTTTGCTAGAGGGCATTTGGATGATCCAGAAGAGGATTGGGAGAATGTCATATGGTCAGATGAAACCAAAATAGAACTTTTTGGTAAAAACTCAACTCGTCGTGTTTGGAGGAGAAAGAATGCAGAGTTGCATCCAAAGAACACCATACCTACTGTGAAGCATGGGGGTGGAAACATCATGCTCTGGGGCTGTTTTTCTGCAAAGGGACCAGGACGACTGATCCGTGTAAAGGAAAGAATGAATGGGGCCATGTATCGTGAGATGTTGAGTGAAAACCTCCTTCCATCAGCAAGGGCACTGAAGATGAAGCGTGGCTGGGTCTTTCAGCATGACAATGATCCCAAACACACCGCCAGGGCAACGAAGGAGTGGCTTCGTAAGAAGCATTTCAAGGTCCTGGAGTGGCCTAGCCAGTCTCCAGATCTCAACCCCATAGAAAATCTTTGGAGGGAGTTGAAAGTCCGTGTTGCCCAGCGACAGCCCCAAAACATCACTGCTTTAGAGGAGATCTGCATGGAGGAATGGGCCAAAATACCAGCAACAGTGTGTGAAAACCTTGTGAAGACTTACAGAAAACGTTTGACCTCTGTCATTGCCAACAAAGGGTATATAACAAAGTATTGAGATGAACTTTTGTTATTGACCAAATACTTATTTTCCACAATCATTTGAAAATAAATTCTTTAAAAATCCTACAATGTGATTTCCTGGATTTTTTTTCTCATTCTGTCTCTCATAGTTGAGGTATACCTATGATAAAAATTACAGGCCTCTCTCACCTTTTTAAATGGGAGAACTTGCACAATTGGTGGCTGACTAAATACTTTTTTGCCCCACTGTAAGTCCATACCCTGCTATATTTAATCACCTTTCTCTTAGACCAGTAGTCTTTCTTTTTATTCCACTTTAATTTAAAGCATTTGTTTGAATGATCATAATGAGGGTATTACAGTACTGAATGATTCTCTGATTTCATGGATGCATGAAGCATGAAGTGTGCCTAAAAACTGAGCAGTGAGTGTATCTGTATGTATGATTCTCTCCAGAGAGGCCGACATGGAGTGATTAGAAGGATTCAGGCTCAAGGAGACTTTAACAGGACGAGTGGCTGTGGCATTGACCCTGTAATCTGTTGCAGTCATGAGTCAGCTGTTTTTCTGACTGAAAACAAATGTTCTTGATTACAGTTACACATTCTCACTGCAGCATAGTAAGCAATAACCAAACCACTATTATAGGCTAACAATTATTTTTCTTTATATCAATTATTTTGTCAATTTTTAGTTCAGTTAATCATGAAGTTATTATGAAAATAGCTCACATGTTTAGGAAATATTGAAAAAACTATTGTAATTTAGATTTTGAAATGCATAAAATGAAGAATAGCATGAAAAAAGATGATAAACTAATGGTTGTTTTGAGACTCGTGATCTAATTGTTGTGTTCGGCATCTATGGTTATGATCTAGTCAAAGCTGCATTTATTCATTTTAAATTCTTAAGATGAACAAGCTATCATTTTTCTAATTAAACTGACACCCAGTCCAACCCAGTTGTTTTTCTGCCCAAACCTTAACCAAAGCCCTGTCACATTGCAAAAGTGATGTACTTTTTTAGCAGTGATTTGTAATTGTTTTAAAAGCCACTGATCAGAAAACAGCTTCTATTCGTCTTAAAAAATATATTTTGTCCTTTAGTATGGAGGAGCTAATAGTATGTGTGATATAAGCCGGACAGCTCTAACAAATAGGATTTTACTTGATTTCAAGTCTGTGACACTGATGTGAACTTCCTCACCTTATAAGCTCTGACTCAGCCTATACTGAGCAGCTCCTCTCTCTGATGAGGTCATCTCCAGTCTGGCTATCTTTCTACCAGGTTAACTGATGGTGTTTACATCTTGAACGACCTGAGGAATCCAGATCCTGCTAATCTGTCCTTTTGGGCTCAGTGCCCTGAAGCCTCATATGTGTCTGGTTGGATCCTGGCCCGCTGTTCCTATTAGAAGGAGACTAGAAGAGTTTTCACTTCCACAGTCGGGTACAGTTACACGGGTTGCTGAAGATTAGGGTGCAGTTGTCTCTGTGTTTACTGTAAACCATGTAGGGGATGGTGGATGCAGATATCGTATGTCAGGGAGTATTCCCTAAACCGGTTCATGCACAATATGATCATAACTGTAGAGCGGGTCTTAAATACTGACTACAGTTGGGTAATCAGCCTAGGGGTTGGGTCTTTAGAGCCAATAATTTGAAGTACTATTAATGTAGTAACGGCCAATAGTAGTGGAAATATAATACCTAGAACAAGTAGGTGTGTGTGTCTGGTTATTTGAAAGAGGTAAGGAAAAAGTTATGGAATATTAACACTTCATTTCAAATATATAATTTAAAGGGCTTTATGATGCTAATTTGCAGGTTCATATTTGTATTTAGTGCCTCTACTGTGACATGTTAACATGCTTTAATGTTCAAAAAGCTCTTTATTTTCTCATACTGCCTGTGCTGCAGCACCTCTTTTCACCCTCTGTCTGAAAACAGAGCCCAGACAGCTCTGATTGGTTAACTGGTCATCTGTTGTGACTGGTCAACTGCTTGGAGATGTCCCGCCCCTTTGCCTCACGTACAATGCGTTGGAGCGCTAGCCAAAAGAATCACAAGTATTATGTAGTGATGTACGCCGGCGACCCGGCTTCGATTCCCGACCCGTGTTCCTATCCGGATCCCACCCCGACTCTCTCTCCCACGTTCCTGTCACTCTCCACTGTCATATCCGATTAAATTCAAAAAGCCCCAAAAAATAACTTAAAATAATAATCAGCTTGAATTATAATAACAAATAAAAGGTCTATAGTGTTAATACCTTTTTTAAATTATGTGTGAAAAGTAACTATTGGTTACTATTAAATTCACAAAATCAATCCAATGGTTTCTGAGACGTTTAACCCAACCCATTCTTTAAGAAGAGAAATGTCTCTTACATTTAGCTAATAATCATCCTAACCATGACCAGACAAAGTTTGAAAACCTGATTATTAAATGTTTTTTTCATAACGAATCCAACAGGTAACTGTATCGTCAGATAATTGCAGTCAAACATTTAATATTTCCCTCCTCTCTGTCCTGAAGTAAAGCACAGACTACAGAAGGGACAAACTTTGATTTTAATTTTCAACTTTTAACAAGTGGCTCGCAGACTCATTGTCCTCTGATCCTGTGTTGTTCCAATGAGAGTTGCTGTGAGATTAACACCCGAACTCTCCTGTCTCACCTCTTCCCTCCCCCTCCTCCTCCACCATGCTCTGGACTTTCTCACTGCAAGCCAGGTATTTTTAGCTGTGACATAATGCCCCTATCTCTCTCTCTCTGTCTTTCTCTCACCCTCACTCACACATAGATTGTCCCTCCCCCTCTCCTCCTCTCTCCTCTCTTGCCCCCATCCCTCTCTCCCCTAGCTTCCAGGGCTATAGGGCTAGCTGCAACAGTAATTGAGTGCTCAGGTTTCACTCTTTCGGCTGCAGGCTGAGAAACATGGCAGTGGAGGAGGCAGCAGAATATTTGGCAGAAGTAAGTCTCTCCCGTCTGTACTCTACTGTAAAGTCATGGAGCTCTGCGGCTATGACCAGACTGTCCTCTACTGTTGCGTTGAGTCATGCTAACAGGATTTGGGGAATTTACAGCCGGTGTAGTATTTAGTGATGTTGTGGCTGTGACACATTGTTTTGTGCAGAGGGACGTTGAGGGGTCGTTGATGGGACGGGTGGCAGTGGCAACTGCTGCTGCACCACTCTGCTGCAGTATGTGTGTGTTTGTGTGTGAATGCTTATTTGCATTCCTAACTGCTTTACTTGGACCAACATTTTAAACCTTTCTACTGATTGTGGATGAGTGAGCCTGTATACACAGTGTGGTGTGGAGTCTCATGTTGCACACTGATGTGTATGGAAGCACCTGACCTTGGACAGTGGTGCATGCTCTATGTGTTTGTGTGGAAAAGGGGGGTAAAAGAGCAAAAAGGGAGAACTGAAGAGGACAATTTAGGGCAAAAGGTGGATTTAAAGGGAACAAAAGGAGTACAGAATAACATTCAGAGACAAAGGTGGATAAAAGAGCAAGACAAGGAGAACTAAGGTGACATTTAGTGCAATACAGGGGAAAGGAGCAAAAAGAAACAACTGGAGAAGACAAATTGGGGGAAAAGGCGAGTTAAAAGAGCATAATACGAAGACCTAAAAGATGTGATTTATTTGAAAGTTAAAGGAGAACATGAGGAGAACCAAATAATAACATGATTGTAAACTGAGGTAAAAGAGCACTAAAAAATACAATTTAGAGGAAAGCAGGGACAAAATAGTGCTAAAAGGAGAAGTAAAAAATACTGTTTAAAGAGCAAATAAAGAGAAATTAAGCATAACGTTTTGACAAATAAGGGAGAGATTGACGTTAGAAATGGTAGTTTTTAATTAGTTAATTTTTGTTAATCCACTTAGGGAGGGAGGAGGACTGGCCTTTATGAGTCCCAGTGTTTGAAAAATGTCTCCCTGAAACCGGTGATATGTGATATACTGTATGCAGTAAAAGCTAGCTCACCATCAATGGCCTACTGCAGGGGCCCAAGCAGTAATTTAATTGATTGTCACCTCAGATATTTGCAACATTTCTAAGAGATGCAAATAAAAACCTAAAAAGGCTTAAATCAAATGTATTAAAGTGTTGAAAATGTAGTTTTTCATTTCTTAAAAACGCAGTCCTGCTAAGTAGAATATACAGAAAACATGTCTGGTGATATGAATGAGTAAAGTCTCGTCCCTCAGCTTTGTTGTTGGTCGGGGGGTCAGCTCCCATGTTGGAATGTGCGTAACTGTATGAGCGTGTTCCAGAAAAAGAGCCACCGTAGCATTCTTTACATTTCTCTCATGGATAAATAAAGTTACACTGGAGCAACACAAGTTGTAACCCTGCTGCTACAACCAACCAAGATATTATTCACACTAACTGGAGTATTTTTTCCTTTCAGTTATCATTTTGGCCCCAATGAATCAATTCAACTGTTAGTTTGTCAAAGTCCCTAAGGTCCACGTTAATGACAGTAAATATCACCAGGTTTTGCAAAGGTAAAAATGACATAATCACAATTACAAGGCTTTTACAAAAAAAGAAATTGTAACTAAACATCCTTTTCATGAGTAAGCCCGCTGTTGCTAAATCCCTCAGAAGATGTTTACGATTTTCTTTCCATAATTTGTTTAAGTAAAAGTGAAACTTTCACACTTTTTATCAAAATTGTTTGGTCAGAAAAAAGTTTTAAAAAAGCCAAATTTTTGGTCTGTAATTTGCCTTGTCTTGTTGAATTTGTCCGTCTAGAACCTCATGTTTTGCTTTTCTACTGGACCTCAACAATAGATTATCATAGTTGCCTTCAAATGGACGAATTGCTTCAATTGTATTATTTTTAATCAGGGCATTAAGATAATAATGTAATAAACAACATAGTGACAACTGCATTCCTGCTATAGCCTAATCTGGCACAGCACCAGAGCTGGAGAACTTGAGAAGCAAGGCGATGCAAACAGGGCAAGAGTTGATGGCAGGAATCCGAGCAGGAGCATTCGGTTCAATGGGAATACACTTTTACTGGTTTACTGTTCTGTCTGTTGCTGCTCAGCAATACGTTTATGTATGTTTGAAGCAGCAATATGCCCTCTTTTTCTCCGTTTATCGGCCAAAACCTTTTTAAATTCCTATTTTAACAAGTGTTTTGTGGCAGTAGAGCAATACAAAACCTGGCTCACACAGGCTTGTGAATAAAATTGAACTGTTGGGTCTTGATGTGATTTGCATATGATGCAGTTTCAATCAGGGAACTAGTATTTTTGAAGATGGAAAACATTGAAATGTTTTATTTTATTTAACAGATCAAGTATATCTATATATCGTCAAGTCCATCTTTAGTTTTATTGTCATGTTGAATGAATCAGATGTGCAGCTGTTGGTTTCATCAGTAAATTGTTGAATTTGCAGCTGGACTTCTGTTCTTTTGGCCAGACTGCTTCCTAAGAGCGTGATGCTTTAAACTGGTATTCTGATAATGCTCTGAGTTATGAGCGGCCGAGCCTGGTACCACTTTCAACTCAAAAGGCTTGGCATGGTGCCTTACAACTGCTCTAAGGGTTTAAAAAACCTCCACAGCACGCCGCCTCATACAGGTTCTACTGCTTTCAGAAGACAGAAACCCACCCAAGGGTTTGTCGTTGATAAGAAACATTTGCTGGTCTTAACCTCCAATTGTTTAGCTGGTGTTTTTTGTTACCAAGCCTTGCTTAATTACCAAATATTTGTTTGTCAAAATGCTACGCTCTGATATTGAAGGCCAGATTCCAGTACTTTTGATGCTGCACCTGTCATTGAGTGTGCACTTCCAGTCTTTGTGCAGTTAGCATCGTATTCAGAAAGGCTGGAGATAATTATGCAATCTGTTGGAAAAAGTGTAAGTCAAAGTCAGAGGAAAACACTTTTCAATAACTTAAATATTTCAAGTTATAGAATATAAGTGAAAATAATGTCTGGCTATCAACTTGGGTCTAAATACAACTTTCTTAATTCGGTTAGCTTGGCTGTGATATCGTTATCTCTGAACTCCATCAAAAAGAAACATTCATAGTTATGCTTTGAAGTCATCAAAAAAAAGACCCTTTATATAGTCTCACTGAGAATCATCATGTTTTTATAAAGTATTCCAGTGATAGCTGTGTGTATATAAATGGGTATATTTCAAGAAGGAACTGCTAATAACCAATTTAGCATACTTTTAATGGTGCTAATTTGCCAATTTTGACTCTAATGCAACATGACATAAATCTGTTTTGCTGAATTTATATCATGTGTGTTATTCTGGTTCAGTATGTACTTCATGTAAGAGCAGTAACAGATACACATTCACATCTTATTAGGGATTCCAATAGCCTTTTTACAGAGGGTTGATGAAAATCACAGAAGACATTTTAAATTCAGCAGGGTCATACAATAAATAAAGATGTAGAGTTGAGTTCTTAATGAAGAAAAACAATTCAGAAACATTTACAAAGACACCAATGGAGTCAATTATAATAATGGAAATGTTTTCAAGAAGTTTGTGAAATATACACACTCTCAATCACTGGATAAACCTGTAAGTGTGTGTGTGTGTGTGTGTGTGTGTGTGTGTGTGTGTGTGTGTGTGTGTGTGTGTGTGTGTGTGTGTGTGTGTGTGTGTGTGTGTGTGTGTGTGTGTGTGTGTGTGTGTGTGTGTGTGTGTGATGTCATGGCGTCAGATAAGCCCACCGTGTCGCTGCCCCACAGAGTGGATGCTGACACCAGAAACACTCTGTGTGTGTGTGTGTGTGTGTGTGTGTGTGTGTGTGTGTGTGTGTGTGTGTGTGTGTGTGTGTGTGTGTGTGTGTGTGTGTGTGTGTGTGTGTGTGTGTGTGTGTGTGTGTGTGTGTGTGTGTGTGATGATGAACTCAGATAAGAGCCATTCAGTGAGTGGGAAATGAGCTCAGTCGTCAGCTTTAGCCAACAATCTGTCTACAACAACACACATCATGGTGCAGTGAGCATGACAGGCCCGTCTGTAACACAAGAGATTTAAATTACCCTCAGAGCCCAAGTTATTCTGAATAAATCCAGAGAATTATCATCTCATATGTTGTTTTTGAAGCTTAAAAGCCTCAATAATGGTGGTAGGTGGTTTGACATGCTTTATAAAATAAAAAGTGGTAGCCAAATAACTTATTTGGCTACCACTTTTTATTTTATAAAGCATGTCAAACCACGTGGGGACTTTCTAGGATTTCACTGAAAGCTATTCAGAGTTTTTCTGACATAATTACAACATTTTCCATCCAAACAACTAAATCTTTATGAAATATTTAATGTAAAGACTAAATGTTGTTATGGCTGCAGTATTTTAGGAGCACATTCCAGATGTGTTTCTTGTATCTGATAGGTAAATCAGTTCCAATGTCACCGATGAACCCTTAAAACTCACTAAATTATATAGTTTTTCCATCTTTAAAGAGAAACGTCTGTTACTAGATTATCTTTGATTGAGAATGAGCCTCTTTTTGGATAAATATCTATTAATAAATACTTTCTTTTTTTTTCTTTCAGCAATGACAGTGTTATTTAAATGTGTTTGAAAATGGATGGACCTTATGTTCAGCTTACTGGTAGAGTTAACTTGTGAAAGGGGGTTTGTGAGTGAGCCCAGTTGCAGAACTAAGAGCTGTTTTTGTGTGTCTATGCTTTCTAGAGAATAGGTGGGTTGCTAGGTTAATAGGCACATGAGCAGAGGGTAATTGGAGAGTGCCTCTCCTGTGTTACTGTGCACGTCTGGGTGCGGCTCAGTGTAGCTCTGCAATCATGAAATCAGAGACTCACTCTGAAGGTCTGCCTTTGGTTCTGTTTATATTCCTTATTTTAAAATCTAAATATTCTGATGCTTTCATTGTGTCGACCTTGTATTTGCAACAAGCAAACCTTCCTGTCAACATTTGCTTGGATTTAGCAGCCTTCTTGGATTTTGATGTTGAAACACACAGTCATGTTCTCTTCACTCTTAAATTCATTTAAGCTCCTAGTCATCTTCTGAAAGGGCTTTCCATATGGAATGTACCCTATTTCGTTTTTTCCAGTTAATAACATACTTGCCTTTAAGGATTTATTCAACTTATCTCTAATTGCAGGGATTCACATGAATGAAGTATCAGCTTCTGACTTCGCATCCCAAATAATAACTAGCTTAGAATAAGCTCTGAGTTACAAAATAATTGTAATTGCTGTCTTTAAAAAAATTCCGCTTTTTCTTTTCACTTAGACATAGCTTATTGGTTTGTTTACTAATTTAACAGACCAACATATTTGATTTTCTTTGGTTTTCCTGTACCTGCTTAAGCCTTTTTGAAGTAAAATGACAACATGCTCCTCTCTCTGTGTTCTGCAGACGGATATAAATGCCTGTTATCTGCGATCAGCTCGGGCCGGGAACCTTGAGAAAGCTTTGGACTATCTGAAGAATGGAGTCGACATCAATATTTGCAATCAGGTGAGAAGCATGATAACGTACACATGTGAGGAAACAAGAGTTCCACTTCACAGTGATCTGTTTTATCTTGTACTGTAACAGTGAAGCTGCCAGAAAAAGTATGTGGGACAAGTGATAATTAACATAAAATGACCACAAAAAACACTTTAAAAATGTGCAAATACATAAACAGTGTTTCCATCTGACACTATTGCCCAAAGCTTCAAACCTGTTAAATGATTTCCCAAGTTCAAACATTTTTGCGATCTTTCCACATTTCGTCTGCGTCATCATCAGGTCAGCATTTATCTACCATTTGGTTCCTAACTAACAAGGTTTATGTGCAAAAATAATTAAGCCTTACAGTAGCTGTACGTTGAGTTGGCATGCTCCAGAGGTGTTTGAAGTACTCAGATCTTGTACTTAAGTAAAAGTAGAAGTACCAGAGTGTAGGGATACTCTGTTACAAGTAAAAGTAATGCAATCAAAATGTTTCTCAAGTAAAAGTACAAAAGTATTTGCATCAAAATATACATAATTACCAAAAAGTAAAAGTACTCATTATGCAGATTGGCCCTTAATAAATTGTGTCATTACCCCATTTTCACTATTTGTTTTTGAGTGTTAGATCTAATAATGTTCAGTGTTACTGAGTCAAAGTGCAGAGGATTGACAGAGTTAATATTTGTTTTCACAGTGAAGACAAACAAAAGGGTTTAATCTCTTTTTTCTTTCTCTCCAGAACGGTCTAAATGCTCTCCATCTGGCCTCGAAGGAGGGCCATGTCGAGGTGGTGGCTGAGCTCATCAAACACGGCGCCAACGTGGACGCAGCTACCAAGGTGTGTGTGCCCCCCAGGAGTCCCACAAACACACACACGATCCCTCACATACTGTAGTGTGCTGAGTCAGCTCCTTCCCAAAGTCACATTGCTCAAGCCACGGTAAAGGAGATGAATGGCTGCTTGTGAACAGAGAAGTTGAGTTAACTGAGGGAGGAATAGGTTTGTCTCAACATGACTGTGTTTCCCACATAATCTTAATGAAATGACAGTAATGCAGTTTCACATAGCAAATGTATCAAGAGAAAACTCAAACTGAATTAGGATGTATCTACTATAAGCTGCTGTTGTGGAGCCGGCAGCTCTGTGTAATTTCAAACTACAAACAAAGTACTTAAAGTAGAGATTATGCAAGACTCTAATTCAGAAATGAATTTTGATAAGATATACACACCCAATATCTGTTGTGTAGCTAACTGAACATCTTAGCTGAAAATGCTAACTGAAGTAAAGCAGATGCTTTAATATGAAATAGTTTAAATATTGGATCTGACATTTGTTTAAAATGCTGTTATCATGATCTAAATTACAAAGTGTTTACAGATGCTAAAGAGGGGTTATTGGCGGGAAATAGAGGTGATGTGTGTGGAGGCTGAGACTTGTACAGTACCTGCCAGCAAGCCGCTGTTATAAGTTTGCTGTTGGGCTCCTCTGCAAAGGACACGCTGATGGTGTCGTGCTCAACTGGAGGTGGGGGTGCGACAGTTGAACAGGTGGCTGTCGTTCTCCGCCTTCACTAGCTGAAGGTCAAGTCCTCATGGATGCCAGTCTAGCTTAAGTTGAACGGGTGACAGGATAACTAGTACGACCTAGTGGATTACTGTCCTCCTTTTGGCTATCAATGTTAGCATCCCATTTGCTCTCAGCGAGCGGTTCCTTTAGTTTGCCTTTTCCACTGCTCTACCATTTTTGCTTCATGTTTTTTAGTGAACAGTGAAAGTAAATTCTAAGGAAACATCAGTAAAACTTTCAAATGCTTGCCACTTTCCAAATTCCAACAATCGTTCCGGTGAATAATCCATGTTTTGGGGGATATACAGTTACAGGGGGGTTTCGGAGGATTTTACTGGCAGCGGTCTCCAGGAGAAATCTAGTTGAGGAAATAGGGTTTTTCTGATCCTTCTTTATGGAAAAGCGCCTATATTTAATATTTTTACATTAAGAATGGATCAAAAGACTAGACTAGAATGAGAGAGAGGTCTTTAGTTGTGACAAAACCATGTAGATGTTTGACCCAACTTAGCGTTTTAGCCTCTTTCAGTTCACTGAATTGGTTTTAAGGTCCGCCAGGTTACTGTTGTGCTTGAGTCTCACCATTCTCATCAGCAATGTTTTCAAAAGCAGCAGATAGCCATTCTTTTGGTGAATTTGTGTCATACGTTCTGAAGTAGACTATTTAGCAGATAAATAGGAATATATTTCCCTCTGTATTGGAGATGTGGAGACCCTAAAGCAAAGCTATCTGAGTATTGGACTTACAAATCCAAATGAATGCTTTTTATTTGTAAATAGGCATCTGTTTTTAACAAAGGCGATATATCAACTTCATTAAGTGATTATATATACTTTGATTTGAAGCTTGTATCAGCATTAAATTCAATATAAGGCAGGTTTAAATGTATATAAACCCACCGAAAAGCAGATAAAGAAAGCACCAGCTTTTGCTTCACTTCTGCTTCACTTCTGCGTATTAACTCCATCGGAGGAAACTGCTGGCAAATTCAATGTGCACAAATATTGTTACATAAGTCGTGAAGCATGAAATTGTGCTTTCTAGTCATAATCCAGTATAGCAGCATGAGAGGAAAAAGAGAAACAGCAGTCTAGATCCAGGAATGAGGGGAGGTGTTGATGTGGGGTTCCCATTGGCAGCAGGAATGACAACATGGCAACAGCTGCTGCTTAGCTGCTATAGCTGACACACACACACAACAGGTGCATCCATTAGAGGTTCAGTATATGGAACTCGACTTCAACTCTAACACAACCTTCATGTACATTATACAGTAATATGGTTCTTGACTGAGACCTCGCAACCTTTTCCCCTCCTGCTGCACCTTCCTATTTCATATTGTCTTAATATTATGTGAAAGAAGCACTACCTTTTTCCCGTTAGTAGTGATTCTAGCAAGATAAAAAAATGTGTATTTCATATAGAAATCTGATTTCTCATGCAGGCAGTTTAAATTTTAAGTAATTTCCAGGTGTGTGTTTTGTGTTATGATGTTTCATTCCTATATTATTTAATTACATTTAAGGAAATTGCATAGAGAAAATGTAACACATTTTAAGATATCAATGCTTTGAGTTAACTGAGAATCAGAATGTATTTGTAGTATTTTTATTTGCGGATTTGTTCTGCCGTCTAGTTCCACATACATGGGATTGAAATACAACTTACAACTTTATTTTACTGTATAGCTTGAATACATTTAAAACATGTTTTTATTTCAACATGTAAACGCTTATTTTAACATTTTCTAAATAATTTTGAAGTTCAGTTTTGGATCTAAAGCTCCCGTATTTTGGGAATGTAAAACGGTTTACAGAAATAAAATAAAGTTCAGGATCCTCAGGCAAGTTTTTCCTATGATTTAGAGCAGACATTTATTCTGAGATAATGATACCCTGGGGAGATTAAGTCGCAATTAAAAATACAATAGTTGTTCATATCTCTGTGTAACTGTTTGACCGGGATTTTGATTTGAAGCTATTAAAAAAAGTTTAAAGTGTGTATTTCCTGTTTTCAAAGCAGAAAGGAAACACAGCTCTTCACATAGCCTCCCTCGCTGGGCAGACAGACGTGGTGAAGGAACTCGTCACCCACAATGCCAACGTCAATGCACAATCTCAGGTAAGACCCACACACCAAACACACACACACACACACACACCACACCACAAAGCTCTCTAATTGTCAAATCAACTTTGTTGGAAATTCACATTCGAGTGTGTGCGTTCATGCAGATAAATGCGTATACTGCATTTGTACATGCTGTGTGTGTGTGTGTGTGTGTGTGTGTGTGTGTGTGTGTGTGTGTGTGTGTGTGTGTGTGTGTGTGTGTGTGTGTGTGTGTGTGTGTGTGTGTGTGTGTGTGTGTGTGTGTGTGTGTGTGTGTGTGTGTGTGTGTGTGTGTGTGTGTGCGCTGTGTCAGCAACTCTGCAGTGCTTCCTGGCCCACATTCAATCGTCAGCACACACTGTTCTGGTCACCACAGCAACCATAATACTGTCAAAGCCGTGGCCTGAGCTGCAGAGAGACAGAAGATGTCGTTTAACGTTTGTTCTAAAGTAGTTTATGAAACATCATCTATCATTTAGTTTTTGTTATGTCTTAAAGAACAAGGAATACAGTGCATTAAAGAGAGGAGTGTGTAGGGATGGCTGATTAATAAACAATGTTTTTCATAGTACATTATTATGATATGCTTTCAGAAGTTTCCATGGCTAGTTCATAATCTGTATGAAAGGAATATTGAATACTTGAACATTTTTGAAAAGCGATATAATAATGCAGTAGGTAGGGAAAAACTGTTTTGGCAGCATACGTTTTTTTAGGTTTTGTATTCTTTGTTGTTGTAATACCCAGTGTTTCCACAAGAGGCTTAGGTGAAATACCCCATGTTCAAAACAGGATTAAAAGTCACCAAAATACCTTCAGAACCGTACGAGAGGAAGTCACCGGACATTACAAATAATCAAAATCAGCTCTAAATGAAGGTCGAGTTCGTATAAAGCAAGGGGGCAAAGCAGGATCTGCGGTTTTATTCTTTAGTTACTTGGCAACGTAGTTTCACTTCCACTGCGTCCTTGGTCAGCGCTGCATTTTGACTGTGAAGCCGCAATGAAATGTATTATAGGAGGTTACATTGGTGCAATGACATCAGAGTAATTACAGAATTAGGAGTAGAGCTCTTTAGCAGACTGAAGTGATTGTTGGATCCTCGTGTTGCTATGGAAATCTGTATTCTTGGCCTTGTTTAAGTGTTGCAACACGCACATACACTTCAACTGCAGCACTGCATCAGCTTTTATCTTTGCCGTTATCAGGTGTGAGGTATGCAAGGAGTGACAGTATGTACTCCATGATAGCCCTTCCAATATAGTAGTTCTCTTGTAGTTGTAGAGGTCACTAGAGAGCTGATGTTAAAATCACAATATGATGATAAAGCACATTTCTTCAAATTCAATAGGGAAACCATTTATAGATTTAAATAAACCCTAATCGGAATGTCGGGTTTTGGCCGACAAAGTCAATTCAATACCTGACTTTGATGACTGCAATGAACTCAAGTACACTTTGACTTCTTGTTCCTGCAGTAAAACTCAATAGTTACAGCTCATGTTCAAACAGACAGGAGTGGTGTGATGGCCCTTTAGAAAAACATCTTCATTCCCATGACTTTAGGTTTGATTCAGTGTTTCTTTTTTCTCTGTTTTCCCAGAATGGCTTCACTCCACTGTATATGGCGGCGCAGGAGAACCACATGGACGTGGTGCAGTTCTTATTGGACCACGGCTCGAGTCAGAGCATCGCCACTGAGGTAACTAAACAAGGACAAACAGATTATACACGACGCATACGCAACAAACTCCTATTTGGCCAAAACAGATTTTAATATCTCACATTCATCACAACCCTTTATCTACCCTCCCTGTCCTTACTCTGCAGTGTGATGGATGACATATTTCTGTAAATGGTTAATGCGTGGCTTCAACTACTGTCTCACTGAGGAGACCAAAGCGGAATATCATGAAGTTGTTGCTCACTTTAAGAGAAGATGATTAGGGAAGAATAAAGGATGGAGAGAGCATGACGAAGTATTCATTCTGAGGGACCTTGACTGTCTCTGGAGGATGGAACCATTGATGTAACTGAAGTCTCTGTGTGTGTGTGTGTGTGTGTGTGTGTGTGTGTGTGTGTGTGTGTGTGTGTGTGTGTGTGTGTGTGTGGTGTGTGTGTGTGGTGTGTGTGTGTGGTGTGTGGTGTGTGTGTGTGTGTGTGTGTGTGTGTCTGTCTGTCTGTCTGAGAGAGTGGGTGAGCAAGTACTACGCTGTGAATGTGTCAGTACAATCCATCATCTGCTCTGCTGTAGTACCGGCAGGCGGCCAACTGCCACTAAAAGGTGACACACATCCTGATTATGTCCAAACTCTCTCCGTCTAAAGCACATTTTTGAAGCCAATGCTTATTTAACTAGGTTTTTCTGTATGTTTAAGGTAGCAATACAATAGCAGAGTTCTGCAGATACTACTGTATATAGCAAAAATATTTCCGTTGTGCAGTGATGTAAGAAGTACTCGCATCCTTTACTTACATCAAAAATACAATTCATGCATTTGAAATGTTTCTTTGTACAGAAGGATTATCAGTAAAAATCAACTTGAGTCATAATTCCTAGTATAAGTAAAAGTACATTTTTTAAAATGTTAAATTATATTGTTATTGTTTTATTTTCAGCAACAACGACTTCTAAGCACATTTTAATGTTTTAACATCAAAATAAGCCACATTTGAATTTAAATCGGGAACATTTCAAACAAAGAATATGGTAAATAGCAAAATAATAATACAAATAAGATAACTTTTTTGTTAATATGAAAAGCTTGGTGCGATGGACAGATTTGTGTCAAAAAATATTTAAAAGAAGCTACCAACATAACCAGTTATTGGTTATACAGTATTCTAAAATGAGACAATTTCAGATGTTCATCTTTTGAAACTAGTCATAAATAATGTATACTTTATTTGGAGGTATTTTAAACCTTTAAAAGCTTTTCACTGCAGTTTTGAGAAAACATTACTCAAACAGGAGTAAGTGGTGTTTTTTCAGCAGCAGAGCAATACACATTTGGTACTCTAATAAGATTTTGGGACAGCGGTCGGTGTATAGGTCTCAAAATAAACCAAGATGTGTGTTCCCTGGCCTTTCATCTTTTTGTTTCTTCTCCAACCTTGTCCTCCTCCATCATTCCTCCTTTTGTCCGCCTCCTTCTCCACATCGCCACATCTCGCCATTTTCCTTCTTTCCTCCTCCGCCCCAGAGTCTCCTCCAGCGGGAGACACGAATGAATTATTCATGTAGGAAAACATAAATCCATGTGTAAAGCAACTCACGGTGTTCAATAATTCATATTTAACCGTTTCAGCATAGCATGAGGTAGAGTAGGTCAGGAATCCTTTGTTTATTCAAAATCCTCTGTCTGCAATAGATCTTTTTTATTGCAGGTATTTTCATCCAACGGTACAAAATATGTAAAGATATTCTGCAGTGATATCGACATATTTTCTTTTTGATTTCATGTTGAAGGTCACCCTTGCTGATTGTTATTATTCATTTCTCTTATGATTAATGACTTGTCATGTAAGATGTACTGAGTGTCCTACTGTCCTGTCTAGTTTATTTATGTGATTCAACTCAATGATCTTCAGCAAATTTTAAAAACACAGCAGGGAAAATGTGCTGTGTCATTGCAAGTGTGCATGCTTGAAGATAAAGATCCAAGTCCTCTTTCAGTGTTGTTCTGTTCACTGCTATTGTCTTTTGAAGTATTTATAGGACATTAAAACTGACTCTGCCTTATTCCTGAATCCATAATGAAGCAGATGAAAACAGGAGGGCAGTGCAGGGAAGGCTTATGACTTTCTTAAAAAGGCTACATTTATGCATTTTAACATGTCAGCCTGCCTGTGGATGCGCTGCAGAGATGCTCTGATTATGACTTTGTGCTAGCATGGGTGTGTTTGTTTGCCTGTGCGTGTGTGTGATCTCTAAGGAGAGTTTCTGCTTTGATGTGTGGGTGTAGTGATGCTGAGTTGGTTTTATCCAGACAGTCAGCGTCCTGTGAAAACACACACACATGCCCGTATTCATACACACACACACAAACACAAGTGTTGTTTTTGTGGATGAGAAATATTTCCTTTTCTTTGATGATTCATGTCTTCTGCTGCTAGCCCCCTCTAATGTGTCTCTCATTTGTTATACTGCCTGTGTGAATGGATATGTTTGCAGTTGGCGTCGTCGTGTTTTCTTCTCGGTTTGCGCTCATTAGCAGCTGCATTTCCTTTCGATTTGTCCTTGAGCGAGACACTGAACTCCTTCTGAAGCACTCAAACTCTCTTTAGAGCATTAGCTGCAATGCCTTCGTTGACAAATGGTTATTAAAATGCCATTTTGCTTGTTAAAGCCTTTTCAGACAGGTCTACCTTCATGCTAATCTAATAACAGTTTAACAAGTTGGAATTGTCCTTTTCATGTTAAAGTCACTGCGACAATTTAACAATTTTCTATATAATTGTACTATTTTGAAACCAGTTATCTGAACTGATTAACGTAAGGAGCACTAGCATAAGCTGAAACATGCAGAGAGAGAATTGTGTCTTATTATTTTTTCCTAAAACCACTGTTTTAAGTCTTACATCTTTTTCTCCCATAACAGTTTTAAAAAGTCAATTTTAACTTCCTTTAATTTACTGCTTGAGCACTGACGGACAATAGCATTTGCTCTCTAATATCTTTAAATGAGGAAACTGATGACAGTGATGGTCCCCATGGTCATAAATAAAAGTCCAAACAGGGAAAACTCTAAATCCTTTGAAAGAACACAAAATGGTGATCCTTATCTCTTCCATGTATTTGTTAAATCATTGAATAAAATGTAATGCGAGAGTGAATTATTTTTAGAGATTACGTGGAGAGTAAAAAAGAAGCTCATGGAAAGTTACTGGTTTGGAGGAAAAGGTTATCTATTATTGTTGGCGTTGAGTGTTTACATTTTTTGAAGCCACGATTTGTTAATTCTTGAAGAAATAGAAAGAAACATGTGCTTAAATATCAATTGCTCATATACAGTGGGGCAAAAAAGTATTTAGTCAGCCACCAATTGTGCAAGTTCTCCCATTTAAAAAGATGAGAGAGGCCTGTAATTTTTATCATAGGTATACCTCAACTATGAGAGACAAAATGAGAAAAAAAAATCCAGGAAATCACATTGTAGGATTTTTAAAGAATTTATTTTCAAATGATTGTGGAAAATAAGTATTTGGTCAATAACAAAAGTTCATCTCAATACTTTGTTATATACCCTTTGTTGGCAATGACAGAGGTCAAACGTTTTCTGTAAGTCTTCACAAGGTTTTCACACACTGTTGCTGGTATTTTGGCCCATTCCTCCATGCAGATCTCCTCTAAAGCAGTGATGTTTTGGGGCTGTCGCTGGGCAACACGGACTTTCAACTCCCTCCAAAGATTTTCTATGGGGTTGAGATCTGGAGACTGGCTAGGCCACTCCAGGACCTTGAAATGCTTCTTACGAAGCCACTCCTTCGTTGCCCTGGCGGTGTGTTTGGGATCATTGTCATGCTGAAAGACCCAGCCACGCTTCATCTTCAGTGCCCTTGCTGATGGAAGGAGGTTTTCACTCAAAATCTCACGATACATGGCCCCATTCATTCTTTCCTTTACACGGATCAGTCGTCCTGGTCCCTTTGCAGAAAAACAGCCCCAAAGCATGATGTTTCCACCCCCATGCTTCACAGTAGGTATGGTGTTCTTTGGATGCAACTCTGCATTCTTTCTCCTCCAAACACGACGAGTTGAGTTTTTACCAAAAAGTTCTATTTTGGTTTCATCTGACCATATGACATTCTCCCAACCCTCTTCTGGATCATCCAAATGCCCTCTAGCAAACTTCAGACGGGCCTGGACATGTACTGGCTTAAGCAGGGGGACACGTCTGGAAATGCAGGATGTAAGTCCCTGGCGGCGTAGTGTGTTACTGATGGTAGCCTCTGTTACTTTGGTCCCAGCTCTCTGCAGGTCATTCACTAGGTCCCCCTGTGTGGTTCTGGGATTTTTGCTCACCGTTCTTGTGATCATTTTGACCCCACGGGGTGAGATCTTGCGTGGAGCCCCAGATGGAGGGAGATTAGCAGTGGTCTTGTATGTCTTCCATTTTCTAATAATTGCTCCCACAGTTGATTTCTTCACACCAAGCTGCTTACCTATTGCAGATTCAGTTTTCCCAGCCTGGTGCAGGTCTACAATTTTGTCTCTGGTCTCCTTTGACAGCTCTTTGGTCTTGGCCATAGTGGAGTTTGGAGTATGACTGTTTGAGGTTGTGGACAGGTGTCTTTTATACTGATAACGAGTTCAAAAAGGTGCCATTAATACAGGTAACGAGTGGAGGACAGAGGAGCCTCTTAAAGAAGAAGTTACAGGTCTGTGAGAGCCAGAAATCTTGCTTGTTTGTAGGTGACCAAATACTTATTTTACCAGGAGTTTACCAATTAATTCATTAAAAATCCTACAATGTGATTTCCTGGATTTTTTTTTCTCATTCTGTCTCTCATAGTTGAAGTGTACCTATGATGAAAATAACAGGCCTCTCTCATCTTTTTAAATGGGAGAACTTGCACAATTGGTGGCTGACTAAATACTTTTTTGCCCCACTGTATCTGGTCTCCACATTAGATATTTTGGAAACACAACCTTTTGTTTAGCTTCTGCTATCCATTAACAGCTAGTATAGTATTGTTGGAGTTACGTTTTTAATTGAGTTTTACCAATTTCTAAAGCCACAATTAGTTTTTCCATGAGGATATAACTGTACTGTGTGCTTGAATAACAATTACTCATATTTCTCATCTCCACAGAATATATTTTCGAAACACAGCCTAACTTTCTTCCTTTTGTTTAGTCACTGCTAACCGTTAAGAGCTAACATGAAGTATTAACATGTTCCTTTTGTATTTGATTCACAGGATGGTTTCACTCCTCTGGCAGTGGCGTTGCAGCAAGGCCACGACCAGGTGGTTTCCCTGCTGCTGGAAAACGACACTAAAGGGAAAGTCCGTCTGCCTGCGCTACACATCGCTGCACGGAAGGACGACACCAAGGCTGCCGCGCTCCTCCTCCAGAACGACCACAACGCTGACGTCGAGTCCAAGGTACGCTCTCTGCACGATATGCAGGACTACAATTCATCTACTCTCACAGAAAAAAATATGAACGTTAATACTTTTATATTCAAAACATTTTATTGTTATATTTAAGATACTATCCAGTTTAATACCTAGCCTTGCGTGGATTATTGAAGGGACTTTTGGTTGAATCTTTCACTTAACCGGCACCTGCAAGTTAGCCACATGCTGCAGTTTTACTAAATTTCGTAAAGATTTTTGGGCAATAAAGGAAATATGAAATATGTCATGACATGTTCGTTAATGAGCTTTAAAGGGGATACCAGACATGTGTAACCTTTACACTGAGCAACGCTGACTTTGTGCTAAGCTAAGTTAGCTAACACTCAATATTCTCCTCAAAGTATCCTAGAATTGAACGACTGAACAAACAACAAATAAATATTAGATGTGGCAGTGATTTTGCTCATGTCATCATGGGGAATTAAGAAGAAGGAATACTTTTGTTGTTGTGTTGTTCTTTTGTTATGAAAATACATTTGGATTAGAGTTTTGTTCCAATAAGGAAAGCATTTAAGTCCTGAACATGTTTGCTCTGGAACAGAAATGCAACAAAGTGTTTATAATTTGGATGAAAGTCTTTAAAACTGTTACAATACACAGTAACTAAACCAGAAAGAACAGTATAGTATTACTTTTTATTACAGGAATACATTTGTGCCACCTACAGACATTAAGGGAGAGTCCATCATCCAGTTGTGTTTACCTCAGTTTGGTTGCCTTTTAGTCCTTTTTTCATTATTCCCAACTTGTTCTCATTTATCCATCCTATGCTTGGTGAAGCCGTGGTGTTGGTGTTGTAGTTGTTGTGTTGCACTAACCACCCCATTCTCTCCTCCTCCTCCTATTCGTTTCCTATTGTTACCCTACCACTTCCCCCGTTTCCCTTCTAGATGATGGTGAATAGAACAACAGAGGTACATCTTATCTTGTCTCCTTCCTCTCCCGTCAGTGTTCACTCATAGTCACCATTGCAAAGCCAAAGCCTTCTGTCTGCTAGCATGCACCGCAAATGCTGGCATGAAGCTTTTGCTGCTGACAATGTCTCACCTGTGCACCTGCTTTCTTTAAATCTTTATCGCATTTTCGACTTTGCTCTATGTGCATCCAGTGGCTTGCTGCTTTCTGGTAGAAGTAAAATAGATGTCATTAGATATATATTTTTATATACACATAGAGCTTTTGGAACGATTAATTTGTGAGCCGATCAAGTCGAATTTGATCAATACCACAACAGTCATATTAGGTTCTGCACTTTGATGTACTTGTTTACATTTTTTACATAAAATACTGTTTTCTCATCCTTTATTTCAAAAGCAAGTGAATAAGGAATTAAAGTATTTAATGAAAACAAAGAACTGCTCCTGAATGTATGGCATCATACGGTAGTTATTCTTCTCTTATGGAATAGCTATAGAAAAAAAAGCTTCATTTCCTTTTAAATCTATTGATGCCTTGAATCAGAAAACATTTTTTGTGGATGTTTTCTTTTTTACATTTTAAAGGCAGCAGTGAACACTTTGCTGCAATGGTTGTTCGCAGACATGCCGACGGTATGAAGGCCTCATTATGAAGGTTGAGGTCTGCTGCACTGACTTAAGGGAATGGTTTGATATTTGGGAAATACGCTTTATTTACTATTTTGCAGAGAGTAAGATGAGAAGATTGACACCACTCTTATGTCTGTGTGATAAATGAGAAGCTAAAGGCAACAGCTGGTTAGCTTAGCCTAGCATTAACACTTGAAACACCTAGTCTTGTTCTGTTAAAAGGAAAGACTTCCATCTTCGAAGCTATTGAACACATTATATCTCATATGTTTGATCCTTAAAAAATGTAAAAGATATTTCCTGGGAGTCCCCCACCTAGCTGTAACCAGACTTAATGCTAAGCTAACTGGCTGCTAGCTTTAGCTTCATAGCTGTTCCATACAGACATGGCAATGATATTGATATTTCTGTCACACTCATGCAATAACACAAATACGAGTATTTGCCCGATATAAAACTGTTCTTTTTACGTCTTAATAGAATAACTAGCATATTGCAATATTCAATTTAAAAATACGGAAAGCAATTTGTTGTCTGTGGTCTGGCCAGAAAATGATTTGCATGGGTTGCTGCTGATTGCCAGATCATTTACCCTCTAGGTTGTTATCCTCTTTACTGTAAATGGTTAATTACATGTGTTTAGCAGTTATAATTACATTTGTCACAGAGTATGCAAGATGATGTTTTTGTTCTTTCCCCTGTTACCTTTTTCCACCCACAGAAGAACCTTTCTGTAATGTGATCCTACTCCAGTTACACATCTATTAAGTGCTTTTGCTGTCACACTGCTTACGAGATTGTATAGGATGTAAATTGCTGAATAAAGTTAAATTAAATGTCAGTGCTTTTTTCACCATCTAAGGCTCTCATCTAGCTGCCAATGAGAGGACAAACTGTAGGGCTGATGTATTAGCTTTGGGTTCAGTTGAGCTCGAGCATGCCAGTAGATTTAATTAAATTGCATTCTTTTTTTAACAAACATGACATTGTGCTGACTGTCCTTTGAAAAAAATGCTTTACTGTCACTGAACAGAAAGCAGTTCCATCAGCTTTCAATAAAGTAGCTTCTTGATTTTTTTTTTGTTGACCTTTCGTATTTGTTACTTTGGAAACTGAAAAACATTTTTGATTTATTAAGTCTGAAGAAGATCTGAACATGTTGATGATACTGGATGATTATTTTTGAGCCATTTACATGTTATATAAAGGATTATTTATAGGTCAAGCCTTCCAACAAATACTTCCTTAAAAGCTTCCTTTAAGAACTACGTATCCTAATAAATCAATATTGCCTTTGATTAATGCAGAAGCACGATAACCTGCATGTCAAGATTTGCAAGATTGTTTTTTAAGGAATCGAGACAAAATCAAAACACACTTTTATAAATGCCTTTGCATGGTTTTTATATGACAGGAGCTCAATGTGCTATGTTTGAATATAATTGTGACTCTATCCGGCCTGATCTATGTCACTGCAACTATCACTCAAGAAAAGTAGAAACATATTTATAATAAGATGTGAATCCACCACTCAGAGCATGTTTGACTTCTGCTCAACCTTTGTCTGCTCTATTAGCCTGCTTTTGGCCAAACTGCTATTTAATATCCCATTATGCTTTGCTCGTTGCTCATTTAGAGAGATCTTTTTTTTAACCTCTCTTTTAATTTAATGTGTCTATCTTTCTGTCTCTCATCCCCCTCAGAGCGGTTTCACTCCTCTCCATATTGCGGCTCACTACGGCAATATCAACGTAGCAACACTCCTGCTGAACAGAGGGGCAGCTGTGGACTTCAAGGCGAGGGTAGGTACTTTGCTTCAAAGAAGACAAACACACACACACACGCGCGCGCGCACACGCACACATACACACACACCTTTTGAAGTCAGGGCTTCAGCAAACACTCGCTGTACGACTTTCATATGAGAGGGCGGAACGATGTGTGCAGGAATCTAACACGTACACACGTAATCCTGCAGCTGTGCCTGTCACTCTGCTGTAGAAAAGTATACTTGATATCAGAGTGCTATAGGATCTTTCAGACAGGAGGAATGGATGCTGGGTTTATGGCTGTTTGAGACTGAGTATCTTTCAAATAAGCAGGGGTAGAAGAAGAACTAAAATGTGTAATTTATTTAGAATTGACTACTTAATACTCAGTACAACAAATAAGTCCTAATGTGTAATGTTATTTAAGGGAAATTACTAATATAAAGTATAGAATAAAAGCCAGCATTGTCCTTTTAATTTGCTCATGACTGATTTTGAAACAGACTGTCTTACGTAGATGCACATATTTGTAAATCTTCTTGGGTTGTTTTGTGTTACTTTAAAGTTGTGATGCCTCTTTGTGATGTTTTTGTTGTAATTTTCAGTTCCTTTTGGTCATTTTGGGTCTCTGTTTTTATTTTGTGTGTATTTGTAGTTGTTTTTTATTTCTCTTTGTTGTTTTGCCATTTTTGAGTCTGTTTGCCTGTCCTTGCAGCTGATGTTTTCCTCTCTGCAGTTGTTTTAGTCTTCTTTTTTTTAGCCTTTTTGTATTACTCTTATCTTAAAATATTATAGCCAAGGTTAACACCTGTCACTTTGGACGCCAGTTCCTGTTACCTGCTGAAATCTATCCATGCATTTATTGTAGAATATGTCAAATCGTTTAGGTTACTTTATCATTTTGTGACCTTATTTTAAAGACACACTTGCAAACATCACTGTGTATCAGTCTGTTTTCAAACATATATGAGGATAAAATTGTCAGCAGACCATGTACAATACTCTCTCTACAGTGCATAGTGTCCTTTTGAAACCTCCACCTCCTCTTTGAGGCTGAAGTTGCTTGGATGTTATGTTCCCCTAGAGGGGGATATTTATCTAGTTTCCTCCTACACTGTCACATAAAGCCCGTTTTTGTAGTTGAGTAAGCACATTTTAGACAAGGGATATGTATTAAAATGCTGGAGACACGGACAGGCTGTCTGGAATGTGTTGGAAGGTTTCATTTTCAGTTAAAATCAGTTTTGAAGCCCATTGTATCCCTATGTCATTATTCATTTGTAAGTTACTGGACATTATGTGTGCAAAAAACAATGTTTTTGTGTTATTTATCTTTTCTCTTAAAACAAATATGAATTGAAATGGGTGATACATGTCTGTGTATTCTTGTCTTTGTGACTGAATACGGAAATTATGCTATTCTTTCAGAATGACATAACACCACTGCACGTAGCATCCAAACGTGGGAACAGCAACATGGTGCGACTGCTGCTGGAGAGAGGGTCCAAGATAGATGCACGAACCAAGGTAAAATCACTTTTTTTTTACTGACAGAAATATAATTTGGTCTCCATCAATCAATCAATTAACTTCTATAAACTTAGAGGCCAGAAAAAGACAGATGAAATAAAGAATTGTCCACCTTCAAAGTTAACTGGTATGAAGTTAACTGTTCCTGTGCAAATTGTTTTTTCCAGGACGGTCTGACTCCTCTCCACTGTGGAGCCAGGAGTGGGCATGAGCAGGTGGTGGAGATGCTGCTAGACAGAGGAGCTCCAATACTATCTAAGACAAAGGTAAACCTCCAACATTTGTGTGTCTCTTTATTTCTCACTTTCTTTTTTAATGTCTTACTGTTTCAATTTCACTCTGACTCATCTGCTCTTACTAGAAGTACACTTAATAGTGTAAAATGACTAAAGTAGTAGAAACAAAATACTAAAAACCATCTATTCCGTTGTAGTTCTTTGAGGCGGAGCCATTTTTTATGTATTAACTACTGATTATTTCCATGGATTCATCCGCTTATTATTCCCATTATTAATGCATCTAAGGTTAAGTTTTGAAAAATGCAGAAATGAATAAAAAAATGACTGTTAGACTATGACTAAATCATATTGACACCATCAAAAGGCTTTATCCAACTCATAGAACAATATTCCCAATACTTAGTAATTCAAGGAAAAATGCTTTGGTCATACAATTGTGAAGCCAGAACCTTGATGTGCTTTTGCATGATGATGAAATGATCAATAGTATCCAAATAGTTGTTAATTGGCGGTCTATTACTAGTACATCAAATGTGAACTTAATTAACCGTTCTAAATTTAATTCCACAACTGAAGTCAGCTACAGCTTTATTAACTTGTGACTCTATTCCCTACAGAATGGTTTGTCTCCGCTCCACATGGCGACGCAGGGCGACCACCTCAACTGCGTCCAGCTGCTGCTGCACCACGAGGTGCCTGTGGATGATGTGACCAACGACTATCTCACAGCGCTGCACGTGGCAGCACACTGCGGACACTACAAGGTGGCAAAGGTGATCGTGGACAAGAAGGCCAACCCCAATGCCAAGGCACTGGTGAGGATACAATGATGTAGGACCAGAAACACTTGATACTCTGTAGCTTTGGAAACAACTCAACAATATCCAGTCTGGATTTGATCGGGGGACAGAAAGTTTCAGGAAAATAGTCAGAAACAGAGAAGGGGTTAAGATAGTGGAATGACAGAAAGATCTTGCCCCCATTTCTTAAAAGGGTAAGCAACCTATTCAACTGTATGTATAACATAGATGATGTCTGTGAGGTAGCCATTGGTTTGTTGACTATCTTTTAAAGCCTTGAGTTTTGCATTTTGACCATCACCATCTTGGTTAGTGGTCATTGTCATCTTGCAAACAGAAGTAACATGACAGGCTGGAGCTACAAGGGAATGCACCAAATAAACTTCACAAGGGTTAAAAATGTAAGACACAAACCGTAACGCTATATTGGTGACCCTTCAACCACAAGGGACATCAAACCTACCCAGATTTATTGTCTATTTTGCTTTAAATGGGAATATAATTCACAAAATGATTTTCATGCTTTATTGAAAAAGTAGTATGTAAGACTATAAACTGGTCAGTGATATGTATATTGAGTGAATTAATCAAGTTAAAAATAGGTTAATGTTTTCTTAGACTTCTTGTTTTCTTTTCATCCTGCTGGCTATTAGAAAGAATGCAAGTTTAAAGCATTTCGCAAATTAGAATTTATTACAGCAACCTCAGAGATCCTATTCAAGATGTGCGTCTTATGGAAATGTTACGGAAAAGTGACATGCACAAACAGGTTTTTAGAGAGGAAAGAATGGACAAAAATCTAAGTTTAAAATAGATGGATTAAAGCAGCAGTGGCTCCAGGTTGTGGTAGTGGCAGCATTTAAGTGTCTCGATGATTTCATCTCCAAACCAACCAAAAATATCCTCCTTCCTTTGTAAGTCTTTCATTTCCTCTGTCCCTCCATTCTTTCCTTTCTTCCTCACCTCCCCCTCTATCTCCACTATGTCTCTGTTTATAACAAAAATAAAGTGATGAGAGACTTTAATGGAGAAGTAAAGACATGTGGTGGAAATGAGTGAAGGAAGTAAACAAGTTAAACAAGACTAAAAAGACACTTATACCGTGTTGGTGTAAGACAACCATCTATGTTCTGTAATGGGAGAAGGCTGGGTGTGGTAAGAGTACTGGGACTTTATAGTTAGAGAGAATGAGATGGAAAAAAAAGGACACAGAGGAAAATGAAGTCATAGGATTGAGCCAGAAACCTCAAAGTGAGAGGGAGGGAGGGAGGGAGGGAGGGGGCAGAGTGTACAACGTTGGCAAGAGAGGAGTAAGTTGTACATAAAAGTATCTATTTCAGTGCAGCATACTCTTTCTTTTTTTTACTGCTTTAAATCCAGTTAATTATTTCCACACATGCTTGTGTAGTTTATATGCAGACAAGTGAAGAAAAAGGGGAAAGAAAGAGGGGGGAAAGGCAAAGAAAGTCCCGCTTTGTACTGTATTTTCCACTCGGTGTTCCACACTTATCTTCCAGCCAGCTCAGCAAAACCTGCATGGGAATGCACACAAAACGTTTCTGGGACTATTTCTGAACCTAAAATGTTTATATTTTTTATTGATTTCCTGTGTATTTTAGAATGGTTTCACCCCCCTGCACATTGCCTGTAAGAAAAACAGAGTCAAGGTGATGGAGCTACTTCTGAAGCATGGAGCGTCGATACAGGCAGTCACTGAGGTAAGTGTGTGTGTGTGTGTGTGTGTGTGTGTGTGTGTGTGTGTGTGTGTGTGTGTGTGTGTGTGTGTGTGTGTGTGTGTGTGTGTGTGTGTGTGTGTGTGTGTGTGTGTGTGTGTGTGTGTGTGTGTGTGTGTGTGTGTGTGTGTGTGTGTGTGTGTGTGTCATTGAAACTCAATGACATGAGTTGTTTTTGTGTGATCTGCTTTTAATGCAATTAAAGCTGGAGTTATAGAACAATATTGAGTAAATGTGTCTCCACAGTGGTGTAAAGTAACCAAATATACAGCATTTACGCACATTTTGATGTGATACAAGTCTATATCTGTACCTTCTATTTAAAATGTCTGCTTACATTTTGAACAACAAAGCCTAATTCTGTTTTTATTGTCATTCATTTCTCCCTGCTGTATGTGTCTCTTCCCTCAACAGTCCGGTCTGACTCCAATCCATGTTGCAGCGTTTATGGGACACGACAACATCGTGCACCAGTTGATCAACCACGGGGCTTCACCAAACACAAGCAATGTGGTAAGTTAAACTTCTTTCTTTTATCCTTCTTTGTCCTCCCAATTGCCATATGTGCAGTTTCTATTCTATAATAAGCAGGGGTTTAAAGGAGCTATATTTAATAAGGAGCCTCATAAATACATTCAGCTCTTTGTGTGTCTATCAGAACTTTTCAGTTTGCGTTCTAGTTTGAGGTTCTCAGTTGTTTTCATCAAGATTGACCTTAAAGGCATCGTAGACTACATGCTAAGCAGCATGTACAGGCGAACTGGTGAACAAAGTAGAGCATTTAGCTGCAAATGAGTGGGTGGAGACCAAAGATAGAGGTAAACTAGAGTGCAAAAAATTCCAACATTTGTAAAGTGGCCACAAACACTGCTTCAAATGACTGATGATAGCTTTTGATACTCACAAAGGGATGATATGCGTACGTAAGAACTGTAATTAAAGTAAAAACAATATATTGCATGGTTTCCCTGGATCCTTAAAATTCTGCAATGTTTTCTAATTTGAGGCCTTTAAAACACACATAGAAATGAAAGTGATTGAATTATATTTTTTGCAAGAATAGAGATGGCTTTTTCCTGGAAGTGCAATTAAACCTTTATAAATGAGTCCAATACTTCAACAAGGGTTAACATGAGAGCAATATTTCAATATGCTTTTCTTCTCATCCACTGCTGCTGTGTTTTACAGAAGTCTAACTGTTTACCATGTCCCAAACTATGCCGTGTAGCATCCTTGAACTTCAAAGAATTGTACCTGGAAAGTCCTTGGTTTGGGGTCCCTGATAAGGAAACATAGAAAGCACGGCCATTGGAGCACACAACAGAGAAAAGCTGTGTACTTCAGGAAAGAGGAGAGGAAGTCTATTAATGCCATGTGTATGTAACCAGAGGACCTCTCATTCTCATCTACTCCATAAACACTTTTTGATATGAGCTGGAAACTCAAACTACTGGCCTTGTTGACTAATTGAAAGGACAGAAGACGAACAGAAGAGAAGGAGAGGAGATAGGAAGGAGGAAGAGACACAGTGGGTAATGAGCAAACAGAGGGGAAAGAGTTCTGCACGCTCAACTCTTCAACCCCAAGTATTTGGTCGCCCACGCCGTGTCTGTGGCCAGGTTACCGTAGAAACGGAGCATTATGGGACGTCATTATAGAGGGTTGGGTGTGGAGAGGAAGGGGGTCTCTCTCTCTCTCTCTCTCTCTCCCTCTTTCTGCCTCCTATCCTAACATAAGGAGAATTTGTATGGAGAAAGGCAGAGAATATTCAAAACTTGGGAATAACTATCATTTCCTTTTTGTGTGTGTGTTGCAGAGGGGGGAGACAGCGCTCCACATGGCAGCGAGGGCCGGACAGTCAAATGTGGTCAAATATCTGATCCAGAATGGAGCATGTGTCGATGCCAAGGCCAAGGTAGTACTCGTGACTTCAAAAACCAAATGTTCCTTTTAAACAAAATGTAGTTTTGATGAGCTTTGCTACATGTTTCCATACCTTAGTCTTCACTTCACCGCCGTTAAGGAGCAAATTATAGTTTAAAATATATTTATCCTTTTAAGTTACTAGATATTATGGGCTACAGACCTTCTTTTTTTTAAAAAGCCTTTAGTTAGGGCTGGTTCAGGCTTCCCTAAAAGGCCCTCCTGGGTCCTACATTTTATGGTACTTTATTTTATTGTATTTTTATTGTATTTCATTTTATTTTACTCAATTCAATTGTATTTTAAATTCTATCTTGTAATTTATTATATTCCTGTAATTTATTATATATTTTACTTTGTCATTCATGTGTGTTGATCTGTAAAGCCCTCTGACACAATTGTTTTTGCCGCCACCAGGACGACCAGACACCGCTGCACATCTCAAGCCGTCTTGGTAAGCAAGACATCGTCCACCAGCTGCTGACAAACGGAGCTTTCCCAGACGCCACCACCAGCTCCGGATACACTCCTCTACACCTGGCTGCCAGGGAGGGACACAGAGACATCGCTACAGTGCTGCTGGATCAAGGAGCCAGTCTGGGAATCATTACCAAGGTAAGTTGGATGTGTGGAGATGCGTACCTCTTGGCCATTGGTTGTTTTGATAGGCCGATAACAAGTTACATGACCAAGAGATTCCAAAAAAGCAGAGCAAGAGGATAACTGTTACCTCTTCTCGCACACTCACTACACACATGCTGGTCCAAACTAAAACTTGAATTGAAGACCATCAGTTTTAGTTGAACTTCTGCCACTAATTGAGTGTCAGAGTAACTTCTCCAGAGCCTAAAATTCCCAGATAGTTTTTCTTTGTGTATCACTCATTTCATAACATCCATTTAAACTGCAACAGAGTATTTGTGGCCACAGGTTTTGACTCTCTCTTGAGGGACGTTCAAAGTTACTTAAAGGTACAATATGTAAGTTATTTGCATTAAAGATACTGAAACAACTAGACTTATGTTTCAATTTTGTCAACATTGTTAACTAACACTGAAATTTCCAAAAAATCCAACAATTTAAAAATATAGATACATCTTTAATTCTGATGAAGGCAACAGTTTATTTTGGTTATATTTAATGGTGGTATAACCCCTTGTGTATGACTCTGCGTTGTGGTTGTCTGAATTTTTTTGTCCAGTTTTAAGACATTTTTACATCATCAGGCGTCTGGATGTTAAGCGATCAGAAAAGCTAGCTAAGTAACATTAGCGACAGCCGCACAGCATGTGGGAAACAATGATTTTCAACCTTGACTCTGCTTGAATCAGCAATTTAAAACACCCTTTGTGTAGGAGGAGAACTTCTTTGATAATCTGATTCCTGCATACATTTTACAACACTGCTTATTTATTTTTTTATAGTTATGATACAATCACCCCTAGTGGCAGAAATGTAATATCATGTTATCCAGGGTCTTTAAACTAGGAAGCCTGGATTCTGTCAAGTCCCATTAGCTATTTGTCACCTCGTTCAACATGCCCATGTGCACACTCACACAGAGCCGGGTCTATCTGGACAGAGTGTGTTCATGGATCCGTATTGCCTCATGGCTAAAGAATCTGATGTAACACTCATTTCCACACCCTGGGCCCTTTTCATCATTTTTAAGCACCAACTAATCAGTTCCTCATGTAATGTCATGACATAACCTTGCAACTTACGCAATTATAAGTAATCAAACCCATATGGCTCAGTGGCTATTAACTGAAGTGTTTTGACAACCGTTGTACAAATTGGATCAGAGTTTGTGATACATTGGGTTTAACATTCTTGTCTTGTCGTTGTGTGTCGCTGCAGAAGGGCTTCACTCCGTTGCATGTGGCTGCAAAGTACGGCAAGATCGAAGTCGCCAACCTGCTGCTGCAGAAAAACGCTCCGGCTGATGCTGCTGGGAAGGTAACGCATTTTGAAGCACTGGTGTGAGAGGGAATGATGCTTTAGGAGAAAAAAAGAGCTCTCATATAAATGAACCCACAGTAAATATGTTTTATATGCAACTCACGTGTGCATAAATTAGCTGCCTTCATGTTTTTTTTATAGCTCCACTCAAAGCTTTCTCTTGTCACTGCACAATACTGTATGTATATTCCCTTCTAACAATATTTGTATGTGTACGCTCAGAGTGGACTAACTCCACTGCATGTGGCAGCACACTATGATAACCAGAAGGTGGCGCTGCTCTTGCTCAACCAGGGAGCTTCACCGCACGCTGCTGCGAAGGTAAGAGCCTTTCAATGTGCGCCACATCGAATGTTCATTAATGCATTGATACAACAAAACCTCTCTCTCACTCTCTCTGGCTCTGGATGAAAGCAGGCTGACCTAGTTTCAGTAGCCCACATGCAATTACACCATGCATTATAGCTGAGCATTGCATTGCGATTGGCTGGCTGGAATCCCCTCTTCACTCTAACAGCATCCATCCGGAGAGGGCTGCCACTGAAATTAGCTAGGCCCCAATAACTTTTACTCACATATTCAGGGTGTGGAGGCAATTCCTGGACATACAGTTACCTTAGTGATTATTTTTGAAACCACTATGTATACTTTATTTTAGTTCCAGGACATAGGCTGTAATTATCTGTACTTAAATTATAGTTATAAAACACTTGGTAATACACAGTCCAGGTAGTTAAAGCATTCTCTATTGGTAAAGTATAACAGCTGCAAAATGTAGACATAAATAGAATTAAATTGCAATCCTTTGCTTTGTTATGAGTTTGATGTTTAATTAGCTGAGTTGAGAAAAAAACAATTTACAGGTGTAAAACTAAATAATTCAACCACTTATTTTGGGAGTTTTTATCAACATAATTTGTGTTATAATACATTTTGAAGAAAACTTTTAAGGAAATAACCACAATGTCATGTCAGTATGCTAGATATAAAAAGTCAACGGTATGTTAGCTTAGCTTAGCTTAGCTTAGCATAAAGACCGAGCACAGTAACTTCTTTGACTTTCTATCATTTTAAGTTTGATTCAAAAGGTTACCGCTCTTGGACAACAAAAAAAATAGCCTGTCACGTAAACTATTTTAAAACAGAAACTTGTTTTTGCACGGATAAGACAAAAAAAATTGTTTTGTTTATTTGTTAGCTTTAGTGGTGCTGGTAGATGTTACCTTTGAACAGAGCCATGCTAGCTGTTTCCCCTTTTTGAAGTTTTGTTGTGCTAAGCTAAATGTGTCCTTAGGTGATATTCAACAAACAAATATATGAATCATATTTATTATATATATATATATATATATATATATATATATATATATATATATATGTATTACTTTGTATAATCAGCATCAAATATTCTGTATTTTGTCTAAATTATCTTTTTTGTTTTTGGCTCTATATAAGTGGATAATAATTGTTTAAGAAAAAGTATATATTTAACTCTCTTCTCTCACAGAACGGTTACACACCACTCCACATTGCCGCTAAGAAGAATCAGATGGAGATAACCACCACCTTACTGGAGTACGGTGCCTCCACCAACACAGTGACACGCCAGGGCATCACTCCTCTGCACCTCGCTGCACAGGAAGGCAACGTGGATATCGTGACGCTGCTGCTGGCCCGAGACGCTCCGATTAATATGGGCAATAAGGTACGAGAACTGTGAACAAAAACTTTAATTGATGCACAAGTTTGTCATTTTCTTAACATAGGAATAAAATTATGTTTTTGGTTGGACTTGTTTAAATGGCCGGAGCCTGACTTTAAATGTCTTTATCGGTTTTTCTATCCCTCCATCTCCCTCTGTCTGCATATTTAGCTCTGTTTGTTTGCGCTATCCCTATGTTTGATTCATTTTTATCCCTCTGTCCTCAGTCCGGTCTGACCCCACTCCACCTGGCTGCCCAGGAGGATAAAGTCAACGTTGCTGAGGTGTTAGTCAACCAGGGAGCTACTATAGACCCTGAGACTAAGGTAGGTGTGTCTTGTTCTCTTCATTGTTTATCCAAATACCCACTGCTTCTCTAATGTGAGGATTTGATGCTTTTCGTGTAAATTGAATATCTTTGGGTTTTGGACTGCTGGTTAAACAGACCAATCAAAATTAGACTTTTCCTGTGATGTTGGGTCTGTTAATTAATATTATGTCACCATCATCTTTGGAGGTTATGCCATAAATGTGCAGTGTTTGTACATTAATTATAATATTCACACTGACCTTTCGTAAACTTAATAAACAAATCTTGACATAATTAAAGAAAATGACAGAAAAAATACTAAATGTTGAGACCCTTTGTCAATCTGAAATTATTTACACCTTAGTTTAATGTAAAATTCTCACAATGGCCCGGATAAAACATCTTTTCAGGCCCTGAACGGATCAAAGTTACCCATTTCATAAAGTTTCATGAAACACGTTTCAAGCAGAGAAACAACGGACAACGACAACACCAATGCTTGGATGGTTTCTTTCCTAATCACCAAATTATTTTCTCCATCATCAGCTGGGATACACTCCTCTCCATGTGGCCTGTCACTATGGCAATGTGAAAATGGTCAACTTCCTGCTGAAAAATCAGGCTAAGGTCAATGCTAAAACCAAGGTAAATATTCAGTACACATACCTGTTTTTTTTAAATTTCTTTTTGCAAAAGACCGTGCATAGAGTACATTTAAAAGGGTATTGTGTTTGCATTGTCGTTTTTTAACTTTGTCTGTTTTCTCTCCTTTGCAGAACGGTTACACACCTCTCCATCAGGCTTCACAGCAGGGACACACACACATCATCAACCTGCTGCTTCATCACGGAGCATCGCCCAACGAACTCACAGCTGTTAGTACATACTCACTCAGACGAATATTATACACAACATTACAAATATCTTGACTTTGTAGATCTGCACTGTATCCAAATACTCATCTCGACACAATGAGTAAAACCCTCATGATGTTTCAGGATTTATTGCACAAAACCGATAAGTCACCAATTTCTTCTTTTTTGTCCAGAATGGCAACAGTGCTCTGTCCATTGCAAGGAGGCTTGGCTACATCTCTGTCGTCGACACGCTCAAAGTAGTGACAGAGGAAACTCTTACCACGCAGGTGTGTATGTGTTTTAACAGTCGTTGTTAACTGAAATGTATAGTTGGTTTTACAAAGCTATGGCTACCCTGTAGTGTGTTATATTGGTTTTTGTTCATGTAAACGGTCTGCAACGTTCACACTGCCTGACTGAAGCGCCTCCATTGGACGTTTACTTCTGTAACATGCTGACATCGCTACAAAACACTCACATCTATAGGCTAGCGCTCCAACACATTGTATGTGGTTGGCTAAGGGCGGAACATCTCTAAGCAGTTGAACAATCACAACCAAGCCGGCCAGCTAACCAGTCAGAGCAGACTGGGCTCTGGTTTCAGACAGAGGGTGAAAAGAGGTGCTGCAGCACAGGCAGTATGAGAAAAAATAAAGACCTTTTTGAACATTAAGGCATGTAATCATATCACAGTAGAGACACAAAACACAAATATGAAACTTATAATAGGGCTCCTTTAACAGAGGGAACTCTCATATAAGGCCATTATTCCAAATGATATTGTATTTGAGATATATTCTTAGTTATCATTATAAAGGTCTTTATAACAGTTTATCAGTTTCCTAATCTCTTAATTTGCTGTTGCTTTGCTGTTACGTAAGCTTTTTTAATTGGGAATTACAGACAAATTAATTGCTGTCTGTTCAATTTTGTCTGGTTTTTCAAACTCGCGTCAAATACTCATGATTTCCTGCAATAGTGTTTGACATTTAAAGCATACCAGTGGATCAAAGGCCACCTCCCCTCTCTGGTAGGTTTTCAGTGTGAAACATCTGCAGGAAGTGTTTTTTACTTTTGGTTCACACCAATAAAGTTGATGCAACTGATGAATGAAAGCACTGTTAAAAAGAAAAACTTTGACACTTTTCTAGTTTTTCTCCAAAGATTCACAGCCCCTTCAAATGCCATGCTCTTCCAACAATGCATCAACAAAATGTATGTTATATATACAAATAATGCAGTAAAGCTACTAGTTTAAATGCTTGTATGAATTTAAGTCATATTGTGGCAATTTAACCGGTAGACCATTAATGTACATATGAGTAATTACTTTAATTTAAGACTTTTCTGTAATCATTGACTGTTATGGTTGTGGTGTCTCTGTTGGACAGACTGTTACGGAGAAGCACAAGATGAATGTTCCAGAGACCATGAACGAGGTGCTGGACATGTCCGATGATGAAGGTAAGGAGTCATCTTCAATTCTTATTGATGTGTTAATGTGTTTTACTTTAAACAGTTTTCTCAACCTGATTTTAGTCCCAAAATCTCACATTGAACCATATTTGGCTTTTGGGCTGGAATTAGTCCCGGTAGTGGTTTCCGCACTGTTGTTATGGAAACACTTTTGTGGAGTTATTCAAGAGAATTATGTTTTATTTTTTCCATTGTTAACATATTGCATTTAATTTGACATTTTAGCTACAATCATGATTTAAGCCTTTACTTCTTAATCCAGTCACTTGACATGAACTTTCCTATTCTTTCTTTGCCTTTATTTTGGTTTAATTTTCCATATATTTTGGTTCCCTTATTCCTCTAACCCTCTCCTCCATCCCAATCACACAGTCTGTAAAGCCAATGTCCCCGAAATGATCACAGAGGACTATATATCTGATGTGGAAGAAGGTATTTTCATCTTTCTTCATTTTTTTGTTCTTCTTAATTTCACTTCCTTCATTTCTCATTTTGCTTGTCAGTCCTTGGTTATTTCCAATCTTTGGTTGCTCTTTTTCATGTCAGATTTACATGTGCTTTATTCAATTGAAGGTAGTGAAATACCGTGATATAATTGGTAGAGCTTCATTTTCTTTATCTACGTCGATGGCAATGTGCATGTGTGATACACCCGACTTGAGCTGCTGCTTCCCTCTTCCACTCTCCCATGCTGTTTTGTTGTTAAACCCTTCAGTATCTTCATGCGTCGAAATGCAGGGAATATGCTATTTTTCTCCTTGTTGCCATGCCAACTGTCTGCATATGGCGTTTTGGAGTGTGTGACAGATTTCTTTTCATGCCGTGGAGTATACGGCACACACACACACACTCGATCCTTTGTCTTCGGGGGGGTTGTCAGCGACGCTTCCATTGTAGTTTCACACATTTGGACTAAAGCAAACACGGTGTCAGCTGCTTGTGTGTGTGTGTGTGTGTGTGTGTGTGTGTGTGTGTGTGTGTGTGTGTGTGTGTGTGTGTGTGTGTGTGTGTGTGTGTGTGTGTGTGTGTGTGTGTGTGTTTACTCTGTGTATCTCTTTTATCTTGGTGTCTAGTGTGCCTAAAAGCGGCTGAACTTGACCTTTTCACTGACTTCCCCTAATGAGATTGGGGGGAGGGTGAAAAAATCCTATATTGAGATTGCCCTCCGGCGTTTTTGCTAAAGCATTGATGGTAAAGAATGGTAGGCTTTCAGTTTTATGTGGTTAAATGTGTCATGCTGTCTGCACATGCCAGTTTTTATAACGTCTAAATGTCAACAGCCTGCAGAAATCAAATTTCAAAAAGAAGAAGTTTACTGTCCCACAATGATTAGGCAGCGACATCATGAGATTTCCAGGTGTACTGTAGGTTCCAGGGCTTAGAGATAACTTCTTCTGGTGCCTTTTATATTTTATACACACTATCATGCAGTTATATTTAACATAGATCTTTGTAAAGATGGTTCTTTGCAGGATGTCACAACGTGTGGGCCTTTTCCATCATGATTCATTGCTATTTCCCTGAATATTTAGTGTGTTTTTCTAGTAGACCACACTTGGAGTAGATGTGTAGAAAGCAGAAAACCAAAGAAAAGGAGGAAAAAGTGTGATTAATAGGATGAGTAAAGAATGACGAGGAACAAAAGGAAAAGGGAAATACACACAGGCACTATGTAACGTCACTGGATAAGCTTTTAAATGCAGCCTAATGTCTCCGTCAGTAATTTTCCTGCATGCATGATTTCCAAAAGTTTAAAGATATTCTGAAATAATTCAAACAAATCTGGTTCAAGGTGTATTTTTGCTTTATCTGAACAGAGATGGATGTTGGAAATATCTGCATCAGCTATTCCTGTAAGTCAAAAAAGAGAGTGGTGTTGCTGTAACTAACTCCAATAACCAGTTTGAAGTGGTGCCGCCGAAACTAATTTTCATAAGTATGTAATGCGCCAATTTGCCCTGAAACCAAATTCTTTGTGCGAGTTGTCTGTTGATTTTCTTAAGCAGAGCAGCCATCTTTCATTTCATTTCTGATCTAAAAATATCTATGAAGTGTAACTCTAGGCACACACACACACACACACACACACACACACACACACACACACACACACACACACACACACACACACACACACACACACACACACACACACATCCAAACACACATACTTTCCCAAGCTCACATACCGGCTGAGTAACAGCAATGATTAACATCTCCAATAACACACACACAGTTCTAAATCAGGGCGGCCCACACACACTCTGCAGTCTTTAAGAACTGTTGTGGGCTTTCAAAAGAGTGTTTTCCCCCATGTAGTGGAAACCTGAATCATATGAAACAACTATTTATAAGGTAATAACAGATTCACCACATGCTGGTTTATATTTGATGCAAAGGTTTTTACTTCTTCCATTAATTGATCGTTTGTGTAATGATATGTTACCAGGGTGGCTCTCAGTCTAAGATGCAAAATCGCTCAGATGTTTTCATCATGTGCCCTTAATGCCTGTCTTTGACATTTCATATGCTAAATATAACACTGGCAATCAAAAGAAAAATACAAGACAGACTGTTAACGAGAAGGAAACCTACTCATTTGTCAAATGGCAACGGATTACAAGACTGTAACTAAGATAATCTTCTATTGACATTTGGACTCAAGTCAGACTTAATGAAAAAACCCGTGCTTGAATGCTGAAACACAAAGGCTAAAATATTCAAGTTTTGCTTTGATATAACTCTGGAAACCTTGAGTAATTAAGGTTTAGTTATTGTATAATCATTCTAAAAGAACATAAACTTTGAACACATCATTGGACTTAAACAGACTCCAAATTTCCATAACAGAACTTTGAGGCCAGGCAGCAAACTGGAGGATTTTTATTTTTAAAGTAAACTCAGAATTAGAAAGAATATGTATGAAAATGAAGATTTGAAGCTATAGATTTAATTACATTTGTTATGAACATACTGTATGTCAAGTGAAGTGTAGCACTACAAAGCTTATATTTGCAAGTAGAGACACATCAACAAATGGCTTAATCCATTTTCATAAACCAATTCATACATAATAATAGACCTATATGCACTATATATGTCTACGGGTGCAAAGTTCTGTTTATTCTGCATCATTTAAATGCTACGTTCTGATTGCTTGGTTTAAAATTGTTGGTAGCAGCAGAAGTCTGTTTTCAGTTGATTTTCTGAATTGTATCATTTGACCATTTAGAAAAAACAGACAGGCAGTTATGTCACCCCCTGATGCAAAATCCTCAGCTGGGGTTCTGTATGAATTCCTGCAATCGCTGCCTCCTCCTGAGGTGACAGGAAAACACAAGCTGTTACACATGGTAGTTGACACAGAGAAGCAGCAGTAGATAGGAAGATGCAGAGATCAGACAGGGTGAAGATAAACACGGGAGCATTGGCAAAGTATTGAACTAGTTAGCCGGTAGAGAGATAAGCGGCAGACAGGTAGAACAAGGAAGTGACAGACAAGATAAACAAAGCAGAAAATAAAAAGAGGACAGCATTGAGCATGTATACTGTACTGCGTAGGTAGAGTTTAGAGCCAATTCTGAGTCACACACCCACTTACTATTTCTGTCCTGCAGTGAGCTCTAGGTGTCTGTCCCCCCCCCACACACACACACACACACACATTTACACACACTAGATAATCCTAGAGCAGGGTGGGTAGGCGGGAGAAAGCCGATCTGTTTGTGTGAGCACTGGGCTGTGAGAGAGAGAGAGAGACAGATTGTGTGTGTGTGCAGGAGATAGAGCGACAGAAAGTTAAAGGTAGTCCGTGAAAAAAGTTAGTTTAGGGTGCAAATCCTGCAAACTGGACTCCTGGCTGAATGAATTGCTTCAAAGCAGGAGGTGAGCTGGGGCTGACATGAGAATGGGCTGGAATGTAGCCAGTTGGGGTCTGTAAAGTGTGTGTGAGGGAGAAAGTTTAGGGAGGGGGGAGGGGTGCTGTAGCAGCAGGGGATGAAGGGACGGGAGGGTGAGGCGGGGGTCTCCGGAGTTTTGTGGTTTGCTGGAATGCCTTCCTTTTCTTTCTCTTTTTGTTTCTCCGCCTGCATGCACTTGCTCCCCTCTCCCACTTTTTAACTCCTCCTCTGCTGCCTTCTCTGTTTCTACTGTGCGGTCAGCGGTTCATCAGTACTACAGTAATTCTGAGAGGAATACCATGCTGCTCTCTGTTTTCCTGCTGTAACGTTTGTTCCAACAACTTTCTTTTATGGAGTGAGTGATCTGTTTGCTGTGCTGACATGGACTTCTGTTGTGGGTACTTTTTATTTATGAGGAACACCTGTTACATATATATGTGTGTTGAGTCACTTTACTCAGACACACAGATGTTAAACTGCTTTTGTTGCTTTCATTGTTAACGCAGGAGCTGAATGATTCATCGACATGCAAAGTTCATCGAAAGCAAAATAATCCCCAACTATTTGATCATTAATTATCGCTAATGTAATATTTCTTGGATTAAAGCCAGATATACTGTATTTTTGTCACTTAAATAAGGAGATTTTATGTTTCTTCTGTTTTAAATGATAATAAAGTGACTATTGACTATAATATATGGTTTTGGACTGACAACACAAGACTTGTAAAGACATTACCACAAACTTTGAGAAACTAGGATGGAAATGTTTCACATTTTTCTGACATGTTATAAACCAAATGATGATTAATAATCTGCAGACTAATCAACACTGGAAATAGTCATTAGTTGCGTTAGCTCACTAGACTAACCTGACAGGAAAAGTTACTGACCGCAGCACTATTTATTGTTTGCAAGCTTTACTGTTAACATTTTTTTGTCATCTGGAGACTGAGACAAAAAGCCTTTAGTGACAGCACAGACTTTTGTTTTGTGTGTTTGTTGGACCGCAGCTGAACTGCAAAACGGCCTCTGGCAGAGGCTGCATTGATCTGTATGTTTTAAATGAGCTACTCTGTTATGGTCTGCGTGGACAGTAAAAACAAAAAAACACAGAGATTAGCCAATAAATCCCATGTGCATTCATAGTTCCCACTTCAGCCAGTGCTAGTCTGCCACAGCTAAATGTTGATAAGTCTAATGAAACTGTTATTGATTTTAGTTTTGAAATGGCAAAGTGTTGGTCGCTTAGAGAAGATTATAGCTACTAAAAAGCCAGAAAAACAGTTATGTTTACTTTCTGTAACCTTTTCTTCTACCATGTTTGTTTTCAACCTGCAGGTGATGATGCAATGACGGGGGACACTGACAAATATCTAGCCCCCCAGGACCTGCGGGAGCTGGGGGACGACTCGCTCCCACAGGAGGGCTACATGGGCTTCAGCGTTGGAGCGCGTTCACAGAGGTAAGACCCACTGTGACTTTGCCCACAGTTAACAATACTGTGACTATTTCTACGTCTGCTAATGTACATGTAGCATTTCATATCAGTTGCTATGACGTTTAATAACAAATGACATGTTTATTGACGTTTCTGATTTGTATAGGCCGGGTCACACCAGGGTTGAAAGGCGATGAACTCTGACACTTTGAACAATTGACCTTTTAGAGTGCATTTGTGATGACCTATTTCTGTGAACCGTATCGGAAGTTAGCATTGCCCTGGTTCCCTTACCAAAAAATCGGTTTCCCATCTTTGCCATTTGGTTTGGATTATTGCAGAAAACAAGCTCTGTGGCAAACAAAGGTTTTTGAAAAGCTGTGTCCAGTAAGATAATCACCAGACTTATAAACACGAAAAATGATGTCTTGAGATTGGGTTATCCACAATCCTTGTTTCAGTCATCAAAACTTCAAAACGAAGGAAACCAAAGTGTAAACATGTTGTCTCATCTCCAGGTTTTAAGACTTATTCCTGCAATACCATTTAGCAAAATATGTTGACAATGGTAGGAAACCAAGAACCAGATAATCCAAAATGAAGGGGAGCTTGAAAGTTTGAAATGAGATGGTATAAAGAAAATTGCTTATTTTAGTTTTAAAACAGAGAAAAAGAGAACAGGAAGTGACTGGGTTAAAATAAATCCTCTTTTTATTTATAGCAGTGATATGCTAGATATTTTCACCATAGGTTCTTTGGTTTATAGTTACTACAGTACACCAAGGTATAGCAATGAGTTTGTTAGCTAAACTCAGTCTAAACGTGTTAAAGACTCCTTTTTTAAAGTGTATCGGACTTGTTTCTAAGTAGTATTGTAGGAGCACCTTTTTTATTCTCGTATTGTACAGAGCAAGTGAGGCTTTACATTATTCTGACTCCTGACACTCTCCTTTCAGCAGGGGGAGGTCATAGTTCGTTTTCTGTGGCTGTTGAACTTTCTCGTTCACACAACAATATTGACGTTTGTGCAACCCCGCTGAAGAGGGAGGGGTTATTGAATATCTGAACAGTGACACACACACGGACACTGAGCCACAGGAAATGAGAAACATGTTCGATTTAATGGCTTTTAGCCCCAGGTTACAATAACACACACTATCTAAGTGGGTTGGGAGGCGTATTTGTGAGTGTGTGATTATGTTTAGCAAAATTGCTGGTCTGCTGTAGAAATTAGTTCAAATCTCTTCCTGTTCATTCGATTTAGGAAGTGAATTAACTATAAAATCCCTCTTTTGTTTGCCACAGTTCTGTCAGTGGCAGCTATGAAACGTTTTAACGCTGTTAATTCATTATCCTTTTTGAACGTCACCTAAAGCTAAACAGGCACACCCAATAAAGTGTGGAAGTAACTGCATGGTCCAGATGTCTTTTGTCCCACCATTTAAATGTTTTGTTTTGAGTATTATCCCCCGACTGGAGCTTTTTTCTCTGATTTAAGCGCTTTTCATTTGTGACCGTTTTTTACTCAGTAGGATCCCTTTAGCTTCATTTGAAGGAGTCCGGTACACTTCAACACGTGGTAGACAATGTGAATTAAAAAACGTACTTGATTACTTTTAAGTCATGGTTTGTCTTTGAATTAGTAGGTTTTTCACTTAACTTAAGTCATATATGTAAGTTAAGTATTTTTATATATGACGTTGGCTATAAGTATGTTAACTAAATTTGGCAAGTTCAGGATTTCACAATAAGAGAAATAAGTAGTCAAAACCAATGCCAGTAATTTCCAGGTCTTCCACACCCAATTTGATAGCTTATTAAAAAGCCAAAACAAAACAGTATATCCCATGTTCTCAACCTACACTCCTTTATTATTACCCTTTGCATGCTGGTTCAAAAATTCCCTCTCCAATACCAATTTATATTGCAAACATCTGTTTCAAACAAGGTTATTTATTCAAGTGTTTGCCAAAAACTACATTTTCCAATAATACATTTGAACACATCATTAAGGGCCACTGACCAGGCTGTATTAAATGTATTTCACAAGATTGAATTTCAGGGAGGATGACACATGGGGGGTTCAGATGAAGAAGCAATGATATTTGCCCGAATATTAGGAGTTCATAAGGTAATTTATTATAAATCTTACATGTGCTCAAAGTTGTAGTCTGACAGGGAATGGCAAGGATGCCAGGCAGGTTGATGGGCACTCAGTGAGACAGTCAGTTAATGAGACAGGGAGACAGACAGTTAATAAGACAGTGATACAGTCAGTCAGTCAGTCAGTCAGTCAGTGAGACAGTCAGTCACTCAGTCAGCATTTGGCATGATTCTACCAACCTGGCCTTTTTTCCTCTCTGCATCTCTCCTCTTCTGTGTTTGTTCATGATCTTTTATTCTCTCCTCATGTCCGTTCTTAATGTTAGCCCAAAAGTCAGGTAAGGCTGAAGGCATGAAAAGCCCCCCCCCCCCCCCCCCTCCAAAAAAACCACCTAACCCCTTCCCACCTTTCACCCCTTCCCCTCCCCAGACTCCAGTGGCTACTTTGTGGTCCACTGAAATACATCTTTACTGTGAATGTTTGATTACTAACTTAACGATTTCCGCCAGGTTTTTCACATTGACATCAGGCTCTGTGTTTCATACTGTGGTCCACTTGTGTAATATTTTATGAATGACTTCATTTGAAAAGAGTTCTGCTGAGTTCCCTGCCTGTGAGGGAGTAGCTCGATGAGTTTGCTTTTGTGTTGGACTGTGGTGACTCTTTCATTACTGCCTGGGTCTTTTTGCATTGAGCTTTGCATTATTTTGGTTTATGTGTGGAGTTTTGCTTCATCAAGCTTCCAGGTGCCTGAACTGATATATCTGTCGGCAATAGCTATTGCCTACATCAGTTTAGCGTAATGACAGGAACAGTAAAGAACAATCTTACTGTCTGTGGTCAAACACATTTTCTATTCAGAAATATATGTATGTTTCATATGGAAATGTACATTAATACATTTTTAATTTACTAATTTATTATGATTTTTATTTACACAATATATTTGTATGATTACTATATATATATATAAGTCATTGAAACTGTATGGGCAAACTCTTTTTTTATTTTGACCAACAATATCAGTTTTTACAAAATATCATACTTTCTTTTGGCTACTATTTAATACAGAGCTGCATTTGTAATCTAGTCGATACATTACAAACACATGTTCAACTAGAGTAGATTACATCTATTAGTTATATATAACATTATTATTTTCTTATAAATAAATATCATATGTATTGCATGTTTTCCTTGCACATACGCGAGTGTTGTTGGGCTATGGGTGGAGCTTGTCATCTCTTATTCATTTGGGCATTTGGTCTTTCAAAATATATGTATTTTTTATAGAGAAATTAATATCTTAGACATTGTAACTTTAAATGAGAAAAATAATTTGTGATTGCATGTTAATGGTGTTCACGATCTGATCAATACAACCTTTTGTTTTCCCAAGATAATAACCCTTTTATCATGAGGAAGTTGCTTTATTATTTTGAGATAGCAAAAGACTCTTGCAATATTGAGATAATGTCATTCAAATATTTATACAGCCAGACGGCCTTTCTGTGCTTCCACAGATTTGTCCTGTCAGATGAGTTGCTGTGCTAAAGAGCAGCTCCTCTCAGCTCCAGCTAACTGGTTCAAACCGGTTTACTTGCAGTATATTGAGCAAATACAGCTGCTGTAACTGTGGTAGAGACATGCAGGCATACATCACATTTTTTGTCATTGCCTGGGAATGCTCTTAATTCATCTCATTATTGTCTCAGAAACAAACACATCTCAGCTCATTTTCCGTGACAACTGTATTTGGACAGAAGTCAAACTTTTACAAGACAAAATTAGCAGCTAATCATCTGCCCGTTTTTCATCTTGTCGGCCGGCTTACTGTCCTCATACTGTGTCCATTGTCAATCATATGGTAGTTTGCTGAGCTTTCATTAGCTACTCTGCTACCCTCAGGCTTTTTGGGCCTTCAAATTGTGTGCTGGCATGATGTGAGTAGCCTCTGAGACTGAAGGGGCTCAAAAACTATAGATATAAAAAGAGAAGGTGTTGTAACAAACCCACAAGAGGTATTATTTGGAAGATCTGCAATGTCAACTGATGTGACCTCATACACAGTATCCTTTGCACATCATTCCCTTTCTTTCTAGCAATGGAAACACTTTTAAATTCTCTCTTAAAGATCGTTCTTCCTTGTCTTGTGGTTGTTGTCATTGGAGGCATACAGTCAGGTTCCTGGAAGCTGCATGCATTTAATGTGTTTATGTTTGTTTTTTCTGTTCACTTTCTCACCCGCCCTTACACCCCACCTTCCTCCCAACTCCTCCTCACCTCCCCTCTCCATCATTGTGACTGTTGTCTTGGTAACCGGCAACCCCACCAAGCCTGCGTTCCTTCAGTTCTGATAGGTCCAACACGCTGAACAGGAGCTCCTTCACGCGGGACAGCATGATGATAGAGGAGATGCTGGCACCTGGCAAGGACATGGTACGTGCTAGGTGCCTCCTTTTTTCCCCTCTTCATGCTAGCATTAGTTTCTATTTCTCTCTCGCTGAGTAATCCACAGATCATTAACCTCAACAAGAGACACAGAGTTCTGTCTCTAAATGTGCTATGCTGACTAAGCACTGTGCGAGAGTCCAGGTTAAACCAATCCTCTTACACCTGAGGTTGTGTTGACATGAAAACGGCCAATCCTGTTACATATTACTGAAGGAGGAAATGGGATCAGTGGTGAGTTGTGCTATCTCTGAGGGATTGTATGGCCCACTCACTTTCAGGGTACAACAAATTGGATTTTAAGTAAAGTTGGAATTCAGGTGGACTTTAATTTTTAGAGGGTAAATCCCATGAGCCAAAAGACATCACAACCAGGCCTAGCATCAGTTAACTTTACCTCCTTATGAGATTTTTAAAGATGTAACACATTTCTTCACTAGCGTCATAATAGAAATGATATTGTTCTCCATCTTTAAGCATTATTAGTTCTTGGTTCAAAAAAGGTTTGGGTGAAGCCTTAAAAACCTTGAACTTTTTTGAATTTGAGTAAAAAATAATCTAAGCCTTGACAGTTTTGAAGACTAAAATGTAAGTTGTAAAGTGTTTTTGTTGCTAATCCTAAGTAAATAGACATACTGCTGTCTGCATGTGTCTCCTAGTTAGATATTGATTATGCATAACCTGCCTCAAGAGAGTGCAATGGTTATTAACATTGATCCGTCTCTGAGGCTATGTGGTGTTGGGTCATTAAGTGAGGGATCGTGTGGGATCCCTTGTAAATTATTTTAAAAATAGAAATGTTCCCAACATTAGAAGCACAACACATGATCACATTTGCTGCAAATTGTTAGAAAATGTCCTTGCCAAAATGATTCCCATGATACAGAAACTCCACCATACTTAACCGTTACACAGGTTGCTCACATTTCATGTATTGTACTTTCAAACAGCTGGAAGACATATTAAGCAAAGGCATTGTCAAAATGAATGCAGAAGACCAAACATATTCTCATTTTAGGCCCTAAAACAGGTTCAGAAACCCAAAATCTATTGTCAAAAATACTGTATCCTGCTCTTCCCATGAAAAGACTCTTGGCGATGAACTGTAAAGAAGAACTCTGGCCCTGTTCCGATATGCATGCTATTTCTTTTCCTGCAAATGTGTAACAGACAGTGTTGATACAATGAGTATTTGCTTCAGAGTAACATGGTTTAATGATGTGTGAATGTAACAGCTGCTCAGTAACAGCTCGTCTCCTCTCACGCTGCTCCAGATGCTCTGTAAGGAGAGGTCTTTCATTGTAGAGAAACACAACAAGGTAGATGTTTAAGTGCATGTGAGAATATGTCATTCACACTTTCTCATTTGATCATGTTTTATATGTGGTGTATTTATTTTTGGAACCGTTAGGCCATCATCAAAGCATGTACATAATCATCATTTTCTCTTAATTGTGGACTGGCTTTTCTTTATCCATGTGTTGGTGATGAACAATTAGAGACACTACTTACTGGATTCCTTCCTTATTAATGATGGGATTGAATAAGAGTCATATTTTTTCATCTCAAATCGTAGTATTTCCAATATTTTGTTCTCATCAACTTACCATTTGTTATAAAGGCTGTTAAAATAATTACAATCTTTAACATTACACTCATAGTTCTAAGTGTCGATTGAAGTTGTATGATACAGGCTATTTGGAGGGTATAAAACCTTTTAAAGTCAGCAAACTTGGTTTTAATGATGTATTTAAGCCATGTTGGAAAGAAATATTATATTTGTATAGTTTTGTCTCTAACAATTAGTCTCTAACAGACCAGATCTGTTTTTGATAGCAATTAAATCCATTTAATTTAAACATATGGTACTGGTTTTCTGGTTTTACCATCTGTTAAGGAACAGTTTTTCATTTAAAGACTATTTTGCTGGTAATGTTTTCCTTTTCCCCCTAATATATTGAATGCAAACATGGTATTTTTGGGTCCTTGTGTACTGATAGCTTCAGATTTTCAATTTTATAACGACAGCTGCAGCAGTCTCCAGAGTATAGAACTAATTTTTATGACTCAGCCATAAATCCTGCAAGCGGTACTAGTGTTGATGCCACCTTCCCCAGAGGAGGTGAAACTAGAAATAAGCTTCGGAGGAATTGCCTTGTCATCATGTTATATCAGAGCTCACTGCTAGTCCTTGAAAATAAAGTTAGGGAAACCAGAAAAATCCAACCTAAAGTCAGACTTTCTCAACACATTTTCACATTTTCTTTATTTACTTCTCTACAATTTAAATGCATGGATCATCAGAGTATATGTACATTGTGAGGTGACTCTCAAACATCTTTTCTCCTTTCTTTCTTCTTCTGCACATGCAATGTCGGTCACATGCATACAAACACACTAATGCATTGCAATGACCTTGTCTGCTCCACAGCATCTAGCGGTGGCTAAGGACTGCGATAATGACTCTCTGAGGAGATACAGTTGGACTCCAGACGCCCTTGATAATGTCAACCTCGTGTCCTCTCCAATACACTCGGGGTAAGTACATTTGAAAGAATGCGTGTATAGAGTAGGATACAAGACATGTGCTTGTCTGTGCTTCCTCCTACCTGTTATATATTCTCTGTCCGTCTCCCGTTCTCATTTTATTTTCCCTCAAGAAAACGGCTCCCACCTGCAGCAGTTTCTCTTCTCCCTGTCCGATTGTCTGTTCTTGATTGAAAAGCTAATCTGATAGCAAAAGTTACACCTCCCTCATTTCCGTAGTCACTGTATTCTATCATAGTAATCAGTCTAAAAATACATTCAACCGTAGTAAATGACGGCTTCAGTTTTTCTTTGTGTTTAGCCAAACCCTAAAATCTGATCTGTGCTCAGCTGATGCTGAAGGTCAGGTAAATGCTTAGCCTCGCCACAACAGATCCCACTGTGACTCAGATACATGCAGAAATTAAGGATCTGAAATTTAAAGCAAAAGTTTGACATTGTTGGAAATATGTCTATTCGTTTTTCTGGCGTAGAATTCAATGAGACATTTTTTTTTCAGGTCTGTCCAGTAAATTGAAAAACAATGATGGCTACTTTAAAGTAACTGATTAGCTTAGTTTAGCACAAAGACTTGAAACCTGGAAAACATTTTGCCTTTCTAAGATCCACCCACCAGCCCCTCTAAAGCACACTTGGGAAGGGTTTGTAATCCGATCATAAAATATACTTAATTAGTATCTACTAAATACTGTGCACTAAACAACCATTCAGTATTTCATTACCAGCAGAAATGTCACACTTACCTAAACTTCAAGACAAGCCATTTGTCTTCTATGTATTTATTGACAGTAGAGTTTGGAGCAATATACTGTGTATATAATATTGTGTTTTATTATCAAATTCATGTATCCTTCTCAGAAATTCCTGCTAATCTACATCCAGGCATTTCTGGTGTACACAAACCCTCATACAGTGCTTTGAAATTTGAAGACACATTATACACAGTTTTTTTTACATTTTACATCACACTAATCACCAATCGTAGTATAGTTTGTTTGAACACAGCGGTTCGTACAAAAATGTAGAGAAGAAATTACTATTCATTCTTGGTGCTAGGCTAACCTGCTGATAGCTGTAGACCAATATATAACGGACAGGCTCAACTTCTCATCGAACCCTCGGCCAGAAAACGAATAAGCATGACTCCCAAAATGTCAAGCTATTCTTTGAAGGGCTCCTTGGTAGTGGTCTTCTCAGTGGTGTTCCCTATGACAAAGCTCTGTTGTTGACCTGTCACTCCTGCGTTGCTTTGTCCTCCATCCTGCAGTTTTTCCTCTCCGCTCCCGCAGTACGACAGCAGGTGATTGACTGTGATTGGTTGCCCTCTTTTGTCACCTCCACCTTGTTTGTTGTTACTTTCTGGTGACATCACGCCCTCCCCTGTCCATTCACTCATAACATCTGTGTTTGCTCTCCTCACACATGAGCTGTGTTGTAACAGATTTCAATATTTTGGACCTTGTGTGTATTCCTTTTGTTTAAAATCTTTGTGAGTCTCTTAAACGTATAATCTGTGACATTGCTACGTTCAAATGCCTAAAAACCTTGACCTATGTTATTGTCTCTTTTTTCCATGTTTTGAGGTTATTTTTTTTGCAATATACTTTTTGAAGATTTTTTCCTCTTTATATGTTTTTTTTAATGTATTTTAAATGGACGACAGATTTTAGTCATCGAACATCTGGATATTAAGTTTTCGTAGTAACAAGCCGAGCAAAAGTTAGCAGTAGCCGAACAGCATTAGAGAAGCACTGACTATTAGCGTGCAATTGCTTTAATCAGTGTTTTTACTGGTTTTACTCACCATGTCCATTTGTTTTGGAGAGGGGGAGACCTTTGTGGATAATTCGGCGTTTTGATTCGAGCAATATTGCAACTACAGATACCATGTGTGAAACCTCATGAAGTCTGTAAAGAACCTTTACATTCACTTGAGATGTCAGAATCATACTTTTCACAGGATGCAAAATGACATTTGTATTCAAACCATTTATTCAAATCCTGCATATAACTAACATGAAATATTGTTCACCAAATTGCATGGTGTGGATCTCTGTGTGCAGAACTGGAGTCTCCTGTGTTGGTATCTTGGCTAATTTATCCACATGAAATAATATTCATGAAGAATAAACGTAAGAATAAAATAATACGTAGCAATAATTCTTACATCTACTTTGCAAAGTTGGTGTTTTCTAACTGTAACCACAAACTTTGCAGCCACAGCCAACACAGAAAACTCTTCTGAAACATTTCCGTTCTTTCCTTCTCTTTTGCTCACACTTACTTTGTGTGTGTTATGTAGATCATGGCATGAGAAGGGACTTCACCTCAACTAAAGCTCTTCTCTCTCCATCAATGCTGATGTTTAATTGATGTGTATTACTTCCTTTTCCATTCTATACCCTTTCCTCTCTCCGGTATCTTTTTTCCACATGTTTTTCACATTACACTCTACTTAACCGTCTCCTCTCACTCTTCCTCCCTCGCTCCTTTTTCTTCCTTTGTTTTGCTCTCTGTCAGGTTCCTGGTCAGCTTCATGGTCGATGCCAGAGGTGGCTCCATGAGAGGGAGTCGTCACAACGGTATGCGCATCATCATCCCGCCCAGGAAGTGCACTGCGCCCACCAGGATCACCTGTCGCCTGGTCAAGAGACACAAACTGGCAACGCCACCTCCGATGGTGGAAGGAGAAGGCCTGGCCAGCCGACTGGTTGAAGTCGGTCCTGCTGGAGCTCAGTTCCTCGGGTGAGACTCAACATTTTCTTTTCAAACTCACCAATATTGTTGCCGTTTGCTTAATTGCTTATTTTTCTGCATTTTGTTCGGTGACTTGACATCTTCTTCCTTCCGCTTCTTGCCATAGCCATCTCACGCCATCTGCGTTATACTTCTAAAGTGTGAATGAGTATGTGCATGTTTAGGTGGAATACATGCTGTTTAATATGCAGTTAAAGTGTAATTGTTGCAGTGTGATAACCCTCAAGCATTAAGTCCAGCATTAGCAAAGTAAAGGCAACATCGCTATCAGATATAAAACTGTTCAAAAATAAGGACTGTGGGAAACAAAATGAATGGTGCCCATGTTTTAGTTTTATATCCATTAAAACCCTATGACAGGAAGTTGGTCAAAGCCAACAGAAATGATAGATTTGGCTCAACTGAATGAAAATGCTTTCACTCCTGTTTAATTAAACTTATTTTAATACAATAAATGAATGCAACATAATGTATATGTTTGCATGTCTACAGATAGTTCTCAATAAGATGCAGCTTTGAGACACAAATATTTGTTTCTCTAGAGATATAATTGAGTTGTTACCTCCGTCAAGGATTTCTATGTCAATTTATCAATTTGTTTTAACAGCTGGAGTGTTCATCTAATGTTAGGGAAAAAAGACAAAAGGAAAAAGATTATGCTTTTGTACAGACGAATGCAACAGAGATTTTCCACACTGCAATATTACTTCTTTTTTAATTTAAGTTGAAATCCTAAAGAGTTCAGTCCTAGGTGAAAACAGTAAATGTGGTTTTAGATGCTAAGTGTCAGCAAAACAAACTTTCAACAAAGAAGTATGTGAAAATGAAGGTGTGCTGCTCGCCCATAGCTCTTCCTCTAACAGCTCTCTGTGGCTGCTCTTGATTCTTCCATTACTTTCTGCAATATTAGTTATGTAATTTGTAACAGCTGTCAAAAATGCTGCAAATGACCTCTTGCCTTCTTTTTTTGTACGCACATTTTTTATGAACAACAGCGGCAAACATCAAGGACACTGAAAAACACATTGCATTTCCTGTGACACCTTCAAATTAAAGTCACTTGTGTTTCACGATTAAATGCGTTTAATGTGAAGCTGCAGCCGAGAATGTTCTCATTGCATTATACAATAATAATATCGAAAAAATGCAAATTGTGTTACCTGAATTGGTAATAGAAAGTGGTTAAATAAAATTCAAATCTTCAGTAGTAATTAAACTCGTCAATATTAGATGTATTTAATACACCATGTGTGTATTCCAACCTGAGACTGATATTGTGAGTGTGTATTTGCTGTTATCACTGATGACAATAGAATCAGGAATCCATTTACTGATACAACTCGGCAGTGTGTGCTGTTGCTGACTTTGAAAGTGTGTGTTGTCTGTGTACGTGGACGTGCGTGTGTGTTTCACTATCTTGTGGACGCAGTAAACTACATCTTCCCAGAAAGCTGCCAGCCCTTAATGAAGGCGAGAGCCTGGTTAGTCCAGTGCTTCAGCTCGGACCCAGAGGAACTAGATTTGTTGGGTAGGAACCAAACATAGCACCCCCCCCACCCCCACCTGCTCCTCTCCTTTATGTACCTCCCACCTCCCCTGAGGAAGTGACATGACCCAGGCTGACTCATGCTGATAGATATGATTATTTTACTCATCTCTATTGATTTGTCAGGATACAGCATTACTGCTACATGGTTGTCATGTAGTTTTGGGAAGAAATCAATGACATAATTAACCTTTTGAAGTGAGGACAACTAGCTACTAATTACTATATAAAGTCATTTGTATGATTTGTTTTAGCCTCAATTATATCTCAGGGTGAACATAGAATATTGATTTGACCTTTTAATATTTTAGAATTCTTCCTAAAACTACCCCATTGAATCCATGACGGTTATTTTCCAGCCACTTTCATTCAGAGACCATTGTTCTTATTTTATTTCCGAAGCTTTCAGTGGGCTTCTGATGTCCCTGAAAGAAGAGGTTTTGATTGGCTGTTCGGATTTGACTGCGCTTGTTGGGCATGAGCCTTTTCCTCCTCAAGTCGAGCATCATCCTGCTTCTCATGACCACTTTACTTCACCTTTTAGGTTCAGTTTTATGTCATCCCACAAAATGTTTGTGTAATTTATTTACAGAGACTTTGGTTAAAAAGAGTTGTTGTGATCCATGCTGTGAAACTTCAGTGGAACAGCTCCCCTTTAATGGTTTGTTACAGTATGCTGATTGACAAGCAGTAAATAAACTTTGCTTCAGTGAGTATGAGACCTATCTGAGTACTCCGGACCTTTTATTCATAAAGATTTACATTTTTATGAAGATTTAAAGATTTAAAGATGTAAAGATTATATGTGTTAAGTGCCTGTTAGACAATGTCAAACTACAGATGCTGTCAATCTGTTGACATTTGAAAAATAAGTAAATGGCACATGTGTCGTAGATATAAATATGAATATTGAACATTAAATGCTCTCTTTTGAAATAACTATACATATAATTTAGTAATAGGCAAGAACAAGTGTTTAACTTTGATACTACTTGTATATTTTATGCTCACACTTTTGTACTTTTAAGAGGTTTTACATGTGACTTGTACTTGTAACTGAGTAGTACTATACTGTTGTATAAGTTAAATATTTGAGTACATTTCCCCAAGACTACAAATTAACAAGTGAGGTACTACTCTGCTGGCTTTGTTCAACCTAGATTAATTTAACTTTGGCGGAAAATTGTAAATAGAGTTCATGTAGGACATTAACACTCATATTAAGACGCTGATTGAGAAAATTGTACTTAAGAAACATTATTTTGTGACTTGTCAAGGGAATGATCAATGAATATAGTTCCTCTGTGTGTCCTTTGTACTCTCTACTCTGGGGTAAAAATGGTCCTCAGACTAGAGTGCGTTCATCCTTCTCTCTTGTGTTGCCATCGTGCCTTGTTTGAGTAAGGGCTATGCAGCTTTCTCCCCTCACTCCTCTGTCCATTTCATATCAAGTCATGCCCTATACTGTATGACACATACTGCAAGTGACCCTTCAACTGCAGCACGACCATCGCTATCATTTTAAAGATCCACTCTCATCAGCAGAACCAAAGTTCATTCATAGCTGTAAAGTGTGTTTCGGGCATCAACGTTCTTTAATGTCCCTTGTTCATATTTCCCTTGTAGAATTAACAATCTGAATGGATTTAATCTGTTAGTGTTAATCACCCCTGTGTATAATATATCCATCATTATTTTGTATTTCAGATTTGATTTTGCAACTAAACCTCTACTTTCTTGGTTTACCCGTCACCTGCCATTTCATTGGCATAAGATTAATTACATCTTGCTTTCATGACATGCTCCTCACCAGGCCGGTGATTGTGGAGATCCCTCATTTTGGCTCAATGCGGGGCCAGGAGAGAGAGCTGATCCTGCTGCGCAGCGAGAACGGGGAGAGCTGGAAGGAGCATCTGTACGACTGCAAGACAGACGACCTCAGGCAGCTCCTCAGTGGGATGGATGAAGGTGAAGCACGGGTTCAGATCACTTTTTTGGTCAAAACATTGTCTTATAATGCCAATCAGCCAAGTATTTTCTATTCCAAGGTGATTTGGTATTACAATTTCCTAAACCATTCTTTCAAAACTCTTAAAAAAAGGATATAACTCGGGAAGTAGCCTTAATACATAACCTGTTTCTGAAAATTCAAATCTTTGAATGTTAACTTTTTGGATCCCTTCAAATTAAATGATATATGTCATGTAGTAGAATACGTAGAATTATATGGCATCACTGAACCGTGTTAATTATTCTGAGAGCATTAGTTTTTGTTTGTAGAATACTAACCACAGTCTCAGTACCAACCTACTATGTACTTTTTTTAAAGTTATGTAATCACAAGACAACTAAAGTAAGTTACTTGGAGAAAGACATGCCTTCCACCAATAGTCATGACATTTGGGCTAGTAGTTTCCCTCTAATGCTGACTGACAATCAAATGTAAAGCAAGTCCAACCTTATTTAAGGGGGTTTTAGGGATACCGAAGATTACGTCTTACAGGACAACAACCATTTTTTAATTCAGCCTCATGTCTGACTCTAGTAGAACTACCAAATGAGCTGTTTTATAGGTTGGGAAAATAAATGATTTATATTTCACATGTTATTTATTGTATATTTTGTATTTTCCTTCCCTCTAGAGCTGGACAGTCCTGATGAGCTGGAGAGGAAGAGAATCTGCCGCATCATCACCAAGGATTTTCCACAGTACTTTGCTGTAGTTTCTCGAATCCGGCAGGAAACCAATCAGATGGGACCAGAGGGCGGAACTCTGTGCAGCCTCAGCGTCCCATTGGTTCAAGCTTCTTTCCCTGAGGGGGCGCTAACCAAGAAGATAAAAGTTGGACTGCAAGTGAGTTTAGAGTAGTTTTAAATTGTCTAATTCCAGTGTCAATTGTCCTTGTTAGTTTAAATCACATTAATTCAATCTTAAACCTAATTCTGTTGGTTTGAATATAGTTTAAGTTAACTTAAATTCTATATCAGTACAGTTTGTCTGTCACTCAGAAGCTTTAAACAAATGAACAAAAATCTACTCAAACTTTAAACACACATTACTTAATCTCCCCTCTCCCAGGCCCAGCCAGTAACGGACGACTCTGTGAAGAAAATCCTGGGTAACCGGGCAACCTTCAGCCCCATCGTTACCGTGGAGCCCAGAAGAAGGAAGTTCCACAAGCCTATCACCATGACAATCCCAGTCCCGCCTCTCTCAGGGGAGGGGCTTACCAATGGCTACAAAGGAGACTGTACGCCATGTCTCCGCCTTCTCTGCAGCATCACAGGTGTGTGTGTGTGTGTGTGTGTGTGTGTGTGTGTGTGTGTGTGTGTGTGTGTGTGTGTGTGTGTGTGTGTGTGTGTGTGTGTGTGTGTGTGTGTGTGTGTGTGTGTGTGTGTGTGTGTGTGTGTGTGTGTGTGTGAATGACAGAACTTGTATGCTATCTTTGTGAGGACATTTTTTTGTCTTTACTTTATTCAAAGGGATGTGTTGAAATATGAAAACAAATATTGGACACATGTACAATATTTACAAGGCATGGCTTAATCATTCTAATAACATTGACTGAAGGGGACCTGAAACTGACTGTTAAACTTTAAATCATTCTTCCATGGTATACATTTGTTGTTGCAACTCATTGATTATCTTTCTTCTTTGTATGTTGTTTTATTTGCTCTCAATTTATTTGCACTCTTTCCTACTTTGAACTTAACTAGAAAAATAGCTTATGAAAAGAATATATGATGACGAAAAATGTATCAAACTCTTCCTATTTATCTTCCAGGCGGTACGTCCCCTGCACAGTGGGAAGACATCACTGGCACCACTCCTCTCACTTTCGTCAATGACTGCGTCTCCTTCACCACTAATGTTTCTGCAAGGTGAAATACGGATGACATGCACACACTTTAACTCTGTTCAATCTGTAGTGTTTACATTTGTGTCTAAAAATCGTTTTATTTTTCATCTGTGCAGGTTCTGGTTAGCAGACTGCCACCAGATCCCAGAGACGGTGGGCTTGGCCATGCAGCTGTACAGGGAGCTCATCTGCGTGCCCTACATGGCCAAGTTTGTGGTGTTTGCTAAGACCAACGACCCAGTGGAATCCAGACTGAGGTGCTTCTGTATGACCGACGACAAGGTGGATAAGACCCTGGAGCAGCAGGAGAACTTTGAGGAGGTGGCCCGGAGCAAAGACATAGAGGTGAATACAGAAATGATATTTCTTTCTTTTTTTTGTTTTCAACCCTTAATAAAATTATATTTTATAAGGATTCCAGAATTCTTTGGTTTCGTTAAAATGTAGGCAAATGCTTTTCAATCCCTGTGTGACAGCTATTATAATTACGTATGTATTTTAATGAGTTTTTTTTCAGGTTAAACACCAGATATAAAACAATTGTCAATTAATTAAATGCCTTCATAATTAATGATTTAGTTCTTCAAATGTATGTTATTTATACAGCTACAGTCTCATGTGACCATTTAAAACATGTCCTATATCTGAGGGCTACTTCGAAACCTTAAATGAATCCTTTTGAAAGATCTCTGACAAAGAGTGATCCACTTTACTTTTGGCATGATGTGATGTTTTTACCTATAATGTTCTCTCTCAGGTTCTGGAGGGCAGGCCCATTTATGTGGACTGCTATGGGAACTTGGCTCCTCTGACCAAAGGTGGTCAGCAGTTAGTTCTAAACTTTTACGCCTTCAAGGAGAACCGTCTGCCCTTCTGTGTCAAGGTACTGCATTTACACTCTCTATCCACACCATTGCCTACAACAAACTTCTCATTTGAGATCTATAAAGCAACATGGCAAAAACTATTTGAAAGTTAATAAGAATTAGAGGTCACGCCAGATAACCACAGGGTACAAGACTAAATGAATGAGAAAGCAGGACCAGGAACAATTTTGATGCTCTATAAATACCATGCTAATTCATGATCGTTATCGCTCTATTCTCTAATGATACATTAGTTCTTCTCACACTAGCTTTCAATACAATAAACAAAAGCCCACAGGCTATAATAACTTAGTTCCCTTTGCCCCTGATAAATGCTTCATTGATTGACCCATTAACCTCATGTTCTTCATAATCAATCCCCTTGCATCATTGGGTAAAAACCATTCCTGTTGCATGTGAACTAGATCAGGCACCACTTTATCACAACACCACTAATTGAAACCACAGAAGCAGGTTTCAATGTGAATAACATTACTTACAAATATATTCCATTAGTTATGTATTTCCACAAATGTTCATTTAGGAAACATTCCCAATCGATAAAATGTGAAAAAAAGTTAAAAGACAGAAATGGTATATGCTTTGTGTGGCCTTTTAGAACTTCATTTAATTGAGATTTTCTATTTAGATTCAGCATAGTTGTCACTGCACACCTGAGACAATGAAATGCAGTTTATTATCCAGCCAGTTGTGCAATAAGCAGTAGTTCAAAGTGATTGTACAAATGTATGTTGGGTAACAGGAAGGGGTATATATGAATTCACCAAAATGTGTAAAGTATGGACAATATGACATGTGCTGCAGTTACCAAAATACATTAAACAGTTTATAAATATAAACAGTATTAAAATATGAAAACACCATACAGTTTGTAGGATGTACACAATATGAACGGAATAGCCTGCATGCTTCAAGGGTGAATTTCTTATTCCGTTACCTACTTGGCTGTATTAGTAAAAGAGAAATATACACACACCACAAAAAAAACAAATACACTGTGTATTCTGCTGGTAAAATGAATGCTCAAGTGTAGGGTTTACACACTGAAGCACATCCGCAGTGCCACCTTTAAAATAGGAACAAGGTGCATAAAGAAGCAATGTTCTCCCTTCAGGTGAGAGACCCCAGCCAGGAACCCTGTGGTCGTCTTACGTTCCTCAAAGAGTGTAAGACCATTAAAGGCCTTCCACAAACCGCTGTGTGCAACCTGAACATCACACTTCCAGCAGTGAAAAAGGTAAGGCACCCTAAACTCACCATTTCTGTTTTCACCTCCATGACCATACTTGTGGTTAGGGTACCATAAACACAGATAGATGAAGGACAGACAAAGACTTTGGCCAAACCACCGCCTGTGTCTTTTATCTGTTTAAAGCGTCTCTCTATGTAAATCAGTGATTTATGCAGTGGATTCTTTTCATTGGCTGTTACATGTTGTCCCTACCTATCTTTTGATTTGGATAACATGCTTTTGGCTGAGCGCTTTCTGCAAAGGGCTTTTTTTGATTATCCGGCTGGCTTCTTGTGGCTTGACTTCATTTGCTGTTTTTGCTGCTGAGTGTTGGCGCTTTACTTTTTGGTGTTGTCCAGTCTATGTTTTTGGTTTTTGTTTGCTGAGTTTGCTAAACTGGCTTCTCTTCTGAGCTTCTGTCAATCACTCCTTTTTCACGCCCTGATGTTTCTTTTCCCCTGCTTTTCCATTATGTTACTCCCCCTGTTTCTGCAATGCATCTTGGGAACCAGGAAATGGAGTCAGATGCCGAGGACGAGGTAAACCACACCCTCCCCACCATTTGCTGTCCTCTGCGCTAGATCAGTAGCGGCCCTGCTTCATCATAGCATTATTCTTTTTCGCTTCCACAAGGAACAATACAATCTCTCCTTGTTTAAAGCAACCTTTAGCTGCTTAGGTTTGCATGCTATATCGTAAAACGACTTGTGTTATGTCCAATCCTTATTCCTTCCGTTTTACAGTATGTAATACAATTAAGTTTGGAGTTTAGATGTACCTTTATTGTCCTTTCGTAACATTACTATAATAATGTTGCACTTTTAAGTACTTATAATTTAGAGTTTATAGCGTTATCATGAATAACTTACGCTAATTTGGCTAGCTTGGCATAGTGACAATTTTTGTAAGTTGTAATATACGTACTAAACATTTTTATTCTAATACCAACAAATGCAGACCAATGGGTTAGCTTTAATTTGACATTGATAAGGTCCAAATGTTTGTCATTTGGCCGCACCGTATAATGTAGGTTGACCTAAACTAATAGGTTTTTGTGTTGTTTGCTATTGTTGCAGACTGAAAAGCCAGAGCGACGCCATACCTTTGCATCCCTAGCCTTACGTAAGCGCTACAGCTATCTGGCCGAGCCTGCACTGAGTGAGTTTTGACATATTTACTAACAAACACATTTTATGAATTTAATTATTCCAATTTTCGTGGATAAGATCATCTATTAACAATTTTAATTCAAATGTAAAATGCGTGACGGATTTGTAGACAGATGTGACCGAATGTTATAAATGCATATCTCTCATCCCACATAACATGCACTGTTCACATGCCTGTTTACAACATGGTACATATTTTTGCATGAGTCAATGAGTTGGTTTTGTGCTGTGCTTGCCCACATTGTGAGTTGTACTTCTTCTGGGTTTGTTTGGTTGACTTCCACTGCTGAGTTTTAGAAGTCCTATTACAGCAACATCAAACATTTTCTTTGACTTACCATCACAATGCGTAGGCATTTGAAAGGCAGTCAAAGTAAAATTGTATTTATTCATTTGTCCCCTCTGAGTTCATTTGGCTTTGTGGTGATGTAGCAGCTTTTTGTGGGATACACATGCATGATAGGAGGTCTTGAGTTTGGCTTTCTTTTAGGTATCTCTTCCAGTTTTTCACACTTGCTTGTCACCAGTTCGTATCAATCTTGCATGACAAAATGGGCCAAAACCTAGGTCTTGGAAAACACATTTTGTCATATGTTTTTGTTGTGCAATTATAGGAAAATTGAAACTTCTGGAGCCATTGGCTATGTTGTATCATAGTGTCTAAATTGTCTTTACAAAATCTATCATTTAATGTTTGAACCAAACAGATAAAAGGCACTTTAAGAAGCGGATTGAAATTAGAGCCAGAACCCATACGCTGATTTTCAGAACATCTTAAAGAGAGAAGTTGTTTTCATGTTGATCCTGGTGCATCTGTCTTACCATTTTTCTGTTCTCAATTGTCAGTCCAAGCCATTGTTTTTGGGATTTTACTTTGCTGCTGTTTGTGTTTTGTTCCGTTTATTCATTATGTTGTTTTCGCTGTTGCTGTTTGAGTCATGTACTAATCCTAAACTTACACAGAAGCAAAACTGTTTCTTTTCATAACTCCATCTTCAATCAATACTCAAATATCAGCACATCATAAAACTGCAATTTTTCCTTCCTTGATACCAGGACTGCGTCACTGACCAACTATTCCTCCTCTGATCTCTTTTTCTTACACATTTTTTCTTCCTTTTCCTTCCCCAACCTCATTTTCTGTTACCTTTACAACTCCACATTTTTGTTATTATTTTTTTCCATACTTTCTTTATCTTTTTTTCTAAATTCATCTGAAGAAACGACCGTTGAGCAGCGAAGCACAACAGCAAGAACACTGCCTGCTGGTTACCCTCACAAACCTGTCTTTCCAACCAGACATTACCCACCATGGTCGACTGCTCCTATTACCGTCCCTGGCCAAACAAGGCCAGTCGGAGTGGGGGGTTCCCTCTCCTGTACCGATTCCCCGGCAGGCTCACCAGCTGCTTCTCCATTGAAATCCTCCTGGCCCCTCTCTTCCCCATCACCTGCATGCGCTGCAACAATCAGAACTACCCTGGGAGCTCCACCACCACCACCTACTCAAGTTAAACCTTTCGATGACAATGTTTCCTCATCCCCCATCAGGTCTTACAGGACTATGCCTTCACCCATTAAAACTGTTGTCCAGCTGGGTCAGTACCCTGTGCAGGGGTCTGCCAGCCTTGTGTCTTCTGGAAGCCCATGTAAACTTGCCACAGACCCAACATCTATCAAAAACCTTGCTTCAGCATACACATCAAGGACTTCCCCACTTCACTCTATACCAAATGGTTCTGTACCAGAGAGGCCATCAGCTTCTCTTACTGCTCCAGCATCGCCAAAGTCCTCTTACAACTTGTACAATTCTAATTTGCCTTTTAAAACTGCCCTTGGGTCCACAATTGTGACAGATTCCTCTGTTAAAAGTATGTCAGGCCTGTCCTCATTGAAAACCTCTGTAGATTCAACACTTTCATCAAGAGGAGGAAGATCCTCCCTCTCATCTCTCTCCTCAACTGGACAGACAACCATAGCTTCCTCAGAATTGTCCATGATGAATGGATCAGTCTCTCCAGTTAAATATCCATCCTCTTCCTCAACACCATCTTCCCCTTCGTCTCGCCATCTCTCGGAGAGAAGTAGCAGCCTTCAGGAGAGAATACAGGCCACCACCCAAGCAGCAACCTCTGGTGTTAGCGCAGCCATAAATGAAGCTATAGACTCATGTTCTGTGTCAGGCTATGGCACTCTTAGATCGTTGTCCACCTCACGTAGGCCTGCAGCAGCAAGCTCTACTTATGGTTCTTTAAGATCTGTAGCTGCCTCCTCCAGTTTGGCAGTTTCTTCTAATACAGTAACTGCACCCGTGTTTTCGTTAGTCAATGTCATTCCAGAGACCCCTGTCAAACCAGGGCCAGGGTCTCTCAAAATGGCACTGCCTGATTCTTCCCGTGCCTCATCTTCATATTCTTCCTCTTTGTCTTCCTGTGTTACTGGATCAAAAATAAAGTCCCAACTTAAATCCCCTCCGTTTATCACGCCGGCCATCATCCACCCAACGGGAACTTCAAACCAGGAGATACTGAAAGATGTAGCAGACATGAAAGAGGATCTGATCAGAATGACCGCTATCCTACAGACTGACACACAGACTGCAGCTAAAACAGTTCAAACATCACAAACTGGCACTCCTCAAGAAACCAAGTTGGAGGATGAGGAGGCTTTTACATTAGTGGAGAAAGTTAAAGAAGACTTAGTTAAGGTCAGTAGGCTATTACAGAAAGATATCAAGACTGAGAGTATGGCTAATGCAGGTAAAGAGAGAACATCTGAGGATGAATGGGAAGAATTTTCAAAAGATGAAATTGAGGAGGCGCAAAGCTGTGCCCTCTCAGACTATGACTCTCCCTTTGAGCAAAATACTCTCCTTCTGAAGCCGCAGTCTATCTCAAGCAAAGACTTAGAGTTGAGTAAAGTAGTAGACTATTTAACAAATGATATTGGTGCCAGCTCTCTTTCCCGAATGGCAGAGTTGAAAAGTAGGCACGAGGAAGAGGCAAAACGGGAAGGGGAAGAGAAACAGAAACGTGTTCTCAAACCATCAATGTCAATACAAGAGCACAAACTCAAAATGCCTCCACCTGTCTCAGGCATGCTCAGGTCTCCATCAGAGAAGGACTTAAGCAAACTTGCTGAGTCATCATATCAAGGGATTGACACTATCTTGGAGTCCCCAGAGGACCTGTCTCATGACCAGGATAAGAGTCCCCTTTCAGACAGCGGTTTTGAGACCAGGAGTGAAAAGACACCCTCTGCTCCTCAGAGTGCAGAGAGTACAGGACCAAAGCCTTTATTCACAGATTCGCCCATTCCTCCCTGTGTTACTGAAACCAGGACTGAAGCGGTCCAGATGAGGGGCTTTGAACAACTTGATGATCCTTGTGGGCCTATATTCACTGAGGAGGCTGCATGTGCTTTCCCCTCTTTAGAGCCAGATGCAGCTTCAATGAACTCCATGAAAGCCTTACAAATGAAAATACCGGAAGACAACAAAAGTGTGTGTCTTAAAGAGGAAACTCATATTACTACTACTACTAGAATGGTCTATCATAAGCCCCAACTGACTGATTGTGCAGACATGATAGAGGAAGGTATGTCAGTTAGAGATATCATGAAAGCATTCCAGTCAGGTAGAGACCCATCCAAAGATCTGGCAGGCCTTTTTGAACACAAGGCTAGCCAGGATTCAGTCAAAGGTGATGAGCTGACTCCTAGGTTTCTTGACAGAGACATTAAATCCAAACCTAAAGTCGAAAGGATAATTGAGGTGCATATTGAAAAGGGCCACAGCACAGCAGAGCCGACTGAGTTTATTATCAGGGAAACCAAGAAACACCCTGAGCTTTATGTCTACAAAGGTGACCATGGGATTAAGGAACTAACTGATTACGATGAAGCCCAACAGGAAGAGGAGGAGCTTACTGTTGAAGAATCCCTGCCTTCCTTTCTAGATACATCTCGTGTTAACACCCCAGTGTCACAGGAGGAGGACAGTCGCCCAAATTCTGCCCAGTTGGTAGCAGATGATTCTTATAAAGCCCTAAAACTATTGAGCCAGAACTCCATAGAATACTGTGATGATGAACTATCAGAAATCAGAGGCGAGTCATATAGGTTTGCTGAGAAAATGCTCCTCTCGGAGAAACTTGACACATCTTCACTTTCTCACTCTGACACAGAGGATTCAGCAATATTGACTGACAAAAAACGCCACCAAGTTTCTGAGGAGAGTGGTAGCCGTGGTACTGAGAGTCATCAGCATGGAATCCCAAAAAGAGAGTTTGCTTCTAAGTCTTCAAAAGACGGGTCCCCAATATCTGGTAAATTTGTGCAGCGGGATGAACCATCTCAGTTTGATAAGGTGACAGTGCTTCATTACTCCACAGAGCAGGGCAGCCCCAAACATGCTGTTTGGATGCGATTTACAGAGGATAAACATGACAGGAGCAGGGATAAGCTTCTATATGAGGATAGAGTGGATCAAACTGTAAAGGAAGCTGAGGAAAAACTAAGTGAGGTATCACAGTTTTTCCGTGACAAAACAGAAAAGCTCAATGATGAGTTGCAGTCCCCGGAAAAAAAGCCTGTTAGACGAGAGCCAAAGGAACCCAGGTCATGGCCTAACTCAGCATGCAGTACTCCTGAGAAAACACCACAGAAACCTAAACCAGAGGAGGGCTTCAGTAAAAGCAAACTTAAAGAGCCTTCTGTTGGTAAAATGTTTGACCGTACCACTAAGACAGAAAAGAAAAGTTCAAGCTTACCAAGCAGTCCCCAGAAAAGCATGCTCCCTCATAGCAATGAGGACACAATTAAACAACAAACAAAAACCAATGAATCTGAACCCTCTTCTCCCTCTCGTGTACAATCAACATCCAAAGTCAGTGCTGTTAGGATGAAGTTCGAATCTGAGGCTCAGAAACAAACTCTGTCTAGTCCAACCAAAGTCCCTCCTCCAGTGCAGCCAAAACCATCAGTAAAGAAACTACAGGATAGCAAACTGCCTGTTTATCAATTTTTCACTGGAGGAAAAACTTCAAAAGTATCTGAAACTTTAGAAGAAGTAATCCCAAAAAGGGATAATGAGAAGGAGACATGTGCTTCCCCAGACAGTAAACCTGCTTTAAAATCACCAACATCTAAAGCCCCAAAACAAACAATAGATAAGTCACCTAACAAAAATATTGCAGGGCCCCCATTGCAGACACAAATTAGTGAAACTGAGAGTCAAAAAGCAACTACTCAAGGTAAAGCTATATCTTCCGCTGTTACTTGGGACATTAAAGAAAGCAATAAAGGTCAGGAAGTTCAGGCACCTGTTGGCCATAATAATACTAGATTATTACAGAAAAGTAGTGATCCTACAAAGTGTCAGCAAGTCACCAAAACTGAGTCTGCTTCCGAAGAAGCGATTGCTGAGATTTCAAGAAAAGACACTGAAGAAATACTGAATAAAAACCTTAGGAAAAAGACAGAATCGCAAATTCCTGTAAGATTGCCTTCTACTTTGGATAATGACCTCACAAAGAAACAGACAAAGCCATCACAGATACCGACATTATCTAAAAACAAAATACAGACGAGCCCTGTGACAACCCCAATAAAAACAGATGAAAATCGGACTTTTGAAATTTTAGATAATTCACCTAGAGACTCCAACTCAAATAACCTTCCAAGCCCTAGAGACACACTGGAGAAAGTTATAACCCCTCCCACTAATACAACAACCAAAGAGAATTGTAAAGGAATCAAAACATTACCTGTTTATGTCAGTGTCCAGGTCGGAAGGCAGGCAGAGAGGGAAGCCAAGGGGGCACTTTACACAGTCAAGCAGAAATCTAATTTGGCCCTCAGCCCCATAAGCCCGGATGATGATACACTAGAACAGGTCTCTTTCATAGATAGCTCAGGAAAAAGCCCCATTACACCAGAGACCCCCAGCTCTGAGGAGGTCAGCTATGATCTTACGACCAAGACCCCTGATGGCTTTATGGGGTTCATGCCAGGACAACCCAGCCCTATCATGGAGGTATCTGAAGAATCAGAGGAAGATAACCAAAGCAAAGTTGTTTTCTCTTTTAAAGAAGCCCTACCAGAAAGCAAAACTAGTTCTTACAGCACCCAAGCAGACCTTGCTAATGCTAATGAGCAAGAAACAAAAGATAATGATAACCAGCAAGAACTAGTTGATAATTTCAACCGGCAAGAAACAGAAGCCAATGGCAGGTATAATCAAATGACAGAACATGAGCATCAACAGGTCTCAAAAGACAAAGGTATTGCTTATATTGAGTTCCCACCCCCTCCCCCTCTGGACTCTGCTTCAGAAATTTCAGACGGAGAAAGGAAGGGTTCCTGTGCCTCTTCAGAGACTGAGACAGAAATGATGGAGGTTAACTTACAGGAAGAACATGACAAGCATTTGCTAACAGAGCCAATAATACGTATCCAACCTCCTTCGCCTGTGTCCCCAGAGGAAGATGACAGTCAATCAAATGATAAAGATGATGATGGGTCAATCTTTCAACCAATTCCTTGTAGGAAACTTGGTTTCAAAGATCCTGAGGATGAGGAGAATAGGAAGGAGAGAGAAAAGGCCTCAATATCCAAAAAACATGACAAAAACGGAAACAAGGAACCAAATGGTGGGACAAATGGCTCTAATGGTTCCAATGGCAAAGGAGAGGACTATGAATATGAACATGAACAAAATGGAAATGACCAGTCAATCACAGACTGTTCTATAGCCACAACTGCAGAATTTTCTCATGACACAGATGCCACAGAGATAGACTCCCTAGATGGATATGAACTTCAAGATGAGGATGATGGACTGTGCGAGCAGGCAGATTTACGTCTGTTTGGCCTTCCAGACAGTCGGAGAGACGTCTGGGCAACAGACACATTTAGGTCCACGGACCGCTCTTTTCCTCCAACCAAACTGGAAGTTATTGAAGAAGAAAAAACCCCAGAGGAATGTCAAAAGGACACATTCAAAAATGATACCCCCTCTAATGGTGGGATACTTGATGGTGTTGGTAAGGATGGGGTGAAAAGTCAGGAACAAAATAAATCAGATAAAGAGGGCTTTTCAGACACTTACTTCAGTTATAAGTTAGAAGAGGAGTTTAACTCTCCTTTTAAGACTGTTGCCACAAAGGGGCTAGACTTTGACCCCTGGCCAAGTAAAGGTGGAGAAGAAGAAATTGTTGACATGGGAGGGACAAAGGGAAGCAATGGTGAGCCTAAGCCTTTTGGACTGGCAGTGGACGACCAGTCTCAGGCTACAACACCAGACACTACCCCGGCCCGAACACCAACAGACGATAGCACGCCGACGAGCGAGCCAAACCCATTCCCCTTCCATGAAGGGAAAATGTTCGAGATGACACGCAGTGGTGCGATTGACATGAGCAAGAGGGACATGGTGGAGGAGAGGCTCCAGTTTTTTCAGATTGGTGAGCATTACTACTCGGCGGGCAGGTACAGGGTTAGGGACTCTGAGGTTGATTCCTCCTGGCAACATGGGGATGACTTTGATATTGAGGATCCCACAAATATTTTACCAATCCCTCAAATCTCCATTCAGACTACTACTGTTCAGCTAGAGATATCAAATCCGACTGGCAGTTACACCACATGCAGAGACTCAACTTCAGATGTAGAGCCAACATTCTCCACTTTTAGAACAGGATTTAAGGTGTCAACTGTTAAAACGTCTGATGCTTCAAATAGCAGTTCTAATTGTAGAATACCAAACATCTTTGATCACTCTAATGACACAACCTCAGGAACAACTGCAGATTATTATTCTGTAACCTCAAACAATAAAGATTATTCTACTTTTGATACACCAGGCGTGACAGATAACTATTTGAATAATAGACCGTCATGCATCTCTGATTATTACACCAATCAAAGAATTCCTTCAGGTACTTCCAACCATTTGGATTGGTTCTCAGCAAATCACACTTGTTACCAAAGTGAAGATTTGTCTTCCGCCCCATCACAACAGATAAGCAATCCCCCAACATGGAGCAGCAATGCCAGTAGCAACATGCCTGACTCCCATTGTGTCCGTTCAGACGTCATTCAGGTTGGCGACAGTATTGCGTTTAACTTGTTGTCCTCCTCGGGATCAACTCTGCAGGAGGTCAGCAGGTTAGAAGCATCTTTCAGCCAGCTAGAAAACAGCAGGGATGGCAGGGATTATACCAATATAGCAATAACAAACACAGGAGCCAAAGAGGTCAAAGGCAAGATATGCAAGTCCAGATTACCGGTTAGGGCACCTTGCCGCAAACTATGCAGTCAAAGTCCACACGTAGTAAAAGATAATGTGGATAAATACCGTGTAAGAAAAAATTCAATTCAAAATGTCAGGGAAAGATTAGACCCTTTTAACAACGTATTTCCTAAATCGAGAATTCCAGTAGTGAAAGTCATAAAAAACTCCTCTGGTTACCGGGGGAAAAAGCAGGTTCAAACTAAATCTGTGGTTAGTAATGAAAGTCTTAAAACTGACAGGAGTAATAAACAACCAAGTCGAGGCAGATTGAGTGCTGAAAACAGATGCAGTTCAGTAAAAAACGCTGGTATATGTAGCACAAATGAGACAAGGAGAAAAAACTGTGCAATGGTCTCAAAACACATTAAAACAAGGTTGGTTAATAGCCAGGCAGGCAAACATTTGGACCAAACTTTGCAAGGAGGCTGAAAGAAAGTTAGAAGGGAAAACACTGCCCACTGAGGACGAAGGGAGCTGCAGCCACAGCACTACCAGGAACACTTCCTTGTCAGAACCATCTAGAGCTTCTAGAAGTTCCCGCCCTTCACGCACTTCTACCTCCACCTCCACCTCCACCAGCACCACCACATCAACACCATCTGCTAGAGATGTGAGAGCTGAGGTTGAGCAGGCCAGCAGTGAGAGGAGGATGAGGAGGAGCAGGAGGAAGAGTAGGCGGACACTTGGGAAGGAGCAAGAGCAGAAGGAGGAAGGGAATCAGGTTGATCAACCAATCACGGCTCCTGTCACAGATAACCAGACTAGTTTGTAAACTCTTTCTAAACACTTGTTATACTTCTATCTTTATCTCTGAGATGCATGTAGCTGTTGTGGGTGCTCTGTGATGTGACGTTGTAAGTGTAGCTGTCACTTCTTCTTCCTGTCGTTCTTGTTATCTGTGTCCTGTGCTGTCTGATTTAGACAAAGAGGTAAAGGCTATGATTTGATGAGAGAATCAGCAACACTAAATATTTGTCCCTGGTTCCCTGAATGATTGATGATTAAAAGTGGTTAGGGTAAGGGCTATCTGAATACGTAATAGGAGAGTGGATTAACTACCTCATGGTGTGGGAGCTTTAACAGACTATAGAGAAGTCTTGGATGCACAATAACTACAATTCCAAATTAGCCAACTTGTTTTAATTGTCAGTATCTGTTTGCAAGAATGTACTGAGGGGCTAAGTTAAGACTTATTCCTACTCCTTTCTGTTACTGTGGGGTCTTATAGGCTGCCACACACATTGTCACTTTCATACCACTCAACAGATCAAGTTAGCCTCGCACCTCACCACACGATGACACCACACCGCTCACTTTCACCCTCTTAATTAGGCCCTAGATGTAAAAAGAGTTTTGGGGAAAATATGACCTTGTGTTTGTTTTGGTCTGCTTGCCTGGTTTGTAGAAATCATTTTGTGAAACTTTTGCTCTCTAAAAACACTGCGAAAACAATTCATCGGCTGAACTTGACAATCAAATAATTGTCAGCTGTGCAGAGTGTAACAGTGTAGTCAGTGGTTGGAAAATGTTGTAGCAGCTGGATTATTTTAGATTTCAAGTTGAAGCCATGAAATGCTTTTATCAGTGAGAGGGAATGTTGCCTGATGGTAGATTGTTTGTTGTCAGTGATGTGTTACAACACTCTTTAACTCTTTAAACCTTTACTACTCATACTAATACTAGTTGATGTCAAATACCGTTTTTTTCTTTTTTCTGGCCTCTCCGATCTTCATGCTTTTAACTGATTTCTTATAATCTTAATTGCCTCAGTGATGTTTTTTCTAGAGCTAATCAAAAATACATTTGTTTGATATTTCATATATGTTGACTTAGGTATCCTGGTTAGGAGTAGGAAAGCTAGTCTGGTTAGTATGGTATGATACTCTTCGCTGTTACAGTACAGTACTCAATATTGAGTGAGCATATCTAGATTTCACAAGTGTAATAATTCAAAGAAAAACACCTAAAATAGCCGTTTAGAGAATCCATTGTAAAATGTAAAGGAATAGTGGAATAATGTTTTAGTATTGATTACCCATATTCAATATAACGTGATAGTTAGTGAGCTTTAGGTGTACTGCTAGATAGAGTTCTTTCTGCCTTTGCAAAGAGCAAAGTTAGCTAGATGTTTCTGCCACTTTTCAGTCTTCATGCTAAGCTGCGCTAAGCTAACAGTTGTCTAGATCCAGTGTGTATTGAAATCAGAGTGAGTGATATCGATCTTCTCATAAAACTCTCTGTAAGGACATGAATTATGTTTCCCAAAATGTCCGAAAGCTTTTTATCTAACCAAGCCTCCATTATCTAAATTGAAACATTGAGATGAGTCTGGCCAGAAAAACATGTGTTTCTCTCTCAAAGGTGAAACCTGGGACGGTGAGCTAAAGTTAGTCTTTATTTTTGTTCAGTGAACAACACAAGGGTTTAATATAAATATCACATCTAAAAACTCATTAACTAGGTATGTAGGAGTGCTTACGGTTAAACAAAAAAACAGACAAACTTTCAGTTCACAATCCCAATCTGTTTTCTTTTGTCACTGATCCTCTATGCAGCCGTTTTAGAGTAGTCATTTTTTGTCTCTCATACTGAGAACAACATTTAGTTTTGGGGGGTATTGTCGACATAATACAACATGCTAATTGTTTGTCCTGCCCTTCAATTCTTCCTTGCACAGGCCCTCAGAGTCCCTGTGAGAGAACAGACCTTCGTATGGCAATAGTAGCCGACCACCTCGGACTCAGCTGGACTGGTGAGTCTACACACATCTCACTTCTTTACACTACAGAAAACAACCTCAGAACTAATCAAGAATAGAATACCATGTGTATTAAGGTCATTGATACAACATGGAGAAAAAGCTTGAACATGAATCTTAAACAAAATATCAGATCCAATACAGTCAATGATTAGATATGATATTCGTCTTACGTATCCAGCATGTCAATTTTGAAGAACAGCCACCTATGTAGAAAATGAGCCCAGCTCTCACGCTAACAGTTTTATAGTGTGGGTTGCCATCTGGTGGACATATAGTACACAACTGTCTTAACTGAGCAGCACTGCAGTGGCATTTAGAGTCACAAACATCATCGTCACAACATATATGTTGGAGCATGAAAGTAGGAAAATAGTCAATCCTCTTTGAATTCAACTGAATTTTGAAAACTACACATCTCATAATGAGACAAGCAAGTAAGTGAGTTAATACATTTTCATTTTTATTCCATTTTACATTCAATAAGGAAAATATATTAACCCAATGTATTTATGTCCCTCCATGTCATGTATCTTTGTGTTGAAATCTGTTAGACCCATAGAAGGATGATTTGGTTTATGGGCAGCTATATAGGGTGTGGCCTCTGCAGTTTAGTCCCAGCTTGACCACCTGCACTGCAGCACTGCCCCACGCCTGCCTGCATGTGTGTGGATGAGTGGGCGTCACCCCGTGTGTGCGCAGCAGTCGTTTGTAAATGGGCGTCGTCTGTACTGCGTATGAGTGGGAATAGTTGTGTGCCTGTCTGTCCGGTGCAGTGACTGAGTGAGTGGAACCTAATCCATATTTAATGTGTGTTCCTGTTGCAGAGCAGCAGTGAACAATCTGCTGAACATAATGTTCTCGCCGTTTAGAATTTATAGCCCTTATGCTTGTCTGTGGGAGAAGCCTTCGTTAGCTTTTGGCACAGTGTTTGGCAATATGAATATGTTTAATTATCCACACTAAGTATTGATATTTTTTCATCTGATAAGAATATGTCTTGAGCCTTTGTTTCATAAGCAATCACGTTTATTCTTTACTTGAAAACAGATCAGTTGGAAGGTGAATTATATCATTGCTGTCTTTCTGCATTGCTACGCACGTAATCCTGTGTAAATCCCTGTGGCATCAACTTGTTAACACCAAACGTGATATTTCAGTCATCAGCTTGTCATCAGATAACTCACTGTTTTCTAAGATATCTGCATTTCTGGAGGCATTTGTGTACTGTCTCTCCCTTTTGCAAAGGTGATTTGTGAATTTGTCAGATAGTGATTAAATGATGGTGCCTTATTTACAGTGCAGACGTTTTTATAACTTTGGCTTGGTCGGTCAGTTTTTAGTCAGCAGAATTATTGAAAACCACTGGCCAAACTTGGCAAAAGGGTGTGGCATGTGTCAATGAAAAACTCATATCATTTCCAGAGATGGGACTCTCAGAGGAGCAGGAATTAGAAATGAGACTTGTGTAATGACGACCTATTGATCAACAAATGATGGCATCTCCATGGTTGGACTTTCTCATGGACACACATTTCTTCCTGGTGTTTGTGTTGTTACAGAGCTGGCCAGGGAGATGGATTTCTCTGTGGATGAGATCAACTTTATCAGAGTGGAGAACCCCAACTCCCTGACAGCACAGAGCTTCATGCTCCTAAAGAAATGGGTGCACAGGGACGGTAAAAACGCCACAAGTAAGCAGTGTTTGTTCGTGTGACAGAGAAAAATGGATATTGCCATTCAAGGTTATATCTAGGTTTTCTCGTAAATGAGAAAACATATTGGTTGCTACTTTATGAAAACAATCAATCAATATAACTGAAAATATAAAGTTTTTCTAGTACAAAAACATGACTGTAAACGCTATTTCTCCATCCCTCTTCTCCCTAGCGGATGCTTTAACTGCGGTGCTGACTAAGATCAATCGGTTGGATATTGTGACTTTGCTGGAAGGGCCCATATTTGACTACGGTAACATTTCAGGCACACGCTGCTTTGCCGATGATAACGCAGTATTCCCGGATCAGTCCGATGGTAAAGTGTAGCCCACCCTAGCTGAATTATCAGTCTATCTCTCAGTCTATCCCTTCACCCTTCTTCACCTCCTCTCTCAGACAGATAGTTCAACTTAAAAAACAATACTACAACCAATCAGGCCTGACCAAACAATGGAAGTTAATCAAACTTGCACCAAAAAGACTTAATGCTCCAGTAGGTTCATTGAGCAAATCAGTAAATGGACCATCAGGTATTAATAGCATTAGAGTTGTCCTTATTGAGTAGTCACCCCATCAGCTTGTTAGTTTTCCAACACTGGGCAGTGCATTTAACTTAAAGCACTCAGTCGTTGGAACGTTAATGGCAAGTGATGGATTTTTGGATGATTATTGATAAAAAAGCTGTACCATTTTGGGTGCATGAGACTACTTAGTATGTATGTTGTAAACTGTAAAAAAGCATGATCATGACGCATTTGTAAGCAGCTAATGAACCGCTGTCTCGTTCCCATCTGATGAATGTGTTGGTAATTATGTTGAAACTCATTTGTCAGAATGTTGACGGCCTTGGTTCATGATTTCAATTTCTGTCATATGCTATTAGAAAATACATAGAAAACATTCCTATTAAACAGCATGCTTGCTTTAAGCAGCATGGCAAGGCTTTCCCTCTTTCTAACTTCTCTCTATCCTCTTAAATGAAATCTAAATGTGGCAGCTACCAGTATCTGCTCATCTGACAGACCCAGTGAGGGCCATTTCAGAGATGTGATAACAATGTGCTTTTTTTACAGATAGTTTGTTGATATTGTTATTTTTTACCACAGCGTTCTTATTTATATTCAATAACTGGTGCACATTACCCACAATGCAATCTGACCGTGGACATTTTGTTCAGATTTTTGTATATGTGCATTTCTTTAGAAAAAAATGTACTGAAGTACTTTAGTAAAAGTTTGAGGTACCATTAGTTTGAGCATTTCCCTTTCTGTTACCTCATAATTTCACTCAGCTACATTTCAAAAGGAAATATTTTACTTCTTACCATGCTACATGTGTCTATTAGCTAATGTTACCAATTACTTTACAGATTCATATTCAACCTACAACAATAGCATATAACATAAAAATGGCTTGACCAACTGCAACATTAAAATGCTCCTTAAATGGTAATGCATTGCTAATAATAACTAAATAATATATGATAATGACTGGGAACGCCCTGCTGTATGAGGACTAACTTAGTCTGTTTTTGAGCACTTCATCCACCATTGCAACAATGACGTACTTCAAATGTTTTCCAAACCGCAAACAACCACAAATCAAATCGACCCTTTTCAGCAGTCTGTAGATTTAACTACAGTTTTGTCCAGGCACTTTTTGAGTCAAACTTCTGAAATGGGTCTCATTACCGTTCTGTCTACTTAGGTTTCTGAAAGTCATCTTAACACAAAGGTCAGCGTTACTTTAGCTTTATTATTAAAGCAGTGGATCCTTTTTGCAAAGATGATTTAAAATGAAGCCAACATTTAACAGATAAAATCCACAAAATGCATGGCTTTGGCTCTGTGTGAGAGGCTGTCTGCTCTAATGATATTGGCTTGTAACTATACACTTCTAACACTCTTCAAATGGGTGCAGCCTTTTCAACACATGATGCACAAGCACAGAACGCACGTTGATGTATTAATGCGCTCTGTCCTAGGTCACGTTCACAGATGAGTTGAAAATGAAACGCCTTTTTTGTGCAGTGTATATTGATGCTTCTGTGTTACTGCTGTTAGCTGCACTGTACCTTTCATCTCCTGGGTTCCTCGGAGCCTCCCAGCCTCTAAACTCCTCTGTAGCTTCTCCTGCTTTGAGACCAGCAGACTGCCCGCCGCTCCTCCTCCTCCTCTCTCCTCCTCTTCTGCTTCTGAGTGACTAACTCGTTCAGCAACCTCCCTCCTCAGCGCTAAGCACCACTAACCGGCTAATTCACACCGCTGGCTACCTTTTGCTAACTCCAGCAGCTTCTGGATCCCAGTGTAGCTTCTAACTGGATGACATCCACAACATACCAGCCGGCTTTTTCATCATCTTATCCCCATCTATATTGACCTTTTAAAATAACTATATCCTTGAGGACAACAAGGCAATGTTAATATTTGTTTTGGTAATGTTGGTCTTTTAATGACATCCATACAATGACAGTCACATTGTTAGCTGATTCAGCTTTTATTTTGACAATGATAACATTGAAAACAAATCAAAAGCGGTTTAGTTTTCCTCTAGTATAACAACATCCCTGGTGGTGTGGGGGAGACTGCAGAAGCATCCCAATTCCATACTTATTCTAAGTAATTTTTCAGTCTATAGTGTGAGCTGCCATTACATTTAGGCTATCTATCTAGATTAGTAAACTCAAAACAATCGGTATGTGAGATTGTGTTTAATGCACAATATTTGCTTTTACAAAAGCATGCACAAATACTAGTTGCTGGACAGGAGATAAAACATTTGCAAAGGAATACATGATATATGGTTAATACTGTATGATTATTTATGGAATTAGGACACCACAGCTGTTTGAAGGCTAGCCAAATATGTCTTAAGAGTGTGGGTTTACTCCAGGGGAATTTGGTCTATGACTCTCATTATTTTTATTATTATTAAATCCTGCCTATACAACCCAGCCTTTCAGCATTCCCAGCTCTTGACCTACTTCTAAGTTCCTCCAAGAAAAATCATTTTTAGCTGAAAAAACTTTACCCAAACCCTGTCCTGATGCAAGACACAGCCAGAAAATATATTTCCCCTTGTTTCCCTCTCTTCTCTCCTGAAAGATGCTATCGCTATTCACTTAGAAGCCTATTCCTGCTTATCTACCGATAGATAAGCAATCCCATGACAGTAGTTTGCAATACGTTTGCTTCTGCGGCTTCTAAATCATTAAGACTTCATCGCTCACTTCACTGTCTGTTTATATGCTGTTTCTCTTTTCATCCTAGTCTTGTCTAACGGTCCTTTTTCTGTTTGGTTTTGTCTTTTGTGATTGGAATATTTGTAATAGCTCTAAAACTTCTTAGGTCTCGTACGTTCCCCTTGTGTTTTCAAACCCTTCAGGCTGTAGCTCCTCTTCCTCCCTCCTCTACCCATCATCCCTCTCATCCCAGCCATATCGCCCCTCTCTCTTTCCCCCTTCCTCCTGCTGTACCTTCTTCCTCCATTGTCTTTTGTTTCCCGTCTCCCTCTTCCTTACCTCCCGTTTACGTCATGCCTGTCGCTCCTGTTCTCCCTCATTTCTCTGCTCCTTACCCCCAACCTCACCCCTACTCCCCTGAAAGCCCTTTTAGCTGCTCCTCATTTTTTTCTCTTCCTCCGTCCATTTCTTGTCACTTTCCTGCCTTAATCCCTAGTCTGTCCTCGTCTCCTCCCTCTTCATCCATTTCTCCTTTTCCTCTTGAGTCTCTTCCCCTTTATCAGTCTCCTCCACCTGTTAAATTGTCTCCCCCTTCTTCCACCTCTACTCATTCTCCCCCCTGCTTTCCCTCTTTCATATGTGCCGCCACTCCTTCTCCTCTTCCAACCACGTCTCCCCCCTTATTCTTCTCTTTCCCTTCACCTTCCCCTCCCCTTCCTTCTGCCCCACATCATTGTCCCCCATCTCCTCCCCTAAGTCATCATTCTCCTTCTCCCCCTTTGCTTCCTCCCTCTCCTCCTCCCTCTCCCCTCCCTCCTGGCGTCCCTTCTTACTTCAGGCGGGATCGCTCTGTTCCTGAAGTTTACATTTAGAGGCCTGTGTGTTGCTCTGCTCCTCTCTGCCTTTTGTTGAAATCAACACGACAAACCTGCCTAAATTTAAGCTTTGGCTCATACTCTAATATTTACACAATGTTTGAGATGATGAGCTGAAGTCAGGCTTCTTTAGGGTTAAGTGCTTTTACAAAAGGTGTGGCTGAATTAAGCTCCAGTTTGAACACAAAACAGTGTGAAACATTCATAAAACAGACAGAATGTTCATGTTAAAATATATAAATGAGATGCAGATGAAGTTTCAGTCTTATTTTTTTCATGTTCTCTCTTTGGTACTTTGGTTTCTCTGTTTTCATCTTGTGATCTGATCATGTGTCTACTCTGTAAGGGTTGTCCAGCAGTCACACAGGAGTCTCCATGTGTTAAAGCAGCATTATTTCTTCTTCTTTTGTCGCCACAAAGAGGCATCGGAACACGTTTTAACACTGCAAAACTGTTGTTTATTACACATTCAACAAATATGAGGCAACATTACCATTCATTTCAATTGGTATTAGTTGTCAGTTGGCTTGTATTAGTCCAAAATTCACTCTGTTTTTGGTCTCTTCCACCTGCTGATGGAAATATCTGGCTCATTAACTGCTTATTGCTCCACTATGTTCACCAGGTAATTGCTTTGTGGTCATCAGTAAAAAATAATATCACCTTTAAATATTATACCTTCAGGCCAAAAAACTTCATCACGTCAACATAAGGCAGCTGCTATTATTGTAAAAACGCCAGTCAGGAGAAAGGCGCAACTAGCAAGTAAAGAACACCTAGTGATATTTTCTCAGGGATTGGCCAGATCAGCATTAGGGGGAAAAAAGTGAACGCATTAATGTAAGCTACATGCCCAGGCTGACAGCTAGCGGCTAACTGGTGGACAAAGTGGAGCATTTAGAAGCTAAAAAGCTGTCAAGTTGGTAAAGACCTTAAACACTCATTTGTGCCCCATTAATGACTTGCACTCCTCAGTGGGGCATAAATATGACTCTGAATGAGGGCTAATGTCACTCTGTGTATACTCCATGTGTACACAGCTAACTGTGTGCTAGCAAGTTCCCCATTCCAGCTTTACAAAGTGATAACAGGTCAATGTTTTGCTTTAAGTTTCTGATCCAACTTGCCAAAAAAATAAGGTAATGCAGCTTTAAAGTGTCTTAGCGTTACACCTGTGTGACTTTTGAACATATGCTACCCTTAGATGTTACAAGTGTTCCTCATATCATCACCTCCACTGCTCTACCCCGTCATTCCCTCCCCTCTTTACCTCCCCTGTTTTTGTCTTTCCCTACCTCTTGGATCCCTTCACCCTCTAATCCTTTACTCCTGCCATCCACCCAGGATACGACAATATAGAACTGGAACTGCAAACCCCCACAGAACTGAACTACCAGCCCCCCACCCCTCTTCGCTCAGACGACTTCTTTAGTGAGGGCGATGCTAGCGCAGACTCCCCTAGCAAGATCACGCTTACTAGACCTAGCGACCTCTCTCTCACTCAGACCACCAGTACTTCCAGCAGTGACCCCCCCACTGTCGCCCCAGGCCCCGCCTCCAGTGCCGCTCAGCCGCCCATCGTTGGGGCAGAAGACACAGCGTTGACCACTGGAGAAAGGGAGATGTCTAAAGATGAAAAGACAAGGCTGGTTTATTATGACAGGCCAGATAATGACAGAAGGGCAGTAGAGCAATCAGGAAAGGGAACAGAGGGGCGCGCTGAGCCCTTAGAGATAGAACTGATGGCAGGGGAACGCTGTGTTTTGGAGAGTCAGGGAGAGGATGTCGCCTCAGAAACACCTCCTGGAAATGAAAGGCATGAAGAAGAGGAAGAGGAGGAGATGACCCCGGAGAGGCTGCAGAGTCTGCTGGATGATATAAAGCAGGAGGGAGGCTCCGAGGACGAGGAGATGACAGAGGAGAGGATGAATGCTATTCTCGAACAACTGCACCAAGCAGAAAAAGACGTGTGTTCAGTTCCAGGCTGGAGAAACGAGACGTCCGGCGCAACCTTAGAGTCAGCAGCCTCCGGCCACAGCCCCGGCACCGAGGAGGGCAGGTAGGATCTGCTTTTATTTAGTTTTAACATAACATATTTTTGTGTAACCTTAAAAAAGTTATTGGGATAAAAGATAAATAGAATGTCCTGGCTAACAGCCCTCAGAATAAAATAACACGATAAGATAAGTTAAGAAAACTACAATTTAAAAAATGACTAATCAAATATAACTAGGTTTAGTTTGGGTATCATGGAATATAATAACGTTTAGAACACAATGTTGTGAGTAGTTTGGTGGCAGCCTCTCATTTAATCTCCTCCCTACATGTCATCCCCACAGCCCCGACAGCCTGGCTGATTCTTTGGAGCAGCCCCCGGCTAAGGCTGTCAGACAGAACGGAGGTCACATCGATGCCGCCAGAGAAGGAAAGGAAAATCAAGCCAAGAGGAAGGGATCTCAGGAGGACAGCAGCACAGCGGGACCAAGTGGAGGACGGGAGGAGGGAGGAGAAAAGTCCCAGCACAAAGTCCAGGTGAGAGTCGCTCTTCCAAAAAGACGTTGTCGGCGGCCAAATCTGTACTTATTTAACTTCTAATGTTTTTTACCCAAAGGCACTTTGTGGTGCTTTTCGGCCTTTAACAGCCCACACATTGGTTTTGTTATGATTTAAGTGTGTAAATTCCGTTATTGTGGGTTTATGGCTGAACTGTAACCCCTTCTCAGGAATATCAACTTACATCATTCGTGTGAAAAAAATCCAATATTCGATTTTTACATTTCCTTACTAATAAATGTAAGACAATTACACACAATTGGTCCATATTGTAACAATGCTCCTGGACTGCCCTCGTCAGGGGATTGTTATAGATGAGTCCGGCTCCGATGGGGAGACCACTGTCACCACCAGGGTGTTCCGCAGACGGGTCATACTCAAGGTGTGTAAGGCCTGCTGTGTGGCGGCTCCAGGCAGAGTGAACATGCTTAAAGCTGACATACAGAGTGTTTCCATCCAACTGTTTTTTAAAGTACATTTTTGATGAGAGCTTATAAAGGTTTAAATATCACACAGCATACATTTATACTTGGCTTTCAAAAAAGGCATTGAATTAAGATTTAAATACACAAAGTCCCCAAAAAAGATGTAGTGAATGAGGGATCTGGAAAATATTCAATGTTACATAAAAATTATGGATGAAAGATCCAATTTATTTTCTTTTTCTTTGGATGGAAATGTTGTCTATGTACATAGGAGAATGTGTATGTGGGGGCAGGGTGAGGGGGGGTTAGTGTGTGTGGTTGTTTAGTCTTGCTTTAGCGTGAAGTGCTACTCACTGCTTGTTGGTGTGAGCCACCCCCAGCCCTGCTGTTTGGTGTTGTTACCTGGTCGCTGGACTGCTGGTTGTGCTGCGTGTTTGGCTCATATAAAGAGAGTGTTATACTGTATGCACGTACAATCAGGCTGATTTCCACAAGAGCAGAACATCTGTTCAAATGTTAAAACCCAACTTTGATGGTCGCAACGCCCATGTGTCCCTAGAGCAAGACCTCTGAGATGTTTGCCCACTCCAGATTCAAGATTGAGCAATAACAGCATCAATTTGATGCTCTTAATAAAGAAAACTAATCATTTCTCTCGGTTGCAACTAACAATTGTTTTCATTCAAAGTTGATCTGATGAATATCTTCTAGATTAATTGTACAAGTGCTTGGTGTAAAAAAGGTCAGGACAAAACTTCAAAAACACCAAGATATTCAGTTGATCAGATGAAGAACACCAGTTTATATTGTCACTAAAGAGGCTTGAATTTGAGAACTTCTTAAATAATAACTTAAGCCTATTCATTTTGTTTGGTCGATCGTCTAAAGTTAGCTGCTCAGGCAATCTGTCTCTGTGTGAGTGGAGCCTTAGTGAGCTGAAAGTGTGATTCCTGGGCTTTCTTTATTATGCGTGACATCGTGGCAGAGTTTGAACGCTTGTTCTCCACTTAATGCTGCTGGAGTTTGAGATGTGCCGTGATTAGTTAGTTTGTGTTACAGAGCCATGCTAACATGTTGAGCCTGTATAATGCACCAGCATCCCTTGGGTTTCCAAAGTATTACTTTGCTGTATCAACATTTTATTGAATTTAAACACTTTTTTAATTATTGTCATAAGTCATGTTTTTCTCTTATCAGGGCTGTGACGCAAATGAACATTGTCAAAGATTTTATTTATAGATGTGTTTTGAGAATGTATTAAAAGGAAAGTGTTATTTCAGAACAATGAGAACTTCTGCAGTTTTCAAATCTTTACTCTTTAATGTTACAGTGAGTAAACCATCGTCTGTGGCAGGCAGATGTTCTCTCTTTATTCTCAATAACCAGATGAATAACTGTCTTCAAGATTACCTTTCATAATTTTTCCTGACCTGTACCTCCACCCTTCCCATCTCCTTCCATCCACCTTTTACTCATCCTTTAACCCTTCATCCCAGGGAGAGGACGCCAAAAACATTCCTGGGGAGTCTGTGACTCAGGAGCAGTTCACAGATGAAGACGGGAATCTGGTCACCAGAAAAGTAACCATCTCATCCTCCTCCATCACCTCTTTAATCTACAGCTTACACACACAAGTACAAACTGAAGTTTGTTTACAGCCTTTAGAGGCTAGTGTATCTACAGTTTTTAATGTACGGTTTTGTGAATCGGCTAAAAAGAAATCTTATTTTAGTTTTTGTAATACTCAGTTCAGCCACAAGAGGCTGTGCACCACTATCATCTCTTCTCAATAGGATTATTTGGTGTTTCTATGTTACTTAACATTACAGTTTCTCTTTTGACTTGATATGTAAAATGCTTTGCCTCTCGGGGCTTCCGTAGTTTCCCTAGAACTGATTGACGTGGAAAAAAAGGGTTGAAATAGTTCAACAGAAAACACACAGCCTCTTTCACACAATAACATACAATACAGACACACACTGCTCATCGCCCTCATTTCCATTGCGCCTACTCACTTAATGCTTTCCTCCCCATCACATGCTTCTGCCCCTACAGGTGATCAGAAAGGTGGTGCGCCGTGTGTACAACACTGAGAGGAGGGAAAGTGAAGGCGATATTATTTCAGACGAAGGAGCTGGTGTTGGTGCTGGTGCTGGTGATGCTTGTGATGGTGGTGGTGTAGCCCCAGGTGTAGCAGATCCTGCCTCTTCTACAGGATCCAAGGGGGGGAAGAACAAGAAGAGGGGGAAGCGCTCCCGGCATGGCAACAAGGCTGAGAAGTCTGGAGAAAAAACTGAGGTTGGGGTTAAAAACCAACCGTCAAACGTCGTCGCCTGAACTATTCGGGCCCACTTATACCTGCATGAAGCTTTAACTGTGTGAGCACTCAGAGAAATGGGAAGGATCAGTCACAATCAAGAGCCGAAGTAGAAGAGTGGGGAAAGGTCCAGGATGTAGCCAAGAGCCGCAAATGAGGACGAGCTTAGGCCAGTTGATTTAAGCCAATTGAGCAGTTTTTACAAAAAATAAAAAGGGGCTATAAGCTAACACCTTCTCTTGATCCATTTACACATCAGGTTTTTTTTCTTATTGCCACCACATCAAATTAGAAGATGATGGCACCTGAACTTCAGACAAAACCTTGAACTCTAACCGTTCATTGCTCAAGTCCTTCGAGCTAAGCCCACAGATAGACTTCCGAGATCAAAAATACATCTGTTTCATCCAGTTGTTTTTATGCTGGAAAAGAGGATAGGTATTTTGTAGCACTCTAAACAACATGTGTATGTTATAAAAGAGAAAATGGTCTATTAATAACAGCAAATTGTGACCATTGTAAGGAAAACTCAAAATGCCACATATCCTTTCCCTTGAGTTTTCCAACATCATTTTCATTTGGTTTGGTTCGACTGGCGTTCTCTTCAGGACATCATCAGGTTGAGCGCTGTTTCTTCAGTGGTTTTAATGTCATCTGACCGGAGAAATGCCACCTGCTGATTATGTCCTGGAAATAACTCTTAATATTCACATTGCAATAGTGGATGGAACATCTTTTAATAAATCAAAGACAGGTTATGAACATTATTAAACTCCCCCAAAGAATATGTGATAAGTCGTGCCCCTCCAGACTCAGGCTCCTGTTTTGAAGCCTGATCCCAGCATTAAACTGAGCCGTGTGTTGAGTGCTGTGTCATAGAGTAGCAGCAGCCTGTATACATGCGATCGGGCAGTGTGTGTGTTCCTCTGTACTGCAGTGTGTCAGTAGTGTTTAATTACCAACTACAGCCATGTCAGGTTGCTGCGGTTTGAGAAATACTAATATTACATGTTTCAACTACCATAGAGAAATGAATTCAAATCCTGTTTTGAGATGTTCAGATGCACGTGTGATTTGGAAGTAGTAATACTAACATCCTTCTCTCTCCTTAACCCCGTCTCTCTCGCAGCATGCTTCCTGTGATCTCCTCCGCAGTAGTACAGCCTCACTAACACACGTGCTGTTCTGTCGGAGCACAACCCTAACTTAAGTGTCATTGTTTTTCTCTCTTCTGACAAACCTCAATGATTTCTCCCCTCGCCAAGCCTGGAGACAGTGCCAATAAGAAACAAGGGAAGAAGAGTCAGTCATAACAGTAGAGCACTCAACCTAACCAGGTAAGAAAATCATAATAAATATCCGTCTCTTAAAACAATCTAATCTGCAATCTGCAAATGTTCAACATGTTTTTTTACAAGCTGAAAAAAAAACAGTTAGAAAAATTTGAAAGAAAAGAATACTGGCTATCATTTTCATTACTGCTTGACATTAATTGTTTTAATATTTAGAGTTTAAAATGTCCAGGAAATAGAAAATTGGATTGAATCTATAGTTCAAATTGCTGTTTTTTAAAACAAATATACATCATTTATAATTATAAAAAAACAGGAGCAGCAAATTTGAGAAACAGGAAGTAGCTATTTTATTACATTTCTGTTTGGGAAATCAATGAATGATTGATCCAATTAAATCCCCCCAAATACCTAATAAACGAGTGCAGATTATGAGCTCATTAACAGATCGTATTACATCTGGGGCTGACTACAGTAGAGCCTCAGATTTGAATGTATATTTCTAATTTGTCTCCCTCCAGGTCCATGATGTCCATCTGCGACACTAAACACGCCCTGGGAGGAAAGACCAGAATGGAAGCCTCGTCATTCGGCCAAAAACGTGTCTGAAGCACTCACTTACAACGCATGGTTTTCAGCAAGACAACAAGCTAAACTTTTCTTTGATTTCGCATGAGCATGTCACCACAACTCACTCACTGTTGGAAACAACACGGGAGGGACACACGTGGACGTGAGCTGGAGCTTTCTTACATTATCTTTAACATATGGAAGGCGTGTGACCAAAGATGGCACAAACAAGGAAAACTAATCGCTGACAGATGAGGAAGGCCTACGATTCACTTTCTCTCCCAGACACTCGCCTTATATGGTCTACTTTTTCCTCCTGGACCCGCAGTATTGGGGTGTACCATGTGGTTCTTTTTTTAAAAATGAAATATAATAGTACATGGGTGATTTTTGTTGTATATAAATGACACTGTATAAAATGAAAAAAAAAAATAGAAATCAGTAGCTTCACAGATTGTTTATGCACTGATTTGAGTTGAAGCTTTGCCGAGTCGGTGCATTTGTATTGAGGTCGACACTGTTTGAGCAGCCTTGAGTGCGACCTGCCATGCTCGTCCCAAATGAATTAACTAAGAAAAAAAATAATCTGTATGTAAATGAGAAAGGAATGGAAGAAAAAATAATAACTGCTTGATTTTAAACAAAGGACGTTTCTTTAAAAGCCAACACGTACTTCATGTGGAACATTATTTGTCTTCAGAGAAATAATATTTTGCTGCATGTGACGTCACCTTATTTTAAACGCTTTCCTTTCATTTTCCTCCTAATTCAAATACACTGTAATACAATTAGAGAGATGGTACTTCTGTCTTTGATAGCACTCATAATAACCCAACCATGTGTCATCTATAACTGTTTTTATTTAGTTTTTTACGAACATGAAAGCAGACGCACAGTGAGGTGCTGACGTCGTCCCCCAGTGTAACCTGCAGAGCATCTCGTTGTGTTTCCTCCTAACTGCTAGCGGCCCTGTGTGTGTGAAACATCAAATACAAATGTCTATATGTAAGCCCATCATGCACACTAGCCGTGTACGTTTAAGCTTTTAGGTCTGCTGTGATTTTAAAAAGGGGACTTTTATTTTGACGGTTGATGACTTTTATCTTTATTTAACAGGTTGTATTTACATGAGAACACAGAACGTCATTTTTAGCCCCATTATCCAATTTGTATTAATGGCTAAATCCCACATGGTTAGAAATCTGATATACAGTTCATGTGAAATTTAATTTCTTCTCTCTGTATGTCTTTTTTCATACGAAACCACCTTAAGCATCCTTTGCTGATGATAAATCTGGTACCAACATGTATGACGAACCAACATAGCCTACACTGGATGATCAAAGTAATTATTTAAGCAGAAAAATAAATTGTGTTTAAACTGATCTTTGTGTGATCTTTTTTTGTATCAAGACACACTTAAACTTTAACAAATGTGAAGCCGTCAAGAGCTAAAGGAGGAGCCGTCGAGCAGCTTCACAATAAAAAGCCTTTCTCGTGTGAGGGGCGTTGGATTCATCGCTGGTAGTGGTGAAGTAAGTATTTTGATCCTTACATGAGTAATAGTATGAGAACTACACTGTAAAATACTCAGAATCCCCCGTTACTCTTAAATGTTTTTTTATTACTATTACATTAATGTAAAAGCAGCATTGCTTGGTTCGTAAAAAAACAGTAAGAAATGCCATCACAATTTCCCAGAGTGAATATTGACACCTTCACAATGTTTGTTTTGTCCAACCAAAAGCAAAATTCTGTCAATTGACTTATTGTTGGGTAGTTTAAGATTATTATTATTTTCAGCTGGTCAGCTGGTTCTGAAAAGGTTCAGAAGTTATAATAAATACATGTTATATCCTATACTATGTTGTTGTTGTTTTTAAAGATTTTGATAAACTATACTAGTTGTTTTTTTGCATATTTTCGACAATAGTTTGAGAGTATCTTGAGACTGCATTGAAAAGGCAATGTAAAGAGTAATCAGAAACAGATTCCCTGCACTTTTTGCTCATTCAAAACAGTGTACTGTGGCACCAAATTCAAAACACATAATTTAAGGTAACATTTTTCCATTTACAAGCTTTTTAAATACATTTAAAAAACATAATCTTTTCAATATAATTCTTTTGCTAAGTCATTATACTATGACATACAGATGGTATTGGAAATATATCTATGAAAGCTAAGTCTGTTTCTTATGAACAGACCAAAATCAAATATTTACCATCACAAAAGAGAGAAAATGCAACTCCTTGCACTTCAACATTTGGAAAATGACAGAATTCAGGTCTTGGTATAGATTTGCTCATCTCACTTTTGAAAAGAAAGTGAATTAGCTTATTATTAATGTTGAACTTGTCCTTTAACAAACATTAAAGACTTGTCAGCACGGTGGATTCCTCTTGGTGAGTCTGAACATGTTTTTTCAGATCCTCCTTCCTCGCGAATCCTTTCCCGCAGACGCTGCAGCTGTGCGCTCGCTCCCCCTCGTGGACACCCATGTGTTTGGTCAGCGAGCCGCTGGCCGTGAAGCTTTTCCCACAGACGTTGCACAGATACGGTTTCTCTCCGGTGTGCGACCTCATGTGGATCTTTAGTGCTCCGCTTTTGTAGAACTTCTTGTCACACACGCTGCATTGGTGCGAGGACTCTCCTGTGTGGATCATCGTGTGTGTTTTCAGAGTCCCCCTCTGCCTGAATCCTTTCCCACAGATGCTGCAGAGGAAGGGTTTCTCCCCTGTGTGGATCCTCATGTGAGCCATCATGTACTCTTTAAAGCTGAAGCTCTGCCCGCACACGCTGCACACGTACGGTTTCTCCCCCGTGTGGACTCTCATGTGTCCCATTAGGTTCCCGTTTTGAGCGAATGCCTTGCCACACACTGTGCAGATGTATGGTTTCTCTCCCGTGTGGGTCCTCATGTGCATCTCCAGTTGTTTGTGGCCATCAAAGTGTTTCCCACAGACTTCACAATCATCCGTCCGGATGTAGGTTTGCAAGTGAATCCTCAGGCTTTCCTCGGACTCAAAACGTACCCCGCATACGCCACAAACATCTGTATCCTCCTCGTCTTCTAGCACATGCCTAAAAAACGAGGCTCTGTAGGAGAAAGATTTGCCACATACTTTACAGAGGTATTTTGATTGAGATAAATTCTTGTAATCATTATTTTTAGTTCTTTTTGACTTTCGTAAACAAGGTTGGTCTTTGATCTCTTCCTTCTCGCTGTCTCCATCCTCACTATCACTTTCCTCACTGTCCTTCCACTCTTCATCACTGTCCTCTTTATTCCCAGTGTCAGAGCCCTCTGCCTCTGACTGTTTCTCCTCTGTATCCCTGCAGATGTTTTCTTCTTTGTGCGTTTGTAAATGCACCTCCAGGCTCTCGTCGGAATCCAGATGTTTCCCACAGGCTCCACAAAGATCGGAGCTCTGTTTGTGCGTAACTACGTGTTTCAGAAAAGAACGTTTGTAGTGGAAAAACTTTCCACACACTCTGCAACAGCTCTGTCCTGCAGTTGGGCTCCTGGTAGTTGAAGAATTGTTCCTTTTATGTTTTGTTATTTTCTTTCGAAAGACCCCATTGAGGAAAGACCTTCCACACATTTGGCAACAATCCTCGCCCTGACTATGTCTCTGAAATGATTTGAGATGTTTTTCATTTATCTCACTGTTGTTATCTTCACTTGGAGTTTCAGAATTGCTCGTTGATAGAACCTTGGGGTCACTATGTGGCAGTGTCTCCGTTTCCATCATAGTTGAGGTTCCCTTTGCTTCTCTCTGTGCTTGATGGTTACGTGAGAGTCCAATGTGGTTTACATCACAGTCTGTCTCTGTAGAAGCTTGTTTAAACTTTAAATGTAATGATTTCTGGACCAGACTGGATGTCTTGCTCTGCTCAGACTTCTGCTGCTCAGAAGAAACATTATTTTCGGTGTTCGACCCTCGGAGCGTCAATGTCTCTGATGGGAAGATGAGAGAGATCAGCTTGGTTATATTGCAAACTGCATAAAAACACACATGATATGACAAATAATAGATTATTATTCGGGTTTGAACATTATTTAATGTAAATTAAATGTACCTGTACTGGATACATTTGTCTCGGTCTTTAACATGCCGTCGGGCAGTTGGCATTGGCTTGGGCTCTTCTGGTGGGAATTGGACACTTCTGCCTCATACTCTCCCATCATGCCCTCCAGGATCCTAAAGATCTCGTCTGCAACCGCTGACAGCCGCTTGTGCACAGCTGCTCTCTGCTGTTCAGAGGGCATGTCTGGAGAAAGGGAGGAAAGAAAAAAAATAGCTTCAAAAATAAAAAAAACGACAGAATAATTCAGCTGATCCTTGCTCCCCATATATGGTTCATAGAAGGTTGTTTTCCAGTCCAGTTTATATCTACAGGATATCAATTCAAATGTGCAATATTGTTCATGGTGAAGATCTTCTGTGGATTTACTGTTTATCTTACTGCTGATATATACATCTAAAATAATACCTTTTTTTAATCAAGAGGAAGGGCAAAATAACGTTTGGTATCAAATAATGTGTATTTAGTACAATCCTGGTATCCAATATGAATTGAAGTAGAAGTAAAAAGTAGAAAAACATTGGCAACCTCAAGCAAAGCACCAATTTTGGGGTATACTTTAATACTTCCGTAGGCAACTTTTTAATGCAGCACTTTTACTTTCAGTCGTGTATTACGTTACTTTGCCTTTGGGAGATAACAAGATAACATTTTTATTTCATAATTATTAGTTGATTGGTGGTTAATAAAGCGTATGTGTTGAATGTGTGTTTACATGCCTGCTGTCTCCACAGAGCTGAAGATCTCCTCCGCAGCCGCCGCCAGCCTCTCAGCCAGCAGCTCCCTCACCGCCTGCAGGTTAGACATTATGGATTCTCTAAAATACTTTTTTTAACATCAGTTCATTTTACTTTTGCTCCAACAGCACCCGTAGACACACTTTTATCAACATCACAAAACACTGGGGAGCAGGCTTAGTGCTTCCGGTAAGGTCGTGTTCTTCCTCTGCATTGTAAATCTAAAGCTGGATGGTGAAACACCGCCGCCCTCTGTTCAGAAATCGCATTACAATACACCGTGTCAACGATGCGGTGAAATAAAATATATTTTATTTAAATTAATGTAGCATTACCACTACAAAACACCCACAAAAATCTAATTCTACTAATACAAAAGTAAAACATTTTTAGCATCAACTTTAAAGTACAAGTACTCATTATGTAGATGGACATTGTTAGAATAATGTATGTTGTTGGTTTTGAGCCAATAACTGTTTGTGAGCCACGCATGTATGTAACCTATTTTTTAAAATCTTGACCCTGATCCTGAAAGGATTACCGAACAGGCATAGTGGAAACTGGCTCAAGGGCCCAAAGGACAACTCCAAGCTACAAAGAGACGCAAAACTACAACAAAAAAGGCTTAACACACCATGTTAGGGATAGATCGACAGGACAGAGACTTCTCGGCCAGAGGCCGCATTTATTGTGGCCGGGGATTTTAACAGAGCCAACATGAAGAAAGTCCTGCCGAAATACTATCAGCACGTCAGCTGCCCCACGCGCGGTGGAAATACACTGGACCATGTTTACACTCCTTTCCGGCATGGATATAAAGCCCTCCCCCGCCCCCCCTTCGGCAAGTCAGACCACATATCTCTTCTTCTGCTCCCTGTTTACCGGCAGAGACTGAAGAGGGACCGACCTGTGACAAGGACAGTGCAGCGTTGGTCCGAGCAGTCTGACTCTGCTCTCCGCCACTGCTTTGGCATCACGGAGTGGTGTGTGTTTGAGGAGGACGATATAAACACACACACTGACGCGGTCATTTGCTACATCGGCAAATGCATCGATGACGTCGTGCCGCGGATTACTATACGGACATTCCCAAATGAGAAGCCCTGGATAAACGGCGAGGTCCGAGCTAAACTTAAAGCACGGGCCATCGCGCACAGCGGCGGTGATTTGGATGAGTACAGGAATTCCAGGTATGCACTCCGGAGAGCTATTAGCAGTGCGAAAAGACAATACAGGGACAAGGTGGAGTCGAACTACAAGGGCTCCAACGCCAGAAATATGTGGTCTGGACTAAAAACAATAACAGACTACAAAAGGACAACGAGTGGTGCTGAGGAAGTGTCTGCATCTCTCCCAGATGAACTGAACACATTTTATGCACGCTTTGAGAAGCCCCCGGCTGTGGAGGCACCAAAGGCCCAGGATCCCTGCTCACTGGTTTTAACCAGTGCAGATGTGTGTAGATCTCTGAAAAGGATCAACGCACACAGGGCTCCAGGACCTGATGGCATCCCTGGCCGTGCTCTCAAGGTGTGTGCAGTTCAGCTGGCAGATGTGTTCACAGACATTTTCAATAGGTCACTGCTCCAGTCTGTAGTCCCCACATGCTTTAAAGAGTCCATCATTGTCCCTGTCCCCAAAAAGACAAAACCCATCTGCCTCAATGACTACCGCCCAGTTGCACTCACCTCCATCATCATGAAGTGCTTTGAGCGGTTAGTCAAAACTTTTATCACCTCCTCCCTCCCTGACTCACTGGACCCCCTGCAGTTTGCCTACAGAGCAAACAGGTCCACGGATGATGCCATCTCCCTCACCCTCCACACTGCCCTCTCCCACCTGGACCAGAGGAACACTTATGTGAGAATGCTGTTCATTGACTACAGTTCAGCATTCAACACCATTGTGCCCTCCAAGCTCATCATTAAGCTCAGGGACCTTGGGCTCAACAGCGCCCTCTGTGACTGGATCATGAGCTTCCTGACGGGCAGATCCCAGGCAGTGCGGATGGGGAACATCACATCCTCCACCTTGACCCTCAACACCGGAGCCCCTCAGGGTTGTGTGCTCAGCCCTCTCCTCTACTCCCTGTTCACGCACGACTGCGTGGCCACACACAGCTCCAACACCATCATCAAGAGAGGAGGTCAGAGCCCTGACATCTTGGTGCCAGGACAACAACCTCCATCTCAACGTCAGCAAAACAAAGGAGCTGATTGTGGACTACAGGAAGAGGCAGAGAGAAGCACACACACCCATCACCATCGACGGGACTCCTGTGGAGAGAGTCAGCAGCTTCAGGTTCCTCGGGGTTAACATCAGTGAGGACCTGACATGGACACATCACACCAGGGTCATATCCAAGACGGCTCGACAGCGACTCTTCTTCCTCCGCAGGCTGCGGAAGTTCAACATGGACTCCAGGATACTCTGCAACTTCTACAGGTGCACCATCGAGAGTATCCTGACTGGCTGCATCACCGCCTGGTATGGCAGTTGCACCGCCCTCAACCGTAAGACTCTACAGAGGGTGGTGAAAACTGCTCAGCACATCACCAGGACGGAGTTGCCATCCATGGAGGACCTCTACACCCAGCGGTGTAGGAAGAAGGCCGGTAGGATATTAAAGGACCCCCATCACCCCAGCAACAATCTGTTCTGTCTGCTGCCGTCTGGCAGACGGTACCGCAGCATCCGGACCAAGACCACCAGACTCAGAGACAGTTTTATACCACAGGCTATAAGACTACTGAACTCCTGAGCTGTGTGAATGTCTACTCACATCTGTTTATAGTACACACATACATATATATTATACACATCTGCCATACATATCTGTTTATAGTACACATATCTATATATTATACATATCTGCCATACACATCTGTTATACATAATATATGCATCTGTCCATACCTCCTCATTCAACAGTGTAAAGTATTTAAATACTTTCAATGTATTCCACATATGTATATATTTCACATCCTCAAATCTGTATTGTTAATATTGTAAATATTCTTCTCTCTTTTTCACTATTTTATTTATCTTTTGCACCATGTATGTTGAGTTGTTGGAGGAGCACGCGACATAAGATTTTCATTGCCAACATATACGCTGTATCTGCTGTGCATATGACAAATAAAACCTTGAAACCTTGAAACCTTGAAACCTTGAAGATGGTGGGGCCTTTTTAATATTTAAGGAAAAAATGATTGTAATAAAGTGTTGAAAAACAGCAGTAGTGACACACTCTTGCACAGTGTTCATTATTCATCGGGTGTTATGTGGCTATTCAGAAAGACACAAACAGACAAATATTGAATGTTCATTTTGCAATGTCAGCCTTAGACAGTCGCATGACGTGCGTGTCTATGTCATCGCAGCATGTCAGGCTAAAGGCCAGGGCTTTGGTGCTGAGTCAATGATTTACAGCGGGTAAAATAAGTATTGAACACGTCACAATTCTTCTCAGTAAATATATTTCTAAAGGTGCTATTGACATGAAATTCAATCAATTCATCAGATGTCGGTAACAACCCATGCAATCCACACATGCAAAGAAATCTAACCATAGATGTCCATAAATTAAGTAATGTGTATTAAAATGGAAGGACACAGGGAAAAAGTATTGAACACATAAAGAAAGGGAGGTGCAAAAAGACATGGAAAGCCAAGACGCCAGCTGAAATCTATCAGTAACTAGAAAGCGATCCTGCCCCTTGTCCGTGCAAATTAATATCAGCTGGTTCAGTCCCAACTGATGGCCTATAAAAAGGTTTCTCATTACCAAGGTGTCACACAAAAAAGATCTCAGGATGGGTAAAAGCAGCTCTCTCAAAACTTTTGCAACCTTTTTGTTACAAAACATACTGATGGCATTGGTTACGGGAGGATTTCTAAACCTCTCAATTGGTTTCAGAGAAAGGAAATAAAGCTGCTAGAATGGCCCAGCCAATCACCTGACTTGAATCCAATAGAAAATCTATGGAAAGAACTAAAGATCAGAGTTCATAGAAGAGGCCCACAGAACCTTCAAGACTTGAAGACTGTTTGTGTGGAAGAATGGGCCAAAAATCACACCTGAGCAATGCATGCGAGTAGTTTCTCCAAACAGGAGGCGTCTTGAAGCTGTCATTACCAACAAAGGCTTCGGTATGAAGTATTAAATACATTTCAGTAAGCGTGTTCAATACTTTTTCTCTGTGTCATTCCATTTTAATACACATTACTTAATTTATGGACATCTGTGGTTTGATTTATTTGCATGTGTGGATTGCATGGGTTGTTACCGACATCTGATGATAATTTCATGTCAATAGCACCTTTAGAAATATATTTACTGAGAAAAATTGTGACGTGTTCAATACTTATTTTACCCGCTGTATGTCACACTCTGTCTGTGCCAAAATGGTATGTTTATCTTTAAAAGAAGTTCTACGTCCTCAAAAATTAGATTTTTATAAGGAGGCCATGAGTTATTCATTTAGGTTTTCTAAATAAATCTGAAAATGTTGCAATTGGAACGAAATGTGTCCGTCAGCAAGAAAGGAAATCATTTGGGGGTCACTGAGATGGAGATAAAGTGATTCTTTGTTTTTTTAGGGGTGGATTTTTTGGCTTTTTAATGTTAACATTTGTAAAGACAGAAGTGAGGAGGGGCTCCATTTAAGCATGTACTGTAATACAGTACCATTTTAAGGTATTTGTAATTTTCTTGAGTATTTGTATTTACTGTTCATTATTGTTCCTATTAAAAGGATTTGACAGCTTTAGTTACTTGTTACTTTGCAGATTCAGATAAATAAAACAAAATATAAATAAGAAATAGGAGAGGATTTGAAATTATAGGTAAAGTCACTAGCTAATAGTGGTAATAATTAAAATAAAGACTAATACTGTGAGAAGGGTCATTTCAATGTAAAAAAGTAATTTTACTTTTGATACTTTAGTTTATTAGACTAATGATTTATATGTTCTGTTACCTGAGTAAACCTCATTATTCAGTGTTAGTAATGTTATATATTCACTTTCACCACTGGGGAGTGGAGGCTAAGCTTTGTGGGACTGGGTCAATTAATGGTGGTAAATAATGGATGAATACTCATGATAAAGTCAAATATAAGCCACGTGATTTAATACATTTTCAATATATTTTTTATTAAAAATATTTAAAACAGTTTCAAAAATACTTTCTATAACATTTAAAATACATTACTAATACAGTTGAAATACCATATGAAAGTGGTAAGTGACGGCCATTGTCTCCAAGATGAGGTTAAACATAACAACTGCAGCTTGTGTGTTCATTGTTATGTTTTTTCCAGGACTCAACAAATTGAATTATCATATTTTGCTAAACTCATAATTGGTCTTCGTAAGTGCCACTCAGCATCCTGGATAGTGCTTTCACATAGTCACAAAGAGTGTCCAAATCACACCAGGGACAAATTCACATTGATCTCATTGGCACTTCCCTGAGAAGCAGTTGGACATTTAAAGTCACAAGCACCTGAGGAACTTTTTTTTCAATCCGGAATAGGCTCCACATATTAATGTGTCCAATCTGAGTTCTTTTCTCAAACTCCCTTTTTGTTCTGCAGGCTCAGAGCTCCCTTCACGCAGTACGGAATGATGCTCACTGTGACCAGAGGCACGGTGGCACTCTTGCAGAAGGACAGAAGGTAGAACAGAGCTGCGGTGTGTGTGGGAGGCTTAAAGGAGTCAAACAGGTGCAGTAGGAACAGAGTGCTGATGACGCTCAGTACTTTGACCACCGAGCTGCTGCTTTTCTTGGTCTCGGTGTAGAGGGGTGAGTGCAGGCCCAGGCCCAGGCCGAAAAGCGTGCCCATGTTACGCAGCAGGCTGGCGAAGGGTGTAGAATCCATGTGGACCCACTCAGGCTTCACACACCACTTCTGAGCCTTCTCAAGGGTCCAGAGCAGGTCCACTCCCACAGCTTTAAGCAGCAGGTAGAAACCAACAGCGAAGGAAGTCAAGAAGAGAGTCGTGTAGAAGTATTTCTTCATGCTGGCGCTGTAGATCAACTGAGTTCTGTTGAAGGCTTCAGCCACGATAATACCTAGAAAACAATGGAATGTCCAGGTTAAATGGGAGTTATGAAGTACAGAATTCTGCTAAGATATAAGTAATCCTTAGCACAAGGTATAGGTAATCAATACAGTTAATATAATAAAACATCGGTATTTGATACCTCTAATGAAATGATTGAAATAACATAATACAAAATAACAAAACTAGTCAAACAATACCTGCATTCAATTGTTTTTGTATCTAGATCTAGGGAAAGAATATCTACTAATTGTTCTTTTCTTTCTCTCAACCAATCAGCGCAGGCGTTTTTTGATTAGATGCAAAGTGTGATTGGCCCACAACCGCATCAGCTACAACCCTGTCTGTGGTTAAGTAAAGTTGAGCATGTTAAAAATGAAATATATGTATAAGTTTGATACTTTTTACAAAACCTAATGCTCCCTTCAATGATGGGTATCAAATGAGTTAGAGAAAACTCTTTTGGTATCCGTACTTGTATTGGTATTGGTATTATAAATATATTGTTTTAACAATATTCATCCCTACAAGGGAATCGTATTTCCACACTGACCTGTGATTACACCAGCTACGACCTGGTGTGGGAAGTGGGCGGCGATGAAGACCCTTGAGAGGCAGACACACACCTGGACGCCCCAAAACACTGTCCACAAAGCAACCTTCAGATACCTGTCAAAAATACATTTCATTTTTTTTTTTTTAATCAGCAATTGAGATTGAGTCAGCCTTCCCTTAACTTTTCAAAGCAATTAAATCACTAAAAGCAATATAACAATTAACTCAATTTCAGCCTGTACGTCAAAACAACCCACATATAATCTCCCCCCTCTAACCAATAGTTCTCAGGAGTCAATGATCAACCACGGCTCAGGACAGATAGTGTGTCCACAATGATAAGCTCAGGGTGGAAGAACTTGGTTAACAACACAGACATGGATGTGTACAATATGAATTTCTCTGACTCACCAATCTTTGTTGGTGGTTTTCTTGAATCCAAATTTCTTCTTGGTGGTCATTATGGCGAGGATGGAGGTCACAAGGGTGTAGTAGACTCCTGCAGCTCCCATAGCGTGGCCTGAAGGGCTGCCTGGGTAACAGAGACAGAGGGGAGATATCAGGGGCTGATTCACTCAACTGTATTGTTCATTCAGCATGTGTTGTTGGTTCAAAGAGAATGAATAGATACAAGAAAATAAGGAACACGATTAAAGACAGCAGTAAGAGTAAGAGTAATTATTCATTACATTTTCATTGCTATTTTATAGTTCTTTTTTACCTAAGGTTGGAGCTTTTTTGAGCATAGCTAAGGCTTATAAATTACATACCATGTACATGTTAAATTCACCTCTTAACTGTTCAGATGAACAAAAGATGTTCAATTATTTCTCAAAATGTGACAACAAAATTATAGATTTTTTTTTTACATTTTATTTATATTATGGACATTTTAAGTTGTTTGATGATAGTGCTTTGTATTTTTACTTTTGAATGACTTTACCAGAAAATAGTCAGATATTCAAAGGTTGTTTGATCTTAAGTAAAAGGTTTGATTAAATCTTGGTAAAAGACAATACCTGAGCATTATTATAAGATTAGAACAGAACAAAGCTGTTATCTGCCCAATAGTCATAAGCCCACACTGTGTTTTAATTGGTTCAGGGTAATTAAATCAACTGCACCATGAAGCACAATTTGAATGAATGACAAGATGGGTCCTGCTATAATAAAATACCTTGAGGTCCTGCATCAAAATCTGCAGCCTACAGTATATTGCACCCAGGGACAGTAGGTTTTACCCATAAAACCTACTGTCCCTGGGTGCAGATGTTGATGCAGGTTTTGCAATGCAATTTACGATAATATTCCAGGAGAGTCTGAGGAGTGTGGGGTAACAGCAGCCGAGTAGGGATATTTCTCACCTGGCCCGGTCTCGCAGGTCATAGGGTACTGCTCGATGTGAGGACGAACTGTGTTTGCATAATAAGCCGCCTCATGGACCCACCAGTAAGGCCTTTCACCAAACAGAATCCTGAGGAAGACAACATAATGCACTCCATCATGATCTAAAAACATCTTCTGGCCAGTTGAAAAACTTCTCATTCAAAGATTTACTTGACTCACCATTTGAACACCAAATTAAGCCAGTCTCCGATCACAGCCACCCATATGAGCTTGATAGCCACTGGTGAACGCAGGTGGAACCAAAGAGGGAAGAAGATGAAGAAGGTGTTCCTCAGGTCTGCCGCCCAGGAGACCCAGAGAAACAAACCCTGGGCATCCTTATAGTTTGTCTGCAGGTAGTGGGTGGTGCTCACCCCAAAACCCGACATGGTGTCCATTAAGGCGTTCATCTTTGCCTCAAGAGACAGGGAGAGAAATCTCAGTCTGGTGCTGCGTGAATGACAAATACAAGACTGTTACTATCAGCAACACAGCTGGTAGGTTTTATACTGAGGGACCCACCGCCTTAACGCATGCTCACACTGATCTTTGGACCTTGCACATGTGTAATAAAACACCGGGAGACAGGAGAGTTTTGGAGGTTTGTCACACAAACATGTTGATTACGGGAAAACAATTCAATAAGTCAATTGTTTTTTTTGTCACTGAACTACTGTACGCAGCACAGAGATGAAGTCAACAAATGGCTGTATTTCACATTTGTGTTAATTAAATGGATCAAGAACAAATCAATGAACTTGCATAATAGCATTTGCTTTTCAATGAACTGCATTATATATCTTAACTTAAAAATTAGCCATGTCTCTTTCTTTCTCTGTTTCTTTCTTTCTTTCTCTGTTTCTTTCTTTCTTTCTTCTTTCTTTCTTTCTTTCTTTCTTCTTTCTTTCTTTCTTTCTTTCTTTCTTTCTTTCTTTCTCAAGCATGCAGCCCCTGAGTGATCGCTGTTCGGTTATATAATTGTGATTTCTGATTATTTTTGTGTAAGAATCTCACTGGTGAAGGCAGCCATGTGTATGTTACATAAGGAGATCAATGATTAAATTATTGGGTTTGGACTGAAGCGGAGGAGATAGTTGTTGATAAAACTGAAGGAGCAGATTGGCGGGTTTTAGGATGTGTATTCTGTCAGGACAACAGGTTTTGCAGGGACGTACCTGTCATATTTGATCTTGATAAGCTACAAAATATCCTTTACATTTGTGGAGCCTAACTCACAAATGACGCACTCTACTCTGCACATGGCACACAGAGGATAAATTGTGAGCCAACATCAATGGATTTCACAAGTAGCTACTTCATATTCATTGAAAAACAGGGAGATTTAAAAAAAAAAATGGTTTACCTAAAAATCTGGGATACGTCAGATGGGCGGTGGCTGATTTCTGTTCGATGGATTTCAGCACAGGGGGCTTGAAAGTGAGCAAAGGTTAAGGAACCTGTCTGCACTGTCCCAAAGGTAAACAAAATGTGCTATCCTTGAGTAAAGTCCGATGGGGATCACACAGAGGCAGCAAAGAGGGGACTGCCTGGCTGGGAAGAGCTTGGCAGCAACCTGACACAACCAGACCCAGATTTAGAGCACTCTCCTCAGGCAGGAGGTTGTGATATCATGGATCTTTTCCACAGTTGGGGGGTAGAGCTGGTGGTCCATCTGCAGACCACACACAGCAGGCATGAGGGCTTGTTCAGCCTGGCGTCGACAGTGGCCGACCTGCACACTACGTTCTTCTGCTTCTTCCCGATCTGGTTCCACCTGCGGAGGGACACGGGGCTCAGACTCATCTGGGTGGCCGTCCTCGGAGACTGGCTCAACTTGGTCCTGAAATGGTAAAAAACTGATGGAATGTAATGCTTATTAAAATGCATAAATATAAATGTTGTATTTTCAGTTTCTTGTTGTTTTCATGACAGGGTTCTGTTTGGGGAGAGACCGTACTGGTGGGTCCATGAGACCCGGTTTTATGGATCAAGACCGGCCCCTTCTCTGCAGCAATTTCCCATAACATGTGAGACTGGACCAGGTACACTTTACGACCTGCAGGGGATCACATGATGATAGTTTTGTCTTGAATAATTGATTGATTCAATGGAATGGTTGATTGTTGATAATTAACCTAAATTAAGAACTCCAAAATGCAATCTGCGAAGCTTAGATGAGTTTAATCAATATTTGTGAAGCTACTTTCTCTCAAAGTCAGAAAAAGAAGGTAGAAGTTTGTTTTAAACTATAAAGTCTTGATTTGCTGTGAGAATAACGAGTGTTTTTTATTTTCTTTCTAAACCCAAATGAGCCCCTAGATTCCAGACTTTATACTTGATAACTTCACAACACATTTGAGTTTAAGCACTCTAGGTATTTGATTTTACTTAAATAATATTTTTTGACTTTATTACACCATAGGAATAACAGGAATTTAGAAAGCTGGCATAGTTCCACTTAAAGTACTTGATTGCTAGATAATATCTTGAGTGTTTGGCAAACACTCTAGGCTTTCTTTGAATGAATATGATCTCAAATGCGATAACTAGGTTATAAAAAGGTGCTCTAGTACCTTTGGCCCTTTGTAGTCTTTGTAGCTTAAAGCACTTGTGAAGGAAATGACTTTGGATTCGACAATAAAAAAAAGCACATCAGCAAATACACCTCGCACATAATGTGTACCTTTTTTCAAAAAATTCTCTAATCATCACAAGTTGGCTTGGACTTTGAAATGGTTGTAAGTCTAGATCTAAGAGGTCTAAAATAATTTGAAAAAAGTTATCCGAAAAAGACGATGTGATGTATATTGATTTGAAAATGTTCTGTAGATGAAGTTGAGGTTGATGAAGTCTGACAGTAAGTCTGTTCCCTACAGGAAGCCCTTCAGGTCATGCTATGGGTGCAGCTGGGGTCTGGTATGTGATGGTAACAGCGCTACTAGCTATTGCTAAAGAGAAGCGATGCCCCCCCTTACTGTACAAGTGAGTCTTTGGAAATAAAACCAATTATTTATTTGAAACCTTGAATTGCACTCTTGCTCAGTTTTCCTCCTTGGTCAGATTGTTTCAGGCAGGCCTGTGGACACTACTGGTGCTGATAGTGCTGGTGGTCTGCATGTCCAGGGTCTTCATGGCTGCACACTTCCCACACCAGGTTGTAGCTGGAGTCCTTACAGGTAAGTCTGCCAAAAATATTCATCACACATTTTGTGTTGATGAAAAGTTTATTTTTTCAACAATTTATAGTATTTGAAGTCCTAAGAGGCAAGTGACATAACAGAAAATATTGTCTGATCCTCAATGTTTTCTCTTTTGTGTTTATGACTTGAGAAGAGGATTCATTATCTTAGCTATCTTTATTCCGTCTGTGAATACAGATGAAAAAAAAAGTTTGGGGAAGTGTTTTTCTTTCAGGATGTTTGTTGTTGTAATACTCATTTCAGCCACGAGAGGCTCTACCAGGTGAGTTTTCATTTGTTTGTTTTTTTATTGCCTTTCACTATTTGTGTAAAAATATGGCTACCATTATCTAACACATAATAGTGTGGATGTGTTCAGGTAAACAAATATCAGTGAGAAGTAAATGCAATTAATCATTATGCAGCTCAAATCATATGAAGTTCTTCTGGCCCTCAGTCAAACACCTTCTCTGTTTTTGTGTCAGGTTTACTTGTCGCTGAAGTTGTCTCGAAGGAGAAATGGGTCTACAGCGCCAGCATGAAGAAATACTTCTACGTGACTCTCTTTTTGACATTGTTTGGTGTTGGCTTCTACCTGCTGCTTAAAGCTGTGGGTGTGGACCTTCTGTGGACCTTGGAAAAGGCCCAGAAGTGGTGCGTGAGGGCAGAGTGGGTCCACATGGACTCTACGCCCTTCGCCAGCCTCCTGCGTAATATGGGCGCGCTTTTCGGCCTGGGCCTCGGCCTGCACTCGCCCCTCTACAACAAAACCAAGAAATATTCAAGCACCGGTTTTAACATTGGATGCATTATTGTCTCCCTAATTCTGCTCCAGCTGTTGGATGGATGGACATTTGCCTCTGATTATGATATAATTTACTATTTCCTGTCTTTTGTTAAAAGCGCAGTTGCACTTTTAATCCCGACCACTTTGGTTCCCTGGGCTATGCTCTGGATTTGCAATGGAAAGAAAGAAGACAAGACGTTGTGATTCAGGAGAAACCTTCTGTTTAAAGTCAATTATTAGTGTAATTTTTTACATTTACCTTGTGTTTAGTACGCAAAGAAATGTAGACTTTTAGGACAATGTCCCTGAATGAAATGTGATTGCATGGATATCAGTTCCTTTAAGGAATATGTACTGTAGTTTGACATTTCAGGAACTGCGCCTAATCTCTAACTTGTCGAGAGTTAGACGATGAGATTATTACCACTCTTATGTAGGCCTAGTAGCACTGAAGCTACAGCCAGCAGCCTATTAGCTTAGCTTAACTGGTATGCAGCTAGCATGACTTTGTCCATTTTATATTAAGGGCTGCAACTAGCGATTACTTTCTTTGTTGATAATTTGCAGATTATGTTCTTTATGTCATTTGGTCTATAATATGTCTGTACAATGGGAAAAATGTACATCCGAATTCCTCCAAAGGTCCATGACGATCAATATAAAATGTGCTTTTGTCATTTTAGGCTATTTTTTGATGATAAAACCTTAAGGTACCTTTAACTCTGGGTTTAAGTAAAGATTAAGCAAAGAAGATACAATATGTATAAGTGAGCTTCAAAGGTGCTGTACCTATGGCTGATTTTTTCACTCGTGAACAAAGCCAAGATAGTTTTCCCCCATGTTTCGAGTCTTTATGCTAAGCAAAGCTAACAGGTTCCATACCTTAGATACAGACATTAAAGTGTAATCAAATTATGGTTTATTTTTGTCTGCATCCGACCTTCAAGGTCTGTTTGTTTTGGTAACTGTCTTTTCTCCCCGAAAAAGGGGTCTACACACATTGCAGGCTCTTTTACTGGACAGTATAGAGATGTTTATACAAACATAGGTAGGAAGTGCTTAATCAGCAAAATGATGCAATGAAAACTATTTTATTACCATTTGTTCCCTAAAAAACTTGTGCTTATTTTACTATTGCTCCCCAATTGGATTTCTCTGAATGTCTCAGTCATTCAGAGAACTGATTAATTCTCTTTCAGGAACAACCATTAAATATTAACCAGAGCATGCTCCCTTCACTCGGCAGCCCCACATAGTGACACAGCCTTCACCGCAGCCATGCGCTGTCGGGAGGGACATGGTGGGTCAAGGGGCAGAATGCGTTACAGACAACACGTGTGTTGTTTCAGGCTCTAAAAGAAGTGTTCGGCCTACATAACGCACATGAGATCAGGATGGCAGAGAAAGACAAACCTCTGGAAGTCTGCTAATTATATTGTAAACTGAGAGCAACGAGATGTCAATTTAAAATATTTAAAGTAATGATAAAACAAGGATGTAAATGATCTCCTATCATGTACACTTATTAAAGTACTAAAATGATGTTTTAGTTGTCATTTTCAACAATGCAATATTTAATCTGCTATGCAAATGCCGATGTGATTTATTTCAGCTGTACACAACACCATAGACAGGGTCAACTTGAGCAATCTCTCTGTGACATAATCATTGTGGATGGTGACATTTCCCAACTGCAAACCCCAAGTGTATTTTTTCTTATCTCTGCAGTCCCTCAAGTGTTTCCGCTGCTAATCACATGAAGCCATAGCTATATCGTGATACTCTAAAGAGCAGGCTGCATTGTGGGAGGTTAAAGGAGACAGGGGTAAGAGACACTGCAAGTGCGTCAGCAAAATTGAGCAACACTACACTGTTTACATCACCTTATATTTAAAAAAGACTGAAAAACATATGTCTTTCTCAGTGATGTCAGATCTAATCAGAAAACAATAACATTAACTTCAGTCCGACAAAGTTCGTAGATTATTCGTCAGGTTCGTCAATTATTTATTTAATGATTTTTGATTTTAAGTCCTCATAAAAAAATGACATGTAATTTTAGACTGAATATATTGTGAAATTTGGAAAATGGATCAAAATACATAGGCAATATTTACAGATGTGTTTTCCATAATGAAGGTGGTTTCAACTAAATACAAATAAAAATGATATGCAGAATTTGCTGTATTGTTAATGGGAAGTATTCATTGTATTCTTTTCTTAATATACTTTTTAATGATCATGCAGTGTTTGCATCTTTACCACTAAGAGTTCTTTGCATTTATCCTATAGTCCTATAGCATTTATAGTCAACAGATCCAACAGATGATCCACTTTGCTAGGGATTTAACAATATAAACGTGTTCTTTTAGACAAATGTGCATTTAGTGCAGAGAAAATTGCAAATTAAAATGAACTCAATCTTGGAGAAAAAACATGTACATTTGGGTTATTACACCAGTGTTGTCAAGTTGTATTGGTGAGTGTAGTGTGCTATGCCTTGTGTCTTCTGCTAATGTAAAGAAAGCAACAGCGACATCTGCAGGTCAAGAGGAACATAGCTACATGTTTTTTACGGTATAAAGAAACATCTTCACATTAGTCTATACAATTATCGTCATCAGAGATCCAAATGAAAATGAAAATAAAACCATAAATGCCAGAAGTAGTTCTTTTATCAAAAAGTTTTATTCAGTAACATCAATGCCTTAACATAAGAGATGCTTTGGTGACTCGGGAACTTTCACTAAAAAACTAATAGGCATGTAGACCTAAAACCTGCTTAGTATTCAGATGTCACTATTATACTGTGTAATGTATAACATTCGGAGAAAAAACAAAAACAGCTTTCGTGTTGAGTATCCTTGAGACTCTAATGGAAGCGCAACAAGAAAGCTGGTGTAAGCGTCAAATAGAAGACTTAAATAAAAGTAATATTCAGTGGACTTGAAACAAACCACTTTGCTTGAATTTTTTAAGAGCTATAAATTGAGCATTTTCACAATGATCACGAAATATTTAATGAAAAATACATAGAGCTTTTTATTGTCTATGATTTAGCTCCCCATTTTCCTTCAAAATGGTTTAAAACAAGAAAAATATTTTACATTTAAAACAAAAACATGTGCGTCAGGTCCAAGTATGGATGCTATGTCTTTGTAATGGGTGGGGTCGATTGTACTCTAGGTGAACGTTGAGTTGTAGTCCAGCGGACAAGAGCCGGGGCTACTGTAGCTCAACAGGCATAATAGGGTGGATGAGAGGGTGGAGGCAGAGATGGCTGTTTGAACATCAGTACAACGCGTCGGTATTACTGCTTCTAGGCCTCTTGATCTTCTCTATGTTCTTCAGGATCATGTCGTGTAACGTTACCTTCACAGAAAATAAAGAGATCAGGTGGAAATTACAGCTAACGGTTTAAGTACTTCCAATAACTGCAATAAATGTTATATAAGAAATAGAGATAATAACTTACATATTGATTTCTGAGCTCAGAAACTATGATCTTCAGACTGATGTATTCCTTCTCATCGATCTCAGTTACTGTGCGCCGATAGTCCTCCTAATAATAAAGAACATTTTTATAAAATATCAATATTCATGCTCATCTTCACTTGTATAAGCGAGCCACAATCTCACAAGGGCCACACAACTTCTGTTTTCCTTACTGCTTTATATTTTATGTTCAGGATAACAAAAAAATGTATGTGTTTATGATGTTCATTTTTACAGTAATAGCCATTTATCTACAATCTCTATCACATGCACAAAAGACTCATCCAACACTAGAGAAAGTAGTTTAGAAATGTTGAAGCTCAACCAAAATCTATCATTTTTCATGGGAAAAAAAAGAAGCAATGTTAGATGGCAACAGAAATAACGACTTACCACATGTGGATATTTTGCTATTTTAGAAACCAGCTTCGCCCTTGTTATGTAGTATCTAGAAGTAAAGAAAAGAGTTAAAACAAACTATCCCAAGAATCTTTAAAATTCTAAAGAACAAGTAAACAATCAAACACAGCAAACTGTATCATCTAAGCAATTTGACATCAACCAGCTTTTTGTAAAACTATATGGTTAGGAATTGACAAGACCTTGATATCTGGTCGAGGTAAGATGCGGCCTCCCCTTCAACAGTTCTGAGTTCAGCTACCGTCTCCTCCTGGATTGACACTCCAAAGTTGTTGCCGTCCTCTATCCTGGGGATTAGCAGCTGAACCCACATTTTGACCTACAGAAGAACAAAAAACATGCTAAGAAAAGAAGATCCAACATCTGGAATGCTAACAGTGAAGTACAGATGTAGACTGATCATGTCCACAACACTTGCAGCAACTGTCTGGGAAGGGTGGCCACTAAACACTAAGAATCATTGTGTTTGTTCACATGTTGAATGTGTATATGCTGAAGCTAGAAAGTTGTTCAACCACAGTTAGACACATAGCTTTCCCTTTGAGAAGTCCATTTAGCCAGTTTAAGTGTATGTTTTGAATTAAGACAAGCCTGGCAACTCGGAATAGTTTTCACTCCATTTCATCAATAACCTTATATAAGACTTTTATAATATTGGACATAAGAGACATTACTTACTGTGTTACATTTCTCTATGAGTGTCCTGATCTCTGGTTTGACTTTTTCAATGAGATCCACAAGGCTTCCGTTGCTCTTCATCATCCCACCAGGCATGACAAAGACCTTGGTGCCAGTCACTGTGTTACACAGGAAAGAGAGAAAGGAGGGGACAATGATAACGTGTCAACAGGAGAACAAGAACATTTGGTACATGTATTGGCAAAGAAGTGCTACCGTAGTGCAAGAATAACACTGTACAATGCCTTTTAGTTGCTCTTTTGATGTGAGCTAATAAATGAAGGATACCACTCATATCCAAACATAAGAACACTGTCATTTACAGCAGAAGCATTCACATCTAAACTATTATTAATGATCCTCGAAAATATAAAGAATGGTATCCTTTGATCCAGAAAAAAAGTAAAGTAAGAAATATTTCACTTTAGATCTATTTGACCGAGTTAATAGTCTAGTACTCACCCTTGTCCTCCCCACCTCCATCCTCAAGCTTTCTCTTTTTGGCATTTTGCTGAGAAACAGATACAAACAGGATCAGGCTACACACTCCCCTCTGCCCTGCACACAGTAGTTATTGAGGATTTAGTTATTCTCTAAAAATGGAGACTCACCGCTTCTATTCCGTCATGGAGGTTTGAGAGCAGAATGGGGTCTGGCACTGTCAGGTTTATCTCTGAGTGTATCTCCTTCAGATCAGCGATGTTTATGATTGGGTCCTGAAAAACAACATGTTTGATTTAACTTACTTGATTGGTCAAAAACATTTATTGCCATGCAAGTTGTTTATTGTTTACACACCAAAAGACTAAGGCAAATTCCTTGTATGTGAAAACCCAGTTAGCACTCATTTATGTGCACTGATCTAGGGCTCAATGTGTATTCAGCTGAATGGACATATAACTGACCTTTAAGAAGTGATCGAGTTCCAGCAACTTCTTTGGGAAAAAACTTGCAACTAGATCTTCTGCCTAAAAGAAATGCAATCTTTTAGATACTTGGAAACACTTTTGATAGCAGTATATTCGCTGTCTGTGACACAACACTTACTTCTGAAGTGATACGTTCCCTGAAAGCATCGACCTGCGAAAACACAACACAAGGGTCCAATGATTCACATAAACTTAAACTTCAACAGCAGGTAAACACAACACACACATTAATGCATTAGTAATACTAGTCAACCTATATTTTATAGTTAAAATGATAGAGGATAATTCACTGCACAATGAATACGATACATTTAGTTAATGTTGCTGTGATGCACACTTATAGGTAAGTAATGTTTGGGATGATCAATCAATGTACTTTTAAAAAAATGTTTTACTTATGACCATACACTCTCTGTAGCAAGTGTTTCAGTAGACTATACATATTAAGAGCTATAACACTACTATAACTGTACTTTTTGTAGGTATGAGAACGGCAGCTTGTAAAATTGGCTAACTTGGTAGCTCAGGCCTTAATAAGGTAAGTCCTCTTCACAAACAGCGCAGCAACGTTAACCTCCATACAAGATGCGTATTGTCATTGTGTACCAACACCTGTTAGGAGGTTTGACAGGTGCATTTGTAACAGGCGGGAAACAAGCCGGTTAGCCACGTTTAGATAGCTGGCTGCTATTAGCTTGAGTTCTCATATCATGCTACAAAACGTGGCTAACATGCTAGCACGCAAATAGCAACAACACTTCGTATAAACCTAAACTGGGGCTTCAGAAATACAAACCTTACCTTGGTTTTAATTTCATTGTCCACTTTGAGGAGAGAAGACATCTTATGTGATCAAATAGGTGAAGAAAATAGCTGTCCAATAGCATTAAATTGGCCTCTAAAACGTGTGTGGCTTATTTTACCTGTCAGCCACACTTTGTGAGCTTAGAGATGACGTTGTTGACTCGCGACAGGAGGAAGGGAATCGATGTTTGGACTGCGCCTGCGCCAAAACGTCACCGTATTTTTCTCGACGCAGCTGACGATGTAAACAAGAAAAGACAGTCGAGGGCAACAGGGATCAAATAGGCCGGTGTCACTGCAAATGATAGACACTATATGCTCATAAACGGCTGACATGGGGCTGCCTGTTACGATTAAAGTAAATTTCCGTGGGAACGTGAAGAGATTTCTGGCTCAGGATCTGGACAAACTGGAGTGGGAGTCCGTTGAAGCCTGGGTAAGCTGCTGCTAGCTGAGCGTGCTGGCTAAACGCTGGCGCAGTTTGGTGAAGAGCAGGCCCAGACATGGCCTAGACACGTAAACAATAGACCACCTGAAGGACAGCCAATACTGTTGCGACAAAATGTACACAAGTGGTAATTGTGTAATGCTTACCCTTAATATGAGGGTTAGGTTTGCTATTATGCATTTTACAGGACAATAACAGTAGCTAGCTCTACTGTAAAGGTATTTCTCAGCGTGCCATTATTGATGTTTTGCTTACATGTGTGGTTGAAACAAATCTGAGGTGAAACATATATTTTTCCTCGGGGTTTGATAATCAATTCTTTAAATGTGTACATTTCAGATCAAAGCGTCTTTTGGGATCAACCACTTTCAAGTCAAATACTTTGATGAGGATAATGAAGAGGTAAGGGGGTGTATATAAATGTGTCCGTTCTTGTTGTTTTCACTGAAGGAATGTTACTTACTAGATGTACTTAAGTACTGTATATAAGTAAGTGTACCACACTTGGGTATGTACATTTTACTTCACTTCATTTATTTGAAAGCTTGAGTTACTTTGTAGATTCTGATTATTATGACAACATATAAATCAAACAGAGTAGTTTGTTAACAAGCATAAGAATACTTTAGTTCCAATATAAGTAAGATTGTAAATGGCTAAGTAAGGGAGCAGTACTGAACTACAACTTAGTACATTTACTCAAGTAATGTAAAAGAGTCAACTTTTAATACACAACTTGATTGTTTACATTTTGAACCACTTTTATACTTGGCAGATTTAGATGATTAATACACAACATAAAATCAACTAATAATGTATTATAACTGATTATAATTAAGCTACCCAACAATATACAGAGTAATGACAACTGGGCCCCCATTAACCACCCGCAACACTTAAGAGATGTAGATACTAATGTATCACCGACAGTAATATATATTATTCTGAATTGGGCCATTTTGTATCATGATATATATATATATTTTATACAGTAAACAAGTCCTCTTACTTTTGATACATTTGCTGATAATATTTATGTTATGGAAACTTTTGATTGCAGGAATGTTACCTGTAAAGCAGTATTTCAGTTCTTCCAGCACTGGTTTTTGAAAGAATGAACAATAATAATTATGTTTGACCTGCATGATCTTTAGGTATAAATTCATTGAAATATTCTAAAGTCATTCACTCTTTTTCTTTCAGATTTGTATAAACAGTCAAGGTAAGAAAAAAATTGTTTTGCCAACCTTTTATTTCATAATGTATTTGAAGTACAACATCAGCAAACAATTATATGTGATAATACCTAAACAAAGTAAACATTCTTATCGCAGAATAACAGAGAAGACAACAGAAAATACACAATTCTTACCAACAATATTCAAATACTTCATATAAAAAGTGGACATATGTGTTCTTTACATATATACAGTGGGGCAAAAAAGTATTTAGTCAGCCACCAATTGTGCAAGTTCTCCCATTTAAAAAGATGAGAGAGGCCTGTAATTTTCATCATAGGTATACTTCAACTATGAGAGACAGAATGAGAAAAAAAATCCAGGAAATCACATTGTAGGATTTTTAAAGAATTTATTTTCAAATGATTGTGGAAAATAAGTATTTGGTCAATAACAAAAGTTCATCTCAATACTTTGTTATATACCCTTTGTTGGCAATGACAGAGGTCAAACGTTTTCTGTAAGTCTTCACAAGGTTTTCACACACTGTTGCTGGTATTTTGGCCCATTCCTCCATGCAGATCTCCTCTAAAGCAGTGATGTTTTGGGGCTGTCGCTGGGCAACACAGACTTTCAACTCCCTCCAAAGATTTTCTATGGGGTTGAGATCTGGAGACTGGCTAGGCCACTCCAGGACCTTGAAATGCTTCTTACGAAGCCACTCCTTCGTTGCCCTGGCGGTGTGTTTGGGATCATTGTCATGCTGAAAGACCCAGCCACGCTTCATCTTCAGTGCCCTTGCTGATGGAAGGAGGTTTTCACACAAAATCTCACGATACATGGCCCCATTCATTCTTTCCTTTACACGGATCAGTCGTCCTGGTCCCTTTGCAGAAAAACAGCCCCAAAGCATGATGTTTCCACCCCCATGCTTCACAGTAGGTATGGTGTTCTTTGGATGCAACTCTGCATTCTTTCTCCTCCAAACACGACGAGTTGAGTTTTTACCAAAAAGTTCTATTTTGGTTTCATCTGACCATATGACATTCTCCCAATCCTCTTCTGGATCATCCAAATGCCCTCTGGCAAACTTCAGACGGGCCTGGACATGTACTGGCTTAAGCAGGGGGACACGTCTGGAACTGCAGGATTTAAGTCCCTGGCGGCGTAGTGTGTTACTGATGGTAGCCTCTGTTACTTTGGTCCCAGCTCTCTGCAGGTCATTCACTAGGTCCCCCCGTGTGGTTCTGGGATTTTTGCTCACCGTTCTTGTGGTCATTTTGACCCCACGGGGTGAGATCTTGCGTGGAGCCCCAGATCGAGGGAGATTAGCAGTGGTCTTGTATGTCTTCCATTTTCTAATAATTGCTCCCACAGTTGATTTCTTCACACCAAGCTGCTTACCTATTGCAGATTCAGTTTTCCCAGCCTGATGCAGGTCTACAATTTTGTCTCTGGTCTCCTTTGACAGCTCTTTGGTCTTGGCCATAGTGGAGTTTGGAGTATGACTGTTTGAGGTTGTGGACAGGTGTCTTTCATACTGATAACGAGTTCAAAAAGGTGCCATTAATACAGGTAACGAGTGGAGGACAGAGGAGCCTCTTAAAGAAGAAGTTACAGGCCTGTGAGAGCCAGAAATCTTGCTTGTTTGTAGGTGACCAAATACTTATTTTACCATGGAATTTACCAATGAATTCATTAAAAATCAGACAATGTGATTTCCTGGATTTTTTTTTCTCATTCTGTCTCTCATAGTTGAGGTATACCTATGATAAAAATTACAGGCCTCTCTCATCTTTTTAAATGGGAGAACTGGCACAATTGGTGGCTGACTAAATACTTTTTTGCCCCACTGTATATATATATACAGTATATATGTGTGTGTGTGATGTGCAATGAATTCTTACTTATCATTGTATTGTTGTGTTTGTATTTCAGATGAATATGAAGAAGCCATCAAGGTACTTGGGGATTGTGTTATTTCTTTAGAATATTAAAGACAAGACAAGATTTAAAGGCACATTACACAGGTCAATGTCATTAGATCATGCAGGATATGGGAATCAAGTGACTTTGTAGTGGCAGTTGAATTGAAACATTATTATGTGAATGAGATAGAAAAGAAAAAAGCATTGTATAACATGACTGTTACTCTCTAAGCATGTGACGAAATATAACGTCATACATCACATGTATTGTGTGACCTGCCTTAGGACATAAACCAGTCTAGTAGCATTCCAATAGTTGTTTAAATAGATATTTACAAGGCAACTGTGCCAAAAACAACAACACTGTGTTTGCATAGTTAATCCTAATAAGTTTATTTTTTGCAAAGTCAAGATAATAGCATATTGCTTTTATTCAATTTATCAAACGTGCGTACCTTTTGTGTCAGTCTCCTGTGGTATGCGTTTCATGCTTGTTTTCCACACAGAGCGCAGAGAAGCAGGGGAACCAGTTGCACATGAACGTGTACAAGATGAAGGGGCAGGCCTGTGGAGGCCCGCTGAAGACGGAGGTGAAGGAGCTGAAAGGAGACCTACGGCCTGCTCCTCCGTATCCATCAAGGGTGAAAACGGTGGATAAAGGCACACAGGTCACCCCGGAGCGAGAAGCTGTAAGGAAACAAACAGATTCTCCTCCTCTCCTTCCACTTTCTACTGATTATGTGCTCTCACATATGCAGTGTTTACAGCGCATGTTTTTCTTTACAGTTGCATTACAGCAGTATTAGAGGGTGCCTGTACTGGGGCTAGGTCATCACCCTAGTTCGAATCCGGCTCGGGAACATGTGCTGCGTGTAATTCCCTCTGTCTCCCCTCTTCTGATCTGTCTCCTAAATAAAGGCAAACAATCTTTAGATTAATTAGATTCATCAAAGCCCAATTTATGTAAAGGTCAGATAACAGTCTTTCATTGCCTGTGCCTTTATCTGGCAATGATGGAAATATTACAGGGAATTGTGTGGTCAGTTTGTGACAATGCAAGTCAAGCTCAACTCAACTCAACTCAAAGATAAGAGGTACTTTATTGATCCCAAATTGAGAAATGTTTTTGTTGCAGCAGCATAAAAAAACAAGGCATTGCACATAATTATAAACTAAAAGAGTAAAAATAAACAATTCTAAAGTATAAACTTCTCAGAATAGAAATATAAATAAATCGGCATTAGAGATTAGAACATTTACAGATGACCGTGAAGATAAAAAAATCTATAAGCGATCTCACAAATAAAGCACTATCGGAGGGCCAATTTTCAGTTAACACAATATAAAGCAGGATATTATTTACAATAAGTGTGTAAGGAATGGAATATGAAATATAAATGTACACTGTGAAGTTATAAATCCAGTTAACAAAAGAGAAACTGTGGAGCAGTGAGTTCTCTGGCAGCCAGAGATGATTTTATATGCAAGAAAAGGAACCCTCACACCTCCTTGATGTAAGCCTGATATATTCTGATACAGGTCACAGTAAAAGACAACAAGGGGAACAAGCCAGAAGATGAGCCACCTCCCATGTGGTTTAGATCGTACATGGAGAAGGTAAGAGTTCTATAATGTTTTGGGTAACTACAACTTCATATTTTTGCTTCTCCAGCTTTTAATAACATAGAACAAACTTATTTTGTTCTTCTTGTTTTATAGTTTAAAGATGAGGTGGTGAAAGAGGTGGTGGAAAGGATGTGCAATGACTTTTCTGGCCAGTGTTGTACCCACAAATCACCTGATGGGCCCCTTGAAGCCAGTGGCGGTCCTTTAGGGCCAAGGCCGGGCCCCTCCACCTCAAGTGGATCCCTGGGCTACACCCCGAACTGCAGCAACTGCAACAAACTCACCTCTGAAGGGGCCTACAAGTGCAGGTAGAGACGCATGATAAGAAAATGAGAAGTAGCTAATTGGAAAATAAACAATGTGATTAAACATGGCACACTTTTCAGATCCAGAAAATGTTTGATCTGAGTCAATAAGGGACAACAGTGATGATCTCACATACACAATGTTTAGTGGTCCTTTTGACCATTGTGCCTTTTAGGAGGTGGTACTTGCGTGTTTACGTCATACTGTTACTTGCGTTCCGTGCTCTTTAAGCGTTTATGAGTATCCATATAATTGCTTTTCCTTGGCTTGTTCCCTGCCAGTGTGTGCCCGTCCTGCATCCTGTGTGAGATGTGCAGACATAGCCATGACCCCAGCCACAACCTCGTGAGAACCAAGACACCTCTCTCCATCCCTGAGCATGGCATGTCGGGAGAGTTGAGGTAAACCCCCAAGACCGAGGATCAATCTTCCCACTTCTTGAAACTATAAGACATTCTTACTTGCAACAGTGCTAGCCCTTTTTGCTATCACTTCTTCTGCATTATTGGAGGAAAACATAAATATGAAATAGACGCAGGGCAAGACTGCAACATGTTTTAGCAGCTAGATTACCGTAAATAATGAATAATGAGTGTGTATGTGTTTTGTTCTTGGAAAATAAACTTTTGATAGTCAACAAATAGGTGTTCCTGATGACATTTCAAACCAGGTTCCCAAGGCGAGGAGACAGGACTGTGCGCAAGGCCGAGCGACAGCGCCTCAAAGCTGAAAGGAGGCAGCTCAGAGCTGAAGTGAAGGAAATCAAGAAGAAACTGAGACTGGAGAAGAGGGGGCTGCAGTGGAGTGGGCCCTCTACCTCAGGCAGAGCCAACCTGACAAACATGGCCTCCACGTCCACCCAGGTCCCAGCCCTGTCCCCCCCTGCTGCCACAGAAACTGCCTCAGGTCCAGCCCCAGCCCAAGGCCCCATCCCTGCCCCGGTCCCTGATCCCCAGACCTCCAGTCCAGAGTAAGCGCCATCTCGGAAGGGCGTCCGCCAGTGCTGGGTACCTCAAACCCAGCATGGATGCAATAAAAGTCCTTTTTTTCCAAGAAAAGAAATCAAAATATGCCATCTTTGTAATCTAGTCTGTATGAGTGTGTCGCTGGCTGCTCTGGGGTGGTGGAAAATGTTGGAACTACCTCAATGTGAAAACTGCTGCTGCTGCTGCTTCATAGATTTTCTAAGAAAAATTGCTTTTGAGCTGCAAAAAAAAAATCTGGGGGTCCTGCTTTTTTGATTCGTAGAGAACAAAAGAGATGGGTATTTTAAGAAACCAGGGCTATTTTCAACAATGCTCTGTACACTTGAAACTAGGGGTCCCGGGGTCTCGAACACGTCCTTGGTTCCTACTATGGCTGCCTTGTTTCTGGATGAAAATCTGCCGGACGGCACCCGTCTGGAGCCTGGTACCAAGTTCATCAAATACTGGAAGATGAGGAACTCGGGCACTATCAGCTGGACCTCAGAGACTAAGGTACTGCTCCCACCCGCCGAGAGGACTGGCCCCTCTGCTTCACTCCCAATTTGAGTCCCCGCTCAGCTTCTTATCCACTAACACCAGCTAAAATGTGTTACCCAGCCTAATCCTACTTATGCCCTTTCTGTCTCAGATCTCACATTTTTTTAAATTCAGTTAATTCTGTTTTGTTATTTCAGTTTTTAAATCTTTGTCATTGTTTGAGTGCGTGTGTGTGGGTTTCCCTCACTTGAGTTTATTATTTTTCTGCTGAGTGACTTTGGCTGCATGCTGTTGTCCTTGTGCCTTTTTCGCATGTGTATTCCTATTTTGTGTTTTGTGTATGTGTGTACGTGCACCCAGCTAGTGTTCATGTGGGGAAACCTCGGCCTGGCGTCAGAGGAGAGGAAGGAGGTGCCGGTCCCCTTGCTGCTGCCGGGACAAGTGGGAGTGGTCAGTGTGGCCTTTGTGGCTCCCGTGATGGAGGGGACGTACACCTCCCACTGGCGGCTGGCGCACTGCGGGTGCCAGTTTGGCCCGCGGGTCTGGTGCAGCATCGTGGTCGACCTCGGTGACGGCCGTAACGCACTCGGGCATCAGAGCAAACGACTGGCAAGTCTGATAACCAATGACACAATGTACAACGGCAGAGAGAACATCCACTGTTGGCATGTATACTCAAGTACATTGTTTACTTGAGTATATCAATTATTTCTATGTTATACTTCTACTGGACTTATTTGATCGATAAAATAATTAGTAACGTTGAGGGGTGTTATTACAATTTCATCACCAACAATATTATTTTTGATTCTTTCAACAACAATATGACAATTAGCTTGAATCATTAATTCTGCCACAATTTCTGATTAAGGGGCCCGGGATCAATATGAAATGATATCTTACTCACATTTAACATAATCATTAACATTTGTTTAATAAATCCAAGTCTGTATAAAATATATGCACTTATAGGCATAGGAATTTCGAAATAAAAGCCTATCTTAAAGACATACAATGTTTTCACTTTGCATAGACAATATTGAATCGATGATGATTCAATTTACACCCCTGGTTACATTTTCGTTTATGTTAATACAATTTGTTTTGCATAGGCTTATATAAAACATATGAGTTATTAAGACACAGGTTCAAAATCACTTTGCTTTTTACTTACAAGAAACACAAAACTCCTTTGGGCCATTTTTCTCATCTCAGATGATTGTTCGCAGTTCTTCCAAAGAGAGTTTTTACCTCTTTGAGTTTGGGGCTGTAAAGAGGTTGATTTATTCAGTATTTCACATAAAAGCTAATATTAGAGAAACAATCTAATTAAAAGCAGATGTGTCTGGTTCCAGTGTATTAATTAGAAACGGGATGTCTTTGTTAGGATTTAAAGAAACTGATATTTCATTATAATCAAGGAATCCTTAAATTAATAGCGACGCCAAACTTGTTCTTCTCTTTAATGGTTGAACTTTCTGAATGCACACTGTAGTGATACTCATGATGTCATGCTTGTGTGTGCTCCAGAAGGAGGAGGTGAGTCCAGTGGAGAAGGAGAAGGAGGTCAGGTCAAAGGACAGCGGCCCTGGCTTGCCTGTAGACCTGAACCACGAAGACTACTACTTCCCCTCAGTGGACCTGCTCACTGCACAGGTGCACACTCAAAAAGATCTGCTTTTCATCTACCGTATCATTTATTTTCAGCTAATACCTGTGCCTTGTTTGTGATCGCACACACTGACAGAACAGCTTTCACCTTCCATGCACGTCTCCTTTTTTATAGGATCTACTGTCATTTGAGCTGCTTGATATAAATATTGTGCAAGAGTTGGAGAAAGTTCCGAACAACACTCCTGTTGGTGAGATATATGTTACGTTTTAAACCAAATTAATTGAGGAAGATATGGCTATACTTACAAATTTGAAAATGGATAAATAAGTGTGGACATTTTTTGTGTTTGCTTTTCATGAATCTAGATTTGACTCCCTGCATATCCCCTCTGCCCCATGATCCACCAGTGTTGGAGAATCCTGTCATTTCCCAGATTAAAGAAGACGCAGAGGTCACAGGGGTCAGAAAGCTTTTTGGTAAGACTGATTGACAACAAAAAGAGAGAATTATGTGTTCTTCATTTTGTGAAGATGATGTTGCGTCGCAAGGAAATGCAACAAGTGAAAAAAAAGCACTTTCTATCTTGATGCTAGCGGCTGAAGGCTACATTAGCCACTGCTAGCATAACACACGGGGGTCAAGTTGTATTGTGAATAATGTAGTTGCTAGATTTTGACAAGAAAAAAGAATGTGTGGAAAAAAGAAGATATCTCTGTGTCTGCTGCATATATCTGTCAATCATGAGTCCATTACAGAAGTTCATTGTTAAATCTCTGGATTATTCTGTTAATATTTGTTGTATTATGTCAAGCAGTGAAACTGAGGCAGCAGAACGAGCAGCTGGAGCATGTGGTCCAGGAGGAGGACCGGGAGGAGGAGATCAGTGGAGCCCAGTTCCTCTGTGAGACAGTCATCCGCTCCCTCACCTTAGAGGAGGCCCCTGATCACAGACCCCTGCGCAGGGCCCAGCACAGCAGCCACAAACCACAGGGTGAGAATGAGTCCTTTAATCACACTGTTGTTATGTGGTGGAAAGCCTTGCAATGCATCTTAAGTTCCATAATAGTTATTAAAAAATGTCGTCAAAGTCATCTAAGAAACCTCTTTTGTGTTTTGTGCTGTATAATGAGGGGCTCACTCTCCCTTTTTTCTTCCAGTTGTGTCGCGGGGCACCAGCTTTTGCTTGGAAAGGGTTGTAGAGGCTGAGAAGACGACAGAGACGGTGCAGGAGGGAAGTGAGGAGATCTGCGCCGTTAGACTTGAGAGTTCAGCTCTTCCTGTCAACACAGGCCTCAACCAGATCACAGAGGAAGAGGAGAACAGAACAGGTTAGTAAACCACTTCCAAGACTCTTGATTATTCCAATTAAGCGTCTGATTCTTCTTTATTTGATTTTGCTTATTTTTATTACATCTGTGGTTATAATTTCACACCAAAAGTTTGATATCTGTAATTCGAGATGCTAATTTTGTTGTTCGTTGTCTTTTTTTTGTCTTTTTTTTCAGTTTTGGCGGAACCAGCGAATGAAAACCTGCATATGAGTTCCCAGCATGATATCGAGAACGAAGAGGTCATGGATGACATGCAGAACATGGCAGATATTCAAGAGGAGAAAGAAGAGGGTGGAAATAAAGGAGAAGACTGGGAGGAGGTGTGGTTTTAATTTTTTTTAACTAAAACTTTTCTCTGGCATCTTATCTGTAAGACTCTTTATCATTTAGGATCCACGTTGTCCTTTAAACCGTATCAGTTTTCTAATGTAATCAAGTCCACCATCTCCTGCCTCCTGTGTCTCAGGTCAGCAGTCAGACCTCCTCAGTCTCCTCCTGCGACGATTACATCATCGTCCTCCCAGACTGCTTTGACACCAGCCGGCCTCTGGGGGAGTCCATGTACAGCTCTGCCATGTCACAGCCAGACCCCACCACCGCTGCTGCTGCTGCTGATGATGATGTGACCCAAGCCGAGCCGGACGCACTGGAGGAGGAAGAGGAAGACTCCAACTCCGAGCCGGACGACGTGGCCCCACTGAGAGAGAGGCAGGAGGCGGTGGATGCCGAGGATTTGTCTGCGAACACATGGCCTCCACCCGTCCATCCCCCCAGCAGCAGCGTGAATCAGATGCTGTGCGCCTCCCAAACCCTGGACGCCGTAACGCTCACGCCTGTAGTAGTGCCTCCACCAGTGCTGCCTGACCCCCTGCTGCCCCCACCCACACTCTACTCACCCAGGTGAGATCACACAAATGGTCCCCCTGGATTTCGGTCCGGTTTTTGGTTCTTGTTGTTAAATGTCTTCGGTTTCCTGTGAACAATGTCCAGTATCAATACACATAGGGAAATTTCCCCAATAATTGCGTGACCATCACTTTTTGGTTAAATAATGTAAAACACTGAAAGTATATACTGTGTGTATTAGTGATGCGCGGGCTGGCCCAAAACCCGTGGGCGGGTCGGGCGGGCCGGGTTGTTTTTTCCGTGGAAAATGCGGGTAGCGGGCGGGTCGGGTAAAAATCGCAATTATTCCAGCTATTATAGTTATATGTATCCGTTCATATGCTTGTCTTTTGTGTAAGGATAAAATGGGGTTTTCTCCCTCTCTTCCCGCTCCGTCTCATGCACCGCACACAGGCAGCACGTCAGAAGGCAGCAGCAAGCTGCGAGCTATGCCTCCTGTCAATCATTTGTTTAGCGAAAATAATAGCCTGCCGTGCATCTCCTCATAATTGTGAGCAAAACCCCTCGTTAATAGGCCTACCGTTTGGCAAATCACGACGTAAACTCATTGGTATCTTTTTTTTTTTTTTCTCCCATTTTCGCGGGTTGGGTCGGGTTGGGTTAAAAAATCAGAGCGTAATTTTGCGGGTCGGGCGGTGCGGATTGGCTGTCACGATGGGTTGGGTTGGTGCGGGGGTTAAAAATCCTTAACCCGCGCATCACTAGTGTGTATGTATATATTGTATTGTTTATACAGTGGGGCAAAAAAGTATTTAGTCAGCCACCAATTGTGCAAGTTCTCCCATTTAAAAAGATGAGAGAGGCCTGTAATTTTTATCATAGGTATACCTCAACTATGAGAGACAGAATGAGAAAAAAAATCCAGAAAATCACATTGTAGGATTTTTAAAGAATTTATTTTCAAATTATTGTGGAAAATAAGTATTTGGTCAATAACAAAAGTTCATCTCAATACTTTGTTGTATACCCTTTGTTGGCAATGACAGAGGTCAAACGTTTTCTGTAAGTCTTCACAAGGTTCCCACACACTGTTGCTGGTATTTTGGCCCATTCCTCCATGCAGATCTCCTCTAAAGCAGTGATGTTTTGGGGCTGTCGCTGGGCAACATGGACTTTCAACTCCCTCCAAAGATTTTCATGGGGTTGAGATCTGGAGACTGATTAGGCCACTCCAGGACCTTGAAATGCTTCTTACGAAGCCACTCCTTCGTTGCCCTGGCGGTGTGTTTGGGATCATTGTCATGCTGAAAGACCCAGCCACGCTTCATCTTCAGTGCCCTTGCTGATGGAAGGAGGTTTTCACTCAAAATCTCACGATACATGGTCCCATTCATTCTTTCCTTTACACGGATCAGTCGTCCTGGTCCCTTTGCAGAAAAACAGCCCCAAAGCATGATGTTTCCACCCCCATGCTTCACAGTAGGTATGGTGTTCTTTGGATGCAACTCTGCATTCTTTCTCCTCCAAACACGACGAGTTGAGTTTTTACCAAAAAGTTCTATTTTGGTTTCATCTGACCATATGACATTCTCCCAATCCTCTTCTGGATCATCCAAATGCCCTCTAGCAAACTTCAGACGCGCCTGGACATGTACTGGCTTAAGCAGGGGGACACGTCTGGAACTGCAGGATTTAAGTCCCTGGCGGCGTAGTGTGTTACTGATGGTAGCCTCTGTTACTTTGGTCCCAGCTCTATGCAGGTCATTCACTAGGTCCCCCCGTGTGGTTCTGGGATTTTTGCTCACCGTTCTTGTGATCATTTTGACCCCACGGGGTGAGATCTTGCGTGGAGCCCCAGATCGAGGGAGATTAGCAGTGGTCTTGTATGTCTTCCATTTTCTAATAATTGCTCCCACAGTTGATTTCTTCACACCAAGCTGCTTACCTATTGCAGATTCAGTTTTCCCAGCCTGGTGCAGGTCTACAGTTTTGTCTCTGGTCTCCTTTGACAGCTCTTTGGTCTTGGCCATAGTGGAGTTTGGAGTATGACTGTTTGAGGTTGTGGACAGGTGTCTTTTATACTGATAACGAGTTCAAAAAGGTGCCATTAATACAGGTAACGAGTGGAGGACAGAGGAGCCTCTTAAAGAAGAAGTTACAGGTCTGTGAGAGCCAGAAATCTTGCTTGTTTGTAGGTGACCAAATACTTATTTAACCGAGGAATTTACCAATTAATTCATTAAAAATCCTACAATGTGATTTCCTGGATTTTTTTTCTCATTTTGTCTCTCATAGTTGAGGTATACCTATGATAAAAAATCACAGGCCTCTCTCATCTTTTTAAATGGGAGAACTTGCACAATTGGTGGCTGACTAAATACTTTTTTGCCCCACTGTATGTAGTACATGAGTGAATTATCCTCCAACTGATAGTAGTGTTTGAACTGTTGATTGTTTATAATTCAAATATTTAATGTAGCATTGAAGAGGATTCCTCACTGCGCTTTTTAAAGTGGTGTTATGTAAACCAGATTCCTTACTTCTAGCGACAAAATTAGAAATCATAAAGATCGTCAGGGCAACAGCCTCATCTCTCTCCCTCTCCTTGAGCACTATGCATAGGCGGGCTGAAAATCACTGAGCTATATGCAACTAAATGCCCTTAGCGTCATTTAGCTAATGCTGCTACTTTGCACATGACGCGCTGCAATTCGTTTTCAGTCATTTTGTGCCAAAAATGAAGCCTTTCTTTTCCCAGGAGATTGTATCTGGTCAGACAGGATTCCATTTTGAAAGCTAGGCTTATAGGGAACCAATCTAATCACTGGTGGTTTAATTATTCTATACCCATTACATGTTGCATTCAACATTAACTTCACAATAAGTTAAAGCAAATAACTTGTCTATTACCACTTAAAAAAGCTATTTCATTTGGGATTGAATAGAACATTAAGTGATTCCTTTTTTTCCCTATTTTTTCTGCCTGCTACAGCCTTTATATGGTTTAATCGTCTTTGTTTGATTTGTGCTTCAGGTCTGAGGCACTGTACCTGGCTGAGGATCCCAGTCCTCCAGCCTGTGAATCATATGAACCACATCAACCGAGGGTCCACCTAAACGGTGAGTTTCACTGTTTATACCCCCAGCTTTAAGCACATCACAGTATCATAGTCCAAACTGGCACACATGGAGCATGAAACGTACACACCATTCATGCATATTTTCACTCAGCATGACACAGCAGTATCAACACACATCTTCACCAGTGTTTTTAGGTGTTAAATAAATAACACTGTGATGGATTGACTTCAGTGTTGCATCACAGAAAGGAAACACATTTTGCCCTTTGTGGGAAGACAGGAAGTGAGAGCACACACAAGCTTTCAGGATTTGTTGCTTCAGCAGAATGCTTTGTTCCTCCTCTAATATTATGTTTGCATGTGTGTGTGTTCCTTTTTTCTTTCTTTTTTTAAATCTGCTTTCCAGTATCATCTGGTCTGTCAAGATCAGCAGGCTCAGCATCCAGTGCCTTTGAGACATACAACCCCAGACCCAGCAACGCTTTGCAGCCAAGGTGCAATACAACAAAGAGTAAAATTTGATATATTTCACTTTCATAAAGCAGATTCCTTCGTTGGTTTCTCTTAAGTGTTGCCCAAATGCATCTGTTTTCATATTGTATTTTTGTAACAACCTGATCTGATAGCTTTTAACAGACTCTATAATCAGAAATGTGATGCAATCCTAACCTTGCATGCTTTCTATGTCTTTTTTTATAAACAAGTCTGACTAGAACATGTTGTTCTCTGCTATATTGTACAACCCAGCTTAACCACATCCCTGTCTCTATACAAGGGGCCAAGGAGGCATCACCGAGGGACTTGTCAAAGGGGCCCTCTCTGTGGCAGCGTCCGCTTATAAAGCTCTCTTCACTGGACCAAACTGCTCAATACAGGTACATCACATACATCACACAGAAACCCTTAATCAAACATTCTTTTTGTTTTGTGTATCCAAGAGGCACAGCATAACAAACAGTATATTACGGTTATAGTGGGAAGATTACGTTACTGAAAGGCAAGTTGATTATTTTCATAAGATTTCTTCTTAAAAAGAGTTAAAAGGCCCCTTTTTTATTTCCTTTTTCTGAAGTGTGATATATAGGTTTTTGTGCACGTAAATGGTCTGCATAGGCTGAAATCCCAATGTTCCCACCAGAGGGAGTTCCTCTTGCACCCCCCTACCCCTTGCATGAAACACCTCAATTGGAATACTTTGTTTACTTCTTTAACATAGTGACATAACTACATAACACTTTTGCTTATACTGGCTAGCGCTCCCACACATTGTCGTGATAGGCAAAGGGGCGGGACATCTCTAAGCAGTTGACCAATCACAACAGGGCCGGCCAGCTAACCAATCAGAGCAGACTCGGCTCTGGTTTCAGACAGAGGGTGAAAAGAGGTGCAGCAAAACAGGCAGCATGAGAAAAATAAAGAGCTTTTTCAACATTAAAGTATGTAAACATGTCACATAGCAGGCTCAAAATACAAATATGAACCTGGAAATTAGCATAATAGGGCCACTTTAAGAGTTGGCCCTCCGAAAATGTTATGAAATTGGCGAGAACATGTGTGAGAGATAGTACATTTCCAGGAACTTATGATCTTTGCATCAGCATTTCCCACAGAAAATTTGAAATCAAGAAGGAAACGGGTCCTAACAGAATGAATGTATGACCCAAATCTCCAGATCCCCTTATGACAGGGCACTGTTTTCATTTAAAAACTCACTTCTTTTTTTCTGTTTCACATTTCCAGTTATAGCAGGCTTCTTTTTCCAACCAAACAATGACTAATAAACCCCCTTTACACAACCTGTGCAGCACCAGACAGCAGAGAGACAGAGATAGCTACCAGCTGGTGAACATAGTGGAGCATTTAGAAGTGAAAGAGCCAGATATATCCACCGAGGGTTTTTTTAGAACAAATCCAGGCTTAAATGAAAGTGAATATCATCAAGTGGACATAAAAAGGCTTCAAAACACTACTAATTCTGCTCTGCATCAGAACTCAAAGTACATCATAACAGCTTTATAGTGTAATAATATGTCTTCAGTTACATTCAAAGTTTTTTACCATTGCCCTTTGAAAAATAACTGCTGCTAACAAGTTCCATTAACCAAAAGGTCTGTTTTAGTTCAGAAGTACTCTTTTACTAAATAAAGCAGTACTATAAATAGGTTGAAAATCGCAGTTGAAGTCTTGCATTCAAACTATACTTTCTTGGAAAAGTACAAACGTACTCGTCATCTATCAGCATCTACGTGTACTAGCACCAAAAAGGTACTCATAATGAAGAATGGCCCATTTCAGACTAATAAATATTATTGTTATATTATTATAAAAATATCACAATACCTTGGTGGTGATTATAATAAGCAACAGGTAAAGATGAGGCAATTTGTTATACTTGATCTGCATGGTAGGTTTAACCTATAATAATATAAGATAATTCATTAGTTGATTCACATTTTATAATAAAGATTTGACTTTTGCAATGTAATTAAGGCTGTCCAATAAATATAGTGAAATAAAAGGTACAATATTTGTCTCAAACTCAGTAAACTCTGTCTGTATTTACTCTGTATGTCCCCTTATCCCACCATTTCATCGCTGTTTTTGTTTCCTCCTCCAGCGAGGCATCGACCCCGCCACCCGACAGGACCCTTCCCTGATGGCGATGCTGCTGGAGATGGGCTTCAGAGACCAGCGGCTCAACCAGCGGCTGCTGAGGAAGCACGGCTACAGCCTGCTGCACACCGTCAACGAGCTTGTGCAGATAACTGAGGACAGCCACAACAAAGCTGTCAACACCCTGCACTGAGCGAGGGGAAAGCTAAGGCTAAATGCATTTGACTTTTAAACATTACGTAAAGAGAATATAAAGATTATGACCTGCGTATACTGTTTATCACCCTTTCCAGTGTCTAGGTTTGTTTTAAAATATGTAAAGAAGAGACAAAGATGTTTATGATTCGTACAATTCAATACTATTCCAAAGGGTGGATGGTTATTTAGAACTGATATTAACGATAACGAGACAGATGAAAGAGATTATTTCTTGGATTTGTTCATCAGAGAGAAAATAGATATTGGCTTTTTCTGCCTTTGCCTTTTGATTTAGCTTCAACATTTTGACAAAATTAACCATATCGATGCTTGTGAATTCTTACAAATAGTGGTTAACCTTTGCCACGCCTTGGTTACCCACTCAAATGGGAGGAGCTGTTGTTTCGACAGGCAAAATTGCGTATTCGCACTCTTCATCTTAAGTGTTTGTATGGCTGTTGTTGCTGCTTCCTCAGCGCTGAAAAAAAAAAGTCTCTTGACAGGGCTTGGCTAGATTCCTCTCACAAATAGAGTGAAGAAAATGAATGTCACTAAAGATAGATAGAGACAGCTCTCATGTGTGCCACTGAAGCTAACGTAGCTAATGATAACTGGGTGGTAAGGGTCAGCAGTGCAGTAGTGAGAATATTTAACTTTTCCCAATTATTGTAGTGAACTCTGCCTAAACAATGCAATCTTCTTTCTGTATCAGAGTACTGTTATTTTAGACGTTGACATGTGGAATGTATACTTAAACTGTCCGAAACTGACTCGGATGTTTTCTAACGCTTTTTAGGAGACACCTGCATGACAGGTAGAGGCTTTAGAGATGTGTTCTCGTGGTCTTAGCACAGTCACGGTAGAAAGTGTCCGCTTCCTTTGCGTCTACATCCTGCCTGCATATCTGGCTGAAACAGTCATTTAACACTTACTTAAACCCCAGATGTCTCTAACAACACATTCCTCACTCTCATAGTGGAACCAAGTATATCTTATTTCATTACATTGCCTTTATAAAAACATCATATTAGTTTACTGAAATATACATGTGGTGATTTGTGGTGTGAGTGTGCAGATTTAAGTTGATGTCTGTTATTTTGAATCCTGTGTGGGTGGTTGTGGATTTTCTTTGGAACCATATTTCCTTTTTTTGATCGTCCAGGTTTTAAAAAATCATGCTCTGAATAATTCTGACTATATCTACTATGCTTGTCAACTTAGTCCTCTGTCACAGAGTGTATACATAAAATATCCTTCTACTGTCAATCCGCCAATAAAACATTTGCACATCTCTCTTGTCTCTTTTCTGTTAGTCTCTAAATGTAGGAACATGGTACACCTATGTATCTGTATAAGCAGGAGGGCAGGCTGTACTAGGTTAATGGAACGTGTCAAAAGTTCAGAAGTTACATTCTTTAAAGTAGTGATGATGCTGCATTTTTGACAGAATGAGGTTGGGTTTAACATATTTTATGACCGCTTGTGTACATCAAAGCTGCATTACTAATGTATGTAGGTAGCCAAGTGGTTGACTCACTGCACTTGACATATCATTCTCAGGTTCATACAGTTTTGAGTTTGTATTAGAAAGAAACACATCTATTTTCTCATACTATATCTGAGCATACTTGTATTCACCACCCGCCTGAAGTTTTTAGCGCCTGTCTCTTTAAGCCCTGTTCCAAAAACAGCTGTAGTTAGTCAGTGTTTTCCAGCTCTGACATATTTGCGGTCCCTGTGTCACAATAATATTGGTTGTTTCATGTTGAATCTCTAGCTTACTCTTGCTTGCCTCTCCAGCTTTTCCTACCCAAGCTTTAAGTAAAAGAACATAAGTATCACCAGCAAAATGTACCTAGGGTCCTGATTGATTTGGCATCACCCTGGTGTAACAAGAAATGCAGTCTGCTACTACAAGTCCCTGAATTCATGGGGCTGTAAAACTATTGTATGTGGGAGAGAAACTCCCCCTGGAAGGAATTTTTGGGGTTAGCGATACTCTATGGTTGGGGGTCAGTAGGGGCTCCCCAAGAGGTTAATTTGGCCAAGTTATAAATATGAAATAAGGTGCCAAGGTAACAATGGCTTGAACTATCAAGTTTCAAACATTTGGTTAGGTTGCAAATGTTTTAGATTAGACCTAATCTAAAACATTTGCAACCTACCCAAATCTTTGAAATAAAACACACTTGTAAATGTGTTGCAATACTTTATAGCCTTGAAGCAAAGTAAATGAAAAGCAGCACATGTGATCTGCAGCCCAACCGTCACCTAAAGGAGGAAGTGATCCTCCCACTGTGTCTCTCTGCCCTGGAGGTGTGAGGCAGACAGCGGTGGAGCAGTTCAAATCGGAGCTGAGTCGTGTTGTGAGGTAAATACCTATTTTTATTTATTTCTGTCAGCAGCAGTAATGCGGGATGAATCATCTTTCTCATGTTTTGCGTGTTCGGTGAGCCATGTGTCACTGCGTATGTCAAAACAACTTAGGTGTCTAATGCATGTTGTGCGAAATGTCTACTAATAATATGGTCTCAGATTTTAGTCTCTGAAGTGCAAACCCCGCTTCTGTGTGTGCCATCTATATATGAAGTATTCACATGTTTAATTTAAGTAGAATTTGCAATATAAAAATATGGAATTGCAAATAAAAGTCCTGCATTTGAAATTTCACTGCAGTTAATACAGTATTCATTTTGCCCTTTATATTCTTTTCAAGTATGCAGGTGAATGTGTATGATGAAGTACTGATAAGGCCATTAAATAGGCAATGTAAAGAATCAAAATAACTTCCTCTTCATGTTTGAAGAGTTATTAATTGTGTTTTTTTTTCAAAATGCATTTGAAAACTTGACATAAAAATAAAGTGAAAACAACTGTGTCCTCAGTGGCGCTCCCTAGAAAGAAGAATGTAGGCTATGCGGTAGGATTGATTTTCATTTTACTTTGATTGGGTATAGAGCAACATAACCAACACAACAAACCAGCTCAGCTTTTTTATTAGAGAAATGGGAAGCAGTCCAAATGATCGTGGTTTCATATTTTGAAAACAATATGATTCAGTCAATGATTCATAAACTCAATATCCAGTGAAGGGTTGTAACATTACACAGCAAGTGCTAGTTAATACATCATTGCAAGAAAAAAAATACTGCTACAAATGTTTCATTCAGTTTTTCTGTCACTCCCACACAATGGACTCTGCTTACATCATGACATTTAGCACAATAATGAGCTTTTAATGACCATTTCATATGATGTCCACTTAAGGTTGTCCAACTAAAAAGAAGATATCTGTGAAAAGACCATGCTTTTATCATATTTCCGGTTGTATCTGAAATGTGAACCTTGTCCTAACTTAGTGAAAAACAATCAAAGGGGTCTAGGTGAGAAAGAGGTTCACTTTGTGTTTTACTGTCCTATCTATGAGGAAATACAGTAAGAGATTGAATATGTTCAATTCTTTAGACTGGCTAACGACAAAAAACTCGAGTTGTGCTCCAAGAAACGAACATATTTCCTTAGCAGATGTTATCTGAAAAGCTTGGAAGAGTAGGCAAATATATTTTGCAAGACAGAGCAATGAAATAACCTGTAATGGGATGCAATGTTAGACGGTCAGGTGTCTTGTTAACCATGAGGGTTGGGCACTTTGTGAACATCACATGAAAATAGAGAAATCCACCCTTCTCAAACGTCTCCCTCCAAGACTAGTTTTTATTGGAACTATGCTGACATAATTAGACAGCTTAAGATGGAAAACATTTTTACAAATTCTGTTCTCTGTTCTCCTAGATCAAACACACCTTCTCTGACAATTTTTTAGTTGGTTCTACAGAAATCTGTAAACACTTTCTGATCACACTTTCAAACTGCTGAGTCAAAATATGTTTCCTACTAAAGAAACATCAATGTAATACACTTTATGTCTGTTTCATTTGACTGTTGAGTTGTTGTGAGTTTATGGAGGATATTGCAGCCATTTTCACCTGTTTTCTTCTTCAGTTAAAGGTGCAATGGTAAGACCAGCGAAAAACAGCAACACCACAGAAGAACCTGATGTGATCAAAGCGATGGAAAAGGTGAAAACTATGAAGTACTCCCCTCCGTACGGCGCCACAAATGGGACCTCAACAGGAGACACCTGCCCCACATGTCGAGGCACAGGGAGGATTCCCAGAGGTTGGTTTTCTTTTTTCATGATTTTGACATCCTTCTGAGCAGCTTCAGTGCCTTAACAAGGGCAGCAAACTGAGACCATCATCCTCTTTTTTTCATTTCACATCCAAACTATGTCAAAGCGAGAGTCACAAATGTGTGTGCATCAGCCTTTGTTTTGCCAGGAATGTGACACTTTCACTTCATGTTTTTGGGAAAAAGTCTCTCTTTAAACCACATAGTTACTAAACAACCTCACATCAGAAACATATATTACAGAGACAAAGGCAAGAAAAAATACAAATAAAAAATGAAGTGTGTCCTTCACCAATACATAAACAATGTTGCATCTAAAAGTGACCAAGTGGCAGTCATAATAAAGTGTAGTTCATTAAAATATCACGACTGAACATAATAGCTTACTAACTAACAACTTATTAAACGTTAAAATGAGTGTAAGTGTCTGTTTTCTATTTCATCCAGACTTTTAGACTGTCAGGGGATTCAGATGATTAGGAATGCAACATTTTATACAGTACAGAAATATGCCCTTTTATTAAGACAACTATTAGAGATTAGTTGTTATATTTCCTGGAGAGGCAGCAGACATACTAACCATTTAAGAGATGCCACTTTCAGATAATTTCTGTGGTTAAACAAGTTGTATTTTTTTGTATTGCCAGGCCATGAAGGCCAGTTAGTTGCTGTAATACCCTGTAATGATGTGAGGCTGAAACCCAGGCGCACGTAAGTGGTCTATGTATATATGTGTGTGTGTGTTTGTATAAGTGCGTTTATATCTCTTGAACATGCACACGGATATGTTAGTAATGGTATCACCATGTCATATACAATTCAGCATGACTGTATTGTTTTTCAGGAAGCTGTACGTGTGCGTGTCAATGGTCTTGTGTCTCCTCCTTTGCAATCTCATCCTCTTCTTCCTCTTCCCCCGGAGTGTCACTCTGACGCCTGTGTCTGTGCTGTCAGTAATGGTGTACTTCACACCAGACACTGTGGAAATGGAGGTCACAGTAAGTAAAAAGAACACTAATGCACTGACATGAACAGCTGTGCCACTTCCTTGTTGCATAGAAGTATAGCAATGGGAAGGGACTGCATCTGTGTCTATGGTACAGGAACTAAAGGACAGTACAAAACTGAACTTTTAGGAACTAGGTGAAAGAACTGTTCAGGTAAAACTGTGTTTCATGCTGGCACACTATTTTCATACCATTTGTGGTCTTACTAGTAGATGCAACAATACATTTGGCATGACAGAGATGCTGTTGGAATTTAAAATCAGTGTATATGGTTTGACAGAGGAATCATTTGGGCTGAGATCATAAGGGTGTTTTTATGCAAATGTCTGCCAAATCTGATGCCGTACAAATGTGTAACTTATCAAAAAAACGTGTTGGCACTATAAAACATGGATTCAAACCAAGCGAATCCTAGTTAGCACCCACCAATCCTGCAGGTCGGCTACAACTCTTGCTATTTTTAAAAACCATTAATTAAACCATTATTAAAACCAGACTGAAAACGTGTCTTTTCACCGCTGCTTTTGATTGAGCTGTTCATATGTCACACTGCAGTGTGGTTTTAATCAATGTACTTTATACCTGTTGTGTTCATCCCACTATCTTTGCTTCTTAATGACTGTTTTTAAATGCCATTTTTATAATGTGTTTCTGCTGAATTTGTTTTTCAATGTTGTCTATTTTGTTTTGTAAAGCACTTTGAATTGCCGTTTGCTGAAAGGTGCTATATAAATAAACTTGCCTTGCCTTGCCTTACCGAACAGCTAGAAAAAGAAAGCTAACAATGTCAACCCAAAAGCTAGCCCCTGTATGCAATATAAGGTGTGACATATATAATATTTGCTCTCAGCAGAACATTCTGTGCCACCACATTTTTATTGTGTCAAAACCTCATCCACCAAGAAGTATCTGAGTTGCATTCACATGACTGACTGTAGATAGCTGCTGTAGTTACAGGACAAAGTTCCTGCTGTCTTTTTAATGATGGAAAGGTGTGTTTTTATTGCACCTGACCAGCTGTGTGTGTGTTCTCTCTTCTAGAATCTTGTCAACATCTCCAACCAGAACTTTGTCCCAGTGAAGATTGTGGAGTTTACCATTCAGGGTCTTGTATCTAATGCAGTTGTTGGTAAAACCAAGATTTCTAACATGACCGACATCCAGCCCCGCTCACAAAATTCGGTGAGTTGCACTCAGGATGATTCACATTCATACTGTTGTTGTATTCGTCTCGCAATTAATTTCCTCCTTCTTTTGCAGTACACCATTGAAATTGACCTGCCTCTTGCTGATAAAGGCTTAAAGTAAGTTTGACATTTTGTGATGAAGTGACATAGACGTCCATCATTATTGTTTATATGTCTAAATTCAGCACATCAACTGCTTCTTTCTCTTTCAGCACTTACTGCAAGTCGAGCTCTATCAAGATTCACACGTTATTTCTGCAGCTGCAGTAAGTGTCAATCTCAATCTGACAAACACCAGAGGAGGCAGCCTCCTCACAGCAATTCTCACACCCACAACGTGTAAAAAGTATGGTCACAACCACAGCCACACACTGGTTCTCTTTTAATGTAAAGGGTTAATCTTTCAATGTGAAAGGTTCTTTGAGATAAAAGAGAAAGAGATGATAAAACAAAAACACTAAAGTCAAACTTTGGCAGCTTTCATTGGCCAAAACTCTAGAAGACTCAAAAAATGTAATGTAACAGGTTTTACCAGAGAGACAAGTGATCAGATGAACTTTGTCATTGTGTTAAAATTTAAAACAGCATTAATGTATTTTTGGGCAACTTAAGGGCAGTAGAACAATCTGAAAACATCGACGTATTATAACCGTATAAAGTTATTATTCAGTTATTTCAAACAAGCATTCATGTTAAGGGAAAATTATGTTTGGTCTCAACAAACTAGAAAACTATCTAGCTCTTTTTGTAGGTTGGAAAACCAAAAGAAGGTGCCAAAAGACACTGAAACACTATGCAGCGCTGCTTTAAACATCGTTATTTGAGCCATTGATACAAGAAATATTGATTGGTTCATGTTTAAAGCATTCGTTTTTTTCTCCCCAGAATGACACTGAATATTTCCTATCTCTCTCACATGGAGCAGCTGTCTTTGGACACTTATGAGTACATTGACTGTGGCACCAACTCCACAACCCCTCATCCTGTGAGATGATGACATCATAATGGAAACACCAATGTGGGAGTGTTAAATAATGAATATTGCTAAATTGCACCTTTTTCATCTTCTCCGGGGGATGTGACATTAGGAATTCAGGAAACCACCAATGAAAACAGTCCTGCATTCAACCTTTTACTTGAGTAGAAGAACCAGATTAGCAACAACGTGTAATTAAATTCCTCTAGCAAACAGTGAGGAAATGTGCTCAGTTACATTCAAACACTTATCTAATTATGTATGTTGTTTTAGCATGCCTTAAGAATTAAAATACACTTAACTTAAAATGAATGATTTTTCTCTTGTTTGTTCTATAAGGGGTGTCATAAGTTTGTGAAAAGCACAATTTCCTAATGTCAAATGTGTCGAATGTGGATTTTTGTATGAAGATGTGTTTGTTTCTTAACATTGTAAGTAATTCACAATGTTTTTGGAAACAATGTCATTTGCTCTGCATTAAACTTTGGCATTCAAGATTCTGTCTGTTGAATTCTCTTTTTATTTTACTAACAATATAATGTCAATGTATAGAAAACTAAAAAACAAGAACCATATTTTGCTACAGCTCATGGAGATCTTGAGAGTGGACACAGGGTGGAGCCAACGCTTTGTTAGAATCATAGCCTGTCTACACTGTCATCTAACAGTTAGACAGGCCATGGTAAGTTAACATGTAGAGCTGCCATGAACTATCATAAATAATCAATTTCCTTGGTATAATGTGCTGTTGAAAGTAAATATTGCAGTTTCACTTTATGTATCTGACATTCCAGATGAAGATACCAAACAAAAATGATAACATATGCATAGTTGTAGATTAGACTCCCCAAACAAGAGCAATCTAAATGATTAAAATCAACTTCAACTTGCATGCCTGCGTCAGTATCAGTAATTAAATGAGATAAAATGCACCCATCCTGCTATATTTGTTTTATTTTGTTGGTAAAGCACTGTCTTGCATGTCTCAACACAGAACCTGCAGTTCACCGCTGCACCTGCAGATGGCGGGGCGAATCTCTCCAGGTGGCCGTGACGTCACCGGGGCTTTAGGTGCTGTGTGCTCTCGTGCCTCTCCGGAGCTGCTCAGTGCTGCTACAGGCGAACAGGAGTGGATGTTTCCGCCGGGACAAACATAATCTGTTTACCATGGACGTCTTCATTGCGTGTGGATGATGGTTTTGCCGCACATATAAAAAGGTACGTTTATTTTAAAGATACATTAAAGAGGACAGCATTTAATAGTAGGGATTTAATTATTTCTAATGTGTAACCAGCATGTTTTTCTATTTTTAAGCTTTAATTGAGTCTGGTTATCCCTTAAAGTTTTTATTTCCGGCTCTGTGCGCAGTAGGACGTTTTAAAATGGTTTAATTTCATTGGGTTCGCACACTTAAAACACTATGTTATCATCATGTAATATAAATGAGATGTGTTCGTGATGGAGAGGAAGAAGGTGGCTTATTCCCAGCATAATAATGTAAAAAAGTCATATAAACATCGACTCACAAACATGACTGAGCAGTTTAGCCACTATAATCAATAATTGTTAAATGATACTTTTATAATAATATGCAGCATCAGAATTCTGCTGCTCATGTGTCAATAATAAATATCATTCTGCAAACAAACAATTCCTGGCCAAAGGCAGATGTTTGATGGGTATCAGGATGTCAACAACAACCGGATTAGTGCTGCTCCAGCAGTCCTCATAGAGACAGTGAATACATATTATCCATGCACTGCATTGAAATCAATCTGCCTTGAAGAAAAGCCTCTCAGGTTTAGTAGCGTTAAGAGGATTTAGGCTCCAGGAAACCCCATTCACCCAATTAGCTGTTGTTTGGCTCTGTAATGTGGCTAAGGCATTTGTTGTTTTATATAATCACAATTAAAAGCTTACAGTGATGAACTCAGGTGTCAACACAGCAGGAAATACTTTGGGATGAAATCACATCCATTGATAATCAGTACTATCTATTGTAAATCCCTTGGGTGTGATTGAAGCACTTTCCTGAAGCACCCATTGTCATCTCATTCAAAATTAACTCTGTTTATGTTTTGATAAGGTTTTCAGCACACTCTGATACCGTCTGCCTCTGCGGACCAGGAGCAAATGCCACTCAACTAAAACAGGATTAAATCAGGAATCTGTCACCTGACCCTAAGTAGGTGTGATCTACTGGCTGCAACCATGGGAAACCAGCTGACTGATATCGCTCCTCACACGTCCTTCCTGCCAAACTTCCAGTCCCTGCACGTGGTGGTTATCGGGTTGGACTCGGCCGGCAAAACCTCTCTGCTCTACCGGCTCAAACTGAAGGAGTTCGTGAAGACAATCCCCACCAAGGGCTTCAACACGGAGAAAATCAAGGTGGCAGTTGGGACGTCCCGGACAATAAACTTCCAGGTGTGGGATGTTGGCGGCCAGGAGAAACTGCGCCCACTGTGGAAGTCATATACCCGGCGGACAGATGGCTTGGTGTTTGTAGTGGACTCTACTGAGGTGGAGCGGATGGAGGAGGCCAAAGTGGAGCTCCACAAGATCACCCGCACGTCGGAGAACCAGGGGGTCCCCGTGCTCATCCTGGCCAACAAGCAGGACCAGGAGTCAGCATTGTCCGTCAGCGAGGTGGAAAAGATGCTTTCTGTCCACGAACTGAGCATGTACACACTGCATCACGTGCAGAGCTGCAGTGCTGTAGATGGTGAGGGGCTCCAACAGGGCCTGGAGAAACTTTACGAGATGATTCTCAAGAGGAAGAAGATGGTGAAGCACAATAGGAACAGGAAGAGATGAGCTCTTGGTCGACGCTGTGGACATTAGGAGATTTATCCACGGTTGAGACACTTCTTTAATGGACCCTTTTAATGGGCGATTTGTGCCAACACAACAACAATAACCCTCGGCCGCCGGGTCTGGAGAAATTGATTTGCTCATAATAATTGAAGCAATATTGACATTTTCTTTGTTCTGCCCCTTGAAAGCTATTATAGATTTGAAGGGAATCTTGATAGCAATTCGTTTTCACTAAGTGCTTTTCTACACTTGTTTTAAAGAAGACTTCTAGCAAGAAATTTGCCTGTTAACTGTAGGACTAATATATAAAGATTTACTTCCATGTGGCAGGTTCCTATAGAATTTAAAATGTCCTTATTATCCTTCACAAGTTTGCACAGATTTTACCCCACTAAATGGTTGTTTTTGTTCCACGGATTCTTTCCCGAAATATTGATTCGATATTTCTGTGTTTGGACGAAAGGGACCTTCTTTTTGGAAATGAGACAGATTTCTGTTGGTGACGGAGCTTAAAAGTATAATACATTTTATTGCCATGACTGAACAGTAATCCCAAATGCATTCCCTTTGTGGCCATACAGGTTAAGTTTCAGTTACTATATTAATAATAATAATGTTTATACAAATTGTACATTTTTTAACACTGAAAACTTAATAAATAAAAACACTGTACAGAACATTCATTGCTTTCTTTGAAGTTGATAAATGGGAATGAAGGAACATTTTGAAGGTTTAGGGTTGGGCCCAAGAAGTTGTGAAATATTGAAGTATTGCGGCAAATTATTCAGTAGTCAGTATATAACATTTTACAACTAACAAAGGATCCTAGGAGCGATGTTAAAGGGGTCACTTGTTTTCTCAGACTCTCTATTTAACATTCAAATTGAGTTTTTAATACTCATCTTTTTAGTTTTACGGCTTGCAACTTTACTGTTTTAGTTCATTAGCCTTTATTGTTTTCAGCAGATAAAAGAGCCAAATGTTCCCTTAAGAGTTGGTGGAAACCAAAAATAACACTAAAAGGAAAGTTCATTCTGGATTCTATCCACCTTTTGAAGTCTAGAGTTGTGACACTCCTTCCCTATTCATGCCTGAGTCAGCAAATAAGGCTGTCAGAGAGAGGGGGAGTTCTCCTTCCCCTCCCTCTCCTCCTTACACACACAAGCTAAAACAATCCATTTACTTTGATTCCCACCTTCTAGTCTGCCAGCTGCTGACATAGTAATTGCATCGATTAGTGTTGAGGTAGTGGGGAGGGGAGGCAGTTCAGCCCTGTTGTGAGATCAGCAAATGTTCTGCTTTACTCTGACTTAATCAGGTTTGATCATACCATGAGTTTGTAGTCATGTTTGAAGAGTTGTTCTGCAAAAAACTGATATCAATGTTGTAATTTATTATCCTGAATCATGTTCTCTGGGCAATCCAGGCAGAGCTTTTGAGGATTTGTTGTTCACAAACACATCACCGGTATGGAAATAGAGTTTGGTGGTTGTTTGCTTGTTCAGAACGCCCTGTTTCTATTTTGACACGTTTTTTAATGGCCAGCATATACCACTAACCCTATTTGTGGATAATCTGTAAGGGCTAAATTCTTTTAACCCGCTTGCTTTTCTGCTAATCTATTAATTTAGTTCTCAAATGTGATGTTATTCAACAAATACAAAGTCCAATCTCCCCTCACACATTACTGACCTGCATGCTGTCATAGTGGGAGTGTGTGTGTTTGTGTGGCCCTGCTGCGTAATCGTCTTGCTTGACATGATGAGATAATGACTTGTTACCTCCCACTGAGTGTTTTTAAATACTGAATGTCAAAACAGACATAAATGCATGTGCACATAATATGAAAAGACACCGACACACACGCAAGCACACATCTTGACTTCTGTGACCTCAGTGTCCTCATTACTTGAGGTAAACTCATTAAAACTTTCAAGGATGTCTTTTGCAGAATCATCTTGACACAGCAGCTGGTGCTGGAATAAATTAGCATCATGATGCAGCGTTTTCAACAGCTAAGACACAATGTGAGGCATGTGGAGGCAGCGATACGCCAACGAACAGAAAAAGGTGTAAAAGACACTGCAGCTGAGGAAAATGTGCTGCTTTTTTAACGTACTGCAGACATGATTGACTTGCTGAATTTCGAGCTGTGATACATCCACAGGGGGGACACCTGAGGGAGCTGCATGTGCATTGTATTGTTGGATCGTTTCTGTCACACACCTGTCCCTGTTATTCTCTGTGTCGCTCTCTTGCCTCTTATGTTTCACGTGTAATGTTGACTGACAAGAAACACGTAAATGAGGGAAGCCTTGGAGATTATTTATGTGGTTGCACGTAGCTAGGTGTTTCCTTGCAATCATGTGACCTAAATCAATGACAGGCCAGTCAATCAGTCAACCCAAGGTCATAAACTACCTAAATGTATCTTCCTGTCCTCCTCACAATTCAATGGTAACCATCTGTTTAAAAATTCCTAACAAGATTGTGAGGGTACACCCTGCTGTATTTATACTGCCTGAAATAGGCAGTTTTGTACCGCTTTCATATGACTCCATAAGTATGACCTTTAGGTATTCACAACCTGTATAGTGGACAATTTATGAAAGCTACTTGACATGTTTGAAGACATTTTTCAAAAATGGTGGATGCCATGGAAGTTCATTATTCGATGGTGGGTATAACATATTCTATTCTTTTTAAATATATCTGAACGGCCCCCGTCTTTTTGTATTGTTATTTTGCCATTGCATTTCCTGCATTGCTTTAATTGCTAGCTTGCTAAAGTGTTAGCCTTGGTAGCCTTCATTTCAAGGCAGCATTAGACATAACGTATAGCTTTGAGGTAATGTCAGCATGCTATCCGATTTGCAGCTGAGGCTAATGGGAACGACTGATGTCATATGTATTGAGGGTATTTAATCATAAAGCAATGTTTTACAAATAGTAAAAATAAGAGGACAAATTAAATGGTCACCAAGATGATTAAAATTCATACAGATGGGAATATTATTGTCTGTACTAAAATGTATTTGCATTTAAAAACACAGACAAACCCCCATGGTAGAGGCACAGTTAAAGTCAAGCCATCACCAAAGTAATAGCAGTATATCCTCTGGGAACCATTTATGGGTTCATTGATTTTACTTGATTAAAAAACACATCTTACACTGCACTACAGTCATTACGTCAAAAATCCTCTAGAATGAGGATAATGAATCCCAAAGACTCAGTTCCATTGTGGTCCTCTAGCATATCATTAAACAAACAATAAGACAATCAACACACAAGTTCTTTGTTACTGCATTTTTAACAATTTGATAAGTGAGCATCATCTGATTATGAACAATTTCATGGCAAACCATACAGGATGCCTTTCGGATATTTTAATCTGGAACGAAATGGCGGAAGGCTTTACGGACAGACGGTTCCACATTGGCGACAATGCACAAACTCGAAGTTCTTAAAAAGACAACTGATGGATGTAACAGACCTAATGTTTCGTCCTCTTCTCAAAATAGCCAGAAAAATAACAACAATAGAACAAAAGCAAAAGAGCAATAATGGTCTGCTGCAGCGTTTTTATAGTGCCCATGATTAAAAGCAATCGGCGCTGGGCAGAGATCCAAGTCTCTTAAACTCGTCCAAACGGAGCCTAGACATACTTTTTCGGTCACTATGGCAACATGGAGTCAGCAGTCACTAAAGGATGACCCGTGGGGGCAGCTGTGGGGGTCAAATTGCTTTTAGTGGCTGGATGTCCAATCCAGCTAAGGTTACGGAGATTAGAAAAAGAAGCTCAGATCAATACTGGAATCCTGATAACTGTCTCTTTCTTTTCCCATCTTTTTTTTAACCTCTTTATCCCCCCACTGGTGTCTTTATTTAATCTCCTTCTGATATAAAGATGTTGCTCTTTCACTGTCATTTGACTTGTTTTTCTAGGTATGTCAAATTTCACACCTACAGTGTCTTTCTAATGGACTTGGTTGACATTGCCTTAGATGTAGGCGGGGGGATGGTTCTTCAGAGGAGAGTTGGCTGTTTGTACAGGACATGCTGCAGAGTGAAAGTCCTTTGTGGGTTTAAAAGGGACAATGTTGGTAGGAGGGCTGGATTAGTTGCTTTGGCTTTTATTCCTAAAAGGTCGTAAAGCTGCCACTGGGCCTTCATTTAATGCAGAGTCTGTAGGATTGAATGGAAGGGGAGGAGTTGCAAGGGAAACCAAAGCTTGACTTTATTGCTGCCTTTCACCCTCTGGCTATAAATGAAGAGAGACCAAAGCTATATGTCTTAGTTTCAAGAAAAACAGTAACACAGTGGGTGGGACTTCTGTAGTTGTATGAAATCCGCTATACATCTGGTGGGACCCTGCACCAAAACATATGGATATAACCACCTGCTTATTCATCCTTTTCATTGTATTTGTGAAGAATAGGTATCACATCAGGGGTCAGATATCATTTATTCATAATCAAAAATACATTCATGTCAGATTTAAGGGCGATTCATTGCTCATGGGAGCCATGAGGAAATAAAGGGCCTCATATTTGCTGTGATCCAAATCTAATGACCAAACTTATTTGGCTGCAGGGGGGATTTAAATATGACTTCATAGATGATTTCATGCTTCCACATAGAGATCAAAAGGGTTGAGATTAAATCATCTTTCAAGAAGAAATGGTTATTGTGTTCTGTTGATGCACAGTTCTTAGGAGGTGAATCATATTGGTGTCATTTTTGAACTTTTGGTTTTTAATTTTAAAACAGTGTTGGAAATTGAATAACCTTCTTCTTGGCTGTGCGAGTTTTATGGTGTCTTCCCTATTATACTATATGTGCCTGCAAATGACATTTTGAATATGGGCTTGCCTAGGCGCAATTCTGAAGACATTTTCAAAATGGGTCAATCCGGCTGTGAAGCAATTTTTTTTGGCAGATAGGATTACTGTTTTTTCTTTTATATTTAGATATCTTTTAGGAAAAAGATAATAACTTCAGGTGCCCAAAGACTACATATAGTATGATAACAAAAGGGCTATATCTCAGAACAACAAAGAGCATCGAGTATCTTTGGCAAATAACTAAGAACATAAAATGTTGAATAAATAATTCAAATGGAAGATATTTTTTGAATATTGATATTGATAAAAGTGTGAATTGTCTCGGACTCTAGACTGAAGAACAATCATGCCCAAATTGTTGTGGCATCTTTCCTTATTATACTAAATATAGTCATTGGGCACAAATGGGTTAATATGGCAGCGATAATCCAGTGTATATTCGGCACTCCCACACCTCCACGCCTGGGTCTACCCTGGATCCCACGCTAGGATTACCCAGAATCCCATCTGGCGCTTGCCAGCTTGCGGGGTGAACATGATCAATGCCCCAGTGGCCACCAAAACACCAGCTCTCGTTAATCCTGACTATTACTGCCATTTAACAGCAGACAGGCCTTTGAGCTGCAACCCACATAGAAAGCTATGGATCAGACGTGCTGTGAGGTGCTACATCAGGATCAGGGCTGTTTATTTGTGTCATCCTGCCAGTGGGCTGATCACAGAATGTGCTGACGTAGGAATTATGTGGTTTGATTTAATGCAATGGAATAATTTAACGTGATATACTGAGACATAAATAATTGCTGCTGTTAAAGATGCAGTCAGAGATCATGGCTATGAATCACAACATGCTGAAGACGCCAGTCTGGTACAGCTGTGTCAAAAAGAAGCTGATTCAATCCACTGCAGCAAAACCTCTATCTTTGAGGTCCGACTGTCTCTCCTCACATGACTTCTTTGTTGGCTCTGCCCCTGCCTAGCAGATCAAGATCAGAGCTGGGTGTTGTGGCTTTCCCCTGAAAGCAGCAGCTAAAAACTGGCCGGTGTTTTTCAGCCTTGGACAGATAGCAAGAACATGTGGGAGTGAGGCTGTACGTGAGCTGTAGAGCTCATGGAAAAACAAGAGAGAATGTTTTTTTTAGAAAACAATTTCAGAACGAAAATCTCGTTTAATACTGAAGACTAAAATGTAATATCCCTGCAGTAAAAACGTAACTTCTCTTAGTAATTCTACAAATACTGCTGCTTCTACAATGTTTTGTGTAGAAGTGTCACCCACCTCTGCCTGGATGATTTTCATGTTGAACTGAAAGATATATGGGGGCTCATTTCCAATTGCCCAGGTCCTACATGGTCATTTCCCATCCATCCACTAGATGCCCCCAGATTTTCCCTCCTTTCCTCATCACATGACTGCCCCACCCATTAACACACCTGTTCCCACTTCCCTTATCAACCCTGCAGTTACCTGGACCATGTTTGGCCCTGACACAACAGAGCAAAGCTTTTACTTCAAAGGAAACAGTGGAACCCTGTTCTCCAGTTTTTAACAAATTAACTTACTGTTGTCCTTTTTAGTTAAATCTTGTCATGTGATCAAATTAGTACAATATTTCCACCTATGGATTTTTACCTTCCCTGTCTACCATCAGTCTCTCAGTGAATATATCTGCCTAGTTCCATTCATTCCCTGCAAGAACATGAAAGTTGCCAAGCTTCATCTTTTTTTGTTTCGCTACTCTCTCCCTTTACCTGGACCTGTACCTGTCTGCTTACAGGTCTTGCGGAACCTGCTTCTTGCCTTCCAGGAAGTCTCTACCTTGAATACATGACTGAACTACATCTGAATTTGTGTAATATCCCTGATACCTGCACTCACCACATTGTGACTAGTATGTTCTTGGAGTATACATTGCAGAATAAAAGCATTTAATAGAAAACAATTTACAATTTCAAACAAACACCGGTACTGACTCCCGCTGTCAGTACCGGTTTCTCAGCTGCAGATAATACCTTTGCAATACACCCTTTAAGTACGATGTACACAACACTAACACTAGATAAAGCAAACCCAATGTTGAGTTAATTATTAAGCCTGGCTTGCTAGCTTCTGCCATCTGGGCCTTTTTAAAAGTAAAAATGTCTTCTTTTACTAGCATTGCAACATACGCACACTTCTACCGAAGCCGGCACACATTTCAATCAAATGTATGATGTAAAACTCCTACCCAAAGTCCTAAAGCTCAGATGCTATTGGCATAAATATGTCAAAAAACAACTTAAGCTTTGTCTAAAAAATGGGAAAGCTGCAATCTAATTATATATTGTATTTACTTACACAAAAAGTGAAGACTAGAAAATGACAAACTCACTTAGTAAGGCTATTTTCAGTCAGAAATTCCCATAATGGACGTACAATAGACTACAAGCTGTATTGTGCAGGAGAAACCAGGAATCTTGACCAAGGTTGTGAGGGGGAACCCATGCGGATCAGATCTGGTATTTGGGGCTTGATCTCCTAAATGAGGCACACATACTGGCCTTTTTGTTCATCCCGGCCATGCGCCGGCCTTTCACAAGCCATCTTATCGTTCCTTTTGTTGCTTTTCCGTGTTATTTTATCAAAGATTTCATTGTTTGAGGGTCTGAAGTTGGCCAGACTGTCCATGGTACTTTAAAATAGGCATCATGCTTGGATAAAGTTGAGTTTTTCTTTTCTTTTTTAGGTTCAGCAGTTAAATCCCAGTCCTCCAGTGACCATTACTACACAGGAACCACCAGGACTCATTTGATAACAGTGAGTTCATTCCCACAAGGGGATGTGGTCATTCAGTTAACTCTACATCAATCTGGTTTCAAATGTGTTGGCCCCAAAATGATTTGACACAGTTTCCATTTGCTCATGTTTTGGCCTGATCTGTGCTTTGTCAGCTCATTTTAGAGGCTGGTGCCCCAGTTCATACATGAAGTAGATAACAAGCAAAGGACTTGCTTGGAAAATTTAAAATGATTACATAATTTGTATTATCACGAAACACCGTAAGCTCAAGTTTTCAAAAATATTAACAACTACTCTGCCAGGAATACTTTGACACTTCTTTCCTGCGAAGGGATACATGAGAGGATCCATGTGTCTGTATGTTAAATATGAAGCTACAGCAAGGAAACAGTTTGATTAGGTCAGCAAAAAACGCTGGAAACGGGAGGAAATGGAAAGAGAAACCATGTTAAAGCTTGTTTTTTTGGTTTAGTTCAACATCATGATCATGGGGGGAGTTGTTTGCCTGACAATATCTTAGCTGAACAGATGTATTGAGAAAACTAATATCAATAGAGGCATCACATCCTTTATCCCATTTAGTTGCTAACAAGATCTGATCAGGGTGGTTCATTTTTTTATGTGTTCTATCTTTTTGGATTTCCCAAATAATCCCTTTCATTATGTTTTTTTTTACGTTCATGTTTTTAGGTTATTTTATGTGCTGTCACATGGTCGTAGATTATGATACACATTTGGGCACTTTGTGCAAAGTAATTTCCCCTGGGAGCAATAAAAGTTTCATTCATTAATTCATTGATTTACCATATAGCCAAAATTGCCTGACAGCTCGGCATAGTTTCTGAGTTTTGGCGCTTGGTCTTTGAAGCAAGGCAAGCTGGTTTAATGTCTTCATGCTAAGCCATGCATTCTACTGACTCCAGCTTTAACCATAGAAACATAAGAGGTGGTATCTTTGAGCTGACTCCCAGGCAGGAAAGCATTTGCCTACATGTAATGTAAATGTCATACTTTTCATATAATTTCTCTCTGTTTGTAGCCCTGCATTTGTTTTCTATTGCATATATTAACTTCATATCAATACCGTTGTTATGTGATTATGTTTTCTAAAGACCAATCTTGACATTTACATTTGTGTTTTGAAATTTCCAGATCAGTGTGTTACACTTAAACAAAATAAAAGGACAAACAAAAATGCACTTGGTGAGCGACAACCTATACAGATATAATGTGTTCTTCCACCAAGTTTCATGAAACTCATTTTAAGAGTAGTCCTATGTCATCTTGCTGAAACAAACCAAAGCTAAACTATAACCTATTTGGTTAAGGTTATAATACTACAAACCTTATTCACCCTTTCATTTTATCTAAAGTTGCTCTACATCAAGCATCAAGGGCATTAGAGCTGTTTGTTGTATCACATCTACTTCCCCCACCCCCGACCCCCTACTCAGAGGTGACATACACAAGTCCTCCAGCGTTGCTTTAATCCTGTTACACAAACCTAAAGCAAAGTGTTACCAGGAGGCACCAGTGGTATGAGACCCACAGGTCACAAACAGCCTTAAGTCCTGTCTAGACAGGACAGCTAATGTATAGTAACACCCTTCATATGCAGACCCATGTCCTGCCTAATGATAAAGAAATGATGTGAGAAATCTCCAAGTCAGCTCCCTGAATTGGTGAAAGCAATGGCTGAGCAGTAAAAAGGTTTTACCTTTCCTTAACAGTTTCAGCTAAACATTGAACAGAAGATGCTTTGTTTCCCTCATTATTTTCCTATGTGGTGCAAAGTGTTGACATGCAGCATATTGGCACCTGTAGTTTTTGTCTTACTCGATTGATCGCGCAGCTTTATATATATTTAACAATGACACAGGGATGCACACTTAACTGTCATTCCATTTCCAAGGAGAGGATGGGGGAGTATAACCATTGCGCTTTCTTTTGTCTGTTGCCTTAGACAATCCCACTTCCATTTCTATAATAGGAGAGGAGAGGAGGAAAGTAAATGGGAAGCCATTGTTTCAATTGCTTTTTGGAATATGTCCCATGGCACACATTTAAATCACCCTAAATGAGGCATCCAATGATCTGTAACTGTGCCGAAGTGAAACAGCTTCCGCCGGCCCTCTTTCATTAGGAACTTATTAAAACTGAATGGAAACTCTGAGAGACCAACAGTAAGAAAAATACAAGAAGAAACGCCCCAGGCATCAGTTGAATGCAACTAAATACCCTGTCATTCTGTCAAGGGCACGCTTTTACAATTTCAGGGAAATGTCGAGGATTTGACAACTACACTTTCTTTTACTTTGGTATATTTTCTATTAGGCAGTAGAGGCCACACATTTGCCATTCCATTTATTATTCACCAGCTGGGTTCTATCTGTTTTGAAGTGCACATACTGGGATTAAAGCATAACAGCTGGTTGGAAAAACTGCAGGAGGTTAGCAGGAAAATACACTGAATCTCTAATATTTGTTAAGAAGAATAAGAATGAATGCACCGAGCTTATTCAAACAGTGAGAGGCAAATTATAAAAATCGGATTTTATGTTCCCTAGAAGCATAGAAGCCTCAATACTTCCTCATCGCTGTCAGCTGCAGTGTAAAGCTCTCGGCTAGGCGTGTCAGGGGACTACAGCTCAGAAGGTGAAGTGGGGAGGACAGAGGAAGTGTGTATCCTGTTACTCGATGTGTTGCCTGGTGGCCTGTTCTGCACAGGGGAGAGATGACAGGCAGCAGAGGCCAGCACAACACACAGTGCATATGCTCTCTTGACAGCTACAGGCACTGCAATGCAGAAACAGAGAGAGGAGAGAGGGGAGGACACTATTACAGGTGCACACTGACACCAAAACGCTCATTCTGCCCTATTATTAGACAGCCTCACACTGAAATGATTTAATGGTTATTAAGAATGCAAGAATAGTTCCCAGGTTATTCTCACATGCTGGGAGGAGAGATTTTCCCGGTGATGACTAAAACACTGAATAAAGCAGAGATGTTTGAATACAAACTAAAGGTTAATGGTTTTCTTTATCGTAGTTGTACAAATGATTGTCCTCATTTGCAGTTTTTTATTTTATTTATTTTTATTATTATTATTTAATGAACTTTTGTGTGTACAGTATATTTATTTAGATCTTGTGTCTTTTATTCTGTAGAAATCTTACATGTTAAAACAAGTGGACAGAGCCAAGCTAGCTGTTTTCCCCTTCCAGCAGTCTCCCTGCTATGCTAAGCTAAACTAAGCCTTCTTTGCCTTTACTGGAAAAAATCTGATTATATTATCAAATGAGAAAGTAAATCATTGAAGAAGTCTTTACAGAGTAACATTACTAGTCAAATTGCTGGGAAGAATATAGATCTGCTACATAATGGGATATCATCAGATGATCAATTTAAGGAAACGGCATAACCTTTTGTATAAAGAAACTAAATAAGATCTAGGCAACACTTTACTTGAATGGGTGTTCATAACACTGACATAACATTGTCATAACCATGACATGACACCTGTCATAAACATTAATGAATACTGAGGACAGTTGTTGTTAAATGTCATTTGGTAAGTCATGTACCAAGACAACAATCATCATAAACATGTCATAGCAGACCGAACTGTCAAACTTAAGAAAAACGTTTAGCTTGATATCTTAGCGCGACATTAAGCCATCATATATGGATGTCTGCTATGACATGTTTATGACAGGTTTTGTTGTCTTGGTTTATGTCAAGTTGTCATAACAAGGACATCTCAAACAATGTCACCTTTGCATCAAAAGTGACATAACTTACAGAATGACACTTAACAACAACTGTCCTCAGTATTCATTAATGTTTAATTGTCATGGTTATGACAATGTTATGTCAGTCTTATGAACACCCATTCAAGTAAAGTGTTACCAAGATCTCTTTAAAGACACAGTTTTTTTCAGGGTTACTGTACTGTTGCATGTTCCAAGTTGTTTTTTTCAACTTGGACAAATCCTTTTGCTTTACCTGTGTTCCTAAAATGTCTTTAAACAATAGCTTTTAACAAATATAAATGTACCACAAAAAGGGACGTGCATGCTTAAAAACCTCTCGGAATATTTTAAAGTTAGGATAGAGGTTTGACTGTCATCACTTAAAACAGTGTTTAACGTGATAAAAAACGTTCCAACCAAATCTTTTTTGGGTGGTTTGATTAGAACAATTACATAGTATTGTTGTGATTATTCCATCTACATTTGCTACTTTCTTTGCCGCAGTTTGTGTGAAATCACAAGGACTATCTTGGAAAACAGTCAAAATAGTGCATGTGTTAATATTACTGAATCAACAAGCTGCACCAGCATGGCTTATTAAGAAGATGAATTGGGTACCAACAGCAAATGCATTTTATGCCACAAGAAACAGTAGTCCGTGTGCATAATATACAATATAAATGGCGCTGGGCCGTTACACTCTGATGAAATAGAATTGGTGTAAGCACAGTTTGGTTCAGGGCAAATTTATTTATTAATAGTTTATAGTTGATGAGTGTACCATTGACTGAAATTAAAGCATTTTGAGCGAATAGGAATATGAATGTACCCTGTGAGACTCTCAGCTTGTAACTTGCCTTCAGGCAGGAATCAGGGCGGCTCAGGGAGCAAGAGTCAGTCTTTCGCTCTGCAACAAGAAACACACATCAGCCTCATGTTTTTACCCCAGAAGTAGGTTGCTTCTTTTAATCTGCCCAGTAACAGTTATGCAGTGTGCATATGTATGTTACTGTAGTGTGTGTGTGAGTATGCGTGCAAGCATGCATAAGTGTACATGTTTGCATGTGCAGCCAACAGTGAGTGGGCTGAGGGGAATGGAGGAGGAGGAAGAGTGGGAAGAGTAGGAGGAGGCCAGTGGTAAAAGCTTCAACAAAAGCTAAAGATAGCACAGCGCTCGCAGGCACTCAATGAAGCTTGGATTTCACTGTCAAGGTTACACACACATACACACACACACACACACACACACACACACACACACACACACACACACACACACACACACACACACACACACACACACACACACACACACACACACACACACACACACATAATATAACAGGGACCACAGCAAGGGCATGTGTGTGCATGAGAAGCCCCTTTTGAACAGAAAAGTAAAATAACTAGACAAATAATTAAGCTTTTATGGAATAATGTACACTGTCAATAATGCATTGCTGCATCGTTCAGCTCGGGCTTGTGTTGTATTACTTAAATTACACATTTTACAAAATACTATTTTTTGTATTATTTCATTTTGAGCCAGGGAAGGGGTTAAAACTTCTAAGGAAACAAAACATACAAGTCCCAGATATTTTCTAAAAGTATAAAATCATATGTTAGCAAGTTTCGTTTCTAATAATCTGAGATTAAAGTCACACATTTCCGAGAAACACCTATGAAAAAATATGTATTTTACTTCAACAGTCATTCTAATCACACAACTAGTTAACAGGAAATGTCACACACATGTTAGTGAAAAGGTAATGAACACGGCAATATCATTTCTCATCCATATCAAAATGTTGTTTTCTCCTTAAAAGGCCCATTTTAGGGCAAAGTCTAATTAAATTCTGGATATTATTGATTATATGGATATTATATTTCTTTATGCTTAACAATATTGCAAAGTTTTATTTGATAAGGTTATCCACAGCAGGAAACGTATGTGGCAGTGTCTGTGGAAATGAACAATGTGGTTCCTAAGAAATATGTTTTTATTGTATGCATTAAATTATATTATAACTTTTCCACTTTAGACTCTCAAGTTTTCCAGTAAACGTATAATTCTTTGGAATATGCCCACCTCTCCTGGCTCCGTTATTTTTATATTCATCTATATATTATTTTATCAAGATTCACCTCAAAAAGGCGCTTGCGTAAACAGCATGTCCCCTATATAAAAGTGTGTAACATGTTTGATATCATTTATCTGTCACGCCATCCCTGCAAGCCCTCTAACCCTCCTTTGATTTACGATGCTGCAGAAAAGAACAATGTGGTAGACTGCCTGGATTCATATCAGCCCTGTAGGGGGAGTAATAAATGTAATCGTCACACTAATCTGGAGACAAGAGATCCTCAGTCAACCATATTGGAGAACTCTTAGGATTTAAACTTCACATCGGATGCAGTTTCCCAACTGTTTAGGGGCCATACTAAACATGGTTTTCTATAAACAGTATTTTCTGCAAGTGAAGATACTGTGAGCAGATTATAATGACAACATTTGGCACACCAGACCTGCCAATCATGACCATTAAGTAGTAAATTAAACAGATATTACATCCTTAGCCGCAGTGACAAATGATCTACTTCCCTTCAGCCTCATGTCAATATGTCTCGCCAACTCCATCCTGCTGACTTATTGCAAGGGTCTAAAGATAGAACTGAACTAATGTTCAAAAAACTGCACACAGCCATGAGCTCAATCATACAGGGTTGTTAAAGTCTCTGAGGAACTCCATTTAGTGGATTTATAGCTGCTGTGTGTCGTAGTGGAATTAACTGAAGCAGCATCTGGGACGGCTCACAATGTCCCAAACAAAAAGACAAAAATGTCAATGTTTTGCCTTTCTCACTTCGTTTCACAACTTGTAGGACATGATGTTTTCAGTAAAACCTCTAACATTTGACAATCACTCTCATGACAGGAACTTGTTATCAAGTGAACACAGCCTAATGTTGCTCTGAATAGCATCCATACTGGAAAAATCTCAATGGGTTCGTATAGGTATAGCCCTTGGCTCTTAAAAATGAAGTTCCAAAACAATTCAAATGTATTGTCAATAGGGTTTTGAGGATGTCTCTTTTACCTATCGTCTTTGTTTTTAACTTATCACTGATATGATTCCCATAAATAGGCGGCTAAGTCCTCAAATGTGGGGATCAGGAGGATATATCAGTCTGGGTTTTATCTCAAAGACCTTTGATTTTGTCTTTGCAAAAACAAAGTTATATACTTTAATAGTTTGGTTGCTCTAAACCTAAATGTAATGACAATGCAGTTTTTTTGAATGGGAACGTTCTTTTTAGAACACAGGGGTGTCCACTCTGAAAAGTGATCCTTGCCTAATGGAGAAGTAGAGGTCACAGGGTTACCAAATCATTAAAAATCATACCCTAGGGATATCTATAGCAAATGCCATTACATCTGGCCAGTATTCACAAAGAGAACAAACCAACTGAAAGAAGAGCTATTTTAATTCAAATCAATACAAATAAATAGTTAATTATACCAATTATTCAACCTGTTTTATCTTGAATTCTTGAAGAAACCTTGAGAGAAAATTAGGAAAAGTCTTGATAATTTCAAGTTAATGGCGGCAGGGCTCAACTTAAGCAAAACGATATGTTAAACATCCATTTAAAAACATATACAAATTGTCATTTTGTGGATGAAGTATCCATTTAATGCCTATTAAATATTGAGGTATAGAGCCACTAGGCAATAGGTATATTGAATAAAAAAAGTGTATTAAAACAAAAAGTTGGAGTTTTACATTTGACATGTTGTATTAATTACAGAGAAAACCAACATGTTCATAAATTAGCTTTTTCGTCACTTAAGACTAGGACAGGCTAGCACTTTCCCTCTGATTCCAGCTTCATATTAAACCCACACACATGAGAGTGGTATCGATCATCTTTTCTTAAAATAGGCAAGACAGTAAACATTATTTTCTATGCTCAGATCCAGCCGCTTAGAACAACAATTGGATCAGGTGAACTGCATATTTCCCACATGGCTTTTAAAAGCAGGTCATGAAGTCTTAAATTACTTTTTCCTATGTAACCATTTAATCTGTTTAATGTGAAAACAGCTCAGTCATTGTGATATAACATGATCTAGCAAGCCTACGTAAGAACTGCTGGATGGATGAAGGAATTTTATATCAAAACGCTGCCGTCACGAGATGTGGATTCACTGAACTCTGCTCGATTTGCTCGAAACAACCCCCTCCAAATGATTAGTGTCCGCACCGCTGTCAGCTCAGACAAACAGCCCGGCTTGTCTTTATACCCTCAGACTCTTTTCCTGGGGGTCATTATTTGATCACAGATTACCTAAGACAACACTATTGTGTGGCTGTGGTTATCACATTATCAGTCCCTGTTGTAGAAATAACATTAGGCCTGAACGCTGTGTGCCAAAGAGGCCATTGTGAGTCAAACACAGCTGTAAATCACATTCGAGAAAATGGGAGAAATCCTGATCTCAAACGTGACACTGCTAACAAGACTGAGGATTGTTTGTGATGGAAAGCGAGTGTATGTTAAACTGGGAGAATGTTATCAGTTCTCACACATGTTAAAGGGTTAAGCCTCTAATCGCTATAAGCTTGTATGGGGCAGTACAACCCTATTTGGGTGAATTATGGGAGTAGGTTATAAAACTGTAAATTAGAGCGAGGGGAATCCAGTCCTGGTTATAAACCAAAAGAAAGCTCTTTATAGGTTTCATAAGCATATTTTAAAGGACCTTACTAAATAATAAATGTATGTGTCTTGATTTATAATGTTGATAATTTAGATGATTGGAGAAGATCTGGAAAGAAGGACTTGGACGGTTGCTCAGTCATCTCAGAAAAGTGTGAAAACGGAGAATTGTAACTTCCTTAAAAAAATCTTTAATTTGAAGGTGCAGAGAAGAGAGGTCATGTCCTTTAGTTCTAGCTTGGTGACTCCTAGCGTCCTAATAAAAGACATATACCCAAGAAACTGTGACCCAGAGCATATTATATGGAGGGTGAAATAGCTTTCATTTTATCCTCATTAACATTGGTTTAAAATGGTTATAATTAGCCGATTCATTATTCAGTTATGGCCATAAACTTGTTATGTGAGGTCACAGTAGCTACAAGTAAAGCATGTTACCACCCCATCAAATCAGTTCTTCCTTCAGTCCAAACGGATGTTTGTGCTAAATTGAAACAAATTTCCTCTGGCAATCCTGAGATTTTTCATTCATGAGAATGGAACGGATGTAAGGCTGGATGTACAGACAACCAGTAGCCATAATGCATCATAAAAGAACACCATGTAACAATTAATGTGCAGAAGTACTAAGTGCTTGTGTAAGCCTATTTAGCATTCGAGGGCAGCAGCTTGGAACAAACTATAGCTACAAGCGGTTTGATTTGCACTTTGGCACACAAAGTCTTCTTCCTGATGGCAGAGGTTAGAGAGGATGTTGGGAATCTGCAAGATTCGAGATGCTTGTTTCACTGACATGCTAGCATGCTCGTGTTCATTTGGGATAAATTGCGATAACTTTGGTGATCCTATACACTTCCAAAACTGATACATTCTAATTATACTACACACCTTTCAATTGACTGTAAGACTTTTTGATGTGCGTGAATTTATTCATGGTCTCATTACAGCACAATTGTAACCTTTTAGAAATCTAACAAGTAATTTCTGGAATTCTAAACCATGATCTGTTTTTGGTCTAATGTAATAGTGAACATAATTACCTTTTTTGTTCTTCTCATTGCCAAAAATACTCAACTATACCAACATTTTTTTGACATTTTATAGACTTAATCACAACTTGAGAAAATGATAAGCCGACTAATCAACATCTTGTTACACAGCACTTCTCCCTAAATAGAAACTACATAGAGTTTGCATTGATTTAGCACAGGCGAAACCTAAAAGCTTTGTATTTGTGTTCTCTATCTTTTGAATTATTTGGAATAACTTCTGCTTTGCATTTTAACCAGCCATATTTATTTTTTCAGCTAACTGCCAGCCTTCATTTTAATTAACCACAGAGGAAATACACAGTCAGACAAAAAGGTGACTACTTGACCAGGCACTGCTCTGCATTTACAAATCAGAAACGAGCAGACTGCCCAGACTAAAAAGGACCTCCGCGAAAAGAAAAACACCCGAGGTCAGGACCTTTTTTAAATGATGAGATGAGATAAATGTGGGCACAAAATGACCACCCAGTAGAATAAAGTACACATTCCAACTAAAACAGCAGACAGGTACATTAAAAAATGTATGCAAACAGTGGAAGGCCACCAAATAACTTCAAAAATAACCCCCCACTTTTTCTACTGTGATCTTCGCCTTACACTTAAAATTCTTTGCACTTTCCAAAGGCATAGATTGCTCTCCTCTCCTCAAGTTTTATCCAGGTGGCCATTTGGCAGATGGTTATATCAATCACACCTCACAATTGTTGTTTCCTCCATCCTATAGAAACCCCTATTGTTATATATCCTCCAATATAAGACAAATAACCTTCTACGGACTGCCTACAAAAGCTACTGGCTAGAGCCGGACCAAGCAGGGGTCAGTGTGAATAAAGAGAACTCAGATTGATTGAGACACAGTGGTTCTGCTCTGAAAGGAGCTCAGGGCTAAAAGGCACCACGTGCAGATATGCATTACAATAGAGCGTGCATGCAGAGAGGCAGCTCTAAATGATAGAGTACAGCACATGCAGAGACCATCTGGATATTTCGGCGTGAGTGCACTTCTAGAATTAAGAAAAGAGTCCTTTTTCTTATTTTTTAATGACTGTTAGAGTTTTGTCTACTTTGCTTCCATATAATGTGTTTTATCCTAGTAGTGGAAAGAAAACTTCCTAAATATACATTCAGGTGTTTATTTACTTGACTATTTATGTCTCTAGATTTATAATAAGTTTACCATAAGTAAGCATAAAAAAGTGTGTCAGGCATATTTACATTTCAAAACTTGTAGCATAGAAATAAATTGACTTGTAAGTGATGAACTGGGGAACTTTGATGGGGATTTATATTGTAATTTTTTTTAGCAATACATCTATTTTTTAATATTTGGTAAGAGAGGGTGTGTTCATATATAATCCATAGCTTGCAACATTTTATTACTTAAAGACAAATATAGATATATTTTTGTTGCTGTTGACTTTATGGCTGTATTTTCTTATTTAGTGATCAGAAGAAAAAAAAAAGTAAAACTATGAATGTACATATGTGAACCTGGGACATTGCAACATATTTCATGACTTAATGCCCATCATTGCCATATCTATGAGTTCATATTTTGCCCTAAAGTAGTTTTTCTGGTGCTGTTGTGAACTATTTAAGCTCTACTCTATACTGTCTACTTTATGGCCATGATCCCATGAGCCATGGTAAACCTCTGCTGATGTTTCTTAGACAGTGATGGGTGTACATTTATAGAAGGGATGCTGTTAAGAAATGAAAAGGAAAATCCATTAATGCATGTTTCACCCACACACGTTAAAAGAAGTCTTTGGATTTACAATGACAGGAAATGTAAATGTATCTGCCCACTGCATGTGCACCAGCAAAGGAATATCCCACATAAGAATGTACATGCATATTACATGTTGATAGCGGGACTCCATATTCCATCTGCCCTGCTGCTGGTATGTGCAGCTGATAAAAGATGCAAACAAAGCTGCTATCCCATTCAGGGCTGCTTTAAGCTCCCCTGGGAAAATTGGACGTTGATCACAAGTCTCCTATGGATTTTTTAATTGAGAAATGTAGAAAAAACAAAACAAAATGTCTAATACTTTCCACCTATACATAAAAGTGTCTGCATTAACAATTATTGACCCAAACATCTGACAGGGTCTAATATCTGTATCTTGGTAGGGGAAACAAATACAAATCCAAAAAACAAAGAATAATAGTAATACAATTACTCAGATCTGAGCGTGCAGTCATTCAGAGCTGATTTGCAGAAGGACTCAGGTGCTGGTCATCCAGTTAACTGTTCATGCAGCATCACGATGCAGAATGAGGGAAGGGGAAACTGTCAATAAAAATGCCACTAAATCAATGTTAAGTCCTGACTTCTCTCAGCCAGATGGGGCTCAGCGTTGCCCTCCCTTCCTATAATTTATCTATTCTGCATTTTTATGTTACATTATCGCCCCCGGAGCCTGCTGCTGTCTGACGTTTTTTTAAATTGGCAATAAAAAAAGGACTGATTAGGTATATTGAAATGCAAAACCTCACAGCTGTTCAGAATAAAGGAAATATTTTTAAAAACTGCATTTGAGAATGCTACAAATATTTACTGAATGCAAAATCGGAGGTAAAATGTGGCTATGGTAGTAGTTGACCTGGAGTTTATCAATACTCTGCAAAACAGATTTGAAGTCTGCACCTTTCTAGTGTCCCCAGTGGGACCTTATTTGAAAATATTAATGTATGGCAGTTTGTGTATTTTTTTTATCCTATTAGAATTTTGCCATAAATTACACATATGATGTATTAACTAAACCTTTCAATTTAGAAGACAAGTTTGCAAGTTAGAAAGTTGCACTCGTTGGTTTATTGTAGCATAACATGTCTATCATCCTGCACAATATGCGTCAACAGCACTTTGAGTTTTGTAATTTTAGTTGCCCTTTTTACTTCATACGTTTATTTAACAGGGGCCATATATAACACAAAAAGTTAAAGCTAATTTGTATCTGCTGTCGCTAGCTAGGTAGCTAACCATGTAAATTAGTTATTTCAATGGCGTATGTAACCTTATCTTACCTTTATCCAGTGACTTCTTGTGTTTTTGGTGTATGCTTAGTAAATAAAGAATTGACAAATTAATATAAGAATAGAATTATATACATAAGTACTGACATCCAACATCGATATATAGCATTTATTGTGGCTCCTTATGTGAAAATATGGCTTAATGACCATGTTCCATTAATTCATTCAATTTCCATAAAAAATGTTAAGTGCAGGGCTGTGTTACAATGCACACACACACACACACACACACACACACACACACACACACACACACACACACACACACACACACACATACACACACACACACACACACACACACACACACACACACACACACACACACACACACACACACACACACACACATACACACACACACACACACACACACACACACACACACACACACACACACACACACACACACACACACACACACACACACACCCACACACACACACACACACACACACACACACACACACACACACACACACACACAAACCCACACAGGTGTGCACAGGAAGCTCAAATGTTGTTCTGCAAATTCTGTTGTTGCCATGGTATTGCACTGCATCTTCCTACATCACCATGGAAACACAAAAATTATGACTGGCATTGGGCTTTAAGTGAAGTGGGTCAAGAGCATCTGAGTCAAGTCGTAGTCTAACAAAATATATGCGTATCACATAAAATGTCTCAGTGGGATTTACAGCCCATCGACATCAAACAGCTAACCGGAGCCAGTGCTGGATCTTCAACAGTTTTTTTCAAATATAGCTTAAAGTTCATTGAGCACATGAGAAAACTAAAAAAGTAATATATTCCATAATATGTCATTTATTTGTCTAGTTGATCTACTTTTAAAAACTCATAAACATTTGTCTTAATTCTTTATATGTCCATCTGCAAACTGTGTCTAATGCAGTGATAAAATGCATTCACATTAAATGCAGTTTTAGTTTTTTAAGACCTACAAAGCCTTTGAAAAAAGTTGACACACAAAAGGTAAGATGAAATGAAAACCATTATATCAGCTGTGTCAGCAAATATTCATTATTAAGTGTTTTTCGCTGAATGAGATCAGTGTTTAGCGTGCCACTGGCTGAACATGACTGAATGCTCCTGAATTGTTTTGACTTATTAACCTACTTTCAGCCTCATGGGTTTCAGAGGAGAACAGCTTTCACTCTATAAGCCCCAAGCTCTGTTAAATACAATTAAGTGTGATCATTAGTGACTTTTTCGCCCATGTTTGGTTTCTTATACTTACTGTTTGGTTAAAAGAAATCCTTACTGTGCCTCTTAAAATTACAGTTTTGTGTTTCATTTAGTGTTGTGTGTTAATTAAGGGAGTGATTTGATAGAAATATGGCTCCACCTTGTGGTGATAAATATTTCAGTGAATACTATGCATGCTGTTTAAGCTCACTCACTCTGCTTTAGTTCACAGTATTCACAGCAGTGACACCACATCCAAGTCTCAAAATCCCCACAAATGTATCCATATTACTGTAAAGAAATCGTTTAGATCATAATACAAGTTTGGAATTTGAGATGCAGTCCAGCTGTTCTCAGATTTGCAGACTTGAAGCATACATTAATAAGAGCTAAAACATAGTACCTTCCATCTCAATGCACAGTAACATCACCGCTGAATAGATTGCCTTCTAGGCATTTGCTGCCATCTAGAGGTGGACAGAGTCAATGCATCTGTCACGATTAGGATGCACAATATACAGTACTCTTTGGCAGGTCATCACATCCTTGGCTGATAAAGGAATATTCATATATTATACTAATAATACATTTAGATGAGAAATGATCAGGCAATAATACAAAACCATGCGTTCATGAAATTAACAAGCAGAGCATCTGATAGAGAAAGACAACATACTTCTGTATAATAAGTACATAAATATTCAAAGAGTTATATTGTTTTTGCTTTTAAATAGTTATGTCAATTACATTTGGTTGGCTATTAAATCATCCATTGTTGCTTACTTCATCTCAGCCTTTCATCACTAAGGTGTGCATAAACTACAGATTAGGAACCTCTTTTAAAAAAAAAAAACAATGTGAAAGTACCGCTCATTACCTTTCATTAGTTGTTGTGACTGGTGTGATCCCCTTGCAAGATGGTCTCTAGCGGGGCTGATTTTGGAGAAAGGGACACTGAAGTAGTATTGATCAAGCACTTGTTGGAGAAGTGCCTGGCCGGATTAATGATAATGGCAGGTTATGAGATTCACACAGCATGACAATAGGCCTATGTTGGAAACTAAAATCAACCTAAACCTGAATCTTGACTGGACAATAAACTGTTTAACTGTATGAGCAAAACTCAACTGAAATGCTTCATAACTGGCCTTTATTGTGAATTTTATTTAAAAACATATATAATTGTCGTGAACATTTCGATGTATGGGTGTTTCAAGTAGCCTCATTCTGCCAGGTTTCAGAATCAAAACAATTGACCACTTGTTGTGCGCACAGCATAGACAACCATTCCTCGCACTTTAAACTCTAGCCCACTATTATCCACAAACATCGAATTGGAAAGCGGGGACTTATAAGTGCTTATAAAAATCTACCACATTTAGTTATGAAACCCAGCTAAAACTGCACGGTAAACCTTATTTTAGGATCTTACGCGAAGTCCTTGAAAGCAGCACGCTCTCCCTTTAGTCACTACTGTCCTCCCGGGTCCAGCTCGAGTCTCCTGGGAGTCCCTGTGGGGTGTGTCTGCTGGAGATAGTGCTGGAGAGTCAGCTGCGTCAAGTGGGCCACAAACAGACAGAAAAAACCGGAAATTCCACGATTTATTCAATAAAATAAAAGCGCCTAAACACCTGCCACTGCCTCTGCACCTCAAATCAAAACTAAGGAACCGAATCAGTATATTCTTGTGTAAAAATAATAATAAACACAATCTAGGGAATTCAAATGAATGTCACCATAACACTTGAAATATGTTTTACTAGTATTTCAAATAAAACATTGTGCAAATCCATATCACATTGTGACTATACTGAAAAGTGGTCAATATAGTACCCAAGTATTCCTAAAGGGAACAACAATAACAAGAGAAAAAAACAAAAGCTATACAGAGAATATAAGCCAGCAGAAGGTCCTCTTCCTCTGCAACCAATTAAAATAAAATGTTTGGCACACACTTGTGAAATGTGTCTCTAAAATGTTCTTAATTGTATCTCGGTTTGTGAGTGTGTTTTTCTGCTTACATCATGTATACCATTTCAATTATATATGTTTTTTGCTTCAGGGTTTTTTATATGTGCAATGTCATCATTTTGAAAAGGTGCTATAATTTGTTTATTATTATTATTACCTTTTCTATTAACTATGATTATTGAAAGATATGCAGTGGAATATATGTAGCATGAAATTGAAATATTCCAAAAATATTTCACTTATTATTTTGCTAAAACAGTTGGATCAAAATGTGTTAATAGATTTGATTACCTATTGTTTATTTTGAAAGTTTTGACCGGAACTACCTGTCTAAACTCCCTCCAGCTGGACGTAAATGGGGCTGTAAAAAAAAAATCGGTCCCGCCACATCATCAGACACCTTGTAGGCTAGACAAGAAGACAAGCTCGCGCACGACTCACGTGCACAGGTAAAATGCAGCTGAATAACCGCACGAGGCTGACGAGTTTGAGACTGTCTGTTATTTAACATTAGTTGGGGAGGTAAAAAAAAGAAAAAAAAAAAGAGCCATGAAGAAACACTTGAGTCCTACAAAACAGGCGCAGCAGCAGCCTCCTCCGGCGGATGTTCCCGCGGCTCCCGGCGGCGAGGTTACCGTCCAACAACTCAACGAGCTGCTGTCGAACGGCAGCGGCTTCTACAGCTTACCGACACAACACTTTAACGAGGTTTTCCCCCGGATATACATCGGCAACGCGTGAGTCATTCATCATTTTGTTATTAGGCTGTCGGTTGACAGGTGAGACAGGTTGTTTTTGTGCTCGTGCCTCAACCAAAGAGCAGAGGTGACAATGACAACAGTGTTGCATGCACAGCGGGGCGGGCTCCTTATTCTGGTGTCTTCACTATCATCATGGAGGGAATCGACAGCCTGTTGTTGTCAACAAATTGTTCTGTTGTTCTCGAAATTTCAGCACCAGCAATGTGAATAAGTAGCCAGACGGGTAGATATCGTGTAAGAGAGTAACGTAATTGAAAATATAATCATGTTTCACTTTGAATTCATAGTCCAGGAAACGCACATAAAGGACACAAAGAGCTGTTTTCACTCATTGCATCCCTCCATCAATAGTATCTCTGCGATATAAAACGTCTTCATGGAGCCACTCCCCATTACCCCCAGCTGGGCTGAAACAACATATCTAAAAGAAAAAGGTTTTAATTTTCATCCATAGTGTGCTAAGAAAAACAATAACAACAGGCGGTCTCGTGGTTTGCTAGAGAACAAAGGGGGACAAGAAAGAGCTCGTTAATTTTAGAATCGTGATGGGAAGTTGATCTCATCAGTGAGTCGTGACAATTGCCTGGTTTTCAAACATGATAGGCTACCCCTTTGTAACTGAACTACATAATATACTAGTCTCACACACATTCGAGAGTGTCAGGTATTAAGAAGAAAAAAGTGCTTGAAAAAATATATGTACATACTTTGTGAAGGAAAAATAACCTGTTGTAAAAAGCATAAGACAGGTCATTTCTTATTCTAAAGAAGTAACAGGTAGTTGATTAATTGATAAGAATATATACAGAAACTAATCTGCTACTGTTTTGGTAATTGACTCCTTAGTATGTAAAGCAAACATCCCTTATCTTCTCATTTGTTAGTGTTTTCTTGTCGTTAATGATCATAAAACTGAATATTTTGGGTTTTGGAGCATTGGTCGGATATACCAACCATGATGATAACATCACCTTTATGGAGTGAGCTGGTAGCTGGAGAGGTGCCAGTTCTCCTCCTAGGCCACTGCCGAGGTGCCCTTGAGCAAGGCACCTCACCTCTATCTGCTCCCTTGGCGCCGGGTACCTGGCTGCCTCTCTGCTCTGCCACCTCTCCTCTGCATGTGGTTGTGTGTGCATGTATTTCCTCTGTGTTTGTGCATGTATATCCTCTGTGTGTTTAATGTGTGTCAACACAACAGAGTAGAGAAAGCAATTTCCCTGTAAGGGATTAATAAAGTATGTCTTCTTCTTCTTCTTCTTCTTCTCTTTGCACCTTGTTATAGATATTTGTCACACTTTCGCCTTTATATAGTCCAATGGAACAAGATTCACTACTTAAAAGTAATTGTTATTTTTGATGAATTAATAAATGCTACACCCTTTAAGTTGTGCTCAGTTAACTCTATCGCAATGTGACTTGTGCTGACAAATATGCTGTATTTTTTAGGCTGATACAAAATTGATATTGGAAATATATTTTAGGTGGTTGCAGCAGTTGCACTTTTATTGTCATAATTGGTTATTATTTGGTGTATTTTTCTTATTTAATCACTTAGTCAGTTGATCAGTAGAGCATTGGCAATAAACATGTCCTCGAACATGACATAATCTAATTTCCTGTTTGTCCAACCAACATTCCAAAATCCAAATATGATAAAAAATACTGTACGTAAACAACATATCACACCTGTGAACCTAAAACCATGTGCTTAAAAAAGATCCCTGTTGAATTTTCTAGAGTAATCAACTTATTGTTGAAGCTCAACACCTGGTACTTTGTCCTTAACATAAACAAACACATTTTTGCAGATAACTTTTTCCAAAGCCCAAAGTCATCAATAGGCATGTTTCACGGACTTACTATCAAATCCCCCAAAATACTCAGACTACTTTATAATACAGGATGATGCCTTTCTGCTATATAATGAAATGTTTGCAAGTTTACCTTTATCAAGTCGTGAAAGGTGCCGAGCACACACACACAAACACACTCACTGTACAGACTGTGTTGCATATGTACAATAAATATGGCAGTGGGAGAACTGTAAATCCACAGTTGTTGGTTGACTTGATGCTATTGGCTTTGTAATGAACATGCCCAATCTTTAGCAATTTACAGCTCAGTGTTCCAGTAAAACCAGTTCCGGGTACTACTGCACTCTGGGACACTGTACAGATTGTGTGGGAGATGTATTATGTGCCTGTTTGAAAAAAGAAAAAAGGTCAAGTAATTTGTGACATTGTTACTATAAGCTATCTATCATATTAGCACAGGTATCTAATATTTATTATATCAGTTTTGCATATTATCACACAAATAAATGGGTATTTGAATGCAACATTGGGTAAAACAACTGCCCAAAAATATAGTAGATGACCCCAAAAACAGAAATCATTCCAGGTTTCAAGTGTGATATTTTTCAGAAAGCCAAAACAGAAATATACATTTCGCTCTGCTGTAATGTAATATAGGCCTCTAGAGAGCAGCTCCTTATTTCAACGTATGGATTGAGGGTAAAGATCAGATTCCCGGATGCCCCTGAGATGCTAGTTTGTCTGTCCCGTCCATCATTTGGCTCCAGCCCCTGCCAAGAGAGTGGTGGAGGAATACAAGCACATTACTGTACCTCTGCTCCAACAAAATCAATCTGAATATGCCACTGTGTCCGGGCCAAGTCTCCAAACAAAGTGCTGGCAGCCCGAGTGCTCAACTGAAGCTGATCAGACAATGCAGTGGGCTGAAAGAGCAGCTCTAATGTGCTTACAGATTCATGGAAGCTTTTGTAGAAGATTTTTTTACTCCTGATGAAAAGAAATGTGTTCTTTGTAATCATTTAAAGCATTTTACTCACTCTAATCCATGGCTATGTGGAGCTTGGTAGGGTAATTAGCCAGAGGTCTTACCGTTAAAGTATATCCAACAAGTGGAAAGGGCAGCCTAATGTAATGTGATATTACAAATGGCTCAGGCAGGGCGAGGTGGTATTGATTGTTGATGAAAGCCTGCACCTCGTCCGCTAGTTCCACCACTGGGACTCACTAAGCCTTTCTGCTGATGGATCCTGTTTATTAGTTGTACCCGGTTACAAATGTTGCTGGTCGGCAGAATAAGATCAAAACAAACACGGATTAACCCTATATGTTTTTATGTGTGTTTGTGTGTGTTGTAGTCATTCACACACTTGTTCGATCACAGTGCATGGCTCAAATAAGAAAAGATAGCTTTGTCCTTGAAAATATTCATTATCTTCTCTCCTCATGTGATCTCCGTAGGGAATAGGTTCCATGACCTATTTTGGGCTACAATCCTTACTTTTAAGGCAACAACCGGGGCACAAATCAAATATAGGATTCACTGTTCCGCTGGCACTTGTGAAAATACATTGTAGTTCAGTTAATAATAGGACAGATTGGAATATAATCTCATGACCCATCGTGTTTACTGACATTGTGCCTGCTGGTTTTGTAAATGATGTGGAAAAAGTTAAACCCAGCTTCAGACTTTAGGTTTTTCTCTACAACATTAAATATTTGTGGTTGCTAATGTAGGGAGCCATTACTCATAGTGAAAATGGCTGACTGAGGAATATTTTTAGGGCCTTTTAAAGTTGCTGAAACTTAGTTTTACTTTAATATTACACAAGTATTACAAACACAACGGTCCAGTGTTATGGCGTCTGAACAACTTGATTATCTGGATTGTTTTTAAAGTCTCTCCGTTCATATACCTGTTTTTTATTATGTCCCTATTATGCTTTTTGGGGTTTTCCCTTTCCTGTAGTGTGTTGTATAGGTGTATGTGCATGTAAATGGTCCACCAGTTCACACCAGAGGGAGTTTCTCTCCCACATGCTCCCACCAGCCTGAAACATTTCATTTCATTTTAATTTGTTCCGCTCATGATGGTGCACAACATAAGAAAAAAACAAAACAAAACAAAACAAAAAACACCTCCATTGTACTCCTTTGTTTACTTCCGCGATATAGTATATCTATAGGCTAGACCTCCAACATATTGTACTTGATAGGCTAGGGGGCGAGACATCTGTAAGCGGTTGACCAATCACAACAGAGTCTGCCAGCTAACCAATCTGAGCAGACTTAGCATATTAGAGCCCCTTTTAATGTAGGCTGTTCCAAATCTGTTTCTGACTCATCAAACCTACAGGATTATCTGCGTTTGTTGTATTTTGGTATTATAATAATATCTTTTAGTAACAGCCTGCGAGTAAACATACTCTTTAAGATAATGATAACTAATCTCAAGAACAAAAACAATAAATGATCCAGAAGAGATTATAGAAAACAGACATCTGGGAGTGGTAAGCAAATAAAATACTGATTATACAATAAAGTCTAAAAATGGTGACCTGTGGGCAATGTGAGATGAGTGAGTAAAATGTTTCCCCCTCGTAAACATTATGAGTGTATTTTCATGAAGTCAAACGCTTCCACTGGTTTCAGATCAGTCGCAGTCAGCACTATGAAACCACCGTGTGCAGCTCAGGGACACACTTAAGGTGGGGTTTGTTTGCTTTGAAGAACACTTGGGCTCTTTGTGAAGCGGGCCTTTAATAATGGATGCGTTGGGACTGCAGATCCCAGGGTGGAGGACAGGGCAGGTAAACAGGAAGGAAGCCATTGCCTGTGAACTCTGTTGGACCGCAGTGTGTGTGTGCCTCTGCATTGTGTTGTGTAGGGTAAATGTGAACAGTCTTCCTCTTACACGCACACACAAACGCAAACTACTTATGTGGCATTGTAAGTGCTCTCACTGTACATGTCAGCATGTAATCAATCATTTATGCACAAATATAAGGTAATATTCTGAAAGCAACATATATACGAGTCTTCACATCTGAAGGAATCTCTGCCCTTAGAAAAACAGATGGGCTGCTTCATCCCTCCTTATATAGCCGTAAAGAAAAATGATGGCAGGGAGAATTTTTTTGTAATTAATTCGTGCAGAAGGGGCTTTGCTGCCACCACCCCTGGGGAGCTGCTCAGGGTCACCTAGCCTCGCCTTACCAGCCTCATATCGACTGTGAATAAAGCAATAAAAGCACACAGCACTGTCGGGGTCAGCGTGTTACATGAAGACTTATCACTCTGTGGTGTGGATAAATGCAAAGACAACATTTAAAGAACTCTAAACACCTTTATGTTGCATAATTCATAACTTTGTTATTTTATTAGTAATCATAGCTTTGGAATAATCCCAGTTTTCTGGGTCTTTTTATGAAAAAACTCTAGTTCTTAAAATGTTAGTGAAAAAAGGAGCACCTGGGATAAGAGAATACAGGATTTCATCGAGATAAAGAGACTAAACATGTTGAATGTGGTGTATTTCTGTTATAAGGATAATTTGGAATATATTCATTTGAATGACATGGACAAATGGTAGCTATATATCATGGTAGAGATGTGAAACATAGAGCTGGGATGTCAGAAAGAACAGACACACAATGTTGTTATTTTATTTATTCATCCTCTATTCATGGGGACCTTTTTATAATTTACAATTTTTTCATTCAAGATTATTGTTGCTTTCACTTCACAAATGATTTTCAATAAATAATAATAATAATAAAAAACAATATGTCATAAATGAGAGGTAACGTCAGCGCCATTTTAAGAGTTTTCAGCATATGGAATGATTGTTGGAATATATAATAATCATAATAAAAAAGACATTGTGAAAAGCCCACACACTTATTCTAGTTTTTAGTCCTGATCTATGTGTCTCTATTATCTGAACAGCGACAAATACTCTGCAGTTTTTCTTGTTTAACATAAATTCAGCCCATCTAATTAGTGACACTAAATGTTCCATAAACCTCAATACAAGACATACTAAAGAGGCCTTTTATTTAGAATCAATGGATAGAGCCTGCAGCCAGTTTGGATCGCAGTGGACCCTGGCATGGAGCCAGCGGGGGGGGGGGGGGGGAATATACTATTGTAGTTCCTACAGACAAATTACAGTAGAGCAGGAGAGGGGGGAGATTTATTGTGTCCTGTAGATAAAGATGAAGAGGACGCTCTTTAGGATGAGAAGAGGAACACAACTCTATGTGCATCCGGTGGTGACGCTCTTTAGCCATTTCTTCCTGCATCTAGTTATTTGAAAATGAAAATGATTTCCAAATATGTGAAATTATTGGTTTGCATGCCATTCCTCTTTCTCCTTTGTATCAGTCTTTTTAACTTTCTTTATCTTGCTTACAACGGTCCCATATTCCTCTTCCTGCTTCTTTTATTTATATACTGAAGAATCTGTTTTGCTCCTATAAAGCCACATGAGTGTGTGCATCTACTCTAGGAACTGTAGCTCTGATGTCCAAGGCAGGACGTTGAACAGGTACCCAGTCAGATGAATTAGCCCCACTCATCTGAGCTGAGCAGAGGTCTGATCAGTAGAACACATGTTAACAGCTGTGTGGGCCGGGACAACTGGAGCTGGATATTGAATTTCTAGATGAAATTATAAATCAGGGATATAATCAATAAATTGGCTGAAATCAGGATAGCGTGTGTATATCGACTCTTAAGCATGCAGAAGGGCTTCTCCAGCTCATAGCAGATATACAGTATCTGGCTGTGCACCTTTTGGGATACTGCTAGCACTAAAACGCATGCAGAGTGGTCGTGAAAGATGCAACCTACATTGTGAAAATATCCCTTTAAAATAAATAGTGCTGACGCGCTCCTTCGCTGTAGTCTGTCCTGTTATTTGTAGTTGTTGTTTTTTGTCTTTATGTCATGTTCTGCTGCTAATTTCCCATAATGCTGTGAGAGAACAGAACAAAGTTCATGTCCCCATCAACAGATATACGATTCGACTGGTGTATTGTCTTTCAGTGCTGTTTCAGACATCAGCAAACTGCTAAATTGATTTTATGGATGTATTTTTTCCACTCTGATCCTGTATCTGATTTCTCCCTCTCAGGTTCGTAGCCCAGAATGCAATGCGCCTGCAGAAACTGGGAGTGACGCACGTCCTCAACCTGGCAGAAGGAACCTCCTTCATGCATGTCAACACCAGTGTGGAATTCTACACTGGCACAGGCATCACGTACCACGGCATCAAGGCCAACGACACGGTGCAGTTCAACATCAGTGCCTTCTTTGAGGAGGGGGCTGACTTTATCGACAAAGCCCTAGCACACAATAATGGCAAAGGTGAGTTTAATCTGACCTGGGATGTTTAGCAATTTCAAACCTCAGCTAAAGCCGAATGGTTATCTGGTCTAATTTGTTTTACACTTTAAGAGGTGGGGCTATTGGGCGAATGTCTAAATAATAAAACTGGAATATAATCACTAATTGTGTTCTGAAAAAGTGTAATTTAAATAAAAATATAGCAGTGCTTTTGTGCATTCTCATAAAGTACCACTCTTGCAGTATTACTGATGAACTCCATTAATGATGGTGGTAAGTCATACCATAAGTATGTCTACATAAAAAATGAGCATGAATGTTACAGTTATTCTTAGAATATTATCCTCCATTTGCAAATGCACCTAAACCTCGAAGACAATTGAAGGTGTATGCCTTAACAAACCCATCAAAGGTAGAGCAGATAAAAGGGGAACACTGTTTCTTCCTTCTCGCTTCAGTAGATCCCACTTGAAAGTAATTTGTCACGACAAGTTAAGACATGAAAACAAGCTCCTCTTGTTTTCCTGCTAACAAAGGATACAAGATTCAAGCTGTCCTCTAATGATTCCCTCACAGTACGCTTTAATGCTGTGGGTCTTCAAGGGAAAACAGGAGATAATCATGAAGACAGGCTAAATCTGACTCACTCAAGAGCCCTGCTCCACATTTTATTATCAGGTCATGTTGAAATGTTCCTCGTACAACACACCTGTAGCATCCAATCCACGTTATTGTGTCTTACATTTGCTAGGCTGAAAAGATTCTAGGACACTTTTGGCCTGGGTTTAAACAGAAAATAATGTATAAAAAATTGGCAAATTAAAACGGCTTGAGTCTTTAAGGGAAACGTTGCTACTTTTTAACTTATTGTCCCATTCTTGTATGTCCAACTGACCAATGGGGACAACACATTTGCTAATTGGTCCAGGATTGAGCCACAAAACGGTTGCAATGTAATCCTATTGGGCATTGATTTAATGTACAATAAAATTGTTTATATTTCCCAGTGGCAGGCTCAGATTGTTTGTGGATCCTACAAATAAATAAAATGATTTTTTCTTTCTCTTTATAGTGTCTCACCAAATCTCCCTCAAGGAAAAGTCTCAGAAGGGCTAGGCCTCATCCACATGATCAAAATTAACCAAATAAATCAATACATTTTAGATAACACCTCACACTCTTTCTGGCAGTCTTCTCTAACTATCAATACTTGTTTAAACAATGGTGTCATGCAACATGTCCTCTCTGAAATATTACAGAACCAGGCTTCATGAAAAACTTGGATAGACACAATAAGAAATATGTCAGAAAAGGTAAATGTAAAAAAAAAGGTGTTATTTCTCTGCAGGGTTCTTTAGATAATAAATAATAACAATCTGAGCCTGTGGCAAAAACATGCACTTAGGACGCATACAATAGAATAGAATATTGCAATTGCCTGGAAGATTACACTGTAGTGTAGCCGGTTTAGCTGATCAATTAAAAAGATGTTAACCCTATTAGTCATTTAGACCAAAGACTTGGTAATATGGTCCAGTTTGACAAATCCTAAAGTTTCCACTTATATAAGCCATTTGATATTCCCACAAGGTCAGGTGTGTGGTAATATCATGTCACATGTGCAGTGTTTTGGTAAGCGGAATACAAAGACTGAAGAAGCAATCAATCTCTTGAGGCCTCAGCCCTCCCCCTACCAAAAATAAGCCACAATTAAATATAGTAATTTGTAACGGCACGTGAGGGATGTGTTTCAGTTAACGTGCTGAACCCTGTATTTTATAATGACCGGGAGGCAGTGTCCCGCCTCTGCTTGCTGCCTCAGTCGCTCGACACAGTGCTATTTGCAACGTTATCTTTGACATTTTGTGACTGCACTAGCTGCAGGCTCTGAAAAAGGTCATAGGGTCTGGGTTTTAATGAGGCATCAATGCATTGTTCCTACGAGTCTGCCATAATGAAGACAGGAGGGCACTGTGTGTCATGTTCACAGGCTCACAATGCACACTTTCATCCTCTAAATAGAAAATACCAGCAAAGATGCCTTGTTCAAATGTTTTTCTATAAATAACTCATAAAATGTTGAGTTTTCCTTTCCTCTAAAGAGCGTTAATGTTAGATTAAGTCGCTAAAGTGCTGAGAAGTCAACAGTATCATTATTGACCTGCTGTAGATTCTATATTCTCACTATAAAATCAAACAAAAACAATATACATAACACTTAACACACAAAACCAGCATATTTTCAATATTACCACAGGTAGCCATAGGTGAAATGAATCAAAATATGAATCCCCTTTATGCCATTAGCATCAGTCATTATATTTAAATATAATTTATTTTATGAATGTGGGATAAACTCACAATATTTTGAATAGAACATGAATCAGTTTTATTTAATTGTATTTAAACACATCAAAAGTGATATTAATCAGAACAATATTTTGACAGTTTATTTTATTTTTCTAAAGAAAGTCAAATTAAACATCTAGCGAAAAGAGCTTTCAATCTTTCTAAAAGGCAAGTTCAAACAGTAATCAATGAATCAATACACTTATTGACAGAAACATGTATAGGAACTATTTCGATCCTTGATTATTTTATGTCTGTCATTTTTCAGGCCAACATTGTAAAACATTCACAAAATTCTCTGAAATAAGTGAATATTTTATGGTAAACATAATATTCTGGGGTATTGTAATTTTTAAGAGTGTTTGGCCTAACGATAGAGCAAACGATCATCTATTAAGTAAAACACGTCTTTGCTAAAGATTGAATATTAAACAACTGTATAGGTTGTAGTAAATCAAGTAATTTGCAATTAACGGTTCAGCACAGCTTCTGGTGTCCTCCTAGATTTTATCATTTAGATTTGTTTGTTAGCTTTAAATGCTATGTGGGCAATAGGTGAAGATTGATTAGTGCCCTCTACTGGACTACAAGCTTCATTTTTGGGTACTGGAACAGGTCATTACAGTATGAATATTTCACTTTCCTCCTTGTTGTAATTTGAAATAAGAGGTGAAGTCTTTACAGTGAATGATGGAGGGAATAGTGACTGAGCCTGAGATCTTGTCCAACAAAAGGATACAGTACAATCAACATTGATCGGTGGCAGGCCGAGCATTAGATATTGAACAGGTCATTTTATTGGCAGGGGACTCGGGGATAGGAGGAGATTAAACTACAGAGAGGGGTAATACCGGGAGAGGGAAAAAGAGAGGGGCTGCTTTTCAAATAAAGTGCAGAATCTGGTGCTCTGAGCCCAGCACATCAGCTGCTCTGTGGAGCCTGCCAAGCCAGATTTCCTCATGGGGTTCTCGCCTGTCAGGAAAGGCAGTTAAATAGAAACGCATCCTAGAAAGCAACACAAACAAGTCATATTTCACAAACAGACAAGTACAAAGACATGAAAATATGAATGGAGTACAGAAAACATGCATGTATTCTATGCACACACACACACACACATACACACACACACACACACACACACACACACACACACACACACACACACACACACACACACACACACACAGACTCTTAGGGTGTGTGTGTGTGTGCGGTGAAGATGATTGACTTTGCCGAGTCTGCAGCAGAGGTCAGGTCTTGTATTTGCATCTCCTGGTGCAGAAAATGCTTAGCTAAGCAACTTTGATCTCAGCATATGCTCCCAGACAGTGTAACTGTGCCTTGTGTTTTTTATGTTAATGTCTTTCTTCTTTTCTTCCCCCATTTTTTTTTTCTTCCTTTTGAGTCTTAGAGTGAAAACCCTCCATACCCTCTATGTTTTTCATAACCCTTAACAATATCTGTGCGGTTCTTTAGGGACGTGGTGAAATGAAACGTACATTTTCCAAGTTTTCCTGATCACATGTCCCTTTGGCTAAGTACATATTTAAAATGTAAAATGTGTAAATGTTGTTCTCATGTTTTCCTTTTTGCTGCTTCCAATTTAATTCTACGAGTGAATAACAAAACATTATTTTATTAAAGTAATTTAATAGTCAAATAAATCCGTCCCTCTACTAATTGTATTCGTTTGACGGATTCATAAATTGTCTGTACTAATACTGAAATAGTAGAATAAAATAAAAATACAAAATGCCACGTTGTTGTTGTTGATGATGATGATGATGCGATTTTAAAGTAGCTATCTTTCAACTAACAGGAAAAACTTGAATTGCTATATTTTAGTCTTTAGCAATGAGTTTTTCGTGGGAGTTGGCTTTGCAATAAAGAAACAAATGTGCACCGCTAACATGCACAGTATCTGACTGTACCATTCCTCATTTATATCCTCCAGGGAAAGTGTATGTACACTGCAGAGAAGGCTACAGCCGCTCCCCCACGATGGTGGTGGCTTACCTCATGCTGCGCCACAGGATGGATGCCCGGCTGGCGGTGGCCACCGTGAGGCACAAGAGAGAGATCGGCCCTAACGACGGCTTCCTGCGCCAACTGTGCCAACTGAACGAGAAGCTGGCAAAGGAGGGCAAGCTGAATGGGGAGGTGGGCAAACTAAAGACCAAATGAAAAGCCTCCCATCATGCCTTTCAGCTACAGTGGGAGACTGAACCCTCCCTGACCAAACCAGCACCCATCCTACACCAAGGGGTATTCCAAACACAAACATACATGCATTTAAAAAACTATTCCTCATGCACACACACACACACACACACACATGCTGTTTTCTTACTTCAGTTCACGTCTGCCGCTGCTGCTCTGTGAGAGGACTTCCGTCAGTCCTCGGCCTGCTTCTACGATTGTGATCTCAAATACTTGCTCTTTCCAAAACACATAGACACATAGACAGACACAGACAGACACACAGACACACACACACAACGCTCCACACATGCAGATCTCTTTCTGCCGAAAGGGGCACCTTAAAGCATTCCTTCAATCCCCACAAATTTGCCCTGATTTTTAAGATTTCCTTAATAAAAAGTAAGATTATAGCACAATCATTCCATAGTTTTCCACTGCCGGGAATGTCATTGTTCTCTCCGCCAGCAGGAGTATTCTAAAAATTCCACTCAAACTTTTAGATATAAAAATGACCACACATGATGCAGATAAAATAAGTCGGAAGAGGGAGGAAGGGAACATCCCAAACATTCCAAGCCCCTCTACAGTTTTTACCCCTTAAATGATCTTCTACCTTGAAGGGCAGATATTTAATGCACAAACACAAATGATTCACACTCTAATGCAAGCTGTAGCTCTGTGTAGCATTTCAGTCGGCATCCTGGACTCTCGGCCTCTAGTTTGACAGCGGTAGCGATACATCTGACGAGTTTTGTATCCCAGAGGCTCACAGCAAGGACGGCAAAGGTCGAGCTTATTAAAAATAATGAGTTGCTGCGTGGGCTGCTCATGTAGCGTCAATATTTCCAGTAGTTGTTTAAGTGACATTATTTTAGTTTGTCATTGAGCTCAACGAGCATGCACACAAGGCAAATCACATTCAGGCGGGTGAGTAAGGGGAGCTCTATCCTCCTCAAACTAACATTCAAAGAGCTCATTTACAGTATTTCATCTCTAGAGTGGCTTGTTTACAATTACATAGATATCATATGAGGTGATATTAGTTTCCTGTAGAGCAGGACTGCATGACAATTGTTTTGCGACTCACCAACTTTCTCCTTTCTTTCCCTCTACATTTATAGTCTTGCATGCCTACAGTTTGGGACTCTCAAAATGCAGATGACCAATACTTAGCTTTTCCTTTTGTACACAGACAGCTGTTGTTGCCTTTCACTTAGACAACGCCCAAGTTAAGCCAGCTAATTTTTTTTAAATGCTATTCACAAGTGTTGTGAAGACCTCCACACACATTAAAAGTCCTGAACAACCGGAGCACTGTTTAGTTTATTTTACTTCTCCTTTTTTGTCATCTAAATACTGCGATTTCCTGCAGGTGAGGTTACTCTTTTGTTATATTGCATTATATATTTGTGTCTTGTTGTTGTCAGCATATTTTCTTTATATTTAAGCCTTCTGTCCACACTAAGCAGGAGTTTTCCTACTTATGAACAATGATAATAATAATAATATTCCCAACTTTCCCACATTACCTATGCTACACTAAAAGAGTAGTAGCTTAAAGGTGGACTTCCCCAGGGTTTAGCGATTTCAAACTAGAGGCCTTTAGTTTTACAATGCCTCCCACTAACTCTTCTAACAGAACGGCCCAGTCATCACGCCACAGAGTTGTCCACTGCCATACGGTCAGCACCACTGTTTCATCCACACAGTCTGTCAGAGGCCCATTCACAACATGTCTCACTCCTACATGTGTGTGTTAATTATGCCTGACTTTACACACACACACACACACACACACACACACACACACACACACACACACACACACACACACACACACACACACACACACACACACACCGGGTCAAGTTACAATGTTTTGTTTGTATGTACTTCAGCATTGCAATATATGTCAATACCCCCATCTGATATATAGAACGTAATCACATCTAAATATGAACATTCGGGCTGTAGTTGTTACATATAGGCAACCGTAGTTCACTTTAAAAGTATTTATTAATTGGCATAATACTGTAAACTGAACCTAGTGCCAGGAAGGACAGAGATGGGGTGTGTTTAAAGGAATATTTATCCCACAAAAATGGCCATTGTGTGTTGATTACCCACGCTGTGCTACTTTGAAGAAAACATTTCCTTTCCTTGATGGTAACAACAAATCAGAAAATGTAAATGGTTAGAACCTTACCGTTAAAAAACCGCTTTGCGTAAACACTCCCATGCTTGTGCAGTCGCATGACTTGTCCGTATAAGTCGAGTCCAAAGTGTTTTGAATAGTAAAGGTTTTCTTGTTTAATAAGATTTATTTCTTTGGCCTTTTTTGTCTTTAATGTATCGAAAAGATGTAGAGAGATTGGAAATGGGGTAGCGGGGGTGGCTTTGAACCCGACTCGCTGTGCTTCCTCTTCTTACCTTTGGGGAAAATGCAATTTAGATGTAGTAAGCATACGACTGAATAACAGAGACTTGGATTTAAAGGCATACGTTTTATGAGGTATAGTCTAAAAAAAAGTCTGGCTGTTATTAAACACATCAAGAACCCTAACCAAAGAAAAACTGTTTTCTTCAAGAGTACAACCTAACCCAAGAAGAGTAATTTATATATGAACGATCATCTTAAGGGGTAAAGAATTCCTTTTAAACACGCCACTCCACGGAGCTTTACCGAGATGGGCTCCCATCAGAGTGCAGGGGGTTTGAGCTGGATGAGCACCAACATCCCTCCAGAGTTACGACTCTTTGTCCCACACATCATAATCCTCCTGAACAAACGGCCTCGGGCATGTTCGCATGAATCCAGGGGGATAGTCGTCTCACTAGAGAGGAGAATGGAAACTAGGTTGTCTCACCTCATTAATGGCACTATTTATTCCTCCTTTGATATATCTGTATACATATGAATATATACATGTATACTGTATATACATATTTAAGTGTTGACATATATGAATGTATGAGCAATGTGTCTATTAACGTGTAGGTATCGTCAGTATGTCTTTATATATCATGTTATATTTGTATATGGGGCATCGCCGGATCCATTGGTTACATGTACATTCATATTGAAATGTAATGTACATGTAAACTGTTTGTGCGATTGTGACATTACACAATTGTGCAAAACTTGCTTATGATCAGCAGGGTTTACCAAGCTGGGATACTGAGGCATGTGATCATCCTGTTTGATAATGTTTCGTACAGTTTTTTATTTTTCATGGTAGTTTATTCATGATATACAGCAAGATGCAGGTGGCAGCATAAGATAGATACGGATTATCCTGCATATGGCACCATGTCATCATGTGAAAGGATACACTCATCCCTCGCATCAAAACATTTACAGCAACATGTTATGTGATTATCCACATGTTGGTTTCTTTGCATGAGAATGAATTGAGTTTCCAGATACACTTTCCTTTTCAATGCAATGTTTTTAGCTGCAACACTTACAATCACCTTTAGCAGGCTGCGGTTTCCTCGTAAAGAGAGACGTCCGGTATGAGATTTCATAATTAAAAACCTATTGTAGTATTTGTGCAAAGAAAGACCTTGATGCTGGATTAATCCTGCATACTTTTCAATTAGATGTTGAAATACAACCAGTGTGGCAATACAGCAATCTATTCTCATAAAATCCAATCTTTGAATACAACATGCATTGAAATGTTAAGTTTTTCTGTAGCTTTTGCTCATTATAGGATTAAAGATCAAGTTTGAACCGAATATTATCACAGGAAGTTAGAAACTAGGGCCTCAGTGCTGGTTGTTCTTTTCCTTTAGTCATCGCATGAAAATGTTTCATAACATCAAAGCAACACACCCGATATAACATATCTTGCAAGCCCTGTTTCCCTGTTGTGTCTAGCAAGATAATTCCTCTTGCTAGACACAACAGGGAAACAGTTTGCAGTAGCTCCAAGCTGAGAACATTTTCAAGTCTAATTAAGTGCATGTCTTTCACTTCATTTTCCTACCGCCTTGTCATGAACCCCAAACCACACGGCAGTGAAGTTATTGAAGATACAACAACAACAACAACAACAACAACAACAACAACAACAGAGAAACATTTACCTCTGTGCCCTCACACAAAAACATTAAACACCAAGATTGTCTTGTGCCAAGTGGCCTACTGTACAAAACAAAGTCTATGTTTATGATTGGCTTTTCAAATCTCATTGAAATGGACTGGGGTTTCACTCACCAATTTTTACTTCTGCTCTACAATACTACCCTGATTCTGAATTCACAAAAGAAACAACTACTTTAGTAATTCTGGAGTTTTACATGACAATAAATTCAGAATGATTGCCCTAAACTCGTTCCAGGATGAGGGTATGTACTTTATAGCATCATAACTCTAGAGAAAAGGGCCTAATAAGCACTAGCCAAACTAGCCATGGTAGATGTTTTCCGTCACATTTTGTAGCCACTATTTATAAAACAAAACGTTTTACAACTCCTCCTTTTTGGATGAAGAAAAGGTGCAACAAAGTTTTCCTGAAAAGAAAGCGTCTATGATGGCTACACCGCTGGTTTTACTCTTTTTATGCGTAACAGATATACACTGCCACCTGCTGTTCAACAAATGTAGTTATTTTTAGCATTACTTGTTCGATCTCTTTTTATGACTTTTATGTGAATCTGTTATGTCAAGACTTTTTGTGTTTTGTTTAACAAGGTACCAGCATCGTTTTGTGGGTAATACTCCAGGTACAGTACTTAATGTATTATCGAGAATGTCCAATGTGAAATGCCACTGATATATTCTGTTATATATACTGAGTATGTATCACGCACTAAGGCAATTGTGAATTGCTGCATTTTACTGTCTTAACCGGCTGACTATATAGATAGGACTTTGTATGATGTTGAGTTTAGTGAGTTGAAATTGCAAAATATGACTTCTTTTCTCCTCTTTCTTTTATTTTGCTTTAGATTTGTCCTGTTACAAGGATGTAAGTTGATTATAGGTTAATTACATTTTCTATGCTAAAGGTGATTTTTCTTTTCTTTTGTACAGTATGTGACCTTCTTCTATTGTCTTAAGCTTAACACAGTACGTCATCCGTTTTGATTTTCTTTCGGATGAGTCACTTATAATGGTACCTGGACCAGATGGTAATTGTAATTCATTCATGGAGCTTGCTGGAAACCAGAAAAGAGAGGGGGATTAAATCACTCAGAGAGAGCCAGGTAATTTTTTTTTATCACAGAACACTAAATTGACTTTGAGTCGAATGCACAGTCCCATGTGGCGTATCTCAGCCATCTGTGCTGAAGTAAGCAAAAACCTGAGATGTTTAAACCCTCTGTGACTGACCGTCAATATTTTACATCATGGAAAGTCATCTGGCTGAACTTATCTGAATTTTGCATGATGCAATAAACTCCATCCGATCTGGTACTCTGGAGAGCGCTCAAACAAACACCGGAAATGACTTACAAATACTGTTTGGCCCAGGTGAAGTGCAGAGCTGCCATCTCCTTCTTCTTGCTCCCATTCTTTAAAAAAATAAGGAGTTTTAGCACAAATGAGCCCACTGCCTGACTTCACCTGGAGTCCATGACACAGTCCACTTATCTCGTCACGTTTCTGTTGGTGTACAGATGTCTTGGAGGATTATGTTGTGATATTGGATCGGCTGTTCAATGGTTTTGTCCACATGTATATTTGTAACCGCCACTGACATCTCAATGAACACAGCACCCCACCCAAAGCCTTACAGTAAAAATCGATTCTTTAGATTGTTTTTCAGTTTGTGTATCTCACTTCACGCAGCAGGAAGGGATGGCTCCCTTACAGGATGAGACATTGTTGAAGTGCACTTGATTTTAAATCGCAATGTTGAGTTTTCTTACCTTGAAGAAGTCCCTTCTTTCTTATGTTTAAGAAATAAATGGCTGAGGTACTAACATCTGATCATGACTGGCCTCTTTTTTTGACAATCAAGGTGTATGGTTGGGTATATTGGGTGTATAGAGAATAAATACATTCTCCGTTTTTTCCTTTTCATACAGAGCTTGGCAACAAGTCAGTTATGTGACACACTGTTTAAAAAAATATGTTTATATTAAAGCTGCTTCAGATTTCTTTCTAACAAATTTAAATGTATATGTTCCAATTCCTATGCATCAAATATATCAACAACGTTGTCGTTTAGTATTATTTTTTTATTATAATCATTTTTTGGTGAAAGTAAATATCATTTAATCAGTAATTTGGATAAAAAGTCGTTACTGACACATAAGCACAAGAACAGAGGGGAGGGGCTTAATGAGAAGACAGGTGTGGTTTAATCAGGTAATCGTTAAAAGTTGTACATGCGCAGTAGCTCCTCTTCAATACAAGAGATAGGACGATGTTGGGGCGCACCTCTCCTGCGCCCCGAGCTGAATGCAGCTGGATTTGGCGGCGGGGCTGACGTCACAGCCTTCTGTCATAAAGTATGTGTATTGTCCATGTTATATGATATATATTATTTAAATATATAGATATAGAGATATATCTAGAGATAGATAGATATTTATTATATATGTATATTGGCCCTCTGTATAGTAATATAGCACATCTGTATATTTGTTCATACTACATCTGTTTATACTATGCCAATTATTCCCACCTCTTTATACTGCCCTTATCTTTACATAATCACTCTTAACTGCATACTGTACATACTCTATATATTGCATGTGTTTCTGTTTGCACTTCTCTATCTATCTATAATGTTGTTTTTGTTGTTTTCATTTATGTAAATACACTCGTTTGATACCTTAGTACATGTATGCATGCTTTTTAAAAACATTTTTTATACATTTTGGAGTTATAGCCCCCCCTGGAGAAAACTCCACCAGCCGCCACTGCTAATATATTTATCCATTCTGAAGACATGACTCTTACAAAAATAACGTTGAACAATGTAGGCTTTAATTTAAGTTTTAAAAAGGCTAAGTAATTGATTGCATTTGTCGTTTCCAATGGCGGACAGTCCCGTATCCTTTTAGACTAGTGGAGTAAACAAAAGTGAGTAACCTACATTTACCTAATTTTGTAAATCATTCTTATATCACTTGCATACTTTAACTGCTTTTGAATGCAGTACTTGTAATACAGTTTTTTCATAGTGTGATATTTATATTTTTAGTACAATATGACTATTTCCACCACACTGAGTAAATAAATGTTAAGAGACTTACAGCCAGTTGCTTCTACAATACTGTACAACTAGGTGGAGGCAAACCGCTGTTCAAACACAAATTGAAACAGCAATGAAGACAAAATGACAGAACTACAGCAACTGAGAGACAGCTAGAAAGTGAGAGGGGAGATAATAATAAGAGTGGGAATAAGTTCACAAAAAGAGAAACCCTTCCAAGTCTCCAACCATTGAAGCAAATGCTATTGTATGTTTCACAAGACTAGAGCACACCTGGGATGGACTCTTTGCACAGCAGGGTTACTGAGGAGGATAACTCTCTACCTCCTGCACCGCCTCTTTCCTCCACGCTCATTTGCACAAGCAATTATTACAGAGCAGCTGTGGGGTCCCTTAGGGGCCCCTGTAAACCAGGGACTTCCATTCTCCTCTGGCTGAATTCAAACGATCACTCAAGTTTAGAACTACAACAAGAATCCAACCACTTTTATTTCTAAACTAAGAAAAGGCTGACATAAAAAAAGAGCTTCTAGCCTTCATCCGTTCCTCCTAATTCAGAGTGTCTGATGGGGAAATGTGCTAGGTACAACATTCACCAGGGAGAATTTCAGGGGGCAGGAAGTAGCCAGAGTAAAATGGAGGGATTATGTGTTGCAGCAGGTTATAGGTCCCTCTCTGCTGCTTACTTGAAGGAATCCAGGATGGTCGTTTCCGAAATCTCATCAATAACAGTGCTGGGCTCCGTGTGATGAAGTGCTATTTATTTCAGCTATGTGCAGCAGCATTTACTTTTTGGGAACTGTTTATAGCTAGAGCCGGAATCTAAGCAGACGAGTTCCTGCATTCAGTCAGGTTTGCTGGTGACACTTTTAAATTGGAGACTCGGAGGAAGGATACTCTGGTTTCGGGTTTGTTTTACGTGGACTTAAAAAGTTGTGTTTCAGCTGAAATCTCACATTTGTCTTTTCTCTTGCTTGTGCACTGAATCATTGGCTTGTTCATATTTATTCTCCAAGTCACTCATCAGCTTGAAAGATTTGGGTAGAAGCTCATGTTTATGGGGGAAGTGATTCATTTGTGACAAACAGGACGTCCAATCAGTTACAGATATTTTCGTAGAAATTTCCTATAATCTTACTGAAATAAAAATGATCAGCCGCCTTTGAAAATTTTACTGCCAGTTGACTCATTCAACCCGTTTCCCTCCGGCTTTGTAAAATCCAGTAAGTTGATTTTCAAACTTCGAAGGTTTCTTGCATTTTTCTCTTATTCCCCATATGTTTGGGTTCATCGCACTACTTAAATATGATTGCGGTCCTTAAATACACTTTCTTTTAATTCCCCACAGCTTTTTTTCCTAATATGGACCACTCAGCTTTCATCTTTGTCCTCAATTTTAATGGCTGTATCAAATAGAAAGCATATGATGCTCTCTTTCAAATATTCATCCCAACATCCCACATAGAACACAGTTAGAGGATTGAGAGGCAGCTGGGTGGGGAAAGAGAAATGCACATCTGTGGCGCAGCGCTAATTATTAGGGAATATTGAGGGGGGAGGGGGGGAGAAACAGAATGGGCTTTGGAGCTGAGCCATCCTCAGATCCTCTTCCAAGCGCCTGTGCCCGTGGTGGTGGTGGTGGTGTTTGTTTCATCTCCGTCTCTCAAAGTGTGGTTTTATTGCACTTGCTGTGCTGATTGTCGACCCTGCGGGTCAAGTGTTTATACATCAAACCACACTGATATAAAGGTGGAGCTGCAAGGCCTAACAAAAGACAAATTAACAACTATTTGACAGGAATAGGTGTCTCTTTCAATTACATTGCAGAATGGTTTGTAGCGTTAATGGTTAGCTGTATAAATGCTTTGTAACAATGATTCAAAAAAGACATAAAACTGGATTAGGCATGTCTTTTTTTTGCTTCATTGTGCAAAAAATCTATGACAACCTTGTAGCATATTGTAATACAGGTGCTCTGAGAGAACTGCACCTCTTCTTGGCTCTGTTTTAAGGCTTTACAAAATGAAGCTTATTATTGGAGACTGCTGAAACCCAGGCCATTTTCAGAGATCAACATGCATCCCTTGAAATGGTAAAAACCTGATTCATCATTAGAAAATCCTGCAGAAAAAGTTGCTTAATCCACAGCTTTGTCAACAACTACCTACACTGCAATGCAAACTAAACAAGAAAGACTGATTTATTAAGAAGAGTCGAGTTGTAAACACAAGAAAACATGTTGCAACATCGGCAAAGCCTTTTAGATATAGAGAAAAATGTTGCCCATAGTTTAGCATTCTGCGAACAATAGCCAAAGACGTGCTTTGACTCAGTGGCTTACTATAACCTTGAATCAAAGTGTCACTCGACAAGTAAGAAAAAACACACAAATGTAATTTGAGTGCAGCCAATAAACCTGCACTCAATTGATATATTCTTGTGCCAGTGTGGCGCTTCAAGATGTGTTTTAGCGTTTGTGTTTTGTGTTTGCAGAAATCACACCTGGCACAAACATGCGTCTTGAGTGAAACCTGTGATTGGATCTCGTTTCCCTCTGCACTTAAAAAAAATAAAAATACATACAATACAGAAACCCAAAACACACAGAGCAACTGTAATTGCAGGGAGGGTAATGGAAGCCTAGTTTAAAATGAAGGACTAGTAATCGTACAGGTTACTGTAAGAAGGATAATGTTTGACATAAGTACTAGTAATTTTCCAGAAAAGTGCCCTCCCCAGCTTTAATAGGAAACAGTTGTTTGGTGTGAGAAAAAACAAACTCCTAAACCTACCATAAACCAAAACATCCTCGTAGAAAGTTTGTGGTTTCTAGAATCACATTTAATAATTATGGAAAGAAGTCGGTGACATTGTTGAAACCCAGACCTCTCTTTCGCTTTAAAACAGATTTTGCTGCCGCATTATTTTGAAAAGGGCTGGACTTCATCAACTCATTGTGTCATAACAAATGGCATTTTTGAGGGCACAAGCAAAGCATTCTGATTCAAAATTAAGTGTCCCCCAAACCATTACCATTTCTGAAATACTGACTCATTATAAGCATGCAAACTCAACAGGCTGGGTTGTGCTCTTTGTCTGGATCCTTGCTAGTGTGTTTTCTGAGTGATACATTTTATTTAATCAGCTCCAGATGGTCTGCACCACTCAAAAAGCAGCACCTGCTCAAAGTTGACTGCCTCACATTCATAAATACTCAAGCTTAACACTGAGCTTTATGCTGTTGCAGTGTACCCTATACTAAGACTTATATTAATGTATACGTGTGTAGGGGCTTTTCCTCTAATTATTGGTTTAGCTCATCAGAGTCCATAATGTTTTTTTCTTTCTATCCAGAATGGCAAGTGTGTGCAGTGACCTCTTGTTCATGAGAAACCATAAAAACCTGATCTTTTAAAAATTATGCACACTCCTGCAAATCACACCGTTTTGTATTCTTACATCATATTAAGTGTTAGCACACTGCAACACAACTCCACCCTGTTCATAAGTCTGCCTCGAAAGCATGCCAATGGAGCTTTCCTTGAAATATTCTTTAAGCTTTACCATTACAGCAATCATATATACATATCATGCAACCATGCTGTTCAAAACTTGAGTAGTGCAATGAAAAAATGTACAGGAAAAGCAATGTTTGTGTGTAAAACCCAGGCTGGACTCACTCAGGAAGCAGCACAGTGGGTGGGCTTGGAGCTGTGCGCAAAGCTGCAACACCTTCAGGTGACGGGCTGAGGCTCGACCTCTTGTAATACCGCTGCCTTCCATTATCTTTTATTAGATTAAATACAAGAGCGGTGGATTATTCTCACGTGCTTGTAATTCTTTTTAATGAATCTTATTAAAAACAAAATCAAAGCTTTGAGCTTTTCTCCCTGTAAATGATGGTCTCTGTTCACAGAGGGCTCGTGATCCGCAACTGAGCCTGTTTCATGCTTAATTAGCACAACTTGCAAAGTATACTGGGAGACTGTGACAGTCGGGGAGACTTTTGTGCTGAAGCACTAACAGATCTTTTATTCACCAACCACATCAGAGCACGGTTCATCTATATTTCCAGCTTGTAAAAACACTTGTCAGTCATCATTTGGCACCTGATGCAACACTGGAAAAGCTACTATGTGTATTATAAGAAGTATGCATTACAGCATACATGAATCCACAATCCCACTCATGTTTGTGTACAACCGGAGCTGTTGAAGGCTGTAAGTTTAACTTGGTATAAAGATCGGACGCAGGAGGAAACTGCTTGCCTGGCTATGTGCAAATTTCAACCCAAAACTCCAAGCTAACCTGTATGTGCTCTGTAACGTCAAAACATTTTTATTGGCTGTTTTCTAATTGCCATGGTGAGGCTGAGTAACAGCACATACTCTACCTATCCATGTGGCAACATAGTGTCAGTTTCAGTTTTTTTGGGGTTAAAGAAACTATTGAATTCGTTGAGCTAGGCTCACATCCTCTCTGCTTCAGCTTCATACTTAAAACAAAGACATGATGGTGACATCAATCTTCTTATCTCATCCTATTTCCCCAAAACATATTTTATTATTTATGGCTACATACACAACAACACAACATGCAGTACAAAGAAAATGGCATTGGATGTGTGTTTATGGTTGGGAAGTGTTGATCCACAGCTCCTCGATTATGATTGGCTGAGCACCTTCTAATCTGTTAGCATACATACAGCTTAACGGTAAACACACAGCTATGACCACATTTCAGTTGTGCCACTGTGCCTCTGTACTGTCATAAGATCACTGTAAATCACAGCTTCTCAATGTTGCTTAATTCTATATCATGCTTATGAAAGCTTCTTTTATGTTAAGCCATTAAAGGGACCAGAGACAAACAGGCATTCTTCAGCTTGGCCTAAGGAACTGTTAATTACCCTCTATGCTTCCATGTCTGCTACACAGCTTATATTTAGATATTTTATGGCACTGCTGTTTGACATACACAGTTGAGATTAAAGGCAAGGTCGGCTTCATTATGGAAGCAACTTAAGGCACCTCAAGAGAAGACGGACACTTATGGTATACCTAAACCTACAGATCTTTGTTTAATATATCCTTACATGGAACTATTTGTATTATATGGGTTCATATTTGTTCATTTTGTACGAAAACACACAGTTTTTAAACGTTGATAAACAGTTAAACATTTTTAGGAATTCACCTGCTGAGAAGTGAGAAGATTGATAGCAGTCTGTGTGCCAGAGCGAAAACAATTTCAAGTTAGGCTGTTTTTATTTTACTATGCTGTCAAAAGCTTGCGTCGTTAAAAAAAAAAAAGTAGGCTAATTGATACATTAATGTGTCCATCACTTAATGTTTATTATTATTACATTATCCCTTATTTGTTGATAATTTGTATTTATCTGAAGCTGAAGAGTAACTGAAATGTTCAATATGTAACTGAAAAAGTACAAGTATAAAGCAGCATAAAAGGATAAACACTTAGGTACAAATGACTGTTCTAGTGCATGTATTTCTATATGGTTTAAATGTGGAATAATGTGTATTAAAACTTGTTAAGACGGGGCCAGTTTGTTGATTTAAAAAAACATCCTGAGCTAAATAATGCTGAAACCAGCAGACGACACACTGGGATGCTGTGTGTCAGAGAGACACACAGACAGTGCTCTTCTTTGTGGTGAATCATTTGTGGGATAATTCTTCTGTCTGCTAAGAATAGCAGCAGCAGCGGGCTGGCAGGCAGCATGGTGGTGATGAGTGTTGTGTTGGAGGCTCGGGGTGGTCAGCAAAGCTTAGTGTGGTCCCTGAGGACCGGCCGGGCTCGTTCCCACAGCCGACTACTAGCCTGGTACTTTCTATTTTGATGATTCTCTAAAAAGCCCAAAGACAAACAATGGGAATGGCTTGAGTGTAATTCATAACAGCCAGGGTTTAGGCACCCCTTTTTGCGCGTGGAAACCACATGAAAGATCAGAGTGGAAGAAGAACCCTGCTTTGGGTTGTAATGCTTATCGTGTCTTGGCTTCAGCTCAGTCAGTCACCTCCCAGTGACCTCCTGCTCCCCTGAGGAAACGCATCTTGGCTGCCAGCAGACAAACAAATTGTTCTTACAGTTAGAAGTCAGCATCCCGAGCCATAATCCCTTTTACAGCCTTTAGTGTCTTCCCTCTTTCTCTCAAATCCACATGTCTGTTTAATTTGATACATTAAATGGAGTGTTGCATAGTTTGCTTACACTATTTAGCTGAAGTCTTAAATGATTGTCATTACATGACAATGCACAGATACGGTTTGGTAAGAATGGTGCGTGATCAATTGATTAATGGGTTGAGCTGTTTAAGAGGTAGTTTTGGTATTATATACAGAGGGATTTACAAAGTGATTCAGAACAGAGCCACTGTCAATAATTAAACTCTTTTTAAATGTTGCCAGTAGTCAATGACCTTCCATTAATCAACATAACAGCTCTCTTTGTAGTCCTTTTCAGATTTTTTTCCAAGTTTACATTGTCCAACCGTCAAAACTACAAAAGTGCAGAAAAGGAGTTTCATTAGACACAATAGTGCAAGGTTAACAAAATATATTCAGTGTAATGTTAGTTATTGAAGGCCCGTTATTAGACAGTTGCTTGGGGGGAAATGTGCTTTATTGGCTGATTTTTATAAACTGGGTTACACTTTTTGACAATTAGTGTTGTTACATGTGAAATGGCAATGGTTATAGATGCAACTAAATATGTGCAGCTACTTGAAAAGCAGATATGATACAATCTACCCTTCAATTGCTTAAACATTGTTACATTTCTGTAAGTATGCATATGATTACAGGTTTTCTAGACTGGCCTGCTTTGTAACTTCATCTCTGCTCTTAACTTAGTCCTGTCGAAAGCGAAATCTTCCTGTTCTTTTGATGCTTAATTTGTGCGGGTCTAATTTGTTCTTAGAAACAGAATGTGACAGCTTTTCAAATGGAATAAACCACACTGAAGCGTCAGGATATTTATCACTGATCCACATCTGAAGAGTACATGGCAGGAAATATTCCAAATATGCCTCTATTGAACACCATATACTTTAAAGCCTCTTTCCCGCTGGACGAAAAACACACTCAACAACTATGCACATATGGCTCTTATTTTTAGTGGTAAAGATTAAAATGAGTTAATGCTAATGTTCACACCAGATACAGCTCATTGATATCGTAGCGGTTTAAAGTGAAATTATAATGCATAAAAGCAACAGGGAATTTTACCTCACTGACCATCATAAAAACACACTCAACTCAAAAACGAATGAGTAACGGATATATAGATATATATATATATATGTAGTAACCACCGTGGAATCTTTCCATGCTTACCATCCCAGCTGGTGCATCCTTACACAAATTTAAAATGGAAATGCATTCACATTTACTGGCAATGTTAAATGAGTTTAGTGTGTATTTTATTCAGGTTTTCAAGCATTTAACAATCTTGCATTTAGATACACTTATTATTATTTATTTGAAAAGGGTATATGTGGCTTTGCCCATGTTTTAATTTTATAATGATTGCGGTGCATTCTGCTTCATACAGTACATGAGGGTGTGAGGAGCGTTGCACTTAGTTTGTGAATAATCCTTTATTGTATTTTGTGAGGGAGGGTTATACAATTTATCAATAGACCGCTTGCATTTTGTTATGCAAATTTACTCAACTGTGTGCTACATCTGGATGGAACAAACAAAAACATTTGTTTTAATAAATACAGTTACATTTTAAACCCTTAAGCTGGATATTGTTTGTAATGTCTGGTACAAGTGACGGTATTGATACCAACTTTAACAACTCAGCTTGAATTGAGCCGAAGCTCTCTAATGTAAAATGCTTGTTAAACGAGCTGTACAAGAATGTGCCTAAATAGACTGTTAATGTTAAGAGAATGTTTAATCAGAATTTCAAATGCTAAGTTTAAAAGACTTAACATTATTCCATACTTGTTAATGCGGAAACTTTTTGGGACCTAAAAAGTTCTTCAGCCCTACTTAGCGCTAATGATATAAACATGAAATTTGACTTTAACATGTGGCACGTCACAGCAATGTGTCACCATTTGCTCCACATGTTCAGTCTCGCTTGTATTCATAAAGCTTTCACTGTAATATCTTTCTAGGGGACTGATGTGGAAAGCCAAAGCTGAAGTTGAACCTACTTTACATAATTATGGTGGACACATTATGAATAACTTACCCCTCTCAAACTCAGGAGTCAAACCCTGCAGACTTTTGAACACACAGCACAGTCACAAAACCTCCTACTTAACTTTCACTAGTTTGTTTGTGTGTTTCTAACCTTGTGTGTTCAAGCGATTAACAAACTTGTAAAATGAATCATGCCACCAAACACAATGAGCTGAGATGGTTTTGTTTATGAACTGAAAACATTGTTTTGCTCCATTTTCCATAAAATTATGCCCTGCCATCCTTTGCAGTGCTGGAGGCTTACTTGCAATCTGGGGAGCATCTGATTGTTATTTGGGCCTCATTGTACTGTTATCATGATAAAAACACTGTGCTGGGGCCCAAGGGCTCTATAAAGAAACCCAGAGACGTCTAAATTGAGACTGTGACTGACATCGGTCGCGACGTTGACGTGAAGCCTGTAATCAGAGCTGGCTTTGTGTAGACAGTGGGATCATCCATCGCTCATTAAATCTGGCACAACCTCAGAGCTGTAGGCTTTAACACAATAGGAAGACATGGCTCTCTGCTCTGGTTACTTTAAGACCTCTTGGCTTATGAATGATAATCATGTTTGACTTCAAAATTTACAAATGGTAAAAACAGCCCTAATAATACGTGTGATCATGAATAAGTTGGACAAGACTTTCCCGGACATATAATGAACTCAAACATAGCTTCGTTTCTATTAATATTTAAAGGCAACATGATGGTCATTTTCAGGTGCAAACTTGTTTTCTGGGTTTATACTAGAACAACTTGTTTTTCTTGTACTGTCTGAATATTCTTGTATTCACCCATAGGCTGAAATGCTCCATTTAGCGCATGTCTCTTTAGGCAAAGCTCCAGGAAAAAAGGGATCCAAAGATATGTCCCCTTAAGGTACCTATAGCTACACAATTAACTTGCAGCTCAAAAGCTACCCCTATACTTCCTCCGTTCTTCAACTGCAGCTACAAAAACTGAAGACTAACTGAAAACATGTCCACATTACAATAAATACATATTACTTTTCCAAAAAATGCACATTACAATTCAAGTCTATGATTAATGGCAGTTGCTCATGTCTTAGCTTGTTCTTTAGGTTTTGTAGCCTATAAACTCTGCTCTCATCAACTTTGTTTTCAGCCAAAAAACCTACCTGCCTAGCACCAAACGACAGTCAGGCAAAGTTGGCTTCTACCTTGTGAACACAGTGGGGCATTTAACGGCTAAAGAGCTAGATAGTTCCTTCAGAGACCAAAACTGAGAGTCATAAAGATACTTGCATTCGAAAGTGCGTATCCATATGAAGGCTGCCCTTAAGTTGCATAAAGCAAATACAAATTCATTTACATGTAATATTGCAGCCAAAACAACATGAAGTATGTCCCAGATAAATTTCATCTTTAACTTACTCTCCGTCCGTAGCACAACTACGGACAGTATCCTGTCACTTTTAAAACATCACAAACTTAGTTGATGGTAACCGTTGTAGAATAACAGAAGGCTCATTTACACCAGAGGAGACTCGTCTGTCAGCTGATGTTCATGCAAATTATAATAGATAGGACTTCAAAAGGGGTCATTGAGCTTCGAAAGAGTTTATTTGACCTAATCAGAATTTTACGTCTGATGAAAGCCTGTTGTCACATGTCTTTTCTATAGAAGCAAATATGTTGTCATCTTACAATATCATTTTATAATTAAGTGTTCACCCCTACAATGTCCATCATTTTGAATTGCAATAGACAACCAGTTTGCCGCAGCATTACAAAACTTAATTAAAGAGTTGTATAAAAGTAGATTGACCGTGACATATTGTTATGGATGCACTGCTGTGCCTCAAACGATTGGGTACAAGATGTATCAAAGCAGTGACATTGACCGAGACATTCCCATTCATTCATTTATTTATCTTCCAAGATGAGTTGCCGCTGTATGCTCATGCTGCCTCTGCAAACATAGTGTGATGCTAATGAACCCTTAATCACATATTTTCCTTTCACAAGCCTTGTTTATTCCCCCTCAAGAGGGCAGTGTTTGAATAAAAGAGACTCCATCTGTCAGCACTCATCACATCACTGCAATGAGAAGTATGCCAAGAACTTTGAGAAGAGTGTACATGCAGTCCTCACTCCGTATTATTCAAACCAGATACAATGTTTGATGTAAATGACATACATAGATAAATGTGTACAATATACATGACACTAATTTAACACGGATTTACAAGCTGATAAAGATCTGAAAAGTTAAGCCTTTTGATATTGAACATTTCATTATGGTTTGATGTCTCTGCAGAGAGCTGTAATGATGGGTAATTAACGCGAGGAATAAATGATTCACTCGTGTACAGCCCTGTATCAGGAACAGAGCAGGATGCAGGGGGAGTGTGAGGCGCATGAGACAGCAGTCCAAAATAAACCACCTCACAACCGCCCTAAATGCTTTTCAAACACGTAATGCTCCGGAAATCATTAAGGAGGAGGGGGAGAAAATGCTTTGTAAACTTAAGTCCAACAACAACAAGAACACAGTGAGATGCACATCCGCTGCCTCGGACAAAACTATGATACAAGTGTGCTCCTTTTCTCCCTTCTCTTTTTCTTCTGCTTTATAAACTTCTGTTTAATTTTCTCTGTTCTCTGTTCTCTTTTTGTTCTAGTCTGACCTCTTACCTTTCTCTTGTTTTATCCTTTCTAATGTCCTCACCTCTTTTACTCATTGCTCATTTTCCTCTCTGTTTTCTATCATCTCTGCTTTCCCCCTCTACTTTCCATCTCTCCTTTTTTCTTCTCATCTCACCTTATCACTCTCTTTTTCGTACTCTATTCTTCTCCCTCCGTTGTTTCACCCTCCTCTCCTCACTTTTGCCCTCTATTTCCTCCACCTCTCCCAGCCCCTCCTCTCCTCTCCTCTCCTCATTATTCCATAGTTTCTTCTCTTTTTCCACTTTCTTTCCTCTTCCTCACTTCTCCCATCTGTTTCTCCTCCATTCCTCTCCTACTCTATTTCACTTTATCATTTTATCTCCTCTCTCCCTTATTTTATCCCCTCATCTTCTTCCCTCTCCTCATAGTTTTTCAATGAGTGTCCCTCCAGGTTCAGCCCCTCCCACTCCGTGTAAGGCTTAATTGTCATCTTGACGAGAACTCGCGAAGGCTTAAATACCGCGTGCGCTTCGTGCATTGAGAGAGGAACTGACCGACGTATCCGAGAGGGCATCATCTCGCTCTTTCTCGTGCGTGCCATTTTTTTTGTCCTCCTCGTACTTCTTCACTTTTGCCGCCGAGCCTCCAGCATGCAGGTGTCTGTGGCCCTCCTCGTCTCCAGCTTCGCGCTGCTGCTGTTGCAGGGATGCTGCACCACCGTGAAGGGATGGAAGGTACTAAAGAACGATGGGACGGAGATTTTACCGGAGTATAGAGAAAACAGTCGGACTCCTCACGAGACGATATTACAGACGGCCAACAGCAACAATAACAACAACAACAACAGCAACACCCTGAATAACAGGGCGAAGAGCGGCGGGAGGAGCGCGAACACTGTCACCTACAGTAAGTACTACGTTCACTCTATGATCATGGTAAAAACTCTTACAGGTGGCAGGTGTGAGGTATTTAGAAATAAATTAAATAACGATTTAAATGTCTTTTTCCACGTCAACCTTAAAAAGGTAATTTTTATATCAGGTTTTATTCAAGGCATGGTGCGTAAAGGTGAGTGAATTAACATAAAAATGCATACAAATAATGTATTTTTAAAACGTCAGTTCAATCCGCAGCATTAATGAGAATACATGTATTCAAGGGGGGCGACAGCATTATAATATCTTATTTAATATACGGACAGTCGAGACAAACTACCCTTTTATAATTAGTTAATACTAGTACACTAGTATTACACTTATTATACCATTTTTTAATACATGTTAAAAATGTTTAGTTTTTTAAGTTAAATAGTGTATTATCTCTTTGTTTAAAATTGTGCACTCAGACTGTCCCTTTGACCTTACAAAGAATTTTAGAGAAGCAGCATTTTATGTCTAAAAACTGTAATATTAATTTAACTTTATTTTATTGGTTCTGTTGGAAATAAATAAATGTTTTAATTAGACTTGAACAGTTTTGACTTCTCTGTTGTTTAAATGTAATCTTGGATATGTAATTCTAAACTGTCGTAATCAGTAGATCTGACTTAAAAAAAAGGCACAAAGACAACCCGTCTTTCCATTTCACTTCATCCTCACACTGCCTCCCTGATTATGAGCAGCTCTCCTGTGTGGGAAGTGTTTTCTTGCTTAATCCACTGCCAGAGTCTGAGGGTGCTGAGCGGCACAGACACATTCTTGTGGTTTCTTCCCCTACACAAACTCAAGTGGAGCATTCAGAGAGACATCAGGGCTACGTTTTCACATTGTCTTCCAGGTTGTTTCCTTCTCTCTTTATACTATTAGTCAAGCTCTACTTACCATTTGATTGCAACAACATGTCTCCCAAAACCCTGCAGTTTGTCTTTCAGGGGATGTCATTTTTCTTTGTTTTTTTTTTTGGGGGGGGGGGGGGGGTGTATTGAGAAATTGCTTTTTAAACGCAACACTGCCTTTTGAGAATGATTCCCACCTGTGGCCAGTAAAGGTTGTATGTTCCGATCGAGCGGTGCATGTAGAATAATCTCACGCTCATGCATTCAAGATGGGTGGTGCAATGGTTCTCTCAGATTTAACCACGGACACTGGAGGAGAAGATGATTTGCTGACAAAAGCGGAATTAGCAAGTTATCATATGGTTTTGTCTTAGGATATGATTGGGCTGTCCTTAACTACAGAAAATCTCAGACGGCTAACGATCGTACTCGTAACTAATCAATTATTTGATTTCATAAAGTTTATTTCGCAAATATTCATTGCAGAATCACAAAATGTATTTGTAAATTCAGTATATAAATAGCTTAAAAATGACTGAAGAAGTCTTATCGTCTAAAAGCGGGCCCAAACGATTACCACCAATCCACAAAATAAACCTCTAGTCTCCAAAATATAGTTGGAAAACCACATCCCCTTGTTTTCATCTGGATACGCACCATATGTGTTGTGGTTCAGTCAAGAGAGACAGAAATTCAAATTTTTGTACCAGGACGTCCTGCTCATGGTCCCTGTGGGGTCACAGCAGGGACTTTGGATCATTGCCTGGCCTCCCTAAACTCCTCTCCCAGGGCTGCTCTCTTATGGCCGAGGGAGAGCAACAGTGCACGCAACTGTACAGTAGTCCAGTGTGCCACCATCATTAGAAATGATTTTTTTCAGGCTTACAGTGGAGAGTAGAAATGGAAATGTAAGGAAAAGGCACAGAGAGACCAAACAAGACAACCTGACTTTCTGGGATACGTCGGTAATTGGTGCAAACTACTGCCCAGTGTAGTCATTGTATACTACTGTGGTCCCTTCAGTGGCGGCAACAGAATAACATCAGATCAGGTTCTCGTGCAGAGGAAAAAAAAGAGTCACCTCACATAAATCCTTTGTTCAGCCCTTTTTTTTTTGCAAAGAAAGCCACAGAGGAAAACAGATCCCTCTCGGAGTGTATCATTTCTAAACCGACAGTCCCTCTGCCCCTTCTATACACACTGCTTGTAAAAAACTAAAACTTGCAGGACAATAACTCATGCACACGGCTGTTAAAAGGCTGCAACTGAAACATAGGATTACAGGCGGGAGTGTGTTTTCTCAAATCAGTCTGGCAGATGTCCAGTTCGTCCAAAACCGTACACTTACTTTAAAATAACCAGACAGCTATTTACTCTTCCATCACCACATACATTTCCTGAGGGCCAACGCTGTATGCCAGCTTTTCCTTCCAGCCCAAACCTACATTAAGTTTGATTGAGCTGTTTAATGGCCTCTGGTCTGGATATGCTATCAGCTGATTGCTGCCAGCTGGATCTCCTTGTCAAGACCCGTCATCGGCTAATGATCGGACCATGACTAAATTTAGGAAACCCTGATATGATCTCTCAAATCTTTTCCTTAAATGTACAAGTTGTTACATTAAGTTGGATATATCAAAGTGCATTTTTCGGCTGCACTTTTGTGTCTCATAAAATGTCAGGATTGAACTGCCGTTTGACTTATACAAAGCAGAACGGGTGACCTAATGTTGACAGAATCGGAGATATATTAGCACATATTGGAGTCGGACAAAGCTGCAGCATTAGGGCGGTTAACCTGCAAAATGTCCGTTCCAGTGTGCAGAACTTCAAAGTCTGTGTTTTGGGCTGAAGCCACAAGTGTAACTGTGATATTCTGCTTTTCCATCCCAGGTGCCGCAGAGCTGAGCTGCAGGGAGTTGCGCTCCACCCGTTACATTACGGACGGATCTTGCCGCAGTGCCAAGCCTGTGAAGGAGCTGGTGTGTTCGGGCCAGTGCATGCCCGCGCACCTCATGCCCAACTCCATCGGCCGTGGGAAATGGTGGAGGGGCAGCGCCACGGACTACCGCTGCATCCCGGCCAACTCCAGGACTAGGAGGGTGCAGCTGCACTGTCCCAATGGCAACACTCGGACTTACAAAATCCGCGTGGTCACCTCCTGCAAGTGCAAGCGCTTCCGGCCCCACCACAACCAATCAGAGGCCAAAGAGGTGCCGAAACGCAACAAAAAGCACAGCCGTGTCTCTCAAGTCCGGAGCAAGAACAACACGCCAACAGTGATGGGAAACTCGTACTGATGCTCCTCTTCCAAAGGACAAACACCAAAGCACACACACACGTTACACAACACACCACCAAACAACGTCTCCTTCAACTAGGCTTGGAGAAATATCAAAGAGCGAATTTATAAGCTAATTTTTTGGCTGTTTTTTTAAGTCATCAGTCTTAATTTGTTCGGCGTATTTGTGAACTCAGCTGCTTATTTGCATGACAAAGTGAGTCAGTGCCAGGGGGCTTGCCACAGATGTAGCACCGTGTTGGATAAAAAGTATCTAATCACCCCAACAGCTCAAACCTCTTTCAGTTTGTGTCCTGCACTCGAACAGATTTCATTTAATGAGAAGTCCTCCCGAAGGCTTCCAGACCATCTGTACAAACATCCAGCGGATGCAGAGCAATGTTTTTTAAAGCTGAAAAGGTGTATCCTCGCCCCAAAGTGGTTGTAATCCATCTCCTTTTTGGCTGTGCGTGTGTGTGTGTGGAGGAGATGGAGGCAGCTCTTTGGGGCTCCGATGTTGACAGGTTTCTGTGCGGCGGTGCGGGCAGCTCACTAAAGGCCTCACTCATCGGGACAGCCCCACAGCACTCTTCCAGGCCTGTCAGTCACCTTCTCCACAGCTAGATACAGAGTGAGGAGAGACAGAGAAATGAAGCAGTTTTGACACCACAGGGGCATTCCTGTGACTCCTTAATCACTAAATGAGCCTATTCCTGTGTTGTTTCAAGTCATAAAAAGCCATTTCCTCCAGCCAGTTCCTGTTTGCTGGAAACACACACAGAAAAAAAGTGCACATGTGTGTGTGTAGGAGGCATCAGAAAGTGGAGCATGGTTGCGTTGTTACCTAAGGGCAGAGCTCTTCTCCAGCACGCCCACACACACCGGAATTCTTTTGTAACGGGCCAAATAGAGCAGCGATCAAGCATCCGCAGGCAAAATCCATCCATTTGTGTCTGCTCCCATACTGTAAATAGCACCAACAGGAAAGATAGGAATAAAAATAACATAATGAGAACAATAATTCTGATAAAGATGTGACCCTGGTCTGTCACAACCTCCTTCCTCAGCAATGGGACTGTACTCCATGAAGAATATTCCCGATGTTTCCACATATTGTCATTCCGCTTCTATTGCTTCCTGATTTTTGTATGGTTGTCTTAACTGTACTGACAATGTTTGCTTCTTTTCCCGATTGTATGTTTTGGAATAGCAACTGGAAGGGGTTCGTGGAGAGCTGTGATTGTACATATCATACCTGTGTGGTCCGCTGCAGTGGGGAGGGCGGGGAGGGTGGGGAGGTTGGGGGTGGCTTCTACCGACACTAAAGAAAGACTGTTACAAAGAATGAACTGCATATTTATTTTTTATTTCCCATTTAAATTATTTATGCAACCTTTTGTAGTAAATGATAGCCATTATTGTCATATAGTATGATAGAGACTTTGGAAATGAAATACTGTACAGAACATGAATAAAGTAAAGGAAGATATATTTGAAAATGCTGGCTTATTTGTTATTTTTCAAATCTGAATCCCCAACCCACTAGTTATAACACACTACTATGTGGTTGTAAGCAGATATAAGTGTATTGGAGGTACTTTAAAGTTTAACGTTTTAAAGTGTTTTAATTTATGCTACTTTACTTCTACTTCAACAAAAAATGGCTGCATGTTTTATTTTGACAGTTTTAGTTACTTTGCAGGGTCGGACACGAAATATAATCCACCAATAAATTATGTATTATTATAGATCTAGCTTGGATAAAATACAATTTTAAAAAGTACAAAAGCATAGTAAAGAGTAATAAAACAAGCTCCACTTTCACCAGCTGTTGAACACATAATTGTTTCAATAATTAGGATCCAGTGATAGAATAAACATTGTTTTAGCTTTATGTAAAATGATTTGTATTTTATATATATTTAAAATACAAATAATTGTACTTGTACGGCAATATCTATATGGTATTGCTGCTTTTACTTATTTAGTTCTTAGTACTATTTTCCCCAAATGCCCAAGTGGAGGTTGGTGTAAACATAAAGTTAAAGCTGTTTTAATGAAGTGCAATATGCTTTCATCTGAGAAGCTATAACTGTAGGCAAGTACTATATATTAATACTCACAAAATGTCCTTTATATTTGCTTCCTACTGGTGTAATTTTGAAAGTATTGATTGCTTATACAGTGTGTTTTATTCTAAATAATGCTTAAAGTAAAGTGTAACTTTGTTTATCTGGGAAATCTCTATCCGTGCAAAGAAATTTAGGCTATAACAAGTTAAGATTTGCCATTGTTTAAAGTGTCTGCACAGCTTTGCAGAAGAAGAAGAATCTTTTCTCTTGCCATCTCCATTTCTTTGTTTATGAGGGTGGATATCAGCCACAGTCATCACTCAACACCATTCCTCTCCTCCCTCACAGCTTCTGGCCCTATTCACTGCGAGTTTGAGAGTTCAGAACGTATCCATCTTTGTGGATGCTTGTAATATTTAGAGTTCACTTGCCAACAGCCCAACCAACTTTGGTCTTCACTCAAACTGGAGTGAATCCAGGCACAGAAAAACGTACCACACTTAAATGAGGTGTTTATGCTGACTTTTATATGCAAATGTTATTTTTAATTACAAGCACAAGAGCTCCCATAGAGCGCCAAATAAACTGAGCGTAAACACAACACAGAAAATCACTGTGGCAACTGTGGCTGCGAGCCCGTCTTTTGTCGTGCCAATGTCGAACAGTAGATATTCAATTTCACTACATCATCCATAATGTGCACTCATTATGTCATTTTATAGCCCTGTATTCCAAGGGAGAACAGACATGCCATGATTTTACTCCGGCTACTAAAAGGTTCCCAAGAAAGTCAGGAAACGCATACTTCAATGAATTAACTGTACCTTTTTAATATATCGACGCTAACAAAGCATCTGCCCCGTGTTACTGTTTGCACACACAGTGACCCACCGGTGACCCTCACAGACCTGGGGAGTTGCACGAGAAGTCGTATGATCTATTCCCACAAAGGTCTACAACGCTATGCTCAAGCCCCATGTAAGTGTCATCGACAGTGTTTAGAATACCAGGTGCAGAAGTCCCAGAGGATTCCTGCTCTGTTACAAGGGTAAGAAACAGGACAGGATTAGGTACACACATCGGCAAGAGTTCACAAACAGAGCCTATTTGACTCATGGCTTCTATAAAGAATATTTATAGAGCTGACATTCTGAGCAGAATAAATGATCTCTGGATGGAGGGGTAAGAAATAAAATGATTGCCCCATAGAAGAATACAAATATAACTAATCCGGTTGAATTAGTGTGTAAATGTCAGTAAGTACATTTACTTGAGGACTTCCATTCTTGCTAATACTATTTGTCCGAGATCCTTAGTTTCTCTGCATATCTCTCAGACCCTTCCTGTTCTGTGAACCAAATCCTCCCAACATCTTGAGCTAAATAAACTATTTAAAAAACCCTCATGGATCAGCTGGAAAATGAATCATCACTAAGCTGAATGTAGTCCTTACAGGACACAGAGGATATAAACATTATGGTCTTATACAAAATGATACATTTCTGTAGATTAAACTACCCCACAGTATATAAAGCAGTTAAAAAAAGTCACACTTTTTTAACCTTACCTTTACACTGACAATTCCTAAAGATAATCACTGTTTCCTAACAAAACTCTTTCCTGTTCCACTGCATTGAGAATTTACACCTTGCCACGTCTCCAATCTAACTCTGCTGCCTGTTCACAAATACAAGTTTCCCCCTTTGAATTCACATAATGGCACAGTAAAATATCTCATTTCAGCTTTGTGCAGAGCAAGCTTTATTGTCCTGTGCACAGCCAGAAAATTGTCTAAAAGGCAGCCACTTTAATGTCTTAGACACTGTCAACACAGCCCTAACTGATGCTCTGCCAAATGCAGAAGAGACAGTCAAATTTAAGACAGTATATCATTTGCAAATAAAGAGCTCCTTGACTTATGTGGGTTTTCACCAGTGGGATCCGTCTCACAAAAGCATGCGAGTCTCTTCTGTTGACTGCAAAAAAACACGAGTGGAAACCGACTTGAGGTGACATTCATAGCATGTGAGGCACTTTCTGCCAAAAATCAACTCCTATAAAAATCTTCAAAGTGTTATGTTTCTGCTCCGTTGCGTATAACCGGTAAAATTGCTGAACAATGCTGCAAGTTGTCCAAGACGTTTATTAAGATGGAATATATTTACTGAACTAACCAGCACACACCATTTTCAAACCTTCGTCAAAGATGACATAAACGCGTCTACACAGCGGTAGTTTCACCTCCAGGCCTTTGAGTCAAACTTTTCCAGGAGCGGATATTATCATTATTATAAGTCAAACACATGTGGACGATGACGGATGTAGTCGGAGACGGATGTTTGCGCTCCTCCAACCACTCCCTTATCAGGTCATGAGCGCTAATAGCTTAAAACAAATGGAAACCAGAAGAGATGTCTGGCGACCTAAGAGGAATGAGGAACGCGGAAAAAGTTCAAAAAACGCTGTGTTCTTCAAATGCTGCCGGCTTTGGAAGGTGTATAGGGTTTCCTGAGAGTGTAATTCTCAACTGGGAAAGGGGTCAAGATTGATCAAATAAGTCTTCCTATGTTTACTTCGGCATCACACTGCGTCTTAGTAAGAGATTTATTCGCTACTCTTGGCAAATCTAAACCAACCAATGACTGTCTTTGTGCGTCATTAGAAAGTTGTGGAAGTAGATGACCCTTTTCCAGAGATGGACAGTAGCACCACGTGGGTCAGGAACTTCCACTGAGCCATGTAAGCCTCGGTCTCTCAGCCGAGGCCAGGCATGTAGCGATGAAGGCCAACCATATGTGCTCAGGCCAACTGGAGGTGCAGAGGACAGGAAACAGAGCTGTCAACAATTGTAAACAACCACAGCAAGCCCCAACGTTTTGGAGGCAGAATGCTTTCTTTTTGTGCTTAATCATCACCTGATGGACTTTTTTATCTCGCACATACATAAAGGATTCTTCAGTCTTGGCATAAACAAACCTGTCTTTTGCTTGTGTATTTTAGGTTGTACTGCAAAAGTTCATGGTCAATTTTCCAAATATTCCTTGAAAGAGATGAAGATGGATTGGTTTATGTTCTTCGCTCTCTGAAGTATGTTATTTTGTGTGCGGCCGACCGAGAGGGCATAAAAAGGGCGATCTCACACGTGCAGTATCGAGAGTTTATACAGCCTGTCAATGGATAATTATCTTGAGGTCAATGTATCTGACAACTCAAGAAAAGCTGACACAAGCAAGGTCAGTTCCTCCACACACACAAGCAATTAAAACGTCTGTTTTAGTTTGAGTAGTTGTAAACTTTTATGTCATTTACATAACTGCAAATCGAGCTTTAAAAAAGCACAAGTGAGTTAAAAAACTTAATTTAAAAAAGCATTTACATTTATAACAACAGATTAGAGCCTTTATTGCATGTTGCCCCCTTGATATTGAAATTGTCGAATTGTCTGTAAAACAGCAGAAAATAAAGTACAGGTAACAGCTGTAAGAGTTTGAGAATTGTTAAAGTTTTGGTACATTTCATAGAAAATACCAAACAAGTTTTCTCAGTAGCTTCAAATAAATCTTGTGTTCAACTTTGTTAAACATAAGGTTAAACTTTGTAACAGTAGGCGCTGCTGTGGATGCCATTTTGTGAAGATTGAGGTTAAATCTGTAGAAAATATGTAAGTGTTTTAGACAAACATAAGAATGAGAGATTGCATTGCACCTCAGAAGCGTAATAACTCCTATATACTGTTTCTACAGACACAAGAATTTAAACTATTTGGAATATTGACATTTATGTTTGTTTTAATGAATGTTGCAGAACTATACAGCAAATTAGTTTTCCAAATAGGACATTATGAGTAAAAATAATCTGATTTAATTTAATGTGAAAGGTGCGGTGATTTATTTTATTTATTTGTTGCCAACATCTTAGTATACCATCAAACACATCCAGCAGGTATTTGACAATAACAATATCCCACTGTAATTGACGTTCTCAAGAAATGATCCATTATGAATCAGATTTCCTCTTGGCTTGTATCGGAAGTTTTGTCCGCCAATCACGCTGTAGAGATGGGGAACACTGGGCAAGATATTTGTTTGCAGCTGGTAATTATAGAAACGTATCCATCACACTGGTGAAAAGGTAAATGGACTCTAATTATATTGCCCTTTATCAGGTCTTTTCAACCCATAAAAGCACTTCACATACTACAAGTTATTCCCCCATTCACACGTCATTCATGCAGAGCAGTACCACTTGCTCTAGGGAAGCTAACATTTACACACCCTCACACAGCGTTGGCCATCAGGAGCAACTCAGTGTTAAGCATCTTGCGCAAGCATACACGTTGACTGCAATGTTGACACAATCTTCTGGTTATAAGACGGCCGCACTCCCTCGTAGCCACATAGAAGGAAATGGCTGAAAGCTGCAGAAGGCCGCAGGTTTTTGGTTCGGTCTCAAACAATGGGACTTTTATCTGATTAAATAAACAAAAAATAAATAAGATGATCACTCTCAAGCAATAAGCTAGTTTAAAATGTGAGTCTAGTACAAAACCCCTGACGGCATGTTCAAGAACTTTTAGCAATTACGACAAATTCCCATTTTGCTCTGACATCCATGCACATATGCCATCAGTTTGCTAAAATCCATATGCAATGAGCTGACTCACTTTGGTCCTCACTGTCAACTGGTCCTTTTCCAAAGACACCCAGCACTTCCTCCCAGGGTGGGGCGCAAAATGGCTTTCGAAAGTACCATAATTTGCTGCTTGTCATCATGTTCAAAATATGTCCATTTTATTCTGTGGCATTCAGAAGTTCCTATCAGCGGCCATGTCACCTCCAGATGTTGTTCAAGCAAACTAGATCCATTTATTGAGTAATGGACAGAGTGATTTTTTTTGGTTTCAGCCGCAAATTATATATGGCAGAAACTCAAACAGTCACATAAAACAGCCAAAGCACTTGAGCACGAGCATGTTTTCAATAAGGAATACAAAAAAAATGAGAAGGGAGATTGTAAAATCTTGCCTTTTCTTTAGGAGCGCACAGCAACAATTAAATCTGCTGTGGATGATGTTTAAACGGGAGCGAAGTATTTGTGTGGGTGGTAGACATGGCAAGTTGGGGATTATGCAGCCCATGAGAAACAGATTTACGACGGGCAGTAGTCAGTCTCTAACTCAAACCTCCCTTGGCATTTTAAATCCACACAGCAAGAAACGCAGAGGGAGATTCAAACCAATTTTCTTGATGTCATCATTTCTAACCACAATGATGCTGATCGTATTAATGTAACGCTCTGTGGACATGAGCAAGCCGAGCATCTCTTTTTGAATTGAATTGATTTCTGTGGTATTACATCACCACTGGGCTGCAGCTCCCCTTAGCTAGTGGCTGTATCCCCCCTTGAGGAGAATACCGTATTTCGAGTATCTTTAAAAAAACTACGCTAAATTCACTGGCATTGCAAAATAGAATGTTGCCGGATTGAGAAGTAAACAGTGATGTATTCTCCTTCCAAGAACAACAAACCCGAGTTTCTTCCCCTAAGGGTTCATGGCTACTTCCACAGACAGGCCGGTGCCTTTGTGCTTGTTTAGTTGTTTATGTCATAGTCTCTCAGCTGATGAGGTTATTTTAGGGTACAACGTAGCATAACAACTGCTGCATCTTTCACACAGGTATAAAAGGCCAGGAAATACCAATTTCTCCCGACATGGAAGCTGTTTTATTCTTGAGGCCCGTTGCTGATTAATCAGGCATCAGTTTCTTCTCTTTTTTCTGCGTTATTCTGACCCCTTTGGACCAGCTCAGCGCAATCAGCTCCAAGTGCAGAGAAAATTGCTTCCTATCCATGTGGTCGTGGGTGCACGACCCAGGACAAGCCAAGGCAGATATCTCCTCAATCTCCCCAGCTTAGGAGAGTTTAAGATCGGGATCAATTCAGCTCTACAGGCCTTATCAGATGTCAAAGAGCCTCTGGAACTTTACGTGTCTCAGTCTTGACCCAATTTGCAAAGAAGGTCCCTGAAAGTACGTAGTTTGTGGTCCAAAATAATGTCTTTTTATCAGATTATTTTTCTTTAAATCAGATGATTCTGGGAGGTTACTTTAACCCTTGTACCATAGCAAAGTAATATTTTTCTTAGAAACTTTGTATTTCTTTTAGAGAAAATATAATTTTCTGCATATCAGGCCTCATTCTGCTTAACAAACAGCAGAACCGAAGGCCAGACATGACTACCAAAAGCGTTATTGCATCAAATTGTTTTCTCAGGATAATGTGTGGTGTGAGAGCAGAGTAGTCTGATACTAGGGTGCGGGCAATATTATCGTTATGACAGCTCTTGCAAATTGTTCATAAAATATATCTATGAGAAAGTGTCTCTTTTTATGAGTCACAGTCTAGCATCTGCAGAGAAACTTTTCCATTTCAAACATCTCCAAATTCTCACCAAGATCAGTAAATGCCTGGGACAGGACTTCTAAAAAATAATAACACTGATGATACATAACTCACAGCCTTTGACAACATCCAATATGATGAGCTGCTACCACTCTAACAAATGACTGAGAGCGACAATTTCTTTCTCCACTCCCCTGGTTTTGTTCAGCCTAATTCGCATGCCTGGATTTCACTGTTGCTCGAAGAGGCCATGGTTGGTTTCATGTCATTATCGCAGTGCCTTAGTCAGCAAATATGGAAAAAAACACGGTGCACAGAGTATGTTTTCTACCCCGCTGAAGAGGAATAGTCTAGGAGAGAGTTAATTCACCCAGCAGATGCCTCCGGGCCCTTTTGCGGACAAGTGGCCGAGAAGAATACAGATAATTAAATGCATTACAAAACCATCCCAAGCTTCTGTGTATAGAGCCTCCATCACCAAATGTAAAAAAAAAAATGAAAAAAACTGCAAACCCCTAATTTATTATTTAGAGGGACATTTTGACACCGCTCTGTGCCAAACAAAAAACTAGTGCCAAACAGCAAGGCCAAACACCTTCTTGAGAAATGGCTACATCAATGGAGATGAGTTTTTTATGACATGATCGATCACATTTTGCAGCAACTTGGCAAGAACAAAGCACATTCTGAAATGCATACAGTAAATAAAACCTGATTGCTGTTGTGTTAACAGTTAATCACCCAGCGCAGACGCTGTGTTTTCCCTCCAATCTCCGCAGTATAAATGATGTGTGTCTCAGACTCAGACTGGACGGCGATAAAACACTCATCGAACTGAAACTGGAAGAGAAGAAAACAGGAAAGAACATTTTACAATTTGATAAACTTTAAGTGTTATGTCATCTTGTACCCTACAATGTTGAAAACAAAACTTGTTTTTGTCTGAGAGAGATTGCAGGAGTGGAGAGCCACTTGTAAATGTAGCCTTTAAAACGCGGACCCTCTTGTAAAGCCTGCATACAATCCAGACCCCCATCAGGCTTTGTGACCAGACTCCAGATCTGAAATGCTCAGGTCACAATTTGAGGCACCAGCAGCCCACCCAGGATCAGCAAGCCACCCATACATACAATTCTCATAAGTATGTGGACACTTCTCTGCTTGTGACTCTTAGTAAGAAATTGAGTGGAATCTTAAAGCTAGCACACAAAATAAGATGTAATAAGTAGCTTTTAAATTTGTGGAAACTGTTTGGGAAAGGGTCTTTCCTGATAATGGTGAAATTGCACAGAATCCCTAACCAGCACCTTTGGGATGAACTGGAATGCAAACTGCAAGCCTGCCATTGGTGCCTGATCTCACAAACGTGCTTGTGGCTGAAGTGGAGAAAATCCCTGCATTTAAAATTTGATGGAAAACCTACCCAAGAAAAGTCCATTCCCATCATTTAAACAATGGATATTTCTTATGAAATCAATTTCCCCTAATGGATTGGCTGTGATCAGCGGATTGAAGTCATTAAACAATGAACTGTGGCACACAGATCACTGCCCTTGACTAATAGCAACCTGTCTAGACGGTGCTGATATTTAAGCTTAAAGAAAAGAGGGTCCAAAATGGAAGAAGCTTTCATGGCAGCTTTCTTCCACTTCTTTTTATTTTTATTGAATCACCTTTGTGTGTCAATGGTACAAATAACAACAAATTGTGTAGAATTGTTTTCCTGTTAGTGAGATAACAGTTAGCAAGTTAATAAGGTGAGCTATAACCCCCTGTTCAATAACTCTTTATTCAATTATTTTTTAAATGTTTGATCACAAGAACAAAGTGCTATGTGTACATCATAGAGAAAATAAAAATAAGCTTAGTGAACTCCTGTGACTACAAGCTCTAGCACGTAGCTAGGAGGCTACAGTAGTTCACATAGTTACTGACATTGCCTGTAGTCATTATCTCACTAAACATCTAGAACTACATATTCTTGCTATTATATTTTCTGTTGTGTCCAGATGAATTAAGGTGGCAGCACATAAATGTAGAATTAGTTTACAAAGTTTCGAGAAAATTGACAAAAGAAAAGGTGAATTAATACTTGTTTCCAATCACTGCCATTATATGATTATTAGAAGTTGTTTCATCTATTGAAAACTAAAGTGGTGCCCATTTTGCAGCCGAAAAATCAGTATAGTACATGTTGTCATTTTTGATTCACCAACTTTTGTATTGCAGCCAAGGGCTGAAATTGTTTTGCAATACCTTAGGATTTCTTCAAACTTGTTCGCTCCTACTAAAAAAGTGAATGGAAATGCACGTATTGTTTTTTAAATGAAAGCTCTTAACCATTGCACTGACCCTTTCTCTACATCAGCCCACTAAGTGCCACTTTGCTGTTCAAAAACCCTTCCGGGGCTTCAGAATCAGCAACACAGGGAAGATGATGAACATGATTGAATCAGCAGACTAGCTCACAATACTTCTGGTGGTCTGCCTCACTTCCACCTCTGGAATGTTCATATTACAAAGTGCAATCACTTCCCATCTCCAAAAGAACTGTTACAAGCGTGTAGTTCATTTCAATGTCAGATGTCTTTTTTTTCCCCCACCATATAAATGCATTCACTGCGCTGTGTGCGGACAGACGGGGAGAGCGCTTTCTGCTCCCATAAATAAGGCGAGGTAGTCTCCGGCCTGTTTCATCCATCACTGGGCTGAAGCTGTGTTTGTAGAGCAGGAGGGAGCGAGAGGGGGGGCAGATTCATCCATGTTCCCAGCAGCCGTCCCCCTTTGGGAACTTCACGCTGCCATTAAACACCTCATGGCAGCCCGTTAGCTATCGGGCCAGCTGAGCCGAAGAGAGAGCTGCAGGCCCACGAGCTCTGCTCTCATCCCCGTGGACATGTCAACAGGTTTTTCATTTAAAGTTTTAGTGCACAACTCGGGCATATAAGTCTGCTGATATAGGAGAAATGAAGGCACATACATCTTCAGTCTTACAGAGAGTCACACGGGTGTTAATGTAGGATGTATGCGGGATGCCGTAAAAGTCAATGCGGTTTTAAATTGTTCACAGTAACTGAAATAACTATTCATATACAGGGTACTTTACAGAATTCATTTATATATGGCAATTATTGGATCTTTTAATCATAATTTTATTTATATAAAGTTATTTCAAGGGTTATTTAAGAATTGACATGACTTTGATGCTCAAAATAAAATGAATTCAAATGTTAAATTACGTTATTGTACACAAATGCAAAATAGAGCTGTAACATCATTTGACTAATTCATGAGTCGATTGATAGAAAAACAATTGCCAACTATTTAGTTAATCCCTAAAGTAATTTCTTTGACAGAAATGCTGTTGTCAGCCTCCCAAAAATGTAGATGTTTCCTCTTGTTTATGTCACGTTAAAATGAATATCTTTAGGTATTGGACTGACAAGAGACATTTAAATAAATGCCTTGGACTTTGAGTAATTTGGATGGAAATCTTTCAGTGTTTTTAGAAATGTTGTAGTCCAAGAGAAAATAATCATGTGCTGAATTCATCGGAAAAAAGGTAAATTGCAGCCCAAAAGCAAATGACAGCAATACAATGCGGAATGACATTTACAAGAATCCAGGAAACACCATCCATCTAATAAACTCAAACGCATTACATAATCATTGGTTCTATGACTACTTTGGGGCTTTTCATTATTCATCTTGATGGTAATGAAGTCATCTCAAAGTCCTGAGAATCCATGACGACATTAAACTCTTGATAAACACACGTGACATTTGGGAGATCAACCTGCAGTGGGAGTCCGAGGGCATGCGATAGCGTCTTACATGCCCTTAGGTCACCCTCGGGAGAGAAACGAGGTGCTTTTTATGTGGGAGTGCAACGCAGGTGTTGAAATTGACAGACTGCCTGTAGATTCCCAAGGTTTTTTAATGCATGCATCTGGACTAATAAATCCCTGTGTTTATTAGGTTATGACCCAAATATGTGTGTTTGATCATCACTTATCACTTCATTAAAAAATGTAATGAAAAACACAATCATAAGCAACATTTCCATTGAAAAATCTTTAAAAAAATTCCCCAGCTTGAGTATTTTTCCCACCCAGTCATGGGAGTGGTGACGGTCGTTTGATCTCACCTCGCCCCGATTAATTAAAGGAGACTCTCCATGTCTCCATGGGTTTCACACAGCCATCCCAAAGAGTGAAGTTAGATCATTGAGGGAGTCAACAGCATTGTGTTTTTGAGTAAGACTGAAGAGGTGGCTGCTTCCAGCACTCCTTAAAACCACACTCCACATGCCCGGGATTCCTTCTGACCGCACCACCGGGCAGAAGCAGATGCTTGATTGATGAATAGACTACGTTAACTGTGTTTTATTCATCAAACAACTGCTGCGTCTTTGAACTTTTACTATCATGGTTAGTTTACTCCTAAGCAACAGGATATGAAGTTGTATAGTTCAGATTTACACCCGTGTTTATCTCAAATAGTTTTCATGTGTCTTTCTAAAATCTCTCTTGATTTGAGTCATAAATTAAGTGAAGTGAAATGTTTTTGGAGGACATAACAGGAACTATTCAAATTTCTTTTCAGAAAAATTAAAAAGTTGTTAAAAAAAGTGTTTATGATGCCTCTGATTTATGTGTCTCTCTTTGCTAACAAGCCATCAAGTCTGCAGTTATGAATATTAATAAGTCATTACTATACCTAATAAACAACTGAGGTCATTCATTTTAGTTATAACTAAAGTCTACAGGTAAAATCATTATTATTGGGTGATAAAAAGGACATGTATATACATATTAGTTTAGCCTTTGGCAAAGATTTAAAACTTAAAATGGAATTTTAACAAGTCATAAATGGAGGGTTTAACAATATTCCAACTCTGCATCTGTAATTGTTTTAGTTTTCAATAGATCAATTCATCCAGATGTTCTGCAGCCATTTCTCAGAAGGGCAGCAGGCAAATGTTCCAATATGTTTGTTTACAAAGTAATAAACTGTAAAAACAAGTAGAAAAATAAGCAGAAGAAAAAAGCATTAATAATTTCACTGATACAAATAAAGAAGAAAGAAGAAGAAGAAGAAGAAGAAGAAGAAGAAGAAGAAGAAGAAGAAGAAGAAGAAGAAGAAGAAGAAGAAAGAAGAAGAAGAAGAAGAAGACATACTTTATTAATCCCTTACAGGGAAATTGCTTTCTCTACTCTGTTGTGTTGACACACATTAAACACACAGAGGATATACATGCACAAACACAGAGGAAATACATGCATACACAACCACATGCAGAGGAGAGGTGGCAGAGCAGAGAGGCAGCCAGGTACCCAGCGCCAAGGGAGCAGATAGTGGTTAGGTGCCTTGCTCAAGGGCACCTCGGCAGTGGCCTAGGAGGAGAACTGGCACCTCTCCAGCTACCAGCTCACTCCATATTATTTTTTTTTTGGTCCGATCGGGACGTGAACCGGCGACCCTTCGGTCCCAAGACCAAGTCCCTACTTACTGAGCCACTGCCGCCCAAAGTGTTTGTCTTTATGAAACTAATCAAAAATATTAATTTAGTAATAAAAGAAAGATAAACATATAATAAATAATAAGGTATACAGTCCTAAGTGGCAAAATAGTTGTTAATGAGGAGTTTCAAAAACAACCAAAAAGTTAAAAAAAAAAAAAAAGTATATATATATATATATTTCTTATAAACAAGTTGTTCTCATTTTTAAAACAAAGGAAATAATAGCAAGTCATCTGTAGTTTGTGATGTAAGTACATTAAACCTTTAATAGGGTTTTACAATCATTTTAATAATTAATAGTGTGATTACAGAAGAGTTCTAATCTATTTTATCCGTCCACATGCTCTGGAGCCCATTCCAAGAAGGTAAGATGTCAAATCATCCAAGTGATGACTCTTTTACTAACTCCTTAATTTATCAATGTTTCTATCTTCTATCCTGTTCTGTATTATTAAACTTTCTTCCATTAGATTCCCTTTTTTCTCTGAGCCCGAAAGGATAAAGAGACACTGCCTGCTCTGTGAGGGAGTGTGTCTGTCTTTGGGATAGACTACCTGATTATAAAGCAATCCCAATCTCTTTCTTGGCTCCTTCTGCGATGTGACAGTAAAGGACACGGCCCTGGACCGGTGACAGCACCCATAAGTCTCCATTGGGGCCCCTGTCAGGTTGTCTCATGACTCTGTGCAGGTGCCTCCTGTTCCTCAAAGTCGGCCAGTCAAAAAGCCCCTAAATGGATTCCCTTCTCCTTCTCCTCCATCTCGTCTCGTCTTTAAGCTGAGGCTCCATCACGTCACTCAGTAAGATGTTCCACAGCCATGGAGGGGCTTAGTGCAAGACGCCATGTTTAGTCATTAGCGAAGTCGGGCTGTATGCAGTATCGGATGTCACATCTGACAACAACTATAGAGAGGACCCGCACATGTGTGTGAGTGGAGGGGTGAAGGATCAAAGAGGAAAGCAAACTTCAGTTAACCTACACTCTGATGATGGTACAGTCACAGAGTATGCTGCTAAAAGAGAGATGAATAGGTCTCAAAATAGATCCCCTGTTATTACAACACAACCTACATCTAAATGCAGAATACTATTTTTTTTTTTTCAAGGCCATTGGTTTACATGAGTTTCCACCTGGCAACTGCTAAGCTTAGCTAAATTTACTAGCTGCTCACTGTAGCTTTATAGGTAGCTACCACACACGTCATGAGTGGTATCAATCTCCTCATTTAACTTGTGAAAGAAAAATTGTGTGTCTATTCCTCCTACAGTTTTGGAAATACTGAGGCAAGTGATGACATTATAAAGAAATATTCCTCTTTCATATATTTGTTCGTTCTTAAAAATTAGATTGGAAGGCTTTTTGATCACCTGGCATTTGATCACCTAATGTGGACTCAGTGTTCTCTTTGTATATTGCAGCCGCACAATAGATAAATTATGACTCTTTCACCACCAAGTTAAAAACAGGAGGGCTGCGATAAAGACAAATAACTTGCGTTTTATGACCTTCCAAACACCAGATAAACTCTTGTCCACACACACACACACACACACACACACACACACACACACACACACACACACACACACACACACACACACACACACACACACACACACACACACACACACACACACACACACACACACACGCGCGCTCTTATAGAGGCGCTGGCATGGCCTATGTCTGTATGAGCCAGTTGGTCTCAGGTTGTAAAGGTTTGTTAGGAAACAGACCGAACACTCAAAAACACAAAAGTCCCCCTGAGTCTGTAAAGACCTCCTCAGAATGTTAACAGCTAACAAGTCACAGCTTTTCCAGCAATGCTAAAAACCAAAAGTGCTCCTGGGTTCTGGAGTATGAGAGAGCTGCTAATGGCCATAACCCATAATGATGATGTTCCGAGAAAGAAAAGTTTAGAAATGTTGGAAATGTGCAAATGTGTGCTATCCAATATTATTCTTAATGTCAGCCTTTCAAGGGGTTTTTAATGAAAGCAATTGTAAAACAGTTAACAATAGATATTGAACAAAATGAATTGTATTGATAACAAATTGTAATAAAATATGATAAACAACAGTTACCTATTCCAAGATCAACATTATGTCTACATTAGAAATTACAATTGGTTTCAAGAAGATTCCGATTCGAAAAGGTGGTAAATTTAATAGTATTGTAACCAACATATAGTTTAAAAACAGTATTAAAACAGCAACAAAAGGCAAAAAGATACTGTTACTGTGAATTGTGTATTAGCAAAAATGTTAGCTTCAGTCAGCTAACGTAACTGTTAGCGACAATGGTTGTGCTGATAATTAATGACTGTCCATATAATACTGATACAATGTACGTATACGTGTGTGTGTGTGTGTGTTGTTTGCGCACACATCTGTTCGAGCCTACATGAATAAACTTGTGTATTTGCTTTACTAAAGTTTATTTATTATCTGGACTGTGTGGCTTGTCCATAAATGTTTATAATGTGAGAAGGGTATGGATGATATTGTAAATACTCTGTATCTACTTTTGACACTGATTTATTATTTTGTGGCTGCGTAAACAATCATGTGCACTTCTGTTTTCAGTTTTAATTATTATTTATTCTATCTTAAATACCCAAATAATGATGTATCAGTCAATTAAACATGTCGTATACAGATATCTAATTATACTGTAAGAAAAGGCATACCAGATATTCTAGAGCCTGGTCTGCATTTGTGTGTATTATTCTGCTCTGTTGGAAGGATATTTTGCTTTCAAGCCAACTGCAATCCAAATATTTTCTGAGAGATTTCATTGCCCTGAGGCATATTTCTGCTAAATCACAAGCACCCAAAGGACCGAATTTAACAAATTTAGCTGTAATTGCACATTTCTGCATTACGCAGTGCCCTGAAATGTACAAAACCATAAATCTAGTTGAGAAAATACACAAGTTTGTTCAGCCAAAACTATCTGCCATTTACAGCAAACATTTGACTTCATGTTACAAGTTCAACAAGTAAGGGGAAGGGGGGTGGGGGCAGAATGCTGCACTGATGTTTGCGCCATTAAAAACATGCGTCCTCCTGTGAGTAACAACAGAACGCCATCCATATTGGCTGTTGTGTCGTAACCTGAGATCACCAGAGGGAGAAAGAAAAACGTTTAGAATGTTAATGTCTTCCTTTTGGAACCACTATCACTACACATCTTGAGCAACAAAGTGCTATCTGACTCCTCTTGTATCTACAGAGTCAAGAGCAAAGCAGGAGAAACATAGGATGGGTCGAATTAATTTTGCAACGTGTTTTAACGGTGGTCATCGAAAGGTGCTGCAATATCCATTAGGAATAATGGTTCTGTGGACAAATAGAGCGGGGTGTCTCTGAGGTGCTGATTGAGCCAGCAGATGGAGTATAAATTATGATGAAAAGGCATCAGCAAGGTTGACCCCCCTCCATCTACGCTTAATCTGCAGCCAAGGGGAGATTTTTATTTTCCTTGCAAGTTCAGGGGGAAAAAAAAAACGGCCGGGGAATCATTCTGCTAAACCCTCGGTTGGCAGGCTCTTTCTTGGAGTACTTCAGCATCTGTTGCTTTCTTTCCAATGGAACTCTTTTGCCTAAATGATTTCTTTCACCATATGAAATTGATTAATCTTCTATAATAGCAGAACGTACTTTAATTCTGAAACTGTCCCACATCTTGAGTCTAGTTTATACAATGTTTTGACGTAAAATGTGAAAAAGGAACTCAGGTACTAACGGTTTAATAGAGGCCGGAACATATCAAATGAAATTAGTTTGTTTAAAGAAGGATAATAGCAGGTTCTGGTCTGGTCTGAAATCATCTGCAATGCCTTGTTTTGGTAGTAAACTTCAGTTCAGTATCATAGCAATTAAACAAAAGAGTCATAAAACAGAAAATGACACAACCGAATAATAAAAATACTTGCTAAGATGACATTTACAAAGAGTATTAATATATTACAGCTGGCATCTAGATCCATTTGAAAGCAAATACTGCTAACAAGGAATATTAGTGTTACTTTAATAACACTAAGAGAAACCTAAAATACAAACAGACTAAAATTACAAAAAAATATAACGTCCACGACCATGTTAACAGCTCCAGTCACCAATCACAATGGCGGATGACATCATTCTTTTGACTTCCACAACCTGACTCAGAAGGAAAAAAATGAAAGTTCCGAAAACTTTTTTCAATCCTGCACAGTCAGTGAAGCCTGACCTCTATCCCTGTGACTCCATCATGCACCTGTGCATGCGAGGACCTCAGGGAAGGTCCCTGTTCAAGCCATGCATGGGGCCTGGGGCCTCCCTGTCGTGCCTGATGTATGTCGGCGTGTCCCGGGTTACTCTCCCCGAAGGTGTGGGTCTCCCTCCAGAGGCCCGATTAAAAAGGCCTGCGCTCTCAGCTGTGTTCGCTGCTTGTCAAACAGTCTGGTTTATGGTCTTCATTAGTGCAGGAGGTGGGTTACATATGGGGAGTGTGTTTTACTGCCACTTGCTGTCTGTAAAGACCAGAGATCACGGCTTGTCTGACACTCAGTATATCAGCCAGATTTTGAAAGAGCAGACCGGAAGAGAAAAGGATTTGAGAAGTATTGCCAATACAAAACACAATACTCTTTCATTTGTAATCAATGTTTTTAGAAAGCATAGTGCCATTTTTTGTGTGCATGCATGAGTCAATAATTAGTTCAATATGATTTTTCTTTACATGTGTAGCTCTGTTGCAGCTGAGTCCTGAGGGTGTTTGTCTTGATGTATGTGGCTTAGCATAAACTCTGTGATGACATGATGCTATTACAGGACATTAGCAAGTATGTAACCACTAGTCTGAGGTGAAAAAACATTGTACCCTTTTTTTTAATATACATATGCATCAACTTTGCCAATATTTTGGTCTTTGACTATTAATTGTAACAGATAATTTATACCCTGTAGTATTAACCAGTGCAGCGTGTGGGATTTGTGAACTTTTCTACATCCCGATTAATATTTTTCCCTCATTATATAACAGGTATATGTAGGCCTTTTTGTTCTAGTATTTGTATAGTCAGCTATCTTATTCATATCTTTATTGTATTTTTTCCTATTCTATATTTATCATCTATCTTGACTTTGGCATTTGTTTTCCAAGATATTTCTTCCCTCTTAAGTTGTTTATTTTAAGCATATTTAAAATATTATTTAGTATTTCAAATACTTGAATTGGAATATGCTAAACTAAATAGGTTATTTAAAATTCAGTACAAATCGAATACATACAATATTGTATCTTTCTAATCTCAGTTTTTAATCCTTTCCTATTGGTCAGTGTGTGACTGGTTAATCCGATGCACTTGTCGTGATTGTTTGCAGGTGAGGAAAAGAAGCAAATATGGCAGGGAGACACAGGAATCAATGGAGTCAGGAGAGAAAAACGGGCCACTGGGCTGCAGGTTGGAAGTTGTCCAAATAAACAGTAGTGTGGAAGAAGAAGCAGAAAGACGCAATCACGCTCATTATCTCCACCTAATGTCAAATAAATTGGCTGGAAGTAGGTGCGTGTGTGTATTTTTACCTTAGCTTAGCAGCTAAACTAGCAAGAAGGTTGTCAACTGCAAAGCTAGAGTGCAAATTAAGGCTTGTGTCAACTAGTTAGCCTATTAAAGTTAGCTAGTGTTACTAACGTTAATAGACAAGTAAACCACAGAGAGTGGGAGCTTGGACACAGCGCTTTAAAGCGGACAGACAGACCTTGCAGTGACCAGGAAAGCTGCTTGGGTCCTGGGATGAAGATGTTGGATTGTTCAGGGCCCATTGATGGACAAACACAAGACTTCAACGTTCTTCGAGGGGATAACGTCCTTTCTCCAGCTTTCAGATAAACTGTGAGTTGTACATTTTATTTATCTAAGTAAAGAGCTACTGTATTTATTTTAGAACCAAGCAATTTTGTGAAGTGTGTGCTATGTAGAGCCGATGAATGGGAGTCGGAGGCAGTGTGTTTAATATGGAGTTCCATAGGTTAATATCCATTCATTCCACACACACACAAACACAATTTTATAACCTGCTACTACGCAGCAATGAATGAATTGCAACCGCACCGGAACTCTTCAGTCCCACCCACTAACGGGTCCGTGGGGAAACACTCTAACACGTTCCCCCCCCACAACAATACAACGGTGAAGTATGTCCCTCAATGTGTCACTACACAAGACCCCCAGAATTCACCCATACAAAAAGTCTGTGCGGCGAGGAGGAACGACAGGCCGACCACTACGACTCCGGAGAACAGGAGCTGTTGAGAGGAGGGTAATGGGCCAACCAGGTTGATGTTGACGTGGTCAAACCTCCTCTCAGGCACGAGGAATCGCTCCAGGGGGGCCTTTGCGTGGCGGTGCACTTTGGCACGCTGGCAAGCCACACACGTGCGGGCCAATGACCTCACGTCCTTTTTGAGCCCCTGCCAGATGAATTTCGCGGCCACCAACTATACTGACGGCTTCCCGCCAGGGTGCGACACCCGGAGTGCCTCCAGCTGGAGGGAACGACTGGTTGCAGCTCGCCCGTGGAGACGTAACACAGGAGAGTAGCACCCACGTCGCCGCAAATCACCTCCTCCAGACGCAGCCCCACGTCAGCCCCCCTCAGGGCTTGGATGCTGGGGTCGGTGACCTGGTCCGCCGCCATGCAGGTGTAGTCGAGGCCCAACTGGACGGCCCCGATTACGGCCCTGGAGAGGCAGTCTGCGACTAGGCTTGCCAGCCACGTGATGGATGTCCGTAGTGAACTCTGAGATGTAGGAGAGCTGGCGCTGCTGGCGTGCAGTGATGTCGGTAACTGTAATCTGACCACTTTTTTCAGTAACGAGTAATCTAACTATTTCCAAACCAGTAATCAGATTAAAGTTACTTATCCAAGTCAGTGTGCGTTACTATTTTTGTCATTTTCCTTAATAAAAATATATATTTGCTTTCTTCTTGCGTCTCGGGGAGTGGAGTCTACGCAACAATTAAGTCACGTTTTCAGCACGAGGACAACTCGCGTGTAATACCACTCAGCAACACACACGTAAACAACAATGGAGCGAGGAGAGAGATGCACGTTTTCTGGCTGGAAATACAGTCACTATTTTGGGTTTGTGTCAGCTAAAGATGACAATATTAAGGTTCGATGTACTCTCTGTGCTGGCGACAAAGTGCTATCTAGCTTCAAAAACACTACGTCAAATTTGAAGAAACATTTGGAGTCACAGCACGGCACAGTCAAACTTACAGAGCAAGTCCCACAAGGTGGTGCGAAGCAGAGAGCTGCGACTAAAGCAGGAGGTCCCCCACCACCCAAACAACAAAAGTTGGACTTCAGTGCAAAACCAGTAGGTGGGGCCCCGGCCGTGAGTCAAAATCAAGTAAAGTATCTAAGTTACTTTTTAAATGAGGAATCAGTAATCAGATTACTTTTTCAAGGTAACTGTGGCAACACTGCTGGCGAGCTGACCAAGGCTCCGCCAACTTGGACATGGCGAACGTGAGCGGCTTGTGGTCCACGAACGCTGTAAATTCACGGCCCTCCAGCAAAAACCGGAAGTGCCGCACAGCAAGCCAGAGTCCAAGGAGCTCCCCTTGTCAAAAGCGCTGTATCTACACTCCCTGGGTGTCAGCTGGCGGCTGAAAAAGGCGAGTGGTTGCCAGACGCCCTCCACCCACTGCTCATGCACCGCACCGACGGCATAGTCCGACGCGTCAGTGGCAATGGAAATGGGGGCAGTGGATGACGGATGCGCCAAAGGGGCCGCCTGAACCAACCCAGTCTTGACCTCCTTGAAGGCAACCTCAGCGTCCGCCGTCCAGCTGATCTCCTGGATTGGGGCTTTACCCTTCAATGCCTTTTATAACGGCCGCATGATGTGGGCAGCACGGGCGATGAAACGGTGGTAAAAGGTCACCATACCGAGGAACTCTCAGAGCGACCGGTCCGTGTGCGAGTGAGGAAAAGCCGCGACAGCCTCAACCTTCGCCGGCAGGGGAGCTGCGCTGGCCTTGGTGATGCGGTGCCCATGGAAGTCAATTTCGGAAACCACAAACAGACACCAACACTCAGGGCCACTACTGAGTGCCAGCTCTCTTGTTTCCCGGAAGCTTGTAGCTGCAGGGAGCGATGCACTTCTTCGCCTTGGCCCCGAACCGTGCGTGGTAAAAACTCTCACCCGTGTCCCCACGCCGGCCTGGACCCACAGCGTTCTGCTCCCCCCACGCCCTCCTGGCGAGGGGGCACTGAGTGTTGGAGCCAACACATCTGCACCGGGCGGCTGGAAAAAACGATCCGCCTCCTCAGCCAGGGTGTGTTTCGTTTTTGATAGCATTTCTGCTGTGTTGGATTATGATGTCGCCACTGCGTTAAATAGGCCTACCTCAGGTCCTCCTCGAGGACCCGCTGACAGACAAAGTGTGCCACCACGCGAAAACATTGCGTTCTGCCATGTTCAGAAAGTCTTTGGAAACTATCTCGAAAACATCAGGGTCACCAGTGTAGAGCCGATGAATGGGAGTCGGAGGCGGTGTGTTTAATATGGAATTCCAAAGGTTAATATCCATTTATTCCACACACACACAAACACAATTTTACAGCCTGCTACTATGCAGCAATGAATGAATTGCAACCGCACCGGAACTCTTCAGTCCCATAGCGTGCCCGTGGGGAAACACTCTAGCGCGTCCCCCTCCCATAACAACACAACGGTGAATCATGTCCCTCAATGTCTCACCACAGCAATAAACAACGTTAGTGAACCGCAGTGAGATATCCGGGTTATAACATAAAGTGAGGATTTAAGTGACTTTCAAACCAAATAATTAAGGAACATTGACATTAACAGCGATTTAATGTCTCTAAAACCAACTACTGCACTAAAGGTTCAATTTGAGGCACTACTGGGTATTTTACCTCTACTGCAATTCAGAGAGAATCTCCTGATAGGCCCATAGTTAACCATTTAAGATGTTGCATTCGTAACAAACAGAGCTTATCAAATATGATACATTTTTGCACAATAAATTACCCAACCAAAGTTGCTTGACTGACGGTTGGAACTATTTTTATTTTTATTTTTTAAGATGAGAATTTGCTGCTTTTACATTGCTGTGGCATTATAGTAACCTGAAGATTTTGGTTTGAGTATTCTATTGAATGAATGAATGTATGAAAAGCAATTTGAAAGAGGTAACTTTGGCTCTTGCACTCACTAGTTTATGTATTATCATTAGTAGCCTGTAGAGATGTCTTTTGTTTGAACTTTTGATTTGTGTTTAGGTTTAGAGTTTTGGTAACAAGAAAGGGCTGCAACATATTTTGTAATTTACATTGCCTTTGGTCGAATATTTAAGTGCAGATGGGCCTGAATTAGGCTGTGTAGTTATATTTGTTTACAGTCCACAATAGGGTCTCAGGGTGCTTCACATTTATTTTTAAATGATAACAAAATAAAATAAAAAATATAAACTTTTTTTTTTAATGTATGGGTCCCGTAGTGGGTCAATCTTCAATCTTCTCATATTCAATTATCGGACCTTTACCAGAGTGCTTTTTACATCAAAACTCACTGCCAAAAATCTAATTAGGAATTATTTTAAGTTATTGGCCAGAAATCTGTGTTCTTACCAAATATCTCTCCTAATGCAGTGAGACATAAGAGCACATAATGCCAGTGAGTGAATACATATGGGAGTGAATTTGTTCCATCTCTTGGAGATTTAGTTTGTGGTAACCTTATATTTCTGAGCATTTCTTGTGGGGAGGTGATTGACTGAGTAGACAGGACTAAGGAGTCACAACAGAATCCCTCATCTGTTCTGCTTAATGCAGACTGACTATTGGCTGTGACTCCCTTTTTAATTCTCACCCAATCAGGCCACTGACTATAAGAAGTGCTGGAAAATAGTGATGCACGCTTTTAGGCCTGTGCCAGACATGGCCGACGTGCTCCTCTGTGGTAGAAAAAGCGGTTATGTTTCCCAAGACGTATTTCAATTTAATGATGCAGGGAAAACGAGGGCTTTCCCTTGAGCTTACTTTTTGGCTATTCCTATTTTTCAAGCAATTTCACCTGTCCACGGCTGGCTTCAGATCGCAAAAAGATGTTGTGTTGAATCATGACATTGATGTCTTTTAGGGCTTTAAGACTTTGTTGTGGAAAACTGGAAATAAAAGACTTCAGTCTCCAGTGAGGTCTTGAAATACCTGTATGTGGGTGTGCTGTCACTGGGTTTTTAGTGCTCTGGCACCGAGCTGACAAGCCAGAATATCTGGCCACTTTGCGCTTCTTTGGCAGTTTTCATCATCCACTTTCCTGGTGGTCTTCTACCTACAAAGTCAACGCATTCAGCTGTTTAAGTGCTCAAAGAAAGACCTGGCACAGAGGCAAACCTGGCAAAGTAGCTTTTCATGCAGAGAAAGAGGAGTGTGTGTGTGGCACATTGCATACTGGTACGTGATTGTGTGCGTGGTGGTGGAGGGAGGGCGTCTAGTGTTAGAGTAGGCAGCTCTGTCGTGAATTTAAAAAGCTCACTGAGGATTTAGCACTGGCAGCCGTACATACATCTGAGGTGACGCTCCATATAAAAAAGACAGCAAGCGTTTAATCCCCTTCTCCTTGAAAAAGAGCAGCTCCCACTTTCTCAGAGTTCCCAAAGAAAACCACTGCATTCTCCAACAACACAGATGGGGGTTGAATAATTCATGGCAACACAGGCGAAGTGTCCTCATGCTGCAGTTCTATAAAAATAATCCCATAACATCATCACACTCACCCTATTGCTCAAGGCGCTCAAACAAGCCAGCTGGGAGAGGTCGACTGGCCTCTAAGCCTCATGACTCAGACTTCATTCAGTGGGCCGCCTACTTTCACTGAAGAAAACTTTGCTAGCAAGAAAGTTGAATATTTTTCTGAAAGGAAAATGGATCTTGGATAACTTTAAAACTTGAACATTTGGCTTGTAGCATGTTGAGATTTGATTTATTAAAGCGCGTCATCTAAACCAGAAATGATTTAGACTAAGGCTCCTTGTGACTGTATTTATACATAGCCTGTATAGAAATACATTGATATTGTCACCATGACTCGACCCTGCAGTGGTCCATTTTTAAAGCTTTGGGTTTGGCGTTTACCAAGGATGCAAATGCACTGTGAAAGGGTTTAAGTGCCATGTTGATAACACAGACAAATCTAAAACTGGATAAAGTCATTGGTGAACTATGAGTAATATAGTCTATAAAGCATATGCTGCTTTGCCATCCATCTTATTTTAGATGGGACCATAAAACAAACAATTGAGACCATAAACTCTTTAGTAAAATGTCCAGTTAGGTGTGGAATCAAGAGAAGTTTATACATCAGGCTTCTTTTTTGAACCAGTGAAGTTAGTCCTACCTACCATTGGACAAATAATGAAGATTGCACTAGATGTAAAGTCAGAAAATCCGCAACTTTCAACAATTATTTATTGTCTGGAAAACCTGAATATTTGTACAAAATGTCACAGCAATCAATGTTGTAGCTGTGAAGATATTTCAATGTGGACCAAAATGGTGGACCAACAGCTAACATTCCCAAGTCCACACTACAAGCGTGGCTAAAAATCTTGGACTGAAACTGCGAAGAGAAGAAAAAAAGAAAGAGAAATCCTACCTGTGTGCAGACAGGAGATGGACGGTGTGTTTGCTGAAGTGAATGTCTCTGAGCTCTGCTTCCAAAGGGGCAGAATACTTTTTTTGGCCATTTCTGTTCGTCTTGGCAGAAGCAACATTAACAGTTGTCCACTCTTTCCTTTTAATGTGCTTCCAAAGTCAAGTTGAACAATTTCATTAGAACAGCGATTTGCCCTCCTGGGAGAAAGATAGGGAGACAGCTGACAGATTAAAAAAAATAAAAAAAGCAGGAACTGATGATAAAGGATGAAAAAGTGGTAAAAAGTAAAGGAAGTAAAGACTGAATTGCTCTGATATTTCACCTAACTTGACAGTGCTCTGTGTTTAATGCAGTGAGTACATTTAGCTCGGCTTTAAGTTTTTTTTCCTCACTTTTTACTTTGTGAACTGAGAGGTGAAACAATGACAATCTGACACATCATGGCTCTTTGCCAAATCTTCCTCCCTCTGGACTGATGTGATCTCCCCCACAGTGGATATTAATAGTGACTCTTCATGTTCATAATGTGACCCATGGACAACCTCTCTATCCATTTACTTTGTTCCAACTCTGTACACTCTCAAGTCAATTTATTCAAGGTTTCCCAATATGGTTACGATAACATAAACCCCCAAAAGACATTTACATTGTCATAATGTTGCCTGGGAACAATACTATTTAGTATTTGCAGTCAAAAGCTTAAGCATGGAATCAGAGTTTAATCCGGTTTATTACAATTTAGTGAGCTGCAACGATTAGTAGAACAATTGATTAGTTTATCAACTTCTAATATTTTCAGAAATGTTTAAACAAAACAAATAATGTATTGTTGTAGAAAAAAGATAACAATCGATAATGAAAATAATCATTATTTGGATTCTAATTTCTGTAATGGATTTTGAAAACATAAGGATAAAACTTATGATGAGTTAACCTAATGCAGACTTTAAAAAAAAGTTTAGTTTGATGGCCTATTTTTTTAATTATAATCGCATTGGTCGTCGTCTGAACTCATATCACCGTAAAACACATGAATATTTCTCCAGACATGCATTACTATAAGTTTCACGTAATTCAACGCTGCATCTATTGATGAAAACACTTCAAAAGCTTCTCTGTAGCCAGTGTTTTCACAAACAGGCAGCGCGGTTGTGTGAAAAAGTGGCTTTACGAGCACATAAAACTGGATACTGTTACAGCACACTGGCTTGTGGTGAAAATCTCTCCCCTCCTCTTAAATGGTTAAAACAACAGTGGGGTTTGTGGGTTTTTTCAAATCAGTCGTTTCTCTCGCTTGAACTCGGGTCAAATGAAAACCGTAGTACACTATGGTTTAACTTCAGTCCATAAATGGAGTTCAGCTCAAAGAAGTAGTTTTTATGCAAAATGGTTGAACATGATATTTTCTACTTAATTAGGGCCATCTATTTATGTAAACCTACAGAGAGGCACTTATGGACAACTAAACAACACCCATGACCATGATATGTAGTCAAACAAAATGTGATTTCTGCAGTTAGTTAATCAAGAGCTTATTTATCTTCAAAATTAAAATAAGTGTGCACTGGGGAGTAATGCTGTGAATCTGCATCAGCAGACTGATTGAACTAATGAAACTGTTTTTCATTCAGGCATTGGGGCTCATCCAGATTTTGTGTGTGTATAAACGAATACCCATAGCCACATCCGCATGCACTAGCCCCATGGGCCGGGGTGAGTCTCTTTCTCTTTGTTCTAGCCGAGAGCCTGATTAGAAACATCAAGCATAATTTCCTAATTGGCCTGTCCTAACCACTTTCATCTGGAGGATACAAGGCGAGCAGGTACCGCCGTAATCTAATCACCATGAACGTGCGGCCTACTCCGGCAGACACATGTAACAGGGGATGTTCACCCTGTGACTCAGGCTTTTCCTCTGAAGACTTGAGTTATCATAGCTAGCATCATCCCTCCCCCTCCAGCACTGCTGTGTGTGTGTGTGTGTGTGTGTGTGTGTGTGTGTGTGTGTGTGTGTGTGTGTGTGTGTGTGTGTGTGTGTGTGTGTGTGTGTGTGTGTGTGTGTGTGTGTGTGTGTGTGTGTGTGTGTGTGTGTGTGTGTGTGTGTGTGTGTGTGTGTGTGTGTGTGTGTGTGTGTGTGTGTGTGTGTGTGTGTGTGGGGGGGGGGGTGTGGGGGTGTGGGTGTGTGTGTGTGTGCACGGTACCTTCTACAGGCACCTGTGTCATTGGCATGTAAAGCTGTTGCTCTGGAAATTTAGGGTGTTTTTGTGTGCTGCAGAAACCTTTCGCTGATTTCTCTTTTAAAGTTGGATCAAATGATGACATATGAACAATAGAAATGATACGGTATGAACATTTTATTTCAGATTTACAGTGACCAGAATGATTTCAGAAAATGTTTGAGGAGATAATACACAGTTCCATTAGTGATATTCTAATTATTACTACTAAATCATGCGGTTCATAGAAGCATATTAGCATCTTTCTGCTGATTGATTTACAGCCTGCAACACTTTAAGGTTTAATCTCAGCACTCTTCAACCATGTTTTTAACTTGCTGCGAAAAAACTCTTGACTAATCCGCCATATACTAATTTCCCAGCACCAAACAGCAGACAGACAAATTTAGCACGAGTCTTAGCAAAGTTCGCATTTGCAGCCAGCTAGCCTATGTTTTCTCTGGACCAAAGAAGATCAAAACAGAGCTGAAAGAAGAGCTTTCATTGGCATTGCATTACCCCGGGCTAGAAACATGCATTAAATGAAAGAACATTGTACCGTCGGCCTCCGCCTTCACTTTGCTGGTAAAATCTTGTTTTTTTGTGTTTACTGCTTGTTTTGCATTGTTTATGTTTGATTCTTCTTTAACTAATACAAACAACTGATCAACTCAACTTGAGTCCGCATTCTGATGAATTGCAGATATTGAGCCCTAATCTTCCCGTGTATTTGCAGCTTTCCTAGGAAAACTGAGCACGTACCATGAATCAGATTTACACAGAATTTCAAAAGTTCATGGTTGTCTTAATCTGAAAGTCATTATTGCAATATTATTCATCAAACACTGTTATGAATTTGATATTTACCAGATTAGGAATGTCATAACATATCAGTATAGGGAAAACAGATTAAAAGGCCTTTTAGATTAATGTCACTGACAAGCCAGCTCAGTATTTTCAACCAGCCTCTATGACTTCTCATATAAATGTTGCTTGGCTTGAGCATTTGTTCATGAAACTCCAAACTTTCAGTTCAAAAACTCCTTCGGGACAAACAAAAATGCTCATGCAAATAAATCATACTACATCAAATGCTTTGAAAAAATGAATGTAAACAAATGCAAATCAGATGTGGGAAAAATCATCACGGCCGTCCGTAGAGGGCCCTACCCTCATCATCGCAGTAAAAAGCTTATAGCTATTCTAAATGGACAGCGACTTCAGAACTGTCACTACATACTCGAAGCGTGATTGAGTCATCTCTCTTTGGGGCCATAGCTTCATCATATGGCACACATGTTCTACACTTAGAGGCCCTCGTACATCTATCAAATCTGAGATCAGAGTGTGATTGTGTGTTTGTGCTTGTGTCAAGGTGTCTCTGTGTACTGAGCACTGTAGCATACATGTGTGAAACATACGCAACCATATGAGAAAAGGAACCTATCCCATGGGTATTAGAAGGAATGCAGATGTTGTAGAAAGGACAGGAGGGAACGTGGGGATGTGGAGCATGTAGCCCTTTTCTTACCCCTCTTGTGGTAGTTGTAGCTGAAGATAGTGGGGAAGGGCGGGGTAGAAAAGGCCGTATCACCGGTTTCCATCTCTGAGTATTGCAGCGCCGACTTCCCTTGGGACAGTCTTACAACCTGGGAAAGCCCTGGGGTCAAGGCCGAACTAATAAACCTTCACTATCTATACTTCCCTCGTACCCCTGTACCATCATCCCTCCATCACCCAACACACTCAACATCCCCATGCTCTCTAAATAAGGGCATGTTGAGTCCGTCAACTCTTGGAGCATAGAGGACTCTTACAAATCAGGGGAGTAAAGAAAGTTTCCTCTACAAGATAAAAGCAGAGTGTTGCTGAAATACTCATTTACTTTTCTTTTTTTTAATTCTGGCATTTGGCAGGCACTGAGATCCTCAATGCTTTACTACTCTTGTGTGCATTTCCTTGTTTTTGAAATGCATAAAAACATAGGTAAAATGTTATTTTCCATAGTCAACCAGTCAAGTGCCAAATATATAATTTTGTTGTCAAATTTCATTCACATCTGGCTTTTTATATTGTATCATCATAATGCGATGCCTGATCTCATTTGTACTGTGGCCCTGAAGTGCAAGTCGAATCGACATTTCACAAAACACAACAACATTTCATAAAACACTTCAACATTCCACAAAACACTACAACATTTCATAAAACACAACAACATTTCATAAAACACAACAACATTTCACAAAACACAACAACATTTCGCAAAACACTACAACATTTCATAAAACACAACGACATTTCAAGAAACACAACGACATTTCATAAAACACTGCAACTTTTCGCAAAACACTACAACATTTCATAAAACACAACGACATTTCAAGAAACACAACGACATTTCACTAAACACTACAACATTTCAAAGATTACGGAAAGGGTATTCCTTTAGGGAGAACACTCCTTGTTTGTGATCGGACAGAGCTAGCCGGAGAAACACTGCTGTGATTGGTTGTTTGATAGCGCTACGTCTTTCCTATGCACAAATTACAGAGCTCTTTCCACCCTTTATATAGACTATATAGTATATAGTTTATAGTTGAACTACACTTTCAAGGTTCTAAGGCAGCGGTCCCCAACCTTTTTTGCACTACGGACCGGTTTCATGTAAGACTATATTTTCACGGACAGGCTTCAAAGTAAGGGGGGGATACTGGGCTGTAGCACTTTTTTTCTGAGGAACATCAACATTTGCCACAACCATAAGGCGCCACTTATGGCTGCGTCCTTAGTTGAAAGTAGTTTCACTTTCGAGCAGAACCGGCACCGCTTGTGAAGTGACGAGAAACCCAATCACAGCCGGAATATATCTTTCTGGTCTTTCGCAAACATCAGGCTTCGGTCTACATTTCATGAGCTCTGCTGCTAATATCACAATCAAAATATCTTCTTGAAATGAGTACTGGTGTCCGGCTGACAAACATTAGCCAACAAACACACGGAGCTCAGCAGAGAGAACACATTTCTCCACACAGACACACATATCACGTGAATGAGGCGAGCATCTTGACCTATGGTATTGACGTGTTAATGTGTCAAGAGACACACACGGATGTATCCGGTCATTTCTCAAAGTAAAACATCTTTCAGACTGATAATCACTTAAATATTTTTTTATTTAATCTTTCTGTGCGGCCCGGTACCAAATGTCCCTTATACGGTACCAGACCGTGGCTGTTCTAAGGGACATGTCGTGATGGTTTGACAGAATGTCAAGGATTACTTCATATGTATAACCTTAGTTAAAATATTCCCTTAAGATTTTCATCTCTTCTTCTATTCTCTCCAACTCAGTTTAACATTTGTGCAGACACAGCTGAGTAATACCAAACAGGAAAGACGTAGCACTGTCAAACAACCAATCACAGCAGTGTTTCTCTGGCTAGCTCTGTCCAATCAAAGACAAGGAGTGTTCTCCCTTAAGGAATACCCTTTCCGTAATCTTTGAAGTGTTGTAGTGTTTTGTGAAATGTCGTTTCGACTTGCACTTCAGGGCCACAGTACATTTTAAGCTTACCTTTCTAGTGGTTGAAACTGCTTCCACTACTTAATAATCTGTTGCTTACACTCTAAATGTATCTCCTAATTGTTTAGCACTCAAAGATAAAAAATAAAGAGAACCTACCCAGAGACCATGGTGACAGCCTCAAATGCTTCATGGAACAGTCCAAAACCCATTCATAGTCATTCAAAATAGAGCAAAGAAAAGTGTGTGAGAGTCAGGGAGCATTACATTTTTGAATGATTAAATAGATTAATTGACCAACAACATGCTTTATACATTTTCTGACATTTGACTAAGAGCTGGAAAATGCTTCTCATGCATGGTTTTGGTTTGCAGACATTTTCATGGCTGTTTTCTGTTAGACTTGAATAGGCATTGGTTGTAACTGTGTCCCTTTTTTTAAAAAAAATTACAAAATGTTCTTCCTGACAGGAAGGCGGATCCGCTTTGGTGACGCTGGACAATGCATTGAATAGATTTAGGAAGTGTGGACATCTGCACCTCTTTGAGCTTGTTTGACTTCACCCATTCACGCCCTTTGCGGTGTAGATAACATGTACAGTATATCTGCTGGAATAAAATTCCAGTTTCATTGAAAAACTGACCAATTATCTCAGCTGTTATCATTTACAGTAATGGTAGTGTTCTTTCGAGGAACATTGCACACATTCATCTTCTGCCGTTGTGAACAGCACCACAAGTGGAGAGCATGGGAGTGGAAGTTTTACATTTTGTAGTTTTGACAATTGATGGATGGAGAAAAAGATTAAAGCAAGTGAGCCAAATAAATGTCGTGGCCAAATTCTTCCGCTGCCACCCTGGTTTGGCATAGCAACATGTCAGTGACCCCTATAAACATACAAGCATAAAATACTTAGACACGCATATTTACATACACAAGAGTAGATTAACCACTTACAATTGCCTACAGTATATTACACAGTATAGACATTTAGCTTAAATATTTGGAGTGGCTGTCACACTGACTTTATGTACCTGGAGAGTTTATGTATGTTAAGAATTATTCTATTCTGACAGATGGAGCTTTTAGTTCCGTTGTAAGGTGCTCTGGGTTAATGAATTCAAGCTGTGTTACAGAGCTTTACTGTCCGTCCCTGGTGCATGCCAGTATACACTCTGTCCTAATCTATGCATCAACTAAATGCAATGCTTCAGTCCTTTGCTCAGGCACAGGGACTTTATGTTGATTCTGTGATGTTCGGAGACCTAATGGCAGAAAATATATAGTAAATGCTGGTCCAAATGAAAACCAGGGTCAATTGTCAGTGTGCGTTACATATCAGCCTTCAGCATTACCTTTCCCATTGGTCGCAAAGAGCCAGTAAGCTGCCCACAGTCCAAGCGGCCTTCCTAGAAATGCTGTTGAACCATCACAATCCTCCCAAAGTGTTTGTATTCCAAGTATTACTGGTCAGCCCCCATCCATTACATTCTTGGCAATCGCCGGCAGTGGAGCCAACTTTAGGGTGGTGCGCAGTTGAGATGCTTGCACAGGCTTTGAGGAGGGCTTTTAAAGATTTCAAGGAACAAGGGGGTGTTTCACTTTGAACTATCCCCTTTTATCGTTTCAGCTCAACATCCATTAGAATGCCGCTGACATCAATTGTGATTTGTGATAGATACCCTGCCCAGAGAGTCTGTGCTCTTTTTTTGACATCTTAAAATGATTACCAGGTTAAAGAGGCCCTTTAACATAAGAAGAAGAACTGGGGTGGGGGAGGTAGTATAAGCCCTCCCAGGAAATGGCACATGGCTTCACGCTGTGGGAGTCTGGAACATCAGTTGACGCTGCTCATTCTGTGCATTCATTTCTATAATCAAGGCTGCAGAAAGCTAGCCTTGACAGACACAGCTTATGTCATGCCACACAATAATACACATAAACAATGTCACTTCACACTTACTGATATCAAATAGATCTGGCCTGTGTGAAAAAGCTCTTAAGAAAATGGACTTTTTATAGTCCATTGAAGTAGACATTTCTGAGTATCGGTTGACCGTGAACGATGACCCCGTTGCCTCTTGAATGTTTTAAATGCCACTTGATCCTCTTCTATTCTGTTTCTCTTCCTTCTCCAAGACAACACCCAGTACAGGATGCCTGATTTTTGTCTCTCACCCACTCATTGAATTAGAAATGTTTCCACATCCCAGTTGAAATGCCTGTTGTGCTGCACTTTGTATACCTTCACAGGGCTGGGACAGTGTACTGTCCCAGCCCTGGGTTAGGCATATATGCCTGGATGATTTCTGTTTTTATCCCTGTTTACTTTCACCTATGTGTGAACACATCTTTGAATATGTTTGTGCTCCTCGCTGAGTGGCTATGACCTTTCTCAACTCATTGCGCAAAATAGTACAGATCCATTGCAACCATTTGGGAAATGTTGCTGCAGGGAGAAAATTAAGTTATTATTAGGGTTGTGTTGCATTCAATTACCTAAACCAGATTCCAGAACCTTGTGAGGCTTTCCTTTGAGATTCTTCCTTGTTATTCCACTGCATTATACAAGCCGTGAACTGTTTAATATCCCTTAATAAAACATGTCAGAGGCACAGACTACTTCATTTTTCTGTGCAGTTAGGAGCGAGTTGTTGGGGGTCAGTAATGAAATAAGTAATGCTGATATTTTAAATGTTATTTCGGTTAAATCCAGAACGCTGCTGGGGCGACGCAAGATTGACAAAGACCCGTTAAACTCTCGAACTGGCAACTTAATCGTTTTACAGTTTGTCACACTGTATGCATTGTGATCATTTTTAGGGTCTGTTATCTTGTTCCATCTTCAGAAATCCCTTGCATTCTTCAACTATGTGATGTAGTCTAATTTCTGTCACAAACTAAGAAATCTTCTGGTCCAACCTTTTTTTATACTTGCAGCACCGCTCCAGTCAGTGACATGGCTGTAGACTCCTAAAGGCTGTCCATGCCAAGAACGAAAACAATAATGAAAGTTATAGATATGTCATTTTGAATATGGTTTTCACTTACAGTATGTGGACGGTGCGGAAAAAAAGATATTCTCACACACACAGCACAACAGCAGCTTATTTTCAATGGTTTTCTTCTTCTTATCAGCTATAATTTGATCAGATTTTCTTCCATGGCTCAATGCACTGCGGAACATTACCTGTTTGGTGATGTGACCCAGCTTGACATGCAAATTGTCATACTTGTATATTTTTTGTATTGTCTTAGTGGATGGCCTTTTCTTTCTGTTAAGTGCAGAATGGTCTCCTCTCCCCAGCAGTCTTAAAGGGCTACAATGGTCATGTCCATGTGTGCATGTAGGTACAGGAGGTGCTATTGGTCTGTTTAAAGTGAACTGAGAAAAGATCTCTCCGTTTTGATTGGCTACAAGCCCTGAACATCAGCCAAAACAAATCCTTGTCTGTGCTCACTTTTTCATCAAGCCAGTGTTTACATTGGTGCAAATCCAACCTCAAATTGATTATATGGCACAATAGTTTTCACCTTACCATTTCAATAGATCCCTGGTGATGTTTCGGCTCATTTGAAATACTGGATGTGAGCTTTACTAAATCTTTATCCCCTTTCCATGTTATACAAATAAATACTCCACACCTGCAGTTTCACCTTTTGGACTAGACCTCTCAATTGATTTCTCCTGGAATCTGTATTTGGCAAATGCAAAGAAAAAGCTTCCTAATTTGAATGCAAATGTTCACAAATCATGGCCAGTTTGGGCTTTTTTTTTTGCAATGACATTTAATTAATGATCATGTCATCAATCGACTCAAGAACAAATATCACTGAATGATGAAATGGTCTTTTTATATTGCATTAGAAAATAAACTTTGTTCTCAACGTCACAGAGGTCTCGGTGTGTGAAGAGAAAATATCTCATTTGTTTATTTCCTACCGAAAGAAGTATTTTAGCTCACTTAAGAACACATGCAATGCTATATGTCCATAAATCCTAAGAGAAGGCTGCGTCTCTCAGAAGCTCAGTAATGTCAAGAACTTTAGCCCCTGTTAAAGCAAGATGAAAGGCTTAAACCAGCCCCTCTTTATCAACCAAACAAACAGAATGGCTTAAGTAAGCCTTGCTCTGCTTTCAGATACATGGCCAAATTAATGATTGAACAACATTGCAACCCCAGATGATTACGGTCATGCGCATGCTTGTAAATATTTGTTTTTCCGAGGCAATGATGGAATCGCCTTCAACACTTTTTGTGGGAAAATGAAGTCAAAGGGATGCATTTGGTTCTCCCAGATGCTCCCCCAGTTCAAGCCCTACCCTTGCTAAAGGAATGTGATTCTGTTTAATTAGGGACCAGGAGTGGGCTCATGTGAAGCCCCCCATTTTTAATTACTGGTCCCCATGGCTCCCTGGGCTGTCTCTGGCTGGTCGGGGGTCAATGCTACAAGGCTCGAGTCATAGTGCCATGCTGCCAGAGGTTACCAGGGCCAGCTAGTTCTCAGACAGGGTGTGTGTGCATATGTGTGCCAAGTCCAATATTCTCCATAAACTGTCAAGTCTCTTTTCAGTGGATGCCATGCTACAAAAAACATTTTCAAAATATTTGTAAACCTAAATAGCTTCACATATTTGAACAACCAAAGATGAAAGGTTGAAAGTCAGTCAAGAAGCCGTAAATCTGTGTGAGCCCTGCAAGATTAGCAACATGAGCGACTCCACATGAATCTTGCAAATATTGTTAAATGTTTTTTTCGCCCAATATGGTCCAGCCCTCGTATGTTTATGCCACCGCCCAAGTAAACAGCAGAAAATATTTTGCCATTTCACAGATTAGAAGTCATTCCCCAGATTCATATACTAACTTTGATCAAATTCAAAAGAAAGGCTTTGTTGTGGTCTGTAATCCAGGAATGTCTTTTTTTTAAACTTTTTTTTTTTTACAAGAACAGATATAACCACTTTCACATATGGCAAGGACATTTTGCAAGATTTTTCATTTTTCTGATCCATGGACTCGAGTCTGTAATGATGTTGAAAAAAACCACATTTACTATTTTATAACTTTGACTGCAATCAAAAGCTTGTTTTCTGTCAAATGCATGTTGTAACCCACTTAAAGCAGCTTAAAGGCCAGAATGCAGGTTTATGGCAGTGTAAGACACAGGTTAGTGAATTGTGTGGATTTACAATTTTAGCAGATGGATGAGTTGCTCTTCTATTGCATTTTTTGTTGACACAACAAGCTAAAGGAAACATCTGTTATCATCACCAGACAAGTAATGTTTATTTACAAACTTGGGAGGAAGTTAATCTTATCCAATCCAAGTTAAGCTGGACAGTGTTCACCAACAAGTCACTAACTTTGTCAGTCTGCTGTTGGTATTGTGGATTAAGCAAAATTGTTTTGCTGCTGGCTACAGGTTTAATGAGAGAGTTGAGACTGAACCAAAGCAGTAAAGTTGCACGCTATAAAACCAGAACTATATGCTGAAAGAAACTAAAGCAGTTGGTTGTTGGCCCTGTGATTATGTTGTCATTTATTGCATTTTTATTGTGAGCATATTGAGTCTAGCACTTTCATGTAAAATAATGTAAGGGTTACCTTAAAGCCTTAACAGAAAAAATAAGTCAAATTCTGTAAGATTTTTAAATTTGTTTGATTTGTTCATTTTAATGACTTGGTGAATTTAGACAAATTAAGTACAACTTGGCATGAGTGACACCCATAGTTGTAGGTTGGTGGGAACACATGATCAGAGGTCAAAGGGTCTCGGTGTTCAAACATATTGACGATGCAGCTATTTGACCTGACAATCCACCCATCAATCACCTCCTTACTGGCGAATATGCACTATTTACATGTTGTTTAATGACATGGTGACACTTGAACTTTCTCAAAATAAAGTTCACATTCACTGACAATGGAACCTTGATTGACTGCAATGTAATGAGGCACAAGTAGTTAAATCTAGTGGAGTAAACACTCTATTTCTAACAATAAACTCAACACATTATAACTCAATTATTCCTGAAAACATTTACTCTTAAATCCCAGCAGTTTATAATCTGTTTATTGGTCAATAGTTGCCGAGCTGAAATAGGCCCCCAAGGATAATGCATTGCAAACAAAAAGGTTATATTCCTACAGACAGACGGGAAAACAAAGGGGGTATAAGAGAAATGAGCCAAAGGATAAAGGTGAAAAGCTGACTATATCCTATGTTTCTGTAGAATTTCCTCCCTAGACACACTCTCACACACACACTGGAAAACCTGTTCCAAGAGAACCATTGACCTTCTGCTTGAAAGCATCCAGTAACAAAACAAGACATCAATAAGCTGAAAAACGATACTTTGCAAGCGGAAATCACCTCGACACATGGAATAGCCCCAGAATAGCTTTTTAGAGCACAATTGCCATAATACTGTGAAAGATGGGATGTACTTCTGTATTGTGTTGGCCAACAATAGCTGACTGTAAACTCACAACCCCACCACCCTATGGATGTAGCTGCTCTTCAGAGGGCAAGCTATTGTGCTAGTCTTGAAAGCAGTGCTTTGTGGCTGAAGGCCAATGTGTGTCAGGTAACAGGTGGTGGAGATGCTGAGATATGACAAACCAAAAGAGAAGGTTTGAGAATGAAAGAAAGAGTGGAGAGGAAATGGAGGTGTAAACGCGTTACTTTCATGTATTTTGTCTTGCGTTTTTTTTGTCTTTCTATATTTTGATTGCTTTAAAAGTTTGGCGGAGCAGGGTTTAATATTTTCCACTAGCTTACAAAAGGCTGTCACAGTGGTATGATTCTTCCATACAGTAAGCTGCAATGCAGCATTCAGAAGCTCTGAGAACGATCCCACAATACCCAGAAACAACACAGAATCATCCACTCAGCGCACAACCACAACAACCCCCTCTCTTTTAAGTCAGTTCCTCCTGAATACGCATCCCTTCCGAAATCCAATTTGAATCTAGAATTACATTTTTTTTTTTTTATGAGACTAACTTATGTACTGATGATGGGTAATATGAAAGGTATTGTCAGAAGTAACAAACCCAGAGATAACGTTCACCAAATTTGCAGCAGTGTTTTATATCCACTTCAAGCTTATGATTTAGTTTTTTCAGCTGTCATCAATCATGTTTCCATCACAGATGGTAGCTCTTATTACACTGTACATTACCTGGCCAGCACTAAACGTCAAACAGACACAGTTTGTTACTAGCTGAAGAAGAGTGGGAAATGGGAGATTCTCAGAAGTTGTTAGAGATGGAAAGCAACTGAAAGAAGACTCATATTTTGCTTACAGAAATGACTGGTTTAAGAGCCATCCATCCATAACCTTTTTCCAAAACTGTTAGGGTTACGGTCATCCAGTCATGCGTAGTTGTAAGGTCAAATCTAGCTGAATTAATGAAAAGCACTTCTTGACAGTCCAAATATTTTAGATGATTTATCCCGTTTTAGTACATCGACTTTTGTTTAAGAAGACTTTATTAGCAATGTCAATCAGGTAGTATTCGCCCGTGCCCAGAACGATACAAAAGTATCACATAAACATCTAGTGCAACCATGCAAAATGAGATTCCAACAAAACCAACTTGCAGATTCAGCCTTAAGAATCCACTGAAACTTTCGAAGTCTGCACTCAAGCAGCATGGAGGCAATGTTAACCTCTACGGACCTTTCAGCAAACCACATGGCCTCAAACAGATCTCTTCCCCAGGGACACACGAAAGCATGGTCTGGTCCAGTGTGGTCAGGTCTGGCTTGGACTGGACTGGAAAGAAGGTGCAGATAACATTATGACCGAACCTGTCAGCAGAACAATGATGTGCAAAACATTCATGGATCACCCATTTAAATCACACCCCATCATTCAGCCTTTGGTGGTTTTCCAGCTTCCAGGAGGGTACGTCCAGCGGGATGCCCTCGGGAAATTAGGTCATCCGAACAGATCTTGTGGAGTAAATTAAGTGAACCACGTTGAGCCAACTCTTTTGCCCCTGCCTTTGACCTGTTTTTCCCTTCTGCTTGAACTGAATCTTTACTGTCAGGGATGACTTCATTGATATTCCTCCTGGTTGTCTCTGAACGCCCACACCACTGTGGGCGCACCCTGCCAGAGGTGTCTCGCTCAAACAAACATCCTACATATCTGTCCGTTTCAAGATGTTCTGGCGTCTGCTGAGCACGTTCTCATCATCCATTCCAGCAACAAGCTCAGCGAAGGGTCTTGGCTGGGAGAAAAGAACAAGTGGTTTATATGCTCTTTCTTTTCTTTTATTGCTCAGGCCACAGCGTAAAGCATCAGGGAAGATGACTTGGAACATACCAACAAAAGCTCATGGGCAAAGTTCAATGTTTTACATCACACAGAACAGTTTGCACCTTGCAGCCTGTGGATCCTTTGGTGCAACCCAAAGTTAGGGAGTTTGAAGGAAAGGGTAATAAGCTTGTGTCTTCATGCCAAGCATTACATCTTCCTTAGTCACCAACCCCTGAGCCTCCACTTTTGGCTATATTCATACACATGCTCCAAAGAGGGACAGCCACTTATACAGAAGATTTTTGTTTTAAACACAAATGCTGGAACTTGAAAGGGGAAAAAGGCTTTGAAATGGCATTAGATTTCTTTTTTAAACTAAGAAAACACACACATACACAAGGATTTTCTGTTTCTTTATTTATCTGTGTGTTTGTTTCCAAGTCAGCATCAACAGTGTTTTTTCACTATCATTTAGCTTTGATGTTTATGCCAGTTTTGTCTTTTTTCATCATGCATTATGATCTGGCAGTGAGGGGCTGAATCACAATGGCAATGAAAGCATCTTGAAAAAAGGTTTTTCTTTTAATTAGAACTGACAGTGAAAGTTGGTTTGTTTCAACTCTCTGAAAGGAAAATGTTATACACAAATATCCCCGTCTACTTACCCTTTGTTCTTCATGAGCATGTTGAAAAGCCTTCCAAATCAAAAACATTAAAGGGAGGGTTTTTTGCTGTTGCTATGGTGCGCCTTCTTTACATTTATTGGATTATATTGCACTTATTTACTGCTATGTTAGGCAATAATTGACCACTGAGGGGCAGAAAATGCCTTTCTATACAGTTAACGTATCAAGTTCATTTTGCTAGCTTGTTGGCAATCATCTATCCACGAGTATTGAATTGATCAGCAGGCACAAACTCATATTGTAGGCCTGACTCATCGCCTAATGAATTTGAGTCTGATCATTCAACCTTTTTTATCACTCGCATTGCAGGGACTAATTGAGCTTCCATACCCACAACATGTGTCTTTTATATATTTATTTACTTTGGCACTTTGCATGTGGTTTTGTATAGAGAAGTTGGTGAGGTCCCATAGACGCTTGCCAAAAAAAATACCAATAAAAGAAAGTGGCTAAACACGTTTTAAAACCTACAGTGGTGTTTTCAGTCCCGGTAGGATTGGTTGGAAAATGAAATCAAACTGAAGGGACTAATTCAATAAAAAAATATTGTTTTTAGACAATACACACAAATGATTAAATTGTCTTAAAATGGTTGACATAGATAAAATGCAGATGCACTGTATGATGCAGATTCAACTCTTCAATAGCTTGTGGTTGAGAAAGTATTTTAGGCTGTTCATCACATGTGTTTTGCAGAGTCGCTCACTGGCTTTGTAGAAGCAACAAAGCAAAATTGCTCTTGACATAGATAGGGCCCAATTTGGAGTGTGTTTAAAACATGCTATAACAAATATGTTTGCTTGCAGTATGGGAGTGAGTGGTATGGGGACAATTGCTCTAAGAAAAAAAAAAAAAGCAATATGCTTTCTGTCAAGTGAGGCAGGCCACATTGAGATAACACCATTTACTGTAACTCCAGCATTTAAGAGTTTTTTGGGGGGGTAGATGACAAAAGTAATATGATGATAATAGCAGGCTGCATGTACTTTTAAAATACTTTAGCTTCAAGGACAGATAACTGTTTAGACACAGTGTGACTGCTTGAGGGAAAACATATATAGAGTTTCTTTAAAGGGTTCTGAGTCTGTATGAAAGAGTATACTTAAACTCCTTTATATGCGCAGGCACAAAGAAAAGCCATCACTTCGACAAAATGTGTCATGAAACGGAAGGTCCCACCCAAGCTTTACCTGAGTTACAATGAAAGAAAGTGTGCAGAACAGGATATCATTACTATTAAAGAGGAAACTAGGCTTAACCAGTGCCAACAACCTGCTATTAAAAATGTGAATACCTCATTGTGTTGGTGGTCTAAAGCTGAATCTTAAAATAACAGGGTTTTACATGGTTCCCACTCCCCTAGGCACTGAGTTGTAGCCACGCTCGTCTTTCAAAGATTTGCTCGTTCCTGGTAATAGACGCCCTCATTCACATGCTTCCTCACAGAAACCCTAAAAAAAAGATATAAAAAAACAGGGTTGGCCCACACTTACTCCCCGATTATTATTCCGAGGCAGACAAAGAGGGCCACAGCAGAATTAATAGCCTTTGACATGTTCAACTTCCTCTGTAGAATCCAGTTTGATTGGTGGGGAGGTTTTGTGTGGGTGATGATAAGAGCGCCGGAAGGCATGCTGACATTGCGAGTCCCCAGACAGCCGAGTTCATTAGTAACGTCTGGCGAGATGGTTCTTAACCTGAGTCTTCTTCTCTTAAAGTCCCCCTGCTTATCCTCTCTGGGAAAGGAGAGTACACATTCCAATGCATGCTTCACCTAAACATAAAATCCAAGAAAATAAATTGAGGAAGAAAGGTTTTTCGGTGGAGAGGGCCAAGCTTGATGAATCAAACACTTTTATTGTTCGCTATGCATCAGGTTGGTTATTCCTCCAGGCTGTCTAAAGTATGAACATGATCTCGTCCCTGTAGATGCTGTATGTGACTCGCAGTATTTCATCACAGTCGGCTCTGCGAAATGATCGAGGCTGATCAGTAGTGATGTATGAGAAAGATACATGGGCAAGATGACTTGTTTTACTCCTAACTACTGACAAATAACAGCTGTAGAGAAAAACATGTGTACATCTGTTCAGGACTTGTTTTAATCATTTTTACTGTCCCAAGAATCTTTGTGGGAAATGGTTTTAGGACAGCTTTCATAACATGTGTGTGTAAGTCATTTTGACCTTTTTCATTGTTTTTTTAAGATAGATATGCACCAAGTACTACTTAGGTGTCTTTCATACTGTGAATAAAAGCTTGTTTTTTCTATACGAAAGTTTTTTCAGAACTTGAATGCTATGGGACTTTCCGCTGACCTATAGGGACCAAAAAAAAGCTATCATATAATTGTATCTGAATTTTTATGTAGAAAAAAATCATGTTTGGTAAAATGTTTTTTATTTAAACTCTAAAAACAATGACCTATGTTTTAAAAAGAAAGTCAATGAGCTTTGAATTTTTGAGCAAAGTGTAACAAATACAACTGTTTTGAAAATGTAATCCTGATATTTTTGGGGGAGTTGCAATTCATGGCGTGGTCTCATAAACTCAGTATTTCCAAACTTCCGACCATGATCCTTTTACATAAAGTTTGTTTATGGAAACAGACACCTTTTATTTAGCTAAGACATTTTAAACATTGGCTTAAAACCTGGGAAACATCTTACAGGAAACATAACTTTTTTTCTGCCTAGGTGATCTACCTGCTTGCAGACCTTTCCACCTCCCAGCATGCTTCACTGTTAGTAAACCTAACACCAGGTCACTCTGCTATTCTTCTAATCTCTGTTCTGCTGTCGCAGCACACAGACACCCTAACCCGCTCAGGAAAACGACCTCGCCAAATTTCTCGTCTCCTCTCCCCCAGACTTCTCACACCCTTCCCTCTCCTCTCTGCCAGTCACCCATTTATAAACACTCTCCCTCCGCCACATATAAACAGGAAAGTCAGTGAATGGACCTGACCTCCCTGCGTTATACATGCCAACCAGCATGCTGTCTGTCAGTCAAGGGCTGCTGGCCCATAAAGAGCCCTTCTTATGCGTGTGGTGTTTATAGTGTTATATTCCTGTGTTTGATCTTCACATGTCCTGGCTTTTAGTTTCTTCTGAGAATTTTCTCCCACTGCATTTGTGAGGCGAGGAGCGTGTGAGAATGACTTTGGGAGAGCATAATAGTTCTTGACAGAGGAATATCTGTCACAAGGGAATAACAGCTCTGTGGTCAGATTCACTGTGAGAGGAAAGTTCTCTGTAGTATATGGAAGGATTTGCATGAGAGTTTGGAGTTTCCACCAAAGATGCTGACTTTGAGGTTACACAGTTTGATCCATTCTTTAATTCCAGGCATTATTTTAAGTGCCAGGCACTCAGGCCAAACAAGGATTCATAATTTTGATCAGACTTTCCATACTTCTACTGAAGACACAACACAAATTGAGTCTTCATTTGCAGACATTTCAAATTCTAAACAGCATTACTAAATGTCCAATTCTCCCAACGTAATGATTTTCCAAAAGAATGTGCTGCTGCACTAATGTAAAGGGCGGATCCCCTTAATGGTGAATATAATTCTGAGGTAATGTTTACCATGAAGGGTGTGTGCAGACAAATCTTCATTATATTCACAAAATACAATTGTTTGCTTATTTAAATGTTCATGTGATTGGTCATATTTCTGTGGTGGTGAGGAAATGGATTATTATTATTTCGGCCAAATATTTAATGTTCCCATTATTTCAGCGAGCGCATAAACAAATGCGTCATCAGCAATTGCATTGCGCGTACAATAACACTGAGGCAGTTTCCCACAGTGGGGCCAGGCCTGGCAGAGAGGCTCGGTTCTGCCTCGGAGCTAGGAGAGAGCCAGCTCAGGATTCAGACCACTACAACACACACACTCACACTCACACACAGACCACCTCTGCAGATCATACTCACCACATACGCAATATGATACAGATGCACACAGCAATTCATAACTGCAAACCACCATTGCTTTAGATCATGGACACAGGTGGTCCATTATTGTTTGTTACCCCTTTCTATTGATAGCTAAACAAGACATTTGTTTTTCAGTCATAACAACGTGTATTTTATAGGTTCTAATACACTGTTGTATAACTTTTGGTCTGAGTAGTATGTTTGCTGAAAACACCTGCTGTGTTTTTTGTACGAAGGCATTGCCTTTCTTGACTATTGCCTTGTCAGTCTCTAACGATGCCCAGTGCTTGCAACAACAGTGATAAAGCTTATCCCACAACTCCTGTACTCCTAAAACCTATAACATTTTCGGAATAACATCTGCAAGAATGGGCAGTAAAAAGCAAGGAGATAAATGACTGTGACAAAAAAGGACTCTAAAAATAGACCTGTTGATTAGAATTCTGTAATAAACAGGTACAATTCTGCTAATTGTAAGCATGTTAGTATGATGAAATTGATCTACAACCTCACATTGAATGGCTGCAGACTCTTAATTATTTATGGGTAATGGCTGGAAAACAAGGTTTCTTTTATAGCGTTTGTTGTAATTCATTTTTTAGCTATCATCTGCCTTTGGATAGTTGATTTGCACTATGGGAAACATGTTAATACTTGTGCTGCGTATGCCATTGCCACTAGTTAAAACTAATTGCATCATTCTGCCTTTAAGCTCGTCATTGACGAACCAAAAGGTCATGACCGCAATGTTGGTTGTGGTCATCATTACAGCTCCAGGGAGGCGTCCAGAGGATGGTGATGTCACCTCATGGGGCCTCCTACACATTTCTGGATCAGACCAAAACCTCCAGGAAAGTCAAATGACATACGACTGCACTCTCAATGCACGCAAATGTCACTGGCTACATTTATACACTCGGCATAATCCTGACACGTTACCCATAGGATTGAGGCTGTGTTGACATGGTAACGCACATCTGTTTTCAAGAATTTTGTGGCACAAATGTGGTCTCCTAATAACATAATTCTCGTGTGGTTTCCCATTTATTTTCTCGGTAGGGAGAAGCTCATATTCATGCCATATCTTTACATTTTATGTCAAATTATTATAATAAAAACATCTCACAGCCTTGGTTGGTGCACATCTGATTTGAAAAAACACATGAAACCTGATGTTTAGCCATTCAGTGTAATTTTAAATAGCAAAACCACTTGGATTGTGACCTTCTCTATACCACAAAGAGATAAACATCTGAAGGTTTGGACCTGCGTAAATAAACCCTAGTTAAGACAAACACAATATCAGATGTGTTCCCCCAAATGAAGGTGGAAAAGTAGATATGAGCAGCCATAGCGGAGCCATTGTATCCTGTGTCATCAAGATTAACAGCTACACTTTAGTCTGGATGTAGCCTCTGGGACTGGGGGAAGTGTGTTGTGAAGTTGTTGTATCTCAATTCCTTTCTTGGGAGATTTTCCAGAGGACACCCCGCTGATCACTTCTTCATTCTTATGTTCTGACATGCAGCGCTCACATAGAGGAAAATGTGTAATCTGAGCAAAACATATCAACTGCGGGGAGAATCGAGCAGTGCCACAGCGCCGGCCATCTGGTGTAGAATCTAAATCAAAAGTGGGAGTCAGACACATCATCAGAGGCTGCTGCTATTCTCCATCAACTGCCAATGTAGACGTTTGGCAACAAATTGATCAGATGTATTGTGAGCATCATCCGAGCAAAGGTGTGATTGAGTCAGCATCTCGGCAGGACTTAAATCTTCAGAACACAAAAGCTGTGTGTGTGTGTGTGTGTGTGTGTGTGTGTGTGTGTGTGTGTGTGTGTGTGTGTGTGTGTGTGTGTGTGTGTGTGTGTGTGTGTGTGTGTGTGTGTGTGTGTGTGTGTGTGTGTGTGTGTGTGTGTGTGTGTGTGTGTGTGTGTGTGTGTGTGTGTGTGCACTCTGTTTTGGGAAGTGGTTAGGGAGAAATACACGTGTTCTGATTTTGTCTCAGATATTTCCTATTAGGTGGGTTGCTATTTACAGAACTACTGTAATGACTCAGAGTGCAAACACCAGCAAGTATTACATGCAGATACACATCGCCAGAGCCTGGCTCAGGGCCAAGTCTGAGCTTCTGACTGGATGCACACCATGCAGCGTGACCTTCAAATAGCAGCTGCATTGTCTGGATTTACAAGGCAATAGGGAGGAAGAACACAATGAGAAGTTTTGCACCTTTTCACATATTAAATTGTGTGTATATTTTAGTTTTTGCGCTGTGCAATCTTATGTGTGTATGGAAGGACATGGCGCAGGTAGTAGAATCGATATTGGTAAACTTGTTTGATTATTTTTAGATTAAAGGGAATGGTTTAAGGTTTCGCATTAAATGTTGTTGAAAGTTAAATGAATCCACTTTTAGATCTGTATGATGAAGACTGAATATGGGGAAACAGCTGTGGCTGTCAACAAGTAAGAAAACTGCTTACTAGCACCTCTAGAGCTTACTAATTAATACATTACATCTTTATTGTTGATATTCAGGTACCTAAAAAAAAGAAAAAAAAGCCATATTTTCATCATAATGTTGTATGGCAATAGGTAGAGGTGCTGTTTAGTCATGTGAAGTCAACTCAGAGCAATTTAACCTTATTGTATTTGGCGAAAAGTCTAGTAGTTTCCTAAAAACTGTTGACATCTTAGTCAATGTAGCCTAGCCCAGATATCTTTCTTCCATGCCTTGTTGTTTTCATTGTTAAATTTAACAAGTATGTCACTCTGAGCCTTTCTGACTGTGCTGAGCTGTTAGTGTACTTCTGACATGGCGTTTGCAGTCACTGAAATGCTGAACTTTAAAGAAAAAGACAAAAGAGGTTCTGTTGTATAAACAGACATAAGAGTGGCATCCATCTTCTCTTACCTCTCAGATAGAAAGCAAGCACGCATATTTTTCTAAGCCGTGAAAATAATTGATTCTACAAATGTATCGTTTGGCTCTTCTCTAAGCAGCAATTCGCTATCAATTTTCAGTGCACAGAAAGAGTTTTAGATTTAACCTTACTAAACTGCTCTTTGAAAGTACCATATGACTTCAACTGTGCACACACAGCAACACACAAGCACATACACACACACACACTTACACCTTATTTTACACTCATCAATCATCCTTTTTCCACAGGAGTGTCCTCCGGGATTGAGTCTTAATGTCTGTTATGAAATCTGGACCATGTGTTGTAAACCAATATTAGTTTACAGTCCCTGGGCCTTTCAGTTTGGTCCTATGCCTAAGTACTTCTCAAAATCAAATCCATTTATAATGCAGTGGTGCATGAACATTTGTTTTCCCTTAAAGGCCGAACCTGGATTCGAAACGGCATCATTAAAATCACCCTGCCGGCTTTGTTATAGCAGACGTCATAGTGCTAAAGACATATTTTGACTGACAGACTAACAATGACATTGCTTTTAACGTGCATTTTTGTATGTATTTACAAACACACAATGCAAATAAAACTGTGATTTCAGTAACCACTAAAAGTTGCCGAGAGTTCATTTCCCACTATACAAGCATCCATCATAAAATATTGTAACTTTTTTTCTGCTCAAATAAAACCCACAATACTGGGACTTGCATGCAGGAAATATTTATATGAAGATGCAATGTCTTTTTCTCACCCCTCCCTTCATCTTTTTGATTTTTCTCAACCGCAGTGGAGGGACCAATGGTTTTTCTTGCCTGAAACCAAAATCCTGAAATCATGACAAGTGATGAGGGAGAAGGTGTGGGAGACATGAGGGTCTCCGCTGGGTGTGAAGTTGTGGTCGACTGGGCTGACAGCAGGGAGACTTTCTCCTCAAATTTGCATTATTTAGCTAGATGCCTTCATTATTAACACATGCTACAGCAGCTGGCTTCAATGTTTTTAGGTAGGGATGCAGGGATAGATCAGTTGGAGAGTACTACATCCCTATGACAGTATGAAAAAATAAAGCAGATAGAGAATGTGATAGTAATCAGATGGATACATTTTTAATCTGAAAGCCTACCAGGCAATGGCCTTTATCACAAGAATGTGTGTCGTCATGTTTCTGCATTCAGGTAGGCTTTTGCAAGAATAAGCATACTGTGTGTTTGCGCATCTTTACCTCATTTCGAGGAGATCCACCCTGTGGGGTTTCCCTGCACAGACCCCTCCCTGACACTGAATGCGTGAAAGAAGACAAGAGACCAAAGGAGAGTCCCTGCATGACAGCACCAGGGAATGACTCTCTCCAAATGCTATGCAGGGTGACATCTGCAAACCATAACAACCATTTAAAACCCCCCGAAAAATGTGATACAACCAACAGGGCCACGGCCTTTTTCCCTGCTCAAATAAATGAGGCCACGGTATAAGCATCTTCACGCAGCGTAGGAGAAGAAACAGAAGAGGAGAAAGAAGAGAGGCTCCTTGAAGTTCAACCCCAGTGTCAGCTTTGTTTAATGCCAATGAATTAATTAGATGTCATCTTTTGGTAAACATTTATATTATACCTCAGTGCATGTTATTAACAATGCATGAACTATACCATAAGATCATCCTGTGAGCGATTCAGTATGTGGATCCCAAATTATACCATTTGTCACCCATGCCCGGGATGTTATTTATCAAAATGAGTTCAAACTGTTGCTCTTTTGCACTCCTGCTGAGCTCCACTTCACCTCGCAAACTAAGGCTATTATTATTTTGATACAATCTATCAAACTGAGTAGTCGACTGAAAGGAGATTCACTCTGCTGCATGATGGTATGGCCTCTTCAATTCCACTGCCCCCACTCCCTCTTGTTCCCATTGTGTGAGTGCGTCCAGTCATGGCAGACTTGGGGCTGAGGCAGTCCTTAAGTAGAGGCTGGCTCCTTCAAGGATCAACTCCGTCAGACGCCAAAGCAGCCTGAGGACTTAGTGGTTGACAGCCTCAGAATGTGAACTTTGAGACCGTTTTTTTCCAGCGGACTGTTTACTTTCGTTAAAATGTTATCTCAGTTCCTGGAACTTTTAGATGTGTGACAAATTGTCGAAGATGCTGAAATAATTGGTGTCAGTGCATAATGTGGCTGACATTTCAAAAAGTTCATAAAAGAAACAGCATATTTGATATTTAGGTAAAAAGGACCCTGAAGGCCTCAAATCGGTGCAAACTAACCCTGCATATCAAGGCTTATAAAAGCACATGAGCTGTCAAGGACAAAGGGATATTCAATCAGACTGAACTTGGATAAAGTTTGCTCATACGACCCAGAGAGGGTGTGCACCAGATGTCTTATCTTTGTTAAATCAGTGGAGGATCATTGTCAGAAATGCCAGCACGCTCCACCAAAGCCCCCTGGCGAGTCACGATGCAACCTTACCTCTATGGCCGACTTACAGACAGCTGAGGAGAAGCTCCGCCGCTCAGACTTCACCTCTGCTTCCTCTCTCATTTCCTCCTCTGTTGCCGTTTGTTGAACGCATGTAATTGCGGTGTACTTTTCCCCTTTGCTTCTCTGGCAAACAGGGAAAGCCCTGTGGATTCATAGGCATTGAACCCTAATTGGGCTAATGGCGGTGGTATATCTAAATTACCTTCCTCCATCCGTGAGGGTTGCTGTGTTTATGTCTGCTGCCTAGGGTAAACTCCCACCCGCTCCTGTCATTTATCGGGGCTCTTGTTTGTTGTAGAATGCAGCTCCACTGCAGATCCTTATCACCGTGGCAAACTGACCTGTCTGGCTGATGCAGACAGTAACAGAGAACTTTGTTTTTTTTTCTTTTTAAGCTTTATTTTGTAACCACAGAGAGGTCTTTCCATGAAAATGTATGTTTTGAAATGTTTGAAATGGCCATTTAACATTGTTTAGACTGCATTTGCCAAACACAATCTGGAGCAGTCTTTAACTAGGAAAAAACATAACCTGAGAAACATAAATATGAAGCAATGTCTGATGTAAAGATTTAAATGAATGGCTGGACACTGTGGGAAAGTCGCTCATTTCTTTTAAATGTGCCTCTTAAGGAACATTTGAACAATAACAGTGTTATAATTAGCAACAGAAACAATGGCCAAAACTATGAAAAAACATCAAATTGTATTAAATTGTAAATGTTCTTTAAGATGAACTGACAGTTCTTCAAAACTCTTAACACCTGGCAAGAAAGACTGTATTTTATGTTATGTATTATCTCTTTAATGCAGAGCTGCTTTTCCCAAGTGTGATTAGATCATGTTTTTAAACTGAAAGCCAAATGACAAAGACAAACTGAACGCCAAGATCTTTTTTTGAAAAAATCATGGTACAGTTTTTATCTACTCTGACATCCACTCAACGTGTCATGAAATGTTATTGTTCGCTTCGACAATGAATTAAGATGGAAAATGTGTCCATACTCCTAGTTCCCATCGCACAGAAGTCATGTTTATTAACCGGCACTCTGAAAACTAACCCAAATAACACTTCCGACCCCTGTGAGAATGAAAACAAAACCTAGAGAAGGAATCGCAGTGCGGTTCTGCTTCAGCCAAAAAACAACCATTACCTCCCCCTCATAATTTCACTGAGAAATAGTTGCAGTGACAGATGGGATGTGTAGGCCCGCATCAGCAGACCCTTGTTAGGCTGCACAATCACATCCTCCTGCAGTGCTTGCCAGTGACCTGAGGTGACCCCTGACTGCCCCCTCCTCTCTACAAGAACCGTGTGAACACACTCTGCCTCCATGGATCCTGCTGATGACACCAAGAGTGGTTTTGAGGATAATCCTTCATAATAAAACAAGTCCCAGCAAATAGAAACGAAAAGGTATTTTTGCTTGATCTTGTCTCGGTTACATTCAGTGCTTTTTCATTAACAGCAACAGCCTACTTCCTCTGTTGATGCTACTTTGTGAAGACAAAGACATATTCTAGCGATTAGAATACCCTTTCCTGCCCTTCTCCCGTCTGTTTAGTGAGATTGGAATTGTCTGTCCCCACCGACCCAGAATCAACCTGTTAAGTTATACACTTATAATAATGCATAAGAAATTGCTCCACAATCCACTGCACGATGAAAGAGTTAAAGCTGATATTTCAGTCGATGAGTCAGCAAGTCATAATATCCTGACAAGGTGTACAGGATATAACTTAAGACTAGATGAGATCAGACAACAGGAGACAAGATGAGAGGAATTAAGAGAAGTGGAGACGAGAAGAAAGGACAAGAGGATAGCAAAGGAGAAGAGACAAGACAAACGAGGAACAACATGAGAGGAAACGACAGGAGGGGAGAGACGAGGAGAGTAGAGCAGTGATGAAGAAAGAGAAGACTTACAATAAGAAGACTAGAAGACATAACTCCACAAAACAAGATAAGAGGCGACAACATGAGGAAACGACATGAAGAAAAACTATAAGAAGACATCAAACGAAAAGGAAAGATGATTAGAGAGGAGTGGAGAGAATAGCTGAGGAATAAGATAAAGGGGTGATGAAAAACATGACATGAGAAGGGACAATAAAAGATGAGAGGAGAAGTGATGAGGCAAAACAAGCAAACGACAGGAGAGAAGACAATAGCCAAAAAGTAGAAAAGGAGAAGGGACAACACAAGATGACACGAATTGAGACAAGACAAGAGGGAGGTAGATGGGAAAAGACATAAAGAGGAGAGAAAATGTTAAAATTAGACGAGACAAACAAAGACAAGAGAAAATGATACAAGTGAATAGGAAACCAGGAGATGAGTCAGGAGGTCAAAAAGGACAGAACTGCATGAGAGATAGTACAGTACTATTGAAAAGGAGAACAAATGATAGAAAAGGAGAGGTGACGAAAGGAAAAAAAGACCTCAAGGCTGGACAAGAGTGGAATATAAGATGCTATAAAAGACAAGATGAGGTGAAGTTGAGACAAAAGATGGCCAGATTCAAGGAAGATGGGTTTGTTGAAAAGCATTTTCCTCCTCTGAATGCCTTGCCTTCTTGTTGGCTTCCCCCCTCATTTCTTTGCTCCCCAGTGCCCGACCTGGACCTGGTCGAGGAGTCCTGGAGCGAAGGTCTGACTCCGAACCTGTGAGGTCTGCACCAAAGGTGATTGAAACCATGTGAGATGAAGCAAGCTCTGGAATCAGCTTTCCATATGAGCTAACCCCTGAAACCTTAGCTGACAAAAATCTGGAGAGGATGAAGAGGTCCCAGTGCTCCACCCGAGCATAAATACAGACACAAACAAAAATCGTATAACACTATATCTACACCGCATGCATGTATACTGAACGCAGGTGCAAAAACACAAACGATATACACATACAGTGGACACGGAACAATGAAATACATTTGATCAAAGTGATGTTACGAACGGACTCTGGTATCAATTTTACACCCTTGTGTGCTGTCGCAACAAAACTCGCATCCCTCAGCTACTTTGGACCTGAGTTTTCAAAACATTACCGACAGCATCAGATGATGTATTTGCATCAAAGCCGATGGAAGCAGTGATTTGTGATGTTGGGTGTTAGGAATGCGATGAACGCGTTTCCATGAGATTCCCAACCAAGTGAAACACCGCAAAATGTCTCTAAGCTCCGTGTCATTGTGAGGGACATCCATCCATTACACACAGGCACTTGTATGTGTGTGTGTTTGCAAGTGTGTGCCACAGTGAGATTCACGGAGGTTGAAAATCTCTCTCATACGCTGCCCAAATTCTTTTGTTTATTTGTTTTGGGTGTAACTCTGAAACCATGGTCCCGGGCCACACATCGCTTCAGTTTCAAGTGGCAATCAGACATACCAATCCGAGTAGTTGTCCTAAAGTATCTCTTTCCATCTTTTTGTCTGGTCTCATTGTTAGTGAGTCTATTGCTCGCTTCACACACGCACACCTACATATACAAACACACAGGCACTGACAGATGAGAAGTGGCTTCACCGCAGCTCGGCTAATCACACTCAGACACCATTCCCTGTGAACTCAACTGTTCCAGTGACGTGGCCAAACTCCCATCTTCATCGCCACAGCCACCACCTTCTTTCTTTACTTTTCTTCACCAGCGTCATGTAGAAAAAAATCCCTGCCATTGATACCAAGAGTTGAGGCGAAGAAGGGAGTACTAGTATAATCTCTTAACAAGCTAGATGAGACTTTTGAGTTTTCTCTGGGTGGCCCTGAGCTCGTCTGATACAACTCTCATCTGTCATTGCATGTGACGGTCTGGAAATTTACTTGAAACATTTAATCAATTATTGTTTCTGGGAGTTGCTCCCTAGCAACTCCTTTCTGATTATGATGATGATTACAACAGACAAAAATAATGTATAGTCCTAACCTGGCGACACTTGATTCCATTTGGAAAGGTTTTATTGTGAACATAAAATTGCCTTTCAATTTTCCATGGAACGGAAGTTACAAAAATGGTTGCCTATGTTGCCATTATAGTTCTTAGAAAGAAAAATAATTCACAGGAAAATAGAAAATCAGAACTGGCAAAAAAAAACTGTGCAATTTAAGTTTTTTTTTTACTGTCTTTTTGCTGAAAATAGCTGCCAGAAAATCAAAACAAGGTGCAAACCTGGTGCTAAAAAAAACTGCAGCGCCAGATCATAATACTTTTTGGGTTCAACATTATGAGTAATTCTTTTAACATCACACTTATGTCATTCTCATTGATTATATAAACGTTTGGAATGGTGTAGCATTACCACATATCAAAAATGAGACCTTGTGGTTTACCTAACAGGCAGCTTGTGGTTTAGAAGGTCTTTCTGACCATCAATATGGAGCCCAGCCGAACCGTACAGTAAAGCAGTCATTTTTGACTGTGTTTTATAGAACTTTGGTGTAACTGGCCAGGATAATGCATGCATCTCCACGTACTTCCTGTACCCAATATGGCTTGTTTTTCAAACTGTCACATTTCTTGCTCTTCAAGTGCATTTATTTGGCCTTCATTGTCAATTCTGCTTTTTCTAACAGAGCAAAGGTTTCAGACACCAAATCACTTCCAAGATATACTCAAGTGGCGTCTGATCATTGTGGTGTACCGCCATGTAAGCAGCCCAGGTTACACAGATCATATCTGTGGTCAGGTGGTTAATACACCAGGTTAACCCCCTTCTCTCATCCTCAACCAGAAGATTAGTTCAAGATGGTTTGCGTCAATTTAGGCTCTTTTTAAAGTGGTCGGCCCTCGGTTAACCGCGACACAACATGTGGTGCAGTCCCCCCTTCAACCCAGGGAAGCCGAGGACCGCAGGGCTGTGGCTGTGTGTTGCTGGGAGAAAGAGGAGGGAAAGAAATGCTGACACTTTGGCTGATGTTTCACAGAAGGTCTGAATATGCTGTCTGTATCAAATTTATATCTTTAAGTATGAGGAATTCCTTTAAAGACGTCTACAAAGGTGAAGCTGAACCAGATAACATTTCCTTAACAATGCTTTTATGTACGCAACTTCAATCTCCCGCTGTTACTGCGAAGGGAACTATATATCTTACATAAATACAGAGTGTAATGAGCAATCTGCAGAGCTTTGACACATACTGTGTCCTGTAATGGATTCAGTTGAAGCCAATGATTTCCCCTGAAGTCTTGGCATGACTCGAGGTCAAACGGTAATGTGTCTGCCTCTGTCTATTTGTTCTCATGTATTCCAGTGAGTATTTCCTGTGTGTCAGTTGTGAGGGTTAGCAAGGGAAGTGGGAGCAAACTCTAAGAATGAAAAGTCTCCCCATCAGAGAGAAAACAAGCATGATTGGAAGTCGACAATTACCCTGTTGGAGATAACGAAACGGGAGAGATAAGAGTGCCACGATTTAGCTCAATAGGCAAATCCCCCGTAGGCTTCTGTGAATGCAGCTCCACACGCACAGCACACGCAGACTACATAAACAGACTCAACTCCTGTCTCTAAACATTATTTAATTCAGAGAGGGATCACTCTGGATTAACATTCTCTAATCAGCAGGCCTTATTCAACAACCACAGTAAGCACTGAAAAGCAACATCCAATTTAATCATTGGGACTAACTAAAATAATAAGTTTGCTGCTGGGATGATGGTGAGGGATTGTGTTTTCTCGATGCTCCAGTAGGTGTGTTTCCATCTACCTGACTTAATAAAAGCTCAATGGAAACACCACACATAAATACGTGGCTGTATTCAATAAAGCAGAATACAGAACAGAAGCATTTCACTTCCACATTTACTGAAGCTTCACAAGACAGAAGTAGCTGCAGAATAAAACCGTCTCCTCACACAGATCCGATTCAAACATTTCCTGCTTGGTTTTTCACTATTTCAGGTTCAACTGGCACTTTGTTTTGTTACATTATATTGTTTGACCATCTTCTTCGTCATGTTTTTTTTTTTACTTGACAAATGTTGTTACCTATTGCTTACCTAAAAAAAGCAACATGAAATTATTAGTACTGGATGGGAATATTCAATGTCTAATATAAATTCTGGGCCGTAAATTTAGTTTTAAGGAATACAATTAATTCCGATGAATTCTGATCAATCCTTTATCAAATCAGGTCATTAGTAATTACTCTTTATATTTGTTTGCCGGCATTAAAACCCAAAGCGTGTTTACTTAGAGGCACCTATGTCAAATGGCAATTTTCTCTAATTGTGTATGCTGTACAAATACAGACAGACGCAGGAAGAGCTGTTTATGGGTGTTTCAATAGCAAACGCAACTCTGAAATCTGATTTTAATCTTCTAGCTTGTTTTTAAATGTCTCCTCAATTGTTTAAACATTATTTTTGTTATTAATCGCGTTTTAGCATAATATTGTTAAGCCTGCTGAAACCACCTCGACAATTGTGCAACACTGTTAGTTTTGAAAGGATGCCATCTTGATTTTTCCAAATATTTAGGCTTGTGCATCCAATTGTTTGTAGAACGTTGTCTATTATTTAATAAGGCATTTATATGAACAAACAGTTATACAATTCCAGAGCTTTGTGTGTGTCTGGTGTGTACGATTAATATAACCTTTGGCGATGTTTCTATGCAGTGAGCATGAACGCAGTTGAGCAGAACTTTGTGTTTTTCTTGGCGTCCTGCCTACGGTCTCTGCCAGAATAACCACACACTTAATCTCTCACTCTTCTTCTCCTGCTCACCCTCTCTCCTCCTCCTCTTTTTGTCTCTCTCTTGAATGCCAGCCCCTTCATCAAAGGCAAGAATGTCTCCGAGGCCCTAAGTAAAAGATGCCTCGCGCTGTTCAAACAGCACACAAACAAACAAGTGTTGTTGTCATCATACTCTCTTTTTTTGGCCCAGAGTCAGAAAGTTGCTTCTTTACTAATCCATGACTTTATTGTTTCTCGTCATGTTTACGTCTTCACAGAGGTCGAGCCTAGGGTGAAAATAATAATAATTTTAATCTGCTTTTTTATGATGAGCTCTAGTTCTTGCATTTTGGCAAGCAAGTGTGCAAGTGAGGAACACAGACGAGCTTTGAAGCAGTTTGTCATTTCCCTCCAAGCAATGACATAGCCGACAAGCTAAAGCATGATTCAAAACACAATAAATCAATTCACATTTCATTGGGATTGCGATAAGAGGAAAAAAACAACTGGTAAAAGCTCGATTCTCAGGCCCTGTGAGTTATGGACCGTCTGGTTTCAGCAGCAGTCTTGATAGTGAATCTGTATAAATAATCATCTGGAAAATTAGGACTACATAAGTATATAAGGTATCAGTCAAGGCTGTGAGCACCATATGTTCTCAAGTGATGCCGAAATATCAGCGGTGTTACGACCCGAGTCCGAATGTAAAGGAGTGTTCTTTTGACGTGCCGCAGCTGCAACAGATTCACAAAGCAGACAAACACCTGCTAATATCTTCCGCCCGCCTGCTGAGGCTTTTCATTGCACACAAATAGCAATAAAACGATTCACAGCCTGGCAAAATCACGATGCATGTCAGGCAGACATCTGAGTATCTGAAACATGATTGAGCCATCATTTCTTTACAGCCAGCAGAGGCTGTTACTGTGTTCAGACACCTTCTGCTGCCATTCTGAACATCCATGTGGGCTTTGTTCTGCTTCCATGACTGTGATGGATTTATGTCTGCTCTCTATAGTAGTTACACATGCTCATCTGGACAGGGATGAGTTTAATGTACTGTAGTTTTTTTTTATTTGAAATGGCAAAACATTTTGATCAGAAAGGTTTCAAACGTGGTCCCAACTGATGTTTCTTTTTCCATCTTATCTGCTTTTTTACATCTGTGAGCAATGGGTTATTCGAGGGCCATCACGCAGGGATCAGAAACTCAGATCTTTTCTAAACACTGCGAAGCCAAACAAACACATCATGGCCGCAAAATAGTTTTTAGATGAGGACTAAATATATCCACAAAAATCAATAAATATCAACTAAAAGCAATAAGTTTCCACAGCTAAACAATAGTCCTAAATCCCATAAAAGTCACATATCAACAAGCCTGGTTGTGGATATCTGAAGATCTTATCTTTTAAGTGCAGTGCATATACAGTATGTTACATACAATTACAAAGCACAACAATGTCTTGGAAATGTTTGCAATCTCAATTTTCTTCTGCTCTGTTTCTCAACATCATTAGTATATCCTATACCATCAACCTATATTTGACTCTGCTCTTTCTCTGCGCGATTACATAAACAGACAACAATATAAACACCCTAACACACACAGGAAGTACATGGCATCCGTCTCACAACTAATCGCCCTTAATTATGTGCTAATAGTGAAACAAATGCATGTTGAGAGGAACGGAGGAGTGCAGAGGGAGGGGTAAAAAAAGAAAATAAGCAACGGCAATAGGAAGGGGAAAAGGGCAATTTCCAAAATATTAATGTAATCAAGGCAAATTTGTAGGTTTGGGATAACATTCCTGTGGCGCTGTGTTTATCTTGTAACAATGGAAAGTATGTAGGGCAGGGGCGAGGGCATAGCTACTCACCTTCCAAACCGCATGAATGCTTGCACTGTCAATGCCAATGTTTTCTTTAACATTACCCATATCATGTCTGTTGAAGCTGAAGACCATAAATGAAAATCATAGAAAATCATAATTCATAATTCAGGAGTTGGATGGGCTTGGTTAGCGTGGGATTGTTGCATGATGCCTCCTAACAACACACCATATTGTTGATGTTCTCAAATTAAACATTATAAGGTTGACCAGGATGAAATGTCATTTAGTTTACATTAGAAACAAAACATTTCTAATTAATCGGTGCACACAAGATCGAAATGCCTCCCAAAGTTACCTTAAGACCAATTGCTGACCAGCAATGTAACATTAAAACAACATTTAAACTGATAGAGACATAACATGCACCAAGACTACATTGCATCAATGTTAGTTAGAGGGGAAGAATAAGGGCAAACATTCTTCAAACTAATATTCTCTTGTAAATGGGAAGGTTGTATGGTGCACATACAGTAGAGGCCTGCACTTCTGTGGCAGGTTTTTTGTGATTCCAAAGCAAAATAAACATATGGAAAACACAGCATATGCAGGTTTGAGGCTAAGAATTATAAAAAAAATGTTTATCGTAAAGCTAGAATGAATGCATTTGTTCTCTCAGTTGCTCATATCAGGGCGTAGTGTCAGGACACAGTGGATACACCTCATTGAAAATTCTTTAGTTACTCGGACTGCCAGGCTCATTCAGATTCAATAGAATGGAGGATGTGGATTTACCTTTCAGACTGTGCTCACATCCTGTTTTGCTGGCGTGTGTGCCCATTCATTACTTTAAGTGTACTCTGTCAGTACAGCAATTTACTGTAAAAAAGGTGTGAGTGTCGGTGGGGTATCCCAAATTAACAGAGAGATGAACAACGAGGGTCAAGAACCACTATGATGCCTAACTAAACCAGATATGCTTAAACCGTGCACTTTCCCTCATCTGACAAAAGCACACAAACGCACACTTCGAACTTCTCGATGACATACGCACTTGTACACACATGTGCAACACACCAGTGACTCCTGTTTATTGAGTCGGATGTTAAATTGTTCTGCAGCGAACAGCGCAGAGGTTCCCAAGTGTTGAGACCGACTGTGCCTTGTGTGAAACTCTTCCAAACACACATCCAAGTTTGCTCTGGATTCGGTCCTGTAAGAGCTTGACCAGGCCACATCACAGTCCTTTCTTTAGTTTGATTCAAACATATTCTTTCCAAGAGCTACAACAACCCATCTGTGTACTGTGCGATGTAGAGGAAAAAAAGCCCACTAAAGTACTGAAATTCAATGGATTTATATTCGTTCAGAGGCACCTGTGGAGCAGTTTTGTCCATTTCCCAAAAACTAAGATGTTTATTCTATGTCTTAAACATTACTGGATTCTGTTAATACACTTAGTTATCTTTATCTGTTGAAATGCATGATTGACGAGCTGGATCCGAGCAGAAGATTCATCTTTACTCTGAAGATAGGAGTGAAGGTGCTTCAGGTTGGATGGCTGAATATGAAGTGCGCAGTCACACAGCTCCCACTTGTGGCTGGACAAAATACAACCTTCCATGTCTACAATGCTTAGGCCTTCACTACAGAGATGCAGTAAGACCACTGTTGCCCCCCACCACAACAAACTCCACAACAAAATGACAATGATCTAACAAAATCTCAATGACCATTACTCTTTGTTAATCTCGACAACCTAACCCGAGTGGGACTCCATTTAGAGAAATAAACTTCCATAAATGTTTCGCAATGTGGTCGACAGGGGCTCGTTGTCCAACAGCATAAACAAATATGACGTAACTGGACTGGTGTGGAGCACGAAAGTAACTGGTTTACCGTATGAATAATGAGTGGTCATGGTCTCGGTTGGTTTACCGTGAATTGGAGACAGATGTGGGAGAGAAAGCAACGCATGGGTGGCGTAATCTGGGTCAACCATACATGGGGAGAGACAGCAAACAGAGGGGTCCTCTCCAAGCAACGAGACCACATCAGGGTCAAGACTGACGTTATATTTGACTATTTATCTAAAAAATAACTCTTCAGGAAGGTTTTCTTTCTCAATTGTACCTAAGTTATTCTGTGCATATTTCATTTGTCATGTATTTTTATCAGACAAATACCATATATTGATATATTTACACCAGTACCTATCACATTCAAAGTGAGGTATGCACCACATGCACTGTACTGCTCATAAAATGCTATTTGTGCATGTTATTCTCAGCGTGCAAATAACTGTTCAGAGTGGAAAATACTTCCATGTCAGTTATACATTGTTACCTTTTTGTATACCAACATAACAAATACACCAAACCATGTGGTAAAAAGAATATTTGTTTCAAGTAAAAAACAATTACATTTTTAAAGATACACAAAAAAAGGAAGGAAGAAAAGAAAAGAAGAAAGAAAGAAAATATGTGTATCTTTGCCGCCATACTACACAAATATATGAAACAGCTCAGCATATCTTTTATGGAGAAATAAATAATAAACAGGCGTAATAAAATAAGCCATAACATCTTCACACTTTTGTTGAAATCATCGTAAATAATAATTTAAAAAAAAAAAAAACATTTTCTCAGACTTCATGTTTAATAAGCTGGTCAGAGCTCATTTACAGACTAATAAAGCTTCAACATGACTTCAGCCGGTTGAAAATGCTGGTACTCGGATTCTTTACGAATAAGACAGTGGGCAGTCGTACCAATAATAGCTTTTAGCATGCCAACACCTGCCCAACAGATGTGGGTGTGGTTAATGAGACTGCAGGGTGAGTATACACCAATGGAATGATAATGATAGGTGATAAATGATATCTGTACATAATTAACCTTTATGCATTATTTCACCACCTCATCTGTCTCTGTTAGTCCCTCTGAATGTTAGAGCATGACTTCATGTTCTCACAATGTGGTGGGCTTCATCAAAAGGGGGCGCATCTTTTCTGGTTTGTAGCGTGTTTGGAACAATTTGTTTTGAAAGGTTGGACATTCATCACAAAAACAAATAGCTTGAAGCCAGTTTTGAGGAATAGAATTGAAGTTCTGAAATGTTTTTTTTTAATCCAAATCTGAATGAAAATGATGCCCAATCTAGGCTCTGTTACCGAATAATGAAAAACAGTGTTTATGCAGTAAATGAAACATGAATTTTAGTGAGAACCCCAGGAAAAACGGCACTTTCCTGCAATCTGTGTAGAATGTTTTTTTTCGTTCCCCAAAAGTAACATTTTGTGCTTTAATCAAAATATGATTCACTATTCTCTAAGCTACAATTCATTCAGTCTTGTTCAGTTTTTCCCCAATCATTAACTTGGGGGTCAACCCCAACGGGACCCCACTCGCTCCCTGAAAGAATGAAACTTAATATTGTATTCACCTAATTTATGTGCACTCGTTTAATTTCAGCTCAGTGTGAGAGTCTGCTGTAGTTTACTGTTGCGGCAGTTCTCACATTTGTTTTTGTTAGGAAGTTAAACAAGTCATATATCCCCCTCTTATATCTTTTTCCATATTCCTTTGAATCATCTGACTGAAACAACTATATTTATTTCAGTGTCTCGGCAAAAACTACATTTTACAAGACAAGACTGAACACGTAAAAAGAGGGTTTCACTTTACCTTCACCCAATCATCATTTTTATGAATAAAACAAAAACCCACCACAGTACAACTTGCTCAAGCTCTGTAGCCAAATTTCTACACGGATGTCTTGTTAACAATATAGAATTTTCTGGAAAAATAGGTCTGGACACGTCCACAGTGAGGTTACTCGCCTATAGACATTTTGTATTGTCCCTGGGACGCCGTTTTATTTGAGCCCTGACAGGACTACCGAGCACTACGGTAGCTGGGGTGCTTTTGAACAACGAGTACCATCAAGTTTGCAAAATGTTGAAATTGCATTGTTAGTATCAGTTCTCGTACACCGTTATCAGTTTGTTTTTCAATTTTTATTCCCAAAAAGTTTCAAGCTCACATCGTACTGCAGACTTTCTCCAATGGTGACACATGATTACCTCTGCCAATTTCAATTACTATCAGAGTGTGTTTCAGCATCCAGCTGCAGAACAAGGGAGAGCCGCAGCAGAGCTCACTGGAGTTGGCCGGAAGGACTTGTCAGTTGCTTTTCCTTTTGCCGTTTGCTCTCCGCTTTTCTTGAAATGCTTTTTTGGGAAGAAAGAAATGTCATGGGTCACTGTTCTTGGGTCAGTAAAAGAAGCCTTAAATGTTTCTATTGGCATGGACGAGCATGTCAACAGGACTTTGGCAGAACAAGAAGCGTCTGCACAATTCATGCTCAACCTATGAATCTACATACCTCCGGCTCCGCAGTGCACCTGACGTGCAGGAGTTGGAGACGGAAGAGGAGAAGGAGTTTAAGGGTTTAACTACTCTTTTTTTTCTCGTCTTGACATCCAGCCATCACTCTGGCTCCCTGTAGGGAGTAAAAGGGTCACAGCGAATCCTTTATTCTGGCTCGGGTTTAGCAACACGCAGTTTTGGCCTCCAGAAGAACTCCTTTTCTCTCTGGCACTTTTTAAGGCGCTCTATCATCTCTCTCTTTCTTATATTTTCCTGTACTCGCTTGTCCCCATTCTCTCCTGTCAGAACTGTCTTCACAGGGGCCTGTAAAATTACCTGGCAAGAACAACTCAAAGCACTGGACAGGGCCGAAGTCCCCAGCGTCCCACAAAGTTTTACAATCTTTTTTTTGTTTCATTAAAATGAAGAGTTCACTGAAAAGAGGTCCACGTTTGGTGCCAAAAGGTCAATTATTACTGAAGTTGCTGTAAAGTTGCAAGGTGATTCAATATAAGTTTATCCAATTCCAAACCTTTCTTAACAAAGAGGTTTAAATGTAATTTAGTGAACATGTTGAAGCCGTTGTGGCCAAATGAGAAAATAAGGTTTTGTAACTGTGTTTCCCCCATGTTCCCTGTGAAGACACTAAAGTGTGATAAATAGAGGCTTCATTAAAACGTTCAAGCTATAAGCAGTGTGAATTAATACTTCTGTAATATATGCATTCTCACTGCCGGCCAATAGATCTATCATGTGTCCTTTTTAAGGTTATTTAAAAGAAAATAAGTCCTGCACACTCTTATATCTGCATTGATTTATTAAAAAGAGCTGACATTTCGGTTCAAACAACATAGAGACATAAACAACCATAAAGTCACACAGTGCTTAAAAACAGCTCTTTTATGAATGATAGTCCCCAGCTGTGTTGGATGGGTTTCCCTTTTTACACACAAAATAATATTTAAAAAAAACACCCTGCCAAAGTTTCCCTCTACTGCTAAAACAAAACATCCATGAGTTAATCTTGGACACTACAAAAGGAAACACATTTCACATTTCGTTAACGGCATACACATATAACACACAACTCAAGAGTACAGCACACACATCGGCCCCATATCTTGAGAATAACAATGCAACACAACATGTAAACACGTCCTGGGGAGGACAGGACGACATCACCTGCATGCTTTGTGTACTAGTAGTGTGTCAAAAAAGTTTGAAAAAACAGTGTACGTACATGGGAATTAATATTTAGTTTTGTACCGTGGTCTCCAATTAATTTTTGGAATAGTGGACTTCTGTTACTGCTAAATCCCAGCAATGACATAATAAGCTTCAAATGAAGGCAATTTCTTTGCAAACAGTTTATTTAAATATTTTAGTTTTGCTTTTGGTCTCAACAACTCCTGAGGGGAATATTTGGCTTTTCACCTGCCAAATAGACTCTATCTGTAGTGTTTGCTGCGGTAACACAAATGTGCCCAAGGCTTTCCCTTACTTTTGATGATACCATAATGTTTGTGAATGAGGTTCAAATCTGAACCATGCTGTCACAATACTGAAGCTCCTTCACCATAAGGTAGAGGGCAGTGTTGTATCAGAGCTTATTAAAAGACCCGTTCTACTTGCCTTAAACAGGGTTAGATTAATAGAGAAGAACAAACTACTTCGATTTAGCCATTTGATATTTACATTTAACCATCAAGGTCCATAGCTGCTGGTGAAGGAAACAACAAGAAAGCAGTTTGGCTCTGAAACCAAAGATATGCACCGATGCAAATCTGCAACATAATCTAAAATGCTAACTGAATGGGAAAGTGTTTCTAGCAAACTCCCAGCATCATGTCAGGCCTTTTAAATAGAAAAATGATCAGTATGTAAGTCTTCTATGAACAGTGACGAGACTATCAGTTGCATTTCTCTCTCTACATTACTGCATTCTAAAAAGATTCCCATGGCGGCCTGAGCGCTTTCTCCCCCTAAATAACAGCACCACAGACGGGAGTGACCAGCCATTATGTTAGCAGAAACTATAAAACGCTTCACAGACAGAGGACAACAGACTATATCATAATGTTTATTGTCTCTGTTGTTATACAGGCCTTCACTTTTTAAATGCACTTTTCTAAAGGCCAAAACAGCTAACATTTAATATCAAATTCATTCCTCAGTTTGAAATGTAGCTTATGTTTTTCATCGTACACATACATTATGATGCTACCACTTTTTTATTTTTAATATGCATCATTAAAATAAAGTGTGTTAAATTTATTTCGCAATGTAAAACATATTCTGTGGTAACGATGATTGAGGAGATCTTCATGTCATTAAGGAACATTTTGATTGCCTTGCTCAAGGTTGAGTAAAAGAAACAAAAACAGTTAAGATGATTACCGCTAATGTCTTTGGCAGTCAGTGCTTCAACAGGCAGTGTGCGCGGCGTCATATTTCCATAGAATTGTTTGGTGGTTGTCTTTCATTTCGTGGTTGCAAAATATCTCAGAGAGAGCCCTGAGGGGGCCAACGTTTGCTTTAGATACGAGAGAGCCACCCAAGCTTCACCAACACATTATACAACACTCAGTGAGCGTCATCTGCTTCTGCTCAATTCAAAGTGGTATTGATGGGGACCAGGAGGGATGTTGTACAGAGGAGAAGGAGTGCTGATGGTTATGTTAGTAGTGGTAGGCTTGATTGTGGTTTAAGTGCGGCTATGGGAGGAGAACATTGGAAAATCTTGCAAATGTAAAGAAAATAGTCCATCTACAGAGGTGATGGGCAAACTGAGCAGGGCTTTGGTGGACAGGATGATGATTTTGAAACCACAATTTGAAACCCTCAAACATTTTTGTATCTCAACCACACACAAGAACACAAAAAGAACAGTTTTCCACAAACAGTAATAGAAGTAGGTAACAGTAATTCACACATTAGTGATGGAAAACATTTTAAGTAAAAGAAGCAACTACCAATGTAAAAAAGTCCTGCATTTAAAAATAAGATGTAAACATGTGATCTACATGCATCAATTGTTCTTACAGAATAAGGACCCGTTATGCAGAATGACTATTTTCAAAGTCACAGTTATTCATTATACTAGGAGTATTATTGATGAGTACAGCTTTGCAATATTGGTGTTAATGGTCTATCATACTGTGATGATCATACATCATCATAGAAAGTTATTGTATCAAAATGTAGGATTCTAAGATTTTATTTTAACTGTCAAGTAATTCATCAAATGTAATATTTAGCATACATTTCCCATATCGTAACAGGCCTAGCCTATATATATATATATATATATATATATACGCTGTTGCCCATAAAGTTGGAGTCATTTTGTTTTCAGACTCATTCATCTTTTCATACCTGTTTCATTTTCACTCTGATATGTTTGGAAGATATTGATCAATACAGTTTTGAGAAGATATACACTTTATCCATCAAGAATAAATCAGATTGTCACAATCATATCATGAGAAGAGGTAAACAATATTTTATTCCAACTGTATTAGCAACAGTGTAGCATGATCAGGATTCCCATTTCTAATGTATAAACACAAGAGCAACACCAACTGTCTAGTGGTTGAAGTGAAATAAAAAGTACAACATTGTCTCTGAAATGTAATAAGAAGAGGTTAAAGTTGCAGGGAGTGGAAATACTTGAACTTCCTCTTATTTGTACTACAGTTGTGAGTGGAAACAATGTACTTTCCACTCACAATGTATGAAAGAATACACACCCTCTTCTTATCCGTGGAGGTTCTGTAGGGACACGCTCACACATTACACAATACCGCAGGATCAGGGCACACACCTTCGTCATCCTCCTCATTTCCACCCTGTCAAATTAACAGTGTGTTCTTAGGAGAGGGAGTAGTGTCGGGATGATGTTGGAGAGCTTGATTGAAGGGCTTCCGAGAATTCTCTGGCTTTGTTGTGCAGCTTCCCCGGCGCTGCAGCCGGAGGTAATGGCTTTAGCAGGGGCAGGTACACAAAGCTCCAGTGGCCACAAACCGGAGCTGGACAAACTTTACTGTTGACATCTGGAATTTCTTTCCTCCCCTTCCTTTTTTAATATTTTATCCATTCTCTTCTTCCTTTCTTTCCTTATTTTGATTGAGGTCTGACCTACTCAGTACAGTATCCATCATCATAAAAGCGCCAACCAGCTAAAATTAGACATTTGTTTTCTTGTGTCTTTTCTGGCAGTGCATATTTTACCACACATGATATCATGCACTCCTCTGCCTATGGCTTGACCGGGTGCTGAACCCCTATAGGGTTTCACTTTCATATACACACATGGTAATTATCATAATGAAGGCTGTCACTGGTAATTAATCCTACATCATGGATACTCTGTGTCTTATCATACCCTCGTCTGCTGTGGCTTTAACAGAGCAGACAGTGCATTAACCCTGACATTACTCTGACTGAAACCACAAAAATGTAGCACTCACACATTGTCATTACACAGTGGAGAACGCCAAGGGCAATCCATAACATGCTTTGGCTTGTCTCAAATAAATTTGCTGCTCATATTGTTTCCACTGTACTGATCATGCCTATAATTAACTACTTAAGTATGTCTCATATTTCAGAAACTGAAGGTATTTTTAACCTGAAATAATATGTATCCAGGTGTTGTGTCTTCTTTCAGGAGACACAACACCTCTAGATATTTAAAATATAGGGTGAGGATGCAGTCAAAGGTTTCCTGAGTAATGTCCAAGGCTATACATATTACTGGTTATATAAAAAGAAATTACAATGAGTTTGTTTTTATTGATATGGTTTAAAATTCTAGTAAACGCAGTTAAAGGTCATTTAAATAAAATATGATTAATTTTACCAAGTTTTGCAGAAAATGTAAAAGGAATTTATATTGCTGTTGGATGTAAAGTTTTATATTTTCACAACTAAGATGTATGCATGTTGAAATGTATTTTTATTAGTATATACTGCTGAAGCCATAGGTACCAATTATTAACAGATACATCACATTACACCACTGAATTTAGGTTCTTAAAAGTTTATGCTGGTTATCAAAAAACAAACAAACATGTTTTATCAACTTTTTCAGAAGCAATGCTGCCTTGATGTATTATTTGAATGCAGAAAAGTCACATACAATACTGGAAATGAAATGGAAACAGGATGATGCAGTTCAGCAGGACTCCCTTTCTGTCGTACTACTGACTCCCTTCCTATACAGGAATCACACGAGAACATGTTTTTTTTAAGTAAACATAAATCACCCCATCTTTACCAGCATGACAGCAAATGATATATGTGAGGCTGTCTGTACACCCAGTGTGGTGTTGATCCTTCCTTTTTGTAGTTTTTATGTCTGTGGATTCTTTTACGTGTGTGTGTGTGTGTGTGTGTGTGTGTGTGTGTGTGTGTGTGTGTGTGTGTGTGTGTGTGTGTGTGTGTGTGTGTGTGTGTGTGTGTGTGTGTGTGTGTGTGTGTGTGTGTGTGTGTGTGTGTGTGTGTGTGTGTGTGTGTGTGTGTGTGTGTGTTGCTTGCGTGTATACAAATGTTTGTTCATATGCCTTGTGTTAATGCTACTGTACATGGTAAAAAAAAAAACGCAATTAAAAAAAAAATAGGTGGCCACTATCTTTATAAGACAGAAATAAACAAAGAAGGCTTTATCTAGAGCTGTTATGTACCTTTTTTAGAAGAAACAACATTTTCAACATGCTGGAAAAAGACATTTAACCTTCATAGTGAGATAGCACTTCAAACACAAATGAGTTACCTGCAAACTGAAACCCATCGTTCATGGCACTGGAGCGCCACAGTATTGAGAGAACATCTAAAAGTCAAATCTATTTTATCCATGGATGAATGGGACTCACAGCATGGTAAGTTACTACTTATCTTAATAAAGAAAACGTGCTTAGACCCTTGCCTTTAAGTCAAATTTACTTCAATATTCCATGACTGGAGTACCTAACCAGCTGTCTAATGTCAGTAGTAGAGCAGAGGTGGTGTAGCTATTGAAGGTCTAGCAAGATATTTAACACGATTAATTAATAAAGCTACGTACTTATTACAAATTCTGCTGTACATTTAGTTTTTTTAATTTGCTGAAATTTGTTTGAAATTAGTCACTGAACTGTTTGTAAGGAATGAGCTAGGAAACTGCAGTTTGGAGCATAACTGTTATATACCATATACATATGCTGTGTATTTATCTTGTCTGTTTTTGGCCTGTTTGTAACTAGCCTTTACCTAAGTAAGCACATTAAAAAACAACAAGGCATGTATTGAGTTGTATGTTAATTGTAATATCATTCATACTAATACCGTCCTTCTCATTTCAGAAACAACAGAAACAACACAAACTCAGTGGGTGGATGGGGAATAAAGAATGCAAATTCCCCATGCAGAACTTTATTCAAACAAAAAGAGCATTTGTATTTAGCAAGCGTAAACTAGCAAATATTTATCTCTATTATTTGTGTTTATATGAGCTTGTCTTAATATTTCGTTTTTTATCCCCCCAACAGATCACACGATTGCCAAAGAAGATGCTTGCAGAGTGTAGTGTGTGTGCACACGTGTGCTTGCCGTCGTCTTGCTTGCGTGTGAACAGCTCCATTCCTACGCAAAGCTAAACTCTCCACATTGAGCATTAGGGAGTTGGTGCCCCTGTGCGTCGGGAGTGTAAACCCCAAAGAGTCTGTTCAGTGATTGAGGAAATGTTTGGCTCAGTGAGTTTGCTCCCCTCTGAGGTGTTTGTTGGCCAAGGCTGATCCTGACAACCCTCCAGGGAGCGCACTCAGTAGGCCTCTTCAAAGAGCCCTAGCTCCCAAAGCAGGAAGTCCAGCCCTGCGCTGCTTGGAAACAAGATGAGGCAGACAGGAAGGAAGGTAATCCATGAACACGTAATAGTGCTACTGTCCACACACACACACACACACACACACACACACACACACACACACACACACACACACACACACACACACACACACACACACACACACACACACACACACACACACACACACACACACACACACATACACACACACACAGAGAGGCATATCCGATCAGTCCCTCCTGACACCCACAAAAACATTGCTACTCCTTGGACCCCACAGACATTTAGCTTGATTTATCTTGTGTTTTGCACTGCTAAATAGCCAAGGTGATCACCAGCAGCTTGGAGTATATGATTCTGGTTTTCTGTAGTGCAGCTTTTTGCGTATGTGCGTGCAAATACTAAAAGATCACAGCTGAAGGCAGCGTTGCCGCAATAGCAACACGCAGCCCTGTGGCCAGGTTCTTACCTTCTACAATAACCTGAAATTTGAATGGAATTTGGTATGCACTATCAAACATGATGGATGAGAGGTAACAGATTGGAGCCAGATTGATTTATTTGTCTCTGGCAAAAGTACAAAAGCACATCAGTTATAGATTATTGGCAGCCAGTGAATTTATCTGATTGTACTTCATGCCAGTTACGCTGCCTACTGCTGCTAAGCTGTTGCACACAACACCTACCTTTCAGTGAAGATTGATGACTAGCATGTATGGAAGAACAAGACAAACAACCGGGATTTGGGGTTATGAACTGGTTCCTGAATTGAATACATTTATATGAAAATTATGGAAGCCACTAATCCAATCACGGTTAGACAGTTCTTTCTTAAGGAGATGAACTGTCTCTTCACTGATTGAAGGTTTGGGCTCATTTCAGCTGTTCCACCGCTAAACCACTAGAGAGCAGTCTTCAATTGATTTTCCATGAATGAAGTATTGGCTCATACTTTGGCCCACAGCTGAGTGAGTATGTGGCTGGAACTAAAGTCTGGTGTTGTTGCCAATGAAATCAGTACCCTGGCTTCCACAGTGAGACCCTGCCTGGCCCTGCTGATATTATACAGTATGCGGTAATATTGTGGCAGCAGGGAAATTAGTTTTTGTGGTGTTGGTGTGACCTATGTCTGTGAGGTTAAGATTATCTGTTTTCATTGTTGTAATATGAGTCAACATTGAAGCTGGAGACATATCATATAAGACAAGGGAAGTTTTGTGTCAGTTCCCTTGGAATTGAGAAATTGTACTTATCTAGTTTTGCACAAGATAATAACATTTCTTTTTTTCAACACTTTATTTTTTGAACATTCTCATCATGAGAACAACAGACAAATGATACAGCATATGTCATTAATCAGTCAAATACATACAGCAGATGCAACATTGCACATTTGGACCAAACTGCTATAAGAGCAGATCAAATATACCCCCCACCCCAGCATGAAAGAAAAACAAGTAACTTAATTTAAAAAAAAGGTGAAAAGACAAATATATAGAACATTTTTGAAAAAATAATCGAATACGTTCCGATGGAAGTGACAAAAAATAAAATCAAACAAAAAGACAACATTTATATTATACATACAATATTTCTATTGAAGTTGTTTAAGCCCAGATTTCAGTAAAAATGTTAACCGTGTGTGATCAATGGCTGCCAGGCCTTATAAAATCTATCAGTAGATCCCCTCAGAGTGGACCTAATTTTCTCTAGTTGCAAAAACTGCAATAAATGTCTAATCCAGTGAGTATGGGTGGGGTGGTGATTCGTCCTTCCATTTTAGAGGAATTATTCATCGAGCTATTAAAGATGCAAAAGCAATAGCATTTAATTACAATTTTGGAAGGTAAGCTCCCTTAGCAACCACTCCGAACAATGCTGTCAGCGGAGAATGATCGAGAGGAATCCCAAACAAGATATTTATTTATATTTATTCAAGACAATTTATTGTAATAAAACCATAGCTTGTCTGAGATATTCACATACAGAATATCTAACATATGTCATCATTATATTTCTATATTTACCTCATCAATCTTTTTGATTATTAATAGTATTTTTACTATTGCTTTCAAATTGGAAAAACACTTTAAAAAATCTAACTTTTACTTTTGATATTTTTAAAATAAAGCAGGACTTTGTTTTTTTCACACTTTTTTTCCAAAGCAGAACAACTTTCCCCCCCCCATATATCCCCCATATATTTGCATAGCACAACATTTGTATACGAACAATGGATCACATGACTGCTTTAATGGGTCAAGTGTTGCTCTAAGTGATGAACTCCTACAGAATATTTACCCAACCCCGTATTTTCTCAGCGTTTTAGTGTCTTTCTGCTCGTGGTTCTTGGTTAAACTTCATCACTTTATTTATTTAAACAATGTGTTCACTCCCCGCAGACATACACATTTAGCACACAGCAGACAATCATCTGTTTGGTACACAACTACAAATGAATGCTTATGGTGTGCCTCATTTGATAGATGTATGGATTTGAAGCAGCTTGTTATAGTAAGCTGCTAAAAGGCGAAAATGTGATGTTTTATAACTATTTTTCTGTTTGTTTTCATTCAGGTAACTACAGTCCGTGCGTTTGAAACACATAGCCTTTCTGAGACCTTCATGCTATTGTTTAGTATTCACTTTCAAGAATGATCCAAAGCCCAGAATTTTTGACAGCGATATTGCGGTATAAACTGGCTTTAACCTTGTAGGATAGACTCTGAAAATCGGACTGTGGAAAATTGGTAAACAACTTCACAAAAGGAGAAGATTAGAGGCCAAAGCCTTAGAGAACTATGATATTCCCTCACAGTCGCAAAAACTGTTGCCAACACCTGAATCCAATCATATGTGATCATATATGATTATTAGCACCTGTGAGTGCACCCCCTTCCTTACACACAAACATACACGCACACACGCACGCACGCGCACACACACACACACACACACACACACACACACACACACACACACACACACACACACACACACACACACACACACACACACACACACACACAAAAGCTGTAATACTAGCAGACAATATGTTTTCATGCACAATCAGCACATATTTTTCAGAAAGTATCCCAACTTTTGGCATAATATTGGAACAACAAACGTTTTTATGATGGATTAGTCAGCCATTCAGACATTTGGAGATTTGATATTGGTATTTCAGCCAAGTCCTTGCAACACAACCATTAATAAAAATGCTGAGAGCTGTAATGTTGTGGCCTGGCAATACATTGCTTTTGAGAATGCTCAATATATCTGGTGCTGTATGTTTTTTATTTCAGCTATTAAGTAAATAATAAACACCAGTTTCATTAGCTGGCTCATCCAACACTGACTTTTTGGTGCTTAGGAGGTAAACCCCATTATTCTTTTTATTTTGACAAGCTCTCACAGTCAGAGGTGCTGGCAGCATGCTACTCTTTTGACTAAACAGACTCAAAATCCAGTCCATTTGTCAAACCAGCATTCCATCACTTCGCCAACATTGCTAATGACTTCAGGTTGTTCTGTTGGCAAACTAAAGAATGAAAAAAATAAACATCCATTTCGCCCACATCAATTGATGCCTGAAGCTGTTTTTACAGTCTATTGTGCGTAATAAATTGTTTTGGAAACAGATTGGGCATGAATCACCACTTCCAGCTAGTCCTCAATGTTCCATGTTTACAGTAGACCTCATGAAGAAACCTATATAATACAATATCATTTCCTGATAGTGTTGAATTTCTAATAATATGGTTCAAATACGCATTAGCTTTGCTGTGTAATGTTTTTTTTCTTGCCAAACCTAAAATGAGCTCAGAAAGTATGATGTAATAAGTATTAAATAGCCAGCATTCGTAGCCCATCTACATCATCAACATTCTAAGGGGTGTGAGACACCATGCCTAAATAAACTATAAAAAGAAATGCTCTTTAGAATCAGTAGTCTGACGTGTTAGTATTTTACTTCATGTACTTTAATTGAACAAACAGTTCACATTGTGGCTTAACTTTAAAAATGTAATATCATTTATCTTTTGATATTCCAGTAAAGATGCTCAGTGTTACTTACTTACTTATAAGCTTTGGCTCCACACAAGCTGCTCTAATTCGGTCCTTGGCTGCACCAGCCAAAGTAAAACAAACCATTAGTCTTGTCTATTGGTTTCTATCTGTCAGTCAGCTGGGCAGCAGATACTATCTCAGTGGCACTGATGGGTACAAAATGTGGAGCGAATTATCATAACATGAAGCTACAAAAACTCAAGAATGATTTCAATACATTTTGGAAATAACATTTACTTTTAATGGTTTGACATCTTAAATAGGCCTCTTTGTTAATCTTTCATTAGCCCTATACCAACTTTTATTTTCCCATCTCTCCTTCCTATTTTCAACCCCTGCTTGTCCTCAGGACAGTAGCAGAGATAAGGGGCTCCCACAGTCTAGTAAGATCCAAGTGAACGGAGGTTCACAGGGGGTCACGCTGTCAAACACAAGAGACTGATGGAGGGCCCTAATCCTGCCAGTGTCAAGAAGACGGATCAAATGAAAACACTCACACGGTCACACAAGCATACATATTTGGAATCTTGAAAACATGCACATTAAATATACATTAAATAGGTTTTTTCTTGTATTTTTACAAAACTTACTCTTCACATACATATATACAGTATATACCATGTCTTATTCATGTTTTTTCCTATCTTATTAATTGACACACACACACATACACACACACACACACACACACACACACACACACACACACACACACACACACACACACACACACACACAAACACACACACAGTTCTAGACTGACAGAAACAGGTTGTCGACAGGGTGAGGGGAGATGTGACTCATGTCCAGCTCATTTATCTGCAATCCGTGGTGTGTATGACTGACTGAGAGTTCACATACTGCTGAGTTTCTCACACAAACACTCTTGCAGATTTACAAATGAAAAGGAAAGCAGAAATGTTTACATGCACCCATACATTACTACTTCTGTGTTAAACATTTAGCAACATATTGGAAAAAATCATGGTAGCCCTAGAAAATACAGTTAAGCATCAGAGTCTGTTGAAGGATAAAGTGCTATTGTAGTGTATCTTATTACAAATCCAATGAGAAGACCAATACCAACATTGTTGAGTCCGTCTCCAGTCTATTGATTTCCCTACCCTGTTTGTGGCACTCAAACAGATGCCTATTTGTAACACAGTTCTTTATAACCTGGTCTCAGATAAATAGTTTCATTATTATAAAGTGATTATGCAATAAGCTAGGCATCATAATTTAGTAGATGATACTTCAACTCAAGTAAACGTGTATTTTCCAGTCAGTATTTACAGCAGCAGGAAAGTGTGTTTGGGATTGACTGTTGTGTGTTGATGCTAATGGCTCATTGATGTGTTTTGAATAGGTTTTTGACAACAATGGAGCTCTATGGCACAGAAGAGTGTGACCAAGCTAGTTTGCTAACTGTCGATAAAACCAGCATAAATACACATATTGAATTAAAAACTGAGAACAAATACCCAAGATATTTTAGCTATTGTTGCTGGCTATAAAGTTATACTGCTGGCTACAGTGGTTTACCATTCAGCTCTACAAATAATAATAATAATAATAATAATCTCCTTGTTTGGCTCTTTCTTTAATGCACATAAGACCCATTAACACTCATTATCTCTTTCAGTGAGACACATTCACAAACACACTCTCACTGACGTATGTTTTTACTGCACATACACACACATGCACACACTCTAATTTATACTGACACACAGATGGCCCCTGCTCTGACCACAAATGCAGTGTAACCTCTGCTCCCTGCGGTGCGGCCAGAGCTCAGACTGCCAGTAAAAGCGAGAGGATGCTTCATGGCTCAACAATTTGCTGGGTAAATGGAAAGGGTTTGGTGTGTGACCTCAAACACTCTGCTCTCTGACTCTCCTGCTCTATTTTACTTTTGTCTGTTTTCTTTCACTTTGTCCACTGCTAGTTTTTGAAGCCTTCACTTCCAACACATCTGAATCTTCTCCTGGCATCTCTTCTTTCTTTATTTTATTCACATCCAGTCAGTTTATTATTTCTTTTTATCAGTTTTCTTCCTTCTCTGTTGCTTCAAGGTTAGTGGAAACATAATGCAGTGTGCGAAAAAGACTGTCAAATTATTTTGTAGCATCCAGAGAACAATAACGTGTTGATATACTACATTTTTGCCAATTCATTTTTTTCTTTCTGGCTATGAAAGACATCAGCGGAAGTACAAAACAAGTACTTCGGCTTTCTCTAAGTTCCACTCTTTATCTCAGTTTTTCCCTCTTTCTTCTCTAAAAGCCCTTATCTCTAAATCTTGCCGTCTTATTTTCTGTCTCCTATTGATGGAGGTCCGATCCTTTTCCCCTCCTGTCTGAGAGGTCAGGAGCAAAGTGAGGACACACGAGGAAAAATAACCTCAGCTCACAAATATGAGCAGTATGAAGAAAACTGAATTTCTGTAAAGTGTGGTTCAGTGGGTTTAATGGGTAACGGATATGCTAAAATTGAGTCCAAATTTTGGTTTAGCCAAAAAGGTTTTAATGGTATTAGAGACATTACGTCATGGGGAAGTGGCTTTTTTCCTGCACAGATAAAAAATAAGTAATGAGAAATTGAATAATCGTATTTCAGTCTATCCAAATATGGTTAATCTACATGCAGTCATCCACACACAATTGCCGCTGCTGCTTAATTTCTCAGACGTAATAAGAAGGAAGGGCTCCACACAAACCATACAAAAAAATAATTGCACAATCTCTCAGCCATAGTGTTTGCTTAGAGAAAATACTAGCTTGTGTTTTTGAAATATGGCTCTGAAATTTCATATTGTGTTTCAGTACAGTGAGAAAACCTCAAGAGGTGTGAGAGTCTGCATAGCCAATATCAAATCCAGTCCCTCTATCACCTCAAAGTTAAAGAAAGTACATCCAGGTGGATTTGGGTGTGTAGCATTAACATGCACACGCATACACAGTCATAAAAACAGGGAAGAAAAAAATACTTTTCAGATTGGAAAAGACAGGCAGGGATCAGGGGTGTAGAGGGAAAGGGTTAGGGTTAACTTTCCTCTAAAAGGTGTCAAAAAAGGAACTAAATTGGGTGTCAGAAAGCGCTAAGGAGCTGAAATAAGTCAGGGTCCCGACTCTCATGTGGGTGGGTGCTCGCTTTATATTTTACAGACAATGTCCCTTTAAAAGCCCCACGTCTGGAAAGTCCATTAGATGTGCATATAAAATTTCCCCTGTGATTAATAGTTGATGAGGCAGGGTTGGTTGGAGGGTACTACCAACATGTGGCCTGCAGGGCTCCTCCTCTGCAATCTCACATTACACTCCATAAACTTGCCACTCTTTCCCACCTATACGTTTAAAAAGGAGGAGGGCTCCCTTGTCAAGAATGCCTTAGAAGAGTTGTGAAAACAGCCAGCCCGAGAAGGGGAGTCATGCAGTTGCGGATGCAGCTCTCCCGCCGAGCCACAAGCCAGTCAGATCAGTCAGGGAGAGAGGGTGTGTGAGAGCAAGACAGAGGGAAAGTGTGTGAGAGTGTGTCAGGACCAGAGGCTCCAAAGGACGTCACGCATACTCTCAGAGAGAGAGAGGAAAACGCGCTGTCACGGGAAAGGCGTCTATCCTCAAGCGCTTTTTGGTTGTGGAAGAGACACTGACAGAAGTGAGTATTCCTGAGGTGGATGAAGTGAGAAGATGATGATAGTCGGCTGAAGTGGATGTTTCTCAAAACAGACAGAGATACAGATATCCAGTCGTAACTTCCTTTCTGAGGGGATTTCCAACTCTCCCACAAGGAAAAGACTTGCAATAATAAACAAGATTGTGTGAAGTGTTTTTGCATCACCATGGATCAGCCCGGCAGCAGCTGCATGCGGAGCGCCCACCCTAGCAGCCCCATCTGGGGTTGCATGAGGAATCCACACTCAGGGGTCCCAGGAGCCAATCTGCAGTCGCCCTACCAGCAGGCCCCTTTCTCCCTCCACCAGAAGCCTGACTTCCTGGCCTACACAGACTTCTCCAGCTCCTGCCTGGTGCCGACCGCGCCGCACGCAGCCTACCCCCGCGATGACAGACTGTACCAAGACCAGGGGGGTTACCAGAGAGCTGACTGGCAGTTCAACCACTGTGAGACACGGGTGAGAGCGCCCGAAGCCTGCCCAGCCATCGTCGCACCTGTAGCAGTTGTTGGAGGTGGAGGGCATGAGCTGGACAATGCAGGGGGAGACAGGCTTCCAGGGGCCTTGCCCGGATGCCTGGATGGAGAATACTCACCCCAGAGCGTGGCTTCAGCCGACTCTGACAAGAAGAGTTCCAATAAGAGGAAGAGAGATGTCACAGGTGAGTCACCGAGATGGATGGATGGCAGCTGGGTTTTATAGGGAAAGATGAGCATCCAGAACCAAATCACAGGAGGCGTAGAAAAGGAAAACGTACATTTGGGAGGATTTAAAATTATTCCACATTCTTCTTCCTTTCCACCGTACATTTGTGTATATGGTAGTGGAAATTTAAATAAATGATGTGGAGGAAACAAGGAAATGTGCCAGGGAAGCAGCAAAAAGTGATAGTGAACCCATGATCCCAAACCTTATTTTGACAAACCTGTACAAACCAAAAGGCCATGCCATTGTTGTTGTGTAGCAAATGTTGAGTATGTCAAGGTTAAGAATTTATTTCCTGCCCTGCATCACAGCTGGCAGTGACACAAATTCTCTGTATTTCTAAAACCAATCAGCCTTAAAGCAGCACTCTCACCCCATCGCAATGTAAAAGGTGAGTAGGTGACAGGACTTTTGTGTTCAAGACACACATTTTAAGTAGCAGTTGCATCCTCTTATTGTTCAAAGGCTGAAATGATTAATGGGGCGTGAACGTTTCATTGCGCTCCTGTATCCGTTGGAAATAAACCATTGTTTAGTAACAGTAAGGCCTCTTTCAAAATGATGGTACAAAATGACATCAGGCTTCTGTGGAAGAAAAGGAGTTTAAGACATCACAGGTGCCTCACACTGTTTTCTATGTATTATACTTTCAGTCTTAAGTAAATATTTCTCAAAAGTAAATTAGTGAAATAAATTAAGAAAAGATCCTGCTGCTTTTTGTGAATCAATAATAAATTAAACCTTGAACCCTTGATCAATCGAAGAAAAAATAAGTTGATCATAAAATAGTACTTTCAGAAATGTTCAGCTGCTCCAGCAAACACTAGTGAGCCAAAATATATATAATCATATTACACACTTATCTAGCAATTCCCTCTGCTAAAAGTCCTTTTTGTTAGACAATGATGATTATATCTCTAAATGCTTAGGGCTATGTTATAAGCATTCAAATGGTATCATTGTATGCTTTTGGATTATAGTGCAATTTATTCCCCCGATCATATTTCACAGTTGCTAATAGGAAGCAAAAGAAACCGATATCCTTGACGAACTAATTCCTAAAAGTTTCACACGTAACACTAACTACGAGCGTGACAGACTAAAGTAAATGTTTATTCTCAAACTAAATCTAATGGTGTAAAACTTTTAATGTGTAGAATGACAGAATGAAATTAAACCAGGTCCAACACTTCTGGAATGTTCACATTTTATCTGTGAAAACTAAGAAAAGTCTCCGCCTGTTGACCTTGTTTCCATCACAAAGATGATGATGTATGCAGTGACACTGGTATTTGCACCTCTACACCTAATAAGAAAAACCTTTACAAAAAATTCTGGGGATTTGAGAAATGTGTCAAACTTTTGAACTATGCAGAATTGTTTTTGGGGAAAAAATTTAAATAACATTTGTCCGTGGTTTAGTATTTACTTATCTTAATGTTTAAACCAGTGAGTGTGAGTGGAGTCTTCTTCTCCATCCTACAGTAACACTTCAGATTTTGTAATCAAATGCTTCATTTTGATTATATTGTTTTGTCCAAAAGTAACAGACCATATCTGATTATAAAGACCATGAATAATTATTTGGAAAAACGACATGACCAATGTCTGCAGCAGCCTAATTGAAGGGGGTGGTGGGGGTGTACTGACCCCCTCCCTTTCTTACCTTATTGTAACCTCCACTCACTACACTGAAAACATGCCAGACCACGTCTGGTAAAATCACTTTCCCTGTGAGCCCACTTTTTACATTCTTATCCATTGACATTTTCCTGTCGTTAAGCCGTAACACAATCTCCCACTGAGTGCATGCAACATGTCTGACCACTACATCAGATCTTGGTTTTAGAAAAGAGCCATTCAGTCATGTATTGACTAGCTGGTAGCAGAGCATATATTAGGAAAAGGCCCTAAAGGCTTTTGCATTGCAGACAGAGCTGCTATACAGTCTGCTTTTGTCTGTGTATATTTATAAATATATGTTTCCAAAACCGTAAACTTGTCTTGATATTGACTTCAATCCAAAAACTGACTTGTATAATAATATAATACAGCTCAATACGTAACTATACTAAATTGGCTAAAGATTTGATGACAAAAACATCTAACATTTTTTTTCTTTTTTTTTTTTACCCCATCCAAACATTTATCAATAATATTGAGACTTTTTATTATTCTTCTATTTGTCTCTAAATATATCAATATAACAATACAACATAATTTCCCATTTGTATCACACATATAGACAAAATATATTGTATGAAGCATTTAAGAACTGTTTGTACAAATAACTCATGGGTGTGTTCAAAATTCTTAATAAATGTGTTCAAAAGTCATTAAAAATATATTCTGATGTTGTGAAGAATACAATTCCCATCTATATACCTATTAAAACAACTTTTAAAGTACTATTATTAATAGATTTCTTCTTTCTAATGAAAATTCAGTTTACCAATACAAGTTACTAACTCATTGTAAAATCCTGGCTCCTATTTTAACATACTCACTCACGCCTGTTATTTCCACCAGTTTTTTTTGTTAGTTGTTGTTGTTGTTGTTGTTAAAAACAATCCCAGAGTTTAACTAGCTTTAATTCAGTGTTAATGAAGACAAACTACTTTTGCACCATCCACCCAAAAAGGCACCAAATGTTTGCCTGTGGGACCCTGCTGGGTGCAGAAGCCTTCTCCCTGCTAGTTTATGGTCTCTGGCTGTGCAGGATATTTATTGGGGGCCTGTTTAGTGGGAACCAGTGTGTGCCCGGCCAGGTGTTCAGTCTAACGAAACCTGCTTGACACAGCTCCAGACCTGACGCGGCAAGTCAGCCTCGACGCACTCTGGGTAGCGCGTCATTAATGACACTTAAACAACAATAAGACGTTTTTTTGGCATGACACAGTGGTACGCCTGCACACACATCAGACGTTTGCACACATGTGCACACATGTGCCCACTCACATCTGGCCCAGGTACAGCGGTCCATATTCTGGCCTGCTTCTCTGGCAACCATCAAGCAGAACTTCTCACTTTGACAAATTAGAACCATTTTCTAGAGATTACATCAGCCGCTAGTGTCGCTACCAATGCACAATTATTACCCAAAACTCTTTTCCTTTAATACGCAAGAGAGGTTTTTACTGAAAGTTAAATCAGCCGGGTTTCATTTATATTTATCCTGGTAAATGAGGTTTAAAATTTGATGATTTCCTAGGAAATATAAAGACAGGGAAACCAATAAATCTTAGCAATAAACTTTGACTTTTGTCTTATGAGAGCCTGGATAATCACTGAAACTGATGTCAGCGTTTCGTTCAGACCACATTTACTGCTCGACCCGTACAACTGACCGCCAAATTCATAGAGATATCTCAGGCTTTGTCCTGATGTATATGCTGTCATGTTGAGATGAGTTAATGTGAATTCCCCCCCGAGAGCTCAGGAGGAAATCTCAAGACACACACACACATACACACGTAGCAGTCCGACCTGGACACATCCGCACCTTTGTTCTTTTGTTAGAGGCTTTAACGATGTTCCGCTGCATTCCTCTCCTAACTCAGTCCCTCTGTGGCTTGTCTGGTGGGCCCTGCCCTGTGCCGATATGCTCTCACACACCATGAATGAACATTTAACTCGATGAATTCTTACTTAAATTTGTAAACAAAAGGCTAAATGCACAATTAGAGTAATGTGAATGCACACACGGTGTACACATGATACAGGTGAATGAACTTATGAGTTCAGGTCAGGGTGGTCTCTTTTAAAGTGCTGGTTTTGGTGTTTACTATATGAGGGGCCTCCCACTTAAGAGTCTTAGGAGTTAGGGTTTGTTGGTCGGAAAGGTCCTTAAAGTCTGTTTAATAGTCAACAACAGAATGGTCACAAAAGGACTAGAGGGCTAATTCAAATCAGATTAGCTAGGAACGAATGAAAATAGATGGAAGTGTTCAAGTGGTGGAATCACCACGGGACAAACAGGGTCCCTGTCACCTTATGAAGACGCTAGGATGAAAATATACCATATCTATTTTTAAACCTGTTTGAATTTTCCTCCTATTCAAGACTTGAGGAGAAAATTCTGAAAAAATATGCATTTAAAATGATGCCTACAATACTTTGTCAGTATACATGAGCGGGCCAAAAGACAATTTTCTCTAACGGCAAATACAAAATTATGCCCCCCCCCCCCAGATATCCAGGATTCAAGTTTTAAGGTGGACTCCAGCTGCAAGGCCCGGAAAGAGCGCACAGCATTCACTAAGGAGCAGCTGAGGGAGCTGGAAGCAGAGTTCACCCACCACAACTACCTGACCAGGCTGCGCCGCTACGAGATCGCAGTCAACCTGGACCTAACAGAGAGACAGGTAAACAGCCTTTCCCTCACTCACCATATAAACATCATAATATATGTAGGAAATTAATACCTTAGAGTGGTTTTAAGTTACAATTACTGACAGCCATAGAAAAAAAAAAGTTTCTAAAAGGTGAATATCTTAGTTAGTTATTAGCTACCAGTTACTGTTTTACTACAACTGCTGTCATACTTTTAGTTCTTTATTTCTAGTTGCAAAACTAGAAAAATGTTTTTACCAAAAAGAAACACAGAAAAATAAAAGGACTTAATCATTCAAATGGCTTTATTTCCATGGATATAAAAGACATACATGTAAAAACAACTAATATATCTACTGCTAGGTTATCATCACTTCTTTAAAGTCCATCCTTTTCTAAATTTCTCTCCTTCCAATATATAATAATAATCCAGATGCCTGCACATAGATGCATTAAAATAAAATTGAGTCTTTTTTTTCCACAATACTTTTCATCATGTGGTCGTAGCAGAACGACATGCAGCTTTAAAGAGTGGGCGGCAGTTGCAGACTAGATGAAATCGGGTGAACATGTGTCGATGCTGCTGGATCAAACCCCAGTCTGCCTGTCAGGCCCCAGTGTCCCAGCTCCTCCTAATGAGGCCACGGTGCCACAGTGACCACACATACTGCCGTCTGCTCCCTAAATCTATTTCCCAGACCTCTTGAACACACACACATACAGAAACACACACTCACACAGCCCGGTTCCATCCTCACTGAGAGCTCCCACTGCAACTCGTCGGCTTTTCCAGCTCATCCTACAGGCTTTGGCATTCCACTGTGCTTTCAATCAGCCTAGATGAGCCGAAACACTGAGACAAAGAGGCTCAATTATGTGGGAACAGATTCATTTGGATTCTGGAGTATCCTATACACACATGACATGATCTTAGTTTATTGTCACAGTCCTGTAAAACACATACAGTAAAAAAGAGAGCTTGGAGTTTAGAGTCAATAGACTTTAGATTATATGTATATATTCTACATTGTATTTTCTGAAGAGAAATCCCATCAAAAGACCAACATCATACAAACAACATGTTTATCTTAAGCCTCATGTCTTTTAATCCTCTGTGACAAGCTCCATTAATGTCAAACACTTCAAAAGCACTTCAGAAAACACTTCAGAAAATAGGGGAATAAGGGGTATTGTGCGTGATTAAAAAAAAGAATAGAATCACATTAGCTTATATGTAATACCCATCATCCACCAGTTAATACTCAGTAAAAAACATTCAACATCAGCCTAAGTATGCCATTAGCACCGACTTTTATTTTGACATTGTGTCAGGATCATATAAATGTTTCATATTAATATAGAATAGCTTTCCTGGGAGTTATACACTTCAGTTGAGGCATTTATGAAATAAAAAAGAATGTTCCAAATCAGGGAGTTAGCAAGTGTTTTTCTGTCTTATTTCTCCTGTAATTTCAGGAAGTGTGTGTTTTTGCTGCTATTCTTGGCCGGACTGTTTGAGCATGATATCATTGCCATTTCAGAGCAGTGCAGTGACACAGATGAGCACTATCCACACCGTAAGCTCACATCCTGTGTAGGCTTACATCCTGATAGTTGACTTTTCTGACCCGCTGTCTATACGATACTCTCTGCCTGCATTTGCAGAGATCTTTGAGCCAGAACAGAAAGCTTTGTACTGACAATTCATGCTCCTTGCAAGGCCAACGCCAAACTGGGCCAATTTCTATTCTGCTCTGGGAGATTTGTGGGGGATTATTTGTCTATTTTTCTGCTGACCCTGCTGTAAATTTAGCTACAAATTGCAAAAAAGAGAGAAAAGACACAGGGATTCTGTTACTAGTTCAAAAATCTGTGGATAGAAAAAAAACATTTTTCACTGTGTCAGTGTAAGTGTTATCTAGTACAGACAGTTATTGTTTTAACTCCGTACACTGGGTACTTAATGTGTAGTAAATGTGTGCTATATTATTGTATTATTTAAAAATTATAGTCTCAATTAATTTCTAATTGTATCAGTCTATAATTACAGACAAAGACTGTAAGTCACACTATTTTTATTCTGTTGTGTATATACTATATATTGTGAACATAGCTGCTACTAATCGCAACCCACTGCTGACATATTTGCCGGGTAATTGACTTTTATTTTTCTTCTAAAGTTTGTATTTTAATTTCTAAATTCTTGTTATGGTTTTGTATATTACTGCTATTAATTATTGATGATTTTTTTCGCTACTCTTTTGTATTTATGTATGTCTTTGTGCTGCTGCAACAACCATAAACTCCCCTCTGGAGATCAAAAAGCCTCTCCTTTTATTATAGATTGTCAGAAATAGTGAGGGAAAAAACTAGAAAATCTGTCAATGTTCATATTTGAGAGATCAAAAGCAGGGAAATATTTATAATTGTGATTTTAAAATATTTATAGTGAATAGAGTATTATGTTTCTCTAAGACAAATTTACCTCATAACTTTGTTGGTGTATGCTGGTCACGTAAGACCTTGTAACACAATCTGTCAAAATGTCAAAATCAAGAACCAATTTTCAATTCAACGCATATTCTAATAAAGCATTTTCTAATAAAGCATTTTCTTTGTTTTTGTACAACAGGTGAAAGTGTGGTTTCAGAACAGGAGGATGAAGTGGAAGAGAGTGAAGGGGGGACAGTCGTCCCCGCCCAACGACCTGGAAAATGACGACATAGACTCGGCGGCCTCGCCCAGCTCTGAATGAACAAAGCTGACGACATTATGAAAAAAAGAGTTGTCATAGAGAGACTTTGGGTCAACTGGACACTAATACAGCAAAACGAAACCGTCACTCGATTCTGTGGAAAGCTGCAGGAATCAAACAAGACTCTTAATAATTCCCAGGAAGAAATCACAGAGCATCTACTTTGCTGTTGTAAATAGTTGAATATGTCCATAATGAACTGCATTTTGATACATTATTGATAAATTCTCTGTTCAAGAGGACACCTTTTGATTCATTAAATATTAAAAATGATACTTATGGTCATTGTAGATCGGTGACAAAGTCCAGACAGAAGCTTTAAAGCCAGTGATGACATATCAGACCGTGATGTGATTGTGTTTGAGGGCATCCCCTGTGCTTCCAATAGTGTAATCATGGCCTTTGACGCTTGACTACAACCACCTGGGAAAACTCAGACTGCACAAGTGTTGCCAAGCCATAAGTGCCTCAGAATCAGATTTTTTTTTTTTAACATTTGTCAGTTTTCTTTTTTCCTAGAGAAAAGTGTTTTTTTTTTTTTTTATCTGTCAAGCTTCCTTTTTTTTACTATTCGTTTTTATACATGTTGAATGTTATTGATAAAACACAGATGTTGCCTGTTTCTGCAAATAGAATAAATCATCTGTTTCAAAATGAGAAAATATCTTGATAATTTCTTCCATCAGCAGCAATTGAGTTATGATCGGACAGTAGGTACATCTATATTCTTGACTAATGGTTTTATCATGTGTAGATCGTTGGGTCAGATATTACAATTGCTAAGAAAATAGTAACTGAGGAGAAGTTTGCTCACATTAGCTTTTGATGTTGGCAGCTGGCTTAAAAGGTAATAAATTGTCTGTGTGTGTGTGTGTGTGTGTTTTGCCTGTACCGTGTGTATAAGATATTGCCTGTCGTTTTCAGCATGCAGTATTTTCACATGGTTCCAGCAGCCGCTCATATCTCAGATTTCTTTGGAGCGATTGACCCTTGTCTATTGTTGTGCTCACTAGCTGTTTCCTGGTTGGAAATAACAGCCAACCAATTAGATCTTTGTGGACGCAATTAAAAGTTTTAGCATCTTTCAGCTCGTTGTTTTCAGCAGAAGCAGAGCGCTGTTTTGAAAATTAAAACACAGCTAAAAGTGGGACTGTGGGTAAAGGATTGGGTTAATATTGGACTGACAGTCCAATAACTGGAAACACAACTCAAATGCTGATCAGGGTTTTTTCAAGAAAAATCTGACATTAATCCCATATTTATTTGGAGCTCCGTAAAAACAAAGTTTTCTGATGGTCTATTTGACACGATTTGCATATATGTGGAATATTTATAACGTGTGTGACAAACTTAAATATTTTTTTCTGCGATCAATATCGCATTTTGGTATAAGTGCAAACAGCGAAAGTAAGAGAGCGCAGTGCCAATGTGACCCGGTTTAGGCGAAACCCTGCTTATGTTGCTCTATCTTTGGTCAATATGTCATAAGGTTTACCAAAATGTTTAAAATATCAACTTCATAGACAGGCTGTTATGATTCAAGCTTGAGGCCTGAAAAAAAGAGTACTGCTTTAAGCTCATTTCTAATAACTTCTATAGCTTGTGTAGACTGAGAGTGACGTATCAATGACATTGCATGTTGCTTCTTTGCAAGTCTAAAATAGCAGCCGAGTAAAAACAAATATCATCCATTAACATGAACTTGATTTCAGACTAAATAAATGGGGAAACCAATCAGCATATACTTTAATTTCTCCTTTTTTACGTGCAAAAGGCAGATATTTATCTCTGGCTTGCATATGCCAAGTGTGAAATTTTAATACGCATCACAAAATATTGATTTCAAACCACAATACAGTAGAAGTTACTTTAAAAGGAGCACCAGGTACACTGATAAAGACCAAATTAAATTTAAATAAATGTATTATATAATAAAATAAGCTTTATTGATGTGTATTGATGGAGCCAGCTGGCTTAAAAAGGTGGCTGTCTCTACTCCTAAAGGCCAAAACCATGTATGTGTGTGCACCTCAGGGCATTGGTTATGTGGTTCCAGGTCACACACTTTGGTAAAATCTTTCTGTCTGGGGGTTGGAGCCAAAAAATCTTATCAGTATGGATTAAGCAGCTCTAATGTGTAATATGCGTGGTTATTGAGAACACCTTGCAACAGAGCCAGCTTTACACAAACTCCCTTCCGATGATGGCATGGTTATCTTCATTAATATCTCACACGGAGGCCGGTAATCCCTGAGGTCAGATCAAAATCAGCTCTCATCAACGCCCCAACTAGATCTTGTCTATAGCCCCATAATCCTTAAGAATGTTTTCATAGTGGCAAGTGGTCTCCTGCAGACCCCCGCAGATCAGGCTCTGATTGGTCTGAGGTGACCTGACAAGCACTGACAGAGCTATAAGTAGATTTGAGTATGTGTGTGTTTGAATAGGAACATTCATTTGTGCACACCATCACTGTCATTCCAGTCAGCTCACAAAGGGCCATTAACCTGACAAGGTGGAGTCAAGCTCCAAAAACTAAAGTATTTGGCCCCCGCACACTATTTTCAACGGAAGCATCTGGATGGGGCCAATTTGATCTCAACCTGAGTGGAACCTAGACAAACCCACGCACGGGGCCCCCAGGACCAGAAGAAGAAGAAAAAGGAAAAAAAAAAGAAGCTTGCTGGCTGACCACTTGCGTATGATGGAAAAGGGAAATAATAGGTGGGTATGGGTGAAAAGACGGCTTCTCAAGTACAGGATGTTGTTGTAGCAGGTAGCCAGTCATCCAATTTCCTGCTTCCCAAAGAAAACAAGAGCCTGAGCATAGGAGTCCCCAGACTTACAATGGTGGGCCTATACTCAGACTCCGGCCAACCAAACAAAGCCTTCAGAGGTTACTGCCCTTTCTGCTGGTCTGCAGGGACCGGGGTTGGCGGGAGGATGGGCTGGTTGTTCCACGCACACACACAGAGTCGGGGTCAAGTGTTACTGTACGTCTGACCTCACCGGGCCCCTGCTGCAGCTGCTGGTGGTGGAATAACTCCAAGTCGTTCCTGTGCCCGTTTCCCCCCTCACTCAACCTGTATTAAGGTCTATTATTGTATTAGTGGTAATAGTAGTCAAAATAAACCATGTCCAACTGTAATGATAGTATTAATATCAGCAGTGTAAACTAATGAAACTGGAATGTTGTTCTTCCTCCATAGAGGTTCCTTTTAAAGGCACACGGGTGGCCAAATTAATGGATTAGATTTAATTGGTGGTATTGTGATTGTGGGATGTTCGATCATGCCAAAACACCCAAGAGAATATAGGTTTCCTTTTCACTTTTCTTACCCCACCAATAGCTGTGATCACCTCATTCTATTTATATTTATTTAGGCTGAGTGTCTATAAAGTGCTTTTTTCTGACCGCCATCCTCTTTTTTCAGTTGTTCCCAATGCGTATGCCGCCTACGTAAGAAGGATCTGCAACGGTGCCACTTTCCAACTTTTGTGTGCGGCATCGGTTTGAGTGCTTCTGATTTTTTGCAAGAAAAAACACAAACACTTTATGGACACAGGATACATTCATTTAGAAATAGAAGTACAATTTGAGGTTGAACACATATCTGTGGCAGTCACCAAAAATAAGTATGGATGCAATCCCGGTAATATCTCCCGAGCTGTGATTATAAAAGCAGATTCAGCTGCAGGAAACATTCTTGAAATAACTCCTTCTTTCAATACAAACTTCTCTGTGGGCAAAGAGCAATAAGAAAACATTTGTCAGAGTTGGAAGCTGTTGGAGACATAACCCTCACCACTCAACAGTCATATTCTTTTTAACATGCTTTCAGCATAAGGTAAACTAATTATGAGAGAATTCAACCAAATGCTCAATACAAGCAAGCAGCACATAATGTCACCAGCACAACGCTAAATATCGCATTTGTGGACATTACACGAGCAGCTGTGCTTCACTGTTTCCATTTTTAAAACCTTTCCAGTTGTGAACCATTCATGGTACAGTATTTATGTTAAATGTGGTATGCCTACAGTTGACCTAAAATCATTCAAAAACCATTGTGGGTGACATCAGATTTTATATATACCGTTTGTTACTATAATGTAATGAAAAATATATAATCCCACATCACTATATGCCTTATTAGCACAAAAAGGTAAGGTTAAATTGTTACGGAATGCCTTCTTGAAAAGAAAATGTAGCAGAGCAAAGTCTGTAAATAGATAGGACTAAATAATAAGCAGTTAATAGGAAATCTAAAATGCTCCTTCTGTTAAAACACATTTGAGTACTTTCAGTAATACTTCTTTTATTAAAGTAAAAAAAAAATCAGATGTAAATTGCTATTTTAACATAAGCTTACTCTACAGTTTTATTAGTACAGAATCCTTAGTTTGTGCATCTTTTTATTCAAATAAAGAAGTGCTTTATGTACACAAAAGATGAGACCTTTTTAATACTCTTAACTAGAAAAAATAAATTGCCTTAAAGTTCTGTTTGCATGCTGCAAGTATCACCAGCTTCACTTGATTATTTATTTTCTGTACATCTTGTACACATTCACCTGCTCTCCCACCATTCCATTTATTTTGAAAGCCCCATGCTCTGCTTAGGCTCTGGCTGCCCTTGGCGGAAAAGAAAATATCTTGATGGATAGCCGGAGGTGTGAAGGTCAGCTCTACAAGAGGCGACCGTAGAAATTAAAGCATGTCCCTCTCCTACTGGGGCCCTTGTGCTCTGCTCCGTGAGCTCCATCTGCACACTGTTATTATGGTCGGAGACGGCAGCCCGGCGGTCACTTCAAAGACTCTGACAGGCTGATATGGAAGGCCACTGCTGTGAAAACGGGAGATAGTGAAAGTTAAGATAACATCATTATAGGATAATATTGTTGGGGGGCGGGGTGTCTAAAGGAGCAATGAGAGCCTACTTGCTTGGGAGTGTGTGATTGTGAATTCTGACTATGCTTAGGTGTGTTTTTTAAGTCATCCGACACAAACTTGGGAATTCTCAACCGGGAAGTCTTTAGACCCTACCCACTGGTAAATTCTCATCTTCTGTCCTGACCATGTCCTTCTCAACTCCTGTCGGCTGCAAAAGACAAACGTACGCTGGGTTTTCTCAAGCTAAAAGGACCCAGGAGCAACTTAATGTAACAAGTCTGTTCCCCTGTCTTCCTCTGCTATGCTCTCCTCTCAGTAATCCTGCATCCAGTTACTGGGAGCAGTGGACATACACATCCTCTCTTTCTTTTCATTCCTTTTGTTATTTTAGGCCACCTGCAAATCCATTTCTCTGTTTTAGCCGCTCTTTTTTGTAGCATCTGTTCTCAGCCCTGCACACATGCAAGGCAGAAACAGCAAAGAAAGGCAGGAGGAAATATGGGATGTCTTCCGCACATCCTCCCTAGACGGCTGTTGTGTTGAAAGGGGCATACAAGGAACGCGTGTTTGCATGTGTGCCATGTCAGAGTGAGCATGTTTGCATGTGTGTGAGCTTGCGTGTCAGTCTCTGTACCTATGGGTGAGTAAACAAGCTTGACTGTAGTCAGTCAGAGTTAGTCAGCGTTGGACCCTCATGCATCCCTCCTCTGCTCATCCTCCCCCAAGCCTCTTGTCTCCGGTGATTAGCGACTCCTGCAGGAGTAATAAATCTTCAATTTCCATTGCACAATCACTCAAGACAGGCCAAAGTTGAGGAGCTGCAAAACATTAAATTATCTCGGACTTCCTGCAAAGGCTCCTTTTTGGATGTTGCGTTCCAAGCAAAGTGGATACCAGAACCTGAAGCCATGGGACCCTGGTCTATGGCTCCCTCTGGTTGGTACTTGTGAGCTGCTGTGTCCTGCTTGGTGTGGAGCCAGGAAATCCAGCAGCAGTTTGACTCTGCAAATCATCACACAGAGGACCACTCAATCACTCTGTTGGCTGAGCAAAATGAACATAGAGGGCCTTGTTCACCAGAAAGCACACGGCAAGTACACACAGCGTGAAAGCTGGAGAGTGAAGCTTCACTCTCTGATTTAAAGACATCAACAAAACCAGAGAAAAACAATCATACATCGCAGTGTGTCCACATTAGTGTGTCTGACACTGCAGGGTTTATTTCGGCTTTAAGGAAGAAGTCGTCATTCCCTGAGCACAAACAGATTTATCAGTGACAGTGGTTTGCAAAAAAGTCTTCACCTTGACTGAAGTCAAGTAAACTAAAACTACTATTTCGAAATAGTTAAAAAATATATTGAATTCTAGAAGAACCGACCCTGAAGTCTAGCTACCTTAAGCCAATGACTAGAAGCTGGACCCAGAAGGTAGTCATTCCCAATAGACCCCCAAGTTGAAATGCCCAAATTGACAGCAGAAATAAACATGTTCCCAGCCTTGTGCAAAAAATAGTTTGGCTCAATAACTAATTCCCGTGTTCATGACTGTACAGGAATACAATTTTATATAACGCACCCATTTAAATTTAAGTGACATTTTTGAGTGACAGGACAGGCAGGATGTGGACAGGATTTAGCCGGAGTAGCCGCTGCCACAACAGCAATGGCTGGAGCCACCCAGAATGGCCCTAAAGAAAACTATAGTTAATGTCACATAGACTACCTACATATTTTATAAAGCTTATGATTATTTATGTCAATCCAACTGAAATGTTCCCGAAAGACGATAGCATTTGATGCTTCTTTATAAAGGCTTAACATTTTCCAGGTCCCAGTAGTTGCCCAGAAGCTTTACAGAAAAGTGGGACATTTGTGCACAATTTGTGAAGGTTATGTTTCAGAACATTACTGAAATGCTTTTCCTATCATAGAAGAATAAAATCTTGATTGAGCCTTATTTATGAGCAGCAATGGGTAGCAGTCCTTACCACTTGCTCTGTTGAACAGAGTGCCTGTTCTCATGGTAAGGCAATGCCGTACCTAGAACGTATAACCCTCTGGTCTGCACAACAGGCCTCACAATCAGACCAGATCTTCATTCACCCAACTACCTTGCAGGTCTCTGTCCAAACAGCCTCGGCTTCAGGAGGGCTGTGGAAATGGTCTTTGAGGCACTGGCACCAGGCAGCAGAGGAATCATCCATCAACACAAGGGTTTCCAGAGTGAACAGGGATCAGACTGCTGTCATAAAGGTGTCTTGGCAGCCAGACAGCCAAACCTATAAGACAACAAAGACACCCATGTCTTTTGACTGGAAGGATCCAATGTGAGTCTGGCTTCTGGTGTCTGGTTGCACAGTAGGTTCTGAAGAATAAGTCTACTGTGAGGATTAAAGACCCAGGTAAGGTTTTTGATGAAAATCTACACACTTTAATCCAGTTGACATGTATAACTTAACCTTGTACTACAAAATAGCAATAGATCAATTCATTGTTTTGGCCTTCAACTATTTCTCCTTTTAGAGTTGATGAAGACCAAAAACAGAGCTCAAAGTAGACTGAATATTGGACTTACATTTGTTGGGTGGACAGACACAAGACTCCAATTGAAATCCAATGTTACATTGTGACTTCCACCTATGAAACTGTTTGCTAACACATTCCCCACAACAACCTTAGAAAGTGACTATATGCAGTTGTTTTCCACCTGTACCAATTCCCCCAAATGGCAAAGCATCAATTAATAAGGCTTTAATATCAGATACTTAGGTAACGATAGCAAAAACATATTGACTGGTCTACAAAACTCTCTTTTGTATTAGATAAATTGAACTCAAAAGAAATAAGCTTAACATTGTATTATTATTTATTTATATAGTCTCTTCAGGTTTTTCTGCAAAGTTGCTGTTGTTTCATTGAAAAAGTATATTTTATACTGTACAAATGTTGTAAAATCACTATACGGAAGTACAATAAACTATACAGTATGTGCATGAACTATTTTCACATCGTTCATATTGTCAGAAGCAAGATTTGATTTCCAAAGAGCTTTTTGTGTTAGCATGAAAGGGCAGAAGTTTAACACTCAATGGCTGATCAATAAACAGCAGGCTCAGCATCAGCCACACCTTTACTACCCCTGAACAAATTCCAGGGATTTGGGTTTCCATGCAAAGCCTGAGACGCAAGATGGCAGAGGATTTCAAGTACAGGTGTTGTCATAAAAAGAATGACAATGTTCCAATATTGAGTAGCCTGTATGAGGAAATGCCATCAAAAAAGGGAAAAGGGCCTAGTAGCAGCAACACCAGCAGGTCACACTTTGCGTTTAAACAAGCTGATATTTGTAAATGTTTGAGTTTCCATGTCCAGAGAAGTCAAGTCATGGGAACAATTTGGTAAAGCAGTTTAACAAAACTGCTTTATAATGTACTAGATTCAAATTGTGGCCTGTTTTCATCAAATGGCAAAATGGAAATGGTTCAAATGTGAACAAAAGATAAATCTGAGTTTTGGTTTTAGGTTGGACAAAACATGTGTTGGCATCAATTACATTGGTGACCACATGTAAATGCTATACTAATTGTCCTATAGTGTAACATTTCTCAACCATCTGGATCTCACGCAGAACAAAATTCTACAAAAATATTTGCAAATAGTTTTTCATTCAGGTCTGCAGACGATTTCCCTACATGAACATGCTACCACACAGTGAGCCCAGCTCCATTTGATAATATACAGACTCTCCAGTTCTGTCCTCTCTGTATTTTAATGACCTGTGGGGGGACTGTGAGGCAAGAGTGTGACTGTTCACCTGTGCCAGCACACTCGGCCTGGCCTGCATCCAAACCAGCTTTGAGCAGAACCAGAAATGGGCTCAGAACATCGTGAACCAGGATTCTTTAAATCTCCTCATCCGTCCAATCCATCCATCTATCCTGCTACCATCCCTCCAGCCACCCCAACTCTCCAACTCCCATTGGCCCTGAAGTCTGGGCTGTACAAGACTCTAGCGTGACAATGTGTGTATGTGTTTGTCTACATTGTGTGTGCGTGTACCTGCATGGATATCAACTTGTGTATGCATTGCGTCCCTGCAGGTATATTTGTGCATGTGTGTAGTGTACGGTGTCAAGGAGCCTGGCGTTTGTTATTCTCTCTACAGTCACACTGTCTTTCATCAGGCCCCGTCCAGCAGCCCACAGACTCTCAGTATACAGTTTCATAGTCTAGGGCCCCCGTCTGCTGTAGCACGTGGGTGGATGATTTCTAACACATGGGAACCTTGGGAGCCCACGCAATGCTGGAACAATAGAGAACCTGTCAGAATCAGAGCTCTGGAAGAGGACAAGACTGCAGGCGTAGATGATGTCAGAATCATTCACACCCACCCACACTTCATCCGCCCTTCTTGGTTATCAGTCACAGGGACGCATGCCCACATACAGAAGCATCCACAAGTTCAAAAAGAAAAGTATTGCATGATAATACATACAAATGTAGCTTAAGCTCATACTGTAAAAGTGCAAGAACATGGGATAATATTGAAAGGACCCGTGAACCTGACCCAAAGTTCCAAAAGTTGGATGGGATGGGATGGCAATGTCGGCTGGTAAATCCACTACTTTAATCCAGAACTAAATATTTAAAACTATAGGATGGAACCACATTTGTATAACCTAATGTTTGATGGGTTATGAATCCCATAGATGGTTTTGATGAAATGTATCATGAGCGCTTTGCTGATCCCTTGCCTTTTTATTTATTCACCACCATAAGGTTGAGTCTGTATCCTGGCTAGTATCATATGGATTGGCATGATATGTGCATCAATTTGACATTTGCTGTGATCCCCCAGGTTTCCTCTGAAAAACAATAGACATTCCCTTCATAATCAGCTAAGATGGTTCACATGCCTCTTCAAACATATTTTTAGTGACTGTGTGCCCATATCTCTACAATTAACTTGACATCAGTGTTATTTATGAAAATGAAAGTGATTTCCTCAAATATAAATAAAGTCCAAGGATGTTTAAGCCTGGAATTCCCTTACCTCCTTTTCAGGGTCTTCCACGTCTGCCAGCATGATTTGTGTTTATGTCTGTATACATGGGTAAGTGTATGCACTCATATGTGTGTGCACCCTGTGTGTTCAAAATCCCACTCAAAGCCCTGAGGATTAGCCTTCTCAGAGCAGCCGTTCTCCAGCTGCAGGCCTCTAGCACGGCCAGTGGATAGCAATCTCACTTCCTGTGACACCTCCGCCTCCCTGAAAGTGAGAATCATTAGTCCAGCTTTACGTGGGCTTGTGGATAGTCTGCATGTTAGGAAGTTGGCAGAATGTCTACAGGATTATGTTGGTTTTATGTTGAACATTATTTGTCAAGTCTTTGGGGGCTGGTTTTGTGTAGAGTCTAGCTAATATGCATGGTGTATTTGCAGAACAAGAAAAGGTTTTTGCAGCATAAACAGCAAGTTAATAGCCATTTATTGTAAACCAGGCTTCTGTCTCCACCTCTTGAATCAAAGTATAGACACCGGTTAAATTTCTTTTTTTCGTCTGGAAGCAGATTCAGGAGCGACAACAAAATCCTCCCTGCTTGTCTGCCAGTGCTGGCTAAATACCAGGCAACACAATATGGTTGAAAGGCAAGGAGGGAATGTGGGTATCTTGGGCCATGAGTGGAGTTGCTGACTGTTTGGAGGTTTAGAGTCAGGGAGAGGGAAAACAGAGCGGTTCCCAGCGGTCAACTGGAGTCCGGTGAGGCCACAGCACACGCCAAGCACCGAGAGTGAGGAAAGCAATCCATCACAGGTCCACAGAAGGAAAAGGAGGGGGGTGGCTGCAACACTGGGCCAAACCATAACAGTATGTGTGTGTGTGTGTGTGTGTGTGTGTGTGTGTGTGTGTGTGTGTGTGTGTGTGTGTGTGTGTGTGTGTGTGTGTGTGTGTGTGTGTGTGTGTGTGTGTGTGTATGTGTGTGTGTGTGTGTGTGTGTGTGTGTGTGTGTGTGTGTGTGTGTGTGTGTGTGTGTGTGTGTGTGTGGCCATTGTTAGCTGTTCAGGGTCATTGTGTGTTGCTGGTAGCCTCCACACCCTCTGATTTCAGTGGGAGTCAATACCTTCAGACACTCCCAAGAGGGGGACAGGGGCGACCTATGGGAATGTGCAGTTTTCTATTCATCACAGACACAAACATGCCAAGCAATGGGACTGCCATATTTATAGTAAATGAGAAACAATGTAATAGTAGTATACATTTATTAGCTTTTTTAAACTTGCAATATCTATAATTGATCATATATAAGCTGTTATGGTTTTGAATGATCTTCAATCTAATAGCGTTCTCATTTTATTTCTTTTAGAAGTACCTGTGATGCCTCCAACCCTAATGATAACAAGCGTGATTCGTCATCTTGAAAAGTGCATTATGCCTCTGTGTATAGAGTAAGTAGAATCATTATCTGATTTTATCATCTGCTGAAGATTGAAGTGATACATTTTGGAGTTCCTCAAGGCTGCATCCTTGGCCCCCTCCGTTTTACATTGTGTTAATGGCATATGTTTCATGCATTTCATTAAGCATACATTTTACTTTCATTTCTTTGTATCCAAACTACTATAACAAAAATTATGATATTTTTTGTCTGAACTGGATCAAGTGAAATTAATCAAATTAAGCTACATAAGGTCAGTTAAATGGTAACAGAGCTTGACACATAATGTGATTCTTGTCTTGGTAAAACAACTAAACCGGGGGATTACCTCTATGTTTGTTTGACTGTTTACTCTAGGCCAGGGTAGCCTCCTCCCCACTGACAGCAACACGAGCCATTACTGCAGACCATCTGTGGGCACGGGTCAATGTTGACCTACCGCGCTCCAAACACCATTTAGCTTAATCCAGAGGGAATCAGTCAGACCAGCAGCAACACAAATATGGTCAATAAAAAAGCATACCTGTCTGTACTGTTTAGACTTGATTACCATTCAGACATGTGGCTCCACAAACCTACCACTGAAAATGACATGGCATATTCTGATTTGAGTAATCTGCATTTGTAAACTAATTAATTAGTATTGTCCAAAAACGTATTCCATGCACAAAACAAAGAAATAACAAATACTAATTTGATAAAGAATAAAAAAACTCAAATCTATATTTCCCCTTTTGCATTAAAAGTAAACAATGACTGTTGAATGAATGTTAAAAATACCTTGTCATTATTTTGCTGAGAATTGAAAGTATTTAAACCAAATATCAAAAGCTGATACTTTAAATCAATCTATCAAAAAGCAAGTCCTTTTAAGACAGTGTTAAAGTTGCTTTATATTCTCTGCATTCTACAATACAAATAAATGAAACATCCCTGAACTAGATTATATGTGACCCATTTGCCACCATTTCCATCACCTGATCTTCCCAGACCACACATTTGTCTGCTTCCTTTTTACTTAAATCAGTGCAGAATTACATATACTGGTCAACCCATACTCATTCCAGTCATATTGTACAGTTTGCATTTGACCTAGCTTTCCAGCCCTAGTTGATTCACTAGCCTAACTCCTCTCCTGATAAATGTGCCTGTTCTGACGTCCACCAGGTTCTGACCCTGGTCAACTCTTACATGTCTGCCTGTGTGCCGTGCAGAATGAAAATAGACCCGGTTAAAGAATTACAGGGAGTTTGTTGGTGGGGAAGGTTTTTTAATGTGCCAGTGAGCGATGAAATATGATCCAGGAAGTCCAGTTTGAGTAATAGATCCAGTGTTTTGGCTCATCAGACTCCACTGCACAGCAGTTTATCTTTATCACAATGATTGCCAGATAAACAGTCATTCAGCGTTGAAGCGTTGCATGCTATGCAGAATGTCTTGAGTAGAGTTTACCCTGTCTATTTTCATTTAATCCTTCTCACAGAGCTGTTGTCTGTCAGAGTAGGCCTAATCCCCTGAGACTCCTAGCCTCCTGATCCATTTTCTAAAGAGACTAGGCACCACACAATCATAGCTTTGAAGAAAATCAGTTTGGGACGTGAGTGCTGTAAAATAAGAAATGTATCTGAGGAAGTCTTCAGGAAAGCATGTCGATTTTGTAGCCACAGCTTGGAATTAATCTCTTTAGGCCTCGACACTTCCTACTGTCAGACTGCCCGATTACTATGGGCTTTTAACACCACATCAAAAAGAGTGGCAGATATACCAAATACGTGCTACAATTCTGGGCACCAGCTGGTTTGGAACAACTGCCTGTGTCACTATTCCTTAATCCCACCCTATAGAGGACAGGAACTCTCACAGGGACTACCCTCAACCCTCTAAACACCTGGTGAAGCCAGTGGCCAGAAATGCCACCAACCTGCTATACATCATCATCACCAGCTTTCATGACCCTAAAGCCAGTCTTCATCACTCTGTCCTCTTGCATCATTTAGTTTCCATTGCCTGACTGACTGCAGATCTGTGCACACAAACATTCCTGGACAGGAAAGCTACCCTTACACTGTTAACATTTAGACTTGCCTCTGTCTGAGGGGGAAGTCTCAGCATCCACAAGTGTCGGCTGCCCTGGCTGTAAACCAATTCCTGCCAGGCTATCACCTTTCAGCTCCCAAGTCCCTGAGTTATTACAGCGCGGCTGTTTACAGCAGCACTAGCCCAGCGTGGTCTGGTCCAGCCCGGCACGGAGCTCTGCATTCAGGCACCCAACCCCCCCCGCTCTGTCTCCAACCACACAGTGTGCTGAGGGCTTCCGCCGCAGGTGTCTGAAACTTTCTTCTCCTCCTGCTGTCAATCCCTCTCCTTTTTGACGAGAGCTTTAATTCCCTGTCCTCTCACTGCTTGGTTCCCTCCCACGCTCCTTCTCTCTCTCTGTCTTTTTTTTCTGGGTTAGTCGTCTCACACAGGCAGTCCAGATTGTTCTCATTTAGCCTGGTGAGTTCAGGACTCTCTATCTCGCTGCAGACCCCAGAGCTTGAATGCTGTCCGTCTCTCTGTCACACACACACACACACACACACACACACACACACACACACACACACACACACACACACACACACACACACACACACACACACACACACACACACACAAACACAATTTTCATAAACCCCTTCTGTTGGTTTTACAAGTCAGAGCAGCTGGTTTGGCCACTAAATCTCCAGGGATTTGGGATAGTTAAAAATATGAAGCTTGAAGAAAGTGACAGAGGGAAAGTTCAAGGCTCAACACCAAAGGCACATTACAAAGGTTGGTTTGGGGGTGACTGTGTGTGGTGTTGGAGGTTTGGAGGTTTAATGGAAAATGAGACTTGTGCCCACCTCCTATACCCAAGCGACTTTCTTTTCTATTTAGAAACAAAGTATGTGTCCACAGAAACCTGGTTCATTTTGACAGTGAAATACCTATACACAAGAAAAGTAAATTGGTGTTTTTCTTTTCCTTGTTCTCAGTTTTTTAATAGGTATTTTTGTTTGGCCATGGATGCATTCCTTTCAACAAGACCCCTGTGCTGGAACAGCAGGGGTGTTTCAAAACATCACGCAAAAGGACTGCAGTTGAAAATTAGCCACACCAAAGAAATTATTATTTATATGCATTGTCTAATAATTGAAGGAACCGGAGCGCTAAAAACCCAACCTAGCTCAACTTTTCTTGCCATGTACCCTCACGGTAACGTATACCAATTACTTTACTTGTAGCCGCCTAATTCTATTTTGTACTTCTTTGTTTATTGATAATATCACTGTTTATCAGCAACTTCCAAAAGATTTAAAAATGCTGAATTTTTGGAACAGTTGTCTCAAAGGAAGCGACTAATAGACCTTATATCTCAAGAATCTTTTACTTTAATGTAGCCCTTCTGCATCAGGTTCAGCTGCAATTTCTCCATTGCCATGTTTCTTAAGAAACTCAGAATGGACAAATTAAGCTCTGGCTCTAGAAAGGGCCTTTTACGTTTTTACATTACCCTGAGGCCTTCGTAGTTCTCTGATAAACTTGTAAAGCTGCGGTAACACAGGCTGCCTGAATTTTATTGCTCCTTAAGTAGTGTCAAGGTAATGATGGCTGAAGCAAAAGTCCTTAAAAATATGGCACTACCACAGATTTGCACTTAGTTGCTCAGTCTTCATAAAGGAGCGGTGTTTGGAGGACTATTCAGTTTGTTACAATCTGCAACCACACAACTACATTTTGCAAAAACCAACGTACTGTCCCTTTAAATGTGTATACATTCAGTAATTAGCTCTTTATAGGTTATTTTATAGTTAATGTGTCCTGCATACTTCACACTGTATTCTGACTGCCTATTATAGCTTTGTTAAATTGCTAGAATACAACCCAACATTTCATACTGCCACTGGTTTCACCAGTTGAACACTTTTATTGTGGACCAACACAAAATGTGAGTGAAGAAGGACCTGAGGGTGTTGAAATGGTGGGATTGTGGTGAGATTGACTTTCATCCCCAGGATATGTGTCCTGTCACAATTAATATTCCGTTATTTTATTGAAGCCACACAATTCATTTCACTTTGTGTTTTACTTACCTTATTTAAATATACTCTAGTAACTGATACTGATACTGTAGTAAATGTAAAGGTGTTTTAAAAAAATGTCCATTACCAAACTTTTTTCCAGCATTAAGGTTAGAAAAAAATGGTTTTATGTGTTTTAATTCAAGTTTGTTTGCTTTTTTAATTTTCTTAACACCAGCTGTAGCACCGCAAATGGCCATAAAGTCACTTAAGCTCCGTGTAATTTCCCTCTGACACAATCCACAGAAAGTGAGAAAGTGAGAAGCTTTCCAACACGGTAGCACCACCTCTGCCTCAGCTGTCCCACTGAGTGGGAGGCCATGTTGTTTGTGTTGTGTAACTACCACTGGTGAACCAAAGCGCCAGTGGTAATAAAGCCCAAAAAACACAACCTCTAGTTGAATATTTACCTTAGACTAATCTGAGCATGGTTTATATCATCCGAGCTGCGTGAATGGATGGAAGCAGACGTGTCTGCAGAGGAGGAGGGGAACCTCGTCTTGACCCTTTGTGAAAAACCGGTAGACACTTTTGAGGAAACCTGATCAGCTACGAAAACAAGTATGAAGTCAGATCTTTATTTAAGGTAGTCAGCAAAGATCTGTGATATCCAGAGGAGAGGAGACAAGAAGGGGGGCTTGAAGGGGGGCGTGGGAGGGTGGAGTGTACCCCCTCCTCTATCCTTCTCTCCTCTGAGTTGTTTTCTGAATTCCTGCCAGGAAAGTTTAATGGCTGTGGAATTTGGACAGGAAAAAAGCGGCGCTGGAAGTTTCAGAGGAAGTGGGGATTTGTGCCTCACGAAGGCAGCACCTCTGTTTGTATTCTCCCAGCCGGACAGACAGACAGAGAGAATGAAAGACAGAGGAAGAGCGTCAGAGAGCTTTTCCAATGAACAGCGCAGGTCTCTCGGGGGAGGCAGACCTCAGACAGGCCGTGATCATTTAACCTCACATATACATGACCATGCATAGGAACAACATGGAGACAGATTGCCAGACGCACATACAAATATTTTCACAAACCAAGATGCTGATCACCTACACGCTCAAAGAAAATATTTCCAGATGTGCAGACTATCAGCAAACACACACACTGCTACAACCACAAACATACACATTACACATGGCCGCATACACCTTCACACACCATTTACATCTTCTCCTGAGTTGTAACAAGATCTGCAGTTCAACACATACTCACATCTAACCTTGGCCCAGCTGTTTCTCACTGCCACTTCAGACAGTAGTAGACAGATGCTGCACCCCCAGAGTCGTTCAGTTTCAAGGTATTTAGACTCACAAAGGAATAACAACAAGAATTAAATGGGATGCTTGATTCCCTGCTTTAAAGAAGATGATTACATCGGAAGTTTAAAGGGTTGGTTCGCAAAATAAAAGTAATTTCTCACCTACAGTGGTCAATTAGCCATGCACAAACAGTATGTCTGGTTTCAATTTCCCAGGTTTTGACAGATACAGATTTCTTACTACGCCATATGGAGTTAAAAAGTATATTAACTCGGTTTTATGTTCAGATTGGTTTGCTTCGTTTGTCAGCAAGATAACGGGAGAACAGCTTGCCTGATTTTCATGTAATAGTTTTGCGTAGATTAAATTATGGGGTTTATTGACAACTTAGTTTTCACCTATAGAAATATCCTCGGCAGTCTATGTCCTATAGTAGTTTTGATTTGAAATAAATCTAAATTAAAGAATTCCAACATCTTTTTCCAAAAACAATGTGTAGTCTGTGCTAGATAATCCACAACAGTTTTCAAAGGACCTACTTTACACTGAAGGAAATAAGGGGTTGGCTGCAAAGTCATGAGGTGGTTCTGTTTCTATGGTTACCTCCCATGCTAGCTTGCTACGCTACATACAGCCGTCATTTGATTGGTTGTGGGTCGAAAGATCAGGGAGTTCGAGATGAAATCATTTGAACTTTGAGCTCAACGATCAACGTAAATTTTGAGCAGAGCGTTACGGGGAGGGGAGCGCTTCCCCTTTGTCTGGCGACCACACTCTCTACATGGAAACACAGCGCTAACGTTTTATCGCCTGTCATGAGAATGCATCTTTACGTAATGTATAAAAAACGATATATGAAATATACAATATATATTGTATTCTAATGGTATTGCGATACACAAGTATTGACGCTCAAAATGTTTAATAATGCACATAGATATACTCTGCCAATTATCCTCTCGCTCCACTTCCCTCAGCTAGTATTTTAAGTGATCATCAATTTGCTCAAAAACTAAACAAAATTCTTAATAAACAAAGTGAAATATGAATTTGAATTAAGATCTTTATCATGTTCTCAAGTGAACATTATTGGTATTATAAATGTGTTTCATCCCGATAATCATTTTGTGAAAATGCGAATTTGGGACCTTATATACATCGTCTATAAAATAGTTGCATAAAGGAAAATGTGGGGTCTTTGCCCACCATGTTTTGTATCTCTATCAAATCTCTGGTTCTTCCTTCCCACAGGTTCCCAGACCCATGTCACCACCTAATGGCTGTTCATCTTCCTGGCTCCCCATCCTTCACCCCACACCTCTCCGGGCTCAGAGACAGATGGGTAGACATGGGGACAGACAGGCCAGGCGCCCCCAGACATCCAGCCAGTTAGTCCTGGAAAAGAATGCCCTGATGCTGCACACCATGGTATCTATTACACACACACATGCATACATAAGAAAACAGTTTCTTGATCCCACACTGTCCACCATCAGGGGATTCCCTCACACTCACATGGATGCACAGATACACACAAACACATACTCACACATGTGCATCCAGTGTACTCACATCCTCCTAAAACCCATCAAGCAGCTTCAGAATATATGCAGACACATCCACCTCTCATCACTCTGAGAGGTTTTCAAAAAGCCACCAGGTGGTTCAAGTGAAGACCTTTTAATGGTACATGTCTGTCATAAAGGTGGTTTAATGACTGTGATGTTGTCATCCAGTAAATATCTGTATTTAAATTGGCTCTCCAGCGACTTTACATAGTTCAGTGTAATCATCATGGCAAGTACCACTGAGCCTGAGAATGCAGTTGTTTAATGTCTTCTGTGTCTTTGAGGGGAACTTTATGAAGTCTGAGAGAATGAATGTCATCAAGGTTACAAACTGGAGCCTGGAGTTTGAAAGATGTAAGCATTTCCCGGGCAGGGAAAGTCTAACAAAAGATCGTTGATAGAGTTGCATTATGTAGCGTCCAGATTTCAGACTATAAGACTACAGTCAGGAAATGTTTTGGCCTGAGTTGCACAGAAATAAATTTAACAAGAACCCACATTTCTATCATTGCCATTCTTATTCGCTTGACTTCACCTTTAAATGATCATTCCAGTCTTATTGTTGCAGTGCTACTACTTACTTTATTAGGTATCATTTTATAATATCTGGGAAAAATGATGGCCAAAGCAAAAACATTTAAGTAAAAATACAGTTCTAATACACTGGATCAATCTTTTATCCCAAAAAGTTTCAGATATACTTCAGCGTTTTTTTTAACATGAAACTGCTGTATTGTGTATTTTTATCGGTCTTAATCACCGGGACGGTTTGTTTTGAAGAGGAGGAGACCTCTGTGGATAATTCGGCCCATGGTAAAACACTCCACAGCAATAAAAACTAAAGGAATCTTAAATGGGAGAAGCTGAAGGCAATGAAGGCAATGGTGGTGAAGACAACACCTCACATGTTCCCACCAACCACAACACAGCCAAAACTTGCTCTTTTGTTATTGTGCTTGATTGAGAGACCTCTTGCAGCAGAAAATTACATATTGTGCATTTCAGTAAGCGGCGCATTCAGGGAATTAAACAAATGACACAATTAAATGTTGTCAAAAGGTGTAATAAAGCTGTTTAAACTCTCTCCAACTGTTGTTGGGTGCAGGGTGTTACCGTCAACACTTACAAAGACAAACACACCCAGAAGAGGAAATGCCTATCAACAAATGGCCCCAAAAGTGAAGTAATAGCTAAATAGCCGGCCTCTGTCACTTCACCTGTGAAAAAAGTGGACGACTGTGGGCGTTAGAGTTGTGAAATCCCATTCAGGATTGTAAGTGGAGAAATCTCCCCTGCCGGGTCTGGAACATAACATTTGACACCGCAGCCTGACATGAGAAACAAACTTTTGGCACCGTCGTCTGTCCTAAACAAACTGCAAGCTCTGCTGGACACAAGTGAAAGGTAAATCTTGATAAATAGCAGAAACAGTACAAAAGTCAGGAAATATTTGTCATGATTACAGATTATTTTTGACACATGGTATTCCAAGACAGGGAAAGTATTGTGTGTTCTGGGAGCAACTAAATAAAGCTGTTCTGAATTCCATATGCGTGCTTGCAATTATGTTGTTTTCTACCCGCAAAGTAATGCCTTTGTCGTCCAGGTATCTGTTTTGATTAGCCATCCTGTCAGTGCACCGGGATCAACAGATCCATCTCCAAAGCGGCTGCCAGAAAACAGAAATCTTTGAGCTGAATCTGGTATTGCTCGAGGCGGATATCTTTGCAAATAAGCAGACAATATTCATCCCCTAAAAATTCATATGGTTTACATAAATCTCCTCATGCATTTTATAAGATTTCGAGAATATTTTTAAGTGAAAGTACTGGTTATTTATGGTTAGTGGTTATTACTTGTAATTTCCAAATTCTTTCTTCTGAATAGGAAATATATTTATGACAGCAGTAAACTTGGATTGAGAAAAAGCATGTTTCTCCAAATGACAACTTGCAAGCGTAAGATTTTATGTTTCACTCACCTTGCACTTTACATTGTCATCAGAAAAAAGCATTCCTTTTTTCTTTTCTTTTTTGTGCTCTCTGCAGCTTTCAGAAGCCACATTACTCTCTCATGGCATGCACTTTAAAGAGCATGTAAGAAAGTCATACATCTGCAGCCACAGCAAGTTTTCTCTCATGAACTGTTTGACCATAAGGAGCCATGTGTGTGCGTGTGTGCCACACATGTTTAGGGAGAGGGTTTTCTTGAAGTTTTAACGTGAGGATGTTTTTTCCCTTCACCCACTGACACCCAGATGACTTTTTGTTGGATTTTTTACACAAGTCATGATATACACCCTCAGCGATACTAGGAGCCGAGCAAAGTTCTGAAAGATCTCGTGAGTTGCTACCTGCAGTGGGGGATCCCTGTCAACCCACCTCAGGCCCGGGATTGTGGTAGCTGGGTGGAACAGCGGCTGGGCCTGTTTACTCAGCTGTGGGGCTCCCCAGGTCCAGGGGAAAGAGAGGATGTGTTCAGGGCCTCATTAATCATGGCTGCTTCGGAAGAGATAAACAGGCAGGGCCCAGCAGGGATGCTGCAGCTCCTGCCGCTGGTGGGGGGAAGGGGACTGAGCAGGGAAGAGAGGTGGACGGCATAGAGGGAAAGGAGGAGGAGGTGGGTTGGGGTGGGGTACGTGGAAGGCCAGAAGGGCTGTGCACGTGAAGGGGGGGTGAGGAGAGGAGACGGTGGACTCGCACACCAGGGGATACACCATAACACTTGCTCTTTGGTTCCACATCTGCATGGCTGCACAGGCTTGTAAATCTACATTCTTTGTCTGGCCGGATGCAAACAGATCGTCCGATGCAAGTGCATGAACCCAAGGTCTCCTTCCTCTGTTGTGCATATTATATATGATGCCCAGTTATGCAGACTTTTCTCATAAACTGTTTGTACCTATATCTACAAACAGAAATGCGCAAACAATTGTATCAAGCCACATAAAGATTTGTTTATAACCGACAGAACAAATTTGTATTTAACCTGTTTTATGATTTCATACATAACCCATTAATTACACATTTGTATGCAACCCTGTAATACAGTCATATACAAACCATGTAACAAATTCATGTATAACTACCGTAATACATTTGTGTATACCTCAGGTTATGAGTTAAAATATTTATCAAGAAACACATTTGATTGGAACCCATGTAACATAATCATATATAACTGATGTAGTACATTTGTATACAACATTCAACTCCATTGTGCCCTCCAAGCTCATCATTAAGCTCAGGGACCTCGGGCTCAACAGCGCCCTCTGTGACTGGACCCTGAGCTTCCTGACGGGTAGATCACACAGCTCCAACACCATCATCAAGTTTGCTGACGACACGACCGTCATCGGCCTGATCGCCGATGGCGACGAGACGGCGTACAGAGAGGAGGTCAGAGCCCTGACATCTTGGTGCCAGGACAACAACCTCCATCTCAACGTCAGCAAAACAAAGGAGCTGATTGTGGACTACAGGAAGAGGCAGAGAGAGGCACACACACCCATCACCATCGACGGGACTCCTGTGGAGAGAGTCAGCAGCTTCAGGTTCCTCGGGGTAAACATCAGTGTGGACCTGACATGGACACATCACACCAGGGTCATATCCAAGACGGCTCGACAGCGGCTCTTCTTCCTCCGCAGGCTGCGGAAGTTCAACATGGACTCCAGGATACTCTGCAACTTCTACAGGTGCACCATCGAGAGTATCTTGACTGGCTGCATCACCGCCTGGTATGGCAGTTGCACCACCCTCAACCGTAAGACTTTACAGAGGGTGGTGAAAACTGCTCAGCACATCACAAGGATGGAGCTTTCATCCATGGAGGACCTCTACATCCAGCGGTGTAGGAAGAAGGCCGGTAGGATATTAAAGGACCCCCATCACCCCAGCAACAATCTGTTCTGTCTGCTGCCGTCTGGCAGACGGTACCGCAGCATCCGGACCAAGACCACCAGACTCAGAGATAGTTTTATACCACAGGCTATAAGACTGCTGAACTCCTGAGCTCTGTGAATGTCTACTCACATCTGTTTATAGTACACATATCTACATATTATACATATCTGCCATAAATATCTGTTTATACGTAATATATGCATCTGTCTATACCTCCTCATACAGTGTAAAGTATTTAAATTACTGTACAGTGTATTTAAATAACCTCAAATCATTCTACATATGTATATAATTTACATCTTTACATCTTTATTGTTGTTATTGCACCTTATGTTATTGCACTAGTTTATTCTTGTCTAATTTTTGCATTATTTCATTTATCTTATTTGCACTATGTATGTTGAGTTGTTGGAGGAGCCTGGGATATAAGATTTTCATTGCAAACATATACGCTGTATCTGCTGTGCATATGACAAATAAAACCTTTGAACTTTGAACCCAAGTAGTTGTGTGCCATGACAGCTGATGTAGTATAAACACCAAAAAACAGCTGTTCAAGTCGTTCACAAAACCGGAAGTCATCTTTGGTCATTGTTATACTTACGTAACACAACTTCTGTGGTTATTTTAACCAAAACTACAACCTTTTCTTAAATTTAGTCAAGAAGGTTTGTTACGTAAACTGGTCCTGCATTTGGCAGGTGCTATGCTCGTGTTGCTTCACATCTGTAGGAAAATACACAACATTTAACAAACCAACTTTTTCGTTGAATACCTACAAATTGTTCTATGAGGTTACGTCCAGTTATGTTTTCATTAATGAGCATTGAGCAGCACATTATCCTCTACTTTTTTGCATTAATACAATTATTTAAGATTAATACCGACATCTTAAGCAGGCAAACACAGCTTTCTTTTACAGCTCAGATAATTAAAGGGAAAATGCAATGTGCTTCAAAGTTAAAACCCCTTCTGAGTTTGCTTTAAGAATGGATTACATTAAAGCCAGTATGGGCAGTATACTATAGTATATATATTATACGCAACAAACGGAAACCTCCTGGTCAGATTACAGTATGGACATTCTAAGTCTGACCGCGTTATCTCAGTATGTCCTCACATGTCCTGTCTCTCTCTACAATCTACAAAGTTGAATAGATGAAGAAATGTCAACAATAAAAATTATCTGCAATCTGGCGTAGTCTTCCAGCAGTTAGGACCATAAAAACCAAAAGCTGCTTGGCCCTCAAGGTAGGGAAAAGATCTTGATACTAGAATATGCTTTAAGTGACGTTGACATCACAGCTCTCCATATAGTTTCATTGATTTTGTTGCCAGCTCATCCCTTAAAACAGAAGCCTCAGATTGCTTATAATGAGGGGAAATGTGAAGGGTATATTTCAAGCTTCTTACGCATAAGTTATTGAGCTTTTTCTCATTGACTAAGATTTGTTAGAAAATGTTTTCAATTTAAATGACGGTATTGATTTGACATTGGGCTTATTAACACGTGAATACTGTGTAATATATGTTTACATATATGTTTAAGAAGTAAAATATAAGACAAGCACAAGATTCAGGTTTGAGCCAAATTCCATTATACTTTTTGAATTTGCGGGCCGCATTTGCGCCCGGGCCATAGTTTGGACCAAATGGACTAAACCATTGGTCCATTAGTTGTGTTCTATTTTAATACTTTTGAGGTTTCTTCTTAAATAGTTTAAAAGTATACACTTACACACTTTCACTTGAGTAGCATTTTAATGCATATTTTCACATTGTCGTATTTGTACTTTAATTTAAGATAAAGATCTGAATACCGCAGGTTTTACTGCAGGTGCGTCTCCCATGACTGCAATTGTCAAATCTGTAACATTTATATAATAAGTATTTCTTCTTCTCTTTCTTAAACTCCTAGTTTGAGACACATAAATAAAATGGTTAACAATAAATATAGTTCACTATGTATCCAGATATTCACTGTCATCTTTGGTACCTTTTCAATTTCAATACTGCGGTCAGTGCATATGTACTATTCATATATTCATATTCATCACAGCCTGCTTAGCAGTGATTATTATGACACATCGCAGACAAAGCTTTTAGTCTGTTTTATTTATTAATGGGAAATTCTAGTCTCCAAAACTCGACTAACCACAAATATTGGGCTTATTTTATCTGGATAAAATGTTCTCCCTGTAAACTTGACTCTCTTGGCTTGAACCCCACCAGATCTTTCCCTTGTCTGTATCCCTTTCATACCTCATGCTCACTATGTCATTAAAAGAAATTAATGCTTGACAGGTTTGTATGTGCCTGTAAGAAAAGGACAGAGAGAAATAGTATTTCTTTCAATCTGTCATGTGGACGGTACCCGGGGTCACAGCGGCGTGTTATTCTATACCCGCACACTCTGAGGAAAAGAAGGACCTTGGTGAAACCTGCTTCAAGAAAAGCCCCCCCATTATTACCTGCTTCTCTCCAGACCTCTCTCTCTTTCTAAGAACGTCTGTGTGTCAGAGCAGGCAAGATTTCACTCATCTCCTGCACAGTATTTCACCAGTCTGCAGGAAAAAGAAATGTCTGAGAGAGGACCAATCAGTTTGAAAGAGCTGACAAATGCAATAAGCCAAAGGTTTATTTCAGTGCTCCGTCTAAATGGGTTTTAAGATATAGTATTACTCTGTTTATACAAGACTATTTCTTAATTATAGTGTGTGTGTGTGTGTGTGTGTGTGTGTGTGTGTGTGTGTGTGTGTGTGTGTGTGTGTGTGTGTGTGTGTGTGTGTGTGTGTGTGTGTGTGTGTGTGTGTGTGTGTGTGTGTGTTCGTGCGTGCTTTTACATGTGTTTATGCGTGCCTGTCTGCGCCTGTGTGCACGTGTCCCCGTGTTGTACACTAATTGGTCTTGATAGGCTCGGAAAAGTGACATCATTACCAGATTGTCTGGATTTCCTTCAGAGGTCAAACAAGTGGGCAAGATTGAAATAGTGCTCCACGATGCGGTGGAGGAAACAGAGATATATGCGCTGCTCTGCCACCGGGATAACTCCATCATTCCTGAGTGAAACTGACACTGCGGAGGACTGGCGGATATATTTCTGCATTTCGTTTTAATCTTCAGTTTGTTAGATCTTTCTCAGCAATATCTTCAAAATAAAATCTAAATCATCTGAGAGGCAAGAAATAGAGAGAGACAGCGATCCCATCAACGCAACCTCAGCTTACATTTGATCATAGGACATCATCTTGATGTAATAACGGACTAGGATAACTTATAAATGGATAAAAGCTACCAGAAAAGCAAACACAATGCCGCAGCCATTTTAGAATTAAATTGGAGGATGGTGATTATATAAGACTGATCGCAGGCAAACATAAGAATAATTGCTAAATCTCAATGAGTAATATTTTTTAAAAGTAAAGCAACCTGCACAAAGTATCTGATACTAACACACAGCCTTCACCTCTTATAACTCTGTCTGGAGGATGTTTCCTTTCTGTTTGACATTGTTTTGATCAAATTTAATTATACAAATTATTACAGCTATATCCTACTTCTCTGTAGCAGTGATGTCATTGTGCTGTTATAATCATTTTTTTATTTAAATATATTTTAACACTGTAAAACTTGTGAATATATTTTTGATTAATATAGTCACAACAAATTAGTCCCACACCTTCTTGCTGTTTAGATTTTTCATTTAAATGATTGCAACAAAAAAAAAGTGTAAGTATATTAATAAGAATCATCTTTATACCGTCCTCCTGTACTCTCTCTCATCCCTCTGTGCTATTTGACTGGAAGGTTCCGTTTAGATCTGGCTTTTTAAAATATAGTTTACCACTAGTTAGTGGTTAACGCCACCTAGTGGTGACATGCATGGATATGAGCAGTCTTTGATTTCCTGAAATAAAATGAAAAGTGCAGCCCATGATGTCCCCAAAAGTATTGTCTTGTATCTATGTGCATTTATCATTTAATATATAAATGCATATGTTTTTCATTCAGCACAATATTGAATGCATGGCTTTTTTGTGCTTTAGTACTTCTTTATAATATTGTGGTACTGCTAATTCAACCCAATGCAGCAACTCTGCATGTTTCATAAATTACATATATGCTTGTCCTTCTGTTACAAACAAATATCAATTTTTTTATTATCCATCCATTCATTCGCAAAACACAACATGACAACAATGAAAATAGCATCGCATAAAATGCTACCTCTATGTTCTCTCTGACTCGCCCTCTTTCCTATTAACTGCAAGTGTCACTGACACTGAGCGTTGTTTGTTTTTGCTGCACAGTCAAAGAAGTGCAAACACAACGACATGTTGGCAGACGAGTAGTTCATTTAATTTCTCTTATTCACCAGAAAGCAGCCTGAGTGAAAGTTTGTCAAACCCACCTAATTATTAACTTTTTTGTTTTATGAAGGAGGCTCCAATTCTGATTAAACGTAATCACTGCTCTGTTCACTGAATGACCTTTTGAATATCCCTCTACAGGCCAGTAGATATATTGTGCCCTACCAACAATGACCATATGGTGGCGTCTGTGACTACATCATGACCACTGAGTTACATTTTCAGATCTTTAAGCCTCACTTTCCTTTCAGGAGATCATCATTAATAACAGATTGAAAACAAACACCACTATAAAAATCATGGAGGGGCTGGGTACACAGTTTCCCTCCTCATGCACAACCAGTGCCACTGAATATGACAGAGCTGTCACACGGTTGCCACCATCCACCCTCCAAAATATTTACTCAATCCAAACACAGCACCACTATTTTATCTCCCCCACACTGTGTTGCCTGGGGACGTCACCATAAACCTTATCGACCCTTCACTTCATCACCTTGGCCATCTGCTCACACTAACATTATGCACCAAACTCAGGTAGAAACACAGTCCGAAAGTGAATGAAAGTAGTCACAATGTTGTTTTATCCTCATGTTTTCCACTTCTCTCTCTACCCATTCACAATATCCTGTGTTGTGAGCATTAGAAAGTTAGCTCAGACAAACACATGTTCGAGAGTTTATTTAGAATTACTGATTTTAATGAGATCTGGCATCAACATAAACTTTGTTTTAGTTTTCAAAGGACTACTTCACATGTTTGGGAATATTTGCAGTCTTGCCAAGAATAAGGTTGAATCAAAATGTCTGTAAATATGAAGCTAACCAGGAGAGATTAATTTAGTTAGCATAAAAACCTATCGTTGACACAGTCGGGCACATAACACCCGGCAAATCCACAACATGCTGTAAAAAGTAACTTTTTTCCCCCTGTTTGCACTCGTTATGCTAAGCTAAACTAACCGTTAGTGTAATCCATCTTCTAATAAAGGGTTTTCTAGAAGTCAAATCAGCAATTTTTCCCAATTTTGCTACAACAATTTTTTGTATATGTCCATGTTACCATTTCAAAATGATATAATATATTAAAACATAGTGTAAGAGTTGCAAAAGACCATTGTACTTATTCATGTGGACCCACTTAGCCATGTCTGTTACACAGCCAAATCTGCTAAAAAATATATTTTATAAATACAATAAATAAAAAGCCAATATTGGCCACCATACGCCATGTTCATACCAGTCCAAGTAAGATTGTAAAAGCAAAAAACGTATTATTTGGGGAAGGATGTATTTTATTGAGTTTCCCTTTTATCAGTTCATTTGTCAAAAGAGAAAACAAACAAGTGTAAGGAGTTCTTCAGTTTGTAAAACTGTATTGCATTTCAAATTATGTTATTTCTCATTAATTGTAAATGAAGTTATATTAAAGACCAAAAAACGAAAAAAAATATATATTATGAAGGCTTATTGAGATTTTTGTATGTTGCGTATACTGCCCTCTGAATCAAGTAAATCAATCTTTCTATCTTTATCACTCATCAATTCCCATGTGAAACTTGACTCCAAGGCACATCAATCGGTGTGACTGTCAAAACAGGTCCTCCAAAGATCTTAAATAACAATCACCTCACTGACCTACTTAGAATCACTTGTTATTATGCAATGGTATGTGTAACTGAATATCACAGGGAAAATGTTTTCATTGAACCAGTCCCGCCCGTATCAAATGTGCTCTGTGTCACAATATGGCATCATAAAATTCACAGATAAACATAGACTGTTTATTTTTGTGTACTGATAAAGAATGTTATTTTTTCTTTCACATGAAGTACGCTGAAGTTCAGCAAGTAAGGTCACTTGGCACTAATTTGTTAATCTATTTGACCAGCCACATTTAACATTGGGAAAAAGACTTCTGTATGTTTGAGTGACATATGTGCATTACTCCTGCTTTTCTCTCTATTAAGTTGTTTGTGTTTGGCCAAAGACTGTCTAGCTTTAAACAAAACTAAGCCTATGTCCATGATAGGAGCTCTGTAAGGCTCAATGGTTCTTTGAGCTAAATTCTTACGTATTCCACAATATACAGGTATAATGTTTGCTTACCATCTCAGTTTAGTGTTTTAGCATCCCTCATCCTCTGTTCCTACAGAATTACAATTAAACTGCATTCTAAATTACATTCCAAGGGAAATTAATTTTATTACAGCTAACGGTCCGAGTTTTAACAAGTGGTTACTATTTTAAATTATAAGAAAAAAAAACGACTTTGTAAAGTTTGGTTGGACATAGTGGTTATGCCTCAATTAAGTTGAATGGTAACAGTAATTACAATATAAAGTAAAACAAGTAAATGCCCATCCCAACCTCCTGACTCATGCAGAGTTCGGGACAATGATTACAAATTGTATTTGTAATTTACAATGCAGTTTGTGGCTTGTTAATGTCATTTTTGGGAGATCAGGCGGCATTCTAAAATGTGCTCATTTATTAAACAAAAGTGCCGTTAATGCTTGTTTTGCACGTACAGCCCATAAACCTAAAAAGTAGACAGATTTTGACCAGATGGTGATGCTAAATGAGAAGTCAGAAGATCAGCATTTCTTCTTAAAATACATCATTAGGGGAATATAAATGTCCGCACCAATTTCCATGGTGAACCATCAAATAGTTGTTGAGTATTTAAAATACAGTTTAAGAGTGGTGGACCGATATTGGTGTTATTAGCATGATTAAAAATATCCTTATCAAGAATTTATCATTTTTAAAATTACACTTTGCCAGGTCAAATTATGGGTGGCCATAAAAAAGAACCATCGCAACAACAGTTTGTTTTTAGCTCCAACACAGCCTTACATACATCAAATCAGGACTCCAGTAGAACTAAGGTGTTGAGTGACCTGTTGCCTTGGCTCCATCTCCCTTTACATCTCAACATAAATGAGAGTAGTAGAGTAACATGAGGGACACATGATACACCTGCTCTCAGCTCAGTATGACAGGAATGTTTGGGAAACAGTATAGAATAAAGCAACCAAAGTTGTAAACAATATGATGCGTGCCAAGAAAGAAACTGGTTTTAAAATGTTATCAATTACTTCTGACTTAAGCGAATGAGATATAACATAATCTCAGACATACTAAGGTTTATGTTAAACACATTATTCCTGCCATTATGTGTGAGATGTCTCTGCATTCTTTCCCCAGTGTTGCCAGTAAGGTGATTACTGAGTATCATTTCCTCTGGCTGTGGAAACCCATTTTCTGGGTCAGTGGACCCCACCAAAGGGCTGATTGAGTCTTAAATGGGGCTCCTTCAAGCATACCTTTGCACCCCTTGTACCCAGACAATGAAACCAACGGCAGCAAAGCAAAGCAACAATGCACTCGCAAGATTACCGGGAAATGCTGTAACATCAGAAGAATAGGCCGCTTAAGTCCACAACACATCCATCTCACACAGGCGTTACAGTCGAGAGGTTAAATACCACCGTGGTGTGCGTCTTTCATTGGTTGATTGTTAATGAGGTGAAGGATTCTTTTTATTGGGTTTTCTGCTGAAAATGCACGGGCAAAAAGCCAGTTCACTTTGTTTCATTATTAAAATAAATGTAATTATAAAGAAAATTGATTTACGCGTCATTCAAACCAGATAAATGACATTATTTTAATCATGACCTTTGAATACAACAAGATAGGATTCAACTTTATCAAGATTTAAAGATTCAAATCTAACTAAATTTATATAATTGTGATCAGGTTTTATTTGAACAAGACTAAAGCAGGGTTAATAAATAGACACGTTCTTATTTAAACAGACCCAGGCTTTTTTGGAAGACATTCATGTCGCACTCAGTTGTTCACATTAAACCTGACCTATTTACAAAAATAAATGCAATGGGAAGAATTTAATGGGAGACAAAAAGTAATTCAGTTACAATAAATATTTAGAATCTTGGATCCAGATAAAAAATATCTTAGTGGTAGAATATATCATTCATTCTGTTTCTCTGTTCACATTTTACTTCAAGGTATTTTGAAGACACAGTTGTACAGTCATCAGTGTTGAGTGTCAATTTCTTTATTACCAAGTTTAAAACGTTTGCTGGAAAAGTTATCAAATGAATTCTTGGAATTATTTGATAAAGTTGTTAGAAAAAGTGGTGGGAACACTTTTTTCAGATATAAAAAAACACAACTGCAATAAGCACGCCCCGCAAACAATACATACTGACATGCTTACAATACTTTTTTGGGTGTTCAGTAACTATGCTACACTGCTGCAAAGCTATTCTCTATTTAACTATTACTAATATTAAACGTGTCGCACTTGGGTTACCAGAAAGTGTGAACAGTCCTCCAGTTTGTACATGCTCCTTGTGCAAATAGACCTACTCAAAACTGTACAATTCTTTGTGCATGCTTTTTCAGATCATTTTTAACAAATTATATTATTTATTAAGTGGTGGGGACAGAATTGGCCATTTCCAGAAGTGGTGTCCCCAGCATCCCCAGTATACATGACGCCTATGATTTAAGATATTTACATTATGCACAACATTTTTAATGTTTTGTATTGTATTGGCACCATGTTCACCTACTAAGTGTAGCATGTTAACTTTACTCCTAAGGATGATGCAAAGAAGGCATTCAGGTACATCATCTGGCAACCATGCATGCCTGTATTAAATGATATGTCAGTACTTTGGTAGATGTAGTCATATTTTAAGATAAGAAAATAAGAAAATAAAAAACATTGGCCTGCTGATGGACATACATTTCATGTTTATCAAACCCAGTCAACTTTTATAATGACATATTTGTTTATCTATTTTTTGTTACATTCATTTCCGCCTCATCTGCTCAGGATTAGAATCAGTGATTGTGGAGAGGGGGGGGGGGGGGGGGGGGGAGGAAGAAGGGAGGGATAAGTTGCTCCCTGTGTAACGAGATTCCCAGCTAATCAGTGACTTTCCTGCCTTATCTTTGCCATCAGGACACTCGGGAGGCCGAGTAACCCAGGACGAGCTGATGTCATGCAGAGATGGGTAAGGGTGTGTGTGTGTGTGTGTGTGTGTGTGTGTGTGTGTGTGTGTGTGTGTGTGTGTGTGTGTGTGTGTGTGTGTGTGTGTGTGTGTGTGTGTGTAATCCTGTTTGTTTGTGGGAAGCAGTGTGAGTGTTTAGTTTCATGTTGTTTGTTAAAGTGTGCTCTCACAGGTGTAATATGCCTGTGCAATCACCTCTGTGCTCCAGTTAGGGTATGTCAATTACTACATGTGTACACTTACATATATGCAACCCTGTTAGTGTGTGTGTGTTCATGTGTGGGTGCGTGTGTGTGAGAGACACAGATATAGTGACGGAGCAAGACAAAGGCATAGACTGCGCTAAACATTATCTGTGCAGAAGAGCACATTAGTATCAAGAGTTAGCGATCCTTTAAGTGGATGCCATTCATAAATACACAACCATGTATATTTTGGTGGGGGGTTTTTTCACAGTTAAACTTCATATGATATAAATAGTTTTACATATGTTCATTTTAATATAACAGCTCAACCTAAATAATTCTTGAAAATGTGGCCTTACCATTTTTATTTTTAATTTCAGGAAATAATAACACATTATTTTATTGACGAAAAAAAGATGAATATGTTTAGTTTATTTAATAAGCACACTCACACACGTTGGAATAACATTTAGTTAATGAAAAAATAAGAAAAGTGTCAGGAGTGGTCCAAAAGCATCGGGCTTATACAACTGACCTCTTTCAAACCTCAGAAAAAAAAATGTTTACAACTAAAGTAGCTAATTTAGTCAAATAAAACAAAGGAAGCAGGATAACTTCCTAATCAGTAGAAACAATCGTCTAAAGGCAAGGAAATATATCAAAAACAGAACATGAAAAACTGAATTAATCCAAATTGTGGCTTTTTATAATCGCATCTGTCTAGGAGTCTCATTTGTCAGTCCCTGTAAAACACAGCCCTTAATATTATCTTGTTAAGTTGATTAAACATAGTCCCTACTGTATGTGGAATGATATGTCAGAAAGATCACCATCAGTAACGGAGTTATTAATATTGTTCATATTAATAATAACATGTGCATAATGTCTTTTATATGACACTACCGACATTTGAGCGTTCAGAGAAAATAGCAGGCAGGCAACTATAAAATCAGACAGACAGGCATTTGGACAGACAGGCACGCAGGCCGACCAGCATCTCCCTGATTGCCACAAGAGGTGTCCCTTACACCGGCCCACTCTGCAGTCAATGGAAAAATGATCTCACTCCCTCAAACACCGCTGACTTCATCTCCTGGTGTGAGAGGGCTGACATCAGTGCAGCTCTACCTGAGCAGAGCTAATATAGCATGACTTGACGAGGGAGCGGTTGCATAGCATTGCCCACTATACGGGCCCAAAAATTTCTCAATGGAATATTGTTTTTATCACGTCATGCTGCATGGTGCTCTACCCTCAAAACATGTGCAGAGAAAAAAAAGAAAACAACCCTGTACGTCTCTAACATCTGAGCTATGCAGCCCTCTAAAGGATCATTATTTCGTATGCTTATTTTCTTTGTTTTGGCCATCATTGATGTCTTTTGGGTAGGATAAACAAAGTTATTTGCTAGTATCTGGGAACACTTTGTGAAAAAGAACTCATTGGCTTTGGTGGAGGGAGTATTAAAAATGCAAGAAATTCTGTACACATAGTCCTTTAATCTGAAATGTGTTAACAGTACAACAGTAGTGGATTTGAGTGTAGAGGATGTTGGAATACATATAGGACTATGTTGTTTTTTATACTAGAAATGGATATAATACCATAGTATGTTTGACACTGTTGATATTCAGATCCTATACTCAAGTAAAAACATACTGTAAAGATACTCGATTAAATTAAATCATTCAAAATGTCACTTAATCAGGGGAGCAGACTAAGTCAAATTAGCACCAGAAGTACACTTTACTTTAATATAAGAGGTTTGATCACATCCGTTTGTATGTGTTGATAAATACCGAAGGTACCAAGCCTATTTTGGGAAATGTCTTTATAAGTAGGACCCCCCAGAACAAACTGTTTCTTCACTCCTCAAGTTTGTTGTAAACATTTTAGTGGGTGTACATGTTAATTGTTTAGATAAGGTGAGCACAGTATATTCAAAGTGCCAAACCCTAGCTGTTAATCATGACAGCTCAGGTCCCACTGTGAAATCAAAAGTGCTTTACGAGTCCTTCTAGCCCAATTTTTGTAAAAGGTGGTTACCCATAATTCATAGCCTCACGGTGTTCTGAATTTATGAAACAGGCGTAACAGGCGGGAAAGTCCCGAATTACGAAAGTCCAAGCATTTATTTTGACTGGTATGAGACTTGAATTGGAAATGATATCGCTGGTGATGCTTTTGGTCCTTCAAACCTATCAAAGATGTTACATTACATTTGTTTCAATATAGTCATTGATCAAATGTAACTAAGTAGAATCCTCCTACCTTTTAAGCTTAAACGACTATTTAAAAAACCTCCTGGATCAGAGAAATGTATGGTTCTCACAGGACAGCACTAAAGCTACAAACATATGATGCTATTATATAATAAGGATGCATTGCTCTAGATTAAACTACACAACAGTAGCCACCACTATTCTGTATATGGAGTTCAAATTATCCCCACCTTAAACAACAGCAGTAAAATTACTTGCATTCTTTTGCTCAAGTCTTACTTTGAAATGAGTTTGCTTGCAGTGGAGTGTCTTTACAGTGTGCTACTAGTACTATTTAGATAATTTACCTCTGGTGTGAATTATCTGAATACTGTCTTCTCCTCTGGGTATTTTTAAACCCTCATAGTTAAATTCAGATTGACACGTTTGTTGTTTGACTTTCATCCAAGCTGCTGTGATGAGACTAATAAAGAACTCTAAGCTCAGCACATAGTACGTGCTCATATCGAGGTACCAGCCTCTACTAAAAGGAACCCGCAATAACCATAAATGTAGTTCTAATATCACTGACAGACATCCAGTGTCTTTCAAAGGATACCATTCATTAGGGCCGCACTGCAGAGAGCCACTGGCATCCCCCCAAGGACACAGCTTATGGTAATAGGCCTTTAATCACGTCTTCATTGCGATAAGTTCCACATATAATAAATGCATTTTCATCAAAAGTCACCGGATGCCCGGATGCCAGTCTCACGTATCTCTCCCCTTGTTTACTCACTTGAAAGACAGTGTGGAGTGCCAGGCATTTCATACATGTTGGGCATTAAGCTGGGCCTTACAGGGCCAGAGGGTCCCTTTTATCTTTTGATTTAGTTATGACTGTGTGTGTGTGTGTGTGTGTGTGTGTGTGTGTGTGTGTGTGTGTGTGTGTGTGTGTGTGTGTGTGTGTGTGTGTGTGTGTGTGTGTGTGTGTGTGTGTTTGTGTGTTTGTGTGTTTGTGTGTAGTGATCATACAGTTGATTTAGTCAGATGATATGTAGGTATGTACAGTCAACGCTTTATACTTCAAAATTAAGTCCCCAAACAATAACGTTAAGTACGGCAACATCTTTTCTCCCGTCGCCATGCACTTAACATTGTAAATTGAAACACAAAACTACTCCTTGGTTAGGTTTAAAGAAAAAGATCAAAGTTTGTCCTCGGTAAAATTCCTATACTTTTTACACACACATTCACTCACTAATCTTTACACCGTGGACTTCAACAGATTGTATTGCAAAACAAACCCCGTTCATTGTTTATGAATGAAAAACAAATCTCACAAGAGAAATTATGAATATTTGAGAGAAATGTATCACCAATTATTTGATAGGGTGCCATGAAATATAAAAAGAATCCTAATGGATTTCCGCCTTTACTTTTCAACACTAGCAGGTCAGATTTTACACTTAAATACGGAAGATTGATTTTACAGATGCATCGGCACATCATGTGCTACAGATATTTGTGGTTCCTAGAGGGTGAACTCCTAGTCTCAGCCAGCAAGTCAACATTTTTGGTTTGGGGAGAAAAGTCCTCGATGGATTGCCATGAAATGTTGTACGATTATCAATGGTCCCCAGAGCAAGAACCATAATGATTTTGGTTGTCCCATGACTTCTTATCTTATTCCACCAGTCAAATTGTGTGCTTATCCAGTAAAATATCATCCCAAACCCCTCCTACTGTGGGATATGATATCTGTGGTGCCCAGAGGATAGATTATATTAGTGTAGGTCCCCCTGACTATTTATCGCAATATTTCAGTTTGTGCAGTAAATACTGTATGTTGATGTACCTGTATAACTGACAACCAATCAGCCTCATCACGAAAAATTATAATATAGGGAAAGATGTCAAAGTGAGTTTATCTATAGCCTTCGCATTCTATTAAATTCACTGTCATCCATGGAGAGACATCTGCGGTCAAGCTGAGAGACCTTGTGTTATCAGGTCTCCTAGTACCGGATAGACACAAACTAAACACAACCGCCCACTTGTTCAGGCCCCCAAACACGCTTGTGTGTTGTTTTGGTGGAAAAATCTGGAGGCATTGTTTACACTACAGAGTTAACAAAGATCAAGAGTCATCACAAAGCAGGAATCCAACAAAATCAGACATCTCCCTTGGGAAAACACAACAATGTGGGATTGCAAAACCATGAAACCCCAGAAGAATATTTGGAGCTGAGCTCAGAAGAGCTAAAATAACTTGCTATTAATCCGGATCTCTTTTGACTTTCAAAACTGAGTGTCCCTTTATGTTGAAATAGAGACGTCTTTATCATCAGTATGCCAAACAGTCCCACCATCTACGTATCCTGCCTTTGATTCGACAGAGGCAGTTTTGATGGGCACATGCCCCCAGGCCAGCCCCATTGGTATGGATAGATAAACCAGCTGCATCACTAAAAATGACGTAACATGGGATTTTTTTGTCCTCACCCCAAATTAGCATTTGAAATAAAGTGGGAAATGGGATATAAATGGAAATGTGGGTGGAGAGGAGGCTGGTAGCAACAATGGGAGGGTTTACACAAAACCAGCGTTATGTGGGCAACGAACAAGTGAGACTGAGAGAAGAGAGACATCAACAAGGCTCCTCTGTGTCTCCTTAAAGTCATCCTGCTTTTAGAACAAAACAATGACTCCCACAACACTCTTTGGTCTCTGCCATGTGCCATTGGCTGTTAATAGAGGACCGGTTTTATTGCTAGACGTGCGAAAACACATGAATGTGAAAACATAGATATTTACATGCGTCTTTAACAAAGTTTTCTCCATTTCAATCAATAATTCAAACAAATTCAAAATCCTGTGCAAATAAAAATCCCCTTTGTTCAGACTAGTGGAAAGAACACATCCAAATACACATTTGGGGTTTTTTTCTGTAGATTTCTCCTAAAGACAACTAAAGTTAGCATGAGATAAAGGCTTGTTCGCATATTCAACAAGATCTTTCAGGAAACGTGTAATACAGGAACGTTTTATGTTGATATCTGTTATTTTTTACCCTATTGTTCTATTTCACTTTAAGTATACAGACTGGCAGCAATACCTATATAATCATCAGATATCATGAAAAGAAAAAGACAAACACTTAATTTAACTACTTTAAAATTAGCCAATGCTTAAAATAGCTCCACTCCTCTGTGCTTTAGAGCTCTGTTTCCGTCCCAAAATACATACATTTACTACACTGTTGCACTGTGTGACCTTCATTAGAATGAACACACAAACATGTACTGTATTTCGAGGAAATACTGCATATGCTTTCCTGCTGTCATGTTCACTTATGCATCAAAGTTGATTTTTTTTGTATGAAAAGGTTATGTTGTGTGGCATGGACTTGGGCTCTATTTTAGAAAATGTATTGGGCCTCACTAACCAAAATGGAACACATCATCGCGGATAATTTGCACTTGATCTTTACCTTGCCTTGCACTTGATCTTTACATTGTTTTGTAGAAGAACCTCTTTAAAGGTCTCCTATTATGCTATGTTTGAACAATATATTGTAGGGCAATATTTATACAAAACTTGTCTGTGAAGTGTTTTGCTCAAAATACCAAACAGATCAACCTTTGTAGCATGACTCATACCCCTCTATTTCAGCCCTGTTCCTGAAGTGCTGATTCTGTGCAAGGAGTTCAATGTAAAGCCAGCTTACATTTCGGTTATGATGTCATATCGACAGCAAATCAGCTCGATCAGCTGGTTTGTACCACCGTCTTTAGAGATGAAGATGAAGAAGATGAAGATTCAACTTTATTGTCATTGCACAGAGTACAAGTACTAGGACAACGAAATGCGGTCTCTGCATTTGACCCATCCTAGTGTTAGGAGCAGTGGGCTGCCATTATGTACGGTGCCCGGGGAGCAGTGTAGGTAACCAGTGTCTTGCTCAGGGACACCACAGTGGCACTTGGTCTTTCGGGGACTTGAACTGGTGACCTTCCAGTTCCCAGGCCAAGCCCCTATGGACTTTGCCACCACCGCCCTGGTCTCTGCATTTGACCCATCCTAGTGTTAGGAGCAGTGGGCTGCCATTATGTACGGCGCCCGGGGAGCAGTGTAGGTAACCAGTGTCTTGCTCAGGGACACCACGGTGGCACTTGGTCTTTCGGGGACTTGAACTGGTGACCTTCCAGTTCCCAGGCCAAGCCCCTATTGACTTTGCCACCACCGCCTCTGATGTGAGTAAGGAGGAAAAGAGAGAGAGAGGTTTGTATTTTCTGACACTTTGTGAGTCTCCTTACACACCGGGGAAACATATTTATGTATAAAAGACAGAAAATGAGTGCATTTTGCCTCATCTCTCCACATATTTAGATAGAACATTGAGTGAGGATTAGATAACTAAGCCCCCGAGCCTACAGGTGGAAGCTGGGGTGGAGGCTGGGGTGGTGTAGGGGCAGGCGAGCATCGCCAACGTGAACGCAGCAACAGCAGCAGAAAGGTGAACGCATTAGCAGCATGGAAGCAGCAGTAGCAGCAGCAGCAGCATTAGCGAGGCAAAGGTAGTCAGCTCTGACAGCTTAAATAGAGCGCCAGATTTAGGAGACTATGTTTGGTTGGCGAGGGGCGTTATGTGCAAATGTATCATTGGTGCTCGAGTTGACTGCCTGAACTAGCTTGCAGGCTTCGCCCCATTTGTTTTGCCTGTCTGTGTGGGGGAGAGTTTAGAGTCAGCTTTGTGTTTTCTCTGGCAGCTCAGCTGGGCCAGTGCAGCTGCATGGCAGCAACCTCTCGTCAGGGCTGCCAGTCAAAAACACCCCTATAAATGCTATTGTGCTCACCTGATTGATCTTTCACAAGCCCGGAGCAGGCCAGACAGGCTGACTTTGGAGGGGAATGGCCAGGAATGGCCGGGGAACAAACAAGCGAGCTAGTGTCTGCAGCGGAGGAGGTTGGGCCGCAGGTGGCTAGGAGGCACGCTTGGGTTGGCGCACTGGCCCTCGTAAGATGCCAACAGTGACATTTCCTGACTATGGCTATACACAAGCAGGAATCCCAGCAACGGGCCAGTGTCCCGGGAGAATGAAGGACAGGCCCTGGGTGGATTTTATAGCACACACAGGCGAAGGAGGAGGACATGTATGGGAGCGTATTCATTAAACATGACACACTTGCTCATAAACACACTAATAAAGATTTCTTTCTTCTCACACACACACACCTCCACTGAAGCTCATCTGTTGCTGAGAGCAGGCTCAACTGAGGTGAGTGAAGCCTTTCTGGGATGCTGACTGAACATCCCTGCCAGGAATTCTGCAGGGGTGGTGCATTGATGGGAAATCATCACTCGACGTGTCTCTGTGGCCCGGCAGGCAGTGACAATCCCCTGCACCAGCCTCAGGAGCTCAACTCCAAGAGGTGTAAATCAAGAACCCTGGAACAACTCCAAGCTAACAACCAATCATGTCAACAGAAGTGACTCAGAAATCAACTTTCTTGAATGTGTGGGTTGAAACGCTAATTTTACTCTCTCATAATAATGCACGGATGCATGTCTGAGCAGGCTAATCTCCAAAAAGCAGCATGATATGAATATATAAATATAAATCGAACTAAACAATGGGATTTTTCCAGAGAGGTGCCAAATTCAAATAATCCAGCTTGACCTTTTTAAGGACGTGCCGGCTCTATTTTGTCTGGAGTTATTTTCAGGTGTGTATTGTTTGTTCTGGAAATATTCTCCTGGATGTTAATTTGGGCACTTTTGCACAAGCAGGAGAGGAGACAGCCTTGAGTGGGGTGTGGGGGTGGGGGATTTGGCAACATTGCATAGTAAGGATGTAACAGGGATCAGGAAACTAACGTATTATTTTTGGTCAACCTGAAAGTGAAACTGGAAAAGGTTTGTCCCTACTCAAAAGGAAGCTACAAGGGTAAGTAAAATGCACACACACATTCACACACACAAATACACACACACAGACTGCCCTGTGTTTCACACGTTGAGTGTTTGCATTAGCAATCATTTTTCAGATGGCATGGCACGTGAGAGAGGCAGCTCTTCCTCGGAAGCCCACTCCGCTCTCCAAACAAAGTGGGCCTCCAGCCTGAGAGTAAGTCCTGTTTGTTTTAATGCCGAGCCGATGCCTGGTTGTCACTCATGTACAGTCAATGTCCCATATTACAGTTTGATTTAAGTTAAGAAAACCAGAATTTTCATTAAAAGCTCCAATAGTGAATTTTTCTATACAAACACTGGATCCCATGACTATTTTTAAATGAAAAGGTCCGTCAAAGAGATTTTTCTCAGTTCTGTTAAACCTGTTTTTGTGTACATTTGTTGTCATTCATTCTGTAAAACTAATGCCGAACTATGTTCAGCAACATTAACTCATATAGACTGTTTGAAAAGAAAAACTAACTATGTTCAAATCAGGTTTAACTAAAGCCAGCAGAGCTGTGAACAAATGCATTTAGAATTCCATGAAGCACTTGATGTGCTGACACACATTGTGTTGTGTGATCAAAAGCTTCAGAATGACAACAAGAATGTGCAACAGGAATTTGGCTCACAGTATGCTAAGCTTACATAAAAATGAATGAAGATCTTACTACTTTATACAGGTTGTATAAAAAAAAAATGTAAGGCAATTGGACATTTTGATCGTGCTTCCAGTAAGTCCTTGTGTCTTGCCCTTGTTTTACCAATGATCTTCATTTGTTTATCAGGCACCATCAGCCTTATCAGGAGTGAGGGAGGAGTAGGAGGGTCAAGAAAGGTAGACGAAGCTCCACAGAGAGGAAAGATGGAGAGGTGTTGTCGACAAGCCTTCCAAACAAACACCAGCCCCCGCAGTCAGACGCCACGGCCTCTGGCTCCTTCTGTCTCCCTTCTCCCCACATCCTCTTTCACTCTGTCTTTCTTCCTCATTCTTTCCATTCATTCTGTTTAACATCTTTCTCTAAACTATTTCACTTTGAATATCTCTCTCCAGTTTGACACATCTCACTCTGCCTCTCTATAGCAGCTGTAGCTATAATAACATTTCACCCATCCATCAGGCACAGCTTTGATCAATAAGCACTTTGAGTCCACTCCAGAGCATCGCACTGAACTTAAAATGTCTCCCCTCTGTCTCTGTCAGTACTTATCTCTCTGCTGACAAAGCTTTATGAGACTCAGGGGTGGATGACTATTACAATAGATTTCACAATGCATTTCGGCCCTGTGCTGTGTATAATGTAAATGAAATACAGAGGTGATCTATGGCAACTGCCTATGTTCTTTACAATTTCCATTCATCCTAAACGATTGGAAGAAGTTGTAAATCCTGTGGCTGAAACTGCATGACTTTATCAGCACTATAGTAAATGTATCACTGTAGAGGTATTTAAGGCGCCTTCTTCTGCCCCCTTTCTTTTTTTTTTTCAAGATGTCAACCATGAGGATTAGAAACACATGTGTCCAGAACATGTGCCGCAGATCAGGAGTCCATTTTTTTTGCATGCTGTCTGAAATCAAATGTGACAATTTTAACTTTAGATGCCTCATAGATGAAGTGTTTAAAGAAATAACTGTGCAGAGAGATAAATTATTTACAAGCATAAAAAATGACCTACTCAGATGGAAAATGTGGTATTTCGTGTGCAGAAAGCTCACATGCTTTCATGTGCATTTTTTTATACAGCAGCAGTAATTTGCCAATACTTTGTGGTGGTGACAACACAATGATGTTGAGTCATGCTTTAATATCTTGAACACAAATAATCTTTGGGAAATGCTGGGAAATCAAAACTTTCCAAACAAATATTTCCATTCTCGCAGAACATACAAGAAGGAGATCTGAGCATAATTAACCTTGGGGATAGAGAAAGGGAGTGTTTAAACCAAAGAGATTTTTTTCAATTTCAAAGCTTTCTATAGGTCTGATTAGGTAAAAGTATTTTGGGAAAGAAAAAAAAACAAAAAAAACAAGTGTCTGTTGCTAAGGTAACAGCTGTTTTAGGCTGTTTCATCATGCTTGCGTTGGGAATACAATTATATTATAGTACAGTGGGGGCTGAAAGTCATTAATATTGTACTTTTATGTTCATAAACCAATGTTTAATGTTGCTAACTGAAAGGTCAGGGGATCAACAGAGTTGTTAAACTTGTCAAAGCATTTCACTCAAAACCACAAATATCAGCCTTGAGTTGGCAATAAAAGAAAAGTCAGTAGGATTTATCCCTCAGTGTACATTGGAGCTCTGTAAAACATTCAATGGCAACTCTTTTAAAAGTTGTTGTAATATTTCAGTCTTAACCCAAGTGGTTGACCGACCAACCAACAGTCCAACATCGCCATCCCACAAGTGTGGCTACAAAATTAATTTAACATTTAAAAAGGGGACATTTTGAGTCCAAAGTTCAAGTGCTTTGAAGTCACATGTGGGTTGTCATGACTCATGGGCAAAAACAAAATAATGTTTAGTTGTGCTTTATCCGGGATGAAAAGGAAGTTATGGTGATGAAAAACAAAGTCCAAAACCAGTGGGACAAATCCATTTAAAAGACGTTAAACTAACCATTATTTAACCAAAGAAAAAACATGTCCCCACCCTCTTTTCCTTTCTTCTTTAATCATTTATATCCACTGTGACACTGTGGTTTGGGAACGAATTTTTAGCATATGGTTTCAAGAGAGTTTATAGAGTGGCTTGAATTTAATAAAACAACTACTAAACAACCATAATGTTTACTTATGTAATATCCCTCAGTCTTTCCTGCTCAGTGCTGGCTGTACAGAGCAGGGCTGATGTAACATTTATGGCCTGTTGTGTACATCTAAATGCACGTCTAACTATCATTGAGCAGGAAATAACATGTGCAGTATCACCTGTAATGGAGATTGATATCAACAAGGGAGAGGGGAGGAATAGAAACGCTCTGTTGTGTACGTCTATGAATCATATTCACCAGTGAAACTAAAACTCAAATCCCATCAGAACCTTTGTTTCCTGTCTCCTGACTGCCAACTCCTCTTTAAACAGTCTTTGAGGCTTAAGTTTAGCAGTTTAGTTTCAATAAGCAGCAAGCATTTCACCATCCTGTGTACACAGCATCCTGGAGAGAGCTTTAAATTATGTGGCTTTCTTGTGGTGTAAACTAAAAACCACAAGAATGCATATTCTTTAATGCTCATTTTAATATACAGGGCTCCTGCAGAGGTAGGGCCACTTCTTCCTGCCTAGCTGCGAACACTGCCCAATAAGTAGGGGGTTGGGACCTTAAATGAAGTAAACAAAGTCAGGTTCTTTGAGTTTGTCTGGGCAGAAAAGAAAAACATGTCAGAACCTTCGTGCCAGGGCAGGTTTTTATGAATGGAAGTTTTTTTTTTTAACTTTCCCTCTCTCTTTTTTGTGAATGAAAAACAACTGGAAAATCCAGTATAAAGCCCGCAGTCTACAGGGACATGATTGGCTGCTGTGGCGCAAGCTCCGCCTACGGTTGCTAGGAACCCGACTACCATGCTTCTGATTGGCTCATACGGGGAACCGAGACTTCATTCATAAGTCAGTGTATTCAAGCGGACAAAGGCAAGAAATGTGAGCCCTTGAAAGAGGAAATGCTCCAATCACGAGCCTCGTCTGGCTCGAGCAAGAAAGGCAAGTCTCCCCAAACCATGTCCGCAGCTGAATTGACAGCACAGCTGGCTCAAAAGTCCCCTCACTTAAACGAAAACGTGTTCAAACTAACTTTACCTGCAAATGTTAAGTCGTTTCCGTCGAAATATATAGTACAGCTTTGCGGCTGTGACTCCACTAAAACTCGCTACATCTGTTTCCCGTCACAGCTACAACAGCGTTGGACTGTTTCCCAAATAAAGTGGAGCCTGACAATGTGGGCAGACGTGGCAAAAAGCCCGAGAAACAGTAATAAATAACACTCATAATTCAAACACGCTTTTACGACCCGTCCGACATGTTTTTAATCAACCAACTATAGGTACAACACAAACAAAAACAAAAAACTGAAATGTCCTGCTGAAAACGTGAAGAAAGGGCTGCTTGAGGTGTACAATTAACTTTACCTTAACTTAAAGGTATGTGACGAGCTGTCTGCCTGTCACATACACAAATAAGAGATTTGTAAAGAGGGCAGCAGCCCGCTGGGTAATCACTCGCCATCACTTCCCCTCGGCATTTTTTGTGAATGGAGCTCATTATGCATGCAGCCTCCACGCAGCTCCATTCACAAGCAGCGCTCCCTCCTCTCCCTGCAGCCTGCGTGGATCCACTCTGCCTAAATGACCACAAACGGTTAACGGATGGATTATAAGATGGATGGATATTTGGACCAGCAAGTGCCTTACACTTTAGCAAATGTACGTATGGATGCACTGTTTCTGTAACTTTAACTTGTTTTGTTGCGTGTTTTTGTTAACCACTCTGCTACCGGGCTTTATCTCTCTGCGTCTCGCCTCTGCTGCACGAGTTTTAGCAAAAGCAGCTGTGTGCGCGGGGTAGAAAAATACTTCTAAACCCGGTTTAAACTAACACAAATCTCTACAAACTAAAGCATAAGTATTGTACATAATCATGTTTGTTTGTGCTTTTCTTCTGTGCGTTACTTTGGTTGGAGAACGTGTCAATGTGTGCCAAATGGTCACTTTCTTCATGCTCAGACAGCGCGTTTGTTTTTCACAGATTGCCTCTACCACTGAGAAATGTGTTGTTTTCTGAGTAGCTTCATGCTCACATATAGCTACAGCATAGCTCTTATTTATAACTCTTTGCAAATTATTATTATTATTATTATTATTGTTATTATTATTATTATTATTAATAATAATAATAACATGCTTGTGTCTGGTTTGGTCAAATGTGTCCAAGTGGTTTTCACATGCCACATTAAAGATTTTGACACTGATGTGCTCTGTTGGAATCTGTTTCTCACTTCTCTGTTAACATGTATTGGTTTTGCAGAAGTCGCATGGAAATGGGCCCCTAAATAGACTGTTGATGGCAGCGAAAAGGAAATACATGGACACAGAATTACCCCCTCAGGAATCCGAAGGTAAAGTAATGGAATACGCATGTTGACATATATCAACCCCAGGCAATGTCAGTATGAGGCTAATAGTTACTGCATATACATATCATGAGGATGATCCAAGTATTAGTGAATCTAACTTGTCATACACGCTGAATATTCGTTCTTTTTTTTCTGTGTAGACCTCTTCCAGGATTTAAGCCAACTCCAAGAGACATGGCTCACAGAAGGTGAGATCTGCCTGCAGGCTGCCTTTTTATTCTTGATTTCTGCTTTTCTGTGAAGATTTCCCTATTTATGAAAGTAATGAGGTTTGATAAGCTTGAAGTATTGGTTAACACAGACCTAAAAATCAGAAATCCTGTGATTACAAAGGACACTCATGCTTCCAGCTCTTTCAGACCAAACTCTTATTGTTTATCAGTAAGAGTTTGGTCTGTGGCTCTGTCGGTGAGCTACTGTCCGACAGCCTGATGCGCCCCACATGCTCATAAACCATACAAGGGGTCCAGAGAGAACACAGACGGGACACTATTAGCTTCGGGCATGTCCTATTTTGGCCATGTTGGCATGTAGTATGCGTGCCAGCCAACAGCCAATGCAAACAAACAGGCTATTTGGCTTGTGTCACTCAAAGGCACATAGCGATGAAATAAGGCCCAGCCACAGGCAATTGTCAGCCAGTAGACTTAATAAGTGCAATGATGATGTAAGCCCAAATGGAGTAATTATACTGTATGACAAGAGAGAGAAAACAACACAGGCCGTGAGTCATTGTGCCCGGTTTTAGTGGACAACAGTGGCAGGACAGTGTTGGGTCTGAAAGGTGCTTAAAGCCGCAAGTTAAAATGAGAAGTGCACCCACGAGGTGTGAATTTCAGTGGTGTCTGTTGCTTTGATGTGCTTTGAAGTGGAAGTTAAAGAGAAATGTTGCTCTGTTTCTACATTTAATGTGAACCGCATCAACATGATAAATTCTGTTTAAAGCTGCTTATTGTCACTTTGGTGTTTGAGCTTTGCTGTTCAGCGTATTACACCTGAGGTCTGTTTTAAGTTTTATTTGTTGAAAAGAGAAGTTCTCTTTGTTCTTACCTGAGTTTAAATTGTGCATGTTCAGGCGATTCTGTGTCATCACAACTTTTTGGGAAACTATGGTTCGATATGTTACTTACACTAGTAAAATGTTGGAAGGAATGATCGTTTTACATTTTTCAAATTGTTATGATATATTGAAACAATCTGGATGGACTTTTTTGTGATGATTTGTACAATTAATGTTATTTTCATAAAACTGTATAATCAGTTTGTGGGCCAGAACACAAATTGCCACTCCTGCAATTTGTATATTGCACTATTCCATGTTGCCATTTAAAATTCAGTTGTATTGCTTAGCCCTAACTTATACGAATGTGATGTGGATAGTTGAATCTGAGAATGGACTTTTCAGTGAATTGGGAAATATCTTGTGTTTTCTAGTTAAGTTGTCGCTGTATTCAAAGGAATTTTAATAATTTTTTGTGAAAAGGCCATACACACACATTTTTATTCTAAGCTGAGTACTCTTTAAATGTCAGGAACTAATCTGTAAATTATTGCAGATTGTATATACAATATAAATGCTATTTTCACAAATCAAGTATAAAGAGAATGGGTGGTGCTCTGTTGTTATGTGTAAAGCAGAATTTCAATAATGATTATGTCACCTTAAAACAGTACAAAGTGCCGGTATTGACTTTGAGTCACAGTATACAGCATATCGGCACACTATAGGAGAGTAGGACGCTATGTGGAAGTGGTTGTTTCTGTCCTCTAGGCCAGACATTTAAATACAGCATGCTCCCTAGCAAGCTACTGTTTATGGGAAACAATGTGGTATCCACGTTAGCTTTCTCACCTTTTCTCATGCAGCGCCAAAACCAGCAAGTTCACTTCACACCAGACTCTCACGTAGACAAAGACAAGAGCCAGAGCCCATAAAACTGCAACAATGGGTGTCGCTTCGAAGTCGGAGCCCATTTGTATTCACAGATTTGACTGTAAGGCCAATCTTTAAGGCTTTGTTTTTCTCACTTACCTTATAGTGGTTTGGTCTTTGGGATCATTTTGGTTTCATTGCCTAGGCTCAAACATGAGATTATGCCCCCACATTATTACAATGGACCTAGTATTTAGCTGGTGGTGCTGTAAAGTTAAAATAATAGATAGAAACATGTTTTCCAAGGAACCAGTTACCCTGTTACTCTAAATCACAGAACACGCTGTGATCTGTTTCACTTGAACTACTTTTTACCAAAGAAAAAGTCCCTATAAAAGCAAGTCATGTGAATGATTTGAAATAGCAAGGAAACAGTGCTTGCTGTTCAATATCTAATCCAATTTTGTAATTTTCATAGGTATGAGCACCACATTAAATTCACCAACATTGTAGTGAGGCGGTGGCATTAAACACAGTTAGATATCTTAAAAACTGAGAAGAAAAAAATATACATTCAAATGATTAGATAAAACCACTCCGATAAATAAGAAGTATATTTTTGTCATTTTGTCATTTTTTGACGATTTGAAATTACACATTATTTTATGTACATATTGGGTGTATGCTTATTGTTGAGTCACAGAGGAAAAGCAGAAAGATGGAAGTGTAACTTTATCAAAGTGTTATTTAACTCTAAGTACTGGTTTGTTTTCAGCTTCCCCGGCTAAAACCTCTCCTTTCCTGTGGCATTAATTAAAGACCTTATCATGACTGATTGCAGTTGTGAGGGATTCACCAAGATTGTAAAAGCTGGGTAGCTTGAGGGAGTTTTTTTTCTTCTCCTTTTTTTTGCCAAAGGAGAGCGGAAGCAAGGGAGAGACAGAGAGGGTGAAGTTCTGAATGGCAAGAGTTCAGGAGCTTGTCACATCTTGTCTCATTTTGGCCTTTAGGTTTATAAGACTGAGGCTGCTTAGCTCCTCCCAGGATCTCCCACTGAGAGAAAAAAAAAAGTCATTCAAGGTGCCTGGAAGCATCGGGGAGAACATGCGTCTGTGCTCGTATAAACACACTTTCCTTCTTGTGCTGACTTGCATCCCAAAGTCCCTGACGAGGTGTTCCTGGAAACAAATCAAATACACGTGCAATCACTCATGCACACAAACACACACACACACACACACACACACACACACACACACACACACACACACACACACACACACACACACACAGGAAAGTGCACAGACACAAATATACCCAGCAGATACTGTCTGATGCTCTTCATCTGCATGTGTTCTCTCTTTATGAGGTCCAGCGTGTTCCGTTTTGGACATGTTGAAACTAGCGGATATGATTGATTGTTGGATGTGCAGAACTAAATATTGGCCCCTGCTCTGTCTCATGCAGCAGCTTTATTTCTCCCCCCTGAGGGCGATAGACCGAAAAGTTAAAAGGGGGTAATATTATTATAGGATAGTAAGACACAGGATGTGGCGTTGTATAAGAAATCGATGTCATTTATCTGAACATGCGCCGAAACGCCATCATCCGGTTTCCTTTGCACAGGAAGGAGGAGTGTGACAACATGAAAGTGGATTTGGATTTCTTATTTCCTCTTTTTGTCTCTGTTGCTCTCTTGAGTTTTGGTAGTGTGTATCTGGAAACCATAATGTGGTATGAAGTGAGAGAATATACTGTTGACGTTGCATATTGGGTCAGATTTCAATTGTTGGGTGAGGTTGCAATCACATCCTTTGCTACAGAGTCATAGCGGATTTGCAAATCTGCTATTTATGATTCTTTTGTCCATTTCCAAGGAGTTAATAGTGCTAAAGAACCCCGCAACATGGTACCACTTTGTTTTGTAGCCCATTACGCCCCTGATTGAGTTCATGATATTTAATGATAGCCATCAACTTTTCCCTGCCAGTTTGCTTGTACCTTGACGTAAGTGTGAGGCCCGAGCAATGGAAACACTATAAAAAAAAAAAAAAGCAGCTGGAGTCGTGCCAGATTAAAAGGTTGCGAGCCCTGCTTATGCTCTAAGTTTAGGGTTAGATCATTAATTCAAGGGTAGTTAACCAAAATGCCATCACACTCATGGTTAAGCGGGTGAATTTGACCTCCTCACCCCCAGTAGGTTGTTTTGGAGTCAGATGATTATTGGCCTTTTCTAACCAGTTTGTTTGACTAAATTACCGGCTGCACCTGGGTTTAGCATCAGTTACATGAGCTTCATTATGACCGTTGGGGCTACTGAAATCGAACACCACTGCAAGTAATTATAGATCAGATCGAGATATCACACAAACGGTATCACTGTATTGACTCGTCTATTTTTACAAATCTTTTGAATCTGGCTGTGTATTGTCTCTGTGACACTCACATTAATGCTATGAATATGAACTGCAGTGTGATCAATTCTTAGTAAACTCACTGACTCACTGCAGATCCAAGAATCGTTGACTTTAATTTGCTCATTTTTATTGCCCCAGTTCGCCTCTTACTTGTTCTGTATCAGCTACGAGAGCGAATCCTCATCTATGCCACAGATGAAATCCAGACTTCATTAAGATTGTTAATGTAACAGAGTCCCCCCCACACACTTTGTGACAAGTTGAATCTGAATAACTGGTTTTTACAGCTTGACAGATTTCTTAACTTGTATAGCCAGAACAGCCTGTTAGTTTGTCTGGATATCTGCAAAGGAGATAGAAAGAAACAGGTTAACAGCTGGTTGTAAAACTTGACCGTTGGTGTACAGATGTCTGGCTAGTTGAGTAGTCATTACATGTCTCGAATAGGATGTCTTAAAGGAGGTTGGGGGAAAAGACTTTACCTAACTTGGACTTGACAAACGTTGTTTTTCCCTCTCTGTCGGGATTTACAGACAAAGAGTTTGTGATTAAAAAAGTGAGGAAAATTAGGATTTTGGAATAGGCATTTCGCAATAATAACATCAAACAAATAACCTTTAGTAAACACTTTTATTTTCAAAAGTAGAAAATATCTAAACTATTCTATGGTTTTTCTTTTTGGTAATTTATTACATCTTGAGCTCTTTAAGTTTCCACATGTAGGTACTGTCCAACATAAAATGCAAATTTTAGTTTCATGGTTTTAATTGGCAGAAATGTCTCAGTTTAAGTCAAAGGAAACAAGGACGACAGGTTATCATCATACTCTTCAGGATCTCCGTGTTCTTGCATATTGATCTATGAGATGAGCAAAGTGCTGACCAGCTGCGAAAAATCATGGAGTGAAGCACAGACTGGCTCTGACTCAGATTTCCAGAAGAGAAACAGTAAGACAGAACAAGGGAGAAATGTAGATAGAGAAAGGTCATACGTTGTCCAAACTATTATAATCATGTCAAATTTATGGCTGTTCTTTTTTCTTTCTAATTTCAGCTCAAGTTCCTGACAGTGATGAGCAGTTTGTTCCTGATTTCCATTCTGAGAACTGTGAGTACTTGCGATTTCTGTGTCCTCTGAACCAATGTGTCTATGCTAAAAGAAAATGTTTATTTGTACATAAAGTTCACAGATCCTATATCTTTTTTAATTGTTCATTTAACCGGGCATTGATCTGTCAGCCATCTTCCAGATTTTGGACTTTAGGCCTTCTTGTGTATTCAGCAAAAGTATGCATGTCCTGAGAAAGTGAGCATGAAACCAGCGGTCACATTTGGGATTTGAATCTGCCAGAGGCTTAGATAGGGATACTGTAACTCGCTGATGTTACAGTAATCTCTTTGGCAGACAAAGCTGCACAAGGCCTAATGAGCCAGTCATCATGAAGGTAATTTGGATGTCAGCAATATGTGCTGCCGTCATCCATTTGCATGCCTTTGAAAAGCTGAATGGGTATGACCCAGGAAACCAGTAAAAAATCGGAAGGTGTAAAATAGAGAAGCAAATTCCTGGGCTGCACAACTGAGCGGCTATTTGAATGAGTTTCCCTTTCTTGTTGCGCTAACAATGGCGATTCAGGATCTGGGTGGGAGTACAAACAGTTTTTTTTCGGTCCCATTCAAAGCACTGCAAGCTTCCCCATCTTTAGTAATGATACTGAAATGCTTAGCAAAGAAAACTTGAAATACGTCAAGAATAATCTCATCCCCCAAAGTAAAATTGACAGCGTTCAGTCCCAGTCAAAAGGCGCTTCCTCTCAGTGAAACCCATGTGTCCTTTGTGTGTAAACATCATGTGATTGAACCAGCTCCAAGTCCTAACGGCTCAGCCCCTCGGTGACACATGCTCTGTGCAACGTTGTCGCTGTCTGTTGGCCAACAATGCGAAGCAGGAAGTGCAGATGAACCCCAGGGCATGCAGGGGTCGTGTCTACTTAACCCCCTGACCTGTCAGCCAATCAGCTGTCAGGCCTCTGCTAACGGTTGACCAGGGTATGATTTGCAGGGTCACAAGGGCTTCAGTTTGATGGGCAGCTCACTTATACTCAGCAGAGAGACTCCTGCGTTGACAGACAGTGTCCCTGCTGGTCACAGTCAATACTTCGGAGTCCTCTTTGAGCATCTCTATTCCGCTTTGATTTTGGGAAAATTTGATCTGACAAGCAACTATGAATATATTCCTCTTTTTGTCCTCTGGTGTGTACAAAGCATGAAAAAGGCTTATCTTTCCCATACTGGATGGAATGCGTTTTCAGTGTCTGGGGTTCTTTCTAAAAACAAGGTGACTCACCTGTTTTGGAAACTCTAGTACATTAAAAAAACATAAAGCAAAGCCCTAATCCCAACTGACCGCCATATAATTGAGGCTTGCATTGAAAACGGCACCCTGGTAAAATTTAAACATTGTTGTTTACTGAGTCAGGTTGTTACCTGCATGGGTGTGGTGTTAAAGGAAAGGAAGTCAGAGAAAAGCAAAAAGAAGGGAGGCAAAAACACTAGGACATGTTGGAATGCTACATTGGGAAAGAGGAGGGGGGTGGCAAAGGAGGGGATTGTGCAATACCTGCACATCTGGTAAATCTATCTCATCTGGTCCATTCTCCCTCGGTTCACCGCTAACAAGCGTGCTCTGTGTGCAGGCTGCCATTGAGGGAAGGTTATGTAAACATGCAACTTTTATGTACTTGCTGACCTGCCTGTGTGTGTTTAAAGGTTATTGAGCCATTGGTGATAACAACGCACCAAAATTTTCCCCTTCAAACTAATGTGATTGGCCCTTGAATGAAAAAAAGAAGGATGTGATTTTAATCTCCCACTCATCCAGAGGAGATGAGGATTAATGCTTCATTTTCGGGCGGCTGACAGCACCTTCGGGGGTTATCATCGCCTGACGCTAGGCTGTCGGACAGATTCCTTTGTCTGTTTACTGCCTGCAGGGAGAAACACCATGGAAGTGTCAGTCAAATTTATGGCGTGGATACCTAATTAAAATAGTTTGAACATGTCACTACTTAAGTTTTTGTGTTTAAAACAGCACTTAAAGGCCAGCTCCTGAGCGTTTAGCGAGGCACTGCCGTCGTCTTTCTTTGTCCAAGTATGTTGTTTACACTTGGAGTTGCTCGAGAGATGTGACCCATTCATAAATTTTCTTCCCTGCGTGCGTAAGAGGAAGTGTGCCTCTCCCTCCCCCTTCTCTCCTTCTCTCTCCCAGTCCTCCACTGCTCCCTCCTTCGCTCTTCATTCATAAAAAAGCCCTACAGTACTACAGATCCCCCTTCTCTGACACCCCCTCCTCTCCAAGTGGATACTTCAAACCCCTCCCTCCCTTCCTGTGTCTGTACAAACTAAGTCGAATTTAAAAATCAGGACCAAACCCCCCCTCCCCTTTTCTCTCTGCCTCTCTGTGTCTCTCTCCACACACACATTGAGTGTTCCAAGATGTGAACTAATCCAGCGATTTCGGAGCTGTGTGGGACGATTGTTTAGTTTTGTGCCTTGCAGTGATTATATAGGAAGTTGTGGCTATAGAATGCCTTTACAGTACTTTTCAAATAGCAAGTTTAGCCAAAAGGAGAAAAAGCTAAGAAAAGAGGGAAGAGAATGGAGATGATGTTGAGAAGAAAAAGAAAGGACTTCAAAGTCTGCCTCTTCTCTTTAGCTTTCTATTATATATCACCATTACATCACATTCAACCATTAAAGGACATCTCACCTCATTGAGCAAAGTCTTTGTGCGCCTTTGTTTTCACAACAATTTCTCTGATTATAGTATTAAATTAAATGGGAATGCACAATTTACATGCTTTAATGATCACATTTTTCTCATATGGTCTGTGCTGCAGCACCTATTTTCATTCTCTGTCCAAAACCAGAGCCCAGTCTACTCTTATTGGTTAGCTGGTCAGCTCGGTTATGATTGGTCAACTGCTTAGAGATGCCCTGCCCCTTGGCCTATCAGGCATAATTTGTTAGAGCGCCAGCCAATAGAAGCATGAATTTTCAAATTGATGTCACTATGTCGCGTGAGTAAACAAAAGACTACAATATAGGCGTTTCCAGTTCCTCTGGAGAGACACTTGGTGATTTTAGCCTTTGCAGACCATTTACATGCACTAAAACCTATATAATACGCTGCAGGTAAGAAAACCCCCATAAAGCAAAACAGGGCCCCTTTAAAGCATTTTTGTGTCAACAATGACTTAAAGGATTGATTGGCCATCAGAAAAAGTGCACAAAGAAGAAAGAAGAAGGGAACAAAAGAAGGAAAGAGAGACCAAACAGGGACAGAATAAAGGAAACAACATAAAGGAAAGGTTCCAGTAACCCAGCTCTAACCAAATCCTCCCCGCAGTGTGTCTCTCTGGCTCTGCATGTTCTGCTTTGTCATGAATTCACAGCCTTCCTCTTGTTTGGGTTGTTTTTCTGGATCAGAACCGGCCCAATCAGGCCCTATTCGAAGCATGAGGCGATGGGCAAATGGAGCCCCCCCCCTTTCCAACTCCCTCTCTCCCCTAAAGAGAGACATGCAGCCCTGTGTTCTTTGCTTTCCAAAATACAGCTGCTATGCAACGAAGTGCGCAAAAACAGCCAGGTGCCTGCCAGACATGCATGCAAACCGCCCACTCGTCTTCCTCCACGTCTGTCTTTGTTGCAGCGTTTTGTTTTGCTTACGAGTAAAATAGTTGATTTCTCTTACGCGAACAGATGATTTCTTTTGACAGCCTCTCATCCACTTACTCCTGCGCACACATAAACACACTTGGCCCTGGCGAACACACACACGGACACACTTCAGCCCTGCAGTTTTATGAATGGGTTGGTTGTGAAAGACTGGCTGAGGCAGCACATTGAGTTAAGGGGGGGAACCTTCATTCATGACATTGGTGGACGTAATTCCAATAACACCTATGAGAGGTGCAGACCTTTTTATTCTGTCAGCCTGACTACAACTCTTTTCAGTTTTCGGGGATCATGTAACTCCTGTTTTATCTAGAAAAATGTTGTGCAGTTTTTTGTGTAGTTGCTAATTGCCAAAAGTTTTTCTTGAATTTGTTTTCCAATCAGGATCCCCCCAAAAAAGACACTATAACAGCTGAAGGTTTATTTCTAGTTTACAGCATTATTTAGTCATCTTTAGTCAATCAAATCCAATGAAAAAAGGATTGTAAAGGTCAGGTATGTGGAGTAATAGGCGTTTAACAGCTTCCAGTGGGGAAGTAAGAGCTGTACTCCTTCGTGTTGATTCAGAACAGCCCTGTCAAAGCCAGGGGGCCGCGGGGATTTGAGCCAGGCAGCGCAGCCCGAGTGTCAGCAGCAAAGCTTTGTGAATGGACAGCAGTGTGTGTTTTATTACAGGAGAGAGAGGGGAGGTGTGTACAGGGGGAAAAAAGGACTCTGTCTGTGTATGTTGGTACATCCCTGCGATGCTCATATGCGTGCCTTAGCATTTCTGTGTCCGTGTTGGTGTCTTTACTCCAGCATGGCTCTGCTTTCTGCAGCTGGAATGTTTTTTCTTGTCTGAAGCGAGCACCGACCAAAGAGGGGAACGGACGCTGTAAAAGAGAAGGGGCGAGGCCATAAAAATAGCAGTATTCAAACTTGAAGCTTTCATTAAGAAAAAACATGCAAGTGTGTAAACCATGCATACATGGCAGTGATAAAGTCCAGTTTGTACAGCTTGCCTATTGAAGGATAGTCTAATACAGGTCAGGCCTATAGGCAGGAGAGGATCTGGTGTGATCTGTCTTTATCAAAGTGTAAGGGAGATATAGGTTGTCCTCTTGGTTTAGACTATGAATGAGTGTCCATGTTGTTATTTGTATAAAACACCCTCACACAGCATATGCTAAGAAAAACTCACCTTGTTTTTTTTAGAAAGTGCAACGTTCTTTGGCCTCCCAATATTCGCATTCTGTCTAAATTGCACAGTTCTTTCCATTGGTTGTTGGTGAGATCTGGAAATGCAGTAGTTTCGTAAAAAGAGGAGATGATGGAGCAAGAAAAACACAATTTAGCAAATGATTGGCCTTGTAGAGTAAAATAGTCAATAAAGTGATAAATGCATTTGGGCGGCGCTACCTTGTGATTGACAGTCCGCTACCACAGTGTTGTCCTGTTAGGATGTCTCCCATTTTTCCATCTTTGGTAAGAGAAAAACCAAAATGGCCACATTCAAAATGCTAAACTCCAGGCTTCTAAACAGTATAGGTGTTGTCGTGGTGACTATGCCCACGGTCTATAGTTTCAACCATTTCCCATAGCCAAAATCCAATTGTTTCTTCATCTGAATTTGTTTTAGAATGCTACCATGTTTCCAGATTCAAGCAATTACTTTAGTGAGTGCAATGTTGTCATAACCCTTCAAATGTTTATTTTTGAGCTGTTTTCGCTCTCCTTTGCCGTCCAACATTTGTACTTTGATCTCACTCTGTTTCCACCAAAAGTCCAACACACACACACACACACACACACACACACACACACACACACACACACACACACACATTAAACACACCCTGCTCTTGAGTGGGGGAGGAGGCTGCAGAGGCTGGACCTTGTAGTAACCTGCTGACACAAACCAGTAGGTGTGGGGAGCGAGCTGAGAGCCAGCATACTGGCGTATCGATTCTCGCTGATCTAGGAGAGGAGTAAGAGGAGATGGAGGGGGGTTGATAGATGTCTTGATAAAAGATAAAGCACTGATAAATCAGCATGAAGGCAGACAGGGAAAGGAGAGGGGTAAGCGCAGGTCAAACGTGCCATCAAGAATTACGGTCGAGATCCTGATCAAGAAACTGAGAGAGGGGAAAGGGGGGGTGAGTTGGGGGTTACGAGAACCGGAGGAAACACTGTGGATGTAGCATGTGTGCTGATAATTCCAAGCAAGGTGTCTGGGCCTGTCTGTGTGGGGGTTATCTCCTTCTGATAAGGAACATTTCACTTTGAAACGCCTGCTTGAAACACATACGGCATTCATTGCCACAAAGGCGACAGACAATTAAGCACACACTCAGCCCTCCCCTCACATGCATGATACCCTGGTGGGCAGTGGGAGCTCATTATATCATTTCAGTAACAGTGTGGGGGTGGATCGATCGCTACATTAAACATTAAGAGGGGACAGCTATATTGGGGGCTGAGGGATTGAGAGTGAGGAGTCAATATTGTGCCAGATTAATTACATCCACCCCTCGCCTCTGATGGGATGTCCCTCTCACTGCACATGTCCCGGGACAGGGATGTATTGTATCGGTCCACTAAAAAGCAATAGAGAAGCAAGATTTATTACTGGTCAATGGCCATTTATAAAAAGCCAACGCGGCACAATTGAAAGTGAAGTGGACAATAGGGAAACGTGAGATGTCATGAAATATACCGATTTTAAAATGGTTATCCCATGATACTACCAAGACCATTGAAATATCAGGTTTATTTTTATATTTAGACTTCATTGAGTGTTCTTTGTTATATAATGTTCAGGGTTGTGTTAATATACTGTAAAACTAAAAGCCAAACCGAAGTGGATATAATAAACTAGCACCTGAGGCTGTAAAAAGTAGCATTACATTTAAACTATAACAAAAAATAAGGAGTCTGGTTTAAAGCTTGGATTAGCATTTAGGATAGAAATGACAGGCGTGTAGAAATAAGTAATACAACTGGATAGCTCAGACCAATACAGATTGATATGGAGCTCATTGAGATGACTTAAAGTAGGTTTTATTCTGCGAAAGAAAGCTTTGTGAATCATTAAAATATTGGCAACCTTTTCCAGTTGAGGGAATAGGGAAGTGAAACGTTGATGTTTGCAAAAAAATTTACTGTGTTACTGCCTTTTTCACAGCGGTTGTCATTCACATAGATACATCCTGTTAGCCAACTGAACATGATGCACCAAAAAACGTTTTTAACCGCTAATAATAAATAAATAAATCCAATTTGTGAGAAGTGCCGCCCGCAGTGCAGTCGCAGCCAATCATCTGTCTCGCTGATGGCATGGTACTTTCCATCAATCTCGTTAGGCTTGTTTGGCAGGTATCTGACAACCATTCTTTAAATATTCAAGGAGCCTGAGCCATTATCAGATGAGAGAGGACGACCTGTAAATCAGATAGAGCCGACACTAATGGATCCAACACTCCTGGGCTCCCTGAGCAGACAGACACTGAAGCCACTCTTGGGCCTGTTGGCTCTCAGAGTAGAGGATGAGTTTGTCAATGTTGGCCTGGATGCTTTTCTCTCTCTCTCTCTCTCTCTCTCTCTCTCTCTCTCTCTCTCTCTCTCTCTCTCTCTCTCTCTCTCTCTCTCTCCTCTCTCTCTCTCTCTCTCCCTCTCTCAGCCTGTCTTCCTGATTGTGCAGTGACCTGAGAAGCACACACATGTCCAGCACATGTTTCCATGCATCAGTGGAATGGCTGGATACACTGCAGCCGAAACGGTCTGGATCATATTGTATCGCCTCACTTGCCTTCCCTCTCTCATTGTAGCAGTCTCTCTCTATATCTCTGTGCTCTGAATTTTTCCACTGAGCTCGGAACTACGGAGCCAAAACACACTTATAAATGTTTGATCAAAATGGAGTGAAAAATAGATGCTGACTTTTTGATCTGTTATAGCATATATAACAGAAATGTGGAATGGTGGTTATTTATTTTATACTTGTCGGCCAGCGTACAAATATGTATTCCATGCTTTCTCATTACTGTGAACATGTGTGATTAATTTACAGTGGAAGAACAAGCATACAGTCATAATTTAATAAATATGAAGCAAATATTTATTACATGAAATACTGTCGAGTAGGTTAACTTATAAATCTTAATGTATTTAGATGTTTCTTTTCTAATAACAGATCATAGTAAAAGTACATCATTTGTTTTTAAGTAGCAAAAACTGTGAATACTCAAGTAAACTGTAACTACCTAAAAACTGTAGGAATGAGTAAAAGTACCAAGTAACATTCCAGCAGTGCTAACTTTTGTTCCCTTACAAGGGCCAAATTATTTAAATATAGCCTGTAACACGTCATTGAAAAGGCACTAGTTTATCATAAAATAAATATTGTTTAAAGAAACACTCATTTTTCTTGCCAAAACTGGCATGTAGCCTAGTTAAGCAGAATAAGTTAAAGGGGCCCTATTATTCTAATAATGTTTCCCTTTCCTGTATTGTGTTATATAAAGTTTTGCGCATGCAAAGGCTAAAATCTCCCCCTTGCCTGAAACACCTCCATTGGACTCCTTTGTTTAGTTCTGTAACAAAGTGACATCACTATGTAACACTTCTCTTCTATTGGCCTGCACTAAAACACATTCTACACAATAGACTTACTGGCGGGACATCACTAAGCAGTTGACCAATCACAACAGAGCCTGCCAGCTAACCAGGGTGAAAAGAGGTCCTGCAGCCCCGGCAGTATCAGGAAAAATAAAGCTCTTTTTGAACATTAAAGGACATAAGAATGTCACAATAGAGGCACAAAATACAAATATGAAATCGGAAAATGTTCATAATAATGCTAACTGACGATAACGCTCAAGTAATTCATTTGTATATATGTTTTTTATAAATATCTATCATTGCAACATATGCTTTTTAGGATCGGAGTTAACATATTTAACACATTTAGGATAGAACCCCGTAAAACACAAAACAAGAAAGTAAGAAATGGCACCCAGACTAGGTCTGACAAAGCCACTGCTCGCATAACGTTAAAATAACCATCAAAGTATAGGTTTTATCTAACACATGATGCATGTCTTGACAGTCAAATACTTTTAAATTACACTGTTGCTTTTCCCCATTACGCCTCCCTCTTACCACAATGGAGCCATGTATTCAGCTAAGCAACTGATGTCATTTGCGAGCCATGTGAATCAATATCCTCCTTTTTCACCTTTAAAACCATTGTGGCATTCTTGTTTTTATTGATCCCGTCACCACATGAAGGATTAATTGGCAAGAGAGGGGGAACCAGGTGTAGCCCGTCACAGCTTGCTTTTAGTGTTTCTGTACAGCATACCGCTTGCACTTAACATGTACAATGCATATCATGTGAGATAAGAATCTCCAGATAGCCCTGAGATGTTTCCTGTAAGAGAATGGCTTGAATCTTATTTGTTTGATTGGATCCATTAAGTGTGTATTTACATTATGCTCACAGGTTCTACGGTTTAGTAAGATCCAGTCTCTTTGTTTGACACAGGGGCTGATGTCCATGAGTTATTGTAAGCGAGGCTGTCATTTGTTGCAGACTTCCAGAGGCTTAAGACTTGGCCATGTCGCACATAAACATTTAATGTAAGACTCTCCAGATCCACTGCTGCCTTCAGATTGGATTTCCCTACACAAGGGCCTTTAATGGTAGGAAATACTCTGTCTAAAATAAGATGGGGGAGTTCAAAGTGAGGTTTTGTCAAACTGCCTAAAAAAGCCTATTGCAAGTGATATTAAAATGTTTTGACTAATATACATGGCAGTTTAATCCCCTTATTAAGTCTCTTTCAAAACCACTCCAGAGTCTTTAAAAAAGCATCAAGATTTGAATTTTGATGATAGAATTTCATAATAAATGGAAGGTTCACCCAAACATAAACAATGCATGTTATTCCTCTTTACAGCAGCTCTATTTATCAACCTAAAACATATTTGTTGTGAGCAGTTTTATGTAGGACAGATACATAACTCTTGTGTTATTCATTGTATTTTTTAGCCGCTTTGAGCCATGTGCTATTGTAGTTCCATTATATTGGACAAAAGGAGGACATCTCTACGGTCAATATATTTAATTCTCACACAGAAACAATCTCAATTGAGAAATAGCCCAAAAATGCGGGGGTCAACTCCCCATTTTAATGTGTCACCACTGCCATCATTCACTTTGCAAACCAAATCATTTTGCATTCGTTTTTATAGTTTATCTTTCTGTCAGCGCTGTTTGTGTTTTTAAGCAATCCCACAGGAATCCAATAGTGTTTCACGACATGCTCACACTACCTCCGTATGGCTCAGTTGAGGGGCCCATTGTGTAGAGAGGAGTATGTGTGAGCATATATGTGTGTATGTATGTGTGGGGGGGGGGGGGGTGCCATCCCTGCGCCTGCGATTTGTTTGTAGTGGGTGTCTGTTGAATGGGACCCCCCCATGTAATGATCCCTCTACTTCCTAAAGCACTCAACCATGACCATCACCTTTCACCCTGCATCCTCCCCCTCTAAAGAGCCAACATTTACATATGTAAAAGTCCTTCTCCATGCTGCCTTCAGCTGGGGGGGGATCACCTCTTTACGTAGCGCTCAGAATAGGGGAGTGAATGGGAGATAGCGAAGAATACCAGAAAATAAGGAAGGAGGAGATAAAGGATGGATTGATGAAGGAGTATTTTACCTTATCAGTTTAGGAGGTGCTTGGAATCTGCAATGCTCCGCCCAAAGAGAAAGTGCCAAGGAGTGTGTGTATGCAGGCACATATATATAAATACTCTTTACTGTACACTCTTCTGTGTTTGCTCAAGATTTGTCTGCTTTAAAACAGCTAGTGTGTACTGGATCTGTCCTTTTACTTCTAAACACCTTTGAGGTTCTTCACTCTCACGAACCTCACCCCCCTAAAGGAAACGTTGAAATATGAGGATATCTGTGAAAGGGTGATGTAACATTTAACAAAGCTGTTAGAGGAGGTCATATTGCCCCAAATAAAAGCAGGAAGCGACAGGAACCTAAAGAACATAACTCTCCCTGGATCCGTTTACAAGACTGCCACCACCTTATAAACTTTAGCGGCAGATTTGACATCATTTGGACTAGGAGATTAACTGTGATATGCCAGAGAGTTTTGAATAGTTGTTGAAGACCAGATGTAGTTTCTTTTTTGTTTAAGAACTATTCTGGGAACTCAATAGTTGTGTTTTTAGCATCGCTAGCGACCAGATGATGAAACCGAACAATGTTGTCTGGGTGTCATGATGAGTTTGACTTTTGTATTTTTGTATTAAATAGCTGAAAAAGTGTCAGATGGATTCGGTTGAACTTTTGTACAGATATTCATTTCTATGGAGGCATGTTGCTGACAAAGAATTTGAGAGAGCACAAAACTAGTTCTCTGTGCTATCCAGCCTTCTTAGACTGTACAGGCTTTTATATATATGTATATTTATATTATTTAGAGCAGAATAAGTTTAACACCAAATCCGGAGTGCAAGATGCTTTGAGCATTCAAGAGGATGCAACAAAATTACCTTTAGTCAAATTTTTCTTTGTAAAATAAGCTTTGGTTTATGACCTAATTATTGCGATAACTTTCCAACAAGCCTTAGCTTTACTACGGTAAACATGCAAAATGTAGAATCAGCATTTATTATTATCATTGTAAACATGTTGGCATGCTGAAGTAAAATTTCAAAGAGCCGCTGGCATGGCTGTATACTCCACCCCAACTCTTAAGTCTTAAGTCAACTTGGAATTTATGGATCTAATTTTGTCTTGAGTTCCTAGTAATTCCCTGAACATCAACCATCTCGATCTAATTAGAAAAGCAGGCGATTCAACAGGCAGCAGCTACAAACACAAAAAGCTGTTGGTGCTCATTTACCAGTTTAATTAATATCCAGAAAGGTCACACACAAATAGGCCACACACACACACACACACACACACACACACACACACACACACACACACACACACACACACACACACAGACCCCCTCACACACAGCTAGCGCCATTCCCAGGCAGGACTGTTTGAAATGGAACATCCTCATAAATGGAGAGCCACATCAATGGAAATACTCCTGCCAATTGCATTAGTGGCTCTACTTGGCTGCACTGAGAGTGTACACTCTCTGAGGATTGTTTGCACTTCATGACCATGGCAGAGAAAGAGAGGAAAATGTCAATAGACAAACACACTCGTATTATTATATCGGCAGTCATGTGCCACCCTCTGTGTACTCGCAGACAAGCTGTCGAAGACTTAGAGGAGGCTGGAATCCCATCGCGTCTGTCTGGGAAATCTGGCTAAATGCTCTCTAATCCTGTTGATCCTCCGCTAAAGCCAACACTTCCTCACCTGCCTGCCTGCCATGGGAGAGTGAGTACAGACAAAAATAGGGAGGTTAAGATGATGAGCAGCGCCGTTTTGATTGTTCAACTCAATTTCATGCATGTATTTCATGAAAAGTGACTAAGAGGATTTTTCAAAGCAAAAAACACATTTTAAAACTTCATGTTTGTTTATGAATACTTAAGCTTTTTGCGTTTTACTTAAGCTCATAGTCATCCCTAAATCTACAAAACCCAGTTGTAATATAAAAGTAGAGAAAAATTAGCCATGGCTTTCAATTCCATTTTTTTATGATTTGACTTAACAGCAGTAATGTATCGTTTCCACAAAACATTTATCAATTCTCAGAACCCTAAGGGACATCTTACAGAGAACCTTGATATTTGAGAAGCAGGAATAAGGTAACTGTTAATTTTACCTTCATTAAATACTTGAAACATTAATAGATATCAGGTTTTTTTACATTGGCTAAAAAGTCAGCTCTAAAATGGAACCCTTTTAAATATTTTATTTTTTTCTATAAAACTATTTTACATAGCTTAATTTTGAGAGTTGAGGGAACATCCTGAGCGTGACAGCAGATACTTGAAGCTGCCGTGGTTTATGTCACCTTAATCTCTTCTTACTTTTTGTATACTCTATTTTTTCCTCCTTCGCTTTTTCACTTTCTGTCTCTTGCCGTGGCGGAGCAGTCGTCTCTGGCCCTATTCAGGCTGCCAGACGTTTTTTTCTCCTTCTTTTTTGTGAATGAACGGCAGTATGTAATTACCTGGGCCGAGCTTTCAGTGTGGCCTGCTCCGTCAGCTCCACACCCACTGAACACACACACACACACACACACACACACACACACACACACACACACACACACACACACACACACACACACACACACTAACATTCAAACACACACATTCCAACGCACGCACATAGATAAAGACAAGCCAAGATTACCCGCACACACACACGCACGCTCACACAGATGCACGCACATAAATACAGGCCTCCCCAGCTGGAAGTGCACAGCTGCTGCTGTTTACCCTGTCGGGACCAGAAAAACATCCTGTACAGTTCTCCGGGTGAAAACCTCCCCTCACATAATAAACACAAGCCCTCGGCACAGTTTGAAGCTCCACTTTGGGTGGTTTTCGTGGCCATCAAGGCAAAGGTCGCCTCCAGCAGACCAGATGATGGACAGCTTGCTGTGCCTCAGATTGAATCCTTCAGGAGGGAAATTAAATTGCTAAAAACGTAATTAATATTTGGGACTTTCAGGGTAAATGTGGCATTATCAAGTTATACCATCTTTACTCAAAGGCAGAATTTGAAGTGGTGGCTAACATCTGGATACCCATAGGAAAGAATGCAGAGAACAGAATCTGTGTATATGCTGTTCTAACAGAGGTGTGACATTTTCTTTCATCAGTCCACATACATCTCTCTGGCCCGTACAGTTGTTTAGCTTTAAGCTTGACTTTGACAGAGGAAGTTTTGGCTGCTGTTGTGTCTGGAAGAGCGAAGAAAAGTAGGCGAGGACACTTTGGGCTTCCAAATGACTGCTGGAATGCGGTCATGTGTGTGCCTGTGTGTTTTTGCGCGCCTGAACTCCTCAGTGTGTATGCAAAGTGTGTCTTTCTAAGTACGTGTCTGTCTACTGCCCTGTGTTTCGCTGCTGACAGTTACTTAAGCATTTTAGCTGGCACGTGAAACAGATTCCTATGCAGACAGAAGTATTTGCTTTTGTATTAAAGCTTAACAACTTTAGTATCGAGGCAGGGCTGAATGAGAATAAATAATACAAAAGCCTGCTCTCCTCCTGTGTGTGTGTGTGTGTGTGTGTGTGTGTGTGTGTGTGTGTGTGTGTGTGTGTGTGTGTGTGTGTGTGTGTGTGTGTGTGTGTGTGTGTGTGTGTGTGTGTGTGTGTGTGTGTGTGTGTGTGTGTGTGTGTGTGTGTGTGTGTGTGTGTGTGTGTGTGTGTGTGTGTGTGTGTGTGTGTGCCAACCCTCATCTCTGTTTTCTGTTTACTGTCTCTTGCAGCAGTGGCATTTCACAGCCCTCCCGTCACTATCAAGAAGGAACCGCAGAGCCCGGGCTCCGACCCCAGCCAGTCCTGTAGCCACAAGCAGACCTTCACCTACCCCAGTGGAGAGCAGTGCCTTTATGCCAGGTACCCCCATGTTCCCTGATAGAAGGCTAAAATTAATGTTGTTTGTAGAATGTTGAGCATAAAACCTATTCTGTGTTTCACGGGGCCAATGCACCCAAATATCTTGAGATCTGTTAGGGATTGTTTTTTTGTTGTCAATACAGATAATTACCTGGTAATCATGGCCAATACCAATAAGATAATCAATAATTTCGCAATTTTCAATATAACTACAGTAACGTTTTTACCTTTTTGCATTTCACTTGCATTGCTAAAATGTTGTGTTTATCTTCCTCTAAAACTGTAAAGCCAATCATTTATTGGCTGCAATAAGTACATAATAATAATAATAATAATAATAATTGTTCCATTAAAGGCTTATAATTAATTAGTTTAATATATTGTGCATCCGTATTTCATACTTAGTTTGTGTATCTCTAAAACCAAACTTATGTAAGGATTAAACAGAGCATTTATTTTTTTCTTCACATACCGTCTTTTTTTCAGTCGGTTCTTATCTTTCACTCAGTTTTGGTTTCTAGATAAGAGCAATAAAGAGGTCTGTCATTTCCTCCTCCTGTTTCATGTCTCCACCAGGCTTCCTTTAAACCTATTTATCAGCTCTTATTTGAAACATCTTTCCAAATGTTTAGGTCACTGATACAATTATTATCTCTCTGGAAAGAGCAGAACAATTGAACCAATAATTGCTTTATTTGACTCAAGAACAAAAATGTGTTATCTTGTCCAGCACTGGTCAGCTGTCATGCATAAGTCAGCACAGCTAAAACACTTCCCACATGTTATTGACCACCAAACCCCCACCAAATAACTCCCATTAGCTCGGTCTGCTGTATTGACCCTCCCGAGTGCGACCCTGCTGTATCATGTGCATATATGCATGTACTGATGAGTGTGTTCATGTTTTCAGTGCCTATGCGCAGAAAAGGGCTGCAGGAGGAGCCAAGAGCTCCTGCCCAGGGACCCCCATGTCTCCTATGCAGCAGCATTACTCCCCGAAACCTGCCACGGCCGGACGGCCCGATGCTGGCTACATGAACCCTGCTGCCACCTCCCAGCCACTGCCCAGCAACAGTTACCCCATCAACGCCAGGTGACACACCTCATAACACAGTATCTGTGATTGACACTTCTTCCCATGCATTATATTTTACAATTGATTATTGAAAAAAATCATTGCAAGGGGAAGCGTATTTTCTATGGCTGAAAGTTTAACCCTAGAGGAAAAAAACTAGTCCAAACATCAAGAGTGACGTTCTTCCTAAAAAAAGAAGTACATTATAAGACTATAAACCAAAGTAAAGCTTTATGGTAAGAATCTTGAAAACTTGTAAAGCTGTTCAAATCTGTTGTATAATTCTGATCACAACATAAGTCTAGAATTCTGCATTGTTGATATGTCAGTGTGTGTTGTTTTTTTTAATCCTCTGCTGTGTCTGATTTCTCAGCTCCAGATATCAGGGCCCTTCAGGAGACCCCATGTGCCCCCAGTTCCCACCACCCCCCAACCAGGCCTTTCAGCGCATGCCATCTGCCCCAGCAGGACATGGCAGCAGTGGAGTTGGTGGAGGCGGGGGTGGAGGGCCAGGTGGAGGCGGCGGCGGTGGGGGTGGAGGTTATCATCGGCAGCACTCTGACCCCTGCCTGCCCTACCTGCAGCAGAGCTTTAAGCAAGAATACATGGACCCGTTGTATGAGAGGGCCGCTCACATGGCAGGGCCTGGGCACGGGGTCGGACCGGGACACGGACCTCACCCGCATCCACATCAACATCCACACTCGCACCCCCACCCACACAGGTTCCCACCAGCCCACATGATGGTTAAGCAGGAGCCCACAGACTACACCTACGAACCTGGTGAGCAATACACTACAGTTTATTTTAAATGATAATGCAATAGGAGGCGCTTTGGCTTTAATTCATATAAGGCAGGGGAAATGGATAATTAATTCATATAACTACCTGGGAGAATAATGAGCTTTTTAACTGATATCTTATAGAATCAATGATTTGTGTGAATGCCAAATTAACTTTTCTGATCCACCTGCCAAATGGAAAGTGAATGTTCCAGTCACTTAATAGATTGTCAATTTATTTTTGGCAGGTGAGTTATGCATATCTATTCCCGAACTGCATATTTTACCAGCATTTGGCAACTAAATGGTGCTAATTCTGTCCCCTGCTTCCATGCAAGAAGGTGACTGGTTGAAGAATCAAATCGTATTTGTCATAAACCTAAAGAAGTTTAAAACAGAAGCAGCAAATTCTCATATCTTAGCACAAGCAAATGTTTGGCAGTTGTTGTTTATTACATTTGAAAAACAGTGAATCATTAAGACGCATTTCATTATCTGTAGATTGATAAAATCCATGTTATGAACTAAGGTTACTGAAGGTCTTGCTCTACAAAAAAGTAATCTTCGTGGCAAACAATGAGTTTTGTTTTGTATTGAGGAGAATCATAGAGAATTTAAAAGAATGGATGGATCAGTTTAATCTCATTTGTGTGCTTAAGATCATATTTAGGAGATTTTGTGTCAGCCAACAGAAACTTGACATAATTAAGATTATTTATAAGGAGTATTTTGCACTGCAATATGCTTTCAAAAAAAGTTCCTTGTGTGCAAAGCTAACTCAAGAACAAAATGTCCAAAAGGCAAACAAATTTCTTCACTGTATCTAGACTCCTACCCGACTCCCTCCCTGCCCCCAAAACTCCTCCTTTCAACTCTCTGACACTTTGCAAAGAAAACGAAAAAAAAGTATTTTTTTCTGCTGCAGTTACACTCCTCCCTCCTTCTTACCCCTCTCCCTCCCTCCCCCAGTGCTCTCTGCGAGAGAGGCAGAGGAATTTCATTGAGAAAATGGAGGGCACTGGAAAGACTAGAGTCCCTGGTGGAGTGCTCCAGGGTCTCATGTTGCACCAGCGGCTTCCTTTTTCTGCAGGCAGATGAACTCATAATGGAAAAATGAGCGTGGCCGCAGTAACCTGAACCTCTCACTGGCTGGGCTTTGGGAGCGGGTGGGGGGTGCGGGTGGGGGCAGGGTGGGGTAGCCAACGCGGGCGCTTTAAAAACAGGCCCTGCCACTGGAGAGCACAGAAACCAGCTCCTCTGCTTGCATCTCTGAATTTAAAACAACAAGGAAAGAGAAATATAACACTCAGTTTACATTGTGTCCTCGTTCACCTGTATTAAAGCTGCTATAGGACAAAGAGCAGAACAAGCTTTTGTTGAGGGTCCCACAGGTCCCACATGCACATTAGTAAATGGCTACAAAGCATGCCTTCCAGCGCTGAAACCGTCCTACTATATACATAATAAAATCCCAGTGGATAGCGACCTAATTCTTCCCAAACTACGTGTTTTTACACTTGCACCTTTCGATAGGGGGACCGGATAGCACTGACAGGGGATCGCACGACCTTCAGAAAGAAAGATTAGGAGAGTACAAAAGGATGTTTTTCTGTAGATACAGTAACTACTGGGAGTAGGAGAGCGTTACATTTGGTGTGGTTTCCATAGCAGTTTCTCTGATATGAGTTTAAGCATCTGCAGAGGCCGATCAGACGGTCAAGATCAGAGTTTATCACTAATTCGTAGACAGTTATACAACACACTTTGTGTGACATAATAGCCTAAAATCTGGAGATAGAGTGTATGTAAGTAGAATGATTAAATAAAATGATTAATTTGTTAAAAGAGATCAGTCATGGGATTCCAGGTTGTCTTTCAAAAGACTAATTCCAAACAATAGCATCAACAGGAAATATGAATCCTCCAGCCTAAAAATTGAGTAATGTAAATCTAATTTGCTGACATTAGAAAGTATTGCCTCTCTCGGGCAGTTAATTGGATAATTTGTGTGTAAAAGCTTTTGAATGAGTGCATCCTCCAAACCAAACATTAATACGGTTCATTGAGACAAATTGCAATATTGGTTGTAATGATTATTGTTTATTTTCTGCTGATTTGTTTGTGTCATTTATACGTTCATGAAACTGTAAATGCATAGGTATATAATGGGGAAACAGCATCGGAGCATATAATAGAAGTGTATCGACGTAGATGGCAAGTTAAAATAACAACACAAGTGTTTTTTTTTATGTGAACAGTGAAAGCAAAATGCCACAACAACTTCACAATCATATTTTTTAAATAGGCTTGTGAATGAGACCAGTTTAGTTTCACAGACAAATTGGCATTCCATGGCTTAATCACTACCATTGTGTCGAATGAAAGACACAAAATGATCATGCCACTCATGCACTATTAACCCCGCAGCTCTCACACCCAATCCACCGATCACTCCCTGGTGGAGCCGTGCCATTGCTGGCAGACATATTATTTACAGTATGATCGAGTGCTGCTTCCCCAGAATGGAGGGTTTGATTTTCCCCAGTGGCATCTTATCACGGCCACAGTGCTGCAGCTGCATTCCCCAGGAGTGAGTCACGGCCGGAGCCAGAGGCAAAGAGCTGCACCTTTCAGTCTTTATGCCCGTCTCGTTTAAACAGTTGACAGACCGCATAAAAACGGACAAACGCATATAATAATAACTGTCGCACCTTTATTTTTTCAAAGGCAAAAAAACAGACAAGGTTAGCAGAGCCGTCGCATGATCGGAAGCACTAAGCTCGGCATTATAACATAAATATGTGTTCCAACTTGCACAGAGTTTAGCTTAAAGGAGGAATGTAAAATCTATTTTGGTGTCAGTCAATAGTTCCCAGATAAATTGCAGACACCGTATACTGTACCACATTTCTGGTTTGTTGAAGGTGCTTGCTCATGGCCTAAAAATACCAGCAGAGACGAGAGAAGTGATATGATAAATGCAGCGTTCGTCCTTGCAATGCTCGGGTTGATCACACAAAATATCCATATATACGCACACTTAGTCAAACTATTGCTAGCTTAGCAAGGGGGTTTTCATTTACTCATAATATATTCACCTAATGTGGTTATCCTTCAACAATTAACCCATTGTATGACATTTCCACCAATTGAAGATTGATCAAATCTAATCTAATTTTCTGTTTCTGGGGTAGTTTAGACGGAGTTTATCCAGAGAATGTAAAGATGGACAGTTTCATGGTTGATGAAATAAACAAGCCTTTAAACTATAGCTTTTTATGTTTCTGTTACAGATGTGCCTGGATGTCCCTCTATGTACCACCACAACGAGGGCTACCCGAACCCCCAGCACAGCAATGAAGGTAATCTGACAATAGATTAACTAGAACGTTTTTTTGCTCCACCAAAAATGTAATTATAGTTGTTTTTCAGTAAAGGGAATCTAAATAACATCCATATTTACCAGCATCCTCATCGACTCTGGTGTTGTTAGCAATTTGTTTGAGGGTGTGTGTCTTTGGACAGATTTTGTCACCACTTTACAACCGTGCAACCAAACATTATCTATGTGTATTTGACATCAGAAATGAAGCCCCAGTTTGGACAAGGTTGTGGTCCAATCAAGGGGGCGGGATACAGGGGGATAGAAAGTGGATTTGGCGTCACAGATGGTGTAATCCCATCACAAAAGGGTCTCTAGTTCAATTGTATGGATCCAATCTCCTCTCCAATGCTGTTAAAGCTCTGCGGTCATTGGCTAACCAGCGTAGAGAGTCTGTGTTTCCATTGGCTAACCAGCGTAGAGAGTCTGTGTTTCCATTGGCTAACCAGCGTTGTTTCTGTGTTTCCATTGGCAGAGGCCCTCGCCTCACCCCTGCCTCAAGAATCCCTGAATAAACATAACTGCTGGAAAAAGCAACATTTTCCCCCAGCAAAAAAGAAAAACAATATCCCTTCACTCTCATTGTTTGTTGCACCATTTTGGGTACTTTTATTGTTATTCACCTATTGCTTTTGGCATGTAAAAGATTTAAACTGACATGTAAAGGCCCAAAGATATTGCAATAAGTTCACTGGCCATGGAAATGTGAGCAGAGATCCGAATTCCTTTAAAAGATTGCAGTATGAAATCCTCTCCCTGTTGCTGAACTTCTGATTTCTGCTTTTGTAAGAGTACACACTTATTGGTTATTCATGCGTGGATGAAGTCTTGTATTTTGTTGGGATGTTATTCAAAGCTTGGCATGTATCCAAAATGAACAATCCAGTTGCGCTTAGACCAAGGCCTCCTGAAACTCTATCACAACTCTCTCTTTGTCTCCCAGGCTATCTGTTTGAGAACGACTCCCGCGTGGTTCCAGAGAAGTTTGAAGGTGAGCCTGCTGCCTTAATAATTCTGCATTAACTCATAGTTACATTTTTGCGCTGCAATCCACTCTGAAAGGTGTTAGTTTGATGATACTCTAGAGAAACTCTATATACCTGACTATCATCTTATATTGACGCCAGGAATCCCTGTATAAGAGCTACATGGGTCTCTGTGTACTCAGAAGCTTATTTAGTGGGCTAGTTTCTCCAAACACACAATGTAGTGCTCCTCTGTCACTGCGAGAAAGGAGACAACCAGTTTCCCATTGTGTTGTAGGTGATTGACGCTAAAGGAGATTGAGTGGAGAGCCTGAGGGTGTCAGCACTGGTTGAACCAGTGAAGTGTGCAACTTTTCTGAGAGCAGTAACTTAGCTGAGCTTCTCACGTTGCTGTACTTGTGTATAACATATCAAGTAACTGGTAAACAACGGAGAACTAATCAGTGTCCATTTACCTACGTAAAGCTTCAACCAGTGTTGGTGATCAATTGTTCTCATCTTATCACGGGTAGTATGCATCATCTTCTTGATTTCCAATATCAATGTGTTTTGTATTACCATCAGTATTTTCTCCCAGTGAGTCTCAGCGACACACACTGCTGCCCTTGTAGTGCTCAATTTGATAAGCTGTAGTTAATAAGCATTTGATCAGCTTACGTCTGTATGCAAACATGAAAAATCAAGATTAGATGACCTAATGATGTACTCGCCCCACTAGAATTCAAAGACTTCCAAGTTAAAAGTAGCTGTTCAGATGTCCTTGTTTGTACATGTAACACAACAACCACTCTAACCCCCATTCAAGGATTGAATGGTAACAGTCGGATGCAGAGTAATGTGCAGAAAATGTATCAGGTATCAAATAAACTTTGTTGAAGATACAGAGGAGATTTGAGTCCATTTTAACATGTATGATCATTGCCCATAATTCTCCTCTCTTTCCTCTTTGTTCCAGGTGAGGTGAAGCAGGAGGGCGGCAGTGTTTTTCGCGAGGGCACACCTTACCAGCGCCGTGGCTCTTTGCAGCTCTGGCAGTTCCTGGTGGCCCTGCTGGATGACCCGGGCAACGCCCACTTCATCGCCTGGACCGGACGTGGCATGGAGTTCAAACTCATTGAACCTGAAGAGGTACGTTTCTTTAAACAAGAAGATGAGTGTTTGTTCTCTAAGGGCTTTCCCTTCCCTGTAGTGTGTTGTAAATGGTCTACAAAGGCTTAAATCCCTGTGTTCCCTCCAGAGGGAGTTTCTCTTCATCAGAGTTGGCCAGCTAACCAATCAGAGCAGAATGGGCTCTGGTTTCAGACAGAGGGTTGAAACAGGGGCTGCAGCACAGGCAGTATGAGAAGATAAAGACCTTTTTGAACAAAGCATGGAAACATGTCACAGTAGAGACACAAAATACTAATATAAACCTGAAAATGAAGATGAGCATAATAGGGCCCCTTAAAAACACAAGTTTTATTTGTAGTAAGCATCTCGCAGCTATTAATAGTGCAGTATTTGCAGCGTTGCGTTGCTTGGCAATCTATGAAATCACAAAAATGAAAGGTATGTTTATTTCAAAATATTATGATATCATTGCACAGTATCATCAAACAGTATAAGGGTGTCTCTAGGTTATACAAGCCTACAAACTCTTTCTGTTATAACTGTAATAATTATATCACCGTATTTTTTTTAATTCAACATTTTAAAATGCATCAGCACTATTTTTAGTCCTTGTTACGGGACGGCCTTTTGCACAGAGAGAAGAGAGGTGTTATCACAATGTTAATATGAATCTGATATGGACAGCACAGGAGTTATTCTCGGAATGAATTTAGGGGTTTTAAGGCGCTACCTAGATTAGAGCGATTACAAGTGAGATTTGGCCGCTTTCCTCACAGTCTACTCTCTGATCCATCTTCCATTAGTCCCCCATTTATTATTCAACACATGAAACGTTGCATTGATAAATGAAGGACGCTTCACTATCACAGAATCATCCAACACCCCGTTCTCTCTCACCTCCTCACATTTAAACGTCGAGACATTTTTTTGGTTATGTTTAAGTCTGCAATTTGATTGGACGTTACAGCCGGCGTCCATTTAGGAGGGACATAATAGGGAGAGGAGTGTGTTTTCCATTATCTTTTTACTGTACATTAAAAATGAATGGGGTAGGAGTTTTACAAGAGCAATTAGGGCTGAGAGCACACTCAGAGATCAAACAGGGCTGCTGCCTGGATGGCCACTGTGGGATACGACCTGAGTCATGAATCTCACTGCCCCCCTCCCCCTCCCCCAGCTTTACACTTTACTCCACTATCTCAGATGTTTGTCAACATTATGATCCCATACTGTTGTGAAATTATGTGATTTACTCCCCCTTGCCTGTGTGGGGTTGTCAGACACTAATTTCTGATCTGAGTTTAGTGGTCCCTCGTCAGCTGAGAGTTCAGTTTTGGGCTGTGAGTGTATTTCATGGCCTGCCTCTGACAACCAGACCTGACTCTTATTTCACTGCAAACACTGTGGGACTCTGGTTGCATTCAAGTGGTAATGGGTTACATAAAAAGGAAGTGAATCCACATGTGGGGACTCGCCCTGCTCTTGGCATGTTGATGTTGTTGAGCTAAAGAGCAGAGGGCACTAGTTCACCGAGGACCCCTAGTGGTTTAAGTATAACAATACAGAAACTAATATCCAGGTAATATGAAATACTCAAAACCAACACTCCTTGTCTTTTAATGTGTTATTTGAATAATGCTATATTTTGAAGCCAGAAAAAAAGCATGCAAACATCACCAAAGCTGAACTAAGCCAGAAGTTTTACCACATCCATTCCTGTTTCCTCCATCCTTCCCTCAGGTTGCCAGGCTGTGGGGCATGCAGAAGAACCGTCCAGCCATGAACTATGACAAGCTCAGTCGCTCTCTGCGCTATTACTACGAGAAGGGAATCATGCAGAAGGTACAAACACACCCATTTTCCTTTTTTGCATTGCTGAGGTGAATCCTCCTTGTGTTCATAGGCCATCGTCCTCTAACAGGTTCCCCTCAAATGTGTCCCTTTTCTAGATATTAAGGCCTTTCTTTATTCTAGCTGAAACCTTTGTGCTTACTTAAGTTTTCCTATATGCATGGGTAGTAGGATAACCAGAACAGGTCCACCGTTATCAATTTATGGTACCACTTTTCATCTATAAAGATTTATTCAGTTTAATCATATACTAATGCTTTAAAGATTAGTTGTTAAATAGAAATGAGAATTATGTTTGGGGTGTCGTACTTACAAAAACCCCAATATGCCTGGTGTGGAAGTTTTTCGAGCATAATGCAAAGGGTTTCTACAACTACCCTCAAAGTATGCAGTTGAAAATGTTTAAAGGGCATTCCAGCCATTACATACTTTCCTTTTTTTGAGGACATTTTAATGTGGTACTATTAGCCCTGGTTGATATATGAAGAAACTCAAATATCTTAATATATTTATATAATTTACTTATACCAGCACAGCAATACAAGTTCAGTAAATGTCATCAAAACCAAGAAAAGACACTGCTTTGCTACACTAACAATATAAATACAATAAATATGTACTACCAAGTCCTATGAATATTTAAGTAACATGCTTAAGGCCATAAAATGTCATAAAAAACATAAGCCCCTACAAGGGAAACTTTTGTACACCTGTGTGTTATTTCGTAGGCATTCCTAAAATGCTCATGCCGTTCCTTCTCTCTCCAGGTGGCAGGGGAGCGCTATGTTTACAAGTTTGTGTGTGAGCCCGAGGCCCTTATCTCCCTGGCCTTCCCTGACAATCAGCGGCCCAGCCTGAAGGCCGAGTTCGAGCGCTACGTCAACGAGGAGGACACAGTGCCGCTGTCCCACCTGGATGAGGGAGTGCCCTACGCCACAGAACAAGCCCCCCAAAACATGGGCCCCCAGCCCTACTCCAAAGGCTACATGTACTAAAGCCAGCCAGCCCCCACCCTCCCTCCTTTCTCCCACCTTCAGATATCTTCCTGTTGTATCAACCCATCATCATACACATCCTGAAACCCCATGCACCTCTTGCACATGCCCACCCCATCCACTTGTATATAATAAGGCTATGGTGTTTTGTTTTAAATTAATCTCATTAGGGATTTTTTGTTTTATTTTGTTTTTAAGAGCTGCATTCCTTTCACATCTGATGCCTATTCAATCCATAAACATGACTGTGGTTGAAGAGATTGCTTAATAAATACTCATAATACCCAAACTGCAGTCCAGGCTCTTTTTTCTGCCTCATGTTATGAGGAACATGCAAAATATCATAAAAATGTAAAGAATAGTATGTCAAAGAAACACTTATCAAATAAAAGTTATGATGTAGTATGTCCTAAGATTGTTATACAAATAACGCTTAGATTATCCAAAAGTCAGTAAAAAGTCTAAATATAGTAAGTAATACAAATGTCACAAAAAATCCTAGTATTGTACGTCATGTGGGAAATATGTAATGGTATCATTTAGGTATATCATGGAAAAGTCATAGTATAGTATGTTAGAGAAAAAGGTTATAAAATACGTTTCAACATACTGACTACACTGTTTCTTTCTGATAAACTAGACTATGCCATTTTTGCTGATATTTTAAAAACACTATAATGTTTGGGTTTTATTTAATGTTTTTGATGATCTATTGTATGTCATTTTTTAATAATATTTTCGACATATTACTACAAACTATTTTGTGTTGTCTGATATTTTTGTCGAATTAGTATCATCCTGTTTTATCTAAGAATTTTAACATCTTATACAGTTTTCAATGTTATTTTTATAATACGTTGCTGTGATTTTTTCCCCCATACATTACTGTTTTTAAAGTTATTTTTACTTTGTGTCATATTTAATGACATATTGACTATACTAGGTTTTTCAAATATGCAAAAAAACGAAATAGTGTAGTATGTTGAAAATATTTTTTAAAAAACTACATAGTATAAAATATGTTAGAAAATGACAGTATAGTATCTCAAGAATATACCAAAAAACGAGTAATGTTATGACACTGTCATTGGGTCATCTGTGTGGGAGTTTTGTTTTTTCTCTCCTCCTGTGTGTGTGTGTGTGTGTGTGTGTGTGTGTGTGTGTGTGTGTGTGTGTGTGTGTGTGTGTGTGTGTGTTTGTGTGTGTGCGCGCACGTGTGAGCGAGTGAGCTAGTGGGGCCTGTTTGCTGATTGGCTGCATCCGACACCCTGATTGATCCACTTGAAGAGACAGGAGTATTTAAACTCCAGCAAGGCAGTCTCTCTTCCCTCTCGTCGCCCTCTCCTGCTCCCAACTAAGGAACCATATCCTGTGTGTGTTAGTCCTGTTGATCTGTGTTTCAACTTACCGAGTAGGTCCCTTTTGTACCTTTTTAAATGTTTTTAATAAACTAAACTAATCTAATCTGTTTTTGGAGACGCACCTTTAGTCAAACGTAGGACTGAGAAACCCTTTTTTCTTTCCTCATTTTTGTTAGGTCATGTTTTTCCGGTTTTTTTCAAAATGATGTATTATGTCTTATTTGGACAGTACACCGTGACTTACCCCTACCCCTACACAGTATCCAAAGTGTTTACTTTAGCATTTTTCAGCCATAATATGCTACGTCATGGTTTTTTTAATTTATTATGCATTATTTGGACACAGTACATTGTGCCTTACCCCTACACAGTATTCAATGTGTTTTTTTAGCCATAATATGCTACATCATGTCTTTCCATTTTTTCAACATACTATGTCGGTGTTTACATTTTTTCGACATGCTGTATTATGCCTTATTATTAGGACACAGTACACCGTGCCTTACCCCTACACAATATTCAAAGTGGGGTTTTTTGCATTTTTTTGCCATAATATGCTACATCATGTTTTTCCATTTGTTCGACATGCTTTATTATGCATTATTTGGACACAGTACACCGTGCCTTACCCCTACACAGTATTCAAGTTTTTTTTTTTTAGCATTTTGTGCTAAAAAAAAATGCTTACTTTGCTTACCTAAGAGTTAAATGAGAATTTGTATACCTCTCCTGTCTGTTCAGTACATGGAGCTATTGCCTGCAGCCAATTAGCTAGCTTAGCATAAAGACAAGAGGCTCACTGGATTTTGTTAGCTTCTGGACATAGCCCAGCAAGCTGTTTCAAATATTTGTACTAAACTAAGTTAATCAGCAGATTATATAGATATAATCTGCTGATTAGAAATCAGCCTCTTTTTGTCTGTACAATAAAAATGTACTGTACAGACAAAAAGAGGTGTATTTCTTAAAATGTACATATATTCCATTAATCAAAAAAAAAAAAGGAATAAAAGAAGCAATTAAAAGTGCATCCAGTGTTTATCTGCAATTACAAAAACACAATTATCAACATTGCAACAATGAACTGGACTGGTCCGACAACTCTGCCGCTCTCTACAAGAAAGGACAGAGCAGACTCTTTCTGCTGAGGAGACTGAGGTCTTTTGGGTTGCAGGGGGCACTCCTTGAGACTTTCTTTGACTCAGCAGTGGTGGCATCAGCCATTTTCTATGGTGTGGCCTGCTGGGGCTGCAGCATCTCGGAAGCGAATAAACAGACTGATAAGGAAGGCCAGCTCTGTCCTGAGGAGTCCTCTGGACACTGTGGAGGTGGTGGGAGACAGGAGAATGGCAGCCAAGCTGTCATCCCTGCCGGACAATGTGTCCAACATCCTCCAGGACACCCTGTCCGCACTGTGCAGCTCCTTCAGCGAAAGGCTGCTGCACCCGCGGTGTCTCACGGAGAGATACTACAGATCCTTCCTTCCTTGTTGTGTTAATAACTGTGCAATATATACCTGGTTGCTATACTCAGAATGGTTTCTGAGGTCTATTTTTGTGTATTGTATTTTTTTTGTATCTTGGGTGTGATTTTATTAAGCTGTCTTTGGCTCTTTCTGCTGTACAAATGAAAACTTCCCCTCTGTGGGACGAATAAAGGTAATACTCATACCAGTGTGAGAATAGATGTTCTATTCTTTAACATGTCTATTTTTTCAGTCAGCATAAAAAACACAGATTGTCCCCATGAAATAATAATGAGAGGCACAGGAAGTATTTAGCGTCGTCTGAAAGCGCGGGAGATTCTCCAAGCATTGGGTTCCTCATAGCGGTTGTACAGAGGTTCTAGTTTCTGCTGTTTCTTCTGCCGGCTGAGGCGTGTAGGGTCGGCCACTCTGTAGAATGCTGGGGCAAACTCCACCAGCCAGCGGGGGTCGATGGTGGTCACCTCCCGCATGTACTCCTTGGTCGTCAGCACCAACTCATGGTACACAAGCCTAAAGGAAGTATTATTTGGAAAATACAGTTAGCATTTAATAGGGCTGCAGCTGATAATTTGCCAGACGAGCTAAACAACAACTCTTTCAAAGAATCTGAAAAAAACATAGCCTTTATTAAGCAAATTGAAAAAAACACGCTGCTTCCAGTTGTTCTATATTTTGAGGCTCACGTTTGTTCATCATTGGGTTTTTTCGGATAGGTAACTAATTTAAAGACGTCATCTTTGCCTCTAAAAATCTACAATGCTAATCATTATTTATGATGACAAAGATTTCTCACATTTAATCAGGAATTATCTTTCAATTCTGCTTGATAAATGAATAACAGTAACGCAATCATTTAAAAAATAATCATTTCAGCATAATAACGAATAATCTAAAGCCTAAGTAAGGCCCAGTTGATGTGTGTGATGATTAAAACTTCATAGAGTATTTTAGATTGACTCTTTCTCGGATCAGCCCTGCAGGACTTACCACTCAGGCTGGCGGTTGAAGAGAGTGCTGGAGGGGTGGAGGTACACCACCTGCTGGTCAATCAGGGTACGATACCCATCATGGGGGTGCTTCCTGGCACTGTTCCTGAAGTAACCGCTGCAGATAGCTTTCTGGACCCGCATCGTAGCTTTTCCACAAGATACCACGTCCAGTTTGTGTCTGAGGAATATTTATATACACAACACTCAAAATGTGTATTGTATATGCATGTGTATATAAAGTATCTATCTATCCTGTATTCACAAAAACTCTATTTCTCAGTTTTATCTATGATCTAATAAAAGATTGGGTGTTGAACTGACAAACAAGACAAAAACATGACTGTGACATTTTTCACTATTTCCAACATTTTAGAGACCAACTGATTAATTCTAAAATGAATTGCTATGGTTCAGCTTCAGTTGAGGTGCATATGTACCTGTCCATGATGCTCAGCATCTGCTTGCGGATGTCCTGGGCTCTCTTTAAGGAGCGAGCCTGGATGAAGTTCTCGAAACACCAGGGGTTGGAGAACTTGTTGTTCTTCCAGGAGTTGTAGACAGCCAGCAGGGTCAGGTGGTCTCCCTCCAGCTGGAAGAACTTTGTCTTTTTCTGGTCTGCCTGGGCCTGTTTGTCCTGAGAATGTCAAAATTAAATTTAGTTTTTATATTCATTTAGAAGAAACAGTGATTGTGGAACATGTTTCAGTCTAAAGCATGTTTCAACCTTGAAATGTGAGGAAAAGGTACAAGCTTGTACCCCTGTTGCGTGTTAGCCGCATACCTTAGGCCTGTAAAAGATGTTCTGCACTGACAGCATGGAGACGATGGTGAGCATCTCTTCACTGCAGCACAGATGGACGGACATGATCAACATCTTACACAGCATGGGCTCCAGAGGAAACTCCGCCATCTGAACCAAAGAAACATTGGTCAAACAAAAACAGACGGTAAACAAAGTAAACAGAAGATCAAAACAAAAACGTGTGGACAAACCTATGAAACCTTGGGTATTACTCAGTCTTTTCGAACACTTCTTGGACATATTTTACAAATGAATACAACTGTATCATCCATGCAATAACTGCGATTTAAATGTTTTACTGCAATAAAAGATAAACAAAATACATATTGCTAATGTCCTCACCCTTCTTCCCAGCCGTGTGAGCAAGCCTTCATCATCCAGCGCTCCCAGAGTGAACAGCTGCTCCATGGCAATGATCAGAGTCTCCATGGGGGGAGCGTCCATGAAGTCAAAAGCCAGAAGGTCATTAATACCCATGGCCTGGTGAGAGGAGGACGGGAAAAAAATAGAAAGAATGGTTACGCCTAAAAGACAATAATAATAATAAATAACCACATCTATAGTCCATTGGGAGGGCTCTTGATAATATATTGCATCATAAATAACTTTTCTACATAATTGATGAAGCAAAAAGGATAAATTAATTACTTATGAAACTGTATGGAATAGTATTAACATTATTCATACTAGAAAGTTCTATTGTAATGGATTACAAAGGTGCACCTGAATAAGCTACTGGGTGCATGTACTGTATATGAATATTTAATTAAGTTAATATGCAAGGTGCTTGAAAATGAACCATCAAAAGTTTGTTTGAAGTTGTTTTAACTGTACTATGAAAAAGTTCAAGGTCCCTGCATTATGTTTAAGCCCCATCCATCAGCCTCTTGTTTATAGCTAGTCACATATAGAACGTTTTATTACTGCTTATATGTTGCATTATGGGGGGTTATAAGGCATAAATATTTAACCCTTATATAATAATGCACTAAAGATGTGGTCATTAAAGACAGGGTTCCCAAAGTCTCTAAGGACATGCATCCTATATCAAGGAAAAGCAAAACCCTTGCGTTTGTTTGATTAAAACCACAAGTGCAGTTGGACAGAGGAAGAAATGACTCTTTTAAACTCAGTGCATTACCTTCAGGGAGAGCACAGTGCTGGCTAAGCTGGTTCTCTGGATCTCAGGCACGTTGGTGGTCAGCATCTCGTCCCTGTAGGCTCTCTCTGTGTAGAGCCGGTAACACTTCCCTGGACCCGTCCTGCCTGCCCGACCGGACCTCTGCTTGGCCTGGGCCTGGAAAACAGATCCAGAGTTTGTAGGGAATTAGTTGTAAAGAAATGGCCGTCAATGAAATGATTACCAATGTAAGGTCTTTAGCAATAGATTAGAACACTGAGGTAACCAAGTAGGACATACAGTTGAGGCCAAAATTATTAGCCCCCCAGGAATTATGGAACACTTTCCTAAAATTCTTCCCAATGTTTGCAGCATTGACAAAACTTTATACAACCAAACATTCACCAGAGCTATTTAGTAGCTTTTGGAATATAAAATACATTTTTAGGCTTGCTTTATATCAAATATAGTCAAAAATGGGGTGGCAAAAATATTAGCCCCCATGTGAATTTTGGCGAAGAAAGGGAGAGGCCTTCAACCCTAAGAACACAGTTCCCACAGTTAAACATGGTGGTGGGAGCATCATGCTGTGGGGCTGTTTTGCAGCCTCAGGCACAGTCAGCCTTGTTCAGGTGCATGGCATCATGAAAAAAGAAAATGATGTTGACATTTTGAGGGATAATATGCAGAAATCTGCTGGTAGTGTAGCCTTAGGTCGTCGCTGGGCCTTCCAACAAGACAATGACCCAAAGCATACATCAAAATTGGTCCAACAGTTCCTGAAGGATACCAAAACCAAGGTCCTGGAGTGGCCCGCACAGAGCCCAGACCTCAATCCTATTTAGAATCTGTGGCGGGTGCTCAAATGGGAATGTCCATGCTCGGAAACCACGCAATTTGGACCAGCTGGACCAATTTGCAATGCAGGAATGGACCAAACTCCCTCAGGAGACCTGTGCCAACTTAGTAAAGAACTACTCTAAGAGGTTGTTGTCAGTTGTGGCTCAGAAAGGGTACACTATTGACTATAAATGGCCAGGGGGCTAATCATTTTGGATGTTTAATTGTTTCCCTTTCTTGTTTCAACTCAGTGTATCAATAAAATATCCTAATCAGACAGTGGACATTTTGTCTCTTTTATTTTGGAAACAAATACACAATAAACACTTGTTGTTAATGGTAATTTCCATGGACAAATCAAGAGTTTTGTCTAATTTCATTCAGGGGGGCTAATAATTTTGGCCTCAACTGTATGTACAATTTTTACTTAACGTTTATAAGAATTCAGGTCAAAATGGATGTACCTGTGAGATGGGAGTCACCACAAGCTGGTCGATGCCCGTCTTTGAGTTATAAACGATCTGTTTTACAAAGCCAGGGTCCACCACGTAGTAGATTCCATCGATGGTCAGAGAGGTCTCTGCAATGTTAGTGGCAATGATGACCTGGGGGTAAACAGCGAGAAAAGTAAGAGGTTCAGAAATCAATAAGTGTTCAAGCCTAATAACACAATATCTGGCTTCACTCAAGAAATTGCCCGACAAGTCACATCTTTAATCTTATCCAGAGCAGATTATTACCTTTCTGCTGCCGGGGGGTGCGGGGTCAAAGATCCTGGTCTGCATCTCACTGGGCAGGGCAGAGTAAACTGGCAGAATGATCAGTTCAGGGACATTCGGCCCCAGGGACTTCATTCTCTCGTACAGGATCTCACATGCGGTGTCAATCTCTTCCTGTCCCGTCAGAAACACCAGGACGTCACCTGGATAAAGAACAGAGAAAAGGGAATGTTTAACTTACATTAAAGCTTATTCAAGTCAGTGTGAGGTAAAGAGTTTGTGACACGATCGTACCTGGGGGCTCAGTCAGATGGATCTGCATGACTGTGATGAGACTGGCATCCAGGTAGTCCGTCTCAGGCTCCTTGCAGTACAGAACCTCCACTGGGAACGTTCTTCCTGGGATGGTGAAGATGGGAGCTTCAAAAAAATACTGGGAGAACTTGACAGCATCCAGCGTAGCAGAGGACACAATCAGCTTCAGCTCTTTGCGTTTTTTTATGGTCTAAAAGAGAGGAAGGTATTGTATGAGAGATACCAGTGTGAGCATAGAGGTTCTATTCTTTAAAAACTATCCATCTATGTTTTGAAGTGGGTAAAATACCTTCTTGAGAAGACCAAATAGCACATCAGTATGGATGGTTCTCTCATGGGCCTCATCTAGCATGATGAGGGTATACTGACTCATGTCTGGGTCCAGCAGACACTCCCTCTGCAGCATACCATGGGTCATGTACTTGATCACTGTTTCAGTACTGGTGCAGTCCTCAAATCGAATGGTGTAACCCACCTAAAAATAAGAATAGAAAAATGATGAGTGGCTAAGTATTAATTTGACATTTTAAAAAGCAGTTCCCGGATGTCATTGTGTGAGTGTTGGAGGTATCGGAATCAGAAATACTTCATTCATCACAAACTGGGACATTTATGCAATTGTATTTTGTAAAATGTATTGGCCGTGGAGAGGTCTTCCTTCTCTCATTAGAATGGCAGTAGATGGCACACTGTGCTACTCAATGCGCCAAAAAAATATGTTTCTCATCCTTAATGTCTTTTTCCCAAATGACTCACTCAAGATAATCTGATAGATCTGTAAGAATGAAGCAGGAACAGTTTTCCATTCCACCGCACAGGGAGTGTGATGGTGACATTGAGGGCTGAGCTGTAATGTTAGCGAGCTGAGTACAGGAGATCCATGCTTTCATCTCCAGCTGGCGGGTGTATCTTGGTAAAAAAGTAAATAGTACCTATATGACACAGCTCACATCAGCGTGGATTATATTGGGAAACTAGGGGACGATTTCTGAAAATAAACAATTTTTGCCGCTTTGAGCACCACAAACCAGGTGTCCTCTAGTTCAACTGTATTGAAAAGAAGACATCTGTACAGCTAATATGTCCAACACTCTGCAACTCACAGCAAATCTAACTAGATTACTAGTCAGGTAAGAAGATCAAATATATTTCCATTATTTTGTATATTCTTGGGTGAACTGCACTTCTTAGAAGATCACTGACCTCTTGGCCTAGACGGCAACCGTACTCCTCAGAGACTCTCTTGGCCACGGACATGGCGGCCACACGGCGGGGCTGCGTACAGCCGATCTTCCCCCGGGCGGTGTAGCCGGCCTCCGCCAGGTACTGAGTGATCTGTGTGGTCTTACCGGACCCTGTTTCTCCGACTACAATTAAGATCTGATTGTCGTGGACGGCCTGTGACGAGGAAAACATAATTGGTATGGTATTAAACAAATAATAAGTGCTGTAATTCAACATGTTTGTATGGATTGCTCATGTGTTGTACTTTCAGAACATCTTTCATCAATTTTCCCTGTATCACTGGTCTTACCTGAACAAGCTGTTCCTTAAGCTTGAAAATAGGCAGACTCTCTCTCTGCTGCAGGATGGAAAGCTCTGTCTTCTGGCCATACGACGCCTGGTTCCCTCCAAAGGCATATCTTTTCCACGCTGGAAGATCAGCAGGCATAGCGCCGATGCCTCTCATGTTGGCAGCAATCTGCCTTCCTAAATCTGTGCAGGAGAGGAAGAGGGACTAGTGTTCAGTAACCAGCAAGATCCTACTGTATTGATTAATCAAGATGAACTGCAACGATATTAAACTTGTAACAAGCTCTTTTCTTTATTAGACGATGAGTCAGAGGTAGTGAGCAGGGCTGGAAGGAACTTGTAGACCCGACATCCCCTCAGGGTATGAGAGACAGAGTCACAGTGCATTACCACTGTGTGTGCCAGCGGGAACTCATGGGGAAGCTAGATAATCATCTCCAGCCATGCCATGGTAACAATGTAACAGTGCAATAGGCCTGGCAAGACAGATTTAATTTCCTACAGCTTAAATCTCTGACTCAGCACGGATTGGTTTTGTCCGGTAAATGTGTTCCTCTGATGCGTGTGGATCGCACAGACAGGGCAGCACACATTTAAAGCGGCTACATATTTTTTAAGCATTTGCTGAATCATTATGTGTGTATTGCTTACAATCAGGCATCGGGTCAACCCAGTTCTTGTGGAGGCCGGTAGGGATGGAGTCCAGCTCTGCTGCGCGGGCAGCCTGCTTCAGCTCTCTCCTCTCCTTAGACAGAGCGCTTTGCATCATGGCCGCCTGGGAAAGGGAGCCATCTGGATTCTGAGAGACAAAATAAAAACAGAAGTTGGTTGTGATGATAGAGAAACAAATAGAACATTTTTATAAAACTGCTTCGTATTTTAAAGCATAAACATACAAATCCAAATGTACTCATAGTTATCTAATCTACTATTTCAAAGAAATCTTCATAAGCATCATCCAACTACCTAGGCTACGTTCTGTCAAGTAGAGTGACAACACCAGCAAGTGAGCACTGCAGTGCAGATGTGTCTCTGTGCACCCTCTACAGGCAATGAGAAAAGTTGCGGCTGCAATCTGAAACTGCATTTTTCAGTTTTTTTAAAGCTGCTGTCAAGTGTTTTTTTCATTGTATATTTTACAATTTAATACTTAAATAAAAAAACTTAAAGGAATTAATTGAGAGTCATAATATTATTTTTATTAATATTAGTGCCATACAATTTAAATAATAATTATAATAATGATATTTGTTCTTACAGTCCAGGAAGTGATTAGATCAACAACATTAAATACACAATAAAGCAGCAACGGCACTAGCAGAAACCAAGAATATAGGATGTGTTCGCTTGATAAAGCAAACCTGAGAAAATTGCGTAATTTTGTGAAAAATAGTTAAAACTACAATTTTGAGCCAGGTATAATAAAGTGTATGATTTGACGTTGGATTTATTACATACCTTTACTATCCTCACTGGGCTCATGTTCGTGCTCCATTTAGTCTGTCCCCTCAGGAAGGGTGGCTCGTCATCTACAAGATCGATCTCCAATTCTTCATCTGTGGGGGGAATTATTTTAGGGAAACATGATCGTGCAGTTTAACTTTCATTTCACAGAAACTCAAGAAAAAGGTCTCCAGTTTTACCTTCATCTTCATCTATTTTGGGAAGGATCCCCGTCTCTTCATCAAATTCTGGGAACTCTTCTTTAGGAAGTACGTTGGCTGCAATCATCTAAACGGGAGGAAAATATTTCATACACAATCTTTAGAGAAACAGCCAAGAAAACAACAATCTGTTGCAGATGATTTCAATGAATACCTGTTTAATTTCCCATTTTTCAAGGTCAGTTATCTTGGCGAGCCGCTTGCGTTCTGTGGGGTTTTCTTCTTTGTCCAGCATGCTGGCCTCAACAGGGCGGTCAGGGTTTCTCAAGGCCTCTTCTCCGACCACAGGGTCCAGGTTTCTCCTCCGGTTAGGGTTCAGGTCCTCCCCGGTCCCCTGGTCCACATCCTGGCAACATGTAAAACATTAATAATTATTTTTGGCCAAACCAATTATTGTACGGCGTGAAAGTCAACCTTTTTTTTGTAAACGAACGTATGTTTTAGTTTAGCAAACGTACTGTATATTTCTCATTGGAACTAGCAGGATTCAGAAAAAAGTGAAATCTCAATTTGAATATCCATAAATCATATTGCACTAAAAAAGTAATGTAGGTGAAAAAAAACAACAGGGCGTAGTGAGAGGATGCATCTCTTCACACGTTATTTTCTCAGTTTCCATTTTGGTAAATGAATTCCTCTTGATTCCTTATAGCACAGCGTACCACCCATATTTATTTATTTTTGCACATGACTCACCTTCATGCTAAGGCTGGCTTTGGTTCCAGTGAAGGACAGGACTTTGGCCTTCACCTTTTGGCCTTTGGTTACAACATCAGAGACATTGGCTATCCGTCCTTCTTTGCGCAACTCTGAGATGTGAACGAGGCCCTCCCAGCGTTTCCTGCAGTTACACACTTCAGGTTAGGATCAAGATGCAAAAACATTACAGGCAGATGCCAGCACTAACAAATCATGAAGAATAACAAACAATCTATTAGATGTTTCTTTTTTGTCAACTAAAGGCACTGAAGTTAACATGTCTTTTAGCCTGTGAGCAAATAAAAAATCTCTAGTGCTAGTCTATATTCTATGTTTTGAAAACATTGGTTTGCATGGCTGTATTAAAAACCTTTCTCTGACTGACCTGAGGCCCTCTAGCTGCACAAAACAGCCAAATTGCATTATACTGCTGATTTTGCCGTTGTAGATGTCGCCCACAACGGGCTCCTCTGGAGGAGGCCGATCCACAACTGTATCTCGAAAGTGAGAGTCTTTGTCATCCTTCTGGTTGTTGTTGTTGTTGTTGTCTTCGTCTTTGCGAGGGCTCGGTGGATGGTCACTCCAGCGAGACACCCGTCTCCTTTTTGGTTTCGGGATTGTGTCTCTGTCAGGCGAATGACTTCGATGACCACCAACTTGTCTGTCTCTGTCACTGTGCAACTTTTGGTCTGTTCTAAGGAGCAAATGAGAAAACAAAAGTAACATTTTTACTTTAACTTGTGCTGTGGCTATAAAAAAACATTTCAACATTTTTTCAGTGAGAGCTAATTCTTTTCCAATTGGCACAACACTTTTTTAAATTACCTATTATCAGAGCTTGTTCCACCGTAGTTAGGCATGAGCATCTCCAGCTCCTTCATGGCTGCTGCGGCAACCTGCTCATCGCCTTGAGCTGTGTTGTGAGGTGGAATCTGATGAAGAGGTAACATTAAGGTGACTATTTTACTTTAGATGTTTGCTAGAAGACATACACGTTTAAAGCAAAATCATTTACTTTTCTGTCAACATTTTTTAAAAGAAGCCCTACCATCCAAACAGGATCATCTGGTTTACATAAAGCAGGATATTTCTCTTTCAACTCGTCCTTTTCACTCCTTGGCTGATGAGCTTAAACGAATGAATAGATAACGATGTTAAACACGAATGAGTTTAACATACACACATAGCTGTTAAACATGAAATATTAATACTTAAAATAAATGTAGTGTCTGTACCTTTACTTGTAGATGGTGAGGACTGCATGGTTTGAACAAGTCGAAGTAAATTGGCAACAAAGGTGTCCTGAAATTAGACAAATGGGTTTAGTATTCACAACCCCCCAAAAATAAAGTGTTTAACTGCAAACTTACTTACTGTAAAGTCAGCTCCATTTTCACACAGAGCTGTTTTAAATTCCTCAAAGGTAGTGTGTTTTTCGGCGAGGTTGATGATAAATTCAGCTGTAAAACAATAAACGGTTGTTTAGCTTTGATGCTAACTTGGGCAGTAACAACTGATTCTTATTCGCTCAGGCAACTTATTCGCTAGCTCTGTAACAAGAAAACAATGCTGTCATGTAGCTCAACGTTACCCAGGTCTTTCTCGCATATTCCCAGATGATTCTCCAACTCCGTGCACACTTTTGACACTAAAGATAAATATTCAAGACGCTTTATTTCGTCTAAAGCAGCCATGTTTATTATTTATTTAGACCTGATCAGGAAGTGGTTCTTCTTCATTAGTTTTAGCTCAAAAGACAGTTGCTGCCTCCTAGCGGTAGAGGTCGGTGATAGCATGCACAGTTGAAGTATTTCAGTTTTTATACCTTCACTCCACAACATGCATTTCATTAGTCACTAATTTCCTTGCAGGTTCAGAGTTTTAATACAAATATAATCCAACGAATATATTAAGATGCATTATGTAAATAAATATAAACAAAAGTATATATATATAAAAAAAGGGGCACACACCTTTAATAGGGATGTTTACACATTTGCATCAGTAATTATCATCACATTATATACTATGTTATTCTGAAATGGGCCATACAGATTAATGAGTAATGTGGTACTTTAAAGTATACTTTGATGCTTATACTGTTGTACTAAAACAGGGGTGTCCAAACTGTTTTCACCGAGGGCCACATACAGAAACATATACGGAGAGCTGGGCCACTTATAGAAGTGAATATTGCCTCATAAGTTAGCAAAACAAATCAAATATAGGTGAATAATGTGTGATACTCGAAAACGCTTTCAGAAAAAAACAGCCTATATCCCATCTCTCTTTAGGGTTTCATTTATTTTGTTGGCAGCTCATTCCTTAAAACAGAAGCCTGCTTATCAGATTGCTTATACTAAGAGTAAATATGAAGGTTACATTCCATGCTCGTTATAGAAATAGGTTATTGGGTTTTTTTTATCAACTAAGATTTTTAGAAAATGTTTTAAATTCTAAATGACTGAATTCATTTGAAATTGGGCTCATTGATATATTTTAACATATATATTTGAGAAGTTCAATATAAGACAAGCAAAAGAATGTGCTTTTTTAGAATTTGCAGAGGGCCGATTCAAAATGGCCTGTGGGCCACATTTGGCCCCAGGGCCGTAGTTAGGACACCCCTGTGCTAAAAGATCACTTTCACCACTGAGCTACGTTTGTGTCCATTTCTAGGTATTACTCATGTATATTTATTTCATGCTACTGTATTTATATCCCTCTACATTTTATAGGCTAATATCGCACTTAAGCAGTAATTAGAGGGCAGCATTAAAGATTGAAAAAAATCCAAACGAAGCCCCATGTCTGCAGAGTACTTCAAATGTAGCTACATTGTTTGCATTTAGCTTTTAATACTCCCTTACCCCGGGGTTGATGAAATTCTTTTCTTAAATCGCCCTTTCACTATTAGAACATTTTTATATTGTTATCTTGTTACTTCTTCTTCTAGCTATTAATACACAAATGTTAAAGTTCAATTGGTAATGCATGGTAACATCTGTATCATAAAGTATCTCCATTTACTGTCCAGTAAAAGTTGACAAAATAATATAGCAGGGTTGAAAAAAAGTTTTTATTTTAATGGAGGACACATTTTCAAGTTACACTGGCAAGTACAGCAAAAGCAACATCTCAGATACAGACAAGTGGGATACAGTTGTCCAAGGAAAAGTACAAAATCTATCTTAACATTTACCCCGCTCAAGCCTGGCAAATATTTACTAGCGAAACATAAACACTCCATTACTATTCCATTAGGTCGAATAAAGGCATGACATTATTATGCCATAACAATTTACAGTCAAAATAAAGTCTACTGTTTTGCAGAATCTGCAGAATAAAACCGCTTACTAACAGATATGGATGTTCTTTTAGTTCCTGCATTAGTGCTGAGAAAAGTAGATCAGTCCGACTTTCCTAAAATAATGAAACTCCTACCCAAGCAGGTTAATGTAGGAGCTTCTGAGAGAAAATGTACAATGTGTACGCATGTAAAAGTAGGTGTGAAAACACAGCTTGAAGCAGCGATGATAAAAAACCACCAGGGACTGGTAGACCGTTCTGTCATAAAAACATTTTTCTTCCGCCTTTGTGAGGTCACGCAGATTAACGGCGCCTGAAGGCTCGGGAGATTCTCCAAGCGTTGGGTTCCTCGTAGCGGTTGTACAGAGGCTCGAGGCGCTGTTGTTTCTTCTGCTTGCTGAGGCGCGTGGGGTCGGACACTTTGAAGAAGGCAGGCGAAAACTCCACCAGCCAGCGGGGGTCGATGGTGGTCACCTCCCGCATGTACTCCTTGGTGGTCAGCACCAACTCGTGGTACACAACCCTGAGGAAAACAAGAGGCAAGACGTCACATGGCCGTTTTTTAAAATGACATATTAAAACACATTAGGTCTTACATGACTAATAAAGAGGTTGAGCTGATGTGTTGTCTTACCACTCAGGCTGGCGGTTGAACAGAGCACTGGAGGGGTGGATATACACAACTTGTTGGTCTATAAGGGTGCGGTAACCTTCCTGAGGATCCTTTTTGGCAGCATTCCTGAAGAAGCCACTGCAGATGGCTTTCTGGACCCGTACTGTGGCCTTACCACACGATACCACGTCCAGTTTATGTCTGATGACGAGAGAGCATGTTGGAGGTTTGTGAGCAACAAGAAAGATATAAACCCACTTCAAACAATTTGAAGTGGGTTGTGTGCGCTACTTTTTAGAAAGAGTAGAAACTAAGCAATGTATTGATGTGTGCTAGGGCAGAACCAAAGGTATTTAAGCCACCTAAAAAAAACATTTAAAGTATTAACTATATTAAAAAGGTTTGCACCACTTTTCCCTGCCATCAGAAAGCTCTTTCTCACGGGGAACAAAGGCCATTATTGATGCACTGCTCAGAGTCCATTGACAAAAACTTGCAAAACTTTGTCTTATGCAATTAGTTGGTTTGTTTGTGTTATTGTGTATATTTTAAAAGGCGTAGCACAGATTTCACCAAAGCTACACAATAACATAAAGTAAATCATAAGGTGATGGGGGAACAACAACTCCTGGGTTCTGACAGGTATAGTTTCTGTTTTTGTCACTGGAGATTGGTGTCTTGAAGAGCACAGTTAACAGCTTCAGTTCCCGTCAGAAAAGGCGTGTGACAGCAGGGGAAAATGGTAAACTCATTCTAAATATAATTAAGATTAGTTGGCTATATAGCTGACTGTTCCTCCAAACTGAGGATGTTATTTCAGATCTGGTGCTCACGTGTGTTGCAGTTCTGCCTGTATTTCATACCTGTCCATGATACCCAGCATCTGCTTGCGGATGTCCTGGGCTCTGCGTAGGGAGCGAGCCTGGATGAAGTTCTCATAACACCAGGGGTTGGAGAACTTGTTGTTCTTCCAGGAGTTGTAGACAGCCAGCAGGGTCAGGTGGTCTCCCTCAGGCTGATGAAACTTTGCCTTCTTCTGGTCTGCCAGGGCTTGCTTGTCCTTTAACATAAATACACAGCGTTATACATAATAAACAAAAGCTACATATATATATTTTTTATATCCCTTTTATAGAAACCTGCTCACTACAAGACATACCTTAGGCCTGTAGAAGACATTCTGTACAGACAGCATGGAGACGATGGTGAGCATCTCTTCACTGCAGCCCAGATGGACGGACATGATCAACATCTTACACAGCATGGGCTCCAGAGGAAACTCCGCCATCTAGGAGACAGATGCAGGGAGAAAGGAAAGTCAGAAATAATTGAACCATACTTAAAATGGAAGGGCATGATAAATGATGTGTTTATTCAAACTACAAAGAGCACCAATGAGATTCGATGTAGATTTGTTCTTTTCATCTTTGCAAAGGGAAACCCAAAGTAAAAGCATCCCTCACCCTTCTTCCCAGCCGTGTGAGTAAGCCTTCATCATCCAGCGCTCCCAGAGTGTACAGCTGCTCCATGGCTGTGATCAGAGTCTCCATGGGGGGAGCGTCCATGAAGTCAAAGGACAGCAGGTCGTTGATGCCCATGGCCTGGTGAGGAAATATAAGTAGAGGGAAAACACCAATGTATCATTTTATTTTATTTCACTAATAGTCAAAAACATTCAATTAAAATGGAGGCAGTAAACATTCGGTCTCCAAGACTACACAAAGAATACATTTAATTAAGGATTAAAAGTAAGCATAACATGTTGGCTGCTCACCTTCAGAGAGAGCACAGTGCTGGCCAAGTTGGTTCTCTGGATCTCAGGCACGTTGGTGGTCAGCATCTCGTCTCTGTAGGCTCTCTCAGTGTAGAGCCGGTAAGTCTTCCCGGGGCCCGTTCTGCCAGCTCGACCCGCCCTCTGCTTGGCCTGGGCCTGGAAAACAGATTTAAACAATTCAGTAAGATAGCCAATTGCTTCGCATACATATGCTGCATAGCAGAACGCATTTAGCATTCCTCCCCTGCAATACCAAGTACATCATAGATATACTGTTACCTGGGAGATGGGAGTCACCACCAGCTGGTCGATGCCAGTCTTTGAGTTGTACACTTTCTGCTTCACAAAGCCAGGGTCCACCACGTAGTAGATTCCATCGATGGTCAGAGAGGTCTCTGCAATGTTTGTGGCAATGACCACCTGAGGGGAGAAAAAAGATGATTCCACATTCCGGGAAAAACAAAGAAAGCAGCACAGAACAAAGCAGATGTTGAAAAAAGACTCACCTTTCTGCTGCCGGGGGGTGCGGGGTCAAAGATCCTGGTCTGCATCTCACTGGGCAGGGCAGAGTAAACTGGCAGAATGATCAGTTCAGGGACATCGGGACCCAGGGACTTCATTCTCTCGTACAGGATCTCACATGCGGTGTCAATCTCTTCCTGTCCCGTCAGAAACACCAGGACGTCCCCTGAATAAAGAACAGGGAGACAGATGGATCATGACATGGACTAGGTCTGCCTGGTGTGTGTGATTCAAACATTATAAAATCATACCTGGGGGTTCTGTCAGATGGATCTGCATGACTGTGATAAGACTGGCATCCAGGTAGTCCGTCTCAGGCTCCTTTGTGTAGAGAACCTCCACTGGGTAAGTTCTTCCTGGGATGGTGAAGATGGGCGCTTCATAGAAATACTGGGAGAACTTCACGGCGTCCAGTGTGGCTGATGTGACGATCAGCTTCATGTCCGTGCGTTTCATTACAGTCTGGGATAGACAAAAAACACTCAGCATCTCCTTTACCTATGTCTCACAAGTACCCCATCCTTTTCTCTCATGTGGCTTACCTTCTTGAGCAAACCAAAAAGCACATCAGTGTGGATTGTCCTCTCGTGAGCTTCATCCAACATAATGATGGCGTACTGGCCCAATTCAGAGTCGATCAGACACTCTCTCAACAGCATACCGTCCGTCATGTACTTGATGACCGTCTCTGGGCTGGTGCAGTCCTCGAAACGGATGGTGTAACCCACCTGGAGCAAAAGAATAATTATATTGGCCTCGTTTAGATTAATCCAACTAATAGGTCCGTGCCGCTCTTTTTACATTCAGAGCTTTATTTGTGGTTGAAGGAATCTATAAAAAAACACTCAATTTGAAATGTTGTTCAACCGAATAAATTAATATAAATGTGGCTTGATAGTGTGTAGATACTGTAAGGACTAAAAGTAATTTACTTAAACAGTGCTACAGCCTGAGGGTGCTGGTAAGATTGCTGCTCCATTGCCACATTAATAAAACATTTTTTTTGCCAATCACTAAGTAAAGAAAAACAACTGACATTTCTTTCATTATACCATCAGCATGATTACCGAATGATAACACAAAAACGTAGGATCACTGACCTCTTGGCCTAGACAGCAACCGTACTCCTCAGAGACTCTCTTGGCCACGGACATGGCGGCCACACGACGGGGCTGCGTACAGCCGATCTTCCCCCGGGTGGTGTAGCCGGCCTCCGCCAGGTACTGAGTGATCTGCGTCGTCTTACCGGACCCCGTCTCTCCAATCACAATCAGGATCTGGTTGTCATGAACAGCCTGTGGCAGATTAAAAAAAAATGACATTACATTTTACAGGCTAGCCCTTGAATTTCTGAACTCATTCATGCACATTTGATCTTGAGAAAAGAACACCCATTTCTATAGGGATTGTTCACACTTCAGCAGCAGCAAATCAAACTAAATGTAATCTGCAATTAGCAGATGTTTCACTTCAACACTTTCACGTCAAAGTATGAATGTACTTGAGCATCAACATCTGCTTGTTAAATGACAACCCCATTCACAACAGAAATTTAAACTCCCCTGTGAAGCTTTCAATTAAAATCTGGGCAGAATCTCCCCTTGGGTTTGCTTTTTAAGCCTGTGACCAACCTGAATGAGCTGCTCCTTCAGTTTGTAGATGGGCAGACTTTCCCTCTGCTCCAGGATGGACATCGCGGTCTTCTTTCCATAGGAGGCCTTGTTGCCTCCAAAAGCATGCTTCTTCCACTCAGGGATGTCATTAGGCATCATCCCAATGCCTCTCATGTTAGCTGCAATCTGCCTGCCGTCAACTGGGAAAGAGGAGAATAATTGTGATTGATAATGATGAAAAAAGATTGGTTATTTGTAAGTGAAAAGGATAAGCTGTCATATCAAGGGTGTGTGCTGCACAGACAATAATTGTTACAATGGCAGTGAGTCCTCCCAGATTAAGCTAAACCTGCTCCAATTTGTAAACTGATGTTTTGAAACACTTTGAGCATGGCGATTCAGATTTAGTTGTTTTATTCTTTGTTCACAGGACGCATGCAAGAACAACAACGTTTTCACTTCAACAGGTAACACTGAGTGAGAAATGGACACATAAATAGTCATTTTGGGCCTGATACTTAACACTTAAACTAAATCCCATCACACCCGCAGCTACATCGCTTCCAGATCTGCATGGTTATGGCAGGAAAATGCCCACTATTGGAAACTGTTTCAACCACCTCGGGCCATGGAGGGGATACGAGAACAATGAAGCATGGCAAGATCCTTTCATCCGGCCAGATCTGGGTCTGCAGGAAACCAGATAGCATCTCCAGCACTGGCAGGCCTGAGGAGGGCTGCCTGCCATTATGAGGCAATGTCTAATTTCTGGCACAGACCGGGCTGTGGTTTTAATAAAGAGGGGCAAAGATAAAACTGAAAAAATCTCTTTCATCTTTTCTTTTAACACACTCAGTTTAAATAGAAAGAAATAGATCTAAAAAGGCAGAGGTTTAAATGATCAATATGCTAATTACCAGCTGGGTTTTTATTGCATACACTATTTGAGGAATCACACCTCAGCATCTGTGTGGTAGAAATAATTTAATATGCACATCTAATGGGTTTCTTACCATCTGGCAGAGGGTCCACCCAGTGTTTATTCAGCCCCATGGGGATGGAGTCCATCTCTGCCTCTCGTGCCGCCTGCTTCAGCTCCCGCCTCTCCTTAGCCAGAGCGCTCTGCATCATGGCCGCTTGAGACAGAGAGCCATCTGGATTCTATGGGCAGAGGGAAACAATTTCATTTCATTAAGCCATCAAAGCTGTGTACATTTACATTTACTGCAACGGTTTGTTAAACAGCTCACAAGTCAGATAAAAGAGCAAACACTTTTGGTGCTGCTGAAGATTGATGCTGAACTGTAAAAAGCAGCTGTGGATGGAGCGTCACTGATCTCTGTATATTCAGCTAGACGTGTGATGATCTGTTTTGCATAGGCCGTACCTTGACAATCTTGACAGGGCTCATGTCCATGCTCTGTTTGGTGTGTCCCCTCAGGAATGGGGGTTCTTCTTCAACCAGCTCAATTTCCAAATCTTCATCTGAATGGCAGAGAACAAGGTAAACCTAAGAGGGGTCATCTCATCCAAAAGTTATTATTCATAAAGAAAAATGGAGGTCTGGGAGTGTGCAGCCATGCTGGTGTCTCTGAGAGGCTTTACTTAGGCACAGTGATGCTATGAGCTAAACAATAACAGCAGCACGCTAACATGCTGCGGTACATTTTTATTTTAATTGAGTGTGTTAGCTAAATTGGAATCACGTTAAAATCGTTTCACTTATGGGACATCCTCAAAACGCGCATAAGAGTATTTATGTGCGTCTAAGCCTTGTGTGTTTTCTTTAAATAAAAATTTTTTTGTTATTAAAGTGGTTCTCTAATGCGTTGGAAAAGGTTATTCCTTACCCTCTTCATCATCAACTTTAGGAAGAATTCCTGTCTCGTCATCAAAATCAGGGAACTCTTCTTTGGACAACACGTTGGCTGCTATCATCTGAGAGCAAAAAACAAGAATGATTATTGGCATGTGATAAATATCAGCAAAAGCTATTCAGGGTTTTTCCTCAAAGCAGCTTCTTCCACCTTGGTGTGTGCAGAAATCTTTAGAGTATGGACCCACCTGTTTGATCTCCCACTTCTCTGGGTCAGAAATCTTGGTGAGCCTCTTGCGCTCCAGGGTGTCGTCCTGCTCCATTTCGGGGACGTGGCCGAGGTTCAGGTTGCTCGGCCGATCGGGGTTCCTCATGGTGATCTCCTCCCCTCCGTCAGGGCCCACGTTCCTCCTCCGGTTGGGGTTCAGGTCTTCTCCTGTCTCCTGGTCCACATCCTGGCAAAAAAAGGAGTACAACATTAGGCCATTAACATAATGAAAATTCGGGGAGACATCAGTCCTGCCTGAGAGGAAATCCTCTGCTGATAAAACATAATGATTCCCAATATCCTCTCCAAATATCTCAGAGCAGCTTTATTGCTCATTTAAATGATAATGACTTTCTGGCTCCAACAATTACTTGCTCTGACACAAATGATTATCAGATGAAATTAAAAACACACGCATATCATTTAAAATCTCCACCAATTGTGCTATCAAGATCTACATTTTCCAACACAAAGAAATTTAAAATATTCATTTAGTATTCTCTACACACACATTTCAGTCCATTTATTTTACCTGTGCTTACGATTAACTTGACAGAATTCAGTTTAATAACGCGTTCTTCTTACCTTCATACTGAGGCTGGTCTTGGAGCCGGTGAATGAGAGCACCTTGATCTTGACTCTTTGGCCTTTGCTGACAACATCAGCAACATTGGCCACACGGCCCTCTCTGCGCAGCTCGGAAATATGGACCAAACCCTCCCATCGTTTCCTGCATACAAGGAAAAACATGATGGACTTTAATAGTAGAATTAACAGATTGAAATATGCAGCCACTCCCTGGTAACTCATGGTACATTATGCATCATACAAATGCAAACCGAGCACAGGTCTGAGCAGTTGCAATACATTTACAGAATTGATTCCAGGGAGTTAGGCAACGTTGCACTTTGGGGATGTTATACTGACCTTAGTCCCTCCAGCTGAACAAAGCATCCAAACTGCATGATACTGGTGACTTTGCCATTGTATATGTCACCGACAGAAGGCTCCTCAGGTGGTGGGCGGTCCACGTGTTTGTCTTTCCAGCGGTCAGAGTCTTTGTCTTGGTCTTTTTCGGGACTATACGAGCGCTCAGTCAAGCGGATAGATTTTTCTCTTCTTTTTCCGCGATCTCTGTCTCTATCTCTGTCTCCATCTCTATGGCGTTCACGATCCCTGGAGCGAGACCTGGACCTTGAGCGATGCCGTCTCTTCCTGTCCCGATCCCTGTCCCGATCCCTGTCGCGATCCCTGTCGCGATCACGGTCTCTATCTCTGTGTCTGTCCCGCTCTCTGCTTTTGCTGCGACTTCGGCTTTGGCGTCTGCTCTTTTCTGACCTGCAAATGAAGTATAAAAAGTTTTAAAAAGTAAATACCACAAGCCAAGTTCACATGTAATGAAAAAAGAATAATGTGATCGTATAAATGCCATATGTTGTGTTTTGTTTTCTAGACTTAAAGCAACATCAGATACTGGTACAATCTCACCATCAATCATTTCAAGAGGGCAAATAAAAATGTGACCTCGGCTGTTTTACCTGCTCTTGCTGCTTTTGGTGTCTGATCCACTGACACTGGGCATAAACATCTCCAGCGCTTTCATGGCATCAGCAGCTACTTTCACATCATCTTCATCTAGTAGCTTCTAAGAAAGTCAATTAAACAAAAACTATTTGCCTCACAGTAGCATTACATTTCACCAGTTTACATATTTTTTCAGTTATGACATTAGTAAATGATGTGTAACCGGTGAGTGCACACAGCAGAATAGTGTGATGTTCAATCCTTTCAAATTGTTATTAACATATCACAGCATAAATAGTAATAGTGGGATTACAAGCCAAAGTTATACCTCGACAAATAATGTGTTGAAGTAACATACCTTTGGCACTGGTTCATCAGCTCTACACAATGCAGGAAACAGCTCCTTCAGCTTTTCCTTTTCCGTCTTCGGCTTGACTAAAGTTTCAGTGGCTGAAAATTAAAAGTTATTCATAAATTATAGTTTGTATAATAGACAAGGGAGAAATAAATTACGGTACTTCAATATCACATTGTACAAGGGAAGTACACACATGTAGCTATAGATTAAAACAACATGAACAAGGTTCAAGTGAATGATACACATTAGTCTTCTTTAGATTGTTAGTTACATGGCATAAATAAAATGTCCCCCTATTTTGCAGAGAAACTATTACCTTACACTGACTATTTGATGATCTTTTCTTACTTGTATGTTTACTAAAATGTGAGGTCAAGAGGTACTTAGTTGATGCATTTAACTACAGCAAACTGTTACATTTGCAGCTCAGCTGTTGAATAGAAATATTGGCAACTTTGTTCGGCTTGTTGTCAACGTGTGGACGTTAGGAAGATTGGGGGATCCTTTAAGAAATAAGGAAAAGATGACAGAAACTCACCTTTACTCATAGATGCTTTGGATGGAGGACGCATTGTCTGGATGAGCCGGAGCAAATTACCGATGAGAGAATCCTACAATGAACACCACAAAAAACGGTAACCAACCCGATTAGTCACCACGTACAAGTTAGCTAGCGCTGGATGTTTATGTTAGCTTACAACGTGTAATGACTGTTAGCTTAACTTACTGTGAATTCGGCTCCATTTTGGAGCAAAAGAGCTTTAAAGCCATCGAACGTCGGCTGTTTTTCAGCAAGGTCGATGACAAATTCAGCTGCGAAAAAAATGACATAAGAATTGACAAATGAACAAGTTAACAGTCAAGAAAGTCAACTCCACTAAAAGTAAATTCTCAAAATGATAGTTTGTTGCTAAAAGCCCACGTTAAGTTACGGTTTGCGTGGCAAGAGTCCAGAACAAAAACCTGTAAACGTATCTATTAAAACAAGCCAGTTTACAGTTTACCGATAACAAGGTTGCTAGCTAACAACAGCTAGCTAGTTAGCGTCAGGTAGCTAGTGGGTTAGCGGGAATAGTTCGTTTGGATCCCAAAACACTCACCTAAATCTTTGTCACTTATTCCCAGATGGTTGTCAAGCTCCGTGCAGACCTTGGACACCAAAGACAAATATTCAAGCTGCGAAAGCTCGTCAACTCCACCGTCTGCCATTCTCCACGAGTCTTATTTTGTTCAGAGTGTATAGACGCCAGCAGACATATTGGAAATTGGCAACTTCCACTTCCGTCTGCTTTTACGTCAGGAACGTAGGGGTTGCCAGTCGTAAACATTATCCCTTACTTACCGCACGATGGCGCTATAATTCCTAACAATGAATGTGCAATATCACCACTAGGGATGTGTCTCCACATGTAGGGTGTTTACTATGAAACATCAATGTGTCATTTGTCTTTGGGCAGCAGACAGTAAATATATGCTTTTATTAAGTGACCTTTCAACTCAAATGCATTTCTGAGGTATAAAGTTTCAACACAAAGTGAAATAAAGATATTATTTCTATTCATGTTAAAGTTGTTCCACAAAAGTTGGAAGTCAAGCAACATGACAAGGCCCAAGTCCTAACAGTCATTATGCAATTTTCATAATATACCCGACCTCACTAATCTCCGCAACTAGTGTTAAAATTCTTCCCGGAAGTGTGAAATGTGCAATAGCCCCGAATGGTATTAATGCCCATGGTTGAGGAAAACATTTTCAACAATCACATCTGGATGTAATTTTCAGGAGTCCACATACTCTAGGCCATGTAGCGTTTATCAAATTCTTACTTAGGAGACACAAGATACAAAGATTTGAGGGGGAAAAATCGAATTATAAGACATACTGTATGTTTTCCACTGAGCACAGTAGTAAAGCTATAAATCAAACCATGCAATCTTAAACTCTTCGCTCTGGCTCCCAATATGATTTTATCCGTGTTTCTATCTTGGCCGGTATACAAAAAGTCATTGCGTACAGTTGTGATTCATTGTTTTGCACTCACTAAGAGGTTTTTGACTCATGGAGACTTGGAAGTCTTACTGTGGGAGAGGTGTGTACCCTTAAATCAATACTGCATGTTGTACCACTTTGAATGTGCTGTCAGGGTCATTGTAATGTATTGTGTAAGGTGTATGGTGTTTATGCTGTCAGTATGCAGGCCAGAACAGGGAGGACATCCTTCCTCCCCTCATCCTGGGATGACCCTCCATCCACTGTAGCTCCCAGCACATCGTCATCTAGATAATCTAATCAAACAACACGCACTGTCCTCTGTCTGCTCACTCTACATATTGCCCTCTGTCAGTGTCTAGTCGGCGCTTTCCTCTTAGACCCCCTAGCTCTAATCTCCTTTTCAAATGTAATCCTCATTACCCAGCCATAATCATGCCACTTACAGTGTGTACTGTAGCAGGCTACTGCTTAATTCCTGATCTAGAAAACCCTTAGAAGTTCTTGCATGACTTCATGCTCTTGCATGCTCCAAAGAAGGAGTTAACCTATGAGATTATGTCTGCAAGTGTCATGCTACAGTATGTTACACTAGATAAGCACTGAACTCCTGTAATCTCTTCTAATTATTTTTGCTTCACTTGCTTGTCATCTCTCACATTCCCACTCATGCATCTTTGAAAGGACACAGTTTACATTTGTATGTCTTCCTGTTGACTCAGAAAGTAATGGTTTCTCTTAAAGAAGCATACATCCCATGAGGAGGCTTTACTTGGAAGTGCCACATGATCTTTTCTAAGTACATGTATTTTTCATCTTCCAAGTATTTCTCCCCCTTGCGCTCTCAAAAGTACATCCTAGAGCGGTTTTGCTATTGGACATTTATGTTTTGCCTACCATTAAAGAACATGTTTTCCCTCTATAAATCATTATAAAAAACACAGTTTGCATAAATATTACCTCAAATTATTTTCTGCCAATATTCATATGAGAAAAGTAACTACACTTTTGAGATAGCCTACTTGTGATTCACTTGAGTCTTTCAATTCTATGCATTTTACTATCCGTGTTTTGTCTGAAAACTATAGTTTGTAGTTATTTTGCATCTTCACATTAGTAATACAAATATGCTCTTAATGAATACATTATAATGATTTGTTATAGATGCAGCTAAATACATTAATATGCCAATAATTATAATCCAAACATACAAAGTTTCTTGTTCTAAAAGGAGCCATTTTGCAAAAGAAGTACTTTTACTCGCTGTACTTACAAGGATGTCAGTACAAATGATGCTAATACTTAGTCATCATTAATACTGGCCTTACAGAATAAAAGAGTACTTTAACAGTGTGGTATACAACACAAGTAAACAATCTGAAACGTATTCTTCTACACATTACCCTCATACTGTATACCATTTTAAAACCACCAATCATACAATCTCATTGTGAGGTTCAACACTGATATATGGGGATCAGGTCAGGCTGGGATCAGGTTCATGTTTAAAATGGTATGGGGTTAAGGTCAGGTCTGTGTGTGGGGCATCCAAGTTCCTACACACCATCACAAACACACCACTTCTCGGCCTGGCTTTGTGCTTGTGTACAATACATGTGTGTATTGTACACAAACAGGTGAAATCTGACCCTAAACTATTGCGTAGTTCTAAACCCTGGAGAGCCAGGTTAACTGCTTTCCCCTGCTTTCAGTCTTTATGGTAAGCAAAGACAACCACTTGCACTAGCTCCAAATATTTATCAGAAAATGTTGAGAGTATTCGTTAAAAAATACCTAAATGTTGTTAAGGAACCCAGCCCAAAACATTTTTTAAAAGCTCAGCAGTGTCCACATATTTATGGCCACATTGTGTATTTGGACAAATGTCCTTTTCATAATATTAGGTAATCAGCACCATCGTGATGTTGAAACAGGTGGCGCCATGCTGCTACATTAGATTAGGGCTCCAATGATTCATATAGAATCTATTTATTTTTTCTCTTTTACAATTACGCACGTTGCTAAGTATCCAGCCAATGTTTATGAGAAATGTTCCTCAAACAGCCCTGCACTCTTTCCTTCTGCCTCCCCTGTGTGGTGTAGGCTTCCAGGATCATGTGTACATTTTCACAGGCGGGGCCGTTTCAGGGCAGTCCCTTCACTGTGCCGTCCTCACCTGACCTGATTTAAATGAGGGAGGGAAATGTATGGCCAACGGGAAGGGGAGGGGGGTGGGCTCATGCTTACATAAGAGGCCTCTAATGCATACAGAGCACATGCTACATGTGCGTGGCTGTCCTTGGTGTTCTTTGGCGTGCAGTGATGAAACAAAAGAGGGGGAGACTGTGAGGATTAGACAGAATGAGAAATAGAGACGAGAAAGGAAAATGAGAACTACTGCTGGAGCTTACCCATGTTGGATTCTTTAGAAAGAGACAGAGAGAGGGAGACATGGGGGGAGGTATTAGTAGGCCGTTCTGCCTCCCTTGGGCCCCAGTACTTGGATTTGCATTCTTCTGCTCCACTGTCTTGGTAAACACATATGTTCATGTTTGCCTGAAGTTCTTTTTTGTTGTTGTTATAGAATAGAAAATAAACTGGGTTTCATAAAACGAACGTCCTGGCAGAACAAGATGTACTTTTGTGTGCATTTGTGTAGCTATGCATGTGAGAAAAGCCAGGGTTGGAAGGAAAAGGGTGTCTTCAAACAGTCCTCGAGATTCGAGCATTTACTGAAATTGACAGCACAGCTGGCTGCAATGTTCTCCTGCTGCTGAGTGGAAAATTCCTGCCATGACGGAGCATGAAGTGTGTGCATGTGAGAGAGGGAGAGGGGGTGTGCGCATGACACACACATGAGACAGGGAGGAAAGGAGGAGAGCGATCCAAGGGGGCTGGGCTATCGTCCAGACAGCTAGCGAGGGATTGGTTGGCGGAAAAGCTGCCTTTGTGAGATCACAGCCCCCACAACAGCTTCCACCCACATGGTGGACTTCATGTGAAAAGAGCCACCCTGCCCACACAAAGTTTATAAGAAAACCCTGTGTTCTTCAGGAAGTGCCACCATCAAGTCATTCACATCACCTGCTTCACTGAAGTACACCCAATTACACTTCTCTGTAGGAGTCCGAGTGGCCCTTTCACCGGTGGACCGCAACAGCTATTCTTTATGTACTGTACAGTTGAGTGAATAACCTTTATAACCATGCTGTCGAAGTAGAACTTCAGCCACAAAATGATCATTGGTGTATCAAAGGCTCACCCTGTGTGTACCTCAAAGAAAACTTTTTCCTGCACGTCTGCACGAGGGAAGGTTGCTGAATTTAAGTAAAAGTTAAGTTTATGTGTTAATTAAGAATTTCTAATCTTTATAACTGCACTTATTAATATTTGTATGTCAACACTGCTTAAAAATGACTATATGCAGCATTATGAGTTGACTATGAGCGATTTAGTGTCTTTTAGCTCATTATTTTTGTTCTACGGCCTGCTTCTAATTTGTTTCAGTCTCATCAGCGCTGTTTCCCAAAGAAGCAGGTAGCTTCAAAAAATGAATCAAAAAACACTCTTATTCATTACATTAAATAAAATGTTTGGGTCAGTAGAATACTTATTTTTTGTCCACTGGAGTTCATGGGCATACCGTGTATCCCCTCAGATTTTTGTATTATTTTTCTACTATTTAAATCATATTTGCAATGTATAAGAGTTACTCTTATACATTACTTTTCTGCAGATATTCATTTATAATCTTGTACTCTGCTGCACACAGTTTAATCATAGCTGCTTGTTTTAAAGTTATTGAAAGTTCACATTTTACTATCTTTATCGTTTCACCACCAGATGGTGATACACTGTCAGACTGGTCCCATCACCCTCATGTGACCCTTTACAGCCTGCCTCATCACTGGAGACCTTTGCTCCATATCCTCTACACTGCCTTGTGTCACAGGTCAGACCCCAACTATGATCCTTGTAATCACAAGAAACCACTAAATAAAAACTCTTCGATATTAAATCCCATTTTTCGTGGTACATTTTTTGCCTCATAGACATATTACATCTCTGGAGTAATAATATATGGTTTAAGTTGCCACATCACAGCTGATGACAGGCTTTTCACACATTTGCTGCACTGCTTGGTTGCTAATCCAAATTGCCCCGACTCGCAGAAAAAGCTGGGATCATACACCCATGACATGAGGATTTACAAGGTAGGTGCAATAATTTGGATTTTTATTCCAGAGTGAAAGAACATTCTGGAGCTCACTGAGGGGTGACAACACATCCGCACACAGATTTTTTGGGGCCAACAGCTTTCCCATCTGTGACGACAAATCTTTTTGGTTGAGGAACTAGCAGCAGGCATAGCCTCACGACCAGCTGTCTCTCACAGGGGAACGTCAGGGCCCTCTGAGACATTTGATTTGATCTGTCAATAAGTCTGACAGGATGGGCTGATGAACTGAGCAGTGCTGCCAGCGGCCTCTCTCCACCCCGACACTGATGTGACCAGACAAACCTTGTTTTCTTCTCATTTAGCCATTATTCCAGCCCAGCGACTCTACATCCTTCTGTTGCCGCTACTGTAGAGCATTGTTTTTCAAATTATGCAAATATTTTTCACCAAATGGAGGTGCATATCTGCGGCAAACATTGCTGGCCCAATGCAAATAGGATTCAGAGCTCATCTTGGATTATGCTACATGGGGGACATTAGCATTTTCATCTATTATTACTGAAACATGCTTCAGGAGAGTTTTAAAGTGTTAGTGCAGAGATAATGCATCTTTTATATTGGCCAAATGATGATTTGACACAGTTAACTTGTTATGATGCATACCACGAAACAGGATTTTCTTATTTACAATAAATCCAGCACATTATCTTCAATTTCATCAATCTGGATTCAGTCATGATAGAGCCATTTCTTTTTTATTCCCATGTACAGTGACTTCATCCGTCAACAAAAACTATTTAATACAACTTTATAAAACAGAGACAATGAGGTGATAACAAAAGGTTGTTTTTTTCCGTGGGTTTAATTTATTAGTCCATTAATGAAAACCCTCCAGCACATGATGTATCCGGTTGAAGAACTGAGAGCCAATAACAGCCCAAACAGCCAGTGAGATGTCAATTTAGTCACATATTTATTACATAAATATATAGTAAAATAGACCAGCGACAATTACCATAAAAATATCTTCCTTTAAAACCCTGACCATAAACAAAGATTTGAAAATCACACATTGACATTTACAAACACGCTGATTGTCTGGACCTGTCGTAAGCAGCCCACCACAAAAACCTGACATCACACCACCCACTGGACTCTTGTTGGGAGGAGGAGGAAAAGGGGGAGGGTGGGGTGCTAGGGAACAGCAGGGGGTTGGGTAATGACCGGGGTGGACAGGTCCAGGTGAGAGAGGGTGTGGTGTGATGGAGGTGTGGGTGGTGTGAGAGGAGATCACAGTAGATATTCGGAGGTTTCCTGCGTGTGTGTGTGTTGTTGAAGCAGTGGACAGTGTTTTTTTTAGCCCGGAGCGGTGCTTAAAGCTCGACTGTATGTCCTTTCACGATGGAAATGAATCCTAAATATTGTTCCTTGTTTTGCATGACTGAACAGGGACGTCTACTGAGAGTCAAACAAAGAAAGAAAACAGACATATCAGGAATAATATAATATATATTATATTTTCAGATTCTTCTTTTTGTCTGGGTTAACCTGCACCAGACACCAGGAGGCCGGGGTTTGTAGTATTGTAGCCATTTATTGTACATGATCAGGCACAGAAACTGGATAAACTTTAAATAATTTCTGCTACTCTTTTGTATTACTCAGAAAATATATAAATATCGGGCACCTCTGGATAGAGACAGAAGGAGAGATCTCTACTATGAGTACAGTGAATGGCCATGTGTTTCCCTGTGTACTGTGTCTTTTGTTCACTGTTCAGTAATAGACTATAGCCCAGGATGTTTCTGCAAACTCTGTTATACATTACCAGCGCAGTTTCTTATTTTACTCTAGATTTGTATTCACTTCTCATTCTCTCTAGAAATCTCCGTTTAGTATCCCGGACTGTGATACACACAAATCTAGACATAATATGCAATCCTGTTAGTGACTTATAAGATGGTAAAACTAGGTCATGGCAAAAAATAATAACAATATATTTCACTCTGACCAAGAAATCCCCTAAATCAGATATCTGATATTGAATGAAAGTTATTAGGCAATCTTTTTTCTAGACTCTGGGATAGTTTACAAAATAAAAAAATAAAAAATGTTTTATGTGCTAAAAAAATCACTATCTACCTTGTTCTAGTCTCAGGTGTCCTGTAAAAGTATTTCTAATGTCTTTTTGATACTTGGATAAATGTTTTTTTCATTGCCTAAAATCTCTTTTAGCATAGACCAAAAGGAAAGGAGATAATGTCCAAAGCTTTGGCTGTTTTATTGTACATTATGAATGAATGAAAAACATGCTCTTTAGGAGGTGTCATTCTCTTTCAGACAGAAGTCCTTACTTAAGTTGTACAGCATTTAGTTTTTTGATGTAATGTGATAAACATATTTACATTATCTTCAGTAGGCATTCTTTTAACACTGCTGTTGTTTTCTTCTTCACATCTGTACTTGATATTAAACGTGGTTAGGAAAACACATTGACTTCTTGACAGCCAACATTAGTCCCCTTTCTTTGTTATTTTGTCGCTTTTTTACTTTTGCTAATGCCGATATTACATGGCCTATATGAACTTAGAAGGACATTTTTCTCAGTAAAGGTAATTTATGATATACATATTTTTTCCACCTTGAGTCACTAACATTGCTTTTGACTGTAATTTGCGGAGCCTTAATTGCCCGGGTGGGGAGGGTCGAGATCAGTGACAAACTTATTTTTAGTTTTCTGGAGAGATAATAGGAATCGCCTGCTTTATTGTTTGCATTGAGGGCTGTGACAACAGGTAAACTGACAAAACCCCTTCACATCCTGTCTTTGGCACCTTCCTAACCCTGATCCTGACCGGACAGGTCGTGACCCCTGAGTGTCTGAATAACACATCAAAGTTTTCCCAGCAGCCTCTGTAGTCACAGTGAAGCAAGGGACTCTTGAAGGAGTGATACAAAAGTAAAAAAGGTAGTTGTATAAGCTGAATGTGAAGGTTGTTTATAGCTCATTTGCACATTTACTTTATTTTTCCGTAGGTTTTGTAAAACATTTTCTGCTGGTTTGAAGTCATAGAGTTATAGTATGTTTGAATAGTCACATATATACTGAGCAGGCTTGAACAAGGTCCTTGAGAAGATCCAAGAGAAAAAAGACAAAGAAAATTCAAATCAAAACATAACCCCGAGAGTGCAGATGTTGCTCTTCAGCATGCTTCTATTGAATTTGCTGAAATATCGAAACACACGTTTGCAAAAAGTTTTTTAAATGCATTTTCCAGTCCTGAAAACTAGCATCTTTGTGTTAAATAAAGACAAAGTAAAGTCCTGTTGATGCTTACCATTAATTCATATCTACATAAAAGACCTTTACTTTTTCTTGATTTATCATTATAATGTTTCAATTTGAGACTATCTACTAGGACAGTGGATTGTAGAATAGTGAATACAGACACATAGACAGTTCATAGACACTTGTACATCATTACTCCACCTATAAATAAAGTCTGACATGGAAACATCTACCAGCACCAGAACGTAGAACTTGTTGCATCTACCAGGTATCTGCTTTTTAGCGAAACACTGATCCTGCTGTTGAGGAAACCACTTTGAAGCATAGCGCATTTGTGCTAAATGTTTTTAACACCATACTATAAGCATGCCAAGCTTTCTGTACATGTGACACTGAGTCTTTTCTGTTGTAAACAATGTGAGCAAAGAGTTGGTACAGTAAAGAAAATGTTCCCAGTGGTTTCAAAGAGGTGGTTATTGGTGATTTTGCTGGTGCTGTATAAAAGTGGCTTGGACCTGCTACAGAGTGGAAAACTGTTTCGAAGTTGATCCCTTTCTTCAGGTTTAAAAGTTAGCAAAGTATTTCCTCTGGTTTTGCATACAACAGTGAGAGCAGATAGTGTATGTGCTCTGAGGGTGTTTGACGGAACCGACAAAGTAGACGTGTTGGACCAAGAGAGGAGGGAGGAGGAAGGACGGAAAGCACCCTTTGAGGCCGGTTTTTCAAACCTGAGCAAGTCAAAGCCTTTTTTTCTCAACCTGACAAACATTGCATATTTTCCTCATAAGCATCTCCCCAAACTACATTACACTTCACATCATTTATCTAATCTCTGATCTATATTCCTGATTAATAGACTAATTATATATGAGCTAATTTGTGTACATTCTTAGCTGTCTAGGCATATGATTTCCCACCCGTTTACAAAAATATCTCCATGACTATAAATTTCCTTTTAGATCGTCCGAGCAGCACAAAACCGCTGCAACACCACCTATAAGTGCTTTTAGTTCCATCTTGGGATTTGGTGTACTAGGCAATAGGACCGTGATCGTGTCCGCTCAAAGCTATTCGTAATATCTAGTGGCGAGATTGTGGTGCAGTGAAAGGAGCTCCATGTGCCATTGGAAAAGGAAAGGAATGTCATCATGATCATAACAACTTTCTATTTACACAATGCCTCCTGCTCAGCCATTAACACAGATGTGTTGACTGCCCATCAGTATTTTAACAGTCACATCTTAAATGACAACAGTCTGAACGTGCACCTGATGTTGATAGCAAGCCCAGTAACCCAATGTGGCACTTTAATTACATTATTCAGCTCATGAAGGCTTAAATATTCTCTACTGAACTGTAATGGCCACAAAGAGTATTGGCTTATACTCAGCCATTACATATTGTGTGTCATGATAACCTAAGAATCACTCTCTGGAGTCCTAAACTGCTACCACCCACCACACCAATACACTCTTTACCAGAGATCCAACTACATAACGTGGGTTTTCTACGTGCAAGACTTCATAATAAATCCTCCGGTGCCCTATGATCCAAGCTGTAGAACAATATCATAGAGGAGGACGGATACAAAAGCAATCAATAAGGCCATCATATGGAAAGAGAAACAAAATGATAAAGCCTGAAACTGCAGGCGCGGCGTTATCTGATCCGTTGTGCAGTGAAACTTTTGATTGTGGGAATTCCTGCAGCTTTTATTTTGAAATATTCCGCTCTTGCAATTCAGTTTTCATGTCCTGCAACCCCACCTCCCTCATACTGTATATAAATGGCTTCAAACCCCCTTCTTTCACCTATCTTTTATCCCGATGAACACAATTTTAGTTACATTCTTCAAAGGAAATAATACACGTCTGTGACAGGACTCTGTTTTACAGACTTCTGTCATGTACCACGGCCTAAAAAGGTGCTTTTGGGGATTCGGAAGGGAACGAGAATGTTGATCTGATAGCAGGATGTTCATACCAAAGTTCACACACTAAAGACAGTTCTCTCACATGAGCATGGATGCTGGCATTCACATGCACACACCTATAAACATGCACAGCCTTGGTTTTAGCCATGCTAACCTTTCTGTACATCACAAAGCTTAACAGTAAGCACACTGAAATAGAACAGGCCTGTGGATGGAGGAACAAAGCCAGCCCCCCCCCCCCCCAAAACCCCCTCAAGGGTGGATGGTGCGCAGCTTGGAGGAAAGCCAAGTACAGTTGTATGTACACCATGAACCAACTGGGGGGAGGGGGAGCTGGATATTGCTGCTGGCACTTTGATCGCAGAGGGAAAAAGTGCAAAGTCTGGACTACTACTGACAGGAAGGGCTGAGTTTACTTCTGAACACTATGGCACGTGTTTCTGAGAAAAGTCATAATGTGATTTGAAATAGGTCCGCTGAATAACTTCCTGCTGTGCTATCGAAGCCCATTTCTGCCTGGAATAGGAAAGGTTGGGGATGCTAGAAATAAATATAATTATATAACTCAAAGTAAGAAAAAAACCAAAACGTTTTAAATCCAGATGATGTCATATCAAGTCATTCATAGAACAGAATTCAGAGATTAGAAAATACTCACAGATAATCAACATTTTGATTGTAATTTTTAAAATCAAAATTATGACTATATAATTCTGGATTCTGTAGGTCAAAATAATTGCCTTCAATAATACATCTTAACTTTTTAATCGAAATTATGAGGTAAAAAGTCATCTTAATGAGTGTGTGAACTACTGACCAAAATGTCAGCTTGATTTTTTTAAATGTTGATTCATGAATACACTTTAGCCATAGAATTTAAATTGACTTTTTTACACTAGCCTAGCTAACAAATGTATCCTCTAGTCATCCACTGGGTATAGGGTGTCTTTTCGGGAGAAATCAGTTCCTCAGTTTAAAAAAGCTCATCTTTACTGATGTTACCTTATATTTCAAGGCACTTCAAATAGCTTCATACCTGTGCTTGATAGCAGGTTAGCGATAGAATTAGCATTGTGTCTGCAGTTTATGTTTATTCCTGTTGAGGCTGGCTGAGTAGGTTTAGCAAAAGGAAGCAACTTGTTGTGTGGTGGCTCTGCAGTCATTTCTCTGTACTGCGAAGTGGTTTACGACAGTTGCTAACACCGTAGGTTGAATTTTTATAATAATAGGGGACTTGATAACTCTCGTTGTTAGATTAGCATCGCCAGCACTGTTACCTTTTTGTCCAGACTCCATTGATTTTAACTTTTGGGCCCTTATTTCCAATTAAAGAAAAAAATTGGAGACATAACCTCAGGCCTTGTGACTTTGTCTAATGAGATATTAAACAATTGGTGATTTCAATATTTACAGAATAAGGCCCTAGTAGCCTAATAGAAAATCTGATAAGACAGAAAAGAAATTCCCATACAAATATTGAAAAGTAGGAGGGTCAGAGTGGCGACCAATTTCCACTTGTACTGTTACCTTTGCAAAGATATTTTTGTTCATGCTACCGATCAGAATACAGTACACTTTGTTAAAACCATTTATCTTTAAACCCTAAAGCACAGACACGTCCCAACTGTGCGCCTGTCCTTCTCTCTCTCTGGCTTCCCTGTGCTGAACCGTCAGCCATCCGGTGACCTTTTCTGTCTCCCCTGGCTGTCGTTGCCTCATTACCTCTGCATAGGATGTTATGTTTTCGCCTCAGTTCTTCAAATGTCGCCCATCAAATTACAATTTGGTTGTCTTTTTTTTTTATTACAGAGAAATGACTGTAAGGGTTAAGCATTGGCCAAGGAAGAGTCCATTATGTTCGAGCCGATCCAAATTAGGGTGCAGAAACACACTGATTTATGTTTCCCTTTTCTAAAAGTTGCGAGATAGGGCGTTAGTGCTGCACTGTTGTTCTTGAAATTGTTCCCTGCTGGTCTTATCTGCTTGGTAACATCTGGAAGTTGTTTTAAGAGCCATATTCTTCACATAAAAATATACCCATTATTTTTGTCTTCTCAGACCATGGTATAAATTTACTATGTTGGTTATTCTGTACACATGGCATATATTGCATGTCTGTCAGTAAATATAGAGGGAACTTTATTCCATTTCCATTCCATTTTTACCTTTTAAAATGGAGATTGGGCTACATAAATTAAATTCACGTTTCTTTTCCTGGCAGGAATGGGGCTCCATATGGCGCAGCACAAAACAGAAGCAAACAACTCCCACTCTCAAACAAACAAGAGAGAACACACTGTCCCACCTCCACACATTAGGAAATGTGTTTTCATTAAGGTAAGAAAACAATGATCTTTTGTAATTGAGTTGGACCCAAGACCCAAATCCTTGAAACCTGGATGTCTATACCATTTCCATCTTGACCGAACACAGAACAGCAAAAAAGGTACATTGCTGATTGTAAACTGAGAAGACAAAAAAAGAGGAGCTAACAATGTTTTTCATCTAAGGTTCATCATCATTTATTAGAAAATGTTCTTTTACCTGAGAGAATCCTTCAATAGCTTCCTTTACCCAGTCACAACAAGTGGTCAGTGTTTGTGTATGTGCATGTGTGTGTGTTTGTATGTGTGGAGCGGGTCTAAGCTGATGCTCTCCTGGGTGGCCACATTTTAGAATCAATCTTGAGATTATTATTTTCCAACAAACATAAAAAAGATCTACTGAGACAAGAAATACGCCAAAAGGTTCACTTACTCGCTTATTGCACTTCAATAAAAAAAGTAAATCATAAAGTTTCTAATTAGTCATTAGGTGCCTGAAGGCTGGAACTCTAATTTCGGATTAAACTCATTTTAAAAACAATAAACGGTGCAAAAAGCATTTGGCGCCGGTGCAATTTTAGTTTTTTTTTCTGTCAGCACAATTATTATCTCCAAAGATTCTTCCACGTATCATGGACTGGTTTGGGCCATTCAAAGTGCATTTTAGTTAAGTGCTCAAGTTCAGTGGGGGGGTCAGTAGGTGGTAGATGTTCATCTCAATTAGGGGAAAGTAGAATTTTTTTCTCGATTGCAAATCAGACCAAATCCTTTCCTCATGTCTAAAAAAGTAGAGGAAATTAGGTAAACCTAGCTATGCTATTTTGCCACTGATAGACATCAACCACCCACTCTTTAACGTTACATTACGTTGGTCGCAGGATAGAAAAGTTAAAGCTTTACACACATATTGCAGACGAGAGAGTTAAGGGGCTTTTCTAAATCTTGGAATTCGAGCCGATGTGGCCTTTATGTTGGACCAACCAAACAGTGAGAGCATCGCATCAATAAGACGTACCCGAACTTCCAAACAACACACACATAAATGCACACACACCACTTTCTGAGCAGTTTACAAATAAACAGCACATCCCGTAGAATCCTTATTCTCCACAACATCCCCAGTACTCCTCCTACTTGTTCTCTGAGACCCGGACTACCGTGGAGAGAGGCAGTCAGCTGGGCTAAAGGCCAGCTCACCAAGGTAGGCCAGACCCCCGCTGATATAAGTAGCGAGGGTCTTTGGGTGATGTAAAGAACATCTGGAATTCAAGCCAGGCCGAATTTTACAAGCAAGAGTGGCTCGCTGTTGTTACGTTGAGCTTGTCTGTTGGAGGGAGCAGGAGGGAGATTGCATAGACATCTTGCTACTTGCATGTCTTGACAAACTCTACATTTGGCATGGGGGGAGGGGGGGGACCAAACACAACCATGAAACCAAAAAACATCACAGACAATCTTCACCCTTATCCAATGTGTCAACATGTGAGAATAAATCAGGATCATGATATTTATGGATGGGATGAAGTTGGAGGCCTCCGCAGAGCCAGCCTTGAATCTCTGCAAGTTGTGGTGCGGCTAATGCAATCTGTGGTAGCCTCGGTGTCATCATAGACAAAAAATACTTTTAGCTTTAGCCAATAAGAAATGAAAACAGCTAGTTTGAACTTTCCATTTAGGAGATGCATTCTTGCCAGATGTGTTAAAGTCTGAATGCATGTGTCATTTTCACTCTAAAGTGTAACTACATCAGTAAGCTAAAGCTAGATGAAGCCTCTAGAGCTTCTCATGTTTTGAGGAGCTTCAGATCCAGATTGCATGTAGCCTGCGTAAACAAGGACATGATCTGTCCACTATGGGATACATATGTTGCTTAGTGTTAATAACAGCGTATTAAATCTGGATTTTTATCTGGATGACAGACACATGAAATGACAACTATAAATGGAACCTCTAATAGTCCCTGGTTCAGGTTTATGACTACCTTTTATCACAAGCTGAGCAAGATTTTTTAGGCTGGCTTCTGGGAGGCAATGGGAGGGTGGACGAATGGGGAAATCCATTTTGCCGTTTTCCAACCTTGATGTGTGTGTTTTGCAGCCACGTTAGCTGACAATCATTTCAATATTAACCTGCTTATGTTCTATTTATCTCCCTCTCCCTCCTTACTGCCCTGCAAACCTTTAGCCACTACGGCTGCTGGCCACACACACATCAACAGTTTGGAAGAACTGATTCCATAGAAAGAACACGCACACATACACACATAACTATAGGCATTCATGTGTGGCGTGTCGATGTGAGAATATGAGGGGTACGAATCTATCTCTTTGCAAACAACAGGAGGCACAGGGTTCATGATTAATGTCACGGGGCACTTCTGAATATGGATCAGCATGCACATGTGAGAGAGTGCACGCACGCACGCACGCACGCACGCACGCACGCACACACACACACACACACACACACACACACACACACACACACACACACACACACACACACACACACACACACACACACACACACACACACACACACACACACACACACACACACACTAATGTATGAAGCATTACACATCACTTTGCTTTTTTTACCCTCTTACATAGGAGCGGGATGGCGAGGTTAAATTTACTTTGCTGCAATAAATCTCGAGTGTTGTATGTATTTGTATTTACATCCTTGGTTATGGCCAAAAATAAAATGTAAATCAAAATCAAAATAAAATCAAAAAACAGAAAACATACAAAAATACACAACATAGTATTGCACCTTGCAGATGGGCAATATATATTCTCAGTTTTGTTGTTGGTACGTAACGTCTATGTGACACCAATATCGTTTCTGCTGGTGTGTGGAAGTTGGGTTGTGGGTGCCGGGCTCAGGTCCAGCCCCCTCCTGTCAGCTACATTCAATACCATAAAACTCTCAGCCATTACAAAAGTCTTAGTCCCTCAGTCTCTGGGCCATTCACATTTTTAGGTTTACTGTCTAAAGACTGTGCCTTTTAAAGTTGGAGAATTACACATTAGCTGATGGTATCTAATGCCTCACAACCAAATAAGGTAGAGCACAAAAGCTTGAGGGAAGAGTCCTTTTGTAACTTCTACTGATGCGTACACACAAGCACATATTATCTTAACATATACATTTTTTTTAAAATCTATATATGCATCTCTGAACTTTCACATGTGCCTGCAAAATATGACTCCTCCCAAGTTCCTTTGAGTTTCGTGTTGTGTGAGGTATGACAAGATTGTTTTTTTTTTGTATTTTCAGTTTCTGTTGCATTATTTTTCCTGTTTGTGTTTTTTTTTTTTTCCAAAGTTGTATTTCATAAAAAAAGAACAAATATAAAAAAGAAATTCCTGTTTTGTTGGTTGTAAATTCCTCCTGATAAAAGGGGACGGACAACTGGACAGACACACAGACAAACAGATCAGTTGGCTTATCAACACAAAGTATAGATGTGAAAAAGAAGTGAAATATTTTCTATGTTACACTGCACGCATGGTCAAAAAGTGACTAGAGCTGTTTTTTTTCCTTTTTTACACAGAGCAGTTTAAGCGTCAAAAAACAAACAGAAAAATAACAAAACAATGATAAAATGAAAGAACCTCCGATAATTTTGTTCAGGAGTCTTTTTTAAAAAGTCATCTCTTTTCATTGTGTTTTGTGGATTTATATCATTTCATATATCTTTTTTTCTTAATCTAAATCAGACTCAGAAGGTAAAGCAGCATTATAACCCCTACTGTCACACACACATACCCAGTCAGCTCACGAGAACAAAGGACATCAATAGGTTTTTTTTTCTCTTTTTCAGTTCTTTTACAAAGACGTGTTGGAACTCCAAACCTGCATCTCTGGAATGAGCGATCACGTTCTGATCCTCATCACATGACAGTTGGAGGTTATCCTTTTGGAGGGAGCTGAGGGGGACATTTGGGGTTGTCAGCTGGCATGGGAGCGGGGGCTCATATGTGGTCGCTGTGGGAAAAGAAAGGGAGACGCTACATATTCCAACACTGCCATCTCCCCTTCCTCCGAGTGTCCGTTAACATCGTCCAACCACATCACCCTCTGTCTCCCATGTCAATGATGGCAGTGAGGGTCGGGCCCTCATCTTTGTGTTTCCTGTCCCACACTTTCTTCTCTCGCATCCTCACAATCTCGCGCTCAAGTCTCTCGTCCCCATCGCTGCTGCTTTGCCTTTCACATTCATTCGGTGGCGCCACTCTAAAGGGCAGATATGGCCGGCCTTGTCTCACAAGGTAAAGGCCTGGATCCCGTTTGGTGTCAATGATTCTGGGCCAAACTGGTTGCATCCCACTCAGCGGTGGGTGCGTACAATAGCTCGGGTGCTTCGGGAAGAGGAGAGGGGAAGAGAAGATGATTGAAAGGAGGGCTCTGAATTTGAAATGTCAATGGGCTGACTCTATAGGAAGGATAATCGGGGAAATGGATACTACAAGGAGAATTAATAAGTGCTACTGTGCACAGCCCTCCTCAGCAGGGATCTCTCTCTGCCGCTTGTTGGGTTGATTTAGGGGTGAGGGTCAAGTGCTGTTGTTCTAATACTGACAACGGGTCAGGTTTGGGACTGAGCCCACTGCAACTGCCAGCCTCTGTTACACAGAGCCACCAAAACTCACCTTCCACAGTAGTGTCCCGCACCAAACGCACCATAAAGGACGGGAGTTTTGGAGAGGGGCGCTAATGGGGAATCCAACAAGGTGTTGGTTTGATGAGTAAGAGGCCGAAGGAGGACCGTTGCAGTAGTGCAAAACTCCCACCAGCCAGGCTAGGTGGGGGCTGTTATAATGTTGGGGGGGTGGCTAGGCTCCGGAGAGGACATTGACATAGGCTAGATTAGCGTAAAGCAGGGCATGGAATGGATCTCTAAAAGTGGGGATGATGCTTGTGAAGGGGATTCTTCTGGGAGTCAGACCAGGCTCCACCATTTTGCCCAAAGGTGGCGTTCCAGATTCTCTCGTCTGCCAGCATTGCTCTAGACGGCGAAGCAGTGAGGCATGGCCATTTGTGACGATTACCCATGATCCCTGCCACATGTTGCTCTGCTTAGGTACTCCCGAGGGGCTCAGATTAGCCATCCTGTACAAGTGCCAAGTATGAACTACTGTTTGGCGTTGAGTATCAAATAGATTTTCTTAGTCTCTCTTTTCTTTCATTCTCTTCTTGTAAGAGTGGTAAACCCAGTTAGATTTGGCATGGCCCCAGAATTGGAATGAACAGAATGGGCTTTTATCTAATCTATCAACGTTGGTGAATGGTGCTTTGGCGAATACACTATGATATCTGCCATGGATATTTGCCGTGAGATATTACCGTTATAGTGGTGAGCATTGGTAAAGTGCATGAGACTTAAAGAGCTTTTGAGTTTAAGAAGCTTCATTTCGGTTTAGAACATTCTACCTTTTTACGTCTAATGCACTGTCCATGCATGAAAGAAAGCTTAATTCAGAGAAAATATTTATCAAGATCCAAGGACAGCCATCATAGGTGTACTGTGGAAGATAGCCATGATGCAGAAGCAAACAGCCCTTTCTCTGCATGCTAATTCAGCAGGTGTGGCCGGCGTGGGTTTTCAGGTACTCTCCGTTATCCATCCTGTTGCAAATGGGTGTCAGCTGGGCTGCACATCTACACTTCGTCGCTCCTGTGAGTCGGCTTCGGTTTTGACAGAAACGCGTAAATCCAAATTCCAAAAGACAACACTTGGTCCCATATAACAAAAAGAGATAACCCAAATGTAATGGGTACCATTCCCTGGAGTCGGTAGAGTCATCCAGGGGGATGGCTGGCCCTCCTGTCTTCAATGGTATTTCATTTCAACCAAGTGATAGAACTGAGGATGTGTGTGTGTGTGTGTGAGAGTGTTTTGTCATTTCCTGACTAAGTGTGCACCTACTTAAATATTACGCACATTTCTGTGTTAACCTACACATGCGCCAACTCAAATGGTGTATGTCTGTGTGTAGGCTGTGGGCAGCCGCCCCGTGTCCACAGAGGTGAGGTAGTGCCTGACACCACAGGGGCAGTACTGCCGCCCCAGCCTGGGGGTGTATCCACTTTGAGGTAAATGGTAGCCTTCTTGGCATTTGCCTGCACTCAGTGATGCCCATGGTAAAACAAGGCAAATGTGTATGGAAGCCTGGAGGGGCCACACTGAGCTGAGTCCGTGAGGAGGGGACTCTGAACAAACCCTGCAGGTTAGGGCTGTATATTGTCACTGACGTGCAGTGCATACAGTAAAATGAGGCATTCACGTTACTCTGAGGTGATGTGTGTTTTCATGTTAATGTGTGTCTGAGTGTGTGAGAAAAATACAGAGAGAAAAAGAGAGTGTGTGTGTGTGTGTGTGTGTGTGTGTGTGTGTGTGTGTGTGTGTGTGTGTGCTTGTTTGTCGAAAGTGAGCTTTGCTGCCTCGCTGGTGGTTGCTGCTATTGTAAACCTCCTTGGAGGCTATGTGTGGGAGTTTTACTCCTGACCCCGGCTCTGACTCTACTGTCCAGCAATTAAATCTGGATTCCTCTCTCTATCTCTTCTCCTCCTTCCTCTCACATCCTTTCTTTCATTCTTTTTTTCTCCCTTCTTTATTTCAATGCAGTAACTCCTTGGAGAGAGAAGGGTTTAACTTTCATTAAAAGCCAGTAGGGTTCTCGCACAAGCAGCATGGCCAATGACAAGGCAAATCTGCTCAAATGTGTGTGTGCATGTGTTAGTGTGTGTATGTCACAGGAGCCGGTCCAATGACAAAAAAATGAAGGTAGATATGGAGCCATGTTCTGCACATTATTTTTCAAAGGCCGGCAACACAATTTCATAAAACTGGAGTAGCCTTTTATAAATATAGCACCGGTATCACTGGGATCGAATTAGATACCCAGAAACAGCTGTAACGGCTCAGATTGAGTTCTGCTGTACAGCAGCCATTTTACACCAAAGTAATGCTTAAAGCATCGCTGAAATTTCACTGTGCAGTGTTTGCTGACTGCATGTGCCTGCATGACTGTGAGCATTAATATCAATGTCACCGTTGTCCATATTTTCAGAATAACTGACTTAACACTTATTCAGAAATAATACTGAGAGGTGCTTGCCAGCATGGCAGCTGGAAACATGGGCTTCAAAAATGTGTGTAAATCTGTGACCGTTAAAAAAAAACCAGAGAGGGGTAACGGACCCCTGAAAAGAGCACTGCTCTGAAGAACTGAGGTGGAACAGGCTGTGGCTCTGTGTGGCTGTGTGTGTGTGTGTGTGTGTGTGTGTGTGTGTCTTGGCAAATGGATACAACTCTTACTAAATAAGACATCATGCTCAGACAGAAGGGCCCCCACACGGATTTTGAAATAGGGTTAAAGGAGGAGAAAAGAGGTGGAGGAGAGGGCTTTCAAAAAACAAAACCCCTCTGTTTGCTTGACTCTCCTGTTGCTGGTGTGTTGTTTGTGTATTGGTTGGTTCCAGTTTTTAAACCACATCTGTAAATGCAATGTCGGAGAAATGCAGATTCCTGCAGAGAGGACTCTTCCTCCATCCTTTCCTTATAAGAACGATGGCCCTTCCCATCTCCCAGTTTGCCCCAACTTCCTCTTCCCTTTGTGTGGTGGCAATTGTGTTTCACACCTCCTGGTCCTCGAAGACCTCCAGGAAGAGCGGGGGAAAGAGTTCGTTGGGACACTCCACCTTCATGTGAAGGAAGCGGCTTGCATGGCACGCCCCGATCATCCGCAGGTCTGTCACCTTCATTAGGAGCTTCGGCCAGAAGTGAGGAATGTTGTGCTTGCGGTAGTTGATGTAGTGCTCAAACGCCAGCAGGTAGGTCTCCTGGCACTTCTCGATTTTGTCCATGCAGGTCAGGCCAGAGCGATCTGGGGACAGAAAGAGACAATGGGGAGGGGAGGAGAGAGTGGGAATTAGTGTATAATCATTTTATTATGGAAATAGGACTACTTTCATTTGTTTTTAAGGAACAATTTCCATTGGGAAGGTGGAGTACTGTAATGCCTTGATTGGGGCTTTGCACCTTGAATTCATATTAATTCTTACTTTCTAATAACGAAGTGCTATCCTGGGAATTATTACATTGGTTCTTTGGCAAGAGGCCACCATAATACATATCCTGTCTTTATTTGCATTGTTTTATTTAAAAAAACCCTGAGCACATTATGTGACACCAGTCCCAAAACCCCCAAAAGTCTCATGTTGTAGAGTTCCTTTAGTGAACAAACCAAGAGTTTTTAATCAAATTTAGGAGGAGATTTAAGATTGGAAGATGTGGGACTTTAATCATCAGGCCATAATTACATTTGGATTCACAAAAGGTTTACGATATATGCGGTGTAAGGCAGCGGGTAATGAATATGGACTGTCATGGAAATGTGTCTCCAAGGGCACAGAAGACTGAGGATTTACATTTACATTACATTAGGCTCAAACTCCTGGAGTATTATGAGCAGGGAGGAGAGGCACAGACATGAGGTTTAAGCTTTAGAGAAGAAGTCAACCTGAGCTCATGAGCAGCACGGCCTGAAGCAGCGCCACCTCCGTGTCGTCAAGGTTGAACTGCGCCAGGCTCTTGCCCAGATCGAAGATGGCGTCCGACACCACGCCCAGCCCGCCGTTCTTCAGCTGCTCACGCTTCACAGCCATCTCGCCGCTCAGCGTCAGGGTCTCACTCTCAGGGTCGTAGCGCATGGCGGCTCGGAGCGACATGATCTCCATGCAGCAGCCCTTCAACAGGATGATCTGGTCTTCACACGGTAGCTGGTGGGAAATGTAACGTTTAATGCAAGGTTATCAAATCACTAAAGACTTTGCATAATGGACACATTTTAGCATTTTGAGGCTGTGAAAAACTAAGATATTGGTGGATGATTTGAACAAAAAGAACATTTTACATACAGTAACAGTTAATTTGGAGGAAGACAAGAGGGGATAATTCAGGGGTTTGGTATCTATTTTTGGTCAATCCTGCCATTGTAGTAACTCTAATTATATCTGCCTTTGTGCAGCACAAAACTATTTAAATGGGCCTTATCAAGTTCATTTTCAGGTTTATATTTGTATGTTGTGCCTCCACTGTGACATGTTTCCATGCTTTAATGTTCAAAAAGCTATTTATTTTCCTTATACTGCCTGTGCTGCAGCACCTCTTTTCACCCTCTGTCTGAAACCAGAGCCCAGTCTGCTCTGAGTGGTTGATTGGTTAAGCGCTTAGAGATATCCCACCCCTTAGCCTATCACGTAAAATGTGTTGGGAGCGCCAGCAACAAAGTGATGTCATTCGAACCTGCCCTCCAGCTTTATTACTTTCCTTAAAAAAACGTCCTCGATTACAACACAACACAGTTGAATGATTACACACTGAAGCACACACACAATCCCTCCAGGGATGAAAAGACAAGAATAATGCCTTGCACAAATAGAGAAAGAAAACAAAACCACACATTTTTGTATTTCTTATTCATTTACTACACTTGACTTCACTTGAGATGGATGAGAAACGCTGGGACTGAGACATACTGCTGTGTGCGGCAGGAAATACTTTAGATAGAGGGAGAGAAAGAAGTGAGGAAAGCACAGATGGGAGGAACGGGAAGATGTGTTGAAAAGAAGCAGACATGTTTTCCCCCTGATGAACACAGATTATGACTAATACACCCTGATTTACATGGATATTAGAATCTCTGAGTTGAAACCCATTTGATTAAATCTAAAGACTCTGCTGCGCTGAATTAAATCTCACCTAATGCAAGCTTGTTTCTTATTTCACTGATCTCGACTGCTGAGCAGATTAATTGGTATTAATTGTCTGATTTGTCTTGTAAATGTGTACCTGGAGGGCACGCTTCATTTTCAGCGGCTGTGTTTCTGCGCATTCTTATCTGTAATTTACTGCAGTGGCATGAACAGATCTCATAGAAGCGAAACAGGTCCTCTCCCTCTACCTCCTTCATCAGATCCTTTTATAATGTAATCTATTATATTGTGAAGAAAAGATAGCATATTAAACGTGACTGATTATCTGCTCCAATGTCTGGAATATTATTACTGCATCCTTATCTGCTGCTGTTTAGTTTCTTCATCTCTAAAATTAATAGATTGTCCAGCAGCAGTGGGGAAAAATGTATTCCATCTTACGCTCTCATTTGAATAGCAGCATCCATCACAATAGAAACATTTTATTTAATAGGATAATGGGAATGACTTTAAGATATGCTGATTAAAAAAGTGACGACCCCTTCTTTTAAAACCATCACTGATTTATATTCTCAGAAGCAGAAATGGATTACAGTTACAACTGTTTTCCATTCTTTCTCACACACACAGTGCCTCCGTCCCTCTAAACAATAACTCAGCGACCCTGATAATTATCCAATCTGATGTCTCATTATCAGCGGCAGAGACAAGGAACATGATAACATGCTGCTAATTAAGGCAGCGCAAACAGGAGCAGGACTGCTGGCTGCTCTTGACATTATGTTCAAGTCAAAAAAGGGCATGTAAATGATCTGCATATTTATCCCTGCGTTGCTTTTTTGAAATTAGTAGAATACGTTGCGCAACATTTCCTTATGTCAGCTACTCATTGCTAACCCCTTCTTACCTTGAATTCTTGAAGAAAACTTTGTTTTAACCTCATGCCTTTATGGTGAATGAGAAACTTTAAAAAAGTGAGAGAAGTCTTGATGAAATTAAGTAACCCTAACCCTAACCCTAGGAAAAGCACAATTAATTCAAAAACAAATTTTTTTTTTTATTCATTAAGAGTGTTCACCATTTTTGGAATCCTTGTTCCCTGTTGAGGCATGCCCCTAGAAATACAATAACATTCAAGCACTTAAACTAACAAAGGGTGAGTTAATGATAAACAAATGGTCATTTTGGGGCTGCAGTTTTGGTTTAAATGGCGAAGATTTCTTAAATAATTGCATGTGTGAAATCTTTTTGACCCTTTCTCCGAACATTTGTCTTCTTCCCTATACTGATAAGTCATTAATAGTGTCTGTATCTCTGGAACCTACTGTTGTTGTCCTCCTCAAATAGAATAACTGCAAGACTAATTGATCTCTTAAATCACACATCTCCTCCACCATCACAGCACTGGTTTGTCTTCTGTGTGTTATCTTTCGTTGCATGTGTCAGACTCCCACTCTCGCCCTTGTCTTCCCCTTTACACCATCAACCATTAGTTACCTCAGAGAACATGGGCAGTTTTTTGGCAAAGTCGACGACACGAGTGATGGCAGGAGTGATGATCTTGGTGAACTCGCTGAAGGCCTCCAGGTCCACCTTGTCTCCGTCTGACGTGGGAGCAACTGGGGACTGGCCGATTTTTTCTGGCTGTAAGGGAACATAAACATGAATAGGGTTAAAGCACAGTTGGACTTCATTAAACATGAGCAGAAGAGACACATTTAAAGGTGGACTGACAAACAACTAAAGGCAAAAATAATAACTGATTAACCAATTAATAAATATGGTATGATTATATATTTTTCCTCCATTGGAAGCCTATTAAAACACATGGGTGATGAACGCACATTACTGTAGTTTATTTTACCTCAAATACTTACTAGACCCCAAAATGTGTATTAATCCACTGCTTAAAAATAGGCCCCAACAAATGCAAAATTTCCTTACAGAAACCGTGACCAGTTTCAGGCTATTAATGAGCTTTTTTATTTAAATAAAATGCAAAAATCTATAAGAGACACCTTTTAAAAGATGCATGTCTCGAATAGAAACCAACAGACCTGGGGCTAAGCGCCACGGAGGAGTAAGAAAGTAAATTCAGTAATAGGTTTCAAAGACAGGCCAACTATCAAAAGGAGGTAGATACAGAATAATGTCATTTTGCTTTAATAGATTCTGCAGAATAAAGCAGAGAGCACTATGACAGGACAATAGAGAACATTACAGACTTCAGTTGGGAGTATGGGTGTGTTTTCAGGATTAAAGAATAAAATATGATTACAGAAGAATCAATAAGAGCGGTGTAGGTCTTAAAGAAACATATAGCAGCAGAAACAACACACTTTTAAATGGTTTTATAGCCTTTTGATCCTTTCTACAAAGTGCTGGCTTGCCTCTGGGAGACAAATTAAAACCAATTTACCAGATAAGGACAGCAGATTGTGCTCTGAGAGAGGAATGGGACATGTCACCAGGCAGACAGCGCTTACTTACAGGAGGACTGCGGTGCGGAACTGCAGATCAGTGATACATATGTTTACAGAGTTGTGTTGATGGAGGTTGTGACTATGAAAAATATTGTTTCACGCGCCACTGAATAAAGCATGTGTCAAGGCTGAAGTCATTTATTGAGGCCGGGCTGAGATAAAACTATAGGAATAATAACCTCACACAATGACCCATCAATCACAATCCAGAGGGAGACACTTTTATGCGAATCAGCGCACAGTTAGCCAATCCTCTGCCGTGCAGCTGAGAAATTATGGAAACTCGAAATAATGGTAGTATTAACTTTGATGGACTGCGAGTACTTGTGCGAGAGCCAAAACAAAGCATTGGTTTCACTCGGTGAGGTCAGTGGCATTTTTCATTTCAGTGCTGAGGGGATGGTTCTCGGGAGAGAGCAGCTAAGGTTCAGAGCTGCTGGATGCACACTGCCTGGAAACAAACCGCAAGACTCACCAGACACTACTCACACTGATGACAGAAATAACAAGGAGGCTTCACCTCCAACTGTTTGAGGGTTTCTTTAAACTGGTTTAGAGGAACACATTTTCTGACTTACTGTACCTACGCCAGGGAGACAGTTTCCTTTTATTCGACTAAGTTTTGATATAAGTGAGATTACAAAATAATGGAACCTCCTACTGATTATTCGTCATGATTTTAAAGGGACGATTTCGTTTGTAGTATGTGATCTCTATTGGCGCTTCATTGATAAATGAGTCGACAGATGTTTTTCATGTAATAATGACAAAAACTTCTGTAGGATATGGAGGCTTCTTACTTTTCTCTGTTTAATACCATATCAAAGTTAATATCTTTGTGTTTTGGACTGACACACAGACATTCTATAGAATATTAATCTAGAAAACCATCAGAATATTCAATAATGAAAATAATCATTAGTGGCAGTCTTAGTTTCAGAGACACAGTGAGGTCTATAGGTCAGGAGATTCTGGGGGTTTTAAATTCCATTTTTAAATGCCCCATAACATTTCATTCACTTTCACTTCCATTGCATTGGCGTGGCAGCAGAAATCTCAGAGACTTTTGGCCAAATAAAACCTAAATATCTGCATGGTTAGAGACTGGATGATTGATCTTGTTCGATGATTAAAAAAAACATCTTATAACACTGCAGTCATAACATATGGAACAACATCTCAGAGGATGAAAACACAATAAAGCTTGAACCAAGAGAATGATGTGTTTTTCTGTAATATGTACACTTACAATTCAAGATAGCTTTCCCACTTTTAATGAAAAGAGAGTTTAAACATCCGTCATCTATGAAAGCAACTTATTAAGAAAACAAATCTTAATACTACACGTGTCACTGGAGCTGAGTGATTACAGAAAAATGTTTGAGGCGTATATTTGGGTTAGTGAATGGTCTTCACATCTTCATACTGTATGTGCTTTCTCATGGACTAACGAGATGTTCTTGCAACTGTTTATGTATGTTTATTTGCTGCATGGCCATCTGGGTGGCATCCAGGGAAAACACTTGGCTGTACCCGCATAGCTGGAGAGGGATTATGTGTTTCCTGCTCTACAGACTGGTTGGTCTGGAGCCTAAATGATGTTAGGAGATATCATAAAGCTTAATGTGGGTTCAGCATTCCTAAAGAAACTTTCACTTGTCACGTATAGAAAAAGAAAAACATTTGCTGAATGTCCCAGAAGACGCACATGATATTTGGACTAACATGAACCCGGGTAGAGACTTGGAGTTGGCGCATGCTAAAGTGGGAAGAGAAAGGCGGGGGGGCTTCTTAAATGTATATCTGTTCCAGTATTTGCTGAGATTCAACTGTTGACCCTATATCAGATAGATTAGTGTTAGAAAGATGGTTCCAGTGGAGCCAGGGAAGATAAATGATCTTTTTATCAGGCTCAGATGGTTTCATCACTTCTCTATGAACTACTTGCCTCATTCTTTATGTGATGAAGATATCTTTTATATTAAGAAAAGATAGGTATTATGAGTTGAGTGTTTACATTTCAGAAAGATGAACATATCCCGGGTTTTGATGGAGTTGTCGATCCAAACTAGATGTCTGGCTTCTCAACTCACCTTTTGTGCACTTTAAGGAAACTCTAATTCAAATAAAATATAAAGATCCTAACCTTGGGTCAATTTTCCCGATAATATAGTTATCATCTGGTAATAATATGCTCAGATACACGGTACAGAAATGTACACTGCGTGAAAAGATGATAAGATCACCTTATGACTGCAGAACTGCAAGTTTGTCGTTGAAAAATGCTGATGTCTTTGAACATGAAATTCTGAATGTCTGGGTTCAACTAAAACCATATGTCCTCCGTGCACTGAATCACACAAGTCCATCTCTGATTTTTTTATTTAGTTTCGGAATAGCTGAGTAGAACATTTTGCGCTAGCCAGTAGAGCCGTCTAATTTATTTAATGTCGCTGAGACCAACAGCAAACGTCTTGAGATAAAGTTTAAGATTTGTGTGATTTGAAAAGCTGCCAAAGAGAGTTTATGCTTCTCTTGGCGTGGAAAACTAAATAAAAGACTTGGAGCATAAATGTAGACTGACATCTGCTAGCAAGATAGTAGTTGGAGAGTACATACGAGTAAGGAGTTCATGTAGTAAAATAACAGTTCTGCCTTCATACTTAATCATTCGTATGAGCGTGTATATTTTAGTTATTGTTTGAAGAAGAACACTTTCAAAAAGCTCAATTCACTTCACCTGAATAAAATAAAGACATTTATTCTGCATCTTTTGTCAGTTTGCAGACATTACATATTACTCGAGCATTAAAAAGCAAACCCATTCCCATTTGTTTGAATGTTCCACTTTTTATATCTGTCACATACAGTAAGCTGTTATTGTATCTACCCCAAATGAGATTTGCTATCCAACCAATCAAGTTTTTGAAAGCATTTTATAATAGAAATGGTAACCAATAATCATGACTAGTCCTACACATATATGTAGATGAATCTCTAGCGTTGTTTTAGAACTGAGACCAATGTGCTTTTGCTGAAATGGGGCTCAGTTATACACATAAGGGAAGCGTGTTTAATGTTGTCGTGCAGCAGTGAAAACTGAGCTTTAGTACCAACATAATATCATTGTTTAAGTGCAAATATAATGCGCTAAATTATTGGTGAGTAGGTGTATTGGTTCATGGCCGGTTAGCTCTTTAAAATGAAATTAACAAATGTAGGGCACTTAGTCTGAGATTCGTTTTTTGCCGCTTCCTCTCCTTTACGCAGTGTTTTGCGCATGTTGATGCAGAACTTAATGTAATCAGCGCTTCACTGGAGTCGTCATTTTTGAGCTATAAGTACAGTGTGTGTGTCGCTTCTGCCGTTTTAAAGCTGCCGTCCCCACAGGACTGACAAAGCTCATCCCGGTTGGCTTAGCATGTAAATTTAGATATTCAGGGTTCAGCAGCTGTACCCTCCAGAGCCCCGTTAGTGGGTGAAACCAGTGTAAAATAGAGCAGTTTATCCTTTTAGATGATCCCAGCTCAGGGCTAAGATATACTGTATGTCACAGAAGCATGGATGGCTGTATTTTAAATCCTGTTTTATTATTATAGCTGTGATGTAAAACTTGACTCATGAAGAAATGGAGAATGAAAAAAGTCTTACTTTTAACACCAATTTCAAATGTGTTTTTTCTCTTGAAGGAAATCCTCTAATTTCTCAGCTTCAAACCTCCTCACCTACATTTTTCCCGTCTGGCCCCCTTCCCACCACTCCCGACCAATTCCTTCTAGTTGCGAAGCAACTTCCTCCATGCTACTTGCTAGCACACATGCTATAAACCCCTCTCCAAATTAACCCCCCTCACTTCTCCAATCTTACACCAACCTACACCTTCCCTGGCGTATATAAAAAAAAAGAAGCCCATTGATTTTGCCTTGAGCTCAGCTCCAATGCTGCTGTGAAATTCTTAATGAGTGCTTAAAACTGGGCAAGCACCTCGGATAATCCTGGGCCAGAACATGAGGTCAGCGCCTGTGTTTGTGAATGACACCAGGCAGGGCTGTCCAGGATGAATGTGAGCACCAGCGCAGCAGGGAGGCACAGAGAGAAACCCTGACAGCCAGCAACTCTGCCCAACAAGCAGACTTGCTCTCATAACTGAGGATTTACTCTGGCTGTGATAAGGAGGAAGCCCACAGAAAACAGACGCCCATGAATAGAGGGGAAAGTAAAGGTAGACACAGTGAGAGTAAACAATAAAGTGAAGTTGGGAAGGGGATTAATACAGCATGTGAATGAAAACTATGAAGGGAATTAAGGATGGTTAAGAGCCCAGAAGGATTAGGATGAATAAGCCCCCCAAAACGCTGCAGAGAACAGAGCAATAAACACACAGAAACATACAGCTGGGAACACAGAGCTATAGAAGTCATAAAGAGCTACAATGAAAGTCAGTTATGCAGAAAAAGGAATAGCTGCAGCTCACCCAGATCCACTGAACCCTTATCATTTGGGACTGAGAATGTATGTGTGTGTGTGTGTAGGGATATTATGCACACCACCCTGCTGCGAGGTTCTGAAGGGGTTAAAAGCAGGAAAATTGAAGCACAAACACTAAAGCAGCACTACATAGTTTACAGTGTGAAATTACCCCTGTGGCAGCTGTTGGAATGTTTTTGCACTTAAACAGAGTCAACAAGTCCAGGGAGCTTGTTACTGCTGTTTTAATAAACACCGATTCCCCTCTGATCTGTCATTTTTGTTTACAGCGTTTTCATAGGGTTGGAAGTAAAAGGTCACTCCGTTTTTAGTTTGTGTTTGAATTTCTTTACATTACAGCATTGTGTTTGACAGACTACCAGCTGAGTTATCAGACAGGGCGAGAAACACCAGGGGTTAGACAACCAGTTGGTTTTCAAAGGCGAAATTTAGGGCAAACGCAAAAGCATTGTTTTGTAGTATTTTTAAACCTATCTAAAATGTTTGTTGTTGTGGTGGTGTTCTTAGATCTCAGCATTAGGTTGGTAAGCATAAGGTTACCAGTACAGAAAGAAAATATGGCCATAGCTATAAATATAAGACCTAAGAAGCAATTAGCCATGATGATTCGATAGATGATTGAATATTTGGTCAGAAGTTTACTTGATTAAAATGTTCAAACTCCATGTAACCATACAGGAAGTGGAACCTTTTAGTTGGTAAACAATGCTGTTTTGAGAATAAAACAGTGCTTTAATTGGCTGTTTTTTTTCTTCTCTTACCAGGAATTTGCGCTTCTGTTTCCACTGTGCGCCCTGAGCGTTGGTGTGTCGGTGGGCCTCCGTCACCAGGTGGATCACCTCCCACTCGCTGTCTGTGGGCTCTGGACGGTTTTGGAGGGTTTTCACCATTTCCTCCTTTTTGCGTCGCTCCCTGTTCTCTTCAATCAGACGCCGTTTAGCCACCCGCTTCGAGTCATCCAGCACCACTGCGAGGAGATGAGGGGAGGAGGAGGCCCAGAAGGGAAAGAAGGGAGAACGACAGAGAGGAAGAAGGTGCCAAAGAAGAGAGGAAGAAAGCATAAAAGATGTATGTAGTTAGTTTGCGTGTTGCCTAACGTCTGCACATCGGCTAGAGATGCAGCTTCTACATACAGTTCTACACAACGCTTCTATATACAATCCTCACATCTTTATGTCCCCTGCATCCCTTCTGCACCACTCCTTTTCTTTAAAAAAAAGCAAGGGTTTTAAAACACAATCTGAAATGTGCACTCTCAGATTCATCAACAACTTACGGTAACATTCTATACGACACCTCTCTATAATGCCTTTCAGGAAATCCAAACAAACATCATAGACCAGGGTGTCATAGATAATGTTAACAGAATGAATGCGCATATAGAACGGTAACTGTGTACTATAGTTATGAACACACATAAGTCTTGTCAACAATAACACATTATAAAGCATTTATAATGACTGCTAATGAATGGTCAAGTATGGTGAGACTTCATAACTGCAGCGCTCTCACTGACACTGTGATACTTGGCCTTATAAGCATTATAAAATGTTTATAATGCTTATAAGTATTGCAAAAAGCATGTGATTATACAGTGCTCTGGGTTCATTATAATGCACTTGTTTATAATGCATTATAGAATTAGAACAGAGAAAAAGTATCTTCTATCCAGCGAGTATTTATACATTATAATCATCAATTGTGTGTATAAATGCGTCACACTCACAGTCCATGGCCATGCCCACTGCAATGCACTTCTTGAAGCGGCACAGCTGACACTGGTTGCGGGTAATCTTGTCGATGATGCAGCAGCCATCGTACTTACAGGAGTAGCTGGGGTGGAGGTTCTTCTGAATGGTCCTACGGAAGAAACCCTGGAGACACACAGCGAGGGTCATTTATTGATACAAGATTGAGGGAGAGAGCCACTTAGAAAGTCGATGAAAGGACAAGTGTGAGGCTGAAGCCAGGAGACAATAGAATCTAACTTTGACTCTACCGCATCACATTGCTGTTTGCAACAAGCTGTCCGAGATTTTAATTAGCACTGCTGCTCTTACTGTGTGATAAAACACATTCAGAAAAGAAATCTTTAATGGTATTTGGTTTGTACCTGACTTGCTAGTAAATGAGGCAATTTGTGTAAATGTTAACAGAGTCTTGTAGTTGCTTGAACGCAACAGCGTAGGAGCGAATCGGACAAACCGGAGCTGGAAATTCATTTAAATTCATGGATTAGGCCCCGAATCTCCCAATAATGTAATATTTTTTCTGGAAATGTAGTAAAACCTAAAATATAATAAATGTGCACTTACTAAAAATGTAATAAAACCCAATAATGTAATAACCTCACCAATAATGTAATAAAATGTCCTGAGTGACATTTTTACTGTATACTTCTCAATGTAGTGAGGCTGACTTTGGCCTATCAGGAAATAAATCAGCAGGGCTGTTACCAGTACCCAGAAATGATATTTAACTTAAAGCAGTGATACTTTTGGAAAGGCCCCGTCTTTAAAAATAGAAAAATACATGAAAGGATCCCCATTCATAATCCTGGGGGTGTGTTACTGAGTTAAAGTCAAAAAGTCTCCCCTTTTATATGTTGTATATTTCAAATATACATAAAGCCTAAAGTTGAGTAGGCTTAGATTAATTATAATGTGTACTTACACATTTTACATTTTCACTTTTCAATATCATTACATTATAAAATGAGATTATAATAATAACAGCTTTATTTGTAGAGCACTTGTCATACACTAGGTGCAGCTCAAACATTTGGAGGATATCATAACATTACTGAGTGCTATGATTGACGAGTTGAATAATAAGCATGAATCTGATGTGTTTAAATATACTTTTTTTTTCATCCAATCAATCACACGTCAACTGCATCAATTGTTACTATCACATCCAAGGCCCTGAGATACAACATGCCACTGGGAACACAAAGTACAGAGCCTGAGTGACAGCGAGGGAGATAACTGGTAGAGCTGAGTGCTGATGTGGCAGACTGGCAGGTTTTAATATAAATATGTTTATATATCATTTTTCTGTGGCTGTACACAATGTGTCTTTGACCTTGGTGTGTGTTTACTTTGAACAGACTGCTTCAGAGCGTGTGTTGGATATGAGTGAGTACAACAATCTGACCTCAGAGGCCTGATATCAGGTTTTTCTGGAAGATATTATGAGGGTTATGAACCTGCTGTGTCGGAAACTTTTGGTGTGTGTGTTTGTGTGTGTACCTTGCAGCCCTCGCAGGTAATGCAGCGGTAGTGGTAGCCTGTGGCCTTGTCGCCACAAACCACACATGGCTCATCCTTTTCGAGGTAGCTGGGGATGTACCCTGAGAGGGAGAGAGTGGGCGAGGGCAGAGACGTTAGGCAGAGTTAAACGATTTATACATTTTCAACATTTAATATATTCTATACACCAATACCTCTCACTCTCACACTAAATCCACCTCACCTTCAAATCACATTACTGCTAAGCTCCACTCTAACTGGCCAACATACCCCACCCTATACACCCCTACACATTATTTCCACTCAGCTGTCTGTGGAAACACTTAACACTAGCCATCCACTGTTCCTTCACTGTACCATAACCACACTGCAAGACCATATAATGAGCTTCCAAAGATCATGGACGCACTTAGTTATTCTCAGATGTCCTATGTAATTTTATTCATTTGCTTGGCTTGAAGAGAATTAAGAAAGTAAAAGCATAGTTAGTGATCTAGAAGAGCACAATGGCAGCAGGAGTCTTGCTCCCGTCTTGTTCAGGGAAGGCTCGGACGTGAACTTAATATTAACATTCAGCAGTTGGATCCAGTGCTCTGTCTGACCTGCAGGGCAACACAATCAGCACTTCTGTAAAAGGTTAAATTGATCCTGTGGAGTGTTTGACCCTGTCGAAGCACAATGTTTTTACAAGTGGGTACTCAGTTTGTTTGTTTCCCTGCAGGTGCACAAGAAAGAGTATGACATTATACGCATTTTGCGCCAACTGGTTTCAAGCTACTCCACAGTGAAGAATGCTACCAAACCTGTGCTGCAGTGGTATCAGGTTTTTTTTACCGTGTGAAAGGATGGTAAATATGTAAGAAGAAGCCATGATAAAAGCCGGTAGAGTTTGCTGAATGCTTAGGTAAACATTTTTATTCCTTTTTCCTTTAGCATTTCCTTTAAACTTGGCCTTCACCTCGGGAAAGTAGGTAATGCTGTCCCACAATTCCTTGTAGCAACATTTAAAGCGATAAGGCAGACCCCGGTGAATATCAACAGTTGAATAATTATGTAGACTTGTGTAACTGAAGTGAGATACAGTATATCATCCGCTCTGTCTCTGTCTACTCCTTCACATCTGTCTTTGACTTTTTTTCCATTTTCCTAATACTGATTTATATATTTATGAGGCTTTAACATAAAATGGGTGGTTGCAGATAAACAACTGAATCTAAAAATATTGTTTGTTTATAAGAAAAGTCACATTTAGAGGCCCCTAGCTTCTTCAACTTAGAAAACAAGAGACATTTCAGGAGTATTTAAAAAGACACATTAAGTAAAAATCCATAACATCAACAACAGCTCTTGGACCACCACTGAAACTGCCTCACATCTTTAAATGTGACTTTTTTTAAAGGCAGATAAAGTGATTTAAATGTAAACAAAAGAGAATAACACAGGGATACATGTGACTCTTTGTCCAGGGAGCAACTATCACTGCCTTTCGAAAATCCTTTTGAATAGCTCTCTAGTTGATAGACATGTCCTGTAATAGGCTGATGCACTCTGGACAACAACTGGTTAATAATATGAGCAATGTTTGAACACTTTAGCTCATGTCAGCTCTTTATTTTAAATGTATTACAGACTGAAAGCATATTTTCCACATATAACGCATATTAACAAACCTCAAATGAATGCGGTCCCAACACTACAGATCGGGTGAGTAATGTTAATATAATTGGGTTTTAACCAAACTGAATTTGCTACATTTATTATAAGGTGTAAGGGTTCCATAAACTCAAGTGGCTGATCAAAATGTACAGTATTTCGATTGTTCTCTCTCTACGCTCCTCTTCTCCTCTCTGCCGCCGTCCCTCTGCTTTAAACTGGAGAATAGGACAGTTTGTTCTTTTTCCATTTAAAGACCAGTGAGACCGAGGGAGTGAACACATACAGAGACACAGGAAATAGCAGATATCCAGTAATTTCATGAGATATATGGCGAAAAAACTGGGAGGGGGGGAGGAGATGGTACACTGCAAGTCACAACCTAATACAGAAACACACGCGCACGCGCACACACACACACACACACACACACACTGGCAGAGCTTTGTACTCTCTCCATACGTGTGTGTTTGTGAGTGACGTTCTCATGACATACATGCTAATGTGTGTGTGTATACCGAGGCGTGGTGAGAGCTGTGACTGGCAGTGTCAGTTGGGCTCTGCCTTTTGGCGTTGTTACAGATTTGAGAAGATGAGTGGGGAGGGCAAGAGGGGGATTGTGGGAAAGAGAGAAAAAGGAGGAGGAGAAGAAGAGACGACAGCCAAAAGAGCAAAGGTGACATTTCCCCCAGATTGATTTAGGTTTTTCTCGGAAAAGCTATTGAGCTTTTTGCGTTGATTAGTTAAATAGAAAGAGAGAAAACAAAAGAGGCTCGAGTTTATATTTTTAATTAAAACTAACGTAGTACAATGACACCGGATTCTTGTGAGAGGGGAAAGAAAAACATTGACACAAGTGGACAATGAGTAAATCATATGAAACTACACTGGGGGGGGGGGGAGAAACAGACTGGAGGAAAGATAAGTAGGACATCAGAGAATGATCATATAGGAAAATTGTCAGCTCCAGAGTGTTGGCAGAGCAAGCAGCCGCCCGATCCCCGAGCCAGTCTGCTGAGGACTGTGTTTGGAAGCCAAGCCCAAAATCAATACCCCTGCAGCTTTGGCTTCCCACCCCACGCGTGAGCGCCGCTGCAATACCTCCACCAACAGAACACAGGAAAAGGGAAAGAGATCTGTCTAGTGTGGCATAGAATAGAGAAATATTTGGTCTTCACAAGTTTCCTTCATAGAACATCTGTCGTTTCGTGTTATCAAAGCGTGTAAATCAGGCTGGTATGAATCGGGTCCCTGAATGAGTCTTAATATTGTTTCTCGGAGGTTCTAACACAAAAACAGCACAGTGATGTGATATTCAGGATTGTCAACATTGACGTCAGCGCATGGGAAAACTGTACAGAAGCTGGATTTTGAACCAATAAGAAATGTAATATTCCTTTTACTGCTATGTTTATTGTTCCTCTCCTGACTGGCAATTTATTTCTATAAAAAGGGCTCAATTACAGTAATCAAATCAATCGGAGCTGTGCTTTTAAAGGTTTAATAACTATTTTAGTGATTTAATTTACATTCATATTAGATTGTTCAAATAGAAGAAACTATATTTGACATGATTAGACGAATCCAAAGCAGTAAAGCTCAGCCAAAATGATGAGCTGAAAGACACTAAAATGCTGAATAGATCTGAGAGTAATTCTCCATGGGTTTCTCTCTGAAAATGACCCCTTTTTAAAAAATCTCACATTATTATTTAATCCATTGTTGTTTGAAAAAATAATTGGCATGTCTTATTTAGTAAATTATTTATTTATCAAAATCAGCACTAGAACTGCAACTGCATTTTTTCACATTTAAAACTTTATGTTAAAAAACGTGTGAAATGAATATTTGCTTTAAGAAAGTCTATTATAACGTATGCTGCTTCACTGAATCTGCATTATGAGCGGTGGTTAAAACATTGACCGATATTTAAGCATGTTTTAGTGTCTTGGAAGTGCGGTCGAGGGTTGACTCTCCCACAGGAAAACGCTGACATCCTTACAGTGCATGTAATCTGATCTAATACAACCAGGCAGACATATTGTCATAGTTTCCCAGTTGAGATAGACCGTGACAGGTAGAATATGGTACAAGATTCCAGCAGTGATGCAGAAAGGCAGACAAACAGCTTGCAGGGAGGGAAAACATGTGGAGAGGAATGGCCTTGGAAGATATATTTTATAATTGCCAATTCATCCATCCTGTACATTTTTTTAGTGTTGGTGTTCCTCCCACCCTACTAACTCCGTCACTATCACTCTCTCTTACCGTCTTTACTCGCTTCTTTCAGCTCGGGGGATTTGGAGCTGTCACTCAGACAACGTGCTGCGTCCAACAAGAAAGCAGACAGAGCAGAAGTCTTTCGTTTATTGATGACAGATGCCAAGATGTTTTACTTTTTTCCTTTTGGAGGTGACAAATCGAAATCGTAATGTACACAAGGCAGCAATGAATCATGTATTACTAGCTTCTGTGCAGTCGATCAACTGCATGCATACACTGTGGCGAGACTGACAGCTACAATAGTCCTTTTATAAATGTGTCTAATATAGCTGAAAAAAATTGCTGGGATAGCGATTTTCAAAATGAATGGTTCCCTGCTGCATTTGAGAGCTTTTATTCTCTAAAGGAGAGGTGCGTTTCTAAAGAGACTTTAAAAAAATCTGACTTCATTCACACTTCAGGTACGAAAGTGAAGGTTTGCTTTCCTAGCTGCCACTTCAGAGCTGCATTAGAAAGTCTCTCTCTCCAAATCAAAACACCAGTCATCCGTTACTCACCAGTCATACTCTTCAACGAACATTGGCTGTTCTTTCTCTTCCTTTTCGGGCCATTGAGCCACCTGAAAGATTGTAAAATGGAAGAGAAAAAAGGAAGAGAAATAAGTGAAATGACATGTAAATATACATTTATGTATCAGCAAGAAGAGCAATCTGTACAGTTAGGCCACATATAAAAGAAAACCTTTGCTGGAAAAGTTGCAGGGGATCTAGTTCGACACGTTCCTGCTACCTCAAACTTCCAAGCAAAGTACAAAAGAGTAGGCTACAGTGGTATTAGTATAAAACCATTTATCAATCAGATTCCAGTGGTGGCTGCATAGGATTGTTTTCGACAAAAACAAAATGTTACTGCTTGCACACAAAGGCTTGCATATTATTTAGCCTCAAATCTAAAAACGCTTTGATTCAGGCACTTGTCATAAGCTCATAAAAAGCCTACTGTACAGACTTTTACAAATTTTTCTGTATTTTTCTCATCCGGCATTAAATCATCTTACATCACCAACAAAAACATAAGCACTGGGTGCCGATGTTATGGAGCTTTCCAGACCAAAGAAAGAATGTTTACTCATTGGCACTACTTTCTCTCCTATAAGGTGCTCTCAGCCTGAATTGGTGAAAAAAACGATTTTGTGGGAAACACACCTCAACCCCCAAAACACTCCAATTATTAGCGTACACATGGGACGGCCGATAAATAGAGATATAACATCAACTCTATTAGGCATGGAGCATAGGCAAAGCTACACTCTCAGCAAGCATGTGCACTGAAACACACCTCCAACCACACTGACGCTATGTGAAAGGCATCTAAAGCACAGATGGGAACTGGCTGCTCTGAAGGGAATTATGAAAGCGCTGAGAAGGAGGAGGGATAGAGTTAAGTAGGGGGGGGGGCGCTTTTCAGAATAGAGAGTGTGTGAGAGAGAGTCAGTGAGTGCTTGATGTGTTGAGAATCCCAAGAGTCCGGCTCTCTGCTCTCAGACACTCCTGGTAGCCTCCAGCTCTCCTCCCACAGCCGGGCCCTTTAATCCCAGCTCCAGGAGAGGGAGCAGGACTCCATTTACACCATGTATAAAATGAAGGTCCACTCTGTTAAAATGCAATCCTGGTTACATTAGCCCTGTAAAAGAGCTGTAGCAGTGTGTTAATCATTATCTGGAGGAAATGTCCCTTTAATGTTGCTGTCTGATGTTATACCTTTTTCCCATTAGATATTTAAGCACTTTGGGATTTTGGGCTGTGTGTATATGTGGTAATTAAATAATTGTTGCATAAAACCCCCCTACCAGCTTCGCAATATTAAAAAAACGCCCTATGGTACAGATTTTTTTTTTTTTACTGGCCTTTGGAGTGCTGCTCATATTGGACCCTGAATTTATTTAATTGGACCCTTATTTTTAAACTATATCTTTATCAAACGAGTCAATTAACAGTTTTCTGATTAATTAACTTATTTTAACGATATGTCGTCTTTACCAAATACTAATTCCAAACTAAATCCAAAGAATCAATAAAGAAATTTCAATTCAATTAAAATTGTTCATACAAAAACAGTAATTAACATTCCTCTATAATTCACGCTGCACATCAGGTGCTACTGGCAAACAACTCAACTTCTTTCATAAAAAGGTAATGGGAACGATTGGTTGAAGATCAGTCTATCAGTTGAAACTCTGGAAAGGTATATTCAAATAAATAAATAAAATAAGAGAATGCAAACTATTTATTTCAAAAGGTTTGATTACTTTGGTCCCAGCTTTAAGTAGCTCTTTTATTGACTGAGACACTGAGGTTCAGTGATGGGAAACATGGATTTAAGTCACTCAGCGCATGAGTACATATTTTTTGTTTTTATGATAAGAGGTTTTATGCAAAGTGAATCTTACCCCCTTGTTTTTAAAAGGTCATATTGACAACATTGCTTTGCTTGTAAACGACTGTGGCAGCCGAGTGTGGTTAGAGCACCGGCTGCTTGGGGGAGGGGAGTGGCTCGGCCGGAGACCAGACAGCTGATCAGAATCAGGTAATCAGGCATTTAATATAAAGCATGTTGGTAACCTGGTTCTGGTCTGTCTTGCAATAGGCTGGGTCCTGGGAAGCCGACACACCCCGTCCTGGCCTTGCCCGTCCTGGAAGTGCCGGGGAGCTGTCTTTTGTTTGCACGTTTCTTACGAAATAAACGCTATTATTTTTGCCCAACCCCGAACCCTTCCGTCTCTTGCCTTCAACCTGAGCGACCCTGCTCACAACGACCAACAGCTTCCTTCTTCTCTTGTTCTCTTGTAACCCTACATGTTTTTATATCTCACACCACTGTGTCCTGCCCCTTCAGGAGCATAACTGCCTGTTAAGTTCAGAAGTTGCTGTAATGGAGCTTAAATGCCAATTTTTATTTGTATTTTTTAAATCTTTGTGTGAATCTGTACTGTTTTTCTTTCCAAATCTGTTGCTGCATGAACTCCTGAATTTCCTCACGGGGATTAAAAAAGGTACATCTTATCTTATCTTAATTTCAACTGGCCCTCACATTTAACCTACACTTCGACTATAGCACTGTGTTGTTCTCAGCTATGGTTCACTTTGCCCTTTTCAGAATACATCAGACAGCTTAACAAAGCATTAAGTTACCTCTTAAAAAGCCTATTGGGTTAGAATCAGATTCGGAAATCCTTTATTAGAGAAAAATAAAAATGATTAAAAAAAAGCAAGTATTGCAAAAATCAAGAAATATAATATAGAATAGTAGAAAAATAAAAAAATTTGAACAATACATCGGCAATAAAAGTAGTTTTGTACGGTGGAGATACTTGTAAAATTGTCTGAGAGTCTCCTGATTGTTGTGTTTGTGGTATCTAAAATACAGGATATATTGTTCCTGTCATGAAGGGATGTAAAAATGGAGGCTACCTGACATGACAACGGTGTGAAAAAACCACAGGATTCAGGGTGCTCACCCGTGAAGCAATGCTACTTGTGATATAACACCAACAGTTGCGAGGTGGTTATTTCACAATACAACAGGTTAACAAATCGGAGAGCTTTTGAACAAGGCCGACACTTCTCATTCATTTTGCAGGCAAAGGTAAGTGTCAGTATAGTCTGAGGAGACATACTTAAAGCTGTCACAGCAGCAAAAGGACAAGGAGGGGCTTTCACTGACTGCCATTTGAAGGTAAATACCTTTCTCCTTGCCAACTGATTTCCACATCACTCCATACAGCAGCTGGAGGCGACAAGCATCACAATGACAGCTCTGTGGCAGTATGTTGTTAAAGATGGAAACATAGGCAAACTGGATAACAGCAGAAACACTTTATTCAGGTCTCTGTCACTCCTACAACAAATACGCCTTCTCTGCATCTGTTCTCCCTGGATGTCAACAACAGGTCCCTTATAGATGTCCCCCCCTGCCACACGTTAAACTGTGTGTAGCAATATACCCAGAGAATTGGCAGAGCAATGATATCATAATGAAATGAAGAATCATGGTACTCTGAATAAGCCCTAAGCTTCTGTTAAGATAAATCCCAAAATAGCACTAATGAAACTACAAGCACTACGGCAGCTAAAAAAAGAGCTTAGCCCCCCTGGCAGAGCCCCAGAAGTGCTTTTCACTACTTTAAAAGCTCTGAGTGGAAAGAGTGTCAAGTGGCCTTCAGAAGCAAGAAGACAACAACTTAAATACAAACACAGAATGCACAAGTACACCTCAGTATGAAAACTATATACAGGATGGTTTGGAGCAAAACTCTGAACAGACAAACACAAAGACATTTTGATTTAGGAGCTTACACTAAAAAGCATGCAGCTCAACAGGATTTGAAATTGTATCACACAGCCGGTGAACCTGCGGCCACTTTGTGAGTATACAAGAATGCCTTGACATGGCTGAAAACATCATGCATAATTGAATATTTCTTGATGGAATTTGAGTTTTTGCAGATTGGGGCAAGACGCTTGTCAGTTCCCAGCTCTTAACCTGACGGGACATGGATTGCAACACACCGGCGAGTGTACAATTTCCCCGCACACACTGTGCCTTCCAGCAACCTGAGCCAACCCCCCAGAGACGTGCACATACTGTACTTTCTCTGCGGTCCCTCCAGCACACACAAGTTGACATGCAAGAGCAATGATATGATTCCGTTGGCCCCTATGCAGAATATGCACACACGTTGCACAACTGCGAGCACACACTGTACAAGAGCAATACAGAAGAGTCAACAACAGAAGCCAAAGATATGCCACATACAAAGACTTACAGTGCTGACCTGATGGCGCAGTGGGACTGTAAAATATGCATGGCAGAGGAGGACTGCTAGTAGAAGTTGCAGATGAAGATGACTAGCTGCTACACAGCAATCATGCATGGACTAACACTCTGTCTTCCCTGTCTTACACTCTGATGTATCCAGCAGTTGTGCTAAATTTAGTCTGCCAACCCACTGAACTACACTGCCTCTCCCTCCTTCTTCCTCTAATCTGTGGGACTTACTTGCTCGGTTGCTAGTACCACCCATTCAACCCTGATTGGAGGACAGCCAGCCTCTCCACCTGTGACATTGACAGCGACTGAGGAGTGCGTCCAACATGTAATTGCTGCACTGTCAGGTAACGGAGTACTCTCCAGAGATGTGGCTATTTTAAGAGAGTGCAGGTTTCATTAAAGCTTTCATTAGCAAAACAGCACATTGACAGCAGGCACAGATAACTATATCTCATTACAGATAATTGCTCTTTTGTTGGTACATTTAAAGAATAAGGGTTGTGATAATTCTATTGGTGTCTTGGTGTAAACAAAGCAAAAAATGGTCCTCTAAATTCTTTATCCAACCCAACCCGTCTGGGTCTCAAATTCATTGGTTTCTGCTATGACATAAACTTAAAAAAAACAAAAAAAACGGTTTCATTTTTTTTTAAAGAGGTCATCCACTTGATGAAACAGCTGTGCACTGTAGTTCTTATTTAACCTTACTCAAACAGTACAAAACAGTGCTTTTGTTTTGGACAACTGCGAAATTAACACACATTTAGTGCTCAAGTGATTATTTGCAGCAGGAAAGAGTTTTTGTGTTTTTAAAAACCTTGGACAGCAAGATACAAAGATAATGTACAGATAAACAGAACATTATTGTCAATAAGGAAACAGTGGAACTATGGTTTTGGTATTTCTATGGGATTTTTTGGCAATTAGAAGAATATAAAATATTATAAGTTCAAGTTCAAGTTTAAGGAGTGCTGCCAGAAATAACACTGGTGATTACATAGAAGTGAAAAAAATGAGTGCTATTTGAACTGATAATTTCAATTAAAAACAGAAGACTGAAAGGCACCTGCTGTGAAGCTAGTGCTCTTTAAACATAGAGAACAATGCAAACACACTGAGAATAGTCTAGTGAATTATATCTATAACAGCGTCTGAATGAGCCCCCCTGTCCTATGTTTTAAGTGCCACAGTAGCCTATTGTTCAGCATGCATGCTACAGGCCTACAGCTGGGTCTGTCTGGTCCTATACATCTAGCGCTAATGGACACTTTGTTCCCTCATGTGTCCCTCCACTGTCTAAATTACAGGCTGAGCTAGAAGGGGATATAGCATGCAACTGAGTGAAAACAAGACAACTCCCTCTGTCCAAATACACAAGTGTACAGCAACCCACGCATAACCAATAATAAACATGGAGCCAAATCCTCGAGTATATACAGCTCGCTGCATCCGGCACAAAGAAACTAAAATAAGACCATACTATACTTTAAGTCAGCATTTAGCTGCATTTAGTTCACATCAATGCCAATGCTGTGTGCATTCAGCTGCTATAAATTGCATTCTAAACCTATAAATAAAAATATAAGTTTAGGAAAAGCATACAATATTAAATATGTTATAACATTTCAAGTACAGTTGGATTAAGATTTTAGGTGAAAAAACCCCAGCAAAAAACAAAACAAAAATACCGAGTCATATACAGCAAACCAAAAATAAAATAATTAGTATTTCATGATTCAAACATTAACATTTTAATATTTATCAAATTCTATTTATTTAAACAATATATTCAATTCAATTAGAAAAACTCCATTGTCTCTATGAATGAACATTATTCAAATGTTGCATAGCAAAATATATTTGTTTTATTGGCCTAAAAGACCAATAAAACAAATCATTTGGACAATGCACATGACCTATAATGACAGCAGACGTACATGGATATTTTAAGATGAATTTGGTCATAAAAAATAAAGAACATCCCATTGGGCAAAGGATAACTTGCTACTCTGCTTGAGGAGATAATGCAAAGAAAATGCTCTGTAGATTTATTATAAATCTTCTGCAGGTGCATATGCATCTCTAGCAGCATTTCTTTATATGTTAATTATAGGTGTTGCTTTTGTTCACTGTTGAATATCTGCAGTCACAGCACAAACCAAACACTGATCCTGCTTGATGAATAAAAATGCTCTCCAAATTGTCCTGTGCAAGATGGCAGTAGTACATTTCTTTTGAATGCAAAACACAACGCTCTAGATCAGTGATTCACACAGCTCGCACATGATCATCATTATCATCTAATCATAGTTATTATCAATCCGAAATCATTACATAATGGATGAAATGTACAAACTCAAACACCAATGCAGTTCTATTTTCAGAACTCAGAATCAAGTTTTGTTAATCTTCAAATCCATCAGTGTTCTGAACGTTTGGCATAACAGCTATTAATGAGTGTCACTTCGTGTACGGCACGATGCCAGAAATCCAGTTAATGTAAAAACATTTACTTCATGGGACACACCCATATACTGCATACAGAACATGGTGTATTTACCCAACAAAGGATCTTCATCTTCTGATTGAAAGACCGGTACGTACAGTAACTCCTACTTCTATTCAACCGAAATGTAATTCACTGAGCTTCAAAGCCTTACTTAGTATATACATCTCCAAGGCGCAAGAACCAGCAGCGACTTTATAAAATCCATAGCAAAAGCACTAAAACAATGCCTTTTAGTGGCTCATGACAGGATATCCTCATGTCCAGGGGAAGGAAAAGCTGAATCTTGTTAACTTTTTCAGATATACTGTAGCATCGCAGGGGGAAGAATGTGATCACAGAGGGCTTTGGTAAACTTTACAGGCAGCAAGGATGAAAACACAGGTAGGCCTGACTTTCATATCACAGGAGGGAGAAAGAAAATACTCGAGCTTGGGAAAAGATCACATTTTCTCCTTGTGTATCAAGATGCAAATGTTTTGTCTTTATAGTAATTGGCTCTGTCCATGTTTCTCTCTACATGTGTGAAAGTCTGTTTGGTGGATTGATCTTCCTCTTTCAGGTAGTGCAGAGTTATTATCCCTCATCCCATGAATATACAGCTGAGGCAAACAGGCCGTACCTGCGGTGAATACAAACTGTTGACAAGTACTGATCTAACACGTTATAAGAAGTGGGAACATTGTGTTCACATGCGATTCACCTCAGCAACAATCTCATGTACCACGTAATAATAGCTGTGAACTTTTGCAACACAATACCCAGCTATCAGACAATGAGGTACTTTCTCGAGTTTTAAATCACAGTTGTAATTACAGCTGAAACATAACCAATCAAGTGACTGTTAAAGTAACTCAATGAAAACAACTTTTGTCATATTTGCTGACACTATCGTGACATAGGGGCATGAGAGAGATAATCTGTGAAAAATAATCTGCTGGACAATATTGCACCTTATTAAAGTCAATCAACAAGGAATCTCCATCCCTGCTCGTGGACTGGCTCACTTGGCTGCACAGATCAAATATGTCTCAAGATTCTGTTAATGGATTCCATTTCTTGCCTCAAATGAAAAATGTCCTAGTGTACTGTGCATTGTGAATGAGGCCCTACTATGCTTTTTGAGATTCCCCTTTCCTGTAGCGTGATGTTTAGGTTTTTGAGCAAAGGCTAAAATCCTAAAGTTCACACCAAAGGGAGTTTCTAAAATCTAGTTTCAGCAAATATGACCAAAAGTAATTTTGATAGTTAACCACAGAGTAATTATCATAAAGTATTAAGTTTCATTTATTTTATGATGTAATGTTTTTAATGGAAAGTGTTTTAGTTCTGTGTGATGCAATGTTTACTCTCTGAACTCCTAAATAAATAGAAAATAAAACATTAATTTATCTGTCGCCCAAAGGAAAAAAAAAAGGAACCACCAACTTGTTGCCTGCTGTGATCCAGTCCCACACATGTTTGGCTGGGCTGCATTGGATGAAAACAAACGACCCCTTGAAGCACATCAGCAACAAAGATTCCTGGATACAGCCAAGTGTCTCTCACACACACACACCCCCCCCACATACACACACACACACACACACACACACACACACACACACGCACTCTGGCGCAAGGCTTTGGCACTGCCAATGCAACACACTGCAAGCAGCCCCTTGCATCAGCTGTGGTGACATGTTAGGAGAAGTGATGCAAGCCACAACTACACATCCACGTCTGAACTAAATCCAGCATGACACGCACTGTACAGCTATTCATGCATCTTAACGAGCTATCGGGATAAGCTGCTTTATGAATAGAGCAGTGTCAAGATCTTTCTTATTTTACTTAATAAATTACAGTTGATTTGTTTTCCTGTCCAAATAAGGCTGAGTGTTGGCGAAAACGTCCGATATACTGTACGTATCAAGAACCAAGGGTTATTACTGTTTAACTAGATATAATGCAATACTTTAATCAAGCCAATTTAAATAAATCTAATTTTAGGAAATCTCCAATGCAAAATCAAAGTTTAAAACATATTTTTAAAGACTTTTGTGATCAGATCAATGGACTCTTAATTAGCATTCATCACAGCCCCTGTAACACCAAACATCTTAGCAATAGTTTTTATGCAATCTGAGACACCCTCTTTTACTAATCTTTGCATAAAATTATTATCTAAAGATTGACATTGTTTTTGAGAATCGATACAGTGTCACTAAATAAACATCACATTACTCAACTGGATCCATATTTACTTGGACACCAGTTTATCAAAAAAAAAAAAAAAGGATTACCTTACACTTCATTAAGCTGACACTTTATCCAAAGTGACTTACAAATAGGCAAATAAATGATATCAACAAACTCTGAACAACAAGTAATGCAGGTCTATTTGCTAAGTGCTGGTGCATTAGGTTTGAATTATAGTGTGTGTGTGTGTGTGTGTGTGTGTGTGTGTGTGTGTGTGTGTGTGTGTGTGTGTGTGTGTGTGTGTGTGTGTGTGTGTGTGTGTGTGTGTGTGTGTGTGTGTGTGTGTGTGGTTTAAAAGCTAAGGCACAAGCAAAACAGGTGGGTTTCCACTCTGCGCTGGAATACACAGCATCAGCTCAGAAACTGAAATGTTTTAGTTTTTGAGCTTTTAAGGTTCTTTTTATATTTCAATTTGGTGTAAATAGTTGTCTTTATTCTTTTACTAAAGCTAAATAGTTTCTTCAAAATACTTATTTGTATTATCTTTATATTTTCGACCTACTATTGCAACTTATCTTCCTAGATTGTTTAGGTTGGCACCAGGCTTGGAATTTCGTCATTTTAGGGGCAAAGCCAATTGGCGTTTTGTGTCACTTTTTTTTAGGACACAAAGGCCATTTAGGGAAAAATTAGGATTTGGAGCTTACAAATAAACAACGTAACTTTCTGATAATAAAAACACATGAATGACATGGAAAACAAATTACTTTTTTACTACACTGCGCATTAAGTAGTTTTTCATTCAATGTGTGCGGCAAAAAATAAATCACAAGTGGAGCAAAGCGCTCGCAGCCCCACTGAAACATCATCTCATAAGTCAGAGCTGATTGGCTGTAAGTGTGTGTGCGAAAAGTGTAGTTATGCAGAGGAGACGAGAGGGCTTAGACTACATCACCAGCGGTAAATAATACAAACAGAACATGAAAGAAGTTGACCATCTACTGGAGCTTTGGTGAGCGGAAGTATAGTTTATGTATCGATGGATCGATTGCTAATGTAACCACGGTGACGAGTGTCTGTGTTTTCCTACAGTCTGATGTTTTCATGCTGAGGCATCACGGTTGTTGTTACTGTTAAGTTTTGCTTTGTGATAGCGCTCTTTACTCCATGTATTAAGGTACAAAAAGCCTTTCGTTGTTCGTGCCCCACCAGTTTTGTACATATAAAAACGCCACTGGGTGAGGAGAAGGGAGGTTCCTAGAGAGAGAGAGAGAGAGAGAGAGAGAGAGAGAGAGAGAGAGAGAGAGAGAGAGAGAGAGACGGGGGAATGCTATGGGAGAGCTAACGGTATATGTGTGTGTGATAATTAACGTACTTCTTTGTTGTTTTGGCGTGGTTACGGACGACAGTAACCTGTCTCAGAAGTGAATATACTCACGGACAAAAAGAGACACGAAGCCTCCTTGTATTCTTACAGCGAGACGCTGCAATGATGATTGAATGATGCGACGTATGAGACGTGAGGTGCGCGTAACCATTCCAAGCTACAAGGACTAATGCAGTTCAGAGCCCAGACCACTGCTCTGACACTTTTACAGCAACTTCGAGATTTTAACAGCAACAGGGCACAACGGCCGTAGGACGTACAATTATTTTCGGGGCATCACGGCCAGACCGAGGGGCGATGAAGGCCATGGCACCATCAGACACCAAAACAAATTCACCTGGCAAAGTCAAAAATCAGACGGAGAAGGGCAAAACAAGAGGTTGACAACATGCATAGTGGAGGCGCAGATATTTTTCATAGAACCACACCACTACATTCGGTCGCCTTACAGCGTAAATCTGTGTGCTTTTTAATTTCCCGCAAGGTGCAAAACGCAACAGCCTGCACTGGGTAGAGGTGTTAGGCCACAAGCAGAGATGCAGCGAATACTAGCACCGAACATACGAGATAATACATAGAAAGGCCGGTGTATACACTCCTACACCCATGACTGCACCAACTGTCCTCGTCCCCCCAGTGGCAGAGCTGTTAATCTCCTGACAGGTGTCCATGTTAGCTGAGGAATCTATGCAGACCCGCCGGATTGACTTTGTTAACACAAGCTGTAACGCAGCGCATGGAGACACAGTGGAGCTGTAAGAGCCAGCCTGTCCCTCCACATGCTACTATATACTATCATTACATGCTTTGTAGGTTTATCATAGACATACAAAGGTTTTAACCCCCCTGTGACGTGCGTAATTAAAAAAATGTAATTAAAATAGTCATTATAATCATTTTCATATTGTTTAGTTATTATAATGTATGGATGTTTATATCATGTATATTTTGATTTGAATCAAAATCATATGAATCTCGGCAGAACATACCGGGGTCATGTGTAATTTTTTTCTTATTTCATATTTTTTTAAAAAGGAAGGACTTTAGAGTGAGTTGTGTTCATGTGCTCTTCCGGTCCACTTCCTGTGGTTAAGTGGTAAACACTACACGTTGTAAACAGAAGGGCTTGGTGTTTTAACAAAATAAATAAGGCAATATGTTTAAAGTTTGTGTTGTGTCTTAACTTATCAGCATGATGAATACAGATTAGGGGAAGCACTGATTAAACAGGAGCTTCCACGAACATACTTCACAGAACCATATTTAGACTTCCAGACATGACCAGTCGTCAGCATTACGCCTTTGGTTATTCCCAGAAAGTGAGATTAAGTTTCTAATTCCTAAAACTTTCATGGAACCTTGTTATTGAACTCTTCTCTGAAAGCCGAAGCAGATTGATATTGACTGATAACGCTTTGCTTTACCCACAGGCCCCTTCCACACAGAGGGCCCCTTCCTCTTCCAGCGGCACTATGAGAGAGGCTCCATTCCACTAATATTATGTTTTCATTTATGAGAAAGGCCTTAAACAGTGCCGTGTTTGTTTGCGTTCGGGCCGGCCGGCATGAAGGAGCAGGGGGAGGAGCGTAGGGGTCAGATGTAGCTTTAAGGCGAGTTCTCCGAGAAAACAATTCAGACAAGAGGAAGAGACTGGCGGCGGGGAAAAAGGGGCCGCTTCGTCTGGAAGCTTGTTCGGAAATAAAGTGGTCCGCAGTGGTGAAAACAGAGAGCACCATGAGAAAGATCGAGACGATAAAAGAGAGACTTTCAAAAATATGGATGTCCTCAGAAAACCTCCTCCGTACGTAAGGTGATGCCAGAAGCACATGCCTGCTTCATTTCAGGGGTTTGTTTACATCAGCAAAGACAGCATTAAGAGCAGTGGAGGGTCCTTGAGGTTTGGTGTACAACTTTTACTCAGAGCAACATAAAACTATTGCCAAAAACAATTCTTGAATAAGTGGAAGATTTGCTCTGGAAGAACACCAATGTGAATGTGTATGTGAAAACATAAAGACTCACCGTTTCTCTTCTCCCTCTGGTGGGTTAGGGTCCTGCTCCTTGGGCACGTGTTCCATTCACCTTAATTCCATCCAGCAGCCAATCATGAGAGACTGAGGCAAGCCCCGCCCTCGAATGCACACTTGTCATTCGCCAGTTGGGAGGGGACCCTCAGTGAAACATGACAGGGTCCCGTCCCTGGGTTTTTTTTGGGGATGGGGGGGGGGGGGGGGGGCGCAGGCGGGCGGTTGGGGGTCTCCAGAGGGAAACGACTTGAGGTTGGTGCGGTGTGGCTCGGTGTGAATCCAAAGATTTGGAAGAGGTCTGAGGTCAATGGGCTGGCCCTGGGGCCCGGGCTGGAGGTGGATGTCAGTCTCAGGGAGTTGGAGGGTGGAATGAAATCCAATCTGGAAGAGGAAAGTCAACACAGTCAGAACACACAATGCTGCAGGAATTAGCATATCTGCAGAAATTAAACTTTGATGTTGTTTTTCTAATGCAAAGGAGACAAACTTCACTTTTTTTTAGATCAGGTGAATCCCTTAGATGAAGAAACAAGATATTAGCACACGTTTTTTCACGATTCATAGTGTCATTTTGAATATATTCAGCAGATCCATTAATGATGAAAATAGTTGTTAGTTTTAATTATGAAAAAGCAATGCTATTACTTCCCATCTTTTCTCATGCTTTAGTGAAAATCTTATCAAATAAACGTCTTTTATTATATAAAACAAACGTTGAACATTGTAGTATCTTCCACCATTCATTTCTGCACACCTGCCCACGCTCAGCCGTTCAGAGTGTTCAATCTTGATAAAATAATTGTGCTTTAGCACTGCAACTTAAATATACTCATAACTTTATTTTCAAAGATTAGGTGAAGAGTTTGCTTTTATGTTGGGGTTACTAAGACTGATAGACTCTCTGAAGGGGTGAACACCTTAAAACAGAGAGCTTTGTCTACAGCTGGTCAGTACAGGACATTTTAAAACCACTAGAATAAATCCGACCAGGCTTATCACATGAGTGGATGCAAGTGGGTTAGAAGGAGACCACAGTTGTTTGTTAACCCGTCAACAGGTTGATTTAGAGGAGTCCCACATCAACTAGATAAGCTGGCCTGGAGGTCAAAGGTGAATCACCTTTAACTGCGGCTGTTCAAATTCCAGTTCAAGATCTTTGGAAAACTTCTTCCGGAATGCCACCTCTCATGGGGTTAAGTAGCTTTAAGATGAGTGGCTGAATCTGTGTCAAAGAGCGTGTGTGTATTCAGAAGAGTCTTGATCCATTTGCCCCTGCCTCCCCCCTCTGTTGTCAAAGTAAGATGTTATTCTTCTCTCCACTAATCCCCGTTTCAATGCAATTGTAATCCAGACACGACTCATTATAATTGCTCTTTCTAGCTAATAGAGATTACAGGTCATATTCAAAACAACCTTTCTCTGCAGGCAAGGGAGTTGTTATGAAGTCAACTGAAGGAAACAAGCTAATTTAAGATTTAGGTTGTTTTGTGTTTACCTTTTTATTAGGAGATTCATTAATTGTCACAATGACTTTGAATTCCCATGCAGTGATGCCTTAGATTACAATAAAATGAGGTTCAGTTCATAGCGGCACTGACGTCATAAACAGTCCAAACGCCCTCTTTAACAGTCTTTAATCTGTTGAGTAAATGTTGCCTCATTCTGTGTCACTGCTACAAGTATAAAAGGAGCTGATGTAAAGTACACTCCGGCATGAGCTTTATGAAGCGCTGCAACCTTAACAGTGTTAATAGACCTATAAATGCCGGGAGATATTTATTTATGATTCATTGAAAGGTCAAAACAGGAGACGCAGCTGTGCCACACGTAGGGACACCGATGATGTGCCTGACGTGTAGGAGGTGGAGGATGGAAACCTTTTCAGTCATGAGACCTGCTTTATATTAGAGAAAAAAGTGTCTGTTGTAGCATTTACATCAGCTGATTTCCATTAATCAACCATCCATACAACAACCGTTCACCAATTTGTTTTGTTTTTATTGAAAATAATCCCTATTGACTCTTTTAACCCAAGAAAACAACACTGTTTCAAGCACAAGCACAGATATTGTACTCACACAAACACACCAGCGACGTTCCGTTCATTGTAATGAAAAAAAAGGTCAGGCTGACCCCAGCAGGACTCTGTGGTGTGATAGTAAATAGGGCAGTAATGACATAATCCCCAGAGGCTTCCCACTAATGGAGTGCGCTCCAGCAGAGGCCTTCTCTCTATCAGATCCACTGCTGCTACAAGGGGCACTAGCTAACTCATTGTTGTTGTTGTTTGTAGCACAAACAATTAGCTGTTTATCACACAGGGACAGAGAGGACGGACGAGAGAGAGGCCCATTGTTGGATAAGCAACTGAAATGCGTTCACTACAGTCATTAACATGAGCCAGAAAACATCATAGGTCCACAAAGGGCTTAAATGGTCCTAAACGTTTTTAATTAAGGTCTAATACACATGTGTGAGCCTAACTTCCACTGAATGAACTGCAACAACACAGAGGGTCATGCTGAACTTCTGTGCTTCAATTCTTTCCAGAGGGCTTTAAAAAACGTATTTTTTTTAATTATCAATTAATCTGCTTTCTAGATGAATCTATTCTTCATTACTGCTAAACATTGTGAGAAAATAGGGAAAAATGTCAATTGCATTTTCTCAAAGAGCAATTAGATGCCTTTGGTATGTCAGTCCAATACACAACTATTTAAGCTTTAATGGGACATACAATCACAATATGCTGTGAAAACAGTGGTCCCTGCCAACTTTGCATAAAAACTAATTGAAGATAAACAAAATAGTACGCAATCATTTTTCTGTACATCTTACTCAACCAACTGTTGTCTCTGGATAGCACATGATAGCATAATGAGTGTTGATATGACACTTTTTTCCACAGTGTTAATATTGTTTTTATTATCAGTATTAACATTTAGGAGTACCAAACGTGCTGTAAAATTTTACTTACTAATAAAGTTGAAGTTACCTAGGCTAACTATCTCCCACTTTCCATGTGAAAAAGAAAACAAACACTAGTAGTGCGATAAATCTGCGTAATAAAACTCTCTCCCTCCATGCAAGCCATATAGCTCCCCTCCTACTGTGTCCTTGCATGTACTCGTTCCCCTTTGCTCCCACCCGGGAAGTTATGCTTGTATTTATATCCCATATTGACAAGGTCAGGGCTTGAAAATACAGTTTGCCAAGTGGTCTGGGGCAGAAAAAAAGAGTACATTGCATACTTTGAGGAGAGATAAGGAGGGAAAGTGAGAAAGAGGGAGATAAAGTGAGACTGAGATAATATATAGTATTTTTTGGAGAAAGGCATGGACGGTAAGTTGATGAAAGGTAAATAAAAGACTTGATTTAGGTCATTTTTGGAGTTGAGACAAAATAAACCCGCTTATCGGAGCTGGAAGAGGAATAACAGGGAAAGAACAGGGCGTGTCAAAAGGCAGATTTAGGGCATTCAGCAGCTTTAAAGCATGAATGTAGATACATACATAATGCCTGGAATTTGCACATTCATTTTACAACCATTTATGGTCTGCTCGCTTCAACGAGCAATAAAAAAATGATGTGCAGCACACCATAGTGTGATTGTATCAGGAAACAAACCATGTAAAAAGCATGTAGATGAGGAGGTGATGAATGGCTTTAGTGAACGTGTTCCTGGGTAACCTTTCAATCCAAAGTATGTTACAGCTGCAGATATGGCTACAGCTTCATATTGAACCCATTAAGAAATATTTTGATGCAACTAGGAGCGCCAAGGCAACATACACATAAACAAATGGTAAGTGGTACAAGGGCTTATGTTAAATAGCATAGGTCATCCGCAATTATTGAGCTGTACACTTAAATTATATTTAATTAAAATGGGAGCTTTAATGCTAATTCCCAGGTTCATATCTGTATTTTGTGTCTCTACTGTGACATCTCTCCATGCTTTAATATTCAAAAAGCTCTATATTGCTCTCATACTGCCTGTGCTGCATCACATCTTTTCACCCTCTGTCTGAAACCAGAGCCCAGTCTGCTCTGATTGGTTAGCTGGCCGGCTCTGATTTGATTGGTCAACTGCTTACACATGTCTTGATCCTTAGCCTATCACGTAGGAAGTGTTGAAGCATTAGCCAATATAAGCGCGGGTGTTACGTAGTGATGTCTCTTTGTCGCAGAAGTAAAGAAAGGACTTCAATCAAGGTGTTTCAGGCAGGGGAGGGGGGTGAACTTTGGGATTTTAGCCTTTGCCGACCATATACATGCACTAAAACCAAAATACCCCTACAGGAAAAGGAAAACCCCCAAAAGCATGATAGGGCATCTTTAAATCAGTCTAAACTCTATAATCCAATGAATAAATAAAAGAATATTTTAGACATTTCTTTCTACACTTATTAAACATGTAATTAGTGCTTTGTGATCGAATGTTGACATGAAAAGTGTGACGTTTTCTGGGAAATTTCATGTTGGTTCTCAGGTTTTTTTTCTTCTAAAATACCATCTACTTTTAGTATGCACACACACACACACACACACACACACACACACACACACACACACACACACACACACACACACACACACACACACACACACACACACACACACACACACACACACACACACACACACACACACACACACACACACACACACACACACACTTTTAATGCACCTTGATTTTCTACCCTTGTAGTGCAGCTTCCAAATTTTAATTGGGCCTGGAAAAAACTGGCATTTTCCCTGAAGCAGTGTTCACCTTTAATTGCATGCTCTGAAATACAGCCTTTAAAATGTATCAAAAGAATAACTAGTGAATGCACACTGATGCCTGGAGAAGCTCAGAATGAATTAAACATGACTTGTTCCCCTTCTCCTCTGTTCCAGGCCCAAAAGATCAATGTCTGACAAGAAAAGAACTGGGTGATTTCTTCAGTACAAAGAAGGCCAATTTTAAATGTGGTTCTACACCAAGAAGAAATCACTACGTTCAAGGACATTGCGGATGTGTTTTGATGGACCGATATCAATGGAAAGTATTATTAAAGACACAAGGTACTGACACAATATTTAGGAATTATTTTCCCAGTTGATCAACGTTATCAAGTGGGAAAACCTTGATAGCTTGTTAGTTGTAGTTCTGACACCATTAGCAAAAGAGTTAAGGGAATAAAGAGCATCATTGAAGGGCATGTCTTCTTTGCCTTTTGTTTGGTAGAAGGACCAAACAAAAGGATTAACACAAGTTATTTTCTTTATAAGAATAGCTTGTTTCAAGGATGTGACATAGTTTGCATGTTTGTAGACTCGAATGCGTGCTGCATAATTGATCCAAGGTTTGGAGGGATTGTTTTGAAAACCATCCTGCACTTTCCCTTTCAAACAGATTAAGAAAAAAGCAAACTGAGTTACAGACGGAAGTATTTAATACGGCCATGAGTCATTACTCCCATACACACACAAAAAGTCTCATTATAGCCAAACATAAAACTTTTTGGAATCGGAATTTCAGTATAATCATACATTTGAAGAGTCGGAAAACCACATATAACAAAAGTGCCTGGTATCATTCAACATCTGCTGTTAAAGTTAAACCCAGATTTAGTGAGCATGTGTTAATGCATAGTATTGGTATGGCATACAAGGTTTCCATAACAAATTACAACGCATTAGCTCATCCATAATTACAGTGTAGTCATTTATTTCAATTGAAAGTCATGTCCATCGTTCAAACTTAGCTTCATAGATGCTAGGAGCAACAACAAAAAACCTGTTCAATCTGCAGATTCTCAGCTTTAAATTCAAGACAGCTGCAAACGATAAGTCTACAAGAGAAAAAGTGTGATATATCAAGATCTGTGCTGCCTTGAATTCATAAAGAAAACGTATATTTTGTATAAAAAATATCATTCTGCTGGGGAGGTATTCCTTTACCTTTATTTGATAAATGCTTCAGTGTAGTGACAGAAGTGTATTAACACTCAGCAAACAGCTGTCTGGCTTTTTGCCCATTATCTCCTTTTCTCCCCTCCATCTCCTTTCAAATTTCATCCCATTTAAATGTCACGGTCGCAAACCAATTTGGAAAAAAACAAAGCATAATTTGGCAGGGAAATGGCGGTTTCCCTGTCAGGGCCTTTTCACCAATTATTTGAATCATTATCAGCTTTAAGGGGGGCGGCCAAGTGCACAGAACACCTGTTAATGCTACTATATGATTCCTGCAGCCGCTGGTGTGTTCTGGTGCACAGCAGATCACATGTCAGCTCCGATGTGCCAATTTCTTGTTACCCGGAAAAGGAGTTTCATGTTGAACATGTTCACTTCTTTCACAGGATCTCCACGTGTATTTCCCCATGAAGGCAGAGGGATAAAAGGGTAGCAGGTATAATGTAACCTCAGAGGAATATGATGTTTTTAGCCTTTAAGCTGATGAGGACCCTTGTTAAAATTCACACCATGACAGCAGATGCAGGGTCAGTGCTCCCGACTCCCAAGGGCGGCCTAAACAATTAGCGGTTAAGTAATGGAACAGGGCCGGGCCATGTTGTTGATGTGGCGCACGCAGTCTGATGGTGGAAGACATGGAGGTGTAGATGGGGGAGGTGGGTGTCAGTTAGTACCCCAGGGTCGAAAGCTGTCAAAGGCAAAGAGATCATGTTTCATGCTCACTCTCTCGCCAGACTAATTACTGTCCGGGGTTATTAATAGGTGCTAATAGGTCACAGCAAAGTGTCTAAAAGCTATCTTTTCAGCCATTTCTTTAGAATGTGACCTTGTGGGTGTGAGTATGCACAGACACAGATGTCTGTATAGAATAAAATGTTAATGTTTAAACTAAATGTGTTCACACCCAAAAGTGGTGATTTGGGGTTTCATGGCTTGTCAGGTGAAGGACAAAGACACAAACTCAGAAGCTGCGTACACCCATTTATTTATTATAGTGGGAGAAATAGCACTTGACTCAGCAGCTTGCTACGCCAGGCGCAGGAAACTGCTCGAGCAATATGGCAAAACATGAATCTCAAGTTTTAAACCGTCTGAACTTTGACCTAATTTGACACCGCATACTCGCAGCTATCAACAGCAGCATTCCATTTCCCTCTCATGTGTCCTAAATGTAGATGTATAACAAGCAAATAATAGTTCCTTTACATTTTGACACCTTCCTAAGCTCGGTATGTAAGAGCAGGGCGTTTGTTTCCCTGTGTATCTATACGTCTTTATATAGTAAACACACACTAATCCCACAGTGGTGAAACGGGAACACAGTGTCCTACCCTGACTTGGCTGGTGTGTTATTTTGTTTGCATGTGCAGTATGTGGGTTTGGGTGTGCTTATAGATATGTCTGCAGCAACCAAGGACACAAGGGACACGCTGGGTACACAGGGACACATGGCACACTGATGCAGTTTGTGTCTCTGTGGCCGTTTCTCTTATTCTTTCGCCAGCAATCACACTGCCTTATCTATCCTTTTCTTTCCTCGGCTGCCTTATCTTTCTTCAAGCCTGTTTTTGCTTTGACTTTACGTCACTTCTCTGGCTGTCTGCACTAGCCCGTTGGCTCTGACTGTATAAACTGGTTGTCTGTGTGTCACTTTATAAAACTAATGATGATAATGATGCTTGTGAAACAAAACCCTTGGATGAGCAGAACCTCTCTGACACTTTGCATCCTATTACCATCTTGCCAAAGTTGCTTAAGCTACGTCTACATTGCAACTGAAGATGGATTCTCCCTGGTAAGAAGCCCCTGGAGACACAGTTTTGCAGAAACACGACAAAAAAAAAGATGCAAACAACCATAAAAAGAACAACTACATAAGAAGGCAAAGGACAACAATATAAAGACATAATATGACTAATTGTCCACAAAACAACCATAAATGATGTGTTTTGTGTCTTTCAGTGTGGCTGGCTTGATCGTATGTAGGAAGGGTGGGGCGGTTTATATATTTCTGCCTATGCAGGGGCTCATTGATTCGTAATCCATCCATGATTGGAACAAAGCCCAAGAGGCAGACGAAGACGTTGAAACTGGAAAACAGAGTCAGTTGGGTATGCAAAGATGAGAAATGCAAATGGAAAGGCTGCAGCTCTTTGTTGAAACCTGTCTACCCACAAAAAGACATTTACACCAAGTAGTTGCCCAGTAACACCAGTTTTCCATCACTGAGCAACATTAGAGGTCAGCTGCCTGCTCAGTGGCACCTTTACTGTCATGAGCAGACGTTGTCCGAGGGGAAGGCCGGTGGCACAGCGAGGCAGAGCCAGCCGGCGCCAGGCACTGGTGAGCAGGAGAAGAGATACATTTACACAAGACATCTGCATACTCGCAGGGCTAACTCTAATCATGCGACAGCCTCCCCTGCTACCCTAACAGCAGCTCTTTCTTACCCTTTAATCCTCCCATGACAGAAGATGACATGTTAATGTTTACAAGTAGAATCATGACAGGCTGACATCAACACAACAGATGTTTTGAGCCCCCATTCAGTGTGTTTTCTCTGTTTTGCCTTCATTTATTCTCCTTTATTCATCATTTTAAGGTTGTAGGTGGACAAAACAAAGACTGCAACGAGTTATTACAGTATATTCAGTCAAGTGTTTTTGGATGCCGCTGATAAATGCCCATCACAAGTTCCCAAAGTGACATCTTTAACCAACCTAAATATAGTAAGAGTAAAGTATATCAAATTACAGCAAATGTTTAGTACTTTACCAACGACTGCAACCACTAATCCATTCTTTAGAAAAAATGTTGTGTGAACTTTCTGTAAAGAATGCTGGATTTACTTTTAAAAGCTTACATACAGAAAGGCAACACGAGCTGAAGTCCTTCAGAGATAGGACATTATGTGACTGCTTTGTGCAATCATGAAGACCAAACAAAAAATAGAACATCCTGTCAGCATGGGCTAAATGAGGCAATGTATACTTTAACAAGACATACGTATATGGAAAAAAGATAAAAACACATGTGTCTGCTTTCAGGCGATCTGAGTTAAGGCCAAGGATTAAAGTACATCTAGTCTCATAGATAATGTTAACATATTCCCTTTTAAATGCAGAGGGGCAGGGAGCAACGAGAAAAAAATAAAGAAAAGCAATCTGGACTTTCTCTCTCCCACGTCCGTCCTTCCTCTCTCTCTCTCTCTCTTCCCACCCTCGTTTGGCAAGGACAAGCTAAGGCACTGCCAAGAATGTGACTGCGCTTGGAAAACAAATCCAGCTCACTTCTGTTTTTTTTCACTGCTTCTCTATTCCTCCACTTGCAGTTTTGCTGATTTCTTTTCAGTTTCTTAAGGTAGTCCCTTTCAACGCTGCAGAGCCAGACACTTCTAAAGAGAGGAAGTTGAAAAAGTTTTTTTGTCAAATCAAATTATCGTGTTCAATGTGTATTTTTCAACCTCAGCTAACCCTGTACTATTTCCAGAAATCTCTCCTGAACAGTCATTCTGCCTTTCCTCCCGCCTTGCATATCCTCCTCAGCCCACCTTAAGAAAAACTGCACTCTGTGAAACTGCTGGACGGTATGTGTTCTTTTCTCCATTGTTTTCCTGTAGATGTCCACTTCCCCACATGTGTTCATTTCCTCACAGCTTATGGAATTGTCTGATTGTAACAGGACAACACGATGAAGAGAGATTCAAGATTACCGCTGAGCGCGTGGGGGATGAAGAGTTATGGGGAAATCTAAGAGCCTTTACTAAGGAGTGGTTTGACAGCCTCTATCATTACATTACCTCAGCATAGTTATTACAAACAAATACAATGGGAAGACATTAATGGTAAGACATGCAGAATCCAAGTTAAATAGTAGTGTTTTAAGGTGAAGATTCACATCAATTAAAGGTCAGTTTAAAACCGGCAAAGTATGCACGATCACACACACATGCAAGTTGTGCTGCATTGTGGGTACAAATGTTTGGAGGCAGCGGTCATGCCAAATTACATTCTGGGAAGGGTGTGAGTGTGTGTGGTGTGTGTGTGTGTTACAGCATGTGCAGGTGGTATAATTAGATGGGCTAGAAGCAGAGTAGGGAATTCCATTTTCGGTGTGTGTGTGTGTGTGTGTCTGTGCATTGTGTATTTTGGTATTATTTTATCAATATGTGTGTTGGTGTACGCTCGCATGTATCCAACAGGCGGATTTAGCTGGCAATGCCAACATAGCAGGCCAGAGGAGAGGATGTGTGTGTATGGCTGTAGGCCCTGAACCTAACCTGGAGCACCACTGTGTGTGTGTGTGTGTGTGTGTGTGTGTGTGTGTGTGTGTGTGTGTGTGTGTGTGTGTGTGTGAGTGTGTGTGTGTGTGTGTGTCTGCACGGGTAAGTTACTCAGACTGTGCCAGCAATCTGGGCTTTTGGCTTCCCTCCTGTTTCCCTGCCTTCATCCCTCTGGTGCAAACACGCACACACTTGGGTTGCTGTTGCTATGCCAACTGCCTGGGGAGAGGTCTCCTCTTCCCATAATAAACGTGGAGCAAGAGGAGAAACCCCCCAAAAAGGCTACAAGAATTACAAAAAAACACTGTATGTTCCTTTCTGAATAGGTGAGTAATAATGATGGCACTAGTCTTGTTTGTTCCTTGCAACAATACATTTGTTCTTTTCCACAAAATCCAACTGTAGAGCTTAAATGGCAAGATAATCAATATGTTTTAATGAAGTAATATCCTTAGAAACTTGATATGGAGTTCATAAACCAACGTCCAGCAAAAAAGAAAATTGAAATGGAAAGTATTGACCTTAGCGATATTAAGTGCACATCTCTTTATTTTTTTTATTTACTAACCATTCTTTGCTTGTTTTTTCCCCAAGTATGTTTTTTCTCCATCTTACACTGAACATATGCTAAATAAACACATATTGACTAGCCATTTAAATACATATGTGCCTTTTTAAAGTTAGTTTGAAAGTAAAAAATGTTTGCAGATTCAGAAACATATGTTCTTCTCCCACTACAGTATGAAACTATAGCAACTGTGTGTTTATGAACCTGTGCATGTAGTACGACACTGCACACTGTGTGTGTGTGTGTGTGTGTGTGTGTGTGTGTGTGTGTGATTGTGTGCTCAGTTCCCTGGAGTTTATAAACAGGGCTGGGATCCAGGCACCAGCCTCAGCTCAAATAAAACAAACCAGATTTGCGTAAGGAGTACAAACATGGGTAGAAAATAAAAATGACATAAATAAATATGTGCCAGTGTATAAAGCAAAATAGCAAAGCCTCAACAAATTGGGACGGGTTCATGTTTGAGGGGGCGCCAGTGCGAGCTCAGCGGGGAGGCAAACATTAAGATGCAGCCTGCAGCTCGTCTGCTCTCTCCACTGGAGGAGGTCCAAGATGGCTGGAGAGGGTTTAGAAGCCTGGTTATCAGGCCAGTAAGCGGGTACTGAGTTAGCCACCGGCAAGAGAATACCCTTTAAACTTTAGCTTGACCTTTTCTATTTCATGCTGTTTAGCTTGTGCTCAGTTTGAGTTGACATCATGAGCTGTCTGGCCTAGATACAGCAGGTCCAGGCTCAGCAAGTTGTCTTATGTGTCTAAACGCTTAGCGGCCTCCCGTTGCCAAGTATAGGATGACACCCCGAGACCGGACGAGCAGTGATTCAGTTATTCAGGTCAAGCCTGTCCCAGTTTAAGAGACAGATGTATAGGCAAGGGAGTAAACATTGCACTCTGGCTGTCAACTAGATATTAAAACACTTTTTCAAACATTATTGCAGTCACCTTAAAGTGTATAAAAAGTCAGCATCTATTTAAAAAATTAATATTCTACCTTATTTCTCCATATATGAAATTACTCCTTGTATTATTAAAAACTTCCCTGGAAACAACAGACCTAAAAGCACTTTGAAAGTCAAGCTCCCAAATGATTATCTCCCAAAATAGGAAAAGAAAATTTAGTTCATTTCAAGCTCCTTAAAACAGCCAGCAGAGCGATGTTTTTATTATGCAGATGTATGTGTTTTCTGTAAATAGGTATATTATTATTTAAACTATTAGGAATACCTCCTATGAGTTTGAGGGACGATTAAAGGTATTCTGATTCTGATATGAGTTTTTGTACAACCGCAATATGTATGTAAAAAATACTTCTTTTATTTCCTGGGAAGAAAAATGTCGGCCTCCTTAGCTTCATAGTTAATTTCATTTTTTTTATTCTGCAAGAAGGAAAGCAAGAAAAAGTAATGTTTCGGCATGAATGCCCTTTTCTTTTTTTCCACAGACACATCATGTGTTTACGATGGAGTTCGGGGATTAACTGTTCCTTTCCAGCACCATACTGTACTTCAGGATACATATACATTTTTAAGAGACATATGCGGACAAAAAAGCTTCACGCACACACTGCATTAACCATGTCACCTTTCTCCACCCCCTCAAGCCTTTCCATTCATCTCTACATCTCAGACACCTCTGTAATGAGCAATAAAACACGTACTGTAAAGAGACCACAGACACACACAAAGGACCAACATGGTAATTCTTTACATGCAGCCCCTCTCCAATAATCCCTCCCTCCCACCCAGGGGTGTAATGAAGTCTACAAGGCCTGGTGAGGCCCCAGAGTCATTACTACACTCCCCCCACCCCATCCCACTATAACCTCCATCGTTTCCTGACTGGGTAGAGTAGTCTATGAAAGAGGAGAAGGTGGCAAAGGAGGAAGAGAAGTTAGCGGGGCCAGCCCACTGAAAGGTAGGTTTTTTTGGCAGAGAGTCATGTCTGGGTACTAAGGGCCCATGTACCCCCACACTCCCACAGGCCCCCACCCCAGTGCCTGTGTGGTCCTGGGTCTGATTAGTGGCAAGCCCTCGTCACATACAATGGACACACACAAGGTACGGCTGCCCACATGTGAAGGCTAACACAGGCTAACTTTTACACAAACTCGCCCAATCAGGCGCTGTACACGTGCAGCGCCAAAAGTACGGACTCCTCGCTGTTCACAAATTCACTCATTGTCTCAACAATGTCAGAGTGCATTAAGAAGAAGAGCGGTTGACAGTTGTTGGACTCATAAGCACAAGGCTGTGATAAGAAACAGAACCAAATGGTCGAGTGGCAAAAGAAAAGAAGACGAGGAGGAAGCGGAGAAATGAGGCGAACGAGCCAGAGCTGTCAAAAGTTCTCAATGAAAACAACCCCAAGGACTAAAATGAAAACGTTGCTCAATCACTGCATCTTTGTTCTTGTTTTCTTTCCATTAACGGTTCCCATACACACACATGCAGACTGAGTTCAAACGCAGCAGACACAGTGCTGTCAGTGCATGAGAGGGATGTTCTTCTGTAGTGTGTACCAGTTCATCCGGAGTTAGCCTTCACAGTGTTTGCCTAAAGAACCTCAGGAAAATTGTGTCCATGTGCCATTCTCTACATAACATGTCCAGATTGTGTATGCGAGTATGTGGTATTGGTTAAAAAATAGGCAGCGAAAGGAGTTAAAAATGTGTTGGATGTCAGGATGAATTTTCTGCTGCCTGAACTTGTCTGAGTCTTTGCCAGTATTACAGTGTAAAGGGGTGAAAGGTGCACAGTGTTCCATTAGGAAGTACGTTCAGACAGGCTCCACCTGTCCTGCAACTGCCTCTGGAGCAAGTCTTCATGTGACCGTGTGCGTGCTGATGATACATCATCTGTCAGCGTACTTTTTTAACTTAAACAAACTGTATGACGCCGCAACATGTTAGACCCTAGGCGGTCCCTCCGGGCGTTCGTGAGATATCAAGTTCACAAGTATAGGCCAGATGTGAGGTCACTGTGACCATGACCTTTGACCACACAATTCTAATCACTTCATTCCTAATTCTATGTGGACAGTTGTGTCAAATTTGAAGACATTTCCATGTGGGACGCTGCCTTTATGAGAATAGGACGGACAACAATTGAAGTGGCGTAAAAATTGATAAATGGTGTAAACAAAAGTAACACATTTATTGACCTATAAAGAATAGCTAGTGTAGTATAATTTTAACAGTTACAAAGTTAAGCATTGAAACATTAACCCTACAAAAAGTCTGATTTAATGCACACAACAGGACACCATTTGATTGCTGTGTGAAATAGGTGAAATGAGATCTTTAAGTTTACTTTGTTTTTGTTTTTGACTTGTGTTGGGCACGATTAAATAAGTCTTTTATGTCAGAATAATGTTTTCGACCAATCACTTAAATGTGTAATTTTGTGATGGACTGAAATGTTGGACGCACTTTGACACACACTGTTTGTGTCTTGGAAACTCACAGGGGTCAGACTCCCTTTTGGCCGATACTACAACAGTGCTTTTGATTCACATACGTACAATTGAGCATGCAGCCACAACGACTCCAAAGACAAAATAAAATAGAGCACATGTGGCAAAGATTGAAGAAACACAGCCGCACTGCATCCTCAGACGTTAGGAGGGAGGGCAAAGGGCGTGGGGGGGGGGGGGGGGGGTGGCGCTGTCAGCGGCCCTTCAGCGTCACCTCTGCTTTGTTTTTCTGCCTTGGTGGGTTGGAATCTGGATAATGGTCGGGTAGCCTCAAAAAAAGAGGCGCTGGAGCTATACGGCCGGGCATCTGTACAATTCATGTACGCACTGTCTCTGGGGCTGTATATAGATCTAGATTGGGCTGTGTTCTGTAGCGAGTACCCTTTTTGTTGAAGATCTCATCTGGCTTTAAAACACACAAATATTCAGCTTTGTACTCTTACAAAGTAGTTTAATTGCTTGAAAAACATTTTTGAAATGATGTAAATTACACATTCCTTACTGAAAATTCCTTTCGCAGCGTACGGTATGTGCACTGGAGGTTTCAAGTTTCCACATCACACTTGTGGAAGTTGCATACTTGGACCATGAGCAGCCTCGCAGCTCATTGTGATGTCACAAAAACCTGATGGCACGTCCACGTGTTAACCTCAGAACTGAGCTGAGCACAGAGAAGCGTTTTCCTCTTCAGCAGAAGAACGATAAAACGGCATTCTAGCCTTTCAACTCTGCAAATACAGCACTCTGCAACGTGAAGCTCAAACATCCAATTGTAGCATCAATAAGAAAACCCATTTCTCAGTTTGATTGGGGGGGGGGGTCAAAGCATGTGTGTTCATAACAGTCCTTGAGTTAGAGGCAAATAAACACTTGACTCTGTGGGTGTAAATCCAGCTTTTAACTTCTATAAACCGTCCATCAAGGCGTACCTTCTTCATTTTATTGCATGTTAGGCTTCAACATAGCAAACGCGTTAAATGGACTTTGAAGAATTAACAAGACAATAACAGTCTGGTATCCTTCCATTTTATTGTATCATCAGAATACAAGCTAGAGTGCGGAAACCATTAGTGAACAATGCACACATATAATAAAAGTAAGGGTTTTGTATGGTAACACACTAGATTACAGAAAGAAAACAGCAGCTCACATTCCCTCCTCGCAATAAAAAGGGTAGTCTGCTTTTTCTCTATTCCTTCTGTTTCACATTTCAGGCTCAAGTAATATCCTAATATGACGAATGTGTGCAGAAATTGGATACAATATAATCAAACTAATGTTCAAGGCAAAGCAAGAAACTATGCACCATATGTATTACATGAGGCAGAACTCTTTCCATGAGCCTGTTAGCTTTTAATTAAAGCCTGCGGTGAATTATTTAATTCAGAAATAAGACAATCATATTGAGTTGATCTCATTAAACAAAAACATACCACTTCCCATTTTTATATACTCAGTGGTTTTACTGCTACGGCGATGGTTGGCCTGTTGCGAGCTGTAGCTTTTGGCAGATAATGTTAGACAATTTACGGGAAGACGTTTATGTAATTGGTTTGCTCGGTGACTGGTTTGTACCTCTGCTACTGTTACACTAGGTGTTAGCAATATCCTATCACTGTATCTTATCAATCTATGTAAACTGTTGCAAATTTACATAGATTTGTAAGGTGAAAATTGAAATGAATTTTGAAAAAGGAAAGGTGCTGTAATGTTACATCTTTATGTTGTCTGGATAAAAAAAGATCAGTTGGTACAACAAATTACAACTGAGGCCAATGTCTTGAATGGTTTGTACATTCAATTAACCTGTATGGGGATTGAGGCGCCTATAGGACAAAAGGAACATTACGTGCGCTATGATAGTTTCTGTCTGAGCAGTTGATGCCCTGGAGGCGGGAAGCCGGCGCTGCATATGCCCTGCGTGGCAGGACCAGGAATGGGGATGGACTACAGCGAGATGGTCCAGTTCGACCTGATTCACAACAGTCGTTATGGAAAACAGATGGCAGCGAGGCTCCTTCACACTTCACAGAACCTGTGTTCAAAATAGGACAACGTACACAAACATACCCTGAAACACTCCTATCGCACATGCATTAAATTGTGCAGGCGCCAACTCGCATTACGGGCGGACAAAGTCGTATGGAAACACGCCCAGACATACTGTATAGATGCATGCATGCACACGAAAAGGTCAGAGGGGATCAGTGCGCTTAAGTTTACTGTGTCAGTCTAGCCCGCTGACCCCCGCATGCTCTTACCCAAAGGCTCCTCTCAATCACAGAGTCGCAAGAGGACGTAAGGAGGGAGAGGAACAAAGAAGACAGAGACGGCAGCACGGCTCACTTCACACCATGATCTGTATACGTCTGATTTTCAGCATATACCGGGGAATGCAGGCATACACATCGTATGCACAATAGAGGAAGGAATGCAGTCCGTCTTAGCCTTCCAAGAACACATTTGTCTGGATGAACAGGTGCAAATAATAATTCACCTCTAGACCTTGGTTCTATCTTTATGTATGGAACATATTTTCTCGTTCAAACGTGTTTCTTATTAGATGGTTTTTCCTACATTTTTTGTTAAATGGATTAAGGTTTAATGTTACTCATTTTTATTGGAAACAACATCTACTGGAAATAGAAACAGTAGTGTTCTTTCTTGTTTTTTACATTTGTAATGGACCATCACAATCTTTTAGTCATAATGAAGGGTGAATACAAACTGGTTCTGAAATGAGTCAATTGATAGAATTAATCAACATCTTTGATAATCAAATGATCATCATAACAATCAAGCAGAAAGCCAAAACTTGAACATTTACACAATCTTAGGATGTAAAGCCAATTGCTCAGTTAATGTAAAAATAAAAGATGAATTGATTTAAAAAAGAAAGGCATTGCTGCACAACACATTTATTTTTTTCCCACTTAGGGACTTTTAAGCACTAAGTCCACTGGTGTTTTCCAAACTAATAAATGGACGGGAGCAGGCTTTTATCTTTTTTTTTACAATTCTATGAATCCAGTATTTTAATATGTCTTCAACTCCTCCCTGTCATACTGGCCACTAAAAGATAAAAGGCCTCCAATGCAAATGTTTAAAATAGGGTTTATCCAACATGAAGCTTCAGCAGTCCGAGTTTGACAAGAAGGTACCTTAAAGTGTTTTTCATAGTACTCCGCCTTTATGTTACGTCCCTGCTGAGCTGCAGTGGAGGGACAACAAAAACAGGGAATTTCACACATCAAGAAAGCCTCAAATAACTTCAGACTCATTGAGTTACTGCCATTATGGGAAAATATAGGGTCCGTATTCCAATCCTTGAAGATACATATTTGATAGCTTGTTAAATTAATCCAAATCTTTCAAGCCAAAACAAAGCATCTTCATGTTACACAAGTGAACACAGGAAAGTAGTTTGAAGACCAGATGCCATGCAGTGCAATCATACCAAGAGCAGAGCACTCAAGCAAGTTTTACCCAAAGATAGAAATGCAGAGTGCATGGCATGGACGTGAGAGGAATTCTGCCATTTTATACATTCCACTGATGTTACAATAATTCCTTCACTTATCAATTTGACCCTAGCAAGACATCAAAGCTGCCGTGACTCAAAGACAATTAATTAACTACAGTAACCGGCTACTCTAGGCCACACAGTGTAACAGCGGATCCAGTATCTCCTGCTCCCACAGCTCTCATTAGACAAGTGGGACTCAGCCAACACTAGAGTCGACATAAAAACTTGAAAACCAGAGATCAAAAAGGGCCTCTTTTCCCCCAGAAACGGTTAACTCACATCCCTGGGAATAAAGTTCAGAAGAGGGCTATTATTCTTCACTGTGTTACAGGACGAGCTCAAGTGACATAAATAGTGAATAAGCTCTGCCCCATTAAGCCCGGCGGTGGAACGCAGAGCCGGGAGATTTGACTGTGGCGTTAGCAAAGCATCATAGACTGAGACGTGATGATATGCTGCCATGGGATACTGCGCTACAGCAGTACATGTGGGATTTGTTCTACTTAAGCTTAGCAGAGAGTTGTGTTAGAAGGGAGATTGTCCTGCAACGATCTCTGAAAGAGAGCTTATCGCAGCAGTAAGAGTAGCAGATGGCAGGTAGCGTTCATAGCACAGAGGTGGCGAGCTCTATTTGTCTATATTACTTCCTGAGAGAAATGTGTTTATAACACTTATGCTCAGCCTAAAAAGGGGTTTTCTATTTGAGCTTTTCTGAGTGTTTGTGACATTTTGAAATGTATTTTTAAGCAACGCAAAGGCCTGGAGGACTCTGAACCAAGGGGCAACCACAGGGTCTGAGAAGTGAAGTCCATGTGGAAGTGCCTTAAACATAATTTTTTTTTTCTAATAAAACAGCAGGTGGCGACTCCATTGGTCTGATTGTTTAGAAGTCTATGAGAAAATGTTCCTACTTCTCACTCAAAGTATTATCTTAGTATATATGTTCCCACTGAGTTTAAGGTCTCAATGACTTGTTTCAAGTATTCTAATACAGCATGATGTTCATCTATTGATAGACCTTCAGACATAGAGCAGGATATGCTTAAGGGCGTTGCTACCTTGCTGTTGTCAGTTATGGTGCTGTCCATTGAACTTTAACCCTTTCACTGTTTGATTTTAGTTCATGAAAAGCGTTTGTAACATTTTGGTTGGCTTCAAATGTCCTGATTGGTGCTGTATGAAGCTCCACCCTCTAAGGTCACTTCTGGTTCTAAAAAATATAAGAAACTCCAAACTTAAGGCTTTAAAAAGATATTCCATAAACCAATGGGTGACATCACTGTGGCTAAGTGCATATGTGAAGTCTATGCACTGAACATGTCAAGACCTGATCTACCGTTTAAAGATAAGAGGGATCCAGGGAAGATAATATTTACAGAAGATCATGTAGCTAATTGTGAACACTGTTCCCTGAGCCAAATTAAACATTTACAATTTTCTCACGGTAGGATATTCAAGCAATATCCATACAATACTAAAACAACACTGAATTTGTATTGCAAACCATCGTCCTTTCCCCTAAAATACAATAAATTATTCATGCTAAAAATAATTGATTAATTTGACAGGAAGCATCACTCTAGAAATCGATTTCAGCGCTGTGCTGATGAAGTCCAAACAGCTGCTTCAGCATCCATACGAGTGACAGAGATAAAAGACAGAAAGAGGAAGCTGGCAACAGACAAAAGGAGAAGCAGATGAGCAGGGAGATTGTAGAACGGAGGATATATAAGGGGAAGTCTATGACAACATTCTGTGCCATATACGTCAAGACCCAATGATAAACATCTCAAAACGCAATGCACTGACAGCAGTGAGTGAATACATATAGTACATCACAGTCACATAGCATTTACTGCATATGGAATATTGTTTGACAGACCTGGAACAGCAAGACTTTCTGGGTGATCCAGTCTATAAGGCTGTATGTACACAGCATGTGAGAGAACTCTGTGTCAACTCCACCGAACTAACCTACCTGAGGATAGGCTTTTCACAGGCAATTTACATAACATCCCTGTCTTTGTTAAACTGCAAAAAACAGGTTTAAAAGATTTAATTTAAATCATTTTCTCTTTTTTTTTTTAGGTAGCCAACAGTGAGAGATTATAGGACATCCTGTGTACTGATGTTCACATTTAATTACATTTGTGAAATGACCAATTAAGATATCCAGGTAATATCATTACTGAGATAATTAACTTAGAAATATCAAGTCAAAGGCAACTGGATTTGCTGTTTTATTCAACTGTGGGATAGCCCTCAAGCCCCTATGGAAACTAAATTGATAACTATCCAATTTTCTTGAAGCTGAACTCAATGCACCTTTATTTTCCCGTATTAAAGTTTACTTAATGCTATAAATGGTTTCATATTATTTATCGATTTCTTTGTCTTGTATGAAGCACTTTGCTTATGCGTATTTGTTTAAATTATGCTATAAAATGCTCTTATACCATGCAGTACCCTGAAGCCTTTTCACGCAGCAGGAAAAGTGAATTATTCATTCTATCAACATTTGCAACCATTAGAAATATCATTAAAACCCTACAAAAAAGGATGTTTTAACAACTGAAATATGCAACATCTAAGGGATAAAACCATAAAGATTAAATGAAGCACACGTGGACTGTTGGACGGGACCTTGCCCCTGCGCATGTTCACATGTAAACGCTATAAGAGGCCATTATGCCGCTGCCGCAGCCCTCCTCTCACAGCTGCACCCAAACACAAACAGGCCGCTTCAGCAGCCTTATCACAAACAGCAGGCCTAGGCCAGCTGCCTGGAGCTCATGCGACCTATCATTAGACTAATGGGCCGTCGATTAATGTTAACATGCCAGCAGAGCTCATATCGGGGAGATCTACAGGTCGGTGCAGAGCCATTAATAATATAATTGACTGGCCAGCTTTTCCTGCTGGAGGCCTTCTACCTTTCACATCTTTTCCTGATTATACAATGACCTGCCTTCCCGTTCCTTCCTCTGTTACGATGCTACTTCTTCTCTTTAACATCTTACATTTCTGTTTTGTTTCATGTTACTACTCCCTGGTGCAAAGACATAGAAACGAGAGATAGACAAATATAAAGCTGGAGACAAATCTGATCTATAACATATTCTAGAACACACCCTCCTTATATTCACATGATTTAATGCCGTCATGCCTACATCAGGTTACATCGTGGCAACTGACCCTGCCTGTTTGGTGATGAAGCAGAGATGCACTATCTTAATATTGATTATTTGATTTTGCATATCATTATTTAATTGATTTGTTTGGAAACATGTAATGACTATTATTGTGGAAAAAATGTCAGACAAACTTCTGAATCCTACTATAACATGACGCCGCTGTCATCATCATGAAATCATTATCCATCCTCACATCTCTTCCTGTGGATCCAAAGGTTTTCCCAGGACAGATGGGATATATAATCCTTTCAACATGTTCTGTGTGTGTCCCACTGGGCGATGTTCAGGAGGTGTCCTGATTCAAGGCTCCAGCCTCCTCCACTACTCCAAATGACTCAGCGTCTCATCTTATCTGAAAGTGAGTCAATCGAAACTGTTTACAGACGGCTTTAATTAGTGGTCTTACTCTTTCATTCAATAATCAAACCTCAAAGGCATGAGAGCATTTTGGAGCTTCACCTGTATCGTCCCTAATGACGCATAGTATTCTATCAGGGTTTTTGTAAAGTTTAAGTTTCAATACTTTTTCACAGAATGTTCACAAAATGTAATAGAAATTAGTTTTTGTCAGTAAAATAAGTGTGTATAAAAATAAGTCTAGAATAATCACGTGTTTATCAATGCAATAGTAACAGACTGTATAATAGCAATGAACAGGTTAGGGTGAAAAACCTTAAAAAACTAAACCTTTTAACGACAGTTTACTTGTTGTTGAGAGTTTATTTTAAGACCTATAATATTGAAATGGCAAAAGACCCGGGGAAACCCATGTTACATCTGGGTTAAAGCTCTGGAGCCATGCCAGCTATTATAAGAGGCTGAGAAACAACCCCTAATGTGCACTGAGTGTCCAGAATCGACTGCTATCATAGATCTCATGAACGGCTTCCCAAACTTCTATTAGGATACAAATACTGTATGCCAAAAACACAGTGCACATGCTTCAGCAGCTGCAGGTTGTAGAAATATTTATATCCTCGTAGCGACCTGCTGTGAAAAAATCCCCGCTTAAGAGGATTGGGAATTCAAACCAGGCTCTTTCTGCTGAATAAAATATCACAGCCAGAGGGGTCGCACGCTGGTTAAATTCTTAGCTCTGAGAGGTGTGCTGATGGGAGACAGAGCAAAGAAGCATGACTCTCACCTTTTGTTGTCAGTGAGCAATGGTGTAATGTAGAAATGTGACAGTCACAGCTGATGGATGAACAACAACACATGGTGTGTCTCTTCACAATGTCTGACACCGCATTGAGATTAAAACTTCGAAAACCCCACAGAAAACATCGAGCTCACCGCAGCGAGGGGAAAAACCCTGCACAGGGCGCTTGTTTATCTTTTAGTGTTCTCAAGACCTTTGGGGAAAGCTTGAGGTGTGATTCCTACTGATGCCGTAACACATCAGAATTCTTGTTGTACGATGGCTTTTTTTTCACCTCTTGTTATTCAGAACAACAAACACATTCTCACGACTGTGAACTGAATGATGGAACAATGTGTAAAAACAAAACACTGGTTATTTTGGTCGTCATACAGTCTACAAGGATCACATGAGATAAAGCTGGTGCCAATACAAACTCTCGCAGAATGCATGGGTACATTTTAATGTGAGCAAGCAGTGTTGAACATTACATTTCCTTCCTGTCTATTAGAAATAACCGAGTCTGGGTTGTTCATTACAACAGGGGAATTAATCATTGGCTGTCCAGCTTAACCCAAGTATGACAACAGGGCTGTGTTCCCACACCTTAAACTACCTCTCATTTCTGGAAAAGTGTTGTGATTTATAGTTAACTACCATCTAAATCGACTTTTTCCTGTCATTAAGGATCTTAAAAAACATGTTTGAAATGTTTTTCTTTGCTTGCAATGACGCAGGAATAATTAAAAAGACATAGGAATCAAGTTAGTATGACTTAGTGGCTTCAATTTGATGTTTGATTTGTGCATCACTGAATTTAAAGATATTCTAGATGGGTATGAAGACATTAAAATGAATTACACACTTAAACAAAAAGGTCACTCGGAGAGAAAAGACCCCACCAAGGCTGTTTCCATAAGTGAAAAATAATTTGTCTGTCGGATCCAAAATGTAATGGGTTCTCCCTGAGGCAATGCTTCACCGTTCCAATAAACTTAATGAAAATAGGGCCAGGATTTTTTTTCGATATACTGCTGACAAAAAAAAGAGCCCTATGGCAAGTCCAAATTAGAGTTCATGTATAAAGTAATGATTTATCTACACTTTTGTACTGTACAATTAGTATTTCCTATGAAGGTCAAACAACAAGTCCTGGTATCTCCAACTGTTCTGATAGAGTGCAAACTACAAGGCACTGCATAAAGCGGGCAACCTAGACAAGAGGCTTAAAGAAACATGAAGGAGCTTCAGATTAGGGCGAAACTACAGAAAAGTTTTAGGTGGAGTTAAGCTTTACATTGCCTAGAGCAAATATGTATAAACGAGGATTGTTTGAGCAAGTAATTGATGCAGCTCTTTGTCTAACTGAACTTTTTAAACGTTCCCTTTTATGTTTGCTTAAGTCCTATTTTGCATCCCACGACTTATGGGAGAGTAAAATATTAAAGTCTCCATGCAGTGAATAAAGAGTGCGGTAAATTATAATTATTAATAAACTGCCAGCAGCAACATGACATATTTAGCTTCACTTTCAGATTAAAATCCAGTACCTGCATCGGCAGCCAGAGAAAAATCCTTTTCAACATAGGAGACTGAAAACTGCCAATTAAATCAAATCAATTGGTAAAAGTTTGGCTGCTTTCCATAAGAATGTGTTTAGGACATGAGGGAAATTTTTATTGGAGAGTTTTTATCTGTGCTTTGTAATTGGGCTATAAAGCAAACGTGTGCTCTTTGATCTCATTGAAGTCTCAGCCGGCTCTGAGAATGCGGCACCCCTATTGGGATGTTATTTACCGACTGTTTGAACATCTATGCATTATTTGTGGAGCTGATATAACGACGGCGGTACCCTCTGTTGGCTGAGCAATGAACCATAACCCATTACCGGTATTAATCTAGGGATTTAAATACAAAAAATAAAAATAAGTTTACACAACTGACAAACTGCACCACAGCTAAAACTGTTCAACTGCAAAATATTTATGAAGACAAGCTTTGCCAAAATCCTTTATGCTCACTAATCTCATCGACAAAGAATATGTAGGACGAGGGAAGCTATAGCAAGATCCCGCATTAGGAACATTCTCCGCGGTAACCATAACATGTATGCGTAAATAACCCTAGGGGAACAAGAGCTCACCAAAAATAAATATTAATATTATGGTAGAAAAGGAAAACAAGCTACAATGTAGAAGTGCATCACTGATGCTTAAGTTATAACAGCTATAATTATCTCGGCACCATAAAGCTCACAAGATTCAGACCCGAGCGAGGTGACTCAGAAACGCGGCCCTGAAGGCTTTTCCCCGACTAACCAGCAGTCTGAATAGATAACCTAGATAGCACACAGCATCCCCTCGTCTGTCATACACGCGAGGTTACACAGGAGCCTCACTGGCTGCGCCGGCTTCACTGCGCTGTTAACTAACAGAGCCAGACATGCATGGCCGACGTCACATGGGAAACATTAATATAACACAGGACCTTAAGGGACCGCTGGGAGGATTGGAGCCATCCTGCCTCCCCTCACGGTCCCTCAGCACCGGTGAAGGGAACACATGTGCTCGCGTGTCCCCTCACTGACCTCCGTATGCTGCAGCTAATCACATTGTATGTGGCTATATAATTACCTTGCTCATTAGTCAAAACCTGAAGGGTTATCTTTATTAACTGTCGCACAGGCTGCCTGGGCGACCAGACTCATGTCGTTGTTGTGTCTATGTTTTATAAATTGCACTTTAATGGCCGCCATACACAGCTGTTCAGTGCTTGTGAACATCTAAGTCTGTCACCTAATGGCCCCGTCGGTTAATTAATATGAGGTTGTTTACTGTATATAATGTGGTCCTCTTCACTATACAAAAGACCCAGTAAATGTATAGGATTCCAATTCACTCTGTTCATACGACCTCCAGCAGCACGTTAGAAAAACATGGGACTACTTTAATTATTTGTGTTTATTTGTATACGTTGTCCAGCATTACATTGGTGAGTCATGTTGTGAGTTATCATTAGCGTATGAGATGGAAAGTAACTTAACAGACAAACTAGAAACCATGTTGTTCTTTTATAAATACCAGCTTAGTGAAAGTGAGCTGAATATGAAAAAATGTTAAATGAAGTGACTTTACTAAACTGTAAATATTTGTGGGTGTTATTGTCTTTATTGTTAACATTGTTCATACTACTGAGACAGTGAGGGCATCAGTTTGAGATCTGTATTAAGAGACAAACAGTGTGAATGTGTGCGCAGCTGGTAGCTGTGTATCGATACTACAAAATAAACGTATTGAAACTGTTTAAAATATTATATTTCAAAACCTTAATAGTCTTGACAACAATACTTCAAAAGAATGAATTAAAATGTTTTACCTTTTGAATACTTTTGGTTATAACCTCTGATGACCATTTCCAACACATAACAACAAATGTATTCATTAAACAAGAACACAATAAGCTGATGAATCAGTAATTAAATAAATAGGACTTGCAGGCCTATACATTTCAATTGTAGAAACAATGTCCTTGTAAGGCCCCTGACCTTGCTGAGGGTTGACAATTTCACTCCCACCTGTCATGTATCTGAGCAGGGCTTTTACAGTCCCATAAAAGTCAGCACTCACATACACATTGCTCACATGCTGTACAGTACATACACACCCTCTCTATAGCTCCATATGTACAGTACAAGTGCCAAGACTTAAATACATTAAGGGTATGTCCAGATAAAAAGTCCAACCTGTGCTCTTTGTCTGTGCCAGATCATTGTTTATCTTACTTATCACAAGTGTGTATATCATCCATACACTTTTGAAAGCCTTTTGTCCTTGCTCCATAGCAAACAGGGTTACTATAGTTACTATATAATACATATAATGGTACAGTTCATGCCTACCTTATCTAATCTTAAAAGATTGTATTTCAATAAAATGCAGGAAAAACCAAATAGTGTTCATATATTATGGTATCTAGGAGTTTGATTTCAACAAGTCTACTGGCAAAAAGGCAAACACCAGGGGATATATGTACTAAAATAATTTAGAATAAACATACATGCATGAGATTTGAGGTGAAAACATTTCTTTTGTTTTTATTACTTTTTGGGAGAGTTTATTTTAAAGCTTGTAAAAACTTGATCCAAATATTTCTCTTTAATGGTAAATATCCATTACATTAAGCAACCAAGGTTCAGAAAATATATACTGAGGGATAATATTTTTCATGCTAACGATTTTCTCTCGAGGCAGTGGGGTCACTCTGGATCAGAGGGGCGTTGACCATTCACAGCAAGAGATGGGACAGATGTGAATACTGGCCAACCCCATCAGAACTCCATCACACCCATCCTATCAACCCGTGTGAGCCTGCGATAAGACTAACACTGTTCTCCTTAACTACCACTGATATGTTGGAAATCGAAGCGGACACATTTACGTTTATGGAAACTGCTGAAGCATCACTGATTCAACCGCTTCGCTCTGCCATTCGGCGTTCCACTCAAAAGTTTGGAAGTCTGGACATCTGTTTTAAAGCTGTGAAGCTCTGATGGTGAGCAGAGACACCTAGATGCTGTTTGTGTGTACCAGCTCCAGTTAATTGAATGCCCTGCTGGGCCCGAGGCTCTATGTGGGGGTTTGCCGCTGCTATTGATCGCAGGTCTGTCTCTCTATTAAACCTGCCTGCTACACTGTCTCCTACTGCGGCAGCATGCTCAAGCAGCCACACATACCTCCGAACACAAGCATAAAAGCACAACATTTAAGAATGCGTGCTGCAAAGGAAAAAAAGGAAAGTACATGCAAACACAAACAAGAGAATGTATCGACAAAATGTTTTAGAAAGTATCAATGTAGCCTTTTGAGCCATTAAACCAAAGCCATTAAATCAATTTCCTCTAATCTGGGCAGGGCCATCCCAGAGCAGGAAATACGGGCGAGAAAGCTCCTCGAGGGAAACGCAGCTATTGTGTCTGCACACACAAAGCATAAACTGAAGATCTGATTGAATAAAATGCCTTTTTTTTTCTCTCTCTGGCGGGGAAGGTGCCTGATCTCATCTTTCGTTCTGTAGTTTTCTCCTTCCATCCATCTGTTTGGTTCTTTAGCAACACTTCTCTGTACATGACTCTGCGGCACATCACACAGCTTGTTAGGAAGAACAAGGTGTACCTCATTAATACACAACAAATTAGTTTAATGCAATGCTGACAACAAGCCTGACCGGTAGGGGAATTAGCAGAATGATTTTAGCAACATATAATATGCTAATGTATGTAGTGTTTGTTTCGGAACATTCTCTATATAATCAAATTAAAGTCTTGTGCATGTTTAAGAAAATGTCTCTATAGGGACAGAATCGAATGATAAAACAAAACATCTTCAATTTAATTCAAAGTTATTTAACTTTTTTGAAGTTGTATGTTTGTTTAAAAGTCTATCTGCAATGCTATGAAGTAAATCAACAACATGATAGTTTTACGCCAGTTTAAAGGTCAAGGTAGCTGGCAGGAAATCAGAAGCCTGTGTGATACTAAACCACTGTTTTGCTCTGAATTGAGTGGGAGTTAAACTGTATGGTATTAAAAAAGATAAACTGAAATATAACTTGTAAAATAAAAGTGGCATTAGATGACTCCCCCCAACATCGCTGGCACATTGCGTTTGTTTGCAAACTCTATAACTGAGATTATGTGGATTAGCCCTGTCAATGAGATGATGGATCTACTTCCGTATATATCGTTAGCAACGCGGCTACCGCTAGCAGCATGGCTAATGTTGCTGTCAAAAGCAAGAAAGGTCTGTACAAATTCTAAAAAAGAAGTAACCCTGATAAAACTGTATGATAAAGTAAAACGATTCATAGTATAATTAAGAAGGCAGGTTTAGTTATTTACTGATATAGCTTTGTAAAAAAAATGCCTTTTAACGTACTAAATCATTAGATGGTGGTAGCTACTGTAAGCTATTTTGTTGGGTCGCTGTTAAGCAAAATGCTCTGTAGAAAGCAGTGCTGTACCGTATGTGTGTATGGCTTTATCATGTAGGTTAAGATCAGTCTGAGTGTATCTTTAATGTGCTGCTGTTGACCAGGTGGGAGTAATAAAGATGTTGCCATCGTGGTTCAGATTACTGAGCCTCTGTGAAATGTTTTTATTACCTTCATAAGTAGAGGTGCAACTTTAGGAATAAGCCCTTCCTTTGGGCCATAAATCGAGCCTTAACTTTTCAAGCAGGTCGCAACACTTATGCAGACCGAATTGTATTGTTAAGAGTGAGGCTTAAAGGGCACCAATCTAAAAACTAATGGTGTCATAATTCTACAGCCCTTACAGTGTGTAATACACATTTACTTCATTATAAATGAAAGCAAAACTATTGCCACTTTGAGGTACCTCAACAGTTTTTCCAAAGTTTCGGTGTTAATGCAGCCTGGTGTCTATTTCTCCCTGAGGCAGGAGGCTGTGTTTCACTCGTTTCTTCCTACATTTCTCTGAACTCCCATGAACTGTACATCCGATACCCTCGTGACAACGTGTACGCTTCCCTGCTCACGCTGTTGTTTTGAGATTCCCTTGCCGTGGCAATACTTCACCGTGCAAACACATTATTGTGCATCACCCACTGTAATAGTGTGACGCTATTTGGGCAGGAGGATAATGGGTTCTGCCACTCAATCTTCTCTAGTCTTTGTGCGTGTGTGTCTGTAGGGAGTATTCCTTTATCCTGTGCCGCTCCATTAGCTGACAATGGGCAAGTGTGGGGAGAACATTACCATTTGTTCGGTGTGTTACAATGCCCCACTGTGAAAGGTGAGACTAAACTTCTCTTAGTTTCTCTTTCCTTTTTCTTTTTATCCATCCGTGTGTGCATCCATGTGCCCCAATCCCTTAACCTTATCGTACACCCATTTCCATTCACTCCAAACGTGTCTTGTATTGTGTCTGTATCTGTAAATAAAAGAATAGCGTTGAATGAAGTGCAGAGGTTGCACTCTCACACAAACGGCTCTTTCTTTTCCCCGCAAGTTCTCCTCTTACAGCTGCAACACGTGTTCCAAACCACAACTTCCTGCTGGAGATGAGCTGCAAGCCCATTGGCTTAAAGCGGTACATACCCCTGACACACCCACCCAGTAGTACTTGCTGAGGTCCCTGGCATTGGTTCCTGGACTTTCTGCCTGGGCAATTAGAGGTTTGTTTCTCTGTTATGCACCCACCCACACTCACATACAAACATTCCCACATAAACATGAAGGGAAATACACACAAACGGGAACACAAAGTCAGCGCATTAGCAAACCGTCAGACCTGGGCTGTGCTGCAGAGGACAGCTGCCAACAGCGAGTGGCTATGTCAAAACACATCGCCACGCACCTACGCACTGTTTGTTTTTATTTCCCTGCTTTTCATGATAGGTTCTTATTATAATCCTTCACTGGATGAGGTGCTAAATGCAGCACAGTGTCAGAGATGGGATGGATTCAAACAGGGACCAAGGATAAATGCCGTACAGAGCAGGAAATTGAAATTCAAAGTTTACTGCCATGGGTCAGAGACGTTTTTCTAATCCTGTACTTGCAGTATTTTATATACTTTCTGTGGCTTTTTCAAGAGCCCGCCCATTTAAACCACACACTTAGCCCCTAGTGGGAAACTACATTGCAGACCACCTATAAAGAGCTTTCCATCTACACACGCGTACCACTGATGTGTGACAGAGGGAAGCCTGTGGACGCACAAAGTAAAAGAGATAGTAAAAGAAGTCATCTGCTAAAATTAGGACAAGTGAGGTTTGGGGACGCCGCTCGTCCTTCAGCTCGTTCTGCTTAACTGTGTTTTATACAAGCTGAAATTAAATCAAGGAAACATAAAGTTTTATATGACGAGTACACACAAGGCTGCAGCCGCAGCAGGCTCACAGAGGGGGATTTCCAGCTCTGCTCCTGTCGACCCTAAAGCACCAAACAGAGAGTTAAATCCAAGAAAAATGAATGAACCGTATGTAAAATAAAGGGACCTGCTAAAGAAAGTCAGTCATTAAAGTGTTTTAATGGTCTTAAACTTGAGATTTTGCACAGATTTTCTCTGGTAGTGTTATATTCAATGGCAACGACAGCAATTGCCAGGAAAGCTGCTAATGGCTCAGCTTGTCTGTTGTCTTTGCATTTTAGTCACTTGATAGAGGTTAAAGTTTAAGGCTATAATGCACAGAGCGGAACTCCTGGCCCCACTGCCAGGAAATGACCCTAATCTTTCCGAGCAGAAACAGCTCCAGCAGTGGTAATGCGTTTCCCCGGAGTCAGGGAGAGCAGAAAGGTGGGAGTGCAGCAGGGAGGGGGACACGGTGGCAGGGCCATCATTGATTATGGTGATTAACGGAGAGGGCAAAAGTGCCTTGTCTTTTTCTGACGCCGCACAGAGGAGAAATGAAGGAGAAGAGGCCGGGAAAACAGCAGAGGACAGATGTGACGGGAAAACATAAGGAGATAAATGAAAGAGAGGACAGAAGAAGGTGAGGAAGAGAGATGGTAGTTAAAAGAAAATGGAGAGATGGGGAGGCAGGTGGGTATGAACAGAGAACTACAGATGAAGCTGAGGGTGAGGACTAGTTTTGAGAGTAGTTCAAATGTAACAATAATAATAATGAAAATGTTGTTGAATCTATTACATGTTGGCATGCACACATTAGCAAAAGTTCAACAAAGTCATTCAGATACGTCCCCTTGGGAACACAAATGTTGGCCAGGGCCAGTGAAAGTCCACTCTGTGGTAGTAAATCTGGCGACTCATTTGCCTGAAGGTGCAAAAAAGAACATGGAACAAGAATTAAGGGCATCACTTTTCTTGGGCATCTTGCTACAAAGGAATTTAATTGGGTTGCATTTCAGGAAATACTTGAAACACACAACTTTGCAAGAATTGTTTGCCAACATTTTAAGAGAAAGGATATTCAATAAGCATTGCTCAAAATTACACATGACAAAAAAGTTACAATAAAAAAAACCTCTTGAATCCTAGAATGTCTTCAGAAAATTCCTTGGCAATCCACGCAATAGGTGTTGGGATATTTCAGTCTACACTTAAGTGGTGTTCTGACCCAATGACAGACCTCTTCCCTGCCTAGAGCCATGGCGTAAGCATGCTAACGGCGTTATATCACATAGCTGGTGTTTGCTGAATCAAAGCTCAATTGTTTTTAATTCAGAGGGCAGCAGCAGAGCAGGAGGATCAAGGTCAAAATACTGTAGGACTTAAAAGAATAAGGAATGTTAAAGTAACAGCATTAATATTAAGTGTTTAGTGCACAATTCCCTTCCATTCAAACAAATCAAATGTATGTTTCACCATGCAGCTTAGAAATGGTGCCATGTAGCAGACCAAAATGAATTCAGGTCTCAGGGACACATTTCTTTTCTTTTAGGGTCTTTGTTTTGTATCATTAACTCACTGGGCTGCTGTATGGCTGTGGCCAGGAACAAAGAAAAGATGAGAAATAGAGGGCCAATGAAGCAGAGAAAATAAAGAGAGGGGGGGGTCAAAGCCTAGGGACATTAAACCTCTTACGCTTTCTCTTGGGTTGTGTGTGTGTGTGTGTGTGTGTGTGTGTGTGTGTGTGTGTGTGTGTGTGTGTGTGCGCTCATGATGTCGGTAATTAACTGATCAAACAGATAGAGAGTGGACCAGGCCCATCCTGTGGGTGGGCTCTAAAAGTCCAGATCATTAGGTATGGGTGGATCTGGTTTACATGAATGTGTCTGTGCTCGGCAGAGCTAAGTCTGTGAAAGCTGCCTTTACACTCAAAACACTGCTGGATACTACAGACACGGCAGCGATCTAATCACCCTCCGACTGTCATCTTTTTATTGGTCTGTGTTACCGAAATAAAGAAATAGAAAATCTCTGACAAGAATCTTAAACCATGTCTATGGCAGATCAAGGCTCGGTGTTTGTATAGTAGTGGAACAACACAAGTCTGGAGGGCTAAGGAAGGGACTTCCAAGCTGTGATTAAAAGCTGAGGAACACACATTTACGAAATACAGATTATTTTCTGATTTAGTCATATTTTTGCATTTCACTTCATTAGAAATCCTGAATAATAAAGCATAAAGCATATTTTTCAGACATGTATATAGTTAACTTCATCTGCACTATTTTGTCTTATGTCCTATATATAAAATAAGTTGCATTGCTTGCTCGGGTGGCCTCAAGATTTTCATTGCCATAACTGCAACATTATGGAGGTTAAAAGGACAAAATGTCCTGAGCACTTACAAAACATTTACGCAATATTTTGCCTTAAAAACATTGAGAAATGTTAAATAACGTTTTGAAGAACATTTGAAATAATAGCCCTATAATCAATGAAATGATGTACAGTACATGTCATTAGTGCTTGATTCATTTTTCTCTTTAAGATGTCTGTACTATTCAAGTCCATTTCCTCGGAAGTTAAAAAACAACCCTACAAGCGTCACCATGTTGCTGGAAATAAACACAACACTGTAATGGCACCGTTTTCATGGCTTCTATATCTTCCATGTTAGGGACTCAATAACCAGTGAGTCTTTAATTTTAACAGGAAAGCAACATGTACAGGCGTGGAATCCATGTTCCCACTTTGATATACTCTCCGTGTTGGGACTGACCAGACGCAGGCCTGCAAACCAAATTAGGCCCCGACTGCTAGTTAAAGAACCCAGGCTCTGAGTTATATAACTGGGCCACACCGGGAGTAAAGTTGTACCTCCCAGCACTGTATCCCACTGTGCGGGATAAAAGTCCTCGCAACATGCTTCATCTGTCCCATAGCTGCCACGTCCTTCTAATGACATTTACGAGCTGACTGATGGGACAATGGCCAGGCCGCGGTGTTCATGCGTGGACGTTTGATCGGGAAGGACCCACCCTGTAGGTTCTCGATCAGTGGTGGCCGAGGAACGGTGAAAAGCTGTATGCAGGTAAAAAAAACATGTTGACACGTCTGAAAAATATCCTCCCTCCCCGGGTTTAATAGAAGGCGAAAGAACTACAGCGTGATTTGGCAGCTTAACAAGGATGTCTTTATGCCGTTACCTCAAAATGTATATGTTTAAACACACAATATTTGTTCCTGACGATGCGGAGGCCATTTTGGGATAAAATACAGTGTGTGAATATTTACATTCTGTCATACTTGAAGTCTTAGGGGATTGTAAATTGTAAAAGACACACACAGATACACACAAGCACAGGCTAAAAACACTTGCACATTTAGCCAGCTTTCAAAATACACCCACGCTCTGCGAGCAGTCACTATTTTGGGTGCTCTCCAAGTCTGGTGCTCCTAATAAGCAGGCACTCTTGCTGAACGGATCAGTGTGTTTCTGTTTGTGAAGTTCAGCTGATGAGACCTGACCAACAGATAAGCGGAGAAAGGATGTGGACGAATCATTACAGTCAGCACTGCCACAGCAGGAGAGACAGAGAGAGGAAGGGAGGACCGTTTGTTCCAGTTCATTATGCGATGTGATTGCGCGATTGAGAGATTTTCCTGAGCCTCCAACCTTTGATTTGTTTGGAAAAGCAAAGACAAACAAACAATAACAACGGCAAAATTAATGATGAATGAACATTCTGGGTGCAAGAAACTGCAATACACAATGCAACCAAATTAGTGACAAAGGTCTGAATGCATTTTCTACATTCTATATTTTTCCTATCTCGACCAATCCCGTTAAAACATCAAAACCGGCCGTCGTATAGCTCAGTGGGTAGACAAGGCGGCCATATACTGGGGTTTGATCCCCATGCGGTGGACCCATGTTTGAATCCGGCCTGAGTCCCTTTGCCGCACGTCTTCCCCTCTGTCTCGCGTTTCTGAACTGCACTATATTAAAAGGCACTGGTTGCCCAAAAAAACCTTTAAAAAAGTATATTTTGAGTCAATCTAGCATACATATGGGCTCCAAATGTGGATTAATCTGTGGCTGAAAATAGTGCCCAAGAAAAGCACTTTTAACTCCCGTTGAGTAATATTTGCACAGCTGTATTTGGGAAAAACTAAATATATTAGTTACCTTTTGTATCATTTTAACCAATAATCCTCAGGCTGAGTGCCAGAGACCGGGTAGAAAGTCAAAAAAGTGTTGACAGATGGGCTTTGATTGAGGGTCTATCATGGGATTTGTTGACAAAACATAGAAAAACACCAACTTTATCCTTTAATGCTGGATGAAATAGTATCCCTCATAGATTTCAGTGCAAAAGTCCTGCTTGATGTTCCACTTATGTCCAGATTCTTTTTTTGCTCATGGTGCAAAGGTATAGTTTACATTCATATTGTCAGCTACAATGTTCATTGCAGCAAGCGTTCGCATAGAATATTGGACCTTGAGCTTGGTAATATATATATATATATACCGTATGTTGACATGAAAGAGATGAGCGATGCGGCTAAAGCATAACAGCTCATTAGTGTCTGGGAATAGAAGGCGAAAAGACCCAAAAAAGCATCTGAAAGTAGAGGCGAGTCTGGGGGAGGGGGGCTGACGTCCAACACAAATCAAAATGCCACAGGAAAAATGAATGAGTATGCTCTTCAAACACCACAAAATAGGGCCTCACTTGTGTATGACAGCTGCGAATAACCACTCACCCCAAAAAAACATCAGCAGCAGCGGCCGAGTGCGGCGGTCAGCACTGTGGACTTTCTGTGCTAATGCATTCGATTTCTTGTTAAACTAACGGCTGTCAGAGTAAGAAAAAAAAAAGTATTGCCACTTCAGTGACTGTGAGCTCGCAGGCCGGCCACACAGAACACACTCTTTCCCTGCTCTCGGGCACACACTGTTTGCCAGGAAACCATTCCCCCTGAGCTGCTAGCAAATAGCCCCTGAGCAGAGGGGGAGCTGCTGATCAATGAGCTGTGGACAGGGAGGCAGCGGACGGCTGGTTAGTTCGGCTGATCATTCTCGGACAGAGACCTGCAAAGACTTTCAGGCTAATAGCAACAGTCCCTGTGTGTGTACCTAAGTGTGTTTTTGTGTTTGTGTGTGTGTGTGTGTGTGTGTGTGTCACAGTCCCCCTACCTGCCTCAGCTAAAGTTGCTTTTCATAGCAGTGCCCCCGTCAACCTCTGAGAGTGTAATCTTTCATTTTGGCAAGGTCTTAAATCTTATGTGTAGCCATTATGTGTAAACATAACTTAGTTATTAGTTCCCAAATAATCTTAACTAGAAGCAGCCTACTTTTTGACCTCTGACTGCAGGTCACATCCTTAAGGTGGACATACTGTAAATTGTAAGAAGAGTAGACATTTTTTCTCCTTAGACTAATCTTGTGGTAGGATTTCTGAAAGGCACCACAAGTTAAATTGTTATAATATTTGAAAGGAAAACAGTTTTTATATATTGTTCTTATTAGTCCCATTTTTATCAACCACAAAGTCTCACAAGTTGGGAAATATTTAATAGGTTGATCAATTAGAGCGCCCCTATTATGTAAAATGCACTTTTTGATGTCTTTTATACATAAATGTGTGTCCACGGTGTGTAAGGGGACTCACAAAATGTCAGGAAATACAACCCTCTCTCTTTTCCTCCATAGCCACATCTCTTAAAACAGGGGTACAAACGAGCTGATCCAGATTTGCTTCGGTTATGACGTCATATCAGAAATGTGGGCTGGCTTTACACTGGGAGGGGGGGATGTTATAGCCACTTGAAGCCTAAGCATTCAAAGGCCTGTCCTGTGCAAAGAAAAGATAGACACACTTCTGTGGTGAGTGAGAGGGACGGTGAGCACTGATGACTTTCCCTGCTGTGACAATAGTTTGCCCAAAATGAAATAACTGTTCAGCCCTTAAAACCGTAGAAACATGTATAGGAACATTGGCAACGTACAGCGGGAAAGTCTTTTCTAATGAACAGCTTCTCTGTAAGGGGCGAGCTGCTGGAGCTTAATTGGAAGAAAATGCTCGACTGTTCCCAGGATGCTTCAGGTGGAACGGAGCGTGCCTGTCATCATTTTCACTGAACGTGAAGTCAAGTCTGTGTGTGTGTGTGTGTGTGTGTGTGTGTGTGTGTGTGTGTGTGTGTGTGTGTGTGTGTGTGTGTGTGTGTCAACATCTGTCATCACTCATTTCCTTGGATTAAAACTACAGGTGTACGGTGTGACAGTTTCTTTTCATTTCTGAAACTGCTAATTAGCTCATGAGTGTTTACACTTCAATGTCCACTGCCTCTGAACGCACATTAGGTGCCCAAGCCGAACTTTACCCTTGAATCCCTCCCGTCTTTAGGAGACACTGGGGCTTTCAGCGCTGTAATCTTTACACACAGAGACACAAAGAACACATGCGGTCAGGGGAGTGTATATGTACAGCGGTTATGTGGACACGTGTAATAAGCCACCTGTGCAGCTGCCAACAGAGGAAAGAAAAGCACATAAGAAAGAATATAATGGGTTCAGACAACACTGATTCTGTCCTATACAGCAGTTCACTGAGTGCACACACTCTCAACAACAGCAGAAAGAACAACCAAGTGCACTAATGTAAAAAAGGGTAATTGTTGTCTTCTTTCTTCAATGCCAGCAAAAGTACATTGGTCCTCCTAACGGGTAAGAAAATAATATAGCACAAGAGAGATTAGGTGTAATTTTCCACTAGGAAAAAGGTTGATTGTCCTTTCTTTTTACTCAAGCAGAAAATATGTTGTGTGACTGACCCTGAGCTTTACTGACAGAACGTTGGTGAAAAACCAAACCATACCAAAACAGCTAAGAGTAAAGGCTGGGTTTGGACCCTGATGGACAAATAGTGTTACACAAACAAACTGAAACAGAACCAATACGCTGGTACCAAGATGACAACATTCTGGAAAACTGAAGCACACATTTTGACGCACCTTGGCTAACGTATGGCTAAAGGCCAAGGTGACCCCACACACTCTATTGTAGTGTTGAAATAAGCAGCAGGGACATCTAGTTCATGTTAGCTCTCAGTAGCACAGTCCTGTTAGTAGGAGATTTCATCGAGTTACATTTTTGTGTTTAGTGAAAATGTCAATAGGGATCATGATTTGATTAAATGTAATCCTGTAAAATGTAGTTTTTATCGAGACGTAATACATAAGTTTAAAAGAGATGATTTGACAATATAAATAAGATACTAGAGAGGCAATTATGTTGACTTACAAAGCAGAATGTGAATGGTACTAAAGGAGTGTATGCTGAAATACATGAGATTTAAGTGTAGAGAAACTTACTTCATTTCTGGCATTGTGACAGCAACAGTCACTGTGTTGTGGTATGAAACAGGACAAATCAGGGGAGGGATTAGTCTGCTTGCACTGCTGGGCTGCAGATTAACTCAGTAGGTTAAAATCTGTGCAGCTACTATGCTGTAAAGATTTGTCTTTGTTCTTATGTATGTCACAAGAGGAGATGGATGAAATGTAATAGATTATCCATCAGTTTATGTTTCAAATTTCACCTCTGCTGTTGACAGTACTGACTTTTAAGGCTCTTGCTTTACTGCCTGTGTGCAATTAAACATACTATATACACACATGGCTGCATGCAACATGCGCCCACTAAAAAAAAAGGGCGTGCTACACACATTGTACACGTGTGTATGAGATGTGTGCATGCATGAGTGTGAGTGCACTGCAGCAGCTATGTCAGCAGCGGTCCTGTAGCACCAGGTGAGATTTATGAGGTGTTAAGAATGCTTGCCTCTAGCCCAGTGCTGGGAGACTGGTCCCAACTCCTCGCCTGCCTGTGCCCCTGCCTAACACCTCGCCTCGCCTCTACCCACAAAAGCACTGACAGACACACAGCTGCATGTATACACACAGCACCCCCCTGCACAGACACATACTGTACGTGCACATCAACCCCTGAACCCAAAAGTGTGAGCCTCATGTCTGCACAACCCCCATCCCCGCTCTGAGAGACTCACTTCCTGGGGATAAGCTCACCCCCTTAAAATCCCCCCCTTTACCCCGGGTACACTACCTCCAATGATTGCCTAACGAAACCTCTCCTTGTTCTATGGAGAACTAACACACTTCCTGGCCTTCGTCAAACCAGAGATCAAGCTGTCCGGTGGGGGGGACACTCTGAGAGAAAAGCTTCAGTTGAAACAGCGTGGAAGGTTACTGCAGGAGCCGGGGAGAAGGGAGCACGTTTCACAGCTTTTACAAGCATCATGAATCACCACGGCTCCTCACTTTACTGGGTGACATTGAAGACGCTCTCTTGCCTGACAGAAAGTATAGAGTTGCATTTTTCCTGCAGTTGCTACATATTCTACAGCTTAAAGGGAGACACGAGGTGAACATGAATCATTTAACTAGTATATGTTCCCCAGTTTATTCCTCACATTAGGCAAATATTTATCTAATTTCAAGTTTTTTATTAAAACGAAGCATTACCTGATATTTTATTTGCAAATTGCAAATAATCTCAGGTACATAGAAAATGCAAATTATTAAAATAAACGCTTCATTTATATATTGATCCTATTTCTATAACATTGACTAAATGTAATTGCTGATTTTTTTGGCCTTTCTGCAATAATACCAGGGAATCTGCTATTTGAGCAGAACTGGTCAAGAACAGATTTGTAACTTGGTCCAAATGACATTTAATCCCTTTAAAGCTTTCTCAACATTATATATTAAATACTATATAATATCCCAATATATAATGTTGAAATTGAGGATTGCTTGGAAAATCCAGGTACTAAATATATGGATATATTAGAACTGTTAAGGTGTTGAATCCATTATTTTAAAAAAGCAGTTGAAATGTGACATTAACGTAGCATACAGCAGCATCAGAATTGATACCAGCGGTGAAAACACCAAGCATTCACTCCGGTTGAACGGGGTCAATAATCTCTCTTCCTGTTAAGGGTCTTGCCCTTAACCCTAACACCCTGGATGTCACATATTTACAACGGCATCATAAACAAGCATAACACAGTTACATATTTACAATAGTAATCACTTCTTTACAATCCCTTCCCGCACTTAAAAGGAGGAGGCACGGCCAAATCTGAGCGACACACAAAGATGGCTGCAATAAAAATGACAGTTCAGTACACTTTAGTATTTTACTTGCATCTGTGGGACAATGACATATTTATCAAAGTATTTCACTGAGCCAACAACAGGAATGACCATAACATCAACAGTTTTCAGTTTCTCAAAGAGACAAGGAGCTATAAATGCTGTTATGAAATGCACTTACTCTATTTTGAATTCAGAAATTGTGATTTTCTAAACAAAGTTACATGTTTTCAGACAGAAACTGAAACATGGTCATTATATTTCTGCTATCTGCCACCCCGCTCTCTAAATATCGACCTTCTTCTTGAAACCACTAGTCCAGTTCCAAGTAGCACTTGAATTCATGACTGACTGCGGTCCCCTTTGGTCCACTATGAGCTCACTACCATTAAAGCTTTCTCACCAAACATCTGTCCAAACAACTCTGGGGGTTATTCCGTCCCATTCTGCGCGCTGCCATGCATTATCTGCCTCTGCTGCTTCCCTAATGCTGCAGGGACTTAGAGTAGGATTAGACCACAATTATGCGCTTCCCCATTCGCTCCAGCTGTGCAGAGAGAGGAGAGGACTATGGGAGGCACCATTCAAAAAAAAAGTTGATTACTGAAGATGCTTTGTGCAGTCACAGAAGAAAAACCTCATTTACATAACAGCCAAATTCGTTTGGCATATGGTGCTCCATCACCTCAGCCGTCACTTGGTTATTTCAATTCCCAATCTTGCAGATTTCCACTGAGACAGATCTTTTACCAGCAGTTTTGTCATTAATAACCATTAAGAATCTGACAAGAGCTGAATGAATGAAGGTGTGAGGCAGTGGTGTCAAATATAAATCACCGAAACTAGATTAATAAGGAACTAAGACAAGAAATGAATGAAAGTCGACTTATAGTTTTACTTCAGTGGCTCACAAATACAATTACAAGGGCTTTCACTGAGTAAAATCAGAGTTACATCTCGCACCCATATGCAGTGGGAATGACCCCTTTAATGTACTTGCAGCACAGATGAGAGTCACTGCAGGTTTATAAGAAAAGCCACAGAGAGTGTGTGAGCCACACATAATACACATGTGACAACTTACAGGCTGAGGACAGCAGAAAGGATAAAGATGATGAATTATCGTACAAGCCCCTTGCTGAGTCTGAGGTGAACACCTGCCTCATAAACATACATGTAAACACGTGCAGAGACATAACATACCTGTCATATTGTGTGTTTTAGTGTGCGTTAATGATTTCCCCAGGTCTCCTGCGTTGTGTGGTCCGCCTCGTCTCCGCCCCTGGAAGAAATAAAAAGAGGATTGTTAGGGTGGGTGAGCAGCTGAGACAGAAGGCGGAGGGGAGCAGGACAAGGAAGGGAGGGATATAGCATATAGAAAACAAACAAGGCCATACAGTACAAAGGCCAGCGAGGACACTCCCCCCCCCCTTCCTCCCTCTTTTCCTCTCTGTCCTCATACTTACTTTCCTTGTTGTTCCTCTCTCCCTCTCTTCTTTCACCGCTATTTCTTATTATTTCCAAGGCCTTGTTTTTGAATCCTCTTTCTGTAACTGCCTCTTTACCTCTGCTTCTTGTTATCCTTCATTCCTCTTCCACTCCATATATTTCTCTGCATCCCCTCCTTCTGTGAAAATGTAAGTCGGAAGCCTCGGTCTGTTTACCTCACAGTCAGACTTGAAAGCCAAACATTTATCTATGGGGCCTGCGTCACAGTCACGCTTTAATGTCTGCCGAAACACCCTTCTACAGCTAGCCCTACTGGTTTGAATATCCTCATAGGGGCCAGAGACGTTGACAGACCGAAGTCAGGCAGATGTTAGCATGCATGCTAGCTGTAGGGTGAGACTTTGGTGTTTACTGGCCTGTCATCTCGTATAACACGCTAAAGCAGCAATCTTGTGGGGTGAATTTCCAATTTCTCATGTGGTAAACAATCAGGGGAATATACCAGGCAGAAGGAAAACAGCTAACATCTCTTTGAAAGTGAAACAATGGACATACTATGGTGATTCGAGATATGTCTTATTAAAAAAAGTGTATGTTGTTTGTTTAATTTGTGTCCTGGAGTTTTACTTCTTTTCATAAAAACGTACTGTTAATTCCCAGACAATGTTTTGGAATTGTGTGTATAACGTGTAAATCAGACCTTTAGGTGGTGGTGATTATCTGGGAAAAAGCCAGGCTAGCCATTTCCCCCCTTTTTTCATTGTTGATGCTAAGCTTTGCTAACTGTGTGCTGGCTTTGGCTTCATATTTATTGGACAGATACGACAGAGATTTTGATCTTCAAATCTAACTCTTGGCAAGAAAGCAAATAGGCGTAAATGCCATCTTTTCATCCAAATCATTTACAACACGGCAGCTAATTTAACCTAATACAATAATTGAACTGCTAATATGGTACAAAATAGCGGTTATGTTTAAAGGAAGATAAACAGTGAGCAGTGGAAAGTGTAAAGCTTGACAAAGAGAACTGAGAGAGCGGTGAAATTGCTGTGACTTTCCAAAAAGGAGTAAAATCAGTTCAGCTTATGTGAAATATGACTTTTGACTGCGGTTCCTATCTGACAGTTCCTATTAATCACAATAATTGAAAAGCTGATTGTAGTTACAGAAGCTGCATCCCACAACATGTCTATTATCTGTTGAGGTTTATCACAAAGATGATAACTTAATATTCCAAAAGGACACAGGAATGTCAAAAGGTATCAAAGCATTCCAAAGGCAAATTATCCCTGCTACAAATCATTATGGTTGTGTCTCAATAAAATATTCCACATGAACAGTAGTGGCCAAGAGCATCAGTAGGCACGCTGCCCACAACAGACAGTTACGTGCCACAACAACGAGACAAAGAAGTAACAGACGATGAGAGAAAGACAGACATGAGAAAATTGTGTGTGAAAGTGAGAAAAAGGAAGACAAGAACACGCGCATAAACTGAAGAGTGTTTTTAGACAGGAAGGAAAAGAGGAAGCTGTTACCGTCTTTACAATGAGACAGGAAGTGCCGGAAGGAAGGCATGTGTGTCTGATTTTATGTAGATGTTAGTGTGTGAAGTGCTTGTGTTGTTTGATCTCACATTTTTAATTTACATGTCCGTGTGGATACTAGGGTTGGGCAATTTATGCTGTATACTGTGAGCTTCCCCACTCCTAATGCATACTTGATGGTATGTGTGGAAAATATGATGGGGGGGGGGGGGTTCAATTCACATTCCACATGAGGGGAATTCCCCTCCGTCCGAGCATAAAAAATAAATGTTCCCCGTGGGAGAGCTGTGGAGAGGAGAGGGGGGATGCAGGGATATTTCATGGATAGATAGAGACTCGGATTCGTTTTGCAAATAGTTAGAATGTGTAGATGCTAATTTCTTGTCAGACTAAAGCCAGGTTTTTTCACACCCAACCTGCACTTTTGGGGGGTTTTTTTCCCTCCTTAGTTGGGAGCCACGGAAATTTTAGATGGGAGTTTAAATACCGACTGATAAAAACCAAAACCTTGAATTGAAAGAGAAAATAAGGAATGAATCCTCACTATTGTGTCATGGTTTTAAAGAGAGTCGACTCATTTATGAATGCAGAAAAAGGAGGTTGTAAAATCTGCATTTGGATGAATATTTTCCAGCCAAATCAAATGGTTTTCAATTTATTAAAGCTTTCAATCTTTGTTGTATCACAAAACATTTGCTATTCCAATCATTTCCTCCTTTACAGGGATTGTGTAAAGACGATAAAATAAGGCCATAAATACTTAATGTGAGCAAACTCCTCAGCACAGAGAAGTTGCACGTTTGGTCTGTGTTTTGCCAGTAAGACTTCTTGCTTCTCCACAGAATGTTTTCTTTGTCCGCCCTATGGGGCTTCGGAGATTAGCGCATCAGTGGACGGCCGCCCTATGGTGCTTCACGTGAGTATAAACAAGGCTTGACAGGGAGGCAGTCGAAATGGACTGTGCCTTTGCGGCGCATTGTATGTTTGACATGTAAAGTGAATTGAAGCAATATGGGTCAGATATACGCCAAGGAGGCACCAGATCAACTCACAGAAGACAACCTGTTAAGATGAGAGGTCAACTATTTAGCCCCTGTGCTGACAGTCTGTGTGACAGAGGCCGACTGCAGAGCGCCAGGAGATGATAGATGGCAAAACAGAAGCGCAGAGATGGAGGGGGCTGCAGGCTGAGCAGTGTTTGCAGATTTGGGTACAAGGAGGCGAGCTTCAAAGTGAAGCCTCCTCATTTTGCTAACTCCTCGGAGCAATGCTATCGTTGCTGCCAGTGTGACATTTTCACCATCCGGCCGACATGAATAGATCCCTTTGTCGCAGTGAAATTCCACTGGCAACTCTCTAATTAGCTGGAGGGCTCTTCCCCTGCAGACTGGAGTGGGCAAAAAAAACCCAAAAGACAGGGAACAAGGAGAGATGTAGCTCACTGCGAGGGGGGACTGGGAAAACAATAAGGAGCCTGAATGGAGAAGCACTCATACGATGCCCTCCTGCTGGCCCTAAAACTAACTAATAATATAATTTAAGTGTCCCGAAAGGAAGGGAATAAATATTTGAGTCATCATGCTGTGCTGGTTTTCAGGGCAGGAATCTAACAAACTGGTTAACCAGCATCCGGTTGTCAACACTGGTATAAAACCTCCAGCTGGTATTTACATTGAATAGTTGGGGAGTGGCTTACTTGCAAAAATGTAACAACTATTCTGCTTGACGATTGGCTAACGTCCAAGTAGCGGTCATTAGCCATGTGACCCGTGTCACATCTGCAAATAGAATTTAAAGGGGAACTCCAACTATTTTACACATAATGGCTAGCATGGATGGGCAGTGATTCCGTCTTCTGTGGCTATGGAGGGCGAACATCTTTAGTCAGTCTTAAGCATTATTTAAAGGATCAACTTTGTCATCAAATGAGAAAGGGCGGTTAAAAGATGAGAGACGTTAACAGGCAGAGGTGGTAATATGAACAATGCCTCACAGTTTTTTTCACAGAATTTTTTGAGGCAGGGTCATGCTAAGGAGTAATGTAAAGCGTTAATTGTTCAATGTGTGGAATAAGTCCCACAATTGTATGAACATCAAAAACTAATTTGCCTTTAAATAGTCCGATTTATATCAATAATTCTAATTCCAAATTGACCTTGATGCAAGCCATGTATCTCTTATGTATTAGCCTTGTAAAATAGAAATGAATATACGTTTGTCTCTTTACATTTAGTGTGAGCCTTTGCTGGCCTTGTGTACATGCTGACGGTGGTCCTGTGTCATTGATCAGTTGCATTAATGCAGCATGCAGTCACATGCTAAGCTATATTTGCACCAACAGGATAGCTTTCTTATACAGTATATTGGAGCCCATCCTAGTGCCAAGACGCAGTACAGTACAAGAGGCATGTCTAACTCATGGGCCTGGCCTTCACTTAACTGCAGCAAGGGTCATGCAGTTGATGGGATGCACAGCTATCACGATAGCTTTATTTTTTGCACTGAAAGCAATGTTCTGAGACAAACACAGCGTCATTAAAAGTTGTGTAGCTGAAACTGATATACAAAGCAGTGTTAATGCACAGTCATGAAAGAGCAAGTTGTAAATGAACTTCCCATTTCGTGTTAAAGCGACCACAGGTGCTACGAGTGAACAATACGAAGTAATGAGGTTGCACCAATAAAACTGGGTCATGTTCAATATTGCATGCCAAAGTGCATGGTTGAATGAAACTGAGGTACTGTACAGGAAAACAGAAACAGTGAGAATGCATGGCAATGATGATATTACAGACTAATAATCCATAGTTTGATTGAGAAAATGTGCCAGATAATATCCTGTTGATGTAGTAGCAATTCATTACAGGAAAACATGAAAATTGCATCTTCTCATTCCAAACATATTTGAGAAAAACCTAGAACCGAACTCAGCAGGAGATCCAGTTCAGTAAACAGTAGTGTTTGGGGTCCAGTACTGGCTAAATAAGTTTCCATGTGGTCATTTGCCCTAAAGGCACAATACCATGAAAACATTTCTAGGAACAACTAACTACCTGAAAGCTATAAAAAAAAGCCTGGAAGTGTTCCAGAAAGGAAAAAGGAAGAAGCTTTGATCAGATTTTCAAGGTTTCAAGGTTTCAAGGCTTTATTTGTCATATGCACAGCAGATACAGCGTATATGTTGGCAATGAAAATCTTATGTCGCGTGCTCCTCCAACAACTCAACATACATGGTGCAAATAACATAAATAAAATAGTGCAAAAAGAGAGAAGAATATTTACAGTAACAACAATACAGATTTGAGGATGTGAAATATATACATATGTGGAATACATTGAAAGTATTTAAACACTTTACACTGTTGAATGAGGAGGTATGGACAGATGCATATATTATGTATAGCAGATGTGTATGGCAGATATGTACAATATATAGATATGTGTACTATAAACAGATCAACCAAGTCCTGTGCTCTCCATGACAGATTGAGTGATTTCTATCTGACCGAGCCTGCCCTCGAGTCCACACATCTTTACACTTTTAGAGAGGGACTTTAAAAATGTGCGTTGTTAATAGAGTACATGAGGTTTTACCAATCTGCAACCTCTCATTGGAGTTATGGGATGCCATTTAAGTATTTCAGAGTTACATATGAACTAAATAATGTTATGTTCGCCCCACTATTTTTCAATCCACCTATGAAGGCAATCATTAGTTGGTAAATCAAAAGGCAGCAAAGGCATCAAAGTTATAAATCTTATGGCAACCATAAAGTTCCACATTTCCAAAGCAGTGAATGTCGTGCATGCTGCAAAGAAGGGAAGTTTTGTAGGACACATGCTTCCCCTGGTTCCTCTAAGTGTCACCAGATCACCAGAAGAAATACCCACAGTGGACTCTAAAACAGAAGCAGAGAAAACCTTCAGAGGACTTTCAACTGGAAACATCTTGAGGGTAAATTCTATCAGTGGGCCCCAAGTTCACCACCACACCCCCTCTCTGGTGGCAAATGTAAGGCTTTGAACTACAGACTGGAAGGGGGTGCGGGGAATTCGCCAGCCTGTCAGGACTATGAATGATGGTGGATGGAAAAGATCAGATGCTGCCTCGCTGTTATGCCTTCAGGGAAAAGATCTTCTGACAATGCAGACTGAGCCATGCAAGGCTAAACATGGCAAGTCATAAAGAGCTGTAGCTCCGGGTGTGCAATGTCTTATCTCAACATACAAAAGCCTTAATTACACCTGCAATTTCAGCAGAAGACATCATGATCAACTGCAAGATTGGCAGGCAGTTTTAGACGCATTGGTCGCCTCCAGAAATACTTTGCTCTCTCGAACTGTTTTAAAGTAGGACAGTCATGGGAAGTCATAGCAGACAAGATTATAAAGGAAGTATGCACTGCCATGCTTTTTGATCAACTGGTAATCTAGGTTGGGTGGAGGGAATTCAAGTAATTTCAGCACAGAAGTCAGCCAAGATTCCACTTGTCTACTTTTGTTTTATCACAATGCATCATGGATATTTTTGTGGCTTTTCCTGTGGGAAAGTGCCCAAACCGTTCTTTAGTGGCTTGGCATTTAGCAGATCCCCTGTCAATTGCTTTGTAGAGTTCCCATGAAAACAGGGCGCCGCAGTGGCACTTCATTTCCCAACTCTAATCATCGCCACCTACACGCCGTCTCCTCCCTCCATTGCACTTAACCTTGACCCATCTCACTTAGTCAATATAAGTAGTAAATTACATTTCAAATCTATTGGCCCTTTTCAACCTCTCTGGAAGAAGAAAAAACATATACAGCACGCATAAATCATGGGCAAAAGAGAAAGTATCAAACACTGAAACAATAAATGACTATCAGAGCCAGAAGCCTTAGGGATCACGAATATGTCTGGCAAGAGACAACATGAGAGAAGAGCAATCAACTGTTGGCTTGGAGAGTGCAATGTGTGTTATGTGTATGAGGGTGGTAAATAAGCTATGTGATTAACAAACTATTTGATCTTCATGTGGATGATGATCTGGGTAGATAAAAGGGATCCAACATGCACCTCTACTAGAGGCTAATGGCACATTGGTGCCATATCGAGGCAGAAAATAATGAATTATATTGTTTGAATATCTATCTAACCTTGCAACTGGAATCTACAAATGAACAGTAAAATTTAAGGGTTGAATTAAATTAGGGCTTGCTGTTTTCAGTTTATTTTTTATTTAAAAACACTGACATGTCTTTTACCAACTTCACTCAGTGTGTGTAACTGTGACCCAAAGCGTCCTTTTAGGCAATTTATTGTTATGAAATACAATTACAATACATGAACTCAGCCAAAAACAAACTGACCACAGCAGTACTTTTAATAAAAATATAATGTTGTAATCCAATTTCCCAAAAAGGACCTCTAGGGATTAGTATTAACCAACTGGTTTATGAGCTAGGATTGAATGACAGGAACACAACAGTAAGTACTTTCAAATACTGGTCAATGATTTGCATTTCATGACAGCTTTAAAATGATGTAAACCTTTTCGGGGGGGGGGTGTATTGCACCCATTTGGAATTGATGTAATTTTGGAACAAAAGATGTTGCTTCATACTTTTCTAGCAATTGTATGTAGTTCAAAACAAAACATGTTTTGGGTTTGACTGCATTCTTTTACTCTACCCATACCGTTTGAGATTTAGCCTATAGCATCAGGAATCAATATTCAAACCATGTGCATTTGACCATCTATAAACACATGCAACAATGTGCAGGCCCAAACCCTTACATACACACAGACTACAGTACATGTCCATCAGGTCATCCGTGTGTCAATCCATTGAGGTAGGGGAAGAGTGGTTGGGGGGGATGTGAAGGGGTGACAGCATGTTCGTAGTGTCACTCAAAGGGCAGTCGTTCGGTCCCGGCTAAAGACTGGAAGCACTATATACGATAGGTAATAAAACACACAGCGCTCAGGAAGAAGATGACCGAAGAGAGATGAGGAAGAGGAGAATAGCAATAAGGAGAGGGGTGACGATGATAGAAAGACCCCAAGACTGAAAGACGGTGGGACACAAGGCCTCGTTGATGAGAGGCTGCACAGCTGGATGGTTCAAGGAGACTGCAGGGCGAGGGCAGAGAGGAGGCCACGGCAACAGGGAGAAGACAATGCAACAGGGCTTGTCAAGATGAAAATGTACTGTTGGTGAAGTTGCAAATAGATTTGCTCCAGTGCCCTCAACACTGCATTTGCATGAAATATGTGTACAGAGGGAGAAAGGGACATGGAGGGGGGGTGAAAGATCAAGGAAGCTAGAGATCTAGGAGTCTTTTTTTTATAAGCATGGAATAGAGAGGTTTGTGTTGACATACAGTTGGTGCTTAAAATAGGTTTGTTTTCAGTTTGTAGATCCTCGATAAACAGGTTAGTATATTATTTTTCACAAATTTGGCATTTATTGATCAAAAACAGCCCTTGTTTTAGAGGAACGCATAGCCATTGCCCTCATGCAGACTACAAGTCTTGGTTCCTGCACTAATGACCAAATACCATGATGTCTATAATGTTCTCTTTGAAGTCTAATCAAACTTAAGCAGGGCTAAACAGGCATATAGGATTTCATGACTAAGTCTCTATACTCTTAGGTCCGGTATTTTTGTCCCAAATCAAATAAGTTTTAAACATTTTAATCCAGTTTTACTTCAGAGACATAGAGTCTATGTGACGGTATGTACCTGAGTGCTTCACAAAGGTTATGTTGAGCACTTTGAGTTGCCATTATAAATCATTGCTACACACATACAACTGGCCTACCTAAAGATTCTTGAGGCTCCGACAATCCTCATCACATACTGTCCTGAGAGATTTTAATTTGCCTTTTCAGACATGCTGGTAATAGCATCACTGTGCTGGTTTGTATAAGGAAAGAACAGAAGAGTCTTTGTTGTAGTTTTGCCCACCAGTCAGTTCAGTTGTGTTTCAAATTAGAGGAGTCTTTAAAAAAAAAAATAATAAACTGCTTGTATGTTCGGTGTTAGCCTTTTTCTATGGTCTACCAGCAAACTGCCACCAGACATTAACTGGCTCAAACAAAAAGAGCTCCAAACTCAGCATGATGCAGTTCTTAGTGTTGAACTAGACAAGTACACATTCTGCTGTCAGGGTAAAAAAAAAACACAAGCAGCCAGACAATCTCACTAGGTGAAATGGATCAAATATACTCTATTTTGGGGCAGGGCAACCGACCCCTTCCTTACCTGCTACCCCACTACTTCCTCAACCTTGTTACTAACCACACCAAAAGTTGAACTGTCCCACTAAAGAATCAGCTAAATCAACTAACTCTTCTATTGATTTTGTGGACTTAACTGGAAGTCCTACAAAAGCTCTAATATGTCTTGTGTGTCTTGAGTTACAAAAGCTTTTTGGAAGAAATTCATTCAGCATGAAAACGTATTTAAAAAAAAATGCATCAACTTCTATAAAAAAACAAACATTGAAGTCGTCCATGATGAATACTGCAGCTCAAATGACTTAACTAAGAGGCAGCCGTCCTAATACATAGTCAAAGTTATCAAAATAAGCAGTACCAGATAATTGCTTTCGGTCCTGGTCTAGAACTCTGCTAACATCTTTAGCAAGTAAGTTGACTTAGTAACTCTTTCTTAACAACACATACATATGTAAATGAGCTTCTGTTAATAGAATCCAGAGAGGAAAGGTAAGTAAAAAGCTCAACAGGTGCATAGCAACAGCTGGGCCCCTCCAAAGCTCCAAACTTGCATCAAATCCCCAGCCTCAGAGCCACAGCATAGCCCAGAACAGAAGCTATCATCGTGGAGCCTAAATGCGATTAGTGTCCAGTGGTAATCTAGGACCCATTCAATCCTGTTTAGAGTAGATGACACATTTAATTCAGAGGATTAGTCCACCTCTCCTCAGGGAGCAAGGGAGGGGAAATCAAAGGGCCCACAATCGCCAAAAGTTAAAAAAAAATAAAAAGGAAGGAACTGCGTTGAAGAAGAGGAAGAAATATCAAAGAAGCAGAAACAGGAACAGGAGCCACGAGTCCAACGCTCTTCCATAATTAAAGCAGACAGTTCTTTTGTACAGCCATGTCATTAACATAACCCAGCACACTACAGGGGGGAGCACTGAGTTCTGTAGTCTGTGGCTTCAGAACATATGTGATGACAAGCCATTAGACATGAGGAGCCGCCTCTGTTTACAGATCAGAACACATGATGTGTTTGACTCTTTATGGCTGTTACTTTATGGCTCTTTAAGATTTGAATTAAAAAGAGGCTTTATTCCAAATACAGAGATATAACAGTAAACACATGTGCTTATATAAGACCGTGGAGTTAAGAATGCAAGCTTACATGCACAAACCCGAACAGCCACAATACGATGGTGTTTCATGACACAATAAGCGCCATTTAGGAGTCGGTGATTGAGATCATCCACGCAGGCTGCCACACTAAACACTGAGGAACCATGTGACCACACCACATGATGTCACATGTGGCTATGGGTCTATCTATGGCTCTGTATCCGTCTCTGCTCTATGTGCCAACCGCTTTTCTCATCCATTCTCTACGTCTTTTAAATCTGAACCTTCCCATTTTTCAGATAAACATTTAAAAAAGTTCTACATGCACATGAAATTGACTTTGAGAGATGTAAATTAGAGCTGCATTATGCAAACGATCAGAATTATTTTTTTTTGATCACAATTTAAAAAACATCCTGCATTTAATTGTAAAACCAATTTCAAATTATCTGCAATATAAAGAGCCGAGGGTTTATAAAATACATAAAGAATAGCAAAACGTGAATCTATAATCCTAAAAACACACAGACTGAGACTGCAGTGATTTCAATGTAAAGCTGATGTCAAATAGCTAAATGTTTGAACAGTCAGTAGCTGGAATGACTGAAGGAAGAAACCGGCTTCAGTAGCTCTACAACATATATTTAGCATTTAGTGTGTAAGTTACCTTTTTACTGCACACAGCAAGATTGAGCATTTGTAGTGGCCCCAGTTCACACAGACAAACACACCAAAAGTTTCAACACATCCATTTTTACATCTCTGCCTTATATTTGGCCCCTGCACAGAAACAGACACAAAAGGAGAGGAGGGAAGCTGAAACGAGCAGAGGAGCCTTATTACTTTTATTTCCAAAGTGAAATGTGAAATATAGAATTGAAGGTCTTGCCAGATTTAGTTTCCTTATTCATAGATTTGATAGTCCCTGATGTTCTTTACTTATTCAAGCTTATGGTACGTCTGTTTGTTTCGGACTACATTTAAAAGGTTGGGAACTCTGGCCTCTTCAAATATTTTTTTTACAAAACTCCTTCCATCCACCAAGTGACAAAGATAAACAAGATTCTATAGAGAGGAATTGAATTTTCTCGCAGGAAGGCCAACAAGTGAGCGTGTGAGAGAGATATTGCATTTAAGGCAATTCAAAGAAAACCTCCAGCACAGAGAAATTGGAACGTTAGCAGCAGGTTGATTGAGATATCACACTGGAAACACACGCACAAGTTGCACACTCGCACATCCCATTGGTGAGCCTGGTACGGCTTTAATGTGTACTCTATGTATCTCAGTGTTTACCCCCTGTTGACTGCTTTCAACTGGGGGGCCAGTCACATCTGTTAGCTTAAGCCTATGGCATTTTACAATGCATAAATTAGCCTAGCGGCTAGCTGACTTTACCATGTGTTTTCTTAGATCTTATTACTCAGTGCTTTCCTGTGTAGATACTCCATTCTTCTCTGCATGACAGTGCACAGCGGTGGCTTACAGTCATATCAGTCCTATGAGGTTTGCTAGCCTTGTTATCCAGTCTCCACAGAAACAACTACACAGAGACAAGTGGGAGAATGGATTCAAAGCTCTAATGAGCAAAAAAGTTCCAAGACTGTCAAAGAGCAAACAGCATGACAGAGCGAGTGAGGTTTGAGTTAGGAAGGGTGATGAAGGGAGACAGGGGAGGGAAAATAAAAATGAGGAACTGTCACACGGAAAAATAAATGTTTAAAATCTAAAGTGAAACAGAACATGAGTGAGAGTAAGAGATATTACTGGCATAATTTTCTGGCTAGCGCTTTCTTCTATTTCCTTTTCCTAAAAAGTGAAAAACGTTCCTTGAGTTCACAACATGACAGCAGTGATTGTTAAGGTTTATTGTTGAATGAGGCTTTTCTGCTCCTGCCACAGAACCTGGAAGTTCAAAAAGTGGCAGAGAGCTGGTCTGTTCTGCACACTGCCAGGAAATACAGAGCGACCTGAGTCAACCAACCAGCCTTTAGCGAAAAACGCTGCCAATAGAGAGATTATTTTAACCTGTGGCCAAATCAAATACATAATGCTTCAAAAGATTGCTGCAATCTGACTCAAATAGTCTTGTTTCAATATACTGATGTTTATTCTTAGACAAACAACTGCCAAAAGGGGTGAGATAAGTGTAGTGCATCATCTGGTTCATGTTTTAAGAACAACTGTTAAGAAGTAAAGGACGGATGTGAGGGTTGATTTTTAAGATTCAACTTCAAATAAAAGTCATCTGCCAGCTTCTAAATGAGGAAATAGTATAATTTAAATTCAAAATGTTTGTGTTCTCACTGTTGTTTGGACCAAAAATATATATGAAGTAATCCCTTTGGGGTATAGGAAATTGTGAAGGGATTTTTTTTCTGGCATCATATTGACCCAAAAAAACCATCAATCAATTAATAATAACAAATAACTTGATATAAGAAATCATAATTAATGTGTCTCTGCAGCTGAAGTGCACAAATAAATCAGCCATGTGAGTGAGAGGCTGTCTGAAAAACATTGTTCCACCTTTAGGGTCTTACCTAACCCTCTCCATGCATGTTGAAACTCTGTCTCAATGCCAAGATAACATTCTTATACAGTACACCTGTGTATGATCGAAAAACACCAACTGCTGTGCCATGTCACATGTTGTAAAGCTGACACACCCTTGTTTGTCTGAGCGTTGCTCCATACATTAACGCTGAGCCTCTGTATACAGAACACTAATGTTCAGTACGCAATGTACCAGTACATGACATGGCACTGTGCAACAGTTGCAGGGAGTGTGATCGTACCTTTTTTTTCTCTACCCCCCCTTCCCTCTCTCTCTCTCAGACTAAGGACATAGATAAGAAAGGCGTCTACCTCGCTGCCTGTTGGACTGTGATGTGAGAGTGTATTGTCCCTGCTGGAGAGGCGACACCGGCGGATCTATACTGCGAACACTGAGATCTTCAACAAGAGAAGCCACAAGCAAAGTCTGTGTTCAAGCAGACTGCACATCAGATGGTGTTACGGCTGTTTAACATCTAACAGTGTTGTAAAGGGGGTGGCAGGAGGTCATTTGAAGGAAGATAAAGGGGCCTGTTTGCTCAAATAAAATCAGTACTAGGCTCTTTTTGACAACACTGTACATATACTCAAGAGGGGGCAGTCTTTGCTCTTGTTATTGGAAAAGGAGGAAGAGGTTTCCAGAGGAAATGCACAGCAAGACATGTGTTGTATTTATTCTTTGATAAACTAATCACAATACTTCCTGTTTAAAACTATTGTAATTAGTCCTTTTTTTGCTGCTAGTGTCAAGACAAGTTCAACATCTGATAACTTTATAAGGTAAATAACAAGGTAAGGTATCAAACACCCAGGATCCATAAAAGTATTATAAGCAGCCTTACTAATGAAACAATGCCATTGTCGTTCCACATGAAATTAAAATGTTTTTGTTTTACATTTCCAGGTTTTTGTAAGACGTCTTCTTGTTAAAATGGCTACAAGCATGGGAATCCTGAGTTGTCGATGATCAAATCACTTAGATAAAATTCTGGAGCATTTCTGGTGACATCAGTTTTATATAAAAAAACCCTGAAAAATAAACACGAGTAAATTAAATAAAGTCCGTAGTAAATTAGCTTACGGTTTCCCAGTGGATATAGCTGCTGAGAAACATTTGGAGCTTAGCTGCATCTTGATGAATGAACAGCAGCCACATGTTCCCAGCTGATCTGGACGGATATTGACTTTGTCATAAGTTCAGGCCAATTCCTACATCCCTCTTCTTCTCTCTTTGCCAGATTAGAACAAAAACAGTGGAGTAGAGATCTGGTGACAAAGCGGCAGCAGGAAAAAGCATTTCTACTGGGAAGCCTCGCACTGCGACCCATCCCTCTGCCAAATTTTCGCTTTGGTTTTTAAAACCAGCAAGAGCAGCAGTGATGTCGGCCGCGGCACAGATAGAGTACTGTGCCGGGGAGAAGGTAGAACAACTGCTAACCAACAGCGTCCAGTAGAGATGCAACAATCACTACTGTACATCTGCTTTCATGCCATGGTACATTATTGATTGCTCAACACATGGGTTACTGTGTCTTGGCTGGGTAAGGTATCTCCAACGGGGCGATACTCCTCGTGTTAGTAACTGTACGCGCGCCTTTTGTGCTGAGAGAACTGGAGATGTGACAGCTGTATGATCTAATGCGATCAAATCCGTGATAAAGCGCAAAGACTTTCTGCTGTCTCTGCTGGCATGTCAAGGCCCTCAAGTTTCTACATTTCTAATAAATAGCTTATCTAACATACATTTGACACTATTAAATGGTAATGTAGTTTCCAGCTGAAGAATGTTAAAGCGAGTAAGGCCTGTAATGTCTTCCAGAGGTTTTGAGATGTAAAAATACAGCTTGTTATTCAAAAGACATAAGACAACAACCACAGCAGGCCTGGAGGACATTCTGTGGTAATTGGCATGAATACAAAACAGCTACAATGTGCGTTGGCAGAAGAGCTAAAGGACTTCTAACTGTCTGATGCAACGGCTTCCACTGCAGCGTCAAAGGCTTTGTGTTGCCTGATGATAAGGAGGAACTGCCAGTTTTTTAGATTTTAATCTTTAAGTCTGACATTTTCATGTTAGCAGATTTGTGGTTGGCAGAAGGGTTATTTTTGCCTAAGGAAATCAGTAAAGAGTGACAAAGTTAACTCGGCCAAGAAGGTTGTTTTTTTGGTTCGACTTGTTTGTCCCTAGCTCCTAAAAAATACTGGTCCGATATTATTGAAACTTGGAGTAAGGGTATAGCATGTGCCACAGAATAATCTCTTAAAGTGAGGCAAAAATTCTAATCGGTGGGCACATTTTTCCACATCACCAGGGTCATTGTGTTGCATCCATGTGGTGTCGGAATTATTGGAGAAATATGGTCCCCAGTAGGATATAGACTTGATTGCCCAGCAGAGTCAGAACAACTACCTGGAAACACAGCTATCAACGCTCTGAGCAATAAAACAAGCCACATGTTCTTTGTATCATCTATGTTAATTGCACATTACTTCTAAAAGCTCATGAACACACTCAAGTTGTTATATTGTACTATTGTTCAATCTAAGTTTTAATTAAGGAATAAAGAAATACGCAGATTAAGAGCTTTTATTCCTGTATGTCACTTTAAAAGTCTATATCTTTTTCCATTGATTTAGCTAGGTGGCTAGTAAGCTATGTTGGATGTTGCCATTCGTAATCCTGAATTTTCAATTGTGTCTCAAACTGGGAGCCGTCAATGAGCATCACACACGTTGTATTGAATAGCCAAATACATTGGAGATGCAGGCGGCGGATCAGAGGTCTGTACCAGGAACACACACTCTGCTATAAGCTGCTCTGTAGGGCAACTGAACACAAGACAGCAAGCCAACTCTTAATGCAATACTGATGGGGGAAAATGTGATTCCTAAATAAGTTAGGAAAGGTCTGTTACACAAGTGCGGCCTTCACGATATACACCACAATGGGCTTTGACTGGATAAACACACAAGAGCTACACTCATTGCCAATGGACTGGGTTGACGTATGGATTAACCAAGCTTTAGCAGTTGGAAACAGAAACCAGGATCACTTCACTGTAAGAAAGGATGGGCATTGACAGGAAACTTGTGATGTCTAAAGTCCTTCAAGCCAAAAACACTCTCTTCAATCCCTCTCTTGTTATGTTTGAGGCTTTTGTGAAATGCTAAATTAATGCACAGCCATAAAAAGCCATGTGTATTACTAAGACTGAGTCCCCATTCAAAATATGTAAATCATAAGAGCAGAGCTGTTTGTCTTTTTCTGACTTCCTTTTAGCGCCTGGGGATTAAATCCGATTCTATTTTTTAATGCAGAAGAGAATGACTCAAATGTACAGTAAGTGTTTACAGGTGGCGGCACAGCGCCTCTGCAGTGACATAACACACAAAAGGCGTTTAAAGATATTACGCTTTCATCGTGACAGTGAGAGTTGGCGAGCTGCAAAGGGAGCGAGACAACACATCCACTCTGCACATGTGTTCCCCCGCTCCAGAGGAGCCACCAAACTGGGAATCTGAACCAGACCAAACACAATGGATGACCAAAGGCGTTCTCTATGGAGGGACAAGCGAACCAGGCGGGAGGGGGTGAGTTTGGCGCCGCAGCCAAACTCTCTAAATCACTGGACTAATGCGCAACAGGCTTGTCATCTGAGGATCTCACACATGGACAAAAACACTTGAATGCTGTCTTGGGCAGCACTATGTACATTTTATGACCCCAAACTAAAGCAAAGCAAAGGGGGGTGTCGTCCTATTGTTGACAGCAGATCTGAGCCCCACACCAGGACAGTGCAATGATGGAATTAAAAGCACTTTTTAAGCAGTGTAGACCAGACAGACATGATGTATTTGGAAAAAAAAGGAGGCACGGACTAGATGGGCCTAGAGGGTCATGCAGAGGTAAAGGGAATGCTGTTGAGTCATGAGGGGCCACAGATGAAGAGAGGAAGAGAAAGCGATCCTCTGTTCGAGTACGCTTTGGGCCCCCGGGTTGGACAACATCTGCAGAACAAATTTATTTCCACGCGACTCTTCTTTCCTTTTTCAAAAAGAAAAAGTGAACAGGGCTGAGCTCTTGAAGAATCACAGACTAAAGTGGAGTGAGGCCGCCGATCACAGAACAAAACTTTCTCCGACGGCTCTCTGACCTCAAAACATTCAGAGGTCTTCACTTCACGTGTGAATCTTAAAGGACTAAAGGAAGTGTAGCCTTGGAAAATAGTGCAGCTATGGGACTTCTCTAGTGGCGTTCGAAACTTTAAACTATATAACATCACACGTTTTGGAACATTTGGCAGACATATAGGATGCTCTTCTTTTAAAGTGATGGACTTTCGATTACTGGGGTATCTGACACAGCAAAGGGAAATTAAAAATGCTTTGTTTAGAGTTATTGTTACAATGGAAAATTACTTATTTATGATGGGCTGTGTTTTTTTTCTCCTCTTGTTAATTTTGTATTCATTTATCCAGAAGGCAAAGACTTGATTTAATTGTGTTACTCTGTTGCCATGTTTAAGCACAGAGCCTTGTACAGCCTATGTCTCCAATGTTGTGTATTAAAGTGTGAGATAAAGAGATTTAAAGGGGACGGACACAAAAACTGCAATAGAAAGTAAGCACCTGTCAGACAATATATCAGATGATGACAACAGTAAGACAAACTGGAAGTTAAAGAGTGAGAAAGTAACACACTGTGGGGGGGGATGGAATCTATGGGACTGTCAGCAAACCCTTCTTGGGACAGATTGTCAGTGGTCTGATTGTCAGCCCCACTTTCCACACGCACAAACACTCCCTGGGGTCAACATGTGGGGTGACAGACGCGGAGCGGAGGGGCCCAGGGTGCTGTAGCAGCCTGCAGTTGATTTAGATTTTTGAACATGGGCCAAAATTCCTGAAGGAACACAGTGAGAGCAGGGGCGCAACCATAAAAAAAAAACTAGGGTATAAAAAAAAAAAAGAGGGAAAAAAGAGTGGTGAATATGAATTGCGTGGTGCTTGCTTGCTTGCATGTGTGCGTGCGTGTGGCGTGCGAGCAGACGTGCTGGTGTTGCTATGGTGAAACTGGATCATGGAATGGGGGAACGGGAGAACTCCTAATGGGAACTTTAGGGGTGCAGTGTGTGCATGGAGGTACAAAAAAATATCCTAGAGTTATGTGTGTGTTGAATAGTGTGGAACACGAGATATCACGCGAAAGGATGAGTGTGCGAGCGGAGCTAGGACACTGAAAATAGAAGAAAAAACAAGGTCATAAAACAGGTTAGGGTGCCATTTAAGGGCTCGGTGTCAGCTGAGGATATAGATGCATGTGTAGACGTGTGAAAAAGAAGCGCAATGAAACACAGAAGCAAACATTCAGGTTGTTATTTCATACCGTAAGGCTGAAACAGTGGCACTAGATTTTCATTCACACATTGATTGAATCTGGGGGATAATCTCTTCAATACTTATTAGCATCTTGAAGGAGAGCTTGAAGTTATAACAGGGCAGAGGCACACTTACAGGGTCAAAAAGAAAATCCATGTATTCATAGTGAAGTACTGATGCCTTACCTCTTTGTTACGTTATAATAACAAGAGGGAGGTGGAGGATCTGCTGGCGATAGAGCTACAGCTCCCTCCTGCCGTCCATATGCTCTTCACCTTCATCACCTTTCCCTAAGGCTAAGCAAACACTGCTCCCTGCCATCCATCCATGTAAGGCCCACAAGCAATTAGTTAGAGAACCTACAAAACTCCTCCTCCTGAAAAAGAGTCACCCACAGCAGGGTTATGGCAATTTCCATTTCTGTTGCTCAGCCACAAGAACACTTGCTTTTGTGAAAAAAATTCAGCAGACCTCCCCCCCAAACTCTCAGCAGCTACATTCCAAAACGTGTTTCATGTAAAAATGTCTGTGTTACTACACGACTCACTGCACTGATTTTATTCGGGTTACCAAATTAATTACGATGCACTTGAAGTTTCCTGACTCAGGGCTGCAACTAATGATTATTTTAATCATTAATTCACTAATTGGTGAGTCGTACAATATCCAATTTCTTAAACTCCAAAAGGCTATCTTTAAGTGTTGTTTTGTCAGTTTAAAACTCAAAGATATTCAATTTAAAATAGCATTAAAAACATTAAAGCCACAAATCTCCATATTTCATCTTTTTCTGGCATTTTTGGTTAAAAAACAACAATTATTAAATTATCAAAATAGGCAACAATTATGTTTTTGTTGATTAATCTTTGCAGATCAATTCAGGTTTACAACGCATGTTTAGGGTAAAGGGTGCAAGGGGTAGATCAATTAAACTGAACTTACAGCCTTCTAAAAGTCACCAGGGGTTGCAAAACAGAAGCCAGGTGGAACTTCAAAGTACAAGATTATTTGACATTATATATTTCTTCACAACAATATATATATATATATAAATATATATATAAAACCAGAGTGCACTCACAGTCAGCTCTAATCATCTGCAGAGAAATGTTTTTAGAAGTGAGACAGCAGGAACTGTAAAGTGCCGAAAAGATAACGTGTTGCTCTGCTGCTTGTTAACAGATCGTGCTGCTGACTTCGTTGCTGTTTTAATCCCTTAAGAATCAACCACTTTTTCACTCTGGTCTAATCATCCTCGGGCCAGATCAGTGCCCTTTGTAAAAAATAAATGTATGCATGTTGTGTTTGTGTATGTTTTCCACAGGTTTGTTTCTGTTAAAGAGTGGAGACCCGGGTTTCTCACTGTGCTACAGTCACCTACGTTTGGAAAGACTCCAACCCTATCAAACTTTACAAGTTTAACACCATTAATTTCACAGCAGCAATGTTAAACACGTGGCTCTGTTTTCCTAGACACATTGATAAACCTGAGCCGTATTTGCGGACTGGCGGCTCTCTAACAGACCTCCATGCTGTTGTCAGATGTGGCTGCAGTTATTGCATGTTGCTTCCCTGATGAAAATCATATATACGTCAAGTCTTGACACCCAAGCCCTAACCCCCAACATAAACACAAAATCTTGGAATACTGCTCCTTTAAATTTGTGGTTAAATTCTCTTTATGTACCTTAGTGTTGGTTTTAGCTCAGCCTGGACTTGCAGTGATCCTTTAGCCCCTGGCTGAGTGTTCAAATAGGAACCGGCTCTGTGAGTAAGTTTCACACAGGGACCCTTTTTTTTCCCTTTCTCTTTATCAGCACCTTCTATTTATAGTTCCTTTGCTGCAGCGGCGCAGCTTAGTACAGTATGTTCCATAAAACACAGGCCTCTCCTGACCACATCCCCGGGCAGGCTCCTGCAGTCGTCTCCCACTTCTGTATGCATGAGCGTATGGAGAGTGCTGGAGTTATGTAGACAGGAGGAGACGCAGCCAATGACAAACATACACATACATGGACTCACAGAGCCTTGGGCCTACACTCACAGGGAAGCACAGACAGTGATAAACAGGGACACAGAAGAAGACAACACAAGGACACACCAACACATTTAAGGTTACAAACAGACACAAAAGGACACACAAATAGAGTCACAATATAGCACACAAATGTAGTGGATGATTAACAAAGGGATATAAAGACTGGGATTAACAAAGGAACTCATGAAGAACTCAGTTAATAAACAATTATGTATAACATTAAAGGGAATTTAGAGTATCACAAATTAGTGTTTAAAAGTTAAACACACAACAGCTCATTTTTCTACCACTAGGGGTCTGTTTTCAAAACAATAAGAAAAAGCTGAATTTGGTTGGTCCATCGTTCAGAGGGCATTTACTTGATAACTTCAGATCCAGACTTCCAATGACTAAAATCCTGTATCCGATTAAAATAGCGAATAAAGGGGTTATCGGGCTTTATCGGTTTAAAAGTGCAGCACAAAAATGTTGCCCAAAACTGTCTGTTTCTGCTATAGTAAAATGTATGTATTTGAGTATTAGAGGGTTATTTGGTCAAATAAAGGCCCTGATAGACATTGGCAAAATAATGATTCACTTCATAGGAAGGATTATCAGAAGATTTTCAGAAAATAAAGATATCCGTTGTCCAAAGCAGCTCTACTTTACAACCTACTCCTCGTGCATTTTAAAAGAATAATTTAGTTTCACTGCCCACAGTCGTTAAACCGAAACTATCTCTATGCCCAGAGAAATCACTCCGGGTACTGATAGAGGCAGGAGCTCACCTCAATGCTGTCTCTAGAGTACGACAGAACAAGACTTTCCTCAGTTTTTCAGCCTGAAGGCAAACTTTTGAAAGTTCACACAGAGCTGTGTGATGTTATAGGAAAAGCCAAATGTATATTCTATCAGGTTGAGCCTTCGTACAAGGATAAGGTGGTAAGATCACAGGAACATTACAGACATGGCATTTGATGGATAGGAATTCAGCAGCCTTGCTTGGACTGGTAGTTTGAAAAGAGGTCAAAGGTCTAGGCTGAGACTGTGTGTTGACTGAGAACACTGTAGGTGTACATGCTCGAAATGTTCAGCTATTTCCCCCTTGTTTCCAAAAAGACAACATTCAGACTTTGCTTTTGTACATGGCTAATGAAAATGAAATGAAAATAATATTGCCTTTGACATGCAGCCGTAAAAATGGTATTTTTTTAAACTTTTCATCGTGAGAAAACAGCCCCCCTCTTTCATTCCTTCAAGCATCTTGAAAAACTGTTAGATGCACAAACCCAAAGAGTGTTTCTTTCGAGAATAATTTGGGGATCTCTCAAATAAAATGCCACATTGGGAACAATGTGTTTTTCTGAATATCCAAACCTAATATACTGTTTACATGAACCATATCAAAATCTGAATAAAAGAGCCAAATACTGCACAAAGTTTAAAATGGCACACATCAAACAACAACAGAAAAACAAAGCAACAGTAAGGGAGGAGAAGCGGAGAGAGCATTAAAGTGAGAAAAATAAACCAAAGTAAGCTCAGTCATGTGGGATTAATATGTTAATATGAGTTTGGCCTGATCTAATATTATTAATGACATCACTCATGCTGTCAAACTTAATGTTGAAGTTAATAAAAAGGGAGGTGTAATCTATATGATCTATAAAGTCTACAAGACCTCTGCCCACAGCGGCGGGGGGGAAATGTCCCACTATGGCTCTAACTCGTCATGGCGCGTTGAAACAGGCCCGACAGCTTTTAGAACTGCATCTTTAATGAGAGGGTGCAGAACGTGGCTCACTGATCTGGAACTCATCCAAATACATTAGAAAAAGGTGGGCTGATACATTCTTGAGTCTACTCCCTCTGTACCTGCTGCCAGGAGTCTGAGAACACATTCATTTTAAATGTACTTTACACGTTTGTACACGCATTCACCTGTCTGCATGGGGAGGGGTCTTCATCTTAAATCCAAAACTTTCTGTTAAACAAAGCGTTTCTTCCCGTGTGTCTCTTTGAAAAGACACAAGGGACGTGTTTTTGTATTACAAGTTTCAAGAGACACAGGAGTCTTCTACACATTTTATCAAATGCTTTGTTTAACTATGCAAATTATTTTCAATCTTACCAAATATTTTCTAATTTGCATATCATTCTTTTTATGGCTCCATCAATCAGGAAATAGTTTCAACAGTTATAAAACAATAAATATGCCATGTTTTTAGGAACAAATAATCCATAAATCAGGAAATGAAATATATGCGAGCAAAAAACTGTATAAACGATCAGAATATAGATAGAAATGAAGGACGAAAGTGTTGGTTATGCTGCTAAAGTTGATTTACTTTATATCAAAAAAGAAAAACAGCCTTTCTGAATGCAAATGTTTCATTTTACAGAAGAGGCATTATGTAATACAAACATTTGGTGAATTTCTCTAGCCTTAACAACAGCATGTTATGAAAGCAAAAAGGCCCAAACTGAAAAATAAATATGAATGTTTCTGCCTGTAGGGTCTTTATGGTGCATATGTAAAGAGATTGAACCCATTCTTCTTCCAAATGCCGGCATAAAACTCAAAGCAGACTGAAGTGTCATAGTGAGACTAACGGTTGGGAGCACGTGGAGAGCTACAGTCAGATTGTCCAGTGTCTGCAGCCGGCCAGCGTTCCTAACCCCAGGCGCTTTTATGCGCTCGCCTCCTCTCCACCTTTATTGGAGTCCTCTAAAGTTCACTTCAATTGTGTGGCGAAGGAGTAGGAGGACTGGAATAGTTGTGGCCGGACAACAAAAGTGCTGGAATGCCCTTCTCTAGCTTGTAAATGCTGCCCACCACTCTGCCTTCATTTCTGCCCTCTTCTCCTCCTCTGATGTTTTTGTTCATTGTGTTTCTTCTCTACTTTTGTCTGTGTCTTTGCGCCCCTAGCGATGGCAGTGTGTTCTTCATTATGTTTACTGTATCCAGGGCTTTGTAGCCTTGTTTACAGCAATTTGGACATAGCACTACACATGCTGGATATAGAAAAAAGAGCTTTTGTTTGACATCTCAGAGAAGTGCCCATAGCCACAAAGAGAACCTTTCTTGATCAAGAGAGAGAGCTTTGAAATGAACACCGACCCTTTGCACCTGCAGCTATGGGTTGATATTATCGCTGCCAGGGCGCACACTATCAGATCCTACTCAACGCAGATACATATACCTTACCATATGCAGTCATAAACACCCAGTATAGTACCACATGAGCAAGCATATTCTCACATGCCCTCCCTCAGAGCGCGTCCTACTTTACCTCGGAGCTAGATATACTGTACTGTGCAGAGCCACTTATTTGCGCTGATGTTTCACTCATTAAACTTGTAAACCGGCAGACGCTCAGTTCGCCTGTCCTTAGCGAGAGGGTGAAAGACCCTGTGAGGTCTTAGTTTGAGCCATACATGGTGTCTTTACCCATAATCCTAAACAGCTGAGCCCTGATAGGGTGAGACAGAGCAAACACAGCCAGGGCACAGACAAGAAAAGAAGTGTGTGAGTACTTTGAACCTGTGTTCCCTTTCCATGTGAATGCAGCAGTGGCAGACTGGACTGTATGTGACATATATAATATGGCGGGCCCAACTGTCTGCGCAGGAACTTGTGTTCATATCACTCCCTGGTGCACCTGTTCTACGCCTCAACTGAAAGCGCCTTGGGGAGAGACAGGGGGAGTAGACACCAAGAGGGAAAACATGTAATGCAAGAATGTGGCCCCTTTAACGGCAGCAGCTTCTACATGACACACAGTGCACAGTGCACACAGTGTACTGCTCTCCGTCCTCACACCAGCGTGAGCCACTGATGTGTGACCGGATTTATGCATTAAGCATTAAACCTTGCAGATAGTAAGAGGGATTCATCAGGCTGGCTCACATGACGACTCACTGTATCCAGGGTTATCAGCACTTTAGGTTTTCCAGAAACCTTCCTTCAATGCCTTGCTTGTTTTGCGTTTAATTGCAAATGGATTCATTGATTCTTTTCATCTGGAAATCAATGTTTAATAAGCCGGAGAATGAGGTGTCAGAATTTACTTTTCAAAAAAGATGTGGTGGCCGTTAGATGAAAGCACTAGCCCGCTACAGTCTTTTAGTATTTATGGTAATCACACTCAAAACAAAGACACGCTGTCCTCACCAAAAACTTTGTTCAAATACGACAACAAAGCATCCGGCCGGGACAGCGGAGCCGCTATTCACATCCTGTCCATCACCCAGAGTGAGCGCGGGTTTCTTTCACCCTTCATCGCGATCATTACATTTTTTGGAGAGAGAACATTTTTGAATTTGGAAATTTCAAAATGTATGTTTAATTCATTTATGCGTGTTCATTTTATCATGACAGGCAGAGTATGGGCTGCCAGAAATGGACTGAAATGAAATCGTGCCTTAGTGTTTAACAGAGTCTCCGCCTGATTGATGATTTGTTTATCATTGTATTTGATTTGAAAATGCAATAACAAAACTGTTTGTTGCTTTTGTTTACCAAGGTCTAATCCTTTCTTTCCCACAGTCCTTGACTGCACCTAGGGAACCCTCATATAAATATTGTTTGTAACGGTCAACACACAGAAAAAAATGTTTTCCTTCCGATAGGGGCAACAGATTATGAACCGCATAGGGGTTGTTTTTGGAGGGCAATGATAAAAGACATTTTGTTGTAAAGTACTTGTTGAACTCACGCCCTGGCAGATGAATAGTGACTGATTATCTGGTTGCACTTGAAAATCATAGATGACACAACAGCTTAAGGAAAACTATTTTTAATATATTAAATACAAATTGAATGGATTTTGATTAAAATTGGATTGAACCATCATTTTGATTGTGGGTTAATTGTTTTTTCTTTTGGTTGCTTGATTTTCAAATCTATAAACGAAAGAAAATTGAGAAAAATGCACTTCAAATGTCTTGAAATCCAAAGTATATATATTTGTTCTTTAAAAGCTTAGTAGTCGGAAGTTGGAATAGACTTATTATAATATAGGGCTTTAGATAACAATTATTCCAACCTTATATTACAGCTGCACATTATATTTCAATACATTGCTGGATCTGTAAAACATCAGAAAACTCCTCATCCAATTACTTTAAGCCCGAGGTCAAATCATATAATCTCTTTTTCTGTCCAAAACTAAAAATATATTCAATTTAATATAAAAAAAACAAAAGACAGGCAATGCATTCTCGCTTCTGATAAAATGGAACAGTCAAATGTTATGTTGTTGTTTTTGAAGTATGAGTTTAACAATGATCAATGCAGGTTAATTAATCTGTCAGTCTGACATTTATAATTCATTTATTGTAGAAAACATGTATATCCTTAGACCGCCAAATTAAAATCATACTGACTGCTGTCAGAACACAAAAGCAATAAATATAAATATACAAGAAGATAGGAACACAAGCCCTCACACGTCTTCTCACAGGGAGTCACACACAGGTGTAGATGGGAATAATTTAAATGCATGACCTTGACAGTCACCTTAATGTTCTCTGCAGGCGCCGGCCGTGACACTTCACCATGATGTGATTACCAGCGAAGTCCTGAACACAGCGGCTTAATTTAAAATGTTTCATTACCATCTATATCACATGCCCCATCATGCCCTGCAATAACAAATGGAGCGTTATTCGATCCCCTTAGACCTCGGGAAAGTGTTACTGCCATCAAAGGTTTAGAGCGCTGCAGCTGGAGCAGGCAGCGTCTTTAATTTACAATAACGACCAAAGATAAGGATCCATATAAACATCCTGCTATCTGGATTCAATGTGTATAGCAAGCAGGAAAACAAACTGTATTTTGTCTACAGAAACTGAAAAATGTTCCTGTCCAAAGAGCTGTCCCTGCTGTGTCAGGAAACAGGAGCTCTTGGCGAAAATGGGCAACTTAGAACAATGCGTCCAGTCTGGTTTGCAACAAGAAGTCATTCATTGTTAATCTGAAGCTGGAGAGCGTTTGATACAATCATATCTGTTTCACACCACGATATCCTGTTGGATGTCTGACAGGAGCAGTGGCACCTGGAACTTGGACATGTTTCATATCGCTGAGCTGTGGTCACAGGAGCCGAAGTCACAGGGTTCAGAGACTCAGACTGCAGATTGCTTCATTTTTTTTCAGTCTTTGGTGCAAACATTTCAGCTGTCATCACGCCAAACACTGTAATTGATATGTCAATCTTGCCTTAACTGTCCTTTTGACAGTCTGAAAGTCACCAGAATCTCACAGCATGACATTTACTTTAAAGGAAAGCAACTTGTTGTGAGTACCGTGACTCGGGCATGGATTTCTGATTTCGAAGGTTGAACACGTCAATCTTTTAAACTGGCTTAAAGGTTCCTGCGTGGAGTTATACGGCCGGACGGATACATCGACACGGATGATATTATCAACTGAGAACAGATATATCTCTGTTGGTGTGTCGTGCTGTCAAAAAAAAAGACATTTCAGAAGAGACACTCAGATGATGTGCCCAGCAATGAAACATGTCCATTTCGTTTTAACCAAATGATTCAATTTGAAATATTCTGTTAATTGAATCTTTATTTTTGTATTTTAATTGAACTAATGAAACCTTTTCGAGGGGTTGGTGAGATGAATGCATATTTGCAATCCTGAGGGGTCTATAATTGAAAACCAGCCGAACGTGATTTAAAAAAAAGCAATTAACAGAAAAGCTAAGCAGCTCCTGAAGGCGGAACAACTTGAGTTTTTGCAACATGATAAAAGATTTAGGCTTTAGCCTCTCACTCAAATTTGTTAAATCAAAACACAACTCTGAAAGCTAGGCAATCGTTACCATGACTATTATACAAATCCACCATTCCATTTGACTTTCGATTTTAAGCTCCTTTTTTATCATTCTTAGCATGTGAAGACCAACAATTCGTATGATTGTTTTCTCTAATATGATAAACTACACGGCATTAAATGTGATATATGACTAAATGGATTTTAAATCCTGATTAAAACATTGCTAATTTGAGCAGATTTGTTCCACATAGAAAACAAAGATTGTAAGTTTAAATTAACAATACCAGAGCAGAGATGGGTGTATGTCAGTGTCAGATGAGATAATACATAATCATGTTCTTTTGGGAATGTAACAAACCAAGCCCAAATGGAAACATTTTAATAATCTATTTAAAATGTTATAACAACAACAACAACGTTTTTCATTAGTTAATTAAGAAAATACTGTAGGCTACACAAAAACAGAAAAGCACCTAGATGGCAGATATCTATTTGGCAAATAGCTTGAGTTTGTTCAACAGCAAAATGCCACCTGTAAGCAGGGACCGTGAGGATAAAAACGCACTGGTAGAAGCGTGACACTGCTTTTAAATTTGGCCTTAACCAATATTAACACAAACACTGTTGACACTGTTTTCAGCTGCGTCGAGTGGAGGCAAAACCACTTCCTTTCATTGAATGAGAGAACTGTCCAAGAAGGCTTGCTTGCTTTTGTGACATTAAAAACTCTTTAGCAACATCGAACTCAGCGTCAATTATAGTCGATTGTGACAGATCGAGAATATGCTTCACAGCTGGTAGGAGGGGCATCAATGACCGCTAGGGGGGACACGGCCCTCGAATGCCCCCCCTTAGCGCCGGCACTGCGCCGCCCACTCTATCTCTAAGAAAATATAACCATATTGCGGAAAGCATTTTCCGTACAGAACTAAATGCCGAATCCTTCAGGGATTCCCAAAGTGTGTTGCGCGCGCACCCCTGCCACCAGGGGGTGAGCAAGATGAAACATGTAATGGTGGTCTGGTATAAAAATATTACACAGTTTTGTTTTTTAAGTGGGATTTTTCCATAGGCTACAATAAAAAACAGTAACAATAAGCATTTCCTTTGTAATCCCTTTTATTTTAAATAAAAAAACTAGAATTTATTAGTTTTTGATAGAAACGTAGAAGAAGACAGCCGCTGGAACGTCTCATGACAAAGTTATTTTTAAGGCGATAAAACAAAGCTTTGTCGCGTTTTTTTTTGCATTTTTTTTTGCGCCGCAAAAAAGGTTTGGGAACCGCTGCTCTACACCATGTCCCAGTTGATCTAAGACGCAGGTGAAGCCACCAATCACAGTATAAACACAGCCTCACACAGACAAACTAATTCAAACAGGTTTTAGCTTGAGAGATCACTCAGATATTGTTTCCGCTGTTCCTGGAAATGTCATTTAGCAGCATGCTTGGTAATTGTCTTTCTGAATGAATCCCTGGATTAGTAAAACATAAACGATATTCTGTCTAGACATCTGAGAGACTCAAGGCAAGTTATTAAGTTAGTTTATTGATCAACGAGAAAAAATGCTTATTCAAATGCCACTAACAGAGAAGGGCCGCGCATTAATATAGCGACAGCTTGCACGCACATCCGTCTGACTGTAATGCTTTCACTTTTAAGACTCTGTGTATTTGCTTGTGTGATTGTTTGTACATATTTGTCCGTTTGATGAATGTGTGTGCTTGTTTGTGTTTACGCCTGTGAATGCGTGTCCAGGTGGGGTTTGTGTGTTTGTCTGTGTGTGTGTGTGTGTGTGTGTGTGTGTGTGTGTGTGTGTGTGTGTGTGTGTGTGTGTGTGTGTGTGTGTGTGTGTGTGTGTGTGTGTGTGTGTGTGTGTGTGTGTCAGAGCGAGAAAGCGATTCCGCTGATGGGCATGACAGATGGGAAGGGAGTGGTTAAGCTTGTTCTCTGGGCCACCTGAGAAGCAGCGTGTGTGTGCCGGCGCAGCGTCCATGCTCACCTCTCATCAGTCTGACAGAAGCCACTTTGTTTTGATTCATGTACTAGCCTCTCAAATAGGTCGGCTGATTGCTGATGGGAAGTTTCCCCCCACTGCACATCAGAAAAGTGAGTGTACTATAACTGGAGTGGATGGATTTTGTTGTTTTAAGTGCAAAACATTCATATTTAACCTTTGTGTCACTTTGACTAGTTAAAACTTATGTTTTATGTATGTACGTGTTATGAGTAGTTGCAGGTCGCAGAGCAACCAATGTGCACACCTCGGAAATCACACTGACATGTGGTGCAAACCTGAGTCTTAAACAAGTTGATCTAACTTCCTGTAGGAAATGTACAAAAACATCTGGGTGACACCAGACGCCATGCTAAATGTCTAAGAACATCACCCCTGCTCATTTAGTCACTTGTTTATTCACGCATGTGTGTAGCCCTATGTAACTTGTTACCACATGCCAAAATTAAACTCTGCCAGTGTTGCATGACGCCAAATCATCAAAGCCCCACTCATTCTAACATTAGAAGTGCTTTCGTGTTTTAACAACACAAACAAACAAGTTTTGTTGATTGTGGCAGACAAGAGTTTCTGTTGTCAGGATTATTCAGGATTATCAGCTTCTGAATCCAGACTTTTCACATGTGTAACAAGTCCTCAATAAAATAAAGGTAATAAAAAACCAGGAGGCTACACCTTTTCTTTAATGTGTCAGCTGTTATGTCAGAGCATCTGATATATATTGTATCATCATTTTAAATGCCTTTCATCTCAATTTGAGGTGCAGATTATGGATATTAATTAGTCATAACTGTCACAAAAACTGCTACTGCCTTCTCAAATAAGAAAAGGTGTCTACAAATCTAACTTCAATGCTTGGGTGACATTAAAACTATTCTCATACTGAATTAAGTTAAGTATTGAGAACCCCCACCTTCACAGGGACTGCTGGACATCTGCCTATTCAGCGTTGGGCCTTGAGTGCAGATAAAAGCCATGAAATGGCAACATGAAGAGGATCATAAGTCAACATAAGCACTGCTGTCAAGCAAAGGTGTGGGATGTCACTGTGGAACGGCAGGCCAGCCTCAAGACTGTGGCGATGCTGAAGGGGAAAAGTGCAAGTTCATCACTGTGCAAGGTAACGCTCCTCAGGAGGAGTGCTGACTGCTGCAGCCGGGATCTGTGAACTGTGCAGCGCCACACTGGCCGACAGCCAGCAGATGTAAAGAAAAACTGGCCCCAAAAAATCTGTTGCAGAACCCAGCTAATTCCAGTGTGTCCATTTACTGCCCTGTCAGCCCGAGTGACTCTTCAGATGCAAACATGTGTATCCCTGCTGCACAGAGGTGACGGAGGTTCCAGACAAGACAACATACATATTGTTATTCAAGAGAACATTCAAAGTGAGATGTGTTTGATTTTCCAAAAGGGTTTGTGATTGAAACTAAGAATCACTGGGTATGACAAAATGCAAAGTCTCTGACATGCAAATTTGAGTTGTAAATGAAGGCTGGCACAATATGTCCCTCTGATGCTGCTCAGGTGGCAGACACAGAAATCCGGGCTCTTACATCTCATCAGTGAAGACGAGGGAAAGCTCCCAGAATGGAGAGCTGAAGCCTTTGGGTTATTGGGTTGGATCATTTTCCAATCTACAGGCAAAAAGCAGGGGATACTGATCAACATGTGAGTGAGCTGAACATATGTGCTGTACAGCTCAGATGTGCTATACATACAGGATCTGATATCTGCACCTGTGGTAATGAGACACTGTTTTCCAGCATGGAAAAATAAAACCAGCCCCACCTCCCCTCCAGTCCTTTGACTCTGAGACACGAACAAGGTATCAACGTGACATGCACCTACAGATCCGATTGATGTAGGTTCACAGTTAATGAAGAATGTGCTGAAACGGGAATATTGAGTGACTTGGTGGCAAACATGGCAACCTCCAGAGATGTGCTCAGAGCTGTGAAAACATGTCTTACCTTGGTGGTCAGTCGTCTTTACTTTGCCGTTGTTTCTTTACATTTCATCCCAGCCTTCATCCCAACGTAGCTCTCAGGGAACTCTGTAATCAGATCAGACAGACAATCTGTGATTCCTCGATATCTTTGCCAACAAAACACAAAAATCCAGCGGGAGGAAAATTGCTTACAGCAAGATACTGCTAGCCAAATCCTACAGATAGACACAGCTCTGCACAAGGAAATCCACATGGCCACTGATGCATGCATGTACTGCCAAGTCAGGGATGACATGGGAGGAGTCCCAGAGTTCACCAGAGGAAAATCCCCGAAGGAGGTGCAAGGTTTTCTTGTATATGCAAACCGATGTTAGATTTTCATGTGACCAGCTTACCACTAAAAGGCTTAGTAGTGTAATCCTTTAGCCAAATGAAGTGTCTAACGTAAGGCTTAGGCTGGCCAACAGGATTCAAAGGGAGTTTATAGTAGGAACCTTGCTGGACTTTTAAAAAGGCCAGGAGAGCACAGAACAGGAATTCAATGACGGAAATAGATCTCTGCTGTTTATGGTGCAGGTATTAATCATCTCTGGCTACTTTACTCTTCATGTTATAAGGTCTATTATAAACACCTGGGCGTTTTCTTCAATGAAAGGAAGGCTTCAGGCGTTATTAACAAGCAGGCAGGTTGAGCACCTAAACTTGAACTGAAGACGTCATAATCCTGGCAGCCAATGTGAATAATTAGAAATCACACCTCAATACACAACTTCAAGGTTAAGATGAGCAATGCCCTGGTGAATGTGAGAGGTATCAGAACTGACTGTTAGGCAGACTGTTCCTGAGGAAGAGTGCACATGCTTGGCATACCTGTGCAGAAACCTTAACTCAAAACTGCACAACAACTTTAGTCTGGCCTTGATGTATGACTATTGAAGTAAATGAGATTACATCGCGCATCGCATTCAATCATCTCGTCCTGAACAGGATCTAATCTGCCTATTTGCATTGGTTTTAAATAAAGCCACTGGCAGAGGCAAATTCAATAAGGCTTCACATCTGTTTTCACACACAAACATCTTCCCACAGTCAAATAAACAGCAGCCCACACACAATGTAAAATCAATTCAATAAACAGAATGAAAACATATTAAGGATTCAACTAAAAATATCTTTACTTTTTCATTGTTTTGATTTGTTAATGATCTTCACGCTAAATGAAGATTATTAACTGTGTGAAAGACACAAAGATCCAACCAACAGTCAAAACGTATTCTGGAAATACATTGATACAAATGTCCAAAACTTTCCAATAACTCCATGAATGTCTGCTGGCTCTCTATGTTCCCTAATCAAAAAGCTGCTTTAAGTCACACAAAACTTTCCACTCAATCTCTGCCATCACATTATTATTAGGAAATAATCTCTAAGTGACTCCTTATCTAGATATGTGTGTATTGTGGGAAGTCAAGAACTCTTGGCATAGGTAAAGAAAAGAGGTCAACACCACAAAAAATTATTCAGCTTCTGTCATTCAATAATTTCTTTACTTTCAGCTCCGATTGACACACCATTGATACAAACACAATGACGTCATAATAACGTTGTGTGTACTTGGCACACTAGATTTTCCCAGGTGGAATTACTATCCGATGACATTCAGCCAAGTAGCACAACGACATTCTCACCTTTCCACCCAACTTGGCATGTGGCTCACATAGCGCCACTCGTATCTTACATAAGAAGATCATAAAATGATATTCTTGGATGCACAAAAACCTTTGTTGGCGGCATCATCAACAGAAGGCATAAACTTGATGCCTTTTTTTTTTGAGTATCAGATTTGTCTTAACTGTTGCTGTCTTACAAATCACAAGTCCATACAGAGAAGCTCTCTCTAGGTGTAGTCTGTTCTGAGGGCAAATAATGCATCTAAATATTGAAATACCGCAAATATTGTATATCAAAAAGGACCGCTTAATCGTGATCATGTCTAAAATACATGGTGCCTCACATTTTGGAAGGCAGTGAATGCATCTAATTCTCCGGCTAATCCATATGCTAAGCCAGCTCTCAGCCCCGTGGGGAGAGATAAATATGCATCGGCACAGGCGGGACAGATAAGAGGGCCAGCTGCTTGGAGTCAGGGTTAAACCTGACAGCACTCAAGCTCATATACAGAATATACTGTTTATATTAACCACAGAGGGAGATACAAGCTAGTACTGTCCGTAGAGGACGAACGGCAATGACTCCAAACTGTTTATAAGCCAATTGTAAAGCAACTTCTGCAATGTGTCCTCATATTGAGCAACAAGGCTTCGCATTGAGTGGAGCAGGGACCCCTGAAATAAGTCAGACCTTTATCACTTGATCATCTTAAAGTCAATGCTTATTTGAATTTTTTTAGATTCACACAAGCTGACAAGATCTTGATGTTTCTGAAAGTCTGAAGCGTTAACATGTCTTGACAGACAGCGGTTGCTTACGGCTGGCTCAATTAGATGACTAAATGTCTTCAGACCAAAAACAAGTCCATCTTAAGCTCAGCAATGTTCATGTGCGGTCATAGAGCTGTCGTAGATTGTGTATGGCAGTACTTTAGCCATTCTTCAGGCAATGCATTTACACGTACATTTTAGGGTTCAAATCTTGCTAAACATTGTCCTGCTGAGCAAAACGTGGAAGTATTATAAAACAGTGTTTGCCACAGATCTAATTTTCTGCAATATTACACAATCCAATTCAAAAACCACATTGCTTTTAGGCGTGGGACCCCTTGTGATGCTAACTTCCAGGTCAGCCAACAACATACATCATCACTGCACCACTCTATTGCAGACTCAATTATTGACGACTGAAAGTCACTGTGACTTTCAGATAAAACGGATGGAACAAAGAAACAAAGACTGATGGATACTCGGATAGACCTTTCACTCTGGTCGATAATATAAAGGAGACTGGGTTGTTTTGTCTACAATATAACATTCTTACACATGAGCTGTAGTCTTGTGACATGCTTTAGTGACACGCAGGAAGCCACAAAGAAGAAAGAATATGTTTAATTCTTTCATTCAAACCATGAACATGACCACATTCTGAACATAACAAAAGGGGAAAACCGGACTCCTTTTATCCTGGGTATGTAATGGATTACTATGTTCGCCTGTCTACAAGTGCAATGATTGCTTACTGTAAATTGTTTTAAATTATACGTTTTTGATATGTGCTTTTGGTCCAATTCTTGGAGAAAAAAAACAACAACATTAGCAATGGGTCTGCGGAGAGACCATAGAGACTTGCTGGCCTAGCTGCATTAAGACTACAAACTACTGATTATACTGACATTTTTCTGAAAGAATAGCCAACATTTTTTCAAAATAAGTTACGTTCTAACTTTCCAAGAGATGGATCATACCATTTGTATAAATCTTAAGTTGATGCGTTGAGTACATACATATTTAGAGTTAGGATATAGTTAGCTTAGCTTAGCAAAAGACGGGAAGCAAGCAGAACTATTTAAATTTCTGGGGTTAGACTTTATGCTAAGCTAGGATAACCATACCTCAAACCCTACATTTAACACAAAAAAAACTGAAATGTTCTTAATCTTCTCATGATTTTCCCTTTTAAAAATAAGGAAATCAAGAAAAATGTTGACATTCTATTAAAGAGACTTTAGTATTACGGGTTATAGGCTTACAAGTTTCCTGCCATCCACTAGCATTGATAATGTGTTTTCCAAAATAAGAGAAAGCACTTCAGACCTTTACATGACAGAACATTTGGCAGGGGACATAATCATTTGCCCAGCGGCAAACCATAACAATGTCACAACATGACAAGCCCTAAAGGACAGTCTTCAAAACACAGCAGTGACAGAACATCTTTCCCATAGACGTTTTAAGACAGAGCAGTGACTGCAAAACTGAACAAAGGAATGCTTATTACCAGCATCGTTCAAAACATTCTTGACCAAGCTGCAAAAAACGGTGAGATTTATGGTCTATTGGCAGAACCATGTTTCATTTTTAAAGGAGAAAAGAATCCAAGGACAAGATGACTAACAGCTGAATTCACAGCCAACGCTTTTCTTTTTTGAAAGGCTCAAATCGAGATTGTAAACTCCTCCGTTGGTGTTTTTACTGCAGAATCTTTTCAACCTGTCACATTATTGTGTATATTATTTTCAATAAGTCTTAATAAGAAAGGTTGTCTCATATTCAGGCCGATGTGGTATTTATATAAGCCTCATCAGCTCTTAAATGATCCACTTGAGCTCGAGAGACAGCATATTTTCTGTAAATACCTGCTCATTCGATCAGGCCAAGAATAAGAAGACTTCACCCTCTATGTTTGCCTGCAGAGCTGATTTACACATAATGAACTACTTTCCTTCTCTCTTACTCCAGTGTGTCTAACTTATCCGTTAGCCAGTCCTGCTTATCAAAATGTTGTAGGCAGACTGTGAAGCTTAATCTTCAAAATAAAAAAAAAACATATCTCTTGTTGGATGACAGCATCTACAAACACTAGAGTGCAACCGTTCTTAATCGTTTTAGACACATCTGACGTTTGGGACAGAGCTGTTTGTCCAAGGCTTAGTTTGATAAACAACATCAAGCCCTTCTATTTTACAATGACAAGGGGCCATGTGTTGAGGAAAAAAGTGCTTTTCAAGTGCTTTCGTAGCGATCCGTCACACCTTTAGTTCGGTTACAGGATGTTTTTACATGTTTTTTTTGTTTAGCATTTAGTCAAATCTTTCTATTCACTTGATAGAGAGAAATGGATTATCAACTATTATTATTGTCCATTTTGAATCAAAAAGGCACCTAAATATGTTAGTTTCACCTTCTCTATGAGAGTATTTTGTTTATTTTCACTGCGCAGATTAATACTTTGGGTTATGTACTACTGGTCAGACAAACCAAACAATGATCTTGTCACACTGCGCTGAGGGATATTGTCATTTTCACTATTTTCCGACATTTATAGACGGAATAATTCATGGATAACTATAAAATATTAGCCCTTTAAAAAAAAGTATGAATTCACAATAATCCTATCACTTTTTCCCTTATTTAATGATGTTTTTGCTGTGGGGGGTCACTGCTGAACAGGTTCTGGCAGCAGTCTGTTTCTGACAGTTGCTGTCATGCCCTCAGTTTGGACTTTCCTATAAAAGGGGCCAAGTGCTCCTGAAACCAGACAAGGTCTCAAACAGGAAATGTTGCAGGCTCACTGACACCCACCAAACCAGCCACTGAATCACACTGATTCATTAGCATATTATGCAAATCACCCCGAGTTGCTTCAGTGTAAACTACATGTGTGTTCATCTGTGTGTGAGAGCGCTCCTTTCCAAATCAGCGCGCCATTTACCCTGACACATTAGCATCACTCATGTCAGACGGGCGCCCTGCAGGACTCTGCGTTTCCATTTCGGGCGTTCAGCCGATTGCTCCTACGCTGCCTTATAGAGAATACACTTTATTTCCTTTGTTTTGACTTGTTTTGTGTTCCAGATGTATTCCTTTAAATCTCATTCCAAGTATAATCCAATTTATTGTTCCTCCACGGCTGTGTGTGTAGCATAAGTTATTTCCACACACGATTAATCCACTGTGCTTTACTTTTTGAGCAACCTGCTGGTTTGCATAATTTAAGAGCTTAGCTGTTACATGTGGACACACACACACACACACACACACGTAACTGAGCCAATGTGGAGATTGATCGGCTGGGCCGTGTCCAAATTAAAGCCCGTCCTCTGCAGACATGCCAACCATAATAACTCACTCCTCTCTTTGCACTTTTTCTTGGCCAGGGAAAAGGGGGGGGGGGGGGGGGGGGGGGGGGGGGGGGGGACAAATGCACAAGTAAAAGAGTAAGAAAGAGAAAAAGAAAAAGAGGTGCGATTGGATAATGTCTTGACACCCGTCGCAGCAACAGCACTGCCTGGCTCTCAGATGTCTGACCTATTTTCTGCTCTCGCTCTCTCCCTCCTCTCCTTTCTCTCTAATTTCCTTCCTTCCTCTAATCTACAGTAAAGGAGCTCTCCAGCTCAGATTCATTGGAGCTGCAGTGAGCTGTGTATTTCTCTGAAACGCTGGGCCTGAAACACAATACGCAAATACTAACGTGCCCATCCTCATCTACAGTTTGGAACGGCAATAACTGGAACTGGAGAGCGCGCTGAGTCTCATCGGCAACGATTTAAGATTCTCCGTGTGGGCTTTTATGGAGGTATGGAGGTGTGTGTGTGTGTGTGTGTGTGTGTGTGTGTGTGTTGGAGGCAGACACATGTTCTCTATGGGTAAAGCAGTATACGTAATGAGAGGCCTGTGCTCCAACAGAGACAGTTCAATAATCAATGATTCACCCACTGGAAATACACTGGTGCTCATCTCTACTAATAAAATCAGTTCACAGCTGTTGGATGCAAAGACAAAAATATATGCACATTACATTTCTAATGATTTGAAGTGAGATGCATTAAGCCATGCTGATAGGGGAACTTGTGTATAATTAAATGCAGCAATGAGGGGAATTTTCCCCTGGTACCCTTGGTGCATGTTAGCGTTTTCACATGATCTACGGCTCTCTGAATTTGAGCATATGGTGCACAGCAAAATGTTGTTTTTTAAATGTGTTTTTTTTAATATAATTTCTTAATGTTTTCAGCCTCACAAACCGCAATCCATTGGCATCCTTTGTTTTAGGGTTGTGGCAAACATGCATACATTTACTATAAACTTTTAATTAATTTCGGTCCTGGAAGGTTTGGCAGTGAGGTGCAGTTCTCCTTGTTTCTGAGACTGCTTCACAATAAAAGCCACCTCATGTTATGCTAGTTGGATGCTTTTAATGGGAAGCAGGAGGAAATGTTCAGTTTGGATCAGCAGTAACTTAATGCGGCTCAGTGTGGTTGATCTAAATGAGATCACATTACAGTAATGCTGGATTACATGCTGCATCATTTCCTGTGAAGGCAATATGAACCTGGGCAGGAGTGGCACCATGAACAATGAATACTGTAACTGGGGAGTAAACATAGACAACCAGGAACATTGAATGCCAGTTGCTGAATAAAGGTGAAATCAAAGCAAGGGTTGGATTACATAATAAATGTAAGATTTATAAATGTAGAAGCATGCAAGATTAGTTAGCTGCTGTTTGCAAACACACCATCCAAAGGTTGCTCCTCATCTCCAGAAAAAGAGAGCAGCTGTGGTCAACTAGGCTAGAGAGTCAATGGATGGAGGTAAAAGTGTAAAGCAGTGAATCAAAGGAATAAAACCTTATTTTTGCATCCCTTCACTGCAGTACCGTTCTAAAGCATAAATAAAAACGCCTACACCTCCAAACAAACTTTGTGGGAAAGCCCAACATTTACTAAATCTGTGTGAGTGAAGTCAGTGCATGCATCGTACACTGTGACCTCTCTGCTACGTGTACGGCTCCACCCCACCCTTGGTCAAACAGAAGCACAGACCAGCAGCTCTCTATAGATCCATGACACAGACGGAGACAGTTATGTAACACCGTCTTTTACCTGACCTCACCTGCTGTTGCCTATTGACGAGATGTACAACATTTGTAAAAAGGGTGTAGTGACCCTTCTATATCATACAGAATGACATATCAAAGGAAAGTAATGGCCAACTGGAAGCTTGGAAATCATTGTAAAATTTAAATGTATGCTAAGGGAAATGATTAACAGGAAAATGTGTGTATTCAAAGTAAGTAATCCATGTGGGTTACTGTACAGTAATGTACTTGCGCAGTCTGGTTTACATTAGCAGAGCAGACGTGCTCAAAGGAAAGTCTGTGGAAAAACAAGGGGAAGGACTCTGGCAGGCACCGGGTCGCAGGGGGCCAAGGGTCGGCTTCGGTCAGCCAATCCCCAGTGTCAGATAAGGCTCTGCCAACACACTCGTGCACAGCAACACACACAACCACACATATATAGGACCAACAAGGGGAAGCAACACCGTATAGGATGTTCTTTCACATGACAGCCACACACACACAGGCCCACACAGAACACATTAACTCACAGTCAACAACGTGATCCAAGAGCCATCTTGCTTTATGCTAGTTCCTCGCTCTAATCTGTTTATACCTTCCTCTCTCTCTCCCACACAGACACAAATAGAATGTCAGCGTGGTCAGTGTTGCCCGGCTTGGCACAGAGGAGGACTGCAGATGTGAAAGTAAGGAGACCAGCTGGAGCCCGTCCAAACTGGACACAGGTCACGTACGCGATTCCAGGAACACACGCAGCTTTTGGAGCCTCTTCTCAGGGGTCGGACGACTAGTCACCCTGGGACGGCATCCAGTTAAATCTACTAGGAATGCTCCGTGGGCAACTGTTATTATTTTGACTGTTCCTTTTCACACCTATGTGAAATGGCATCTAGCAAAAGGGTTTGTCTTATGGTCTCTTGAAGCTGTCATATGTTGCTATTGTTTACAGCATACATTATCTTCTGCCAGCTGCTCTATAGCTCTCACAGGCATGTTTGATGCAGCTATATTCATACCAAGGAAGTGAAAAAATACAAGCAAACCTGACCTTGTTATAAAAGCTTGATCAAACTCACCAGATTTACAGCCTGGCATGAGCTAATGTTAGCCAAGCTGAAAGATTCCAGTGTAAAGTCACTGAACTGTGGGGTAACTTTGTCAGCTTTATTGATGACTGAGATGAGTACATAGTATTATGTAATAGAGAAAGCCTTAATGAATGTCATGTGGGGTGTTGTGTGTTGTGTGTTGGGGGAGAGAGTGTGTTCTATGGTGATTTGATGTACTGTAAGCTTTCAGTTTTGTTTTCTGTCTGTGTTGTTGTACTCTGTTACCAGACAACACGCGGAGCATATGTTTGGTACAGTAATGGTGCAGGATGCAAGAAAAATATATGTTAAATAACAATATTAACAGGAAATGATGTCTTGTATCAATACATCAAAGTCAAAATAATATTTGTTGTAATTGATGACAAACTTGACCAACAGTTGTTTTGAAACAGGAAGTTGTTTGAGTCAGACAGAACTGTTTGCTGTGAATACTCTCCTCAGTGACATTGTGGCCTGAAAAACGTCAAACAGTTGTCAGGTACAGCATTAAACGCTCACTCCAGACCGTTTAGACAGAGCTGTACAAACATGGATTAAGCTGGGTGAAAAATGAACTGTAAGTGCCTTTGTGTATATCCATACGTACAGTATTGTGCAAACACAGAGCACCTAATGCAACATGTGTTTTTCACAAGCTAGTGATCTGTACCAGCCTGAGGGATAACGTCTTAACTTAAAACAGAACCTGAACCTGTACCTGTGTGTGTGACGCTGCTGGTGTGAAAGTGTGTTTGTAAATGCATGCTTGTGTTTTTGGCAATTGTGAAAAGCTTGCATGCGACTTCCCTGAACTTTTGAGTCCTACTGCGGGGCGTAGTGTACGCTAATCACAGAGTGATTGCCTCACACTCTGCCTATTGAGTTTCCTGCCATCCGGGCCAGCTATGTTGGAGGAAACACGAGCTTGTCCTCTACACTGAACACATGGCACGCTGCAGAGATACAGTGCTCACACAGTCATTTCTGCACCAACCCGCACAAACATTAGGATGAACACATAACATAGCTAGTGCCAGTGTGTAAAAGAAGGGTAAGTAACTTCCAATACCAGCAAAAAAAACGAATCAATTTCAACTACGATACTGCCTGCCAACGTTTTTGGATTGGCTGCAGTTGAGAAAACTAAAATGCGGAATGTGAACGCCTGCCAGATCAACAAGTATCTCGATACTTTTTCACAAAGACATACGCGCACACACACAGCCTCGGGGGTGCTTGGCATTAAGTTGGCATTCTGGACCTCCCAGTGCGTGGTTCTGCTTCCCCTGACACACTAGCAGCTAGAGATGAAACACACATCCTGGCTCAGGTAAACTGCAGAGCAAACCCCAGGATTAATGATGCATTCCAATTTTACAACAGTATCTAGGTTGTGTGTAGGAAGGAGCAGGGATTTCTTGTAGTGATGCGTTAATGATTGTTTACATGCCTCGCATTGCTCCCAATACAGACACGTTTCTAAAGGCCAACTCATTTCAGAGCGCTCGTTAGCCGCGTTATGTCCTGATGCAGCAGCCTTCTCGATGAGGACTTGATTATGTTGGATTTGTTTTTTAAGGGCAGACTGCCCGCGCAAAAGTGGTTGCATCTTTTGTTTGATTATTTGCTGAACAAATTTATATTTTCAACAATCCTGTGCTCACCTTTTAAGTGAATCATACCCTCAAATATCACTCCCAAGTAAGAAATTGACGATGCCTTGTAAGAAAAGAATAACCATTTAACATGTGTAAAAAGAAGTACATGATTTTTTTATATTTCCTTCATAAAACCCTCAATAATTAAGATTCAAAATGCCTGTTATAATGTTTAATCTCCCCACCTAAAAGTTTCATGCAAGAACACAAAGATATTTGTTTAGCATGGCTGCATAGCATTTTGTAATAACATGTTTGAAAGGTTGAATCCATATGGCAGCGATCAAGTGAAGCCTGCAGCATGGCTTTGGATTTTAAAAAGGTCCAGCTTCTTCATCATGAAGGTGAACCATAGCCTCTAAAGTGCTGCTGTTGATGGTGCTGTTGCTGCATCTGACAAGAGTCATCCATTAAGCCTCAAGGACAGCGCTTGCATTAAGCTGAAAGCCTAAATCTTTATCACAATGATCATCTCTAATAAATCTGATTTTGAGATCATCCGTTAATCACCTTTCATGAAACAGAAATGATGCTAGTGTGTATAAACACGCAGGAACGGGAGATGATAACAAAGACAAGGTGGAAAATTATGGCAGCATTTGACATCGATTTTGTCAAAGCGTTAAAAAGGTAACTCACTTTCCTGTTCACACAATGCCACTCTGCAAACTGCAGTGTTCTCACCTGCAACTGGAATATAATGCCATACAATTTTCGCCATCATCATTATTTGATCGCACAGCGAATGCCAAACTATTCTCTGACGTTCACACATACACACAGGAATGGGCAGTGTGTGATTTCTGGAAGAAAATTGCACTGAACTGGCTTAACAAGGGTCCACTCAAAATAATCTGGGAAAGGATAGTCGAGCCTCAGAAAGGGTTGGATATGATGTCAGAAACAGAAAAGTTTCCTCCAACATAAAAAGTGCTAGGTGGGCAACAGAGAGGCCCAATGGAGAGTAGGTCACTGTCAGTCAAACTTCAAAGAAAGCCCAACTAAACTCTGAAGTGATCACTCACCTCGCAAACAGTCATAACATAAACCAAAGTCTAATACTAAGCCAGGGGAATATCTCACACACATAAAACACACTTGTTACCCCAGTCAGACGAGGTTGCCTCTCGACCATTGTGAAAACCAGACATGTGACCCAAATCTAGGACATTCTACCAAGGAGGAAGCAGTGCTGTATTTAATAGGAGAGCTTAGGAATGACTGTCATAACACTGACATAAAAAACATAACATAAAAAACCCTCAAAGCACAATGGCTTAACTTAATGAAAACTATTTTTTTCCCCATACGTATTAATAAAAAAAGGATTACCAGACTCAACTTTATCTGATTATCTCACGGCATTCCTATACTTTCGGATAGATATTGGCAGGGTTTTATCCAAACCGGGTAACAGGGGCGCTGCATACTTGTCAAAGTATGCAAATCATGTCAAATGGAGCGTCAGACGGGAGAGACAGCTTTGTTTTTAAGGAGCTCTGAATAAATAGGGCATGGATGTCCAGTGACAGGCAGCAGGCTTACACTGAAACTTTGATTTCTGAATTAGTTTATTTTACTCTCCTTTTTTCTGTAGAGGAAGTATTGAAACCGTAACTCAGGATTTATTATTATAATTTATTTATTATGTTGGTTAAGGTGCAATATATGACTCAGCAGCTTAAAAAGACATGAAGAAACTATTTGTTTTTCCGCTTCGCTCTAATGCATTATTTTCACCGGAAAGTGGGCGAGGTCGTAATTTTGACCGGACATGAGGTCAGCGCCCTCATACTATATTGTTCTAGAAAAACCCTGGATATTGGTATGCTAAAATGTATTTGTGATAACTAATTTGATACATTGTTTTTTAAGAATATTGCAATAGAGTCACCTAAGCAATGTTGAGATTAAGAGTGTGAAAACCACAGAGTGTACGCAAACATGTTGGCAAGCTAGCCGGGAAGTTGAAAAAATTAGCTTAAGCTCATGAATAGAAACAATTTATAATTAACGGGTAAAAAGTTGGAACTAATGGGTTAACAGTTGAAATAGCAAAAACTAATGATAAACAGTTGCATTAATTAGTTAAATCCAAAAGATACACTTTTGAAATAGTTAGTAATGTAATGTAATGGAGTAATGTAGAGTGTGGACAAATAAAAATGTTTGTCAAATTATTTGCTTTCCAGTTCAGCCAGAAATGGAAGCTAGCAGGCGTGTTTCTTAATATAGACCAGCCAAGTTAAAGACCCCTTACTTAGTTAGCTAACTAATGTACCATTGTAAATAAATTCAATGAACATATTGGGAACAGGTGAATTTGGTGGAGCTGTTCTTGAGTTTATCTAACAGGGCTGTTGGAGTTGCTGTTGTACAAGAAGCATTCTACAGCCTCCTCCACTCCTGCAATTGTGTTTCCACTCTGTCTGCAGTGAAAAGCCATGGCCCTAATGAAGACCTACATGTTTCGATACTGAAGGCCAACCAGAGGTCTTTATTTTGGTCTTGTAATTGTTCAGCTATTTCCTAGCAGAAGTACTGTGCGTGGCATGTGTGGTGGTATTAAACCCAATCCCATAATGAAGAGAATACCATGATCAAGAGGTGGAGTTTTGTAGAGGCTTGCCAACCCATCAGGCACTGGAACAACTCCATCCAGATTTCCTCAGGCGTGACAGATTACAAAAGTGGGAGCACTAAATCTCCAGCCTTTCTTCTGCATAGCCAACAATTTATCCAGCTCCTTATTTAGGGGTATTCAAGTAGAATTCTAGCAGTGCAGGTTTTTTTTGGAGATGTTTAAGATCTTCTTAAACTCTGTTTATGTCAAATCAATCCTGTTTAAGTATTTCTTTGCAACAGCAGAAAGGAAAGAGCATTAAAATCACTGGGATTGGAAATTTAAAAGGTCATTTGAGGCCTATACTCTCAGGTTTTTACCCTTGCAGTTATGAAATATTGACCTATATACAGTACACGTTGGAAGACGGGAGTAGCCATAGAGGGACTTTGGTCTGGGCCAAATTCTTAATTATGGGGATTTATAAGCATCTCTTTGCTCAGAATTATTTATTACCTCAGCAGATAGTATGGCAAAGCATGGGACATTTCCAATGGGAAGAGCTATACAGATGTGTTCTTTTTCCTCTTATCACATGCATTTAACACTGTTGACTTAATCATTAAAGCCATCAACTGTGCTTTCCTTTACCTTTGGGTGGTGGTAAACTGTGATAAAACCGTTTAGTGTACTATAAAGACAGAGTTCAGTAAATACACAATCATGTACAGTGTACCTTAGAGCTAAAACAATTCTAAGAATACTACATTACAAAGTACATTTTTTAGCAAAATTTTTTAGCAAAAAGGACAGATTCTGTATTCAGGATATAGATTCGGAGTATGTGCTGCATTAATCTGTTTAATTCCATAGTTACTGAATATTTAGGGGTTTAAGATTGTTTGGATGGAAAAAAACACAAATTTGAAGAGGTCACATAAGGACTTGAAATTCTAAGGGCAAGTTTTTAAACATGTAATCTGTTATTGAGGTAAACAGTCCACAGGTCAATGACATGGAAAAAGTCATTAGTTACTATCCTACTGTCTGGTAAAAATACAAATGGACAATTGTAAAGATGTTTACCTTGTCTTATAGATAGGGCCCGCACATGTTTATACCAAATGCTGTAACAATGAATCTACGGAAAGAAAACATTATCAATTCTTTGCAAATCTTACAAAATATCACATCTTTTCCTAATTATCTTGTCTCTAACGCTTACATACAAACCGAGTCATAATCACACTTTATCTCCTCTTGGGAACCCTGATTATCAACTGATTATCTTCTGCCCCAGGGGCATAGATATTGAAATTGTTATTGCTAGTTTAATCTCAAATCCACATGAAGGGAATCCCTCAGTACGCCCCTTCGCCTCTGTGTTTATGACACAGTAGAAAAAAGTAGCCACTTTATTGTCTTGGGAACTAGTTGTTTAATATGTCTGCAAATGTGTAATGACTTAATTTCTATTCCACCGCATAAATTGAGGCAGCTCTCAAGGAGAAGAGAGTGGGAGCTGCTCATTGCCAGTAAATGTCGGATGTCCTCGTAAAGTGCTCTGCTTCACCCTGGCAAAAATAAACCTCACGGGCCTGGTTGCCAAGTATTCCCGTTGATGAAAAGCCAGTTGTGAGTGGCCCCAGTTGTACCCGGCTGACTGGTGTTATTAGGAAAGAAGAGCGGCTGGGTAAACAGCCTCAATACTTTCTCTGGCCAATAAACGCTATTTTACAAATTATTATTTTCCCTTGGTAATCTGGAGGCTGCTGAAGCACAGTCGCGGTTGAAAGGAGGGGTGGGGGGGTGGAGTGGGGGTTGTTTTAGTTGAATTTTCTAAAAAGCATAATGTTTTCCCTCGTTATTTCTACTTTTGTTCAAAATGTATATAAAAAAACAACAATATTTCCGAAATGTGAATAAATAGATGCGTGTTGTAATTGTCATTGTTTGTACGATGCTTTGGCAATGCTGCATGTCATTATGGTCTTGCCAATAAAGCCATTTGAAGCTGACAGAACAGCAGTGAGTGACAACTGTACAATGGCACAGAGGAATATAAAAGACAAAAGGGTAACCATCTGCGTTGAAACCACTACTCAACTGAAACAGAATAAACCACTAAAGAACAAAGTGAAACCTAAGCTTCTTGGAGAACACAAAAGGGAGGGGCAAGAAAACCACAACAGTGAGAAACAGCCACAAACTTGGAGCATGCTGGCTGACATCTGATGAGTTTGTGTGTTGGTGGGGGGTGGGGGTGATACAGTATCTCGTAGACAGCAGGACCTCCAGTGGTCTGTGTGAAAACCGGTGCAGAGTGCACTGATAATCTCTTGTCGTGTTCACCATGACAGCATGCTTATCAGCAGTGGAGCTTCATGGGCCCCCGAACGCAACACAAACCTGCCACGACATCGCACTGAAAGGTTAGCCTCATTCTTCTGGGATAATGAGGTTTGAATTGCCAGTGAGGACACACTCATTACTCTGCGTGCCAGATATTACAGCAGGAAACCGCATGGAATTTCCTTTATGGCAGACAGGAGGGAGGAGGATACAAATGTCTTCTTGTGAAGAACCTGTATACAATGTTAGCGGACCTCGCCTACTTTCTGGAAAGCTTGGTAACCTTACCTCAATAGATTTCATATGATCGGGCATGTGGTGAACATCTCCTTTGTGTTACAGCTGAAACAAGGAGGCGATTATTTGACAGATAATATGTCAATATTAAATGCAAACATTTGCTATTGCTCCTCAAATGTGTTCTTTCAGCATAATAAAACTGAGTTTTTTTGGTTGGCCTAACAAAAGCTCTCTAATAAAGATGGCCTTGTGCATTATTACAGTATGTTGATAAACAAGCTATACTCTGCACTAGGGCTGAACGATTAATTGCGTTTGCGATTATATCGCGATATGACAAAACAAGATTTTCCAACCACAAAGGCTGCGATTTGACTGGTCACGTGATCTGGTCACGTGACTTGCGAGCGAGCCGAGCGGAACCGAGCGAAGCCGAGCAGGCAGGGAAAGAAGTCAACGCTGCGCTTGAACCTGTTGCACAATGGCCTCAGGCTCATCAGAAGAGTGCACGGCTGGAAGTTTGGTACCAAAGAGGGGCGGCACGTCAGTTGTGTGGAATTATTTTGGCTTTAAAAAGGAAGATGCTGCGCAACGTCAGGTATTGTGCAGAACGTGCCTCGCTACTGTTGCTACCTCACGAGGTTCGCGATTGTAATCACGATTGAGTTATTGCTTGTGTTTGTTGAAAAATACATGAGAAGAGGACCTTGAAAAAATAATCGCATATTAAATCGCAATTGCAATATTGAGGGAAAAAATCGCAATTAGATTATTTTCCAAAATCGTTCAGCCCTACTCTGCACCATCACAAAATCTATTAGCTGAGTTCCAGGGCAGAAACCCATGATCATCAGATGACTTTCTGCGGTTTGTTGCATTCACCCCGGCTGACTAGATCATATGAAACAACGTTCACCTCTTTATCATATGGCTGCTGTAATCTAATTAATCATAGGCTAAAACACAGACAATGCAGGGAGAGCCTTGGGGCCCAGCTTCAATTGGCAAAAGTCAGCTTAGGTCAAGCAGAAGGTAAGAGCAAGACAATAACAGGCATGTTATTCCAGGATGTGCATTCATGGAGGAAAGACAACATTGACCACATGTGATAATAACCTCTGCTTTTAAGCTACAAATAGATTACCTTAACCTACTTTGGTCATTTTCAGTGTCGTTAAATATTTTTAGATAACTTTTGAAAACAATGAGAAAGGTAAATCAGTTTTCCCAAAGTCCAACATGAAATCCCCAAATGTTTTGTTTTCAAAATATATATACACTGTACTGTCATAGTGAAGTAAAGGAAGCAGAAACAATTTACATTTAAGAAGGAAAAATACTGTTCCCTCAGGACATGTTCTTCCATGTTGAGGACATTCCATATACTGGGATGTAACTTTGGCACATTTTTCATTAATAAAACAAACATCTTCATTTAACTTCCAATATACACAGAGACACAGAAAATGAGGAAATGGGGAGCAAATCCTAGGATCACCCTACTTACACCAGACTCAGTTCAGGAATAGCTCTTGACATATTGGCCTACCCAGCATGCCCTCTGCCACACTAGACAGCTCTGACATCATTTTACAGCATGATACAGACCAGGACATCAGCTGCACACAGCCAAGGTTATATAAGTGAACGCTCTATGTTTCTAAGCATTAAGCCCCACCGTGGGGAATAGGAGGGGATGCGAGTCGAGAGAGGAGGGGTGGAGGGGGAGTTTAAGGAGGAGGAAACGGAGTGAGGAGGCCAGGAAAAACGAGAGACAGAAACAGGGTCACAAAAAGAGAGGCCCACTGGGGTTCTTGCTGCTGGGAGAGACTGAAGAAGGTCACCCCTAGCCCCCCGAAGGAGCCCCAGCCAACAGGAAAAAAGAAAAGAAAAGAGCGGAGTAAGAGGAGACCAGGTCACATGGGGCTACACCCATCCACCTTCTGTGTTCTCTCTCATGTCCAACACTGTTACATCACTCAGTATTTCCTACGTACTTCTTTTCAATGCATGGAAAATAACTATTTACATTAAGGGAAAAATGAAGTGCCAGCGTGTGCGAAAACATCTCAGAAGTGTTTCTATGAGAGTGTCTGTTTCTGATGGAAGACTTTTGTTTACATAGGTTCCGCACTCTCTGTAGCCAACGCTTGGTGTATTTAAAATCCTATCTATAGAGAAAATGTTTATACTTGACTGCTGGATTTGACCAGGGCTAATAATCAACCCAGGGAAAGAACACTGCGATTTAAACAGATGGCTAATGATTAATGAACAGTGGGCTCTGGGTCCGTACCAGCTGATCTAACATAAATTAACTGTTTTAGTCCCGTTCTGTATAAATTCCTGACACTCTATAGGGCTTTGCCACCACATACATTTACATAATAATGACAGAAACCGTTTTTAGAAATAAAGATGTTTTCAATCTCCCAAACGCCTTTACACTTGAGACCTTTTAGAGAAATAAATAAGCCTATATCTTACTTTAAAACCAGCATAACTTCCTTTGTTGTTTCTACTTTAATTTCCATAAGATGACTCAAAGAGGGATGTTATTTTGGGCCTAAATTCTTCGTGTATAATGAGACTGAGACATTTTTGTGAGGACATCTCAAGTCTAATGATTTAAACATCTAAGAGTCTAAACTGTTTTTTGCATTGGTTACCATGTTGATGGGAAAATCCACACACTGCCTTTTAAAATAAGCCTCAGAGGAAATGCTTCTGTTGCCAGCTTGATGGATTCAACTGAGAGAGCATACAGCTTAGACTGTCACTTTCTATCAGCACAGAGCAAGATACTACTGTGAAAATAAATGTGACTGAGAATGGACACCCTGAATAAGGCTTGTGGGCAGAGTGGTCACATTGAGTGATTTAATTATTACAGCACTGTGATGTAGTGATGAGGGACTTCTCACACACAAACAGCTGCAAACGCACTAAGGAAACTGTCACCATTATATTCATGATCTGCTGCACTGAGATTATTTTCAGTGGGGATTTGGTCTGAGTGAATGATTAAGAGTCAGTGCTGTCTGTCTGCAGCCAGTGAGGGCTATGGGACATCACATCAGGCTGTATTATCAGAGTGTTTCTTGGCAACATTAAGAATTTTAGTCCTTTCATAATCAGTGCAGTCATGTCGAGACAACTTCCAGGGCAACGCTGCCTTTGTTTAAAAAAGTACCCCCTTTTGTATTAAGTTGTACAGTATTTTAAGGCCATGTTTATCTAAAAACACACACATACAATTGTACAATTGAGTCGGAGCGTCTGTGGTAATTTAATACCCGACCCAGACAGTTTTAATGCAGTGCACATTGAGTGTCGCTAGAACACTGTGTTCTGATATTGGTAATTTGTGATACATTTCAACTGACAGTGAATATCTGGGATGCACTGGAGATTTCACGTACAACAGACAGTGATATGATGGTGGAAAAGAAAAGACTAATTACTGTAAATACCAGACTGTTAGCATCACACACACCATTATACACATTGATGAACTATATTTTTAGAGATGCATGGCAACAAAATAAATGTTAATAACACTGATTTCAAACTGAGTTTGGTTTAGAAAGCTTTATGCCAGCCCATAAAATTAGCAAATTCAACTCCCCTTTCATTACAGCCTTAAATGAGATACCTCATTGAAAGAAATAGAAATATGAACACTAGAATGATGTTAATGGTCTTACAATAACAGTGCAAGTAGGCTATGCATTAAACATTCACTTCAACACCTGAAGGAGAAAATGAGGACAAGAGAATTAGGGTCAAGAAACATAGCTGAGAGACTTCCTATAGAATAGATAATTTCCTATGCATTATGGGTGTATCATAGCTGGTGGTCTTTATCGATCAGTCTGTATGCCTCCGTGTGTGTGCACGTGTGCATGCGTGATTGGACCATGCGCGCGCCAGAGTGCAGCAGGCATAAATCCAAGTTCAGGCCTGTGTGCAGCACATAGTACCACAAGCATAATACACTTAAAGGAAAAGGACAGCATGACCGCTGAACATTTCTACCCGGCAGTGTCGCCTTGTAATTGACAACTAAGCAGGAGGAAACGTCAACAATAGTTGCGGAATTGCTGCAGACCAACAATTAAACCCAGCCTACTGTACTGTACATCGTGTGTACCTTGGCTGCTGTCAAACCTGCCCCGGCTACTGATGCTAGCAACGCCAAACAACTGCACACACCACGCTGTGGACGTCGGGCGGGTTAAAGCCTTATTGCGACACTTACCGTCGGTTACCCCCACGCGGACTGGACACCAGTTCGGGTTGGGTATTGGGGCATTAGGCGGAAATGAAGCGGGAGAAAGTCAGAGGGGCTCCTCCGGTTTGTGCACACAAGTGTAGCGGCAGCGCTACACGTCTCCCCTCACTCCGAAGCCCGGTCCTCCGCTAAGCTGCTACGCCTCGTACTGCCAGAATTATCCCCTTCCGCACACAGCTCCGTGTCCTCCTTTCCTACAAAGCTTTTGCATGAAAATGAGTAGTTTGTTCCCCCTTTTTCTGGTGCCTTTCAGTAGTGTTTGGATGGGCTGCAACGACAGGAGCGAAAGAAGCAAAAAAAAAAAGAAATACTACACGGTCGCTCCTCCCTCTGCTTATGTTCTGTACAGTAAGGGGAGCTATGCTGGGTTACTGCTTATTAAAACTATCTACCGCTCTCTACAGGAACACCACTGTAAAACACAAACTGTAGCCTGCACACAAACACATGTCGAGGCGGGGAGATGAGAAATGCGGAACATCCCCTTGCCCTGGGTCGCTTTTGCTTTCCTTATTTATTGACTTCATGATCAACGAGTCGAAGCCCCCTCCCTCCCTCCCCCATCCTCCTCCTCCTCGGGAGAAGTTGAGATCAGTCCACCTTGTAGGTAGATAAGACTCTATAGCACTGATGAACGAATACGACTGGGCTGTTAAATCAATAAAAGGGCGTTTTTCAGAGAAATATCTAAATAACTCAATTATCATCATAGACAATTTATCAGGACAATTGTCAACAATTTAGATTATTGATTGATTGTGCAAGTCAGGTATCATCAAACACACCATTCTAAGGATTCAGGTATAACATTCCCTGTTTAAATGTTATTTGAATGTCTGAGTTTTGAACTAATGGTCGGCCATGAAAATAAATTAGATTTGGAGTTGAATTTATGATTGTTTTCAATACTAATTTCCAGGTTTCATTATTTTATATTAATTAAATGTTTCTCTTTAATCAATTGTCTTCGGATTCTTAATTTATCTCACTTAATGGTAAAAAAAAAAAAAGATATTCTATTTCCAAAGAAAAATATGGAATCATTACATCTGTGAATCTAACAAATGCCTCAAATTAAAATGTTGACAACTTCTTGATGGTTGACCAATCATTACGGCAGCTTTTTTGAAGACATTAAAAGACTGCAGACAAAAAAATTACTTTTGAAAAAATGTGAATTACTCAGTGAAAATAATCCATACTAATCACCATGTAAGCAATACTTGCAATGCAGGGATTGTTATCACAAAAGACAAGCAGAGGAGAATACATCTGAGTGTGATCACTCTAAATTAGCTTTTTTGCAATAATCCCTGGATTATTTTTCATGATTGCAATTATTTAATTGCTACCAACAAATATGCGGCTGTACAGACCAATAGATAGATAGGATGGAAAGGAGAAGGAAATACAGAATATAATGCACTCCATTTATTTTGATTAAAATAACAGCTGGACAAACAGAACCTATAAAATTACCATAACTACTTCATATAGGCCGCAGGCTGACAACGGAGCATCTTGGGAGCCTCAAGTATACTGAAGTCAATGCAGCCAAAGAGTCTCTTAACATATGGTAGTGTGCATAGTTTTTTTTATATACCATTTCGAGAGAAGTCCAATTGTCGATAAAACGTATTGCAGGCAGGGCTCATGAATAAAAATAGGTTTGATAGGATGGCCTTCGCTCTGTTTCAAAAGATTTCTCCCTCCTCTCTTTAGACTTGGAAGAAGTTCTGTGTGCTGAGCTAATGTATTCAGAATCAGAATCAGAATTACTTTATTCATCCCAAACTGGGAATTTGTTTCCGACTCGAGCTTCAAAACAGATATTTCTGTCCGACAAATCTAGCAGACAAATATTCAGCAAATCACAAGCTGTGAAAGTTGCATAATCTTGAAGCACTGAATGGCTAGAACTGATAAAAATTCATCTTTGATTGTTTTCAATAGCAGGGGAGGAGAATGAAAAGTCTACTGCTTTATCTGTGAAACTATCATTTCACTGACTCTGTTTCCATGTCTGGCTTTAACATTTCACTATGTGGAAGTGTACATAAACAGTGATACAGGAACTCGCTATTGATCAATATCAAGTGCATATAACAGTCATGTAGACTGTTATGCACTTTATTTCCAGGAAGAGTGTCTTCTATAGAACAAAGCAGATCCACTGAACTAGCTCCATCCATTAGCAGCCTAATCATCAGAAAAGGCATCTAACTGTGCTATTGACTCAAGTTTGCATTTGATCATGTTGATTTTGTCCCCTTTAAAAGTGGCCATTGCATGTGGGAATGATGTACAGGGCTTAGAATGCATATGTTATGTTTCAGTTGCTATGACAACTCTGAAGGACACCCATTACTGAGGGGCAAAATAACAAGATGCATTACAGATCTTCAGAGATGTTCATGTCAGATTTTGAATAGGAAGGGGGGACATAAGCTCAGCTGGAGCGAAAATTAGTTTGATTATTACTGCTAAATCTATAATCATTTTGCCAACCATATATGCACAAGATAACTATAGTATGGTTACATTGAGGAGAATAAAGATATAAGTTAATTGGCTTTCAAGGAAGTGTAAATGTAATACTTACATGTCATTGGAAGAGCTTCTGCTCACAGTGATCACAGTGATCACACCCTCTGTCAAAGCTGGCCATGAAACTTTCTCTAGCAGAGCCCCAACAGAATCCAGAGTCCAGTTAAAACAATCTGTTTTTTTAATACATCTGCAGCTTATATGAGGCTTCAACTAAATGATTTAGGAAGAATTCAGAGGGTAGATTGTCTAAGTTAATCTATTTTAGTATCAAAGTCCTTCCTTGTGTTTCCACAGACAGTGTTTTTGTTTTTAAGCCTTGGTTGGGGAACATGTCCCCATACAGTAGTCACATGTAAGGCAACCGTCAAAATAAAAATGGGCATGTTTGCAGAGAGAAAGATACCCTCTTGATGTGGCAAACTTTAACAGTGCAGTCACACTAGGAAGTGATTACCCCTCAAGTGATTATGGACAGAGGTTCTAGTTTGAAGCCACACCAGAGACTCATTGAGTCTACTTAGACACAGCCAGGCTTTGAGACAAATGCTAACCTTAGCATGCTAACATATCCACACCAATCTTTTTACCAGGAGCAATTTTTGTTAAAATTATCAGATTATCATGCTAACACTTGCTAATCAACAATCAAAAGGAAGTACAACTGAGGCAGATGGTTCATCGGGTTTGCAGGTTTCTGGTTCTGAACTGAAGAAAAGTCAACTCAAATCTAGATGAAAGTTATTACAATTCATCCGTCACCAGTATGAATATAAATGTTTGTTCAACATTCCATGGCAACCCATTCAATCGCTTTTAAAAAATGTCATTCTACACCAAAAAATGTCAAGCTAACAGTGACGCAAGAGGAAAAGTCAGGGGATGATCCAAGTCTCCAGGAAAGATTTTCTTTAAACCTTTTATCTCCAACCAAAATTGCCACACTGGAAACAAGAATCTGAACCTATACTTTGAAGAAAGTTAACTATAACTTGTCCTAACCAACTATATCATCAATGTGGTAAGATGTTGAACTAGCCAACACTTGGACAGCCCAGTCCTCCGCCGGGCCAATGGTGCATTCACATGCTCTTCGGAATGTCCCATTTTCTTAGTTAGGAAGTTGTTTGTGCAACATTGGTGTCTTCTTCGGCTTTAAGGGAATCAACTTGGATGTAGAAGGAAGATGTGTGACATTGTATTGTTCAGAGCATTAAAAGCAGGTCAATGGCCATTTTCTGAGTTCTTGTGCTGACTTGAGGAGGAGTTCAAGTTATTTACTCAATCAGGACAATTTTTACAACGTCACAAGTCTGTTGCAGGATTTGGCTCTCCTCCAAATTTTAAATGATTTCTTCTTTGGTTCATGCCCCAGCCTTCCACTAAGTATGAAAAAAAACCAGGACCAGTATTTATTCCATAATCTCGCTGACAGATAATTAAATCGAGCATAACTTTCTGGGCAGAGTAAAAAAAAAAAACATGCCAACTCTGGTGTTACAAACCTCTGCCTTGTGTGTCCAATCAAGCATATTAATTACCTTACCAGTCCAACCTTACTTCTGGCTGCATTTGATATGCGTCACTCTGCTTCCCCCATTGGCATTGAGCGTTGGCACTGTGACGCAAGTCGTAAACTGCAGAACCGTCTTAGTGAACATCATTCCCTCAAGATTGGGCAGTATAGATAGATGTTAATGAGTGCATAATGGACAGATGGATTATAGCCTTCTATATGAATCAATTCCCACCAAAGGCTGCACACAAATATGCACATAGCAGCTGGGACTTTTGAGGCTTTAAATTTGGGTTTACCATTCACCACCATTACTGAAGCCCCACAATTTAAATGTATTCAAAGGGACTATTGGATAAGTTAAATCGGTTTCCAGTGTTTTCTGCAAAGTCCCTGTGAGTACTGTGTTTTCTTGATTTGGTGTTTATTTATTTTAGATGGATTAACTGTATACATTGACACAAAAGTGCTAAATCTCCTTTGCTTAAAAGAGAGATTAACATTTTGCAATCCTGTAAACAGACTACAAAGATTTATTCTCTGTGCTTTTAATTAGCCATGTGTCATTCTGGTTGTGTGTTTAATTTGCCTGTGATCGTTATCAGTTAATTGCTTGTTAGTGCTGCATGAAAGTGTACATACTGTTAATAGTCTTAGCTTTTCTGTAAAGTACAGTCCTTGGATTAAAATGTGTGGTATAAATAAACTGTCTATTGGCAGGGTTGTTAATCATTGAACACTATCTATCAGTCCAAACACTGAAAAATGACCCACGCACGCAATGTTATAAACCTATAACTAGTAAAAGTTAAAGGTATTATTCACATCAAAGTCCACGTTAACTTATTTAAATTCCACAAAACAGCCTTGGCATTTCCTGAAGAGCAAATGAGGACAAACTTGGCATTCCCAGTGTTAATCCAAACCTTTCTTATACTCATTGTACTTCAGTGGTTGAACCTGATACTTCTCATGTTTTGAGAGATTTGCTTCCATTTTGTAGCAAGGTTTAAACATTAGATTAAAAGAGTGAATGCAATGTGTGTGTGTGTGTGTGTGTGCGTGCGTGCGTGCGTGCGTGCGTGCGTGCGTGCGTGCGTGTTGAACTGGATTATCCCTTATATGTTGTTTCAGTTTTTATGCTACAGCAGAGCTCTCTGTTTAGTCTGTTAGCTCAATATCAAGGATTTAATTCCAGCATAGCCTTTTTTGTTGCATTTATCCACAATGGTGGTGTATACTTCAGTACTAGACCACGTCATACTTGAGACCCATGTTAAAACTAGTGGTTCAATAATTATAATTCATGTTATTTATATAGCGCTGTTCCTAGTGCTCAAAGCACTTGGTTATTCCCAACACTTGTCCTTTGCCCTCAATTTACTTTCCTTTCCTGCACCTGTTCCGTTGTGTTCTTGACCTTTCGCTGATTTCTTTCTCCTTTGTTGATATAAAAACAAGAGGAAAATCAGACCTTAATGGCAGGCTGCAACTTTGACATTTTCAAGAATATCCTTTTAATGAAACACTCCCACTACAAAAGAGTAATTTAACCCTTTTGAATATACTGAATATGGGCCTTTAAAAGAGCTTTATGTGTATTCTCTCGACATTCAACATTTTCCAATTAGCCCATACGTCTTTCAGCATGATACCCGCTTTGTCCAAATGCAAACACGTGAGAGTTAATCTAACAAATGGCTGCCAAAGCCTGATACTGGAGAGGTTCTGCTCTGAATAATGGATCCTTCCATCTGCAGCTTGTACTCTACCATTATGGCACCAGGAGCTAATCCGGCTCATGATGAAGTTCTCAGATGATTGAAGTTAACATGTTGTTCCCTTGTTTATACAGTCCCCCCGTGTTAAAGGTTATGTGGTAATATATTATTAATTGACTGTGATTTTGTTTAAATAGCTTTTTTTCAAGACGTAAATTCTTTAAGTCAAGTCATCTTATTTTGGTAAAACATTAATTAATTCTAACTAAAAAATATAGGATATGTTATGCACTTAAACTTTAGAAAACATTCAATATACGAAATACAAGGTTATTTCAAAAAAACAATTAAACCAATTAGGCAGATGAAGGCTGCAGGAGAGAAAACAATCAAATACAGAAATTCTGCAAGAAGAAGGAACAGTTTGCAGCGGATAATAAAAAGTGACGCACACGGCGGAATACGATTGCTGTTTGTGACTCATTAGGTTAATGAAGTTGGCCATCTGTAAGTGGTGTTGGAAAACAAGCTAAACTGTATGTTTCTCCATGGAACAATAGCCTGTACTACACCCTGTTGTTATGCTTAAGTAACTTTTGCTGGGAGTTACATAAAATTGAATCAGAGTTGAAATCATTTTTACTTTTAAACCAAAATTTGAAAAAGATACCAGAGATGCTGCCGATTTAACCAAGACTGATGAAAATGAAAAATGTTAATTTCTAAACTTGAGCGTCGCTCATTTCTGAACTTCAGAGTGATATGACATCTCACGAATACTCAGTATGACACTGCATTCTGATGAGACATCACAGCATCCTTTATAAAATCAAGGACCATAAACATGTATCTTAGCCTGGAAGTGTTATGCAACAAGATTGGCTTCTTTAAAATAAGCCAAAAAGGTTCCATTTATTTCCACAGTAATGATTTCAGATGAGGAAGCTCCCATGATGCTTGGCAATAACCTGAAAAGTAATCACAGAGGAGGAAATCACCCCCTATTGAATTTGTTTCTATTTGCATTAGTTAACGTCCCAGAGGCAGTCATATCAGCATGTCATTGTAGATTCAAGGACATGTTTCCCTCTTTATGTGGTAACTGTTTGGTCTGGGCTTGTCGTCGTGTTATGTGTAGTTGTATCTTGTGGTGTGTTAAGTGTTATACTATCCTCTATGATTTTTAATCTATGAAGCACTGCATTGCAATATGATGCACAGTTAATGATCAAACCAATAATTCATTATTATCTGTGCAACAGTATTCAGACAAACATGACATTATGATCCTGGTGTGCACTGGAATCTTTCCCCTGCAGCAGCTGCACCCAGGAGAGAAGCATCACTATGCACAGGGTCTCTTGAGATTTAATGACATTATGTTTATTTCTGTGCTTTTCTTCCATGTACTCAATGTCTGATTGTTAATGAGTACTTACCATGCAACCATGAAATAGATGATTCACAACAGCATTCAGTTGTCCAGTCTTACTGTTCTCTGCCACTGTGTTCTAGAGAAATGTTTGTGCCTGGGCATTTTCATCCCACTGATAAAGATCTGTTATTGTTTTTGTGCCTTCCTTCATCGTTGATATGTTAGGAGGTTTGAGGGAGGAACAATCTGAACATTCATTTCCCCCACCTTGCAGCCCTAACCAAGGGACAGAGCTATCAGAGAAAAGAGTAAAACTTTGCTGAGACCGGTTGTGTAAACGAGGCCGAATGATTTAACCCCGGCCAATTCTCCAGACTCACCTTCAGGCAGCGTTGCCTCATACTGAATGATACTCTCACTCGAAATGTAGTTCTTTCACTACAAAATGCATACCTGGGTCAAGAATTCTGAATCCACCCACTACACTAACTCGACCGCTTTGTATGGCATCATAACATAAAGCAGCAGTTTCTTGGTGGGCTTGCAATCAGTGCTCTAATAATTAACAATTTATAATTATAATTAACAATTATAGACATGATAGACACTGTTTTAAATCATACCATTTTCCAACCATTTTAAGGTGGATTGGGAGAAAAATGTTTGCATGAATAACCCTGTTATTCATCTAGCACCATCCTCAAAAGTATACACGTTTCCATTTAAGTTTATTTTACTTTTTGTTTTGCACTAATGACAAACGTTAATCATGCTAACATTTGGAGACCCTAAGTCTTGATTGTTAACAACGGAAATGTAAAAATACCACATTTAATGACGTTTTTGACCAATAATGATAGAGTTACTTTAAAATGAAGGGTCTACATCGTTTCTGTTCCCAGCATATATGCAATGTTAACTGTAGATTTATGATATATCTCTTCTGAATGATATTGTTTTCATCACCTTAGAAGTGTGTTAGGTCAAATAACTAGCCTGACTCTATAGGTTCGTAGTTAATTGAAGGGGAAATGCACCATCTGAATATCTGACTGAATTGGACTGGTTGGGAAAAATGTAAAATGTCTTATCTTAAAATTGGATTATTTACTCCCAAGATAACATTGAGAATATGACATTATTCAGTGCTTAAAAAGAGTCAGAGGAGAAATTATTATTGATTATTTTACTTACTTACATTATTTTTCACTATCCAATGTCAATTTTGTGCTTGTATAAAAATGATTAGTGATATGTGAATAACATTTTTTAAATATGCCACAGATCGGGCAGAAGCAACCACTGTAATGTAGATCACAGCATGCCCTTTGGCTAAGCAGCTCCACTAACTCTGTTCATTTTACAGCTACGCTTCCAGTGCAGATGCCCTTGTAATGCCCCCCATAAAAGATGTGCTTGTAATAACAGGTAAAGCTAAACTACATTCAAACTCTTATTATGACATGTCCCATTACTCACACAAACAGACTCAATCTTCTATACTGGTAGTCAAATGTAAGCGTCTGTGAAGGCAAATGCATCGACAGCTTTCTTAAATGGCAATAGAGGATAGGTTGCTTTGTTGTAGGGCAGTGGGTTTGAACTGGTGACACTCCCGTTCCCAAGTCAAGTTACGGACTGAGCTAAAGCCGTCCAAGCAAAATAAACTATGGTTAAATTCACATAAAATAAATATGACTTTACGAAATTGCAGACTGAGATACATTTATAGTACTATGTTAGTGCAGGAAACCCCCAGTGGATTGGGATTGGGGATTGTTTACATTCATTTTTTTCCTCTGATGTGTAACTGCCGTATTAAATCAGTGGAACAGCTAAGTCAATATAAAAAATGTAACATCTTAAAAATAGTATTCCCAATTATCAGGGAAAGCAAGGTATTTTCAAGTTCCAATTTAACTACAGCCCATCCTATTGTTCCCATATTCCCCGGTTACCAAGCCAGCAGAGTGCTCATTATGAGGCTGAGAAGGAGAGGGCGGGGCAACTTATCCTCAGACACTGCGTGATACCATTTTCCTAGTCTTGCTGATTCATTATTTGAAATGTATGTGATTTCATGTTTTTCCATTCTTAGCTAGTTCTCCAACAGGTTAATAGTAGTACCTGTTGATGTAATTCGACTGGAGCCCCCACTGCCATTCATCACAACATGATTTATATCTGGATTTAGACACAAACAGCTCATATTTGAAACATATTCACCAACTCATTTTCAAAACTTCTCAGCTGTCCAAAATCGCCTCAGCCCTTTGTGCCGTGCCCCTGAGGAAGCTGACTCATGATCATCATCACAGTGGGACATTTGCATTTCAGGCCTATTTTTCATCCGATCTCTTTTTCCTCCTCAAAGGAGAGGCACTTTGATGTCCTTCAAATCTCATTATGGCTGGGGCTCAGCACCGACAAAGACTGATTTCCTCTGGTTTTGCAGTGGTGGGGAAGAACTGAGGGAGGCAAAATCCCTGTGGAGCCAAATCTGAATGGATATGGCTGGTCGTGCGGGGAGCTCTTTGAAACGCACAGCATCAAGAGCCTCATTCCATCATTGAAAAGTACCTTGTTTAGCAATGATTAGCAAGACCCAGTGTGACAGGGAGGTGTAGAAGTTACTCAAAATCAGTTACACTTCATGCAAACTCAGCCGGATACACTGAAAAGCATTATCTCAAGGTTTCAAGGTTTCAAGGTTTCAAGGTTTCCATATAGTTACCCTGTTTTTTTCTCCAGTTACTGCAGTTTCAGATACTGTACTAGGTAAATAGATTCCAGATGCAAAAAACAGCAATTTTCCATGAAGAGCTCGAAAGATTCCACGCATTATGTCTGCACAGCACTTAACAGCACAGATCCAAAGTTAAGGTGAAGAGTGGGATATTCTTCCTGGGAGCTAAACAGAGCTGTTAATACTGAACTCAGTTTGTGAGGTGGACTGATACAGAAGTCCAAAGGAACACTAAAGGTTGCTCCTTATCTGCTCAATGCGCGAATAAGCCACGGTTTGCTCATAGCTCCCCATAACCGATTTATACTGCCCGGCCAAAAAAAAAGCTCACTACCTGGATTGAACTAAGCAAATAGGTAAGATCCTCCCATTGGATAATTACTGCATAGGGGATTATGTTTCAGCTGGCAACAAGTAATTTAACCCTAACTGATGCAGTGAGTAGGTTCTCATTATGGCGAAAGAAAAAACGGCTTCAATTTGCTAAGGATCATAAAGATTGGACTCTGGAGCAATGGAAGAAGGTCATGTGGTCTGATGAGTCCAGATTTACCCTGTTCCAGAGTGATGGGCGCATCAGGGTAAGAAGAGAGGCGGCTGAAGTGATGCACCCATGATGCCTAGTGCCTACTGTACAAGCCTGTGGGGGACAGTGTTATGATCTGGGGTTGCTGCAGTTGGTCTGGTCTAGGTTCAGCAACGTTATGTGCCCAAAGAATGAGGTCAGCTGACTACCTGAATATACTGAAGGACCAGGTTATTCCATCAATGGATTTTTTCTTCCCTGATGGCACGGGCATGTTCCAAGATGACAATGCCAGGATCCATCGGGCTCAAATTGTAAAAGAGAGGTTCAGGGAGCATGAGACATCATTTTCACACATGGATTGGCCCCCACAGAGTCCAGACCTGAAGCCGATTGAGAATCTTTGGGATGTGCTGGCGAAGACTTTGCGCAGTAGTCCAAATCTCCCGTCATCAATACAAGATTAAAAAAAACTGAATGCAACTCTGGACAGAAATAAATGTTGTGACATTGCAGAAGCTTGTCGAAACGATGCCACAGCGACTGCGTGCCGTAATCAAATCTAAAGGCGGTCCAACGAATATTAGAGTGTGGGACCTTTATTTTGGCCAGGCAGTGTATTAGGTAATATGCCAGTGTAATAGGTTGTGTTTACAGCTTGTTCCACAACCTCCAAATGGCCTGAAAAGAAGAGTCTTACTAAGAAGCCAACTACAAGAATCAAAATTAAACTTTAAGGACAGTAAAATGAACACGATGTGTTGTTTTCATGATTCATCAGGTTTTTTACAGTCTTATAAAATACTGTTTGTTTTCATTCATAGTTTTGTTGTACAGTATGGCAAAGGATTTCCTTAGTTTAATAATCAGCAATAGGTGTTTAGGTTGGAAAAGCCGTCAATGATGCAATTTTTGTTAGAAGGATAAATGTGATCAAACATCGCTCTTTGCCTGTGGTATGTTAGGAGGGAGAAAAGTGAAAAGGTTTCTGAGCTTCACCAGGTTGGTTTTGGAAAAATATAAATAAAACAATCCACAACACTTCTTTTATGCAAGTACCGATTCATTTGAGATGATTACATTACATGTCACTTGTGAGATGCTTTTATCGAAAGCGACTTACATACATTTAACACGGTGGAAAATCCTGTGTGTCCCACAGTGTCTTGCCCAAGGACACAACAACATGCTGACAACAGTGGAACCTACTCTCCCCTGATCTGAAGATCAGTGCAATATCCCACGGCTCCACAGCTGATGGTTTGCACGACTCTACTTTTGGGCCACTGAAAACATGCATGTTGTTCTCATGTATGCCATTTGCTCGATGAAGATAGGGGTTCAAATACTGCCTTTCCAGATCTATTCCTTAGGTGTGGTTGCCAACTTTGTGGATCATAAGAGGAAATACTGAGCTAGGGACTTGGTGGTATTTAGGAGGACTCCCAGGAGTACTCCCCACAGGCCTGAAGTGTGAACCATCACCCGAGAGAAATCATTACTGTAGCAACAGAAGCCTGTAGGAAGTACACCCGCTGGAACGTCAATGAGGGAACATACAATGTAGATAAAGCATAAATTATTAACCAGAGAATTGCTTCCACTTAAATCCATCCCTAATGAGAGTGGGTGGGCTAATATAAAATGATATGTACGTGTTTATACATCAAGTGTCATTACGTTCAATTCCATTCATCAGCCCATTATTCACAACATCAACTGTGGTCTGACAGCAGCAGCAGTTACACAGCGTGTCAAATGGACCAGTGATTGCAGAGATGAACTCTGTGTGATCCAATTTCGGTGTGAAATTCTATTTGTGTCCAAATATTTGAAGCCGTTCTGTGTTTACGTCCAGCCAGCTGCCAAACCACAACATATGGAAGCTAGTACACTGAGAGGTTGGGTGTGGGTGGGATGCAGTCAAAAAGCCTTTCTAGGAGATTTTGCTCCAGGTTTGTCCAGAGACTAATGGTAAGGAGGACAAACATTTATTCAGCACTGCTATTTTTAATGGTGAGAGCAGAATACAAGTCAGGGTTGATGGTAGAGCCCTGTTTATCCAGATGTCTCAGAGATGTAGCTGAGCTCTATTGGTTGCAACATAATGGGCCTCTTACACACTTTTCCCCCTCGTTTCTGAATCCTCCGCTGCCAGAACATCCATTTATATGTACTTTCTTTCTCCGTTTCAGGCAAACACAGAGGAAGTGGGTGAGTGTGCACCACATGCGTCTTCTCCAGTCCATTGTGTAGCACCCAGGAGAAGACGTATACAAGCTTACATTCGATGGACTCTTATCTGGACACAATCCCAGTGTCGATCCACCTCGGCTGTTCTGACTGACAGGATGATTTGCACCGAGGCTCTGTGGTGGGTTTTCAGTAAGTAACGTCAACATGTGAGCCAAGGTCACATGGCCATGCGGGACAACACACAGACAAAAATGAGAAGTGATAGGAGACATATGGAAACCAAAGGAAAAAAGATTAGGACAGAAAGACTAAACAGAGTGAAAAATTGTTATGGGAAAATATGAACAAAAGAATAAAAAGACTTGTGGCTGGGGATCAAGTAGAAGTACACATAAGAAGCTCTTCAACAGTGTACTGTTTCAAAAGGAATGCTTCATTTCAAAGTGCTGTTGGCATTGATGCTGAACAGAAGTCTGCGTCTGTGCATTTAGTTGATATTCTTAAAGCGTAATGAGCTTTGCTTTTTTGTTCAAGCATAAAGAGAGCCTTCAGGTATCGGATAAATACGTAAGGGCATTGTTTTCATTAAAGTGTCTGCTCCAATAAATAGAAAAAGAATATCTGGAAAACTCTTATTCAGTACAGTTTGTATAATTTGGGATGTTAGCATCATTTGCACGGTTGACAGGACCTGGATGTCTATCACTCACTTGGGCGATGAGGTGAGAATTAAATGCATGTCAAATTCATCCTGACCTGAAGGCTAGAGGAGCTTTTGATCCTTAGCTCAAGCTTTTCCCCTGTTAATACACAATGCAATAATGTTTGGCATTACTCCTTTCTCTAGGTGGAGGTTAACAGTTTCACTTTTTCAACTTTTTGCACCCACTTCTTGAAAAAGGTTTACATTTCCGCAAATTCTAATTAGCAGCTTTCACACCAAGGCATACATGTTTCATCACACAGTTGTCATCAATGCAGCAGATTTTGAAATAGAAATGTCAGAACAGTAATTGTATATTTGAGGCGTAAATGCCAGTTATCCCATATACGAGTTGACAGAAGGAGAAAAGACTGCTTCAGGTTTCTTTGAACAAGGTTCTATAACCTCCAGAGTGCAATAGCAGTAATTCAGGTGTGACACAATCATGGTTGAAAAGTAAGGAGAATTGCACCTCTGAAGATAATATTTCACTCGGTATCAGTCTATATTTAAGACGCCTGCCTGAGAGAGAAAAATGGTGCCTTGATTTAACAGCAGGAACAAAAGATTCAAAGGTGGATTTTAGTTGCATTGTTTGCTCCCACCATTTAGTGGTGCAGCTATGTGAAGCTATGCATACAAATAACAATTGTAATAGCTAGACCATCATTCATCTTCGCCCGAATGAGGCGCATGTCACAATACAAAAAGAGCAATGGAGAGGGAGCATAATTCTTTGGAGAACCGTCAGCAGATAATAGCTCTGCATCAGCTGTAACCATGTAGCTATTCTTTATGCCATTGTTGGGTGAAGTAACAGTAAACACTTGTGAATAATAGGGAGGTATTTTCTTCTAAGCAGCATTGTGGGTTTAAAGTTTGATAGAGAAAGTTTCTGAGAAACAACACAATTCATAAGATGACAAGGTGTGTAGAAGGTCCTCAGGACAACAATGGGTAATTAACTATTTTTGACCACAAGATACATACATATAGATAAAGTGAGTATGAGTTTCTGATTTGCAGAGGGAGGGAGCAGTTATTTGTAAGAATATCTTACAATACAGAGTTTGCGGTGACAGTGACAGGTGAGTTATCTTGACATATTGTCGACGCCTCATGTGGAAACGTATTTGAAGAAGAATAAAGTCCGAAGGTGCTTTCTGATTTATTTTCCAACAAGGAGCACTTTGGGGCTGTACAGTAGATCGACATCACTCCTGCGTATATACGAAGAACATTTAAAATCTTACAAGACATGAAAATTTAATGTTGTGATATTTCAATTGTGGAAATGCTTTTACAGCTAGTCTTAAACTCTTGTCATGCTGCAACACTTTCATTCCAGGCAGAGTTTTTCTTCACGAGAACAAATGATCTGATGGTTATGGATCAGTGTGATGCCCTGTGCTGCACATTTGAGCCGGCTGCAATCACACACTCTGTAGGCAACCGAGAGTAATGTACTGTGAGGGGGCATCCATAGTGTCTGTTTGTGCACAATGTGCTCATGTGTCCATGGCTACCGAGTTAATTGCAAACAGAGCGAGAAACAATCACAAACCCTTCAGACTGTGTTTTTGTGTCGAGGGTCAGAGGACAGAAAAGAGTGAAAGCTGCACTGAAATAAAATGGACCCATTGTTTGTCCGAGTTGTGAGGCATCAACAGTTCGCCTATTCACTGTGACTCACTGCACAATTGTATGTTTACTTCTTTCTTTCTACTGTTGCTAGTGTTGTTCAACATTTGATTTCACGTGTTGAATCTGCTTGGCTGCTGTACACACCACTGCGGCGGTGTACAAAAATATGTTTGAGTAGGATGATGCATCTACAGTTGGTCACTCTGCATGTGGGTTACAATAAAATGTTTCTATCCCTTTACATGTGTGTCCATTTAAACTGACTATAGGGACTTTTATCTGTGCATGGTTTGTCACCAGAGTGCTATATTCCTTGAATCTCTACTGACGGGGTTACATTTATGATTAAAAGGTAAACTGGGTAAACCGGATAACGAACAGTACGTCACCAATTGAAACATCTAATTGCTGTCTCAATTCACTAATGCTGACACACAACAGGAACATGGCCCCTGAAACCTCCCTTGCTGATTGACCTTTCAGTACTCAGGACGAGTTTGCATTAGGATATTACGATCTTGGGTTCACCTTGCCTGAGTCAAATGTGTGGCTGAATCTCTCATTGCCCTGATTGAAGAAACAGTTGCCAAAGCTATTGCTGCAAATTGCTAAGCAGGTGCAGGTGTTTCTTCTTGGTCAACCTAGTGTTTGCAGCAGTGGTCGGGACATGCATAGATCCAGAATTCTAAATGAGATCACTTTTCACTTTTCTTCTGCTGCCAAGCAGGGCGCCATCTAATATATGGGCTGAGTTTGTGATTGACAAGGGTTGAAGAGCATGATAAGAGACAATCAAGAGTATGTGTGTAATTTGTGTATCAACATGTGTGTGCGTGTGCCAGGACAGACGCAGGTCCAAAGCTGGCTTCTCTCTGCAATTCGTCACGATCCCACATGCAAACCCAGCGCCTGGCAGCACTTAACAGGCCTGCATATTTTGCACAAACGTGCCTCAAACACATGCCAGCCATTCTGCCTGGGAGCTGGCATGGGTGTGAAGACAATTCTGAATAATTTTGGTCCATGCAAGTGTTTGGAAGTGTGTGTTAGTATGAGAGAAAGAAAACACAGAGACAAAACGTGTTGGCAGGGTAGTGGAGTGCTATAGGGAGACCACTTCACTCTCTAGCTGTGCTATGCCCACAAGGAAATGCACATGTACACACACACACACACACACACACACACACACACACACACACACACACACACACACACACACACACACACACACACACACACACACACACACACACACACACACACACACACACACACACACACACACACACACACTAATCTCGTGGTTGGCAATGTTCTGTTATGCCTCCATCTGGAAATGAAAGAAATGTCATTGTTCTTTGCAATTAATTGTATATAAACAATTACCAAAACAGGGATAATTAATAACAAGAATTGCTTGAATCATTTTGTGGTTTCTCTTGTCCAAAGTATAATATGAATAGGAAAGGGATAATGTGCAGCAGGGCCTTCATCAATGAAAACAGAACACCAACACGGTGATCAGGATCCCCAAACCATCACCATTAATCACCATTCTCCCGTTTCATTTGCTGCTCTTCTTTCTGCAGATTGATATGACTACACATAGCACCTTGATCCTCCTTAGCAACGGTCTGTAACTGTTTAGCTGCGTTCTGTTAGCGAGAATTAACGTACTATAAAATGTCTAAATTGACCAATATATATTTGCCCGCAAATATATAGTGACTCCTGCATCCACGGTTCCGTGCGAACGACTCTTCTCAGTCGCAAGCCATATTGTTCAGAAGAAACGGTCCGCTTTACGTTCAGAAAATGTGAACCAGCTTGCCTTTGCTACTGGCTAAAAGATGAATACACAAAAGGTAAAAGGGCCACATGTAATTGTGTGAAAGGGTTGTTTGTTCAAAAAGAAAAAAGTTCCATTCACCTATCCTGTATTTGCTAAAGAAAAAGAGCAATGGCTCTTCTGAACTATTTCAAACAGAGCTGCACAGGATTACTGCATCACCAGTCTGTGGTTTTTCAGAAAAAGTTGCCAAAATTGTTTAGAATTAAAACATTTTTTTTAATTTGTCATTAATAAAGAACAATTGTAATATCCGCTTCTTGTCATTTATCTTTCTGTTCTGAGAACAGTACACAGAAAATTTGAATTTTTCAGTCATATTTAGGATTGTGATTAATCTAAATTAATTAAAGAAACCTTGTGATTAATTAGTTTAAAATGTTTAATCTAAAAAATCTCTCCCATCACATGGAAGTGAAGACATGCGCAGGATCACTTCAGTTTCAATTGACGTATTTTTTAAATGAGCATCTTCTGTAAAAATGAATCCATATCGTACACAACGTTTAGCTGTTTGAAACATTGCTATTATAAAACCTTGTTGTTTGTTGTTCATGGAAGTTATTATACAAGCCAAGTTCAGCCTGTGCAACGGCTCAGATTTTCCCGAGGGGCTTCAACCCACTCACCAAAGAACAGGAGTCATAATCTAAGTCCTTTATCAATTGAATATTTGGGGATTTTGATCCATGGCAATTTCAAGATGTTACTTTAGGCTTTGAAGATGGGTATTTTTCCATTTTCTGACATAAATTAGATTAAACATCAATAAATCAATTTACAGACTAATTATTAGAATAATTTTACGGGTTTAAAATAACGTACCTGCTTATGATTTCATAATCAAACACACACACATCCAACTACCATGCATGAAGTTGTAGAAACAGCCGGCATACTATAATACATGTTTAAGCCTGCAGCTCTATTTGGGGAGTGTTTACTGTTTAAATATTCATGGCACAAACAGTACACAGACACAAGAATGCCCCCTCACAAACACAGCCTATGCAGTAAATGTAAGTCCCTCATCATATTCACACCAACACTACTGAAAACAAGGTTGCTGGCTGCGCTGATTCGATGGCACAGAGGATCAAAGTGCTGCTGCATCAGAGTCTCTTGGAGACCGGCGCTGCAGGTGCAGAGGATTTACCACAGTGAGGAGGCTGATAAGTCCTGCTCAATATTCATGGCAAAGGAGAACAAAATGAGTATATGTCCTCCAAAACAGACTTCCTGCCTCCATGTTCAGAGATGACACAGAATGAGATATAAACATCCTCCCATTTTGTCCTGGTACTCCTTTTTATGCACTGCAGGCTAATAGGATCGCTGCAGTGAGGAATCCTTAAAGAAATGTGTCCTCACGGCATCAAATGTCCATTAGGCAAAGTTTTTGAAGCTTTCTGAGGATGACGAGGTACATGTTCTGATGAGTGGTGAGGGGCTCAGCCAATAATATTCCTCTCAACGTGAATCAGACTGATTATAAAATGTAGAGTGTATTTTTTCATACAACATTGTTACATTATATTTCATTTAGCTAACGATTACTTCCAAAGCAACTTTCAATACTGCAATTTTCCTCCATTAATGTGCAGCCCTAATGTGTACATTAGCAGGATTGTAGAACAGCAAATAAGTAAAACCTGTGTTCTGTTTTTTTGTGTGTTAAAGTGCAAAACATTTTGAAAGAAAGATTTTGACACTGTCAATGCATAATTGTAAGAAATAATGTCAATAATTATTAAGTAATCGTGTTTATGTAGTCATTACAAGGTGAAACCCAAGGTCACTGTCACTTATTTGTCTTAGTTATGGTGATTTAAGACACAATGCTAAAGCTCAGTAAGAATGGCTGCACAAGTAGGTTACATTTATTTGGCATACACATAAAAACGCCTTTTGAGACATTCGAGGTTCAGTGTGACACGGATCAACCACCTTTGCAGTAGATGTCCAACCAGCCAACCAACTGACCTACAGCTACCCCAACTAAGATGCATGTCCTCCTTTCTTACCTTTACCCATGTGACGAGGTAGGAGCACTTAAATCTAGCAAAAACGCTTGCTGTGAGCTCAGAACATCACTTTGTTTTGTCTGTAATCGGTCTCTACACAAACACCACAGCGCTACAACACTATCACCTTGTTTCTTTGAGATATTGACGAAAGCCGATGTGTAACACGATGGCTGTCACTGGCTCACTCACTGAGACCTGGACGAGCCTTTGTGTCGGGGTTAATGGAAGATGTGCTGGCTTTGTGATTGCGGAGGTCCTGTGAGTTGGATATAAAAGAGTCTTGGGAGAAATTGGCTACCGCAGTGCCCTTGATTGAAAAGTGTTTTCTGCAGCAAGGTATTATTCCTTGTTCGGTCTAAAGTGTAATGCATCTATCAATGTTGGCAGTCAACAAGGCAGTCAAGTAACTACGCTGCTGGTTGCCCCAGTCTGCACCCAAACAAGTTAGACTTTCTCAAAGTAAAGACAGGAGATACTTGTGCGCACTGCTCTACTTATTCTTTATGTTATGTGACCTCAAGACTCAAAGGCTTTCATTTAATGTGCACAAAAGCTACAGTGTAGAAATGGCAATGAAAAAAAGTCCCGAGCTCCTCCAATAATGCAACATATTATATAAGACAAAACAATAGGACCAATAAAAGAATACAAATAAACAAAAAATAAAACCTGACATTGTTTCAACCAAAGATCATCCTCAGGCAAAGGTGCAGATAAGCATCGTAAACTGGGCCTATGGTATAGAGTTTCATTTTGGATTAACTTTGACAGATACTTTTGGATCATTGACCCATAGCAAATTATCAGTGCTGACCTTTGAGGAAAAAAGCTTGAGATTCCAAAAATAAGATATGATGTTGGCTGTCCACTTTTTTACCAAAGAGTTATCAGATGAAAAGTTATGTGTACATTTGAAAGGAATTTGACTCCAAAGCTGTATAAAAGGTCAAACATAAAGAATACTATTAGCGTGTTACTCGTTAGGTCGGCTCCAATCCCAGAAGTCACCACCAAGGATGCTTTCACAAGCCATGGTCTGGAAGACCTTTACGATACTCCGGATCAGAGGGGAGTCGATACTTGTGGTTTGTTTTTTATAAAGTCTGGTTGAGTTTCTGCAATGGGGCTGATTTGGTTAAAAAAAAGTTTTAAAAACGTGTCCACTCAGCATTTTGAATACTTCTAAAATCTGTAGTAACTACGCCAATCAAAGACGCATTTGGCTTAAAGTCCAGTGTAGGGTATTTAAGGTTCAGACTGGAGCCACACAGACCACACAGGAAACAAGGTTGCACTCAAGTTTAAGTTTATTCTCTCTTAGTCCAAAAATGGTGAATTGGAGACAGGACTGGATGAGTGCCAATGATGAGTACCAATGGTTCTACAAAGACAGAAAACAACATTACAATGCTTTGTCCAAAGTAAAATACAAACAGAAATGTTGCCTTACAATCGCAACACATGCCACATCAAACGTAGACAATTCAAACGATATCTAGTCAAGCTTCACATTAACTTCATAATCAACAAGTTAGATCTAATGAACTATTAAACTTACTATTAACATATTAGCAGTTAATACCTAAACATGATCCTCATCAATAAATGAAACTGGACTTACATTGAAATAACTCCAAAAGACACATGGCACACTTCACCAAACAATTTCCAGACGTGTTTAGGGACAAAGAGAGGAAGTCCCGCCCTTACAGGTCTGTATTTAAAGGGTAGGCAATGATTGACAGGTAGATTGTTCACTTGTACCACCTTGTGGAGCGGAGGGGAAATGCACTTGTAGTTCTTTGGAACTTGTAGTTTCTAACAGCCGCCCCCGGAGTTGTGCAGCAAATACGTTACGTGGTTTCTTCTTCAGTGATTTCAGGGAGTGGGATTAATCTGGAGACAGGGCGTATGTATTCTCGACCTTGAATGGTGATTTTAGCACTGCGAACCTTTCCATCTTTTCCAGGGTAGGTTTCGGTTATCCTTCCGATAGGCCAGGATGCTCGAGGTAGCTGGGGGTCAACCAACATCACAACCTGGCCTGAATCCAAATTCTCCTTGTCAGTTTTCCATTTCTGTCTGACTTGAAGGTTTGGAAGGTAGGATCGGATGAAAGCTGACCAGAATTTGTCAGCCAAGATTTGACTGTGACGCCATCTTCTCTTACCAAGAAGTTCACTGGGACAGTAGATTGCTTGGGGAAGAGAAGAATCAGGCCGCCCCATCAATAACATACTTGGTGTAACTGGATCAAGGTCAGCAGGGTCAGAGGAAATGTATGCAAGGGGTTTCGAATTCAGAAGGCCCTCTACTTCAATAAGGGTTGTATGTAGGACTGTCTCAGTTGTTTGTTGGTTTCCCAGTACAACACGGAGGGCCATTTTTATTGATTTGATTTCTCGTTCCCAGCTTCCACCGAAATGGGGGGCAGATGGAGGATTGAATTGGAAGTTGACTTGTGCACGAGCCAATTGCTGCTTTAACTCTGGGGTCATCGCTTGGAATGCACTTCGCAGTTCTGCCTCTCCTGCTTTGAAATTAGTCCCACAGTCCGAAATTAGTTCCAAAGGTTTGCCTCTACGTGAGACGAATCTTCTGAAGGCCATCAAAAATGTATCTGCATCCATGCTGTCAAGCAGCTCAAGATGAATGCAGCGTGTTGTTAAGCATTTAAATAGTATGCCCCACCTTTTCTCCGTGCGCCGGCCAATTTTAACCGTGAAAGGCCCAAAGCAGTCCACACCTGTGGACCAAAAGGGGGGTTTAAACAGCCTAAGACGGGCCGGAGGAAGGTCTGCCATTTTTGGACTAAGAGAGAATAAACTTAAACTTGAGTGCAACCTTGTTTCCTGTGTGGTCTGTGTGGCTCCAGTCTGAACCTTAAATACCCTACAATTGGTCCTTCGAGCCGGATACTGAGCCACACACCACACGAAGACAATGGCCGATGTACAACCAGACGAGATAAGGTCTACTGATGAGCCCCCTGTACTTGAGACCACTGAAGGTCAGGCTACCTCCACTGAGTGTGCGGATGGATCCCAAGGTGAATTAGACGCAACCAAGCTTTACGCAGAAGATAAAGCCCCCCCGCAAACATCACCTACGCCATCTATACCCACTCATCAAACAGAGCCTAGCCTTTCACCTAAACTCCCATTACCTACCTCTCACAAAGAGGACCAAATCCCTTTGCCATCAGTACCTTGTGAAGTCGTCTTAAAGCCACCTGCCCTTGACCCAGGGACTAGACCGAAAAGGCAAACACGGCCCCCTGATTTCTATAGTATTCCTGTGCGATCGCAAAGGCCGCATACACTTTCCCATGGCTCCCGTAGCTCTCATAGTAAGAGGGGTCGTACAAAAACGACCTTTAGTCTCCCTGCTAGATCTCACACCAGTAGGCATTCTAGTAGTAGCCACACTAGTTGTTTGAGTGACCTCCAAGTCAGCATGCTTGAGGCAAAGAAGAAGAAAGATGAGCTGGAGGAGCTGAAAAGACAAAGACAGGAGGAAGAAGACCTGGATGAACAATGCAAACTGATTGATAAGAATGCCAAAGCTGCTCAGCAGTGGCAGGAAGAGGCGCACAAGGACAGAGAGAGAATTGTCAGACAGGTTGCGATTAATAGACGCATTCGCCAGAAAGAACTAGAGCTTGACTCAGCCCAGCTTGTGACTAGTTTCATTCAACAAAACCTCTTTGATGACCCCTGTGGAGCTGCCGCTCTCTTTCCCTCACCTCCTAATGTAGCCACCTCTTCCTTTTATGATCTGCCTCCATCCAGAATATTCACTCCTGCCCCCTCAAGAATTCCGCATGCTGACAATCAAATTCTCGCAGCTTCACAGTTTTCTCTATTCCCTCAGCCTGGCCTTCCCAGGGTTCCCCAAACCTTTCCTATGCCTCAACCTATGGAGCCAAAGGTAGCCATTTTCCGAGCTCCCAACACTGCTCTCCTTAGAGCTCCCAAGAAAGCTGCCTTGCCCCGTCTCTGTGCTACAGAAAGACGCCTGTCCAAAGATCCCCCACTGGCAAAGAAATACCAAGAAGAGCTGGATAAACTTGTGCAGTCTGGCTATATTCAAAGGATTCCCAGCGACCAGGTAGATCAATCAAATGAACACTGGTATTTCCCACATCACATTGTTGAACACAACAACAAGCACAGAGTCGTATTTGACTGCTCTTTTGAATACATGGGCCAAAATCTGAACAAATGTCTTCTGCCTGGACCAACACTGGGGCCCTCTCTCCTTGGGGTCCTTCTCAGATTTCGCCAACATGCTATTGCCATTTGTGGAGATATTAAAGCAATGTTCCATCAGGTACGCCTTCTGAATGAGGACAAACCTCTACTGCGCTTTATATGGAGAGGGATGCAACTGGACCAGGAACCCACTGTTTATGAATGGCAAGTCTTACCATTTGGAACGACATGTAGCCCTTGCTGTGCCACCTATGCAATACACAGACATGTCCAAGATCACTCTGGAAGTAATGAGGATGTCCTCCAATCTGTCCAACATTGCTTTTATGTTGATAATTGCCTCCAAAGCTTCCCTTCCTCTCATGAGGCCAAGTCCCTCATTAACAAAATGAGACCCCTTCTTGCGGATGGTGGATTTGACATCAGACAATGGGCTAGCAATAATCCTGCTGTAATACACCATCTCCCACCAGATGCAAAGTCCAAAACAACTGAACTGTGGCTCTCAGAGAATGGAGACCCCAAAGAGCTGACTCTAGGCCTCCAATGGAACTGTTGCACAGACATGCTGGGCTACAAAACCCGGTCCATCACTTACCATGAGCCAACAATGAGGAATGTCTACAAGGTACTGGCTAGTCAGTATGATCCTCTGGGCTACCTGGCCCCTTTCACAGCTCGTGCAAAGATTATAGTGCAGGACCTATGGAAGCAGGAAAGAGGATGGGATAACATAATCAAAACTGAGAGCTTGTTGGAGAAATGGCAAGCATGGGAAATGGAACTGCAAAATCTCCCTGACATCCACTTTCCTCGCTGTTACTTACCCCCATCTGTCAATGCAGCTACCTCAACTTCCCACATGCACATCTTCTGTGATGCATCTGAGCGTGTTTATGGTGCCGTTGCCTACCTCCAGACTGTAGACCAGCACCACCACATCCATGTCAGCTTCATTATGGCCAGGTCTCGTATAGCCCCTAAACGACAGCTATCTATACCCCGCCTTGAATTGTGTGCAGCTTTGTCAGGTGCACAGCTGGTTAACCTCCTCAGTTCTGAGCTAACTATTCCACTGCAGTCAGTGACCCTTTGGACAGATTCCACAACAGTTCTGTCATGGCTGACATCTGACTCGTGCCGCTATAAGGTATTTGTTGGCACAAGAATAGCTGAGATTCAGACACTGACTGACACAATGAGCTGGCGATATGTGGATTCAAAGAGTAATCCGGCTGATGATGTAACCCGGGGTAAAACCCTCCTTGAGCTTTCTCAGCCAAACAGATGGAACCGAGGCCCCCCATTCCTTCTGTTGAACCCTGACTGCTGGCCAGCCAACCCAGGTGCGTCTGTTGAACAAGAACCTGTTGCGGAACTCAGAAAATCAATGTTCTGTGGCACAGTGATGTTTAACACAAACCTCCCTGATCTAAATAAATACAGCAGCTGGGATGATCTGATGGAGGAAACAAAGGAGATGCTTTACGGGGCGGCTCAAGATCAAAACTCAAACTTGGCACAATGCTACATCAACTCAGAGAAGTATCTTTTGCAAAGGGCCCAATCTGAGTGTTTTCCTGAGGAGTACAATGCCCTTAAAACCAACAAATCTATTCCCAGGAATAGTAAACTACTCCCTCTTTCTCCCGAATACGACCCCAATCTCGGTCTCATTAGAGTGGGAGGTCGACTTCGAAGAGCAGAGTCCCTCGATCATGACACCCTCCATCCACTTATATTAGATCCTAAACATCCCATAACAAAACTCATTATCAAGTATTATGACAACAAACTGTTCCACCCAGGTCCTGAGCGTCTTCTAGGTGAGGTGAGACGCAAGTACTGGATCTTACGTGGTCGCCAAGCCATCCGTCAACATCAGCACCAGTGTCGAGACTGTCAGAGATGGAGAGCCAACCCAGTCATTCCAAAAATGGCAGACCTTCCTCCGGCCCGTCTTAGGCTGTTTAAACCCCCCTTTTGGTCCACAGGTGTGGACTGCTTTGGGCCTTTCACGGTTAAAATTGGCCGGCGCACGGAGAAAAGGTGGGGCATACTATTTAAATGCTTAACAACACGCTGCATTCATCTTGAGCTGCTTGACAGCATGGATGCAGATACATTTTTGATGGCCTTCAGAAGATTCGTCTCACGTAGAGGCAAACCTTTGGAACTAATTTCGGACTGTGGGACTAATTTCAAAGCAGGAGAGGCAGAACTGCGAAGTGCATTCCAAGCGATGACCCCAGAGTTAAAGCAGCAATTGGCTCGTGCACAAGTCAACTTCCAATTCAATCCTCCATCTGCCCCCCATTTCGGTGGAAGCTGGGAACGAGAAATCAAATCAATAAAAATGGCCCTCCGTGTTGTACTGGGAAACCAACAAACAACTGAGACAGTCCTACATACAACCCTTATTGAAGTAGAGGGCCTTCTGAATTCGAAACCCCTTGCATACATTTCCTCTGACCCTGCTGACCTTGATCCAGTTACACCAAATATGTTATTGATGGGGCGGCCTGATTCTTCTCTTCCCCAAGCAATCTACTGTCCCAGTGAACTTCTTGGTAAGAGAAGATGGCGTCACAGTCAAATCTTGGCTGACAAATTCTGGTCAGCTTTCATCCGATCCTACCTTCCAAACCTTCAAGTCAGACAGAAATGGAAAACTGACAAGGAGAATTTGGATTCAGGCCAGGTTGTGATGTTGGTTGACCCCCAGCTACCTCGAGCATCCTGGCCTATCGGAAGGATAACCGAAACCTACCCTGGAAAAGATGGAAAGGTTCGCAGTGCTAAAATCACCATTCAAGGTCGAGAATACATACGCCCTGTCTCCAGATTAATCCCACTCCCTGAAATCACTGAAGAAGAAACCACGTAACGTATTTGCTGCACAACTCCGGGGGCGGCTGTTAGAAACTACAAGTTCCAAAGAACTACAAGTGCATTTCCCCTCCGCTCCACAAGGTGGTACAAGTGAACAATCTACCTGTCAATCATTGCCTACCCTTTAAATACAGACCTGTAAGGGCGGGACTTCCTCTCTTTGTCCCTAAACACGTCTGGAAATTGTTTGGTGAAGTGTGCCATGTGTCTTTTGGAGTTATTTCAATGTAAGTCCAGTTTCATTTATTGATGAGGATCATGTTTAGGTATTAACTGCTAATATGTTAATAGTAAGTTTAATAGTTCATTAGATCTAACTTGTTGATTATGAAGTTAATGTGAAGCTTGACTAGATATCGTTTGAATTGTCTACGTTTGATGTGGCATGTGTTGCGATTGTAAGGCAACATTTCTGTTTGTATTTTACTTTGGACAAAGCATTGTAATGTTGTTTTCTGTCTTTGTAGAACCATTGGTACTCATCATTGGCACTCATCCAGTCCTGTCTCCAATTCACCATTTTTGAACCTTAAATACCCTACAGTTGGTCCTTCGAGCCGGATACTGAGCCACACACCACACGAAGACAATGGCCGATGTACAACCAGACGAGATAAGGTCTACTGATGAGCCCCCTGTACTTGAGACCACTGAAGGTCAGGCTACCTCCACTGAGTGTGCGGATGGATCCCAAGGTGAATTAGACGCAACCAAGCTTTACGCAGAAGATAAAGCCCCCCCGCAAACATCACCTACGCCATCTATACCCACTCATCAAACAGAGCCTAGCCTTTCACCTAAACTCCCATTACCTACCTCTCACAAAGAGGACCAAATCCCTTTGCCATCAGTACCTTGTGAAGTCGTCTTAAAGCCACCTGCCCTTGACCCAGGGACTAGACCGAAAAGGCAAACACGGCCCCCTGATTTCTATAGTATTCCTGCGCGATCGCAAAGGCCGCATACACTTTCCCATGGCTCCCGTAGCTCTCATAGTAAGAGGGGTCGTACAAAAACGACCTTTAGTCTCCCTGCTAGATCTCACACCAGTAGGCATTCTAGTAGTAGCCACACTAGTTGTTTGAGTGACCTCCAAGTCAGCATGCTTGAGGCAAAGAAGAAGAAAGATGAGCTGGAGGAGCTGAAAAGACAAAGACAGGAGGAAGAAGACCTGGATGAACAATGCAAACTGATTGATAAGAATGCCAAAGCTGCTCAGCAGTGGCAGGAAGAGGCGCACAAGGACAGAGAGAGAATTGTCAGACAGGTTGCGATTAATAGACGCATTCGCCAGAAAGAACTAGAGCTTGACTCAGCCCAGCTTGTGACTAGTTTCATTCAACAAAACCTCTTTGATGACCCCTGTGGAGCTGCCGCTCTCTTTCCCTCACCTCCTAATGTAGCCACCTCTTCCTTTTATGATCTGCCTCCATCCAGAATATTCACTCCTGCCCCCTCAAGAATTCCGCATGCTGACAATCAAATTCTCGCAGCTTCACAGTTTTCTCTATTCCCTCAGCCTGGCCTTCCCAGGGTTCCCCAAACCTTTCCTATGCCTCAACCTATGGAGCCAAAGGTAGCCATTTTCCAGGCTCCCAATTCTGTTGCTGCACCTCAAACAGCCCCATTGTCCATAGGCTCTATTCAGTCTTGCCCTTTGCCCCCTGTAGCTACTGCTCAAGCTGCAGTGCTGTCCATGCCTAGTGTGTCTACCCAGCCTTCCAGTCACCATGCCTCTGTCAGTGTACCACACTCCTCCCTTCTTATTCACCGTGCAACTGCACCGTCAGCGACTGTCCAAGCTCCTGCTTATATTGCATCCATGCCTGATCCTAGATGGCCCATTTCGACTGGTAGATTGCCCCCAGTGCAAGTTACATCATCCCAGCAGCCACAAGCTCTTTATCCACATATTCAACCCCCCAATAACATGGATCTGCTAATAGCCTCAGCATATGGGATACCAAGACCTTCACTTCCTGTGTTCAAGAGTGGTCAAGAGAGTGAGTTTGCCCTCCTGAGAATGGCTCTTAGCAACCTCCTTGAAAATCACCCACATCTTACTGAACATTATAAATATCAGATCCTCTTGGACCATCTGCAGCACCCAGGTGCTAACAAACTGGCCAGATCCAGCATGCATGATGCTAGACCATATTCCACAGCTCTTGCAGCGCTTGAGGAGAAATATGGTCAGCCAAGGCTCCTTGTTCAGAGCGAAATTGGAGCAATATTGAATTCACGGTGTCATTGAGAGAAAGAACAAAATACAGTTCAGGATCTGCTAGGTTTTTGCTGGTTTGTGTAGGCTGCAGTTTGTTCTCAATGCTTGGTGAGACAGGTTGTTGTGTATAAAGTACATCTTGAATAAATTGGACCATATGAGTATGGTGTATTCCCAAAAACATATGTTGGATATATCAGCTTTATCCCATGTGGCCTATCTTTTCAAATGTAAATACATGACAGATGTCAGGAAATAAAACCAGCAACCTGATCTTTACTCATTTAGATTTGAACAATGGCACAGCGATAAAAAAATGTTTTAATCAACCTCAAAAGTATTTAGAAAACCGTGAAACCCCTTACTTCTGTCCAAGACTGAGTAAGTTCTCTCCCCAACTCAACAAACGCCCGTGCAAGCAGCTTATTTTTGTTTAAACGTGGATTTGGGTCACATTATATTCTCACTGTATTCAAACAAGACTAGAGTTCGTCAACATCTGAAGTGCACAAGAGTATGATTAAAAGAGAATAAATGTTGGCCTGTGAATCTGTGAAAAATATTAACAGAACATTTCCGTTTTTTCAAACACATTGTCCTTGTTGCATACAGACAAAGGAAACTGATATACATCGAGTGAAAGCACCATTTCCATACTGTTAGTAATATGAAATACATTGGTTTTTTATTACTCTTCCAAAGACTTGTACTGTATCATATAATGTAACGACAATGTCCCTTGTTGGAATCCAGCAGGAAACTTTTATCATATGTCATTTCCCTTTCTCCTACATATTTCCTGTCTATGTCAAATAAAGTTTAAGGCCTTTATAGATAATCCTCAGGGGGACAAAAAAGGAATGTCAGGAGATGTGATGCAACAAAGGCTCTGATCCCGCTTCCAACTCATAACATCCAAGACCATCCACGCAAACTAAACCCCCTCATCCCCTCCTCATCTTTGTCAGATTCATCTGTCGTTCACGTAGCGTGGAACTCGTATGATTCCTTATCATGTCGCATGCCTGGAAGCACAGCTGTCATAAACCTCAGTTACGACTCGGATCCAAAATCAACACAGCTCTGCCGCTCTATCGCTAGGTGTGCCGTGCACCCATTTCTCTCCAGATGTCTCTTATTCCACAAGAGCCTGAGAAAACAACACACTGAAAGCAGAGGAGAAAAGGCTGAAGAGGTTCGTGAGCAGGAAGACTGAGAGCTCTAATTTCTCATGTGTGCTGTTGCCAAAGCAAATGTCTTTGTTGTTGGGAAGTGTTCCCTTGTTTAGCTCTCAGTGAGTCCAACTGAGATTTCATTTATTATCATCAAATATACCATGTAATGAACACTATGGGTAAAAATAAACATACAGTAGAGAGAATGCCAAACGTAAGAACTCTACACCACAGAGACATGCAATGCTCTCTAAGATGATATATTAATTTATTTTGATGAGTGCACAAAGAACGAGGACAACATAGATGCTTCTAATATTAGTCGATCAGTCTAGTAAATGCAGAAAGAGTCATTTCCAATACATTTCTAAGCACCGTTCTGGTGAAGATTAAGAGAGTTTGTTGGATATTTTTTCAGGGAGGAATTCAATTTTAAACATGATTTGATTAATAACGACTAAGAGTTTACTCAAGACAGCCATTGATTGATTCCAAAATTGAACAAGATGTTTACCTGGCACATTGGTTATTAGAGAAACCACAGGGAGTAAACCGAACATGAAATTGTTGTTGCACAAATTCAATCCCATTTTGTTCCCCTGATAAGTACATAGCAACAAAGAGGAGTCCACTCAGTACAGTATACACTCCTCGCTGACATTTCAGACTTGGTGACATTGAGTCGCCCTCTGAGGACTGGCCTCAGTGTTTGGGTCAGTGCTTCAGGGCAGATAGAGGAGCCAGTGTGTTAATAGGTCATGCCGTTGCACAGTGTGACACAGTATGGGCCTTGTTGTGCTTAACTCACCCCCTTTTTGCTCACTCAAGCGATTCTCTTTTATTCTTCTACCTGCAGCTTCTCCCCCTTCTCATGCACTGCTCCTCCTCACCTTTCCTTAATCCAAAAACTCTACTCTTCTCTAAGATACATCCCATTTAAAATCCTTGACACAACTAGGTTGCATTTCATATTTAGTTATTAAATTACGAAACATGATGCTTATAAAAGAAGGTTCTAGGGCCATCGTATAGCTCAGTTGGTAGCGCTAACGGCCCAAGTACTGGGCTCCGAAGCGGAGGACCCGTGTTGGAGTCTGTCCCCGGACATGTCACTTGAATAAAGGCGCTGGATGCTGAAAAACATCTTTAAAATATATGCTCTTTCATGGTAAAGTAATTATATAATATTGACAAATATGGGATATAGTCTGATGTTTTACAAATGTATGGATAAAATGCCACATGTGAATGTTTGTTTTTGTTTAAGCCAATAAATTGAATGCCTGAAATATTGTGGCATCGCACTGCAATTATAAAACCAAATGTGTAAATCAAATAAGGAAGTCCTGCTCATTCGTTTGTAACATTAACCACAAAGGCCTTATAAACACAGACATATTTAAGAGACTGTTTCCATTGGAACACTTTCTGAAATCTTACACATTCATTTGGAATCATCATACGGTCCAACGTTAAACCTCGGTTAAGAGTTTTTCCACTGTTATAGGAATATATATGGACTGCATATGGTGCTGATGTGTCTACCGGCACTACAGCAGACTTCTGGCGCAGCTTGAGCCTTCATCACACCGTCTAAAGCTCCCATTCTTGGCATCTTTTACAACTTGCTGCTGCTGCATCTCTCTCCAATCACACCAATGAAATGTCAGTGTGCCAAAGGGAGAGAAGAAGCCATTTTCCACTCTCACAAACTGTCAATTAAATACCCTCACATCTTGATTTCTGTTTTTCCAGCACTCTGTCTCTCCTGCAATGCAGACATTTTAAAAAGGCTTGCAGCACGCAGCTATTGCTCTGGAGGTCCAGTAAGTGATTAGAGGAGGGACTGAGAGCATCCCTGTGGCTGAATAATGTCCGATTGTAAATCATGCTGAAGAGAAAGAGAGGAAGTAACAGGAAGAGAGAAGGTCAAACACAGATGAGGGTGCATGGTGAGGGGAATAAGGGAGGGCTAAGGTAGAGCTTCCGTGCAGATAAGATACTGTAAGAGGCGCAGAATATGGCATTAGCGCTTTTTTCCAATTTAGCAGGGTTAGGGTTACCCTCCGGCAGTTTATTTAGATATGCAGTGAAAAACACCTGGTATTTATCTTTAAAATATGAGTATTGTGAACAAATGACAGACTTTCTTTGTTGTGTGACTTGTGTAAAATTATCTTTACTGTCCTGTCTACTAGAAAACAATGTATGCATTTACGTCTTCGGTAGAAACTTCGGTTGAACGAGAAAGAGAATGTTCATGTAGGGGATTTTATCAAGGCAGAATTTGAAATAGGTACAAAAATAGATAAATCAATTGGTTCTATTCCTTGCTGCTGAGAGTGAAATACATAATATTGTTCAAAGAGAAAACACAGTGACAACAGTTGTGCATTAGTCCTGCAGCAGGAGGACTATACCTTAAGTGTGAAGAAACACAGTATTAAATAGCATACATTTGTAAGGCTGTATTGTCAGATAAAACAGAAGAACGAACACTGGTGCAACATGATGTGTTGTATTTGTAGTTATTATATAATAAAATCGTGCCTGGTTCGTATTTTTACATTTTTCAAATGAGACAAAATGCTGCTTTTAGAACTGAGTCCCGATATAAACCACAAGGACATCTCAGTCGAAACAAATCTAAAATATCAATGAATTCAAAAATATTCCTGAGTGAAGGTGAGAAGAACACAGACAGTATGCAGATCAGTCAGTATGAGCCATTCCTCTTTTCCTCTGTCCTCCTCTCTCTGCTGATTAGATTTATGTTCACATTTTGTCTAAGCTTGTTTAGAACAATTCATTTCATTCAATGTTTATGCTTGTTGAACAGGTGTACTGATAAAGTACAGTCGTGTGTGTGTATCTGTGTGTGTGTGTATGTGTGTGTATGTGTGTGTGTGTGTGTGTGTGTGTGTGTGTGTGTGTGTGTGTGTGTGTGTGTGTGTGTGTGTGTGTGTGTGTGTGTGTGTGTGTGTGTGTGTGTGTGTGTGTGTGTGTGTGTGTCTATGGAAGATCTCTTGCCTGTTGCAGTGGATGCAGTGTAATAGTACAGTAAAAATACTGTCTTCTTCTACTGTCAGGGTTGATCAATGCTTATTCTTTAGTAATTAAGCCTTAGGGCCAGTTTCATACTGGGTTTTCCACCCATTACATAACAAATATTAAATGAATACCATTATACTCTGCAGAGACATACAAACCGCTTTTATTTCCATTTTACCTGTGCACACCTTGATGCTGCTCTCTGGTAAACACAAACACATATTTACTATTCAGACAGTTTTTGGTGTACGTGTGTCTGTTGTGTCTGTTTTACTCACAAATGGAATGCATGAAAGTGGACATTTGTATGCCTCGTCACTGCCAAAGCCATAAAATAAAGCCCCTCGCACCAAATCCAGCAAACCCCCAAGCTGAGACAGCGATAGAAAATGCCAGCTGGTACAAAATCAAAGACGTTTTACTGCTAAGCTTCAACACTCACACTCCGGCAGAAAGAATCTGACAATTCATTAAAACCGGTGTTATTCTCTTCACCCTCCGCTGTCTATACCTCTTCTTTGTAAAGCCCACACTGATATTTCCAGCTGACTTTTATTGGTTTTGCTGGCACTACAGGCTCTACGGATGAGTCCAGAAAGGGCAACGTGAGAAAATCAAAGCCTCACTGATCTGCAGTTCCACATAGAAGTCTTCACTTTTTTATTGTCTAATATCACAGAGTGACCCTTGTAAGATGTCGGGTCAGCTTCTGTCTACAGGGATTCAGTGTGAGAGAGGAAGGATCCCAGGAATAAGCAGAGCAACAGACCGATAAAATGAAGAAATCATGCACTTTTTTCCATCATGGTCTGGGTAAATCTAAATGATACCCAACAGCCTCAGTCACCGTTACTATGGTGAACAATACAGTCAGGTGAAACACTAAGCATGAGCAGTGATAGCATCTTAGGTTACGTGATCTCAGGTTGACTATGTCAGGATATGCAATTGTTCCATTTCCCGGCATCAAAGCACGTGAACTCAACAGAGAAGCAGCAGTCGGCATGACGCATGTGGTGTGGTCTATGGAGATCAAATAGCATGAAGCAGCACAGCTGGTGTGTGTCGCACCTAAACCCATCCAAGCACAAAACCACGGACTCTTCAAATGACTGCTTTCAGTTTGTGATTCTGCTGGGAAGAGGTTGTGGGGTTGGAAAAACATCAGAGCGCTAAATGTTCATCCCTAAAGGTTTTCTCCATAAATCACTGATATTGTATAGAGTTTCAATTACAATCTATCTCTGAGGGATTTACAGTGTGTACAGCAACAGGGAAATAAAGAACGATACACTACAGAGGAAATGTGTCGGTCCAGAGCCACCGTCTTCAGAAGTATTTTGGTTAGCTAGTTGAGAAAGCCTGCATTGGATACATTGGTTATACAGCACCAACGTGCTTCCATCCTCCCATCTGTCCAGTATGTGAACTTGACCACTCTGGGAGAAAGGGGCCCTGATAGCTGTTTAGTGGTAATTGAGTGTATAAGTGGCTGAGGACATCCTGCCAAGTCAGCAGCAGCATAGGAAAGAGGAAAGAGGTTCAGCTCTGGGGGCCAGCGGCATTACCCCCCCCCCCCCCCGCATATTAAATATTAAACATCCAACCACATTATTATCACACAAGGACCAAAATGTGAGCAAACTTCAGGAATCAACCATCGTTCAGGCAGCCAATATAATCCATTATTCAAGTGTTACACAGCAGAGGTCTTGTGTTGTAATATTTGTCACTTTGGAAAGGATCACCTCAGTGAGGCAGAAACGGAGAATACAGGACTTCTTCTAAACTATGGAAATCATCACACAAATAAGGTGTCCTGCCTATCAGCTATGTGAAATTCCTGTCTGGCAGTCGGCATATCCATTTGGGAATCCTCAGGAAAAGCTATAATGCATGTTCCATATAGCTTCCTGTTTGTAGACTTCCATTTAACGTAACATTAGATGCATCTGTTTCTCATGAATATCTAATATCACATTAAAGTGAGGGAAATCCCTCAACAGTTTTCGAACCAGAGCCTCAGTCTGTGTGCAGCATTCTGAATGAGCATCGATTAAAGGGCTGATGTATACTTATGTAGTGCATCATTTATGTCCTCCTACTCGTTCTGAAATTCAGCAGTTAAAGGTCGTACTGAGAACGGCTTGGATTCATGAAAAACAAACATGGAATTAATACTAAACAGCATAATAAAGTAAAGTTAACAGTGTGTTAATTAATGGAGGAGACAGGGTCAAACTTATCTTACTATAAAAGGCATTGCCCATGTCAATACCTTGTAATTCACTCCAACAGTAATGCAGATGTGCCCAGACCAATCTCAAACTGCCATACATTCTACTTTGTATTTCACTGCATTTTCTATGTACCATCCCTGCTTGACTTTGTATGGTATGACACTTCTAGACCGGTGGTATTATAATTAAGTATAGAAAGACTGTTATCAAATACAAAAGGTGCATTGACTGGGTATCAGGTTTAATTAAGGCGTTTTTACTTCCATAGGTAGGTTGCTAAATTGAACAAGTGGTTCTTTATAATAAACCACTGCAGAAGTTGGAAGATAATTGCTTTGGTGTAAAATTACAGTAATTCAGATAAGTGGCCATGGTGTATTGATTGTAACTTGGCAACGACGTTTTAATTATTTCAGGGGACCTGTGCTGGGTAATGTTAAGCCTGTGGAAAGCACACTGGGTAGAGAAATTAGACCCTAACACAATTTCTAAAATATAGATTTGAAATGTTCTAATATGTACGCCTTAAAAGCACATTTTCCAAGCATATGCAAAGAAGGTTAATGGACTTCTTTCTCTTTAATGAGGTACTGGGTTTGAGGCAACTGGTGACATAGGAATATAAAACCCAAGCAAATATTACCATATTTAAATGTTAAAATTATCTCAGAAATAGTCTTTTAAAAACCGTATTGTTTGACTGTTCTGTTTTCACTTCTACTGATAAGAAGTCCCCCACTGTTCCATCATTCGGAAGGTTTTGCCATGATTCAGAGGTCACCTCCTCCCCCAAACTAATGTTCCCTGTGACACAGTGGACCCAGCACTGAGGGGCTACGGGCTTACTGCTAACGTTTGCGCAGCTCTTTCTGATGACCTGACATCCAGACTCTGAAGACCAAGATCCTTTATCCGAGTTGAAATATATACCTGCAAGCGTTTGCAAACAGAAGGGAACACAGGGGACCAAATGAAACAGATCATGGCCTTGATTAAAGCATGTACGTCTCTAGGTCTGAAAACTGTTGGGAACATTTGGTAAAATGTAGGTACACAAGCTAACAAAATCTATAGCATAAGTCTAGCTGCTTTAAGGTGATGAAAGGTTTCATATTTGATCTGTAATTCTCTTACAGTAATGCCAGGAAATGCATGTGGGCCTTTATGTGAAAGTGCTGTATGAGTGATGCACATGTACAATGGTCCTGGATCTTGAGAGCAGGTTACAGTAATTATCTTCCTTTCAGCAGTGTCATAAAGGAGCTCTGCAGCACCGTGCTGGGTTGTTCTCCTAATTGGGCAATGTACCAAGAGATTTGTGTTCAACCATGTGCTTTCTCCTGTGCCTACTGTATGATTACACCTTTGTGTGGGTGCTTTTGTTAGCAGACAATCAACACTGTGTCACGACTGTACTGTAGTACATCCAAATGAACATCCACAGCCATTGACTGAGCAGAGGATTCTTTGGAGTGGCACTTTAAAGAAAAGCCTCATTAGTTTGCTTTGGATTCTTATGAAATACCCTCTGACATCAGGACAGGGGCTCAAGGTCTGCATTGCCAAACGGCCTCAAAACCCATATTTCAAATGTTTGCTGAAAAAAATAAAGAAGACTTATATGGTTGTGTATATGTTTTGCAGTCCTCAGCATCCCACAAGCTACTGCAGCCTGGTGAACTACTTAATTGAAATATCATGCGACCACATCATATTTCCTGGTTATTTGCTTTCACAATGGCCGTTGGCACTGGTAAATAACTACATAACAACAGGATTCTGGACCTGCAAACATATCCACTGCAAGATACAAAATAAATTACAGCTGGCATATTATACCCAATAATAGTCATGTAATGGAACCTTACGAATAAATACGAATCGTATGTCTTATTGTACATCTCCTACTTCCTTTGTCCTTGCAAGATAAGAAAAATCAAACAGGTTTGGCATTGTGAAAACAATTGTCGTAACCTATTTGTGACAAAAACTGAAGTTTTGAATGCCTTTCCTTGAAGTGCTCTCTGGTTTTGCTTAAGCACATAATAAATGTGCTCACTGTTCAAAATATCTGTCTGTAAAAATGTTGTTCATGGGAATACTAATGTCATAAATGTTTAGAAGTCAAATACAGTATTACAAGAAAACAGGGGTTTCTCAGAGAACAAGGATCCCATTCAACAGACAAGCAAAACAAAGAGACACTGAGAAAAATGAGCTCCAAAGACAAGATTTTGTCCAACAACAATTACATGAAACTCTTTCTCTCAATGCCACCATAACAATGAAGGAGTCACTGTACATCCCGGGCTTTCTTCACAGTACACATCAGGAAATGATTACTTGGAAATAAGGGCCATTTATTTGCCATGTCAACAAATGCAAGGAAACTTATAGGCCAGACAGCACTTTGCATTGTGGGAACTTGGCAACGGTTCCCTTGGCTATCAGCATTCAGTATGGCTGAATAAACATGATAGCAAATGGTAGGAATGAGGAAACATCTTCTTTTAACAAGGGTAATATATTAAAAACATGGCGCTATTCAACACATTTGTGTTTGGCAAATTAACCAATATATTCATCTCACCAATCCCTCAACATTAAAAGGATGAAGTTATATATTCACTTAATACATAAACATGTATCTGTATTCTCACCCAGACTCTACACCCGTACGATCTCACACAATTCCATCCATAAATCATCCCTAATAAAGCACTGATTCACTTCTCTCCCTAAAGACTGTGTTGAATGGGGGTGTATGACTGAGTTACTGTGCCATTATATTATGCAGATATACTTCAGACTTTTCAAATTCTGCTGTAAAGAGACATGTAAACATTGCAGGAGTCTGAGGAGGTAAATCTATCCTTTATTGCACATAAAACAATTACATTTAAGCTAACTGGCTAGAAGCAGAATCTTTATCAAAATGGGATGAGTGTTGTCCTATTAAATAAATAAATAAAATAAGGGTAAATAAAGTAAAAGACTGATGATTTTTTCATGTTTCTTGTGTTCATATTTCTTGTAGGGCTGAAGAATAATCAACTCATTCTTCAGTCTATAGATATATACAAAGGTCCATTCAAGTTTCTTAAGAAAATGGTGATATTTTTGTAAATGTCAGTAAGCGGGAAATATCCATATTTGAGGCAAAAAAAACATACATTTCCCTATAAAAACATTATATATTATCTATATAGTTGGCGATTATATTTCTGTTCATGATCTAGTCAGCCTGTGTAACCATCATTGCAGCTCTGACTTCCTATCTTGTTAATTATCTCACAAACCCTCAGGCTTCACTTGGAAGAATAATTCATTTGCTGTAAAACATATGGGTAGTGCCAACCATGCATGATTGACAGCCGCCTGACTGCTCTGCAAGTTGTCTTTTGAGAGCATAATGAAGTCGCCACATTTCCAGCACACTGTAGCTCCACCTAACTGCCACATGAGTTCCAATTAGAATCAGAATAACTAAAACATCCAGTGGGGAGTCCACACACACACACACACACACACACACACACACACACACACACACACACACACACACACACACACACACACACACACACACACACACACACACACACACACACACACACACACACACACACACACACACACACACACACACACACACACACACACACACACACACACACACACACACACACAGAGAAATTCTGAGCATGCCTTCTCCTCCTCAGGGGGCAGCAAACAAGCGAGCTGATCCATCTGCTATTCCAATCATGCCTTTTGAGACTAAAGTATATATGATTATTTATACATTTTGTATTTCCCGCAGTACAACCACTTGTGCGGTCAGGTGGGGCTGCTGCTGTGGGGTCAATTTGTTCCAGCTGAATGAATGAGTGGTTGGAGCTCGGTATGCCATGGGTGACTGCGCTCCCCCACAGACCTCTCCGTCACCAGACAGAAGCTATTAGTGCATCGCCTGAGCCCTACAGGGATGCTTCAGCTCTCATCAAGCAGTAATGCGGGGGGCGAGTGGGAGGTATACAGGGTCATGTGTTTGCTGCTGGCCTACTCACAGTTAATAATAAATGGTTTACTTGGGATTCGGTCTTAGATCAAAGAGGCGGGTGTATTTTTAGCTTGCCTTGCTCTTGTACAGTATCGAGTCCTGATATAACTTTATGAAATACAGTATGTTGGGAGAGGGGGCGGAGAACGAAGAGAAGCACACGAGTATGGCAGGTCAAAGTTGAAAGATCAAGACTGTCAAACTGTGGTGACGTTAAGTCATCATTTTATTGTTCCTTCTTCAAATTGCAAATATAACTTTAATTTTTAGTCATTATCAAAAGTTAGATTTAATTTTAATACAGTGGAAATATATTTTAAAAGCCTGGTTTCCTGGATGATTGCTATTTGCTATTACTGCATTTATGTAAAAGTGAAATGTAAAATGTAAAAGTTGGAGAGCACTGGGGGAAAACTACCATCCACACGCCCTATAGATGACAACATAATTACGACCTGCTCTCCAAGTTGCGTCCTATAGCATTTGGTATTTAATGACTGATATTAGTCTGTGGTGATGGTGCTTTAAATATTGACAGCTATAAGTAGACTTCAAGTTATTTTGATTTAAATAAAACTCTTATGTTTGATGGTCTGAGCCGTCATCTCTGCTCAGTAATGGCCAGGCTGATTAACTGATAGACAGCTATCTCAGAAGGCGCTGATTTTGCTCACCCCATCGCATTTTCCATCACATCGCCGACATCAGTCGCAGCTATCTATTATACCCTATATTGCGGCGCTTCTCTGATATGAGAGAAAAAGAGAAATCACTTTAGGCCCACATCAAACTCCTCAATTTGAATTGATTAATCAGAGACGGAGCGATGGATTGGACGGAGAAATGCAAAGTGCAAGCCTAACATACAAACCACTTAATCAGAACTTAAAAACTGGATTCTAACAAGCCGCTAAGAGAAATACAGACTTCAAAAAGTAGTTTTGTGAATAGCTTGGATGAATCTTTATGTTTTTTTACCATGTGATTTATGCTAACAGTCTTTATGTTCCTCCCACCTCGGCACAGCACAAAATGCCTGAGAAACTCCTTTGTGCCTTGCACAACAATATAATTCACTAAACCTGCACTGTTTGCACAAAGACTTTTACCTGCATCAGTATCTGTATACATACATGCAATTATATTCAACAATCCAAACACAAAAAACGTATATATGTTCATTTAATTCCCCTGTTCCTATTTTGTTTAAACAGTTAAATTCCTGTACATCATTTTTTTGTTTTACTATCCTGTGTGAAACCGTACTGTCCTGTTTTTCATTCTCACTCTGTTGCTGCTTAAACTCCTGAATTTCCCCACGGGGATTAATAAAGGTACATCTTATCTTATCTTATCTTCATTGTTGAAATATGTGTCTGTAGAAGATGGCACATTGAATCAAATACACATTTTATATACATTACCTGGTTTTTATAAAACTGAACGGTTCGGTGTATTTAGCTTATTAAAAATAGTCTGTACGTTTCTTTTCTTGATTTGACCAAATGTAACTTTTTTTAATGAATAAATAGTGTGGCTTTTTCTGATAAATTATAATTTTCCTGATGACGAACCATAACAATCCTTGAGTTATATTTAAAATGACACTTGAACAGAACACAGGTTCAGCTCATTAGAAACCAATGGGCAACGACCCATATTTATACAGTCTATGGAAATTACCCATCAGAAGAAATGATAATATCTTTATGTAATAGTTTCCATTTTTTAAATTGTGATGAAGCTATTATATTTACAATTATTATTTTCATGTGTGCATTGACACTATTCACTGCAGTTCTCTCTTACTCTGCATTCATACACAGATCTATTGCTACATCAATGAGTTTCCTATCCCATCTAAGCTTGTGAAGAGCTTTTCTGTCCTTTTTCATTAGAGAAACTCTATGTTTGCTTCTGGCTAGGAGAGGAATCAGGCTGAAACAAGGCTGGATTGACTTGATTACATTAGCTGGTTAGTGAGCTGATTTCACCAGTTAGTGTCAGAACAATTTGTCAAGCTATTGAACCGAGAGCAGGAGGACAACAAAAGAATCCTAATGTGTAAAAAAGCTAAGAAGCAGACAGACTAAAAGAAAGAAAATATCTGATATATGAAGGTATAGTGTGCGTCTTTTACTCTTGGGCTTACAACTGAATGATTTGTTCTCTACCGTGTAAAAGTGCCCCCCAATGCAGCATGAGGAATACATACTGTGCTGTAAAGGTGTCAATAAACACAGTACATATGGGGACGTTATAGCAGTGTGCCTGTCTTCAGGTGCGGCAGGTGGACACTTAGAGAGCATCAGTACCAGTTTATTACGACAACGAGGTTTACCGGCTGCACTCAATTGACCTGAGAATCATCGACTCTGTCCTTCATCTCAGAGCCTGATGCGCTGCTATACAGGGTTAAGTGTCGGGTAATTGACCCAGGCTGCTGCTGGTTTTCTTTTCTACTATCTAATTAAATGTATTCAGCTGGCATTCCAGGTGTTCATCAGCATCTGATTAAATCAACAGAGCTCAGAAAAAAAAGAAAGAGCAAAGTGAAGACAATGAATGCCACAGATGGTAGGAGCATGAGAGAAGAGCCACAGGTTCCTCAAGAACAGTATTTAATGAACGATACTTGAGATGATGCATATTTCAGTCAGACAACTCACGTGTTTCATATGTTTATTAGAAGCACTATATAGTTAGAGTTTGGCGTCTAGGCTCGGGCCTCATCACTCCACATATTAACATAGAACATTGAGTGATGATTAGATAACTATCCCCCGAGTCTACAGGTGGAAGCTGGGGTGGTGGTGGGGCAGGCGAGCATTGCCAACGTGAACGCAGCCAGCAGCAGCAGCAGCGAGGTGAATGCATTAGCAGCGTGGAAACAGCCGTAGCGGCAGCAGCAGCATTAGCGAGGCAGAGGTAGGCGGATCCGAAAGCTTAAATAGAGCGCCAGATTTAGGAGACTATGTTTGGTTGGTTGAAAGATTGACGAGGGGCGTTACGTGCGAATGTATCATTGGTGCTCGAGTTGACTGCCTGAACTAGCTTTCAGGCTTCGTCCCATAAGGATGAAAATGTGATGACATACTGTATGGGTTGATGAATATTTTTCCATCCTTTAAACGTCACTTTGTCGTTAAATTGCAGGTGTTCGTTGATATCATTTTCCAGAGATTTGGCGATGTTTAGTTACTGAAAGTGGACAGAGATAATCTTTAGGTTCCAGCATTTTAACTTGCTTTAAGTTTTCAAATAAATATTGGCTTAAGAGAACATTTTGTAGGGAAACCTCGAGACAGCAGTGATCATCTGGTAGGTTTTTATGTGCAAAAACACTTCAGTTTTTCATGATACGTCCCTTTAAATGTTTGTTAAAGCATTATGACTCAAATATATACCGATAAAGACATGTAACACAATGCAACGACATTACTGTTTAGAATCTTTATTTGCCATTTCTCTACTGCATTCTCATGTTTCTTATACAAATATACTGTGTTTTTGTTTAGTACAATTTCCTGGAAGCCATTTCCAGACATGGTTTTCTAGAGCGTTAAACACTGCCTCTGGTGCAGCTCTGCTTCAACTGAGCAGTGTGGTCTTCAGGGCTAACATGCTCACCCTCTCTGCCTCCAAACAACACACTCTTTTAATCTGAGCCACACTTCCACACAAGTCTTCATATATCACAGGAAGTTCTCACATCAAATGCTGTGTGTAAGTACATAGGGAGGAAGCATGCGGAGTGGAGAGGCACAAGGAGGAAGAGAAGCAAAAACGCGTGGGTGCATGGAACGGGAAGCAGCCAGAGCAAAGCTCAATGGATTCAAAGAAATACCAGAGGTTTTGACACTGTGTGCATTATGTCATCCTACCAATTAGATGCAACTCTGGAAAGATGGATCTATAGGTCCTCATTTAAAGAGCTGAATGGTTTTCAAATGTTCATACATAAGTTAATTGGTAAGGTGCTCATCAGTATTCTCTTCCATTCGATGGTGATTTGGGATTTAAGAGACCTTGTTTCACTGGGAGGACCACTGTGTTGCTCTTAGGGTAATAAGGAAAATAATTGTCAAAATGCTACTTACATTATCTATAGTGTGCCTTTAATTAAACTGTTTCTTTCATACTTTCATGAATTACATTATTGGAATAACTGTTATTATGCAAACAATAAATTGATTTGACAAGAGGATGCTGAGTGCAATAAAACACAGGTTCTGCTCGGATGACTTCTTATTGCTCTTTACCATAAGTTTTCTTTCAGGGTCTTTTCATTCTAATCTGTATTCAAAGTGAGTATGCTGTTATCATAAGTGCAATCCCTTTACAGGACTTTATTGCACCCAATTTCAATTTAAACTAACTGTTGCTAGTTATTCAAGTGCTTTATAACAAATTAGTTTTTTTCCTGACAGTGAAAAAATCCCAAGGTGACTGGACATTTGATGATTGCTGAACCCTTTCCTCTACCCACCATAATAAATGAAGGACCAGTGATAGTTATAGATGTTTTCATTTAACTGCAGCTGCACTACATCCCTTAACCTGTTAAGTCAAATACGGTTAAAAAAACATAATCTAGATAAAAATATAATCTAGATTATAACCTTGTCAATTAAATTACGTCGAGTTGTAATGGATGTATTTTCCATTCCCTGGTGTTATTGGCTATCAAACTGTGAAATGACTCATCTTTCAGGGGCATCGTGCTTGTGGCTCCGATTTGACCCAAAGTCTCAAAGATAATCCATCATACATTTAAGAAACTATGAAATGTTTTTTTAATGGTTTATTTTGTTGGAGCATAAAGACATTCAAAAGGGTGAATAATGAACAAATTGGATTTAATAGAGCACTTAATTATATTTGTTGCCCCCCTACTTGTTTTTGAATCTGTGTGAATTGCAAAGCTCTGCAGTTTACAATTCGTTGCGTTTGTCTGTATTTATTATTATTTTCTTTCTTGTAAAAGGCGTAAACAGATGTTTAAAATTGGGGCCACAAACCCCTATTCCATGAATTAATTTCACGTTTCTTTATATCCATTAAGCCTCATGTTTCTATTGCATTAGGACTGGTTTTGAACAAAGGATCACCCAGAAACCCCTACAGATGGAGAAATCCCCCCTCATGGGATAATACTGAGACAACACTACACATATCATTTGCTGACTTGTAACAACAATCATAACTTCTTTTCATGCATTTTTGATTTTTTAAATGATCTGAATACAACGCAAGAAATATGTCTGAGTCAGAGTTTGATTCCTTAAATCATAAGCTGGAAAGTAATTTCTGCAGGTTTTGGTGAACTCCATGCAGCACGTTCTCGACACTAGAGATACATTTATGGGTTTTTCCTCCAATCCTGTACTATAGCCACTTCAAGATAAGTGCTTTGAGATTGAATAACTTCCACACATACTAATTCATCTGTTGGAGGACGCAACCGCCGACCATAATTAACCCAAACATCCTCACTCCCACACTCACCTTAAATGTGTTCGGTTCCACTCTGCCACCACATTAATGGCAGCAACGTTTGCAACACATAAATCAACCACCAGATTCATCATTAAAGGCAACAAAGATAGAGTTGAAAACTACAAGTATGTTGTCGTGCCACCTTACAACATTAACTTAATGAAGCAAAGCAGCGGTCACAGAAATACGATGTCTGAAAGAGACAAATTACAGCATACTAACCAAGAGGAGATTCTAAGCCAGCCATTTAGACTCCATTAGTCTGAGTTGTCATGTGTCTCTCTGACAGGTTTCTGACAGTGAAGGACAACAAAGAAAATTAGAACCATTGTTTTTTTTTAGCTGGAACACATCTTCTAAAACATAAAATAGGCATTTCTTACCCATTATAGTGTCCGCAAAATAAATTATACAATATTGATGCTAGCGAGTCATCATCCTTGACAGCTAGATGATCATTTGTAGCTTTCTGCAGAACAGCGCATTTACAGGAACAATGTGACTCATCTGTGGATTAATGACTTTTTAGAAATCTTGCCTTGAATATATTGAATATATTCCCCTCTTGGGTAACTACAGACCATTTTTATCTTTGAAAAAGTTGGATGTCACTACAACACAGTCTGTGCAGAGACTTGTCTTGAATCAAACGTGTGTTTAGTCACAAAGCATCTCTTGGGGTTTTAAATGACTTCATTTTCATCCCAGTCACATCGGGAGTTTGAAATTATTCATGTAAAACTTGGAGATATTTTCAGATGCAGACCAGTTCAACTAATCAACAAAAATGCAGGCTGTTTCATTATGTCAACAGTAGTTTTAATCGGATCCTAAGTTAAATGAAATTGATTGGACAACATAAGCAGACTCAATCAATAACAATGATCTGTAGCCCCCATAGACTTCACATGCTCCGTTTGCCTCGTTTTATTGAGTGAAGGCTGCTGCAGAGTTTAGCTTCATCTCCTCCAGCAGGGCAGAACTGACACCTGACTCGTGTTCGATACCATAATGATGTCTGAAGTATCCCATTCATTACCACATTTAACACTCAAAATTGAAAGTAATTGTGCCTGGAAGTCAAAGGAGAACATCAATGTTTCGATTCCAACACATCTAATGAAAGCCTCTTGACCAGCGAGGGGTTCTTATTGGTAAACATACTTGGTAGAGCTCTTAACACATTGAACTCGGAGGCGCTCAGGGGAAGGGTTATGGCAGGGGTGTCAAAACTACGTCCCGGGGGCCAAATGCGGCCCGCAGGCCATTTTGAATCAGCCCTCAGCAAATTCTGAAAGTATAATGGAATATGGCCCACATATTAAACTTTAGCTTGTCTTATATTGTACTTCTCAAATATATATGTTAATATATATTAATGAGCCCAATTCTAAATAAATTCAGTCATTTAGAATGTAAAACATTTTCTAACAAATATTAGTTGATAAAAAAAAAAAACCAATAACCTATTTCTATAACGAGCTTGAAATTTACCTTCATATTTACTCTTATTATAAACAATCTGAAGCTTCTGTTTTAAGGAATGAGCTGCCAACAAAATAAATGAAACTCTTAAGAGAGATGGGATGTAGGTTGTTTTTTCCTTAAACCATTTGAAATTATCGCGCATTATTCGCCTACATTTGATTTGTTTTGCTAACTTGTAACTTAACTTATGAGGCAATATTCACTTCTATAAGTGGCCCAGCTCTCCGTGTATTTTTCTGTATGTGGCCCTTGGTGAAAAAAGTTTGGACACCCCTGGGTTATGGTGTTTACCATACCATCAATAACGCTAGCATCAACACGAGTTGCTTGATTGAACATCAGAGGGACCACAACAAAAAGATCAAATTAATCAATCACAACCATTGTTTACGTCACATCACTGTTAACTAAGATTTGGGATAGATTACCATACATTTTGGTTCATATATACATGTTTCCGACAGGATAAATTGTATCCTTAAATGTCCTCTAGCAACATCAGGTCAAATATTATTGGAAACTGTTAACTTCCAATGACATGATCGACACAAACCTAAAATGGGGAACATTGTAAACATTCAAATTCTCCTCGTGAGTAATGATAGTATGATATGGTTAGCATTTAGCTCAAACCACCTGTGTGTTTTTTTTAAATCAGTACAGCAATTACTGATCATAAAAGTATATAAAATACATTTGAGCAGCGATTTAATTCCAGCTTTCAGTACTTCACAGTATGACTTGAGTGTTATGGACACATCTCTATCGATACCAAAAAGGTACTGCATCTTAAAACCCAGGTACAAATGGGAGGAATGACTTTTTTCCAGAGCACACCTAATTATTAATTGATTAAAAATGAAACATTTAACAAAGGTATTAAAAGAAACCAGAGTAAATAATATTAGATTTGAGATAAGAACAGAGGCCGTTGGGCTGATTCGCCTTAAAATCAGTGTTAATAGCCAAACCTTTTTTTTCTCTACAGGTCGGTTAAGGACCCCTGTCCATCACACTCGCTGATGACGTTTATTACAGTGCTCAAAGCTCAACCTTTGAGAGACACATTTACGTCTATGAAAGACTGCCTCTGGTAGAAAATGGGTGAGCAGAGGACAAAACATTGATCCTGAATGTATCAGGACACCTGGAGGAAACCTTATCAGAACTACACAGTCAGATGTCCACAGAAAACCTTACATCCGTCAGCCAACTTGCTCCAAGTTATTAAAAAAAAAAAGAGTGATGACTGGAAGTTCTTGTATTCTGTTGAGGGTGGGAGGATTAAAGATTGAGAGGACGTAAGAAGATGAGAAGAGAATGAGAGAGACCATGTGAACGAGCCCTAGCAGTGGGGCAGATTACTTGCGTCTATGGTGTTCACACAGATTTCATGAAGCTAATATCAAAGCAACAGCTGGAGGAAAAGGCCAGGCAGATACATGAGGACAGCTGCAGAAAGGGAATAAGAAATGCAATGAATGTAATAGAGGAGAAACATGTGTGTGTGTGTGTGTGTGCGTGTGCGTGTGCGTGTGCGTGTGCGTGTGTGTGTGTGTGTGTCCATGTATATATTCATACACAGCTAAGCACCCACCCGCCCTCTGCCTCTTTAACTTTGAAGCAAATTTTCTGGTGAAAATTGAGGGGGCTAATATTTTATACAGCAGCAAACGGGATGAATTCAGAAGCCCTCTGATTGAGAACATCTTAAAAAAATGCAAACCCCATCAAAGAGCTGCACTTTGAATCATATGAAGTTGCAGCTGGCTTTCACTGAAACTTTTTTTTAAACTGTCAACAGCTACCTCTTCCTCTGGCCTTCGATTATTAAAAGCTCTTCCCATTCTTAGAAAAAAACATTTATTTGTTCTTACTCTTTTCTTCGAACACAATGTCTGTGACGGGGGACGTACAGTATGTTTTTCTGTAACTTTACATTGTTATCGGTTTATTGTTCTCTTTTTGGTACCTAATAACTTATACAGTGAGAAAGGTATTTGGTCCTTCTGGACTGTTAGCAGCGCATCTTAACACAGTTTAATACTGTAGCAGAATTCATTTCCTGTGGAAGATAATGTTCCCTAAACTAACAACAGTTCAGTCAAAAAATGCAACAGAAGAAAGTTTACATTCGGCTTCACTTATCAAATAAGACGACGCTCTATTATGAATGCATTATTAGCATTTTAAAGAATAAACCAAAATATGTGTGCTCCATGAAGACAAAATGTGGCATTCAAATGGTCCTCATTAATTCATATTAACAATCATAAAAATTACCAAAACATGTGCCAGCTGTTTATAAATTACCTCAATATAAAACCGATTGCTTGTAAACAAATTCCTGCTGTAGAAAAAGGAGGGTGTATGAATACAGTTTTTAAGAGATGTCATTTATTTTATTTTATTCGAAAGAATATTGGCTGAGGCGTTAAGGTTCTTGTATTGATAAATGCAACATTTAACCAACAAATACTGACCGGCGTGGGTGGGTGAGTCGGACTCCCTCCCTCTCTTGTTAGTCTGTGTCGTGTTGTGCAACAGGCTGCTGTTTGTCTGAATGGTGTCATTACTGTCATTACACCTTGATGAAAGTCCAGCTCCAAGAGACACAGTTTTCGCAAAGTGAATGCTTTACTTAAAGAACACAGGACATTATGAAAGTGGGACCTGCTGCAGCACACCTGTAACGGTCGGAAAGATGATATCAAAGTCCAACTGCGAAGCAGAGGCTACAGCAGCTGCATGCATTTTAATCATGTGCGCTTCTGAAAATCTTCATTATCAATTTAAGACGTTTTTCCAAGGTTAGAGATAAAAAAGTAGCCATTAGTTGCTGAGCAATGAAACCAGACTAATTGACTGCCTAGCATTGGCTGACCTAGCCTGTCCTAAATTACTTCAGTCAGGAACATTTGCTGTGAAGCCGAAGCCATTAATATCTGAGCAGCAACAGTGGAGTTTGGTGGCACAGAGGCTCTGCTCTCTATGGGCCGCGAGCTGTATAAGCAGCAGACTGAACACTCAGCAGGGAGGAGAATAAAGCTGGGTAAAGTCACAGAAAGCATACAGAATATAAAGGAGCCAACTGATATCATCCCAGGTACTGTACAAGCAGTAGTATGGAGCCAGAAAGAGGGAAGTTGGGAGTATGGGAAACAGCTAATTAACATCAGCAGAGTCACATACCGTAGAAGAGACTGGTCTCTGTCATCAACTCATTTGGCAATAGGAAGTCCATATTTCCTTTTTGAGGAACTTTTCTTTTATACTGAAAAAACTTTACATTGGATACATAAGATTAGATTCATGGGAACAAGTCATGGACCTTAATTATTTTTTTCTGTCTGTTTCAATTCACTGTCATATTTTGCTATTAAATATTTAAAAGGTGCCATAGAATGGAAATCTGTATTTACCTTGGCATAGTTGAATAAGCGGAGTTCGGTACATTTAACTGACATACTGTGAACCTCAAACACCATTGTTTCCTACTTCACGTGCAAATCATAAATATGCACATCATAGCGGTAAAACGGGCGAATTACAACATTCCCTGTATGTTACGTCACACACGGTAGTCCAGCCCCAACATTTGCATACACCAGCCGTTGGAAACACTAACGCTAACACTTACCACTCCGTAACGCCGCTCTCCAATCTCAGACCAACTGGCTGTTCTTCAAATTCATCGGTTTCCTCCTCCGATAAAGGCTCAAACATGTAAGGTTGGATGCCAATAGCCTCCATGGTTCATCTCTCACAGTTTCGCAAACTTCACTTACTTCTGTGGGCTCTGAGGCAGCCATGGATTGCTCCTTGTAAACCAGCCAATCAGAGCAGAGCTTGTCATCATTATTTAAATGAGCCCCAAATAAGGCAATACAGCTTATTTCATTCTAGGACCAAATCATAGGGTTATAAAGGGGCCTGTAAAACTGCATCTGGACATTTTTTGGATCAACCAAAGTTATATACATATATCGGTATATACCTTCTTTGTAGACATCAGAAAACAATTTAAAATACCAGATAGATGCATTCTATGGCACCTTTAAGGAATGGATAGTTATAGTTTTTCTCTTTTCTGTGGTGGGTCTGAATCCTATGACAACATAACAAGCAACAGTTTCATGGTAATCTCATTTAATTTGGCATGTTGTATGAAGAGTGACATTTGTTTTCTCCCTGCCAACAAGCAGAAGGTACTCAAAAATGTCATGGTCATATGCATTGATGCTTTGTGAACACCTGTGACATGCTGTACAGGACACAAACATCATCCATTTATTAATTCTGCCTGATGTAAGTGGATCAAGGCACAAGATGTGTGTTTCCAACAAAGCCTCAGATTCAAGCATTCCCTGCTCATACTCGCACAGAAAATTCAATACATGTACACCTGGCTTCACATTTACCTCGGCCAGACACGCTGCCTGTCTGACAGGACTTATATTAAAAGCTTACACACACACTAAATCACACTTTCATTTCACACAAGGTCAGGCATTCAGAACACGTAACACATTGAGGGAGCTGAGCGCATGCTTAGGGTATACAGTATATGTGGGCTGCTGCTGGGTGTCAGAGCTAGGGGTTAAAAGCCTTTAATATGGAAGATGGAGACTACAGGAGGCATGAAGAAATAACATGACAAATCTGAGAGGACAGGATGACAGGACGTGTTGGAGGAAAGGATGGAGAAAGACTACAAAGCCCTACAGGACTAACCATCAGTGTAGTTGTGCAGCAAGTAATGATTATTTTAATTATTAATTTTGATTAGACCACTGATAATTATCATTTGATTGAAATGGTGCCTCAGCCACTCTTCTACAGCATCGGATGCATGTGGATATCAAAGGATAGATCAAAACCATTTTTAGGATCCTATAATGTCCTCCCACAGTTCCAATGATGCAAGTAAGGATCAGGGTCTCTTAAGTTTTGTTGCTTCTTTTAAAACAATGGCTGAAGAAAAATATGTGTTTCTCTGAACAATAGATGTAGAGTCACTCACTAAACGCAAGTATTAAATAAGAAAGTGAGCATCATCCTCGGGCAATAAATTGTCCGACCCCTGCTGTTACAGGTCCACTCAATGGATGGACGGTCAGGATTACGCATGGTATAATGGTTCGACATTTACACACCTGAGAGAAAGCCAAGACTGTATAGTATCCGGGAACAGAGGGCGTACAAATCTTTACATGCCTATAAATATTGCACCTCTGGTTGGTGTAGAAAGGGAGGGACACTTTCCTCCGCTTTATCTCTGGCTATACAACCAAGAGTTCTACAAGGGTTATGAGACATGTAAATACTTCTGGTTTCCAAATTTGTCAAGACACATATCTATACCTAAGACTATTTATCTTTAGCCTTACCCATTTTACATGTGTGCAAATATAACGAGTCCAATCTTTGTGTTTTAGTAATAGTAGTCTTTGGTTTTTGGCAGCTAGTATGAGATCAAATGTGAATTTGGAACCACACTTGGTGGTTTTAGGCATAAAAGCAACAGCAAGATGATATTGTTGATATGCAGCATTACTGAGTAAATTCATGGTTTCCTTGTTTTGCCTCCAGCATAAAATGTGAAGTAATCATGATGTTGGCATGAAAAGGGTCTATAGATCTTCAGGCATGTCTGTCTGCTGGCCGTTTTACTTTCCCTTATGCTGCTTCCTGTTTGTTGATACTGACATTTTATTTGACCACAGATCTAGTTCAGTAATTAGATTATGTGTCATTGAACTGAAATGATCACAGTGCCGTATCAGTATGTTGAGTGTTTGCCTTGACTGTTAATAAAAAAACAACACTATTTCATAGTGTTTCAAAATGAAGCCAATAAAGGATTTCAGATCTTCCCGTCTCGAGCTAAAGCGCCAGTAAAACCCTTAATAGTGTGATACTGTAGATAAGAACACTAGCAGTCTACACCATAATAAATCAGTTCTCATCACTCCATTTCTGCTCTGATGCACATTAATGAGAGAAACTGGCTCTGAATCAAACCTACGAGTGTTTAAGCTATTGTATAGAGACATTAGCCAGAATGTGGAACTACTTTTCACCGTACCATTTATTACATATAGTTTGTTGTATTTATACCGTAAAGGTTAGTGCTGGTACATTAAGGGGAGACCCAAGCTAAAAGGTTTTTCATGCTTGTCAATTTTGAAGGTTTAGGCTATTTTGTTTCCATAACAGATTATCTTTCAGACTGTTGAAAGAAAAAAAGTCCCAAATACACGTGTAGGGCTTTTCTTTTTTAAATGTGTCTATTTGTATCTTTAGATTTCACCAAAATTCCCTTTGAATACAACAAATGATGTCAATGTCATTAATCAACTTAAAGAGTTTCATGGCTTTATATGTTCTATAAAGATTACACCCTATTTACCTGAAGTGTTCTGAAAAAAGTAAATGTATTTAAAAATATCGAATCCTTAAAAAATGATCATATTTTTCTAGATCTGAGCCAGTAATCTCCCCTTCAGTATAAACGTCATTTTTGAGTTTCATTCCTATCTTTGTTTTTACAAATGCTTTTTTCCATATATCATTCATAGCCTGCATGATAGAAGATGTTGTTCCTCAATAAATGGGAAACATTGTTTTATTATGGCTGTTGACTTTGTTTTGTGATACAGACACAATAAAGAAATAGCAATTCACTCTGATAAAATCTTTAACTCTTATGTCAACAAAATGAAAGATTCAGTGATATCTAGAAGGTAAATCGTTTATCCCCTCCACCAGTTGTGTCCCCCGTACAATAACAACACGGCCTGGGATTAATGGCTGCATTCTGCCAACAAGGATCCCAGTGTTGTGAAGCTGCAGTGTCAAACTCTGTTACAACGGACTGTCACCTCTTTCCCTTTGCAGCTGCTGATGTTCTTTAGGGGAAACCACACATCAGACAGTCTACAGAAATGACTGAATGCAAAGGTTAATGTGAAGCCAAGCGTTACAAAGGGGACACGTGTTGAGACGTTCCACCCTGGATCAGACGACTGAACATTGCATGCTAGCCTCACCATGACCTAAAGCACGTTTGCTCTGGGAGTTAAATGCAGAATGAAGATCAATGGTTCAAAGCCAATGTGAGAGTATTTTGTTTAGGCCAAGTTATTGTGCAGCTGCTTTTGTAAACACAACATTTAAGAACTTGTTTGCGTAAAATCCCAGCACCAAAACAAAGGTTTCGTATCAGTGCACATATTCAATACTTTAAAAAATTGTTTTTTTCCATTGGTGTTTGTCTTATAAAAAGGACAGCTTTTCAATTTTGCACATGTCCCCTTCCACTCTCCTCCAGAGAGTTGCCTTTTCAAACAGCTTATCTCTGAGGAAATGTGCAAATGGCACAAAGGGGACTGAGCAGATTGTGACAGAGGTGCAGTCTGCAGCTGTTCATTTGGAATTTTAATAGGCAGCACACAATTCTGTACACACACATATATCTTGGGGGAAAAAAGATGTCTCCACCGTGTCCGAAATGAATTCACTCCCGCACATCAGAAGAAAATGTCAGCTCCAGCGAAGCAAAACTGTTTCAGAAAAGAATAAATGATGTACCTGTCTATTTGGCACTAAACCCTCTGATCCCTCGTTATACGTTACATACCCAGGTCAGTCTCAAAGAACATTCCCATCAAAAAAACAGAGCAGGCAGGTAGACAGCACACTTAACGAGCTCTGAGATATTATGCACCGCAGGCGATCAATAAACAACTTGTGGAAGTGACTCATCACCAGTGCGCTCGCCCTCATCACCCCTTAGGCAAAGTGCTGAGGCAAGGCTCTCCCTGCGTCCGTTGTGTCGGCCCCACTCAGACACGAGTGGCCTGCTGGCAGCGAGTCCATCTCCATTCATTGATCTGCTCAGCCCAGATCTAAGAAATATGACTTAGGCCTGATTCCCTAATGGGACCGCAAATGCAAGCAGTAAGGCCGCGGTCTGCCTGCATGATGTATGCCAGGCGTGTGGACGGGCCTCTCGTCTTCTCATTGTCAGCTAATCGCCTCTATGCTTTTCCTCGTGCCTTGGTTGGGTTACGGATAATAGCCGGCAGGCCGTGTCTTCAACTCTAACACCCAACCCCCATCCTGCTTCAGATCAATGTCATACATACTTATCCCCCCTCACTCTACCCTTTACTATTCCATTCACCTTCCCACAGGGACAAGAGTGTTGCAGTTATGGTTATGCACATACATTTATAATCAAACGTATGGTCACTGTAAAAAGGCACGAGCGTCTTTGGTGCAGCGCCACGATTCATATACAGGCTCACTGCCCACAACTATAGATTATCGGCATTTAGATAGGCTTTTAAAAAGTATTGACTTTAAAAGTCGAAGTAATATTCTACTCAGTTGAAGTAATACAGTATATAAAAAGTAGCCAAAGAGAAAAGCGCTGCTTAGTGAGTCTACTGATGATATCTTTCCACTATATTGGAAAAGTGGCAGATAAGATCAGCCCAATCAATCATGTAGAAGGGTAATATTTTTTTTTCAGTACACAAATGCAACATCAGTTAATCTTGGGGTTTAATCAGAGAAGCTATATTAAAAGTCGACTTATTAAAGCGAACCTACATTAAAAAAAAAAGTGGAAAATGAAAACTATGATCCAGCTCCAACTTCTTTAGTGTGCACAAATACGTTTTACACCCCAAAATATGTTTAGTGATATTTAAAATGACCAAATTCTTAAAAGTAAAATGTCTTTTAAACTCAGCTATATTTCAATGTAGTTCAAGTTTATATATTACTATGAATGTGGTATAAAAAAGAGTGTTCACAGGATCTTTGTGTTCCCAACCAAGTTAGTTTGTGAAAACTTGTGATTTACTACCAACTTTGACTATGTTGTACACATTTTATTTGCCTCACTTTAAAAAAGCCTGTTGAGGAAAATCATCCAGTAATTCACATGAAAATAAACAAAGATTAGAGTTCCCTCTGAAGACATGAGTCTGATTTTGTGCAGGATAAATGTTATTAATCTAGTGACCAGTGTGATTTATTTTGTGACCCTTTAGGTCTAGTGAAAATAATTTATTTGATCCGGGACTTAAACCCTTGAATTTACACAGAATCCACGGCGGGCCCGAGGACGGATAGAAGCGCTGGACAAAAAAAACCTGATTTACATAATTAAATGTCATGGGAGTCATGATGCGAGGTCCATTTGGAATGAAAAGAAAACAGAGTTACATTATAGGAGTCATCAAATACATACAAATTACTCACACCCACTCTCTTTCGCAAATACTCAAAGCATCAATAAATCCTCATACCCAAACAACAAAAATGATATGCCACCTCCGGAATTAGTTTAGTTTGCAATTAAAAAGGTTGAGTGGTTGAAGTAAACAGACTTTCACAGCTCAAAGAACACAGAATAGAAAGAGTCAGACCCAATATATCACAGTACTTCTGCTTTGCTCCTGACAAACAAAAGTCATCATTCACACAGCCAAAAAAGATAAACAGCAAAATGCAATCAAGTGGACTGTAAACAGGCATACAATCAAAAGTCTAATAGCAGCAGACAAAAACACAAAGTCTGCAAGGAGAGATAAGGACATTGCAACAATCCTTGGATCACCTTTTAACTGCTACTCCATCAGTTGCGTCATCTCATTGCCTCTTCTGCAATGGATTAAACCACTGGCCAAAGTGCTGCTACTCAAAGATGCAAAGCAAACAACTGTGAGGGTTTAACAGCCACACATGATCCTAAGTTGTGTTGCAGCGTGCTTCCTCGAGGCCATAGACACAGGCAATTTTCCTACATAAATGTATGTAGGAGGTAATGGGGAAGATGTACTAGCAGCAGCAGCAGCCAATGTGGCTGACCTTGGTGCTCCTCACGAATCATCCGAGCACTCAGCTCAAACCAAGGGAGGGGGAAGAGGAAAAGGAACAACAAAAAAGAAAAAAGATCACTGTGAATAATTTCTTAATGCTTTCACAGAGGAACGGGGAGGAGGGGGGTCTGGGAAAGGGAGGGGAGCTAGAACATCAGAGACAGTGAAAAGTTGAAATGGATGATAGTGAGACAGAGAGCAAATAAGAACTGAGACAAAGAGAAAGAGGAGAGAAAGAGAAGCGTGATGATACATAAAAGGCAGAGTAAAAAGGAGGGATGGATGAAAGAAAGGCTGACCATGAAAGGAGTGTGAGGGGGGGGGAGCTGTGTCAGTGTCCTGGGATCCTGCTGCAGTCTACATTATTCATCGCAGCACCAGATTCATCCAGGGTGATTTACAGCGCTCATCATTTACATGCCATCACCTATGAATTATTAAAATAATGACTTCTGACTATCCACAAAGTACGGTCCCCTCTTTCGGAAGGGAAACATTGACCCCGAGGTCAATAAGGAGCAGCTAGGGTTAAATTAGACCCCGAATAAAGTAAACATAGTGTAGTGGTACATGGTGGTCATGTTCGGAGACTAGAGGAAAATTTTTGTACGTCATTTATTCTTTCTTTTCTTAAATAGGGATTCTTGATGATTTTTTTTACCCTTTACTGCAGCGGAACATTTCCCACAGCAGCAATGATGTGTGGCTGTCTAGTCAGTGTGCTGCGCTTTCCTTTTCCTTCTGTGTTTATTGGCTGATTGCAAACCACTTTGAGGTGCCTATGGCCATCTATCGAGTGTGTAGCTGCTACTTTGTTAAATCAATTAAATAACAAAAAAAACTGACCCGTCTCTCTTTTCTAAAAATCCGAAAATAAAGAGCGGAGATGGAAAAAGCTCTCTGTAAACAAAGTGCTGCTGTCATGTCCTAACCAGAGTGTGATCAGCTTCTGTGCTGTTATCGTGTCACAGATCACCTTGTTAGATCAGAGATAATGCAAACATGGCACTGATAGCTGAATGATTTATATTTTTGATAAAGTGTTGTCCCTGTTGCTTAGGGATCAAGATGCTAACAATGAAACATAAAGTCGCTGTGTTAAAGTACTTTGTTGATGCTATCCAACCAGGCAGACACATAACCGCTAACTATAAAAATCTGTAATTCAGTCAGAACATGCTGTTTAAGGCCTCTTAAGACATGGGGATTTGCTGCTCTTTTTATTATATTAAAACTTAATATCTTTAGGAGTTTAACTTGCAAAACCAGACATTCAAAGACATCATGTTGGACTGGGGAAGCCACTTTTCTTAGTTATTCTGACATTAAATAGACCAAACAATTAACCGAGAATGAAAATACTAGTCAGTCCTACTACTATTCCAAAACCGAAATTGTCTAAATAACCCAAAGTTATGAGTTTAAAATGACCAGAAGAAACCTATATTTCCTTTTATGAACCTGTGAAATGATAAACTTTAGTATAACAGTCTTACCTTAATGCTGCAGTTCTGACTCTGATCCGATCCACATCGTTGGCCCATAGCAGCTTAAAGTCGTCTGACCATAACAGTAAATAAACAATTTTAGGAAACTTTAAAAAATAACCACCATGTAACCAACAACATTGTCTAGTGGCGTTGAATAAGGGATCTCACAAATAAAATCAAGAATATCATGATATATTAGAAGTTTGTGATAACGTTTTAATGTTTTCCTTTATACAGGACATTTTCTACTGCACATAATCACAGTTTTAGAGGCATTGTGTTTCACTGAATCAAAACAAAGAAGCACTGGCCCTGAATCAGTTTCCACCAGGAACGTCCCAACTCTAGAGCACAAACAGTCCACATAAGGTATTGTGAGCATAGTTCTATATTTATGTGCTGTTGCCGTGCAGTTCACTTATGCTGTAGGCCTTATATAGTATATTTGATTACGATGTGGTCGTTATTATAAACTAGATCCAGGTGTGACGCGTTAAGAGGCTGCTGAGGCCTGGAGGTTTGGGATAGTACAGCTAATCTTATCTCACATTATGAACTATAATATTCTGGTTCCCTATTGAGTGTTCTTGCTGAGCACAATTGCTCTGGCTGCTTTGAAAGAATGTGTAATGTTCACTGTTTCCATCTGTTGTGGGTAATCATTCTTATACATTACTGTAAATGGATGTTAGTCATTCAAATCAATGCAAAAAGCCACAAACAACTCTGGCTGCCTTACAGTAAACTGCACATTGTATTTATAGAGCAGTAAACAGGACTTTTATAGGAGTTTACATTGCAAAACATGTTCACATGTGGGAGTTTCCTCAGCTTTGAGGTCTGGACCTTATAGGGTTTAATGAGAAGCAGACACTTTCACTGTCAATTCAAATGTGTCCATTCACCCTTCAACAGATAGTAAACTTCTCACTATTCACCTGAAACCCAACATTAGGTTATTACTTCGTCAAAATATGTTTTGGGTAGCTTTATAACTTTTCCCAATACATTTTACAGCGTTACCGTTTGTCTTTCTAAGGCATATCTGATGATATTGTTAAACAATATATAAACAGAGCCTATTTATTGGGATACAGAAAAGGAAATGTCACGTAAAACCAAACAAAGAGCCCGCACATCCAAACCATGGACTGGTAGCCCTCCTCCCATCAGGGAGGAGGTACAGAAACCTAAGATCCCGCCCCAGCAGGCTCAGGAACAGCTTTATCCACAACACCATTACCCTCCTGGACTCTCAAACTCAAACACTCTCCCTCCCCCGCCATGATCCTCAAACTACAGTACCAGCCCACCACCCAATCCCATTTGAATGTCAAAGGGCTCCAACCCACAGCACCTCACACTCAGTGACATTTGACTCCTGGTGAATTCATTGAAATCATGCAATGCATTTAGCTGAACTCTGTGCAATTGAAATAAAGTTGAAAATAAGTTGCTGTTATATATTTGGAAATGTGTGTAGGTCAACTATCTTGAGTATTTGGAACGAAACTAAAGACGTAGGCTATTTGACTTGCAAATTAAGAAAACTGGGATAATTAAATTCAATTGTCATGTATCTTATATTATAGGCTACTATAATTTTGTTTAAAAAGAAACAGCAATTGTCATTCAATAGCAGACACATTTTTCAGGTCATAATTCAAAGGCATTTTGCTATGAATGTCCTAGAAGTGGAAAGCTAACTGAGCTAGCTAGTCTGTTACCTGTAGCCGCCATATTTTCTCCTTTTCCGTCATTTCGGAGAGAAAGTACACCATTTGAAGCAGAAAAGGTGGATCATGTTCTCCACAAATATGTCCCGAAGCATAACTTTTTACTTTAGGTAGTTGTGCTTAGTCGTGCGATGCTAAATAGACGTCAGAGTTCTCAGTTATCGCAGCAGGTTGCGGCAGATTGTGACACACCTGAATTTGCATTCAAATCAATTAGAGGGCGGGGCGTCGGATGAACGTGCCCCTGGTATACAAATTATACATGTTGATGATTCGAATTTCATAAGTTTAAAAGTGCCATTCACTCAATCCAACATAAACTAGTTTTTTTTTTAATTTTGCTTTTTAAAACTAGTCAACCAGTGGAGTCAAAGGATATTCCTAATAATGAACTAATATGCATTTTGGCTCCTACTTGTACAACTATAGGCGGAACCTTCGATATAATATAATGGATTTGGATGGAATACTCACACTGCCTGCCATAATACTGTATTCCATTATGGAATTAGAACTCAACATATTTTAGACTAGACCTGTTTTCACAGCAGACATTTCATTTGTCACACCAGACGTAATAAATAATTGCTATGCTATTAATGAGGGCTCAGTTTCCCAGAAATACAGCATGTGCAGGGCCAGGAAAAGGGCCACATTTATGGACTGCAGTTGTTATCAAGGTTATTAATAACACAAATTATTTTCCTGCTATGAGATGTAGGAATGTCTGAAAAAAAAATGAGGTCAGACTTGTTTTGTAAGAGTAATGTTTACAATGCTGTGAAAGATTATCTGTAATACTATAGAAACTTAGTTTAACTTTATGAATCACACATTTCATTGACCGGTAGAGGACATCTCGAAGGTTCCTTAAACGAATGACTCAGAGTGGTTGTTTTTGGCCAGAGAGCCTTAAAGCAGATTGTATGATTTTCCCAGAAGGAAAGAAAATGTGTAAATCTTTATACTGCATTTTATCTTACTCAGAGGATCTTGTTAAAAAGAACAAACTATATATTTTTTAAAGCACAGTATCCCTGAACCTCTCAAAAAAACTTTTGGAATGCAACAACTGTCCAAAGTTCAAAGTAGAATCCCATCCCATCTAATTATTTTTTGGATCTAACGTGGCCTCAGGCAGCAGCTGTCAATGCAAGTATGTTATATCACAGGGGAAAGAAGCATTAAAGTTGATGTTAGAGAAATATAGAACCTGAGTGGTATGAATCAAAAACCCTGCCATAGATTAAATGATTAATACTCAACATAATTACCTATTGGAGAGGCTTCTTTTACCAGAGAAACTCTGAACATTTGGATGCAAAAGGGGGATTAAATTTGCATACCAGAGTAATTGGTTCAAACTATAGGATTGTTGGAATTATTTAAATTAAATTATCTACATTCCACTTTACAGTCTAATCTATTCTGTAGGGAATATGTCCCACCCATAATTTCACAGTGAAGTGAAATTTAAAGACAGACAGTTCAATATAATGAAAATGCCATGCATTAGTTACTATCAAATCGAATTGGAGTCAGTCAGATCTTTTTATTTTTGTACCCCTCTGAAGCAGAAATCCATACAGTATATATAGCTGCAGATTTCACACACATTTTGAAAACAGTTCAAAATCCACGCATTGCTTTACATAAAATGTCCTATTTGTAAACTAAATTGGCAATAAGTCCTCTCCTAATCATCTTTCCATATGTCAAGTAGTGCATATGTACAATCGTATTTTACATGAAGGATATAACCAGTTTACCAGTTCATATAATAAAGCTACTTAAAAGACATGACATTCAAATCCAAATAATGTCTCTGCCTTTCAAAAACAGGCACATTATTTATATATAACCGACTTAAATCGTTGGTGCCAACTAGCAAGGTAAGTAAGGTTTAATCTTTTTTTGTATTTGACTGAACAAGCACATCCCTTCTTCAGTACTAGGGTAATTTGTCGGATGTTCTATCCTTGACCCTGATCACTTAAGGAGATTAAAAAGATACTATAAGGTCAGACTGATACAAGAGTGTCAGTCAGAGTCGGCGCCAGAGCAGATCTATTGGAGGGGCATTGGGTCATTGGCGGGGGGGGGGGGGGGGGGGGGGGGCGGGGGGGGGGGGCGGGGCTTGCTTGCTTTTGTGACATTAAAAACTCTTTAGCAACTTCGAACTCAGCGTCAATTATAGTCGATTGTGACAGATCGAGAATATGCTTCACAGCTGGTAGGAGGGGCATCAATGACCGCTAGGGGGGGCACGGCCCTCGAATGCCCCCCCTTAGCGCCGGCACTGGTGTCAGTAAGAGAGACATATGTTATGCCAGTGTGCAACATGTCTTTCTAACACCATGGAAATGTCTTTGTGCTTGACGAGAGGCTTTCAGTTTGAGCTTTCATCCTTCAAGGCTCAAAGTGGTTTGAGAGTAATGTAATTGTGATCCACTAAAGGAAATTACTGCATCCTTCAGGAGGTAAGCGTAATGACAGCACAGTGAAGAGGCACACTCAGTAGTCTGCACACATTAAAGGGCTGGAAAAAGAAATAGTCATGTGATTAATCCAAAGCCTTAAAAACAAATGTTTGATAAGCCACCTAAAAGGACAACGTCTCTTCACGAATGGAGCCCTGGCCAAGAGAAGCATATCAGTGTGTTGGCCTGCAGGATGTAGGTTTGTAATTCAATTAATAAAAGTTATATCCTAAATATTTTTCAATGCCTTTACTGATAACAGCAGCCCTGAAAAGGGAAGGTAGAATAATCTAAATTTGGTGATTCATTTACAGATCAGATATAAATGGTTTTCTCTGCAGTTACTTTAAATAAGTGAACAGAAAGTGTTGTTTGTAATTCTCATGTTGGCAGTGCAAGTGCGATGACTCTAAGAGGCATGAGTATTGTATTCTGCACTCGAGCCTCAACAACAGCAAAATAAAAAATTGAGAATAAAAAGTAACCCTGGACCAAAAAGTTAATATAAATAAGAAAACTTCATGAAAACTAAAAATAAATATAGAAAAATAAACACGCTTTGTTAAGACTTCAACATCCATCACCAAATGTGTATGTATATTTCTCACTTTGCTTCCATTACTTATTGTACAGGAATAAATATTGATCCCCTTTCTTTGTTTTACTTTTAAAAAGTAATGAAATCTAAAGATATAACGTGTAACAAAATGTATTAGAAACAGCAATAAAAACCCACATGGGCTCACTAGAGTCAGAGTCAATACTACAGCCCTGTTTCACATACTTTTTTCCTTTCTCTTCTCAGCATCCTCTCCTGCATTTAATTTGTCTTATTTTTCTCCCCTGCACACTTACACAAAGTGAGAAAATAAAACACCACAAGCCAACACACACCCACACACTTACTGCAAGCACTACTAAAAACAATAGAGCTGGCTGTCCTTGAAGAGAAACTAAAACAAAATAACACAAAGCCAACGCAAAATGCTCAGCAAACCCTAGGCAATTAATTAGGAATATTCCGATTGAGTCTTGGCTTACTACCCAGCAGTGCATTGCTAAAGTGCTATGCAGTGAAGCTAATTAGGCCTGTCCCTGTGTTTTATTTATGACTGCATTTCTGGAGCGTCTTCTCAATTTGTGCCAGACTACCATGGTGACCAGAGAATTTTACGCTGCTGGTTTCAAACTCTGGATGTCACTGAGCAATCATAAATCTTATTATTGGGTGGAATGAGTATGTTAATAATGTAAAACAAGAGCAGTTTATGAATATTCATATCACCCATGATAGATGTGGTTAGGGCTTAATGAGTTGGCTTATGGCTCCGCCCTGAGCAGACAGCTCGTTCTTTAAAGCTGTTCTTCATTTCAAAGTGTCACCCACAGACTCTCTTATCTGTATCTGTAGGAGAACTAAATTGGTTTTCCGTTCATAACAGTTTGGGCTCTGTGGGACTTTCCCAAAGGTTCTACATCCAACAATGTTATCATTTTATATTTTCAATTATTGGTTCTAAAGGAGAAACATTATTTTGAGAACACTAGAGGCAAACATTGAGATAAACTGTGGCCTGATGGGAACATAACATATTTTTTTAAATGACCTAAAAATAAAAAGAGGTTAACATCTCATGACAGATGGGATCCTACATGGACTCACATAATACTTGAAGAGCATTTTTTTAATTTGACATGGGATGTTATTGTATTTTTAATTTCCTTTTTTCTCTTATCAATGATTTAAAGTGGGCGGGGCCTATTTTGGAAAAGGTAGTTTTACGTCAATATTTGTAACATCTAAACACAAATTGATGCTAGTGTGGGGGTTGCTGTTATTGTAAGGGTCCTTGTAAATCAAATCTGAAACATGACTAATACTGAAGGTTTTTGACTCATTGTCAGCAATGATGTACCAAATGGTTCAAAGCTTCATTCATAATGGTGACATTTGATTTCTTAATCAACATTTGAACGCAGCTTTATTTCTTAACAAGTCCACAGGTTTGTAAGAAAAGGGTGGACTTGATTGAAATAGTCAAGATCAGGGAGACCATTATCAGGTTACAGTAGGCTAGTTCGTGACATTGATACGTAGCAATCCCCGTCCTTAGCACAATGAGTGAGTGATAGTCAAATAAATTCTGCTCTGGACTATGCAGATTTTGAGTTTAAAACAATGCAAACATTGTTGTAGTATAATGTTGCTGTAAGCCTACTGGCACAATTATAATTTCAATTGCATTTGATGTCCTTATTGGATTAGCCTGAAAAACAACAACAACTAACTCATTAGATCAAAACTGACAAACTAAATTCATCCGATATATCACTCTATTCAACGGAGAATTTTGATGAAGATTTTTTATAGAATTTTTAGGTTGTTGACCTCATAAAATGTAATGAAAGACATAAAAAGCTCAGTTAAATAACCTCAATGAAGCTTAAGTTATGTAAAAAAAAATGTCAACTGGCACAGCCCTTTAATTAAGTCATGAATATTAACTATGTTACATCAATATTTGCTTTAAACCAGAGCATCTTTAGGTCATGTGGAACATATGAGGGTTGAAGTTATCCCTATAGTTGCATAAACATCTTGATACAACAACAAGGAGCATCAGTGCATGGAGGCCCAGAGGGCAGGGGACTGTTCAACATTTAGAGAAGGAAGGAAGGAGAGACGGATTAAGGCCTTAAGTTAGCTGTCCTTTCCATAGCGGTTTCCTGTTTACATAGTTGATCGCATTTGATTGGATACTGGCAACACGAAAGTTTCTTAGAAACCAATATAAGTTATGTATTACAGCTCTAATTAGGTTACCATATAGTAAAACTCAATTGTGTTTTGTTTTTTTTTGAATTTTTAAATTACATTTGTTTTTGATGGAGGATTTCCCAGATTTCCTAAACAAAACCAAAAGTCACAACCGAGTTCTTCAATAATATTAGACACATATTTATTTCAAGCCAATCATTGATCTTTTTCTAAACATAACCAATTAGTTTTGTGGAGTTTTGTTTGTTTTAGTAAACAACTTTAACCACATGTTTAGAAGTGCAACCTTAATATAGGACAAAATATGTTTCCTTTCGTGAACATGCAATGTGCTGTGGTGCAAATCTGAAATAATAATGTTCATCAGGGCATTCCTGCAGTGACTGGGCAACACACACAAAGTTGTTACATATTATATATGGAGAAACAGCCAAGCCCTGTGATTTCTGCGAAAAGAGCATTTGTCCTGAAGGGTTGATAGAAATGTTATATGGTGGTCAGTGAGGAGTAGTTTCAACCGGCTCTAACTGAAATATTGATACGTGTTACAAAGAAACATTATCAAACCTTATGAAAGCAAGATCAGATTGTAACATTCTAACCCTACAGCATATAGTGTTCCTCAGTAATATGCACGGTGGCCGAAAGGTGCAAAGGCGCTGCCACTGTTTTAAATTTAGAATCCCCGAACAAGTGCTCCGGTCCCAGTTGTGCGCATCACTTTTTAGTGTCCCTGTTCTGTAGTGTTTGAGTCCCTTGAAGCGTTTATAATTTGCAGTGATTATATTTGCAGCATTTCATTATTGCAATGCTTTTAGTGAACGTGTTTCGGGACCGTTGAAGCCCGTTTGCATGGGTCGGCCACAGTAAATAGTATTTTGTTTCCAATACAATGTAGAATCATTTCTTTTGTAGAACACATGGGTAACCTCAGAGAAATGTACATAGCATTTTTGTTTTTGTTTTTTACATTAGTTTTGTGTCCTATGTATCTTTGTTTTCTTTTGTTTACTAAAAAAACCTTCCATGTCTGCAAGCAATAAAAGTGTAGCTTATTTTATAGTTTTTCTCCTCACACAAGTACTTCAGCAGCAAAAGTGCTCCAATTTAAGTCTTGAGTCTGTGCAGAGAAAAGATTTACATTTATACATTGCAACCATACTGCCATACACAAACATATAATCAACATACTGTACTGTCTTTTCTGCCTTATACCACATCTGTTTTTACTTTTAACTAGACTTTATAGGGCACATGAGATCTTCTTGTGTTTGGCAGAACATCCATAAAACAGAAGACTGACCTTAAGTAAGTCCACAATCCGCTCTCAGAGGCCCCACAATGCATTTCAGTGACACCACAGCAGCTTCTACGCTGTCTCCTGTCATCAGTCCTGCCCTTGGCTTTGAGAACCCTGTGGGGCATCAAGAGCTCATAATTAATTGATCCCATTTGTGTTTGATTCTATTTATAGTTTATAGTCAACCGCCTCTGTATAGTAACACTTCTTCCTTCCCTTCTGCATGACACACTCAACACTTGTGATCAAGCACGTTGTTTTTAGGTCAGCTTTGTCAATGTCACAGCAGGTTACTGAGAGAATGAATGTATGGTTGGTTGTGTATTCTCTCATTTCCAGAAAACATATCACGCTGCGGGAGCCTCACTACACGAGGCATGCATATTTCAAACGCTTGATCTGAGTAGATGGCATTGACACGTGGTTGCTAAGGACTCGATGGGGGGAGGCGCTTTCTCTCCTGCTGGGGTGTCTTCCATATTGAACGATGTTGTTGGTAGTGAGGCACCATGCTCTGCACAAACTTTTAATGGATGAAAGAAAAGTTAAATATTGCTGCTATGACGCCCATGTCTATAGAGCAGTAAAATACTTCAAATGCATTATAGTTTGTTTACAGCACTCCATAACTAAAGATGCACTACGCACTGCATACGTTTAATGCTTCATAACAATGGTCATAAAACAATATACTGCATTCTATTATGAATAACTATTAAGGATAAGTGTATATTCTCATAGTTGCATTAGAATATAATCGGTTCATAATGCATTTCAATTATATACTGCATGCCGAACAATTACACATAACATTATAGGTACTTAATAATAATAATAATAATAATAATAATAATAATAATAATAATAATAATAATAATAATAATAATAATAATAATAATAATAATAGAAAGTGTTACCAGCAACTATAACCCTTGGCAAAAATATATGCTTTATAATGTGTCTGTAATTCATTTCATCATAAAGGATTATGAATGTTTAGGAGTGTTAAAAACGTTAATTATATAATGCTATAACCCGATTATAGTATTTCAAGACTGTTTATAATACATTAAATGGCATGCATGTCATAGAAAGTATTACCAAAATGTGTTTCTAAAATGAGGGTTCTCTGATTGTTCTTACAGTTTTAACACACACAGTAGACAGCTGTATGTCCAATAGAAAAAGTAATAAAATCATGATCTGAAGTAAAAACAACAAAACCCCAATACAACAATGTTAAACTACTACACAGGTAAAACTACCGAAGAGTAGAAATACATGTACTGTAGGTCAGTGGTGGAGAAGGTATTTGTTCCTTTTTTAAATCATTTATCTATATAAAAGTACACAAACAACACTCTGGCCTGCAACAATTACTGTTTACAATAACATGTGAAGGGCCTTGAAATATATTTCAATACAAAAATTATAAATATTAATATTATTGTAAGAATGCTTAATCTAAGTTGTTACTTGTCTAACAGGTATTACAAGGAAAATATAATGCTGAAAATGATGCTTGTGAGTGTAAAACTGTATCATATATTATGATTATTTTATTATTGTTTTAATGCGTACGCAGAATGTCCGGCTAGAGGAAACACGGGGAATGAGTGTGATTTGGGAGGCACTGCAGTAAATAAAATATAGAATATAGAAATCTTGTGGGAGCGTAATGGTGTAATCAGTATATTATATATCATAAAAATGTATTAAATGTAATTTGTAAATGTTTATCGTTTGGGCACATATTACACTTATATATCCACGGATAAATGTAATGTATTTGCAGCCATTCTCTACTCATATACTATTAGCTCCAACACTTATCTTGCATATTACCCTGCATTAAATATATCTGTGGGGGAAGTAAAAAATAGGGACAAGTAGCATTAAACATCATAAGCAACAATAAAAACAAATTATTTAATGTCTTTCTTTTTTATTGCTGAACTGAACACGTTCTGCTTGTGCTAAACCTATTTTAATGTTTAAAGTTTATTGCACTCACATCCTGGTTTATATGTTTTGATTTTTAGTGTTTTTGTAGGAGTGTTGCAGTGACTCCCAGTAGACTGCTCTTCTGGATATGCATTAAAAAGGAAATGAGCAGAGAGGAGATAACGTCTGGACAAAAAGACGAGAGGAAAGACAAATAATCTCTCTCTTGAGGCGTTTCTATTTATAAGAGCTGTATGTCGCTTCAGATTAAGCTCAATGACAGACGTTTGCTGCCCTCTGCTGGAGAGAGACAGTTGGACTTTGTAGTAAAACACATTTTTAAATTACATTTTTCTGTGAACTAACTCCAAATCCCTTTATAATTATCAAGTTTAATATGAATAATAATAAGCTCATATTTCAAACTTTCGCAAAACTTTAAAGCACACATTATATTTTGCACCATATGCCTCAAATCATCACATGGGAGGGTATTTAATTCAGTAAATTGGACAATGAATTCCCTTTCACAAATGCATATTCAAATTCGCCTAGGGCTTTGGCTTGTCAGAGCTCATATGACCAACAATATTATGAAAATGCAAGATGGAGCACATGCATCGTGAGGGGAAGGGTAATCAGGCTTAAAATCTATTCAATTACAACATTTAATTAAATAAAGATACATTTGATATAAATCAGAAAAAGAGATAATTACACAAACATGTCTGAGTGCCTCCGTGTTCTCTGAATAGCCATTATATAAATGAATATAATGAGATAAGCAATGTTACTTTGCATTTAATTCAAGGGGGAAATGAAACATTAATTCAATTTCAGACTTCAAATCCCGACAGATGATTTGGTACTGTTAAGATATATTTAACTTCCACTAAAAGACGTGTACTCCACTAGACTCTGATTTGACAACTTTAAGACGGATAAATGTTACAAAAGAATGTTTTGTATTTTGCAAACTGTTTTCATGTTTCATATTTTTAGCTATTGCTCGTTCCTTGCCAATTTCTATAATTTCTGCACATCATAACCACCCAACAAATTCACATTTAATTGAATATCTTGTCCACATACAGTGGGGCAAAAAAGTATTTAGTCAGCCACCAATTGTGCAAGTTCTCCCATTTAAAAAGATGAGAGAGGCCTGTAATTTTTATCATAGGTACACTTCAACTATGAGAGACAGAATGAGAAAAAAAATCCAGGAAATCACATTGTAGGATTTTTAATGAATTAATTGGTAAATTCCTCGGTAAAATAAGTATTTGGTCACCTACAAACAAGCAAGATTTCTGGCTCTCACAGACCTGTAACTTCTTCTTTAAGAGGCTCCTCTGTCCTCCACCCGTTACCTGTATTAATGGCACCTTTTTGAACTCGTTATCAGTATAAAAGACACCTGTCCACAACCTCAAACAGTCATACTCCAAACTCCACTATGGCCAAGACCAAAGAGCTGTCAAAGGAGACCAGAGACAAAATTGTAGACCTGCACCAGGCTGGGAAAACTGAATCTGCAATAGGTAAGCAGCTTGGTGTGAAGAAATCAACTGTGGGAGTAATTATTAGAAAATGGAAGACATACAAGACCACTGCTAATCTCCCTCCATCTGGGGCTCCACGCAAGATCTCACCCCGTGGGGTCAAAATGATCACAAGAACGGTGAGCAAAAATCCCAGAACCACACGGGGGGACCTAGTGAATGACCTGCAGAGAGCTGGGACCAAAGTAACAGAGGCTACCATCAGTAACACACTACGCCGCCAGGGACTTCAATCCTGCAGTTCCACACGTGTCCCCCTGCTTAAGCCAGTACATGTCCAGGCCCGTCTGAAGTTTGCTAGAGGGCATTTGGATGATCCAGAAGAGGATTGGGAGAATGTCATATGGTCAGATGAAACCAAAATAGAAGTTTTTGGTAAAAACTCAACTCGTCGTGTTTGGAGGAGAAAGAATGCAGAGTTGCATCCAAAGAACACCATACCTACTGTGAAGCATGGGGGTGGAAACATCATGCTTTGGGGCTGTTTTTCTGCAAAGGGACCAGGACGACTGATCCGTGTAAAGGAAAGAATGAATGGGGCCATGTATCGTGAGATTTTGAGTGAAAACCTCCTTCCATCAGCAAGGGCACTGAAGATGAAGCGTGGCTGGGTCTTTCAGCATGACCATGATCCCAAACACACCGCCAGGGCAACGAAGGAGTGGCTTCGTAAGAAGCATTTCAAGGTCCTGGAGTGGCCTAGCCAGTCTCCAGATCTCAACCCCATAGAAAATCTTTGGAGGGAGTTGAAAGTCCGTGTTGCCCAGCGACAGCCCCATAACATCACTGCTTTAGAGGAGATCTGCATGGAGGAATGGGCCAAAATACCAGCAACAGTGTGTGAAAACCTGGTGAAGACTTACAGAAAACGTTTGACCTCTGTCATTGCCAACAAAGGGTATATAACAAAGTATTGAGATGAACTTTTGTTATTGACCAAATACTTATTTTCCACAATCATTTGAAAATAAATTCATTAAAAATCCTACAATGTGATTTTCTGGATTTTTTTTTCTCATTCTGTCTCTCATAGTTGATGTATACCTATGATGAAAATTACAGGCCTCTCTCATCTTTTTAAATGGGAGAACTTGCACAATTGATGGCTGACTAAATACTTTTTTGCCCCACTGTATATGTCCTTCTATTATTTTATGTTTTCCTTTTTGCATTACTTACTTTTATTTGAAGTTATTTTCACTCTTCTTATGTTTATGTTAGCACAAATACACCAAAGAAAGTTCCTTGTATGAACAACTACCAAACAAAAAGAACAATTACGATTTCTGAAAAACAAGGCTCTCCTAACATAACGTCCAACATGATCTTAAAAAAACACTAACTGGAGTGCTGAACACAAAATGACAAACAATGATTAACTTAAATTTGTATTTCAGGATGTGATGTTGCAAAACTGCAATACCAGCAAAAGATAATATTACATTTTGACAATATGTAAAAAATAAACGTCTTCCAATAATGTCCTTCATTAGACTGCATACTGATGGTCTCTGTTTATCTTCCTACTCTTATTATTAGGGTTTTTCCATAGAAATATTTAAAGAAATCAAAAAAGACCGGTCAAAAGTCCTATGACAGTTAATTATGAAATAGAAAAGAAGTTACACCTCCAACCTTCATTTTCCCTATCACATAAAATAGCACAAACGTCAGGGTGCCAGATCTATGCGATTCAGAGATCCAACATGATACCCTGTTATGTTCACTCATCATTACTTTCACTTAATCAATGTTTAACAAGCCTCCGGTGTTGTGTAACAGAGAGAGGCTCAGCTTGCAATGTCCAAATAAAGACCATGGATTACATTTTAGATTTGAAGTTGCTACCAGCTAGAATTGGCAGGGAGTATAAAGCAGCAATGTTTAAGCTTTTTTAGGGTTTGTCACATTATCATCCTGGTGTACTGAAGTATTGAAAGGCTGTCAGCATTGTGCACACTAAAAACTAAAGAAAATCGAAAGCCTTGTTTTGTTTTCTAAAAGCACATTTTTCAATACATGATTACTGTTTGACAAATTGAAAAACAAGATCTTACTTTCATTATGAAGATTACTAAAAGTCTGCCTAATAAAACCTTAAATTCTGGGATGCAATGTAAAAAAAAAAAGGACCATACTTTTAGAAACAAATGCTTAAAGTCAAGGTTTCCATGTTCTGAGCCTGGGAGTTATGATTACCAGCACTCCATCAGATCTTTAAATCTGTGTTTCAATTTCATCCTGAACCTTCAAGATTTGTACTAATATATATATTGTTTTAAAGCAGGAGGACCCTACAGGTTTCAAAGTCCTCAACAGGCTTTCACCAACTATTAACCAACAAAACAGAAAAGTGTATATGTCTAACCTAGAAGGGTATTCTGCCAAGTGCGTTGCAACAATAGTTATCTGCACCTGTGATTCGAATCAGCTCCAACATGTCATGGGTTCTTGCTTGGCCCCTGCTAAACTCTTCCAACAAGATTTTAGAAAATCGGGCCGGTAGTATCTCCCATAATCCTGCTGTCAAACAAACGGAACATAAAACCAAACCTTCCTGGTAGACATATTAATAAATCTAGCCTTTCTTGTCCATTTCCTTTAAATACAACCTCAGGCACAACAACAATACAAATGCAGCAATAAAGAATTTTAAGATGTTTTAAAAATACTGTATTTGGGGTCAAACACTCTTTCAGAGGATCACATTGACATTTCCTTCAAAAACACTGATACAAACCAAAGCCACTGTTTCGCATTTAACATTCAATCTAACCTTCTTTTTTTTTTTAACAGTGAAACATATGATAGCATATCGTTAAAGCAAAGCCCTTTATGGTGAACATTTCTAGACATCATGATGCTGAAAGCTGCAGCAGATATAATAGTGTTTACAACTCTAGTTATTTGGTCCCATTTGTCACTGGTTGGATCAAAGCCTCAATTCTAAATTATGCCGATTCCTTACATCAATTTGAAACATAAAACAACAGTAGAATTGTTTCTAAATCAGCTCTAATTCATATTAAACAACATGAGTCACAATATTTGAAACTGGGGTAGTCACCTCTTCTATTACTTCTGCTGCTACTGTCAGTTACATCAATATGTGTGCTACCTACTGCTCTTACTATTGCTGAGATACAGATGTGTTGCTAACACTGTTTGTAGGGTGGCCAACAGGACAGGACACTTCCATTAGGCGAAACACGCTGCAGTTTACGAACAAACAAAAATGTGCCAAAACAAATGCAAATGAAGGAACATCGTCACCAATTTGGCGAAACATGCCCAAAATGTAATAATAACTATAATCCACAAACGTCAACAAGCGCTGTGTGCATCACTTTTAGTGTCCCTGGGTTTTTGAGCTTCTCGCTGCACATCGTGAAAGTTTTCTAAATGCTTTTTTGCATTTTTGAAAGTTTCGTAAAATGGAAGTGTTGTAGCGCGTTTGCACTTGTCGGCCACCGTATATTAGGGCTATAATCTGTAAACATAATTCAAAAATGAATTTTCAATTCAAGAAAGAACGTATTCAGCTATGTATGTATATTCTACAACAATCAGTTTTTCCTTTGTAGGAGAGTTAACATTGAAATATCACATTTACTTAATGTATTTAGTTTTGGCTATTCATTACTAAATAAAATCTTAGCTTACCTACAATTTAATATCATCACTTCACGTTAATCTAATTAGAGAATGGAACTGCCAAGATGACATGTTTCATGGATGCTACACATGCATTACACCAGCAAATGGTAACACTTAAAGTAAAATGTTCCCTAAACATTTGAAATGATCAGTCAAATGTTACCTTTGAGACATTCTTACTCAAGAACAACTTTGTAACATAACTCAGAATCCCTTTCACACCCACTTCAGTATAACTGCAATCTCTTTGATAAAAAAAAAAAAAAAAAGGATTACATTTTGAGCCGTCATTCAACATTCTGCACCTTTATCTACTGGAAGGCTATTTTAATTGAATTTGATTGCTCAGGCATACCTCATAAACTGGCAACTCAGTGTGTACTTTGAGTCTGGATTACAGACTAAGATGCGGTCACACAGGCCCATGCTAAAGTCATGGGTCGTAACAATTGTAATTATAAGTATGAGTCCCCACATAGCTCTGTAATAAGTATAATAATCCTTTAACCTAAATTCCAGGACTTTAATTATGTTGATCAAAAGTATGCTCTTGCACATACTTTCTGCACACAGGCCAGATGTCTCTGCAGATGGGAGGCTTACTGTGACACAAACCAGGACAAGAGGAGTCCAAATATGGAAATGGTCAGACAATAATAAGAGTTGCCTAACCACCCATTCTTTGCCCAGAACAGCAAGGGGCTAAATATAAAACCTTGTGGTTCCCCGTGTCTCGCCTCCTTAGTGTTTCATTAAAGTATTGTTACTCTCCTCTAAGGCCAGAAACCTCAAGAAAGAGGAAGCTTCTCGTTGGAGTGCAGCTGAATAAATACAGCAGTGTATCATTACATACAAAATAACGTTTTGATTACAGCCTAAGTGCGCTGTGGGTGTGAAATGGCACATAAAATTGTTGCGACTACATTGTCGTTTGCCTCTGACATATTGTCTGCAAAGAAAAAGGATCATAATACTCTCTTTTCTACAAAGAGTCCAAGAAAAACGTGTACCTCAAAAGAACATTGGCTGCCAACAATCAGCACACTTTCCCTTCTCTGAAAAGTATATTGTGTCTCTTTCCAGGGGTTTGGTACCATGGCAGTATCCCCACTAGGCTTCATTAAAGTGCTGCCCAGCAGAGTCTGGAGCCAGAGAGACACGGATCCTTGTGGATCTGCAGCCAAATCCGAGGTCTGATACTCTATGTGCTCTCAGCAGTCCACGGAGACATTAGGGGAAGAAGGTGTCCTCTTCAGCCTTGTCAGTACTTATTAATCCCAAAGATCCTCACGCCATGCAGCTGGGGAAGCTTGGGGATGAGGACAGTGAGCAAGGAAACAGTGTTGACCACAAAATGGACCCGATCGTACTTGGTGTAGAAGCTGGTTAGTATGTACCTAAAACAGAGGCAAATAAGAGAGGAATAAGTAATCATTACAAGGGTCAAACAGATACAGTGTTTATGTCTGCTTTTGTCTGCTGACAATCCTGAAGAACATCTTAGTTAAAGGAAAACTAACATTAAAAGATTAAAATCAAAGCTGTCAAAACATCACAACAATAAGAAGGATTTATCGGTTGCTGTTGGTAATCAAAAAGTTTCGCCTGCCCCAAATTCACTCTAATTATGAAACAAACATTGTCCGTGTTTTGCATCCCTATATTCGGCACTCAGCCCACCATTTTGAAAGGTTCCTCTTGGCTTCTATATTTTTTATAAAAATCTACTCACAGAAATGTCTCCAAAACACAAAATGTCATAGGTATCATTAAGATTATTTTAGTATGAGTCTATACATTATGGTTGTTTAAAGAAAATCCTTTATCCTTTAAGTATGCAAAAACCCTTTCACTTATTTGTCCTCTGATATTCGCACTCAGATGTTTACTAACCCGGAGCTCTCAGTGCAAACACATTAATCTTTAGCACAGTTTCAACATGCCGAACAACAGGATTGCAACATCAGTTCACTGAAATTCAGTATGCAAATGTGAAATACTAATCTACAAATCTATAAAGCTCATCTTTAATGAAGAACAACCAAAATCAACAGACATGGGATGAGACACACATTCAGATATGCCTCTAAAGTGAGTTCCCAGCACTTCCTGCCTGAACCCTGACCTTATTTTGGCTACATGCTGGCAGAAGAAGCACAGATGTGCCTGGTGAGATACAAGTCAATAAGAAACCACTCTGATCTAACGTAAACAACCTTTTTAGAATGAACTGTACACACTAGTTAAGGATTTTCTGTCGGCTAAGATTGAGGAATCCTGTTCTCAGCTAATCAAGTGAGGACATGTAATAAAGGCTCAAGAGACTTTCCAAGACGTGTTTCTTCTCCATCTGGAGCCTGACCACATGTCTGCTGCTGCTGGCACTGGTTGCAAAACAAGAGGCTTTGAAGCTAGCTAGGAGAAAAAAAGTGTAACACCTGCAAAAACTGCCATCACTACAATGTTCGAGCTGAGCCGGCAATTCAACCCCAGGGAACCAGAGTGCTTCCTGTAAACTGAACTCTGTCAGTTAATAAGGATAGAAGAGAGCATGAAATCAGCAAGAGGACTGCTGCAAAAACTAGGACCCGTAACAATTTGTGCGCATAAGAGAGAAGCAGGATAGTAACATTCGAAAACAGAGGTACAGGGGGAGGACAATTTGAAAGGAAAGGTACATTTTCACTAATTTGTCAAGATGAACAGAAGATTTGAATGATACTGACTATTATATATGCAAAGCATGTTGAGAGCAGTGTGGGGGTCCGATGCGTTGCTCTTACCAGTACTTAAACTGGCACCTCTAAAAGAACAAGTCCACTTCAGTTTCCCAACAGACTAGCTACTGCTGCCCAAAAGAGCACAACTTATTTGTCTTTGCGCTGAGTTGCAGGTAAATACGTATCATCACATTGATTAAAGCATCTGTGGGCATAGGAGAAAAATTACCCACTTCCCTAGAGATCCACAAAAACAACTGGTGCTGTTGGATGGGAATCCAGTGAGGGATCAAGTTATTCTAGCTTTGCTATCTACACTCTCTTCTTCTGTTGACACCTCACCAATGCCAAGCTTTGGTTCTTAGAAAAAAAGGTATAATCCTGCTATAATCAGATCCATCACTATGATCAACTGTGCCCTACACAACTAAAGGCCTATCATTCGGTTCAGTGTGGCCACTTACAGGACAATAGGTGTGATGGTGAGGAACTTGCGTGATGCAGTGAACTGCACCCCATAGTCCATCTGCTCCCAGTATGTGAGGAGGCGAGCCTTGCCCTGATCCGGGGTCATAAACGGCGTCCCTTTGACCGTGTGGAGTAGCAGGTACATGCACTGCGACAGAAAAGGCAAATACATATGAATAACATATAAATGTAATACTTGTGGATGGTACATTGTTTTAATAGTATTGATTAGTTTACCTCAAAGCCATCAGGAAGTCGGGGAGCAACAAGTGGGTTCTCCCCAAAATCCTAAATTACATGTTTCCTCTTACCTGTAGTGCCTCGTTGGAACTAGGTGGCATGTGGCTTTGGTGCTCAAAGATCAAATTGTAGTTAAAATTGTACTCTTTAAAAGGCAAAAGGAGTCTTAGGTCATCAAAATGTATGAAGGAAGACTGAGTAATACCTTAGCTGTTATAATTAAATGCTGGTTATAACATTCCTGGCACCCATTATTAACAAAGAACATGACTAAGTGAAGTGACACAGCAAATAGAACCTTTCTTTCTCCCTAGATACCTTAGTGCAGAGATTTGTAACCCTCTGACTCAATACTCCCCAAGGCTTTCACCAGGCTTCACTGTCTGTGTCCTCCTCTGACCTGACTCATTCGACAGATGTTGTAGGAAACTTTAACCACTCACCAGATTGTGAATGAGGTTGGTGAGGGTCCAGACCACAGGCACACTGGCGAAGGGAATGCTGAGCAGGATGACGTGCAGGAGGCCGATGCCCAGGATGTAAGATAGCCACATTCCTCTGCTGTTCATCACTCGGGTGTTGGGGTTCACCTCGCTGTGCGCCGTGCCCACATTCATGATGGCGTCTGTGTCACTTCAGAGCTCTCTACCAGCTGTACAAGCAGTCTTAGTTTGACCCAAGCTGGCGTGCCTATCTGTCTACTGTAAGATAAACAGAGAGAAGAGTCCTCTTTATTCAATTCATTATCTTCAAGGCTATTAAGATTTATGGCAATTTATCTTAAGTGTGATTGCATAGCACTGTCAGCATTTATGACCTACTTGCTCCAAGTTTTTCAGTTAAAATACACACTTTCATATAGGGCTCAGCAAGAAATACATACAATTATGTAACATTTAATTTGTTATTTATTCAAAACTCTGAAGGCTTTAGAGAACTTCCCCCTCTAACTATCTATCTAGCTTATAACAATAGCTATTCCTCCTGGGGTATACATAAATGTATTCAAAAAGGACTTTACATCAATTTAATAGTTTACTATAAAATTGTGCATATCGTTAAGCATCAGGGTAAGTTATTAAAGTTAACTTATTTTGATTTGTAACAATGTGGCCCAGTCCATCATGGTATATGTTCTTTTATTGAATCCCCAAAGCAGATTAATTAAATATAAGCAATAAAACACAATATGAAGATTTTAGCGGGCACATGCCAGCCAATCAAAAGACAGAATTGTTTGTGCATATAAATAGATGACATAAAGCGCAAATAAGGCTAAAATGAGATAAGAGTGGGCTAAAAAAGGAAGAAAAACTGCTGACGGAGTCAGTATCTGCCTGTTCAACAGCAACTGATTGACAAAAGTAAACAATGTAGCAAGCGTTGGTCAATCCAGCATGCTGCCTTGCGAGTTGCCTACAATCTAACGGTCTACACAATTATCCATAACGTGGCTACACAAATCTACACGTGGACTAGATAACAGTACTGGGATTCAAATATTCTTATTAATTTCAACTATAGGTGGGTAAATCATTACACTTACAGCAGAGAAAAATGGCTTCAACTCCGACCTGTACTGGCACTAGTCCGTTATCACAGTTTTTGTCTTATCGATGCCTTCAGTTATGTAACTGGTTCTATCACCGGGGGACCGGCGAGGCTCCAGTGCTTTCATCAGTCATCCGGTGACCATCTTTCGGCTTCAAACGTGCTGCTTAGCGCTGTGGGTGTGCTCGTGGAGGATCACTATCAATGGAGACACACATCCACTTTTTCTCTTCGTCTTCCAGACAACAGCTGGTGACAACACAGCACAGTTCACCATGTAACGTCACCGCTATTCGCTTTCACCGCCCCATATTTCGGGCGAGTTTTTTTACTCTTCGCATTCTGCAGTGATTGGTTTTTGTACATCACGTGGCCAAAGCTGGCCTATCTGGATTTAATGCGTTTTTAAAAGAAACGTGGTACACGCCTCCTTTGAACGTCACATCGGAGGAGGAGTCAGAAGAAACGGGCATGAATGACACTTGGGAATTGATAAAGAAAAAAAAATACAAGCTGTACAATCGTCCTTTTAAAAATGCACAAAATTATGGTTTCGTTTTGTGAAAAAATCCTTTAAAAAACAAACAATAACTTTACTTTTTTAAAACATTCTTTTTATATGTGATGTATGTTAGCTTATTTTAGTTTTCTTTTTAGTTAAACTCTTTTTAACAGCCTATGAACTCTAATAATAATAATAATAAAACATGTATTTGATTTAATTTATAATTTGATATATAAAAATGTGTACACTTTTCGAAAATTACACTGTATATTGTCACTTAGATGTATTGGTGTGTGTGAGTGTATTGTGTATTTTAATGTATATCTACAGAATATTTGTAATGTATTGTGGTTTAATGATAATGAACTCTGCCTTGTGTTGCCTATAATTCAATTAATTGTGCCTTGAATAAAATAATATCGAATATCATACATGAATTTCTGCAAAAGAGTACACAATGATAATGCCTAAAAATTAGCATGGACTTTTTTCACTATGACCTCCACCAAAACCACAATGGAATACACACCCACTCATTCAACTCTTGTCGCACATGTATATGGTCACACGCTAAAGTATTGGGTAAATGAATAAACTTGCCAGGGGCTTTCGATAAAGTTTGTGGATCTTTTGTTAGACTTTTTTGTTTGGGATGTACATACCCAAAATCATGTTTAATATCATTGCTAGAGGAAAATAGATGTCATCCTGAAGGAGACAAGAATGTCTGTACTAAATTTCACGGCAATCCACGAAATACATGTTGAAACGTCTGACTGAACAACCATACAACTCTTTATCCCAATCAAGGTAAGTCATTCAGATCTAAATTAAATTCACTTTTTAAGTACAATTCTGTTTAATTAAAACAGCCACCAGTTCAGACATCGGTTAGCTCTTGATAGCAAAGTACAAAAGGAGGCCCTTGACTACTAAGGTACCCTAGGTGAGAGGAGACCTTGCTGGAGGCAATGAAGTAAGACTGACGGGCATGTTTTCTGGTCCTGATATCAAAGACCAACATTGTCATGTAATAGATCTTAAGATAAGCTGTGATACTAATTTAGGCTCACAGTAGCCCAAGGCCAAAGGGGTCAGCTATGCTCTACCTGCATGCGATGTTACCTGACACCCACTGTTTTTACGGATACCTCTGTGATGAGTGGCATGAAACAGGTTTGGACTTTCTCTTATGCTCATAGCCTTGGGTGCTATAGCTGTAATAGCTATGTAAACCTAGAGCTTTGTTCAAATGCAAACCATGGATGACAGTGCTGTGAGATCATCTCTGGCACAGGAACAATGGCAAAACCTTGATAACGCCTACAGATGAGACATAAAGAAGACGTCACCTGAGTATATTCATCATTGAGAGACAATTAAAAGGATTTTCAAATAATATACAGAATACATTTTTTCAGTCTGAAAAGTTGCGATAACGATGTTTCTTTTACGAGAAATAATGGATACCAAAGTGCATTCTGTTCTGTCTTTCCACTGCTTTCAGCACACTGTTAACATACAGTGGGGCAAAAAAGTATTTAGTCAAAACCAATTGTGCAAGTTCTCCCATTTAAAAAGATGAGAGAGGCCTGTAATTTTTATCATAGGTACACTTCAACTATGAGAGACAGAATGAGAAAAACAAATCCAGGAAATCACATTGTAGGATTTTTAAAGAATTTATTTTCAAATGATTGTGGAAAATAAGTATTTGGTCAATAACAAAAGTTCATCTCAATACTTTGTTATATACCCTTTGTTGGCAATGACAGAGGTCAAACGTTTTCTGTAAGTCTTCACAAGGTTTTCACACACTGTTGCTGGTATTTTGGCCCATTCCTCCATGCAGATCTCCTCTAAAGCAGTGATGTTTTGGGGCTGTCGCTGGGCAACACAGACTTTCAACTCCCTCCAAAGATTTTCTATGGGGTTGAGATCTGGAGACTGGCTAGGCCACTCCAGGACCTTGAAATGCTTCTTACGAAGCCACTCCTTCGTTGCCCTGGCGGTGTGTTTGGGATCATTGTCATGCTGAAAGACCCAGCCACGCTTCATCTTCAGTGCCCTTGCTGATGGAAGGAGGTTTTCACTCAAAATCTCACGATACATGGCCCCATTCATTCTTTCCTTTACACGGATCAGTCGTCCTGGTCCCTTTGCAGAAAAACAGCCCCAAAGCATGATGTTTCCACCCCCATGCTTCACAGTAGGTATGGTGTTCTTTGGATGCAACTCTGCATTCTTTCTCCTCCAAACACGACGAGTTGAGTTTTTACCAAAAAGTTCTATTTTGGTTTCATCTGACCATATGACATTCTCCTAATCCTCTTCTGGATCATCCAAATGCCCTCTAGCAAATTTCAGACGTGCCTGGACATGTACTGGCTTAAGCAGGGGGACACGTCTGGAACTGCAGGATTTAAGTCCCTGGCGGCGTAGTGTGTTACTGATGGTAGCCTCTGTTACTTTGGTCCCAGCTCTCTGCAGGTCATTCACTAGGTCCCCCCGTGTGGTTCTGGGATTTTTGCTCACCGTTCTTGTGATCATTTTGACCCCACGGGGTGAGATCTTGCGTGGAGCCCCAGATCGAGGGAGATTAGCAGTGGTCTTGTATGTCTTCCATTTTCTAATAATTGCTCCCACAGTTGATTTCTTCACACCAAGCTGCTTACCTATTGCAGATTCAGTTTTCCCAGCCTGGTGCAGGTCTACAATTTAGTCTCTGGTCTCCTTTGATAGCTCTTTGGTCTTGGCCATAGTGGAGTTTGGAGTATGACTGTTTGAGGTTGTGGACAGGTGTCTTTTATACTGATAACGAGTTCAAAAAGGTGCCATTAATACAGGTAACGAGTGGAGGACAGAGGAGCCTCTTAAAGAAGAAGTTACAGGTCTGTGAGAGCCAGAAATCTTGCTTGTTTGTAGGTGACCAAATACTTATTTTACCGAGGAATTTACCAATTAATTCTTTAAAAATCCTATAATGTGATTTCCTGGATTTTGTTTTCTCATTTTGTCTCTCATAGTTGAAGTGTACCTATGATAAAAATTACAGGCCTCTCTCATCTTTTTAAATGGGAGAACTTGCACAATTGGTGGCTGACTAAATACTTTTTTGCCCCACTGTACATAATAATACTTTTCTAAGTAAACCTAAAACAAAAATGTAATAGGAAATTATTTCCGATCTTAATTCTTTAAACTAATTGAAAATTAGGACAAAAGGACAAATTAAAAACATGAATGATAGCTACATTTTAAAGTGTAGTATACTACACACACTAAACACATTTGTTAACCCCTCGTTTTTCTGTAATACCCAACATATTCTAGGGTCAATGTGTATCACTGTAAGAGCAGAAAACAACATAAGTCTTAACTAGATGGTATATTTTATAAAACTAAAATATGATACTCTTGATGCACTTGAGTTTAACGTGTTACCTGTTAACCTGTTTGATCCCTAATTAAACTCCAGTGATGTTCAAATGTTTTTTTTATCAGCTCCAGCACACCATCAACAACTGTTATTAAAGTTTACTAAACTGTTACTCTAAGTGCAGTGCAGAAAAAAAAAACAGTAGTAATAACGCAATGACGCCAAAGGGTGGCGATATTACACAATAAGTGCCTTCACTTCCTTAATATACACCATGCCATTTATCATGTTATATTATTATTTCCCGTACTTTCTACAGTCCATACAAACCCCAAACATTATAACGATTTCAAGGACTAAAAATAGCTGTAGAGAAAATATACGTTGATGTTTTTCAGGAAAGATGTTCACCGTGTAGATCTAATGTATGTAGTACACATATGCATGAAGAAAGACCAAATGCACTAACATACAGCAGATAAGACGGTGTTATTTTGTTTCACCTACTTTCCAAATTGGCCATTGTGTTTCTCGAACGGCATCATTAGAGGAAACTATATGGGGTGCGCGCAAGATGTTGCTCCCAGGCCCAGAATAGCGCAGGACCGGCCCTGATTACAGGAGGCCCAGATGCTGTCATGGACACTAAAGGATTTAGGTTATTGATATTCATTCATGCATTTATATATTATTTTACATGGTCGAGGAGAGTAAGGGTTTTGTTATTGTTTTTTTTTAATGTGATGCTAGATATTTATATTATATTAATCTTAAATTAAATCTAAGAACAATTTAGGCTGACCTGGCCTCACGAGAGCTGTGAGCGAGACTTGAGGAACACAAACTTGCTGACGTTCAGAAACTCAACATTTCCGCTCTCACTCGACGATTTCTCTGAAAAAAAACCCATACACCTGAGACTTTTTGCTTCTGGACCTCTCACTAAGCCCTACTGTCCAAACTTAGAAGAGGTTTTTAGGGTTTGATGTTAGATTTATTGTCTTTTTTCACCCTTGTTGAATTCAATGCATTTTACCATTGACGCTCTCCAAAACCCCTTAAAAATCACCGATATAACTGACAACATTGCCAATTGTTTCTATTCTAAGTGTTAATTAATCAAATTACCATGAAAAAAACTTGATGTGACCAAATACTGAACAACCGTTTCACTTGTTGGAAAAGTCAGCATGCTATCATGCAGAGGTGGGACCAAGTCATTGTTTTGCAAGTCACAAGTTAGTCTCAAGTCTTTGCTTTCAAGTCACGAGTCAAGTCCCGAGTCAAGATAAGCAAGTCCCGAGTCAAGTCCCAAGTCAATACCGACAAGTCTCAAGTCAAGTCCCAAGTCCTACCGTTTGAGTTTCAAGTCCTTTCGAGTCCTTTTAAAAACGGAGAAATAATATTTACACAAATCATGTATGCTTTTAATTTCTGTATATATTTATCAAACAAGAACATTGTTCACACACATTTGAAATAAACAAAGGCAAATGTAATTTCCACAGAAAGTGCTGACATTGTATTTCATTGCTTATTGCACTATAACTGTCTCAAAAGATCCTCATTTTTGCAAAACACTCTTCACCTTAAAACTTAAATCTAGCCTTGAACTAAAAAACATGTCTTCACTCTCAAACAGGTATTTGGAGGATCACAAAAACAGTTGAATGTAACTTTTCCAAATGTGTTACCACTTTATAAAAAAATATTTTCAGTCTTCTTAACTCATTTCAAAACCTAAGTGTAACCTTAACCTTTTCAAACATGTCACCACTTTATACAAGATATCCCCACTCCAAAAAAGTGTGTGTGTATATGTGAGTGTATATATATGTGTGTGTGTGTGGAAGGGGACTAGATGTGAAGTGTCATGAACATGACAATGAACAGAGTTGTGCTTTTCTATGTCAGGGCCCTATGCTGCATTGCATTTGCGAAAGATCAAATCGGCCAAAAGTCTGTCAGTCATTTGTTTACGAAGGGGACGTAGTATGATGCCACCATGGCTGAAAACTCGCTCCACTGGAGCACTAGAGGCAGGCACTGCCAAGACTCTGGTGGCCACTCGGAAGAGTGAAGGAAGAGACTTCATGTTCAGTGCCCAGAACAAAAGGGCGTTCTGTCCTTCGGCTGTGTCTAAGTAGTGACTTAGCTGTAGTGCTGGAGTGGTCCCAACATCCTTCTTCTGCCTCTTATGGTATGCAGCAAACAGCCCTTCTCCTTGTCCGAGGTCCTCTTGCTCTTCTTCATGAACCAGAGGCACAGGTTGCTCAGTCTCTGCAGCATCTTGCAGGATCAATTCTGGAAAACATTTAACAACAGCAGAAACAAAAGAGCCCTTATTACCATTGGTGTTGGTGATAGTGTTAGACTGAAAAATGCAATTATTGATGCTGTCAATAAGATCAGACTACGAGAAAAAAAGTTGCATTGAAGTCAATAATATTTACCTTTAACTTGTTGTGCCACCTCTGCCTTGATGTCACGATGGACCAGTACATGGTGCTCCAACCACAGCAGAGAAAAGGCTGGATCCAAGGCGGCTGCTTTGAGGTAGACTGAAAAGGGGGCAGTGATCCCATCTTGAGTCCCGGCCATTTTCACGTTAATGAAGATCCCAAGAAATCGTTTATTCAGGGATGCCTGGAGACTTCCGACCAGGCCGCTCAGGATACGAACTTGAGGCTTCAGCTTCTCAAGGTGATGATTGAGGGACAAGACGGTTGGAACAACTGCACTGATTGTGACGACCTTCTCTCCCTGTGTCAAATCAGTTGCTTCTCCAAACGGCTTCAAGATGTCCACCAACTCCTTCAACAGATTCCACTCTTGTGGTGTAAATGACAACTCCTTATGCCCAGCCTTTTCTAGAATGGCACAGAGCTTTAGAAGATCACACTGGAGAACTGCCTTTACTTGCCTCAGTGTTGAGTTCCATCTTGTGTTGACTACAGCAGATGCCTTTCTGTTCCCCAAATTCACTATCAAAACACATCTTTGAATGTTGTGCTTTTGTGCAGCAATGAGCTAAGTTTTGATAACTTGGAAAGAGAAGGACATGCCACTTTTGTTTTTTTTAAACCGTCTCCCACCACCAGCTGAAGAGTATGCGCAAAACACTGCAGGCGTTGTTTCTTTGCCATAGCAGCATCTACCGTTTGCTGTTCTTCCAGGGTAAAGTCACACCAGAGATCAGGGTCATCCAGATGGGGAAGCACACAGTGAATGCCTTTCGCATGTTAGCAGCATTGTCACTAATAATGTAGTCCAATTTATCTTTGATGTTGTATTCATCGCATATTGACTCAAAATGGTCACAGATTCGTTCAGCTGTGTGTGAGCCTTTGAAGCGATTGCAGGCCAAGAGATTTGTATTTAGCTGTATCCTCTCTTTAGCTGTCTCTTTCTATATTCAGTGGACAGTGACACCAAGGAATCCCCTCATCTTTCGGCCAGACCAAATGTCCACAGTGACTGAAACATGCTCAGTGTTGCTCAATTGAGTTTTTAATCTTGAACGTCTCTCCCCAACGTTCTGCGACACACTGGGCTGTACTTACTGTCAATTACTGTCAGAAAGTGCCGAAAACTCTTGTGTTCCACAATAGACAGGGGAAGGTTGCAATCAATAATCAAGTCGGACAGTATTGCGTTGGTGATAGCCTCCTGCTGTGGATGACTCCTGCTGTAATGCGCTACACGACTGTCCAAGAATTGTGAGATTGAAGGCTGTTGTGGTTCATCTTAGATGAACCACAACATTTGCACCCAGAGAGTTGCAAATGTTGAGTGACACACGGTGGGCCTCCAGATATTATGCTTGCCGTAATTTGTGGGATAGGTTGCCAGCAGTTGTGAAAGTTCTTGAGGAACTGGGTGATGAGAACAGTGGCGAGAGGTCAGTAGGTGCCAGAGGCCTTTTGCCTCAGATTGATTTCCAGTTCATTGTGTTTCTTGCCATATTTAAGAAACTTCTGGGAGATGCAAAATTACTGTCAGACATGCTCCAGTCTTCCTCTCTTGATTTGGCCAAAGCAGTGGATCTTGTGGAGGCACTTATTAGTACTTTTGAATCTTACAGGAGTGAGCAGCAGGTGTTTGGTGATTTGTGGGACACTGTTTTGGAGCTTGCAAAGCAATGTGATGTCTCTGTAGACACTGCTCCAAAACGTAAGAGAACACTAAGTTCAAAGCTACAGGGATACCATGTTCTGTCTACTGTGGGCAGACAAGAAACAGGCGATGGCAAAGATTATTACAGGACAGGAATCTTTAATCTGGTATTGGACCGGATGCTCATTGAGCTCAGGAACAGATTCTCCAATCAGAATTGTGACATAATGCGTGGAATACAAGCTTTAAATCCAAGTAGCAGAAGCTTCTGTGACAAAGATAGCCTTTTTGCATTTGCCAAATTGTATGGGTGTGACCTTGTGGACCTTGAGCATGAGCTCTACCAAATTAAAAGAGTTTTAGATCGTAAGATAAAGCAAGGGATGCAGAGACCACCTACAATTGTAGAGCTGGCAGCTTTTATTGAACCATACCAGGATGTCTTTGATGTTTTCTCCAGGCTTTGTAAAATTGCATTGGCAATACCTGTCAGCACAGCTGCTTGTGAACGCAGTTTTTCCTGCTTGAAGCTTGTCAAAACACACCTGAGAACTACAATGGGAGAGGATAGGCTGAGTGATCTAGGGGTGTTGAGCATAGAACACAGGAGGGCAGCGTCTTTAAATTTAGATGAGTTTGTTGATCGATTTGCTAGAAATCATCACAACCGAAGAATACAGCTGCTGTAAACTAACAGCTAAGTAACCAGCATCTGTCTGTTATACCTGCCAATTCTGCATCATTAACAGCCCCAACATTCTTTTGTTTTTCCTAAAGTGTATTATGTGACATGGGTATTGCAATGTTAGTACATGTCTGTTCTATTTAGACTTATCTGGTCAGCTTCCCAGACAGACACTCTCAGATATGTTCTCAAGAATTACAAAAAAGACAATTGTCAAATTATTTACATGGATCTACCTACACTCACTCACTCACTCACTCACTCACTCACTCACTCACTCACTCACTCACTCACTCACTCACTCACTCACTCACTCACTCACTCACTCACTCACTCACTCACTCACTCACTCACTCACTCACTCACTCACTCACTCACTCACACACACACACACACACACACACACACACACACACACACACACACACACACACACACACACACACACACACTGTTTGTAGTGAAACACAGATGCACACAGGTGCAAAGAGGGTTAGCGCAGTCCATGTCAAGATACTTTTTAATCTTTGGGTTTGGGGAAAGCAGCAAGTCTTTTCGAGTCAAAAGGGGCAAGTCCAAGTCCAAATGCGAGTCACTGATGGTTAAAGTCCAAGTCAAGTGCAAGTCCTTTTAGATTTTGTCAAGTCAGTCTCAATTCATGACTCGAGTCCAAGTCATGTGACTCGAGTCCACAACTCTGCTATCATGTGTATGGAGAGACTGGCCTTGTCCAATGTTCGCTCTAAACTGCGCGCCTGCGCAATCGCGCACTGCTCGTACATTCTCAGCGCAAAGAAAATCTATGCAGCGCATAAAATAAAACTCACCACAAACATATTAATTAATATCTAATATTAAACCTAATCTAATCTAATTAATTAGACCAATAATGTGTTTTTCTGTACCATTTTTCAATGTAACGCAGTGAGTGACAGGTGTTCAGCCAATGATACGATACTGTTTACTTACGCTATCCAGCCAATCATAGCATCGATAGTGCTCGCATATGTGCCCTGCCCATACGTGCCGTGCAAGTTAGCTAGCTAACAGTGCGGCGGAGTTAAGAGACGGAACGCAACATCATGGCGAAACGAGCGGGCAGCGCCAGCGATACATCCTCTCACCAAGCCAAAGTTAAGAAGAAATGCGGTTCTTTTAGGATGGAATGGCTCTCCGAGTATGTGCAAATAGAGGAACAAGCGGTGAAACTGGGTGAGATTTTTAATTTTTCGAGTGAGAAAGGTCTAATCTGCAAAACATGCAGCGAAGCCAAAGTACCAAGTGAGCTTTCAGCGGGAAAAATGTGGACTGAATGGAAGTTGGACTACCTCAAGCGACACATTCAGCAGAAAAGTCATTTGAAAGCTATTGGAATTGTACGAAGACTCAAGATGGGACAGGGGATTGGTACGTTATTGCAGGAGAGCGCAAAAGACCGAGAGACAAGGAACGAGCTGTCACACAAAACAAAATCTGACCGCGAGCAAGTTAAAATTCTCATTGACAATATTTTACTTGCCATCAAAATGAATGCATCAATGCTGTCAGTTCAACAAATCCACAATCACATGGCAAAGTATGTGAGTATACCAGAAAGCTGGCGAAGCAAAAACTATGCCTTTGAATTTGTGAACTCAATCAATGAGATAGTGCAGAATAACACTCAGCTATGTGCAGTGTTAAAAATGCACCCTGGCATACCCTGATAGTAGATGAGAGCACAGACATATCAGTACACAAAATGCTGGTCATATATATTAAATACAGGGAGGAAAATTATGTTAACTATAAAACTGTTTGGTGGCATCATCCAGCTGACAGGATGCACTGCTCGTGATATTGTGGAGGCAATAACTCAGTTTTACTCCAAACATGGACTGGACATGCAGAGAATGGTGATGCTGACCTCCGATGGTGCCTCAGTTATGCTAGGAAAACACAACGGAGTTGCGGCTTTGTTGAAGCGCCAAATACCACACCTAACTGAACAACATTGTGTGGCCCATAGAGAGGACTTGGGCATTGATGATGCCTGGAAAAATGTACCTTTGATGCGAGATGTGGAAACTCTTCTTAGAACTGTGTATTCCACTTTCTCTCGGTCCACTGTGAAGAGGGGCAAAATGGAGGACCTAGCAAAGATTCTTGATGAAGTTACACTGTCATTCAGGCCTCTGAACGAAGTGCGATGGCTGTCGCGGCACCAAGCTGTCAATGCTGTTCTGAGGAACTACACTGTGCTTACAGAATTCTGCAGAAGAGAATTCACCGACAACAGAGATCCAGTGGCCAAGTACTGCTACAAAAAGCTGAGTGATTCAAAGTTCAAGGTTACTCTCACTGCTTTGGGAGATGTTTTGGGTGAGCTAGCACAACTCTGCCTCACTTTACAAAGACAACCTGACTGTGATGGAAGGACACTGCTTTGCTAGAGCGAAGATTGAGAAGTTGCGTTCCCAATACTTGAACGAGAACGCTGTACAGTGGAGTGACCATGTCAAAGAGGCAATGGGGACCTCATCAGCTGATGGCAGAAATACTGGTGAGATTACTCTTTTCATTCGTAAGCTCTGTGATCACATGGATGCTCGTTTTCCAGAGGATGAATTAAAGGAGTGGTCTGTATTTGACATTGAAGCATTGAGCTCAGACATCCGTTTTGACTATGGATAAGCAGACATTGCCACACTGGCAAAGAAGTATGAGGCCATTCTCAACCACCCACAGTCTATGGAGGCCATCAACAGTCAATATGCTGAATTCAAGTACATAATGAAGCAAAAACTCAAACAGGGGTGTGGCAGCCGGGTGTGGTTAGAGCGCCGGCTGCTGGGGTGAGGGGAGTGGCTCGGCCGGAGACCAGACAGCTGATCGGAATCAGGTAATCAGGCGTTTAATATAAGGCATGTTGGTAACCTGGTTCTGATCTGTCTTGCAGTAGGCTGGGTCCTGGGAAGACGACACACCCCGTCCTGGCCTTCCCCGCTCGGAAAGTACCGCGGAGCTGCCTGTTGTGGGCACTATTCTCAACCAATAAACGCATTGTTTTTGCCCAACGCCGAACGCTTCCGTCTCTTACCTGTTACCTGAGCCATCCCGCTCACAGTGGCGCCTGAGCAGGGACGTGAACCCCTCAGATGACGGAAGGAGAAAGCCCGCTGGGCCAGGCCCTCCAGCGTCTCGCCCTCATGCAGGAGAGCACAACGGCCCTACAACGGCAGCAGAGCGAGGCTCTCCTCGTAATCGCCTCCAGCCAGCGGGAGGACCGTGCTCTCCTGCGGGAGCTGCTGCAGCGTCCGGCCGCCCGGGAGGCCGAGCCAGTGACCAACCCCGCCCGGCCGCCGCAGATTGCCCTCCAGAAGATGTCAGCCGACGACGACCCAGAGGCTTATCTGGACATATTCGAGGGCACTGCGGCGGCGTGCGGGTGGCCGGAGGAGGAGTGGGCTGTGCGGCTTCTTCCCCTGCTGGCCGGGGCAGCGCAGCTAGCCGCCCACAGCCTGCCAGCGTCTGATCGACATGAGTACAAGCAGTTGCGGAGGGCCATCCTGGACCGGCTCGGCAGCACACCAGAGGGACACCGCCGCCGGTTCAGGGCCCTTCCCTTCGAGGACGCTGGCCGCCCCTTCTCCTACGCGAAGCAGCTCCTCGATGCGGCGAGGCGCTGGCTTCAGCCGGGGATGCGCTCCGCCGAGGACGTCATGGAGCAGGTGGCACTGGAGCAGTTTGTCGCCGGGCTGCCATCGTCAACGGCGAATTGGGTCCAGTGTCACCGCCCTGCCAGCCTGGAGGCAGCCGTCGTCCTCGCGGAGGACCACCTTTCGCTTCCCCAGCGGAGCATGAAGGAGGAGCCCCGACAACCTGTCGTCCCCGCGGACCGACCCGTTCCAGCCCCAAGGAGGAGGTTCCCGACAGCAGCCGCTGCACCGCGTTCCCCTCAACCCACGACCCGGCCCCTTCCCACCCAAGCCCTACCTCATCTCTCTCTCTCTCTCTCTCCCCAGGATCCAGCCTCCGCCTCTGGTCGTCCGGCACCACGGGGGGCTCCTCAGGCGCCAGGGCAGGAGTGCTGGCGGTGCGGGCAGCCCGGCCACTTCCGGCGGGAGTGTCCCATGATGGAGGTCGGACAGTTGGTCCGGGTTGCGGGACCGCCAGTTGCCTCCCCCGGTTTAGAAGGGACGTACCGTATACCGGTATGTATACAGGGGGGTACCCACCAGGCTCTGATGGACACGGGCTGTAATCAGACGATGATCCATCAGCGCTTGGTTCGGCCGGGGGCATTGGTGGAAGCATCGTGGGTGAAGGTGAGGTGTGTGCATGGGGATATTCACCAGTACCCGGAGGTGACTCTGGAAATATCTTTTAGGGGAAAAAAGCATAGAGTCAGGGCTGGAGTTAGTACTCGCCTCACGCACCCTCTGATCTTGGGAACAAATTGGCCGGGGTTTGCTAAGCTAGCGAGGGCTATGGGGGTGCGTTCACGGGAGTCAGGGAAATGTGAGTGGTGTGCTGTGTTTAGTGGCGAAGCGGCTGACGGCGACGAAGGGGGAACAGACACGGAGGGGGCCGGGGAGGTCCCTCTACCACCGGAGGGTGCCGGGGAGGCCCCTCTGCCCCCGCCGGTGTTCCCGGTTGAGGATTTCCCCCTCGAACAGTCTAGGGACGGGACCCTTCAGCACGCTTTCGATCAGGTGGTGAGTATTGATGGCTCCCAGCTCCACCCAAACACAGCACTCGCACACCCCCACTTTGTTGTTATTAGGGACAGGCTGTATCGTGTGAGCCGTGACACACAGACAGGAGAGATCAATACTCAGTTGTTGGTACCACAAAGCCGTCGGGAAATGATTTTCCAGGCGGCTCATCACAACCCCATGTCAGGTCACCTAGGGTACGATAAGACACTACACCGGATCATGGCCCGATTTTATTGGCCGGGCATTCGCGCGGATGTGAAGCGGTGGTGTGCATCCTGCAGCGAATGTCAGCTGGTTAATCCGCCGGCCACCCCAAAAGCGCCTCTGCGCCCACTCCCATTAATTGAGGTGCCTTTTGAGAGAGTTGGTATGGACCTCATCGGGCCATTAGACCGGAGTGCACGGGGATATCGCTTTGTACTCGTCCTAGTGGATTATGCAACACGATATCCCGAGGCAGTGCCGTTGCGCAATATCTCTGCAAAGAGCGTTGCACAGGCACTGTTTCATATAATCTCCCGAGTCGGGATCCCGAAAGAGATCCTGACTGACCAGGGCACGTCATTTATGTCACGCACACTACGCGAGCTGTATGAACTGTTGGGCGTCCGCTCGATCCGGACTAGTGTTTACCATCCACAGACCGATGGCCTGGTGGAGCGGTTTAACAAAACGCTAAAGAACATGGTTCGTAAGTTCGTTCACGAGGATAGCCGTAATTGGGATAAATGGCTAGACCCTCTGTTGTTTGCAGTGCGGGAGGTGCCTCAGTCCTCCACGGGATTTTCTCCCTTTGAACTGCTGTTTGGCAGGAAGCCACGGGGTGTTTTGGACCTATTTAAAGAAAACTGGGAGGAGGGTCCGAGCACAAGTAAAAACGAAATTCAGTACGTTATGGACCTGCGAGCAAAACTCCATTCACTGGGGCAGTTATCACGGGAGAATTTGCTGCAGGCTCAGGAACGTCAGCAGCGCCTGTACAACAGAGGGTCGAAACTGAGACAATTTTCACCGGGAGATAAAGTACTTGTGTTACTCCCAACTTCCAGCTCCAAATTACTCGCCAAGTGGCAAGGGCCCTTCGTGGTCACACGACGAGTGGGGGACGTAGATTATGAGCTGGTGCGTTCTGACAGGGGGGGAGCAACACAGATCTACCACGTAAACCTCCTTAAAACATGGAGGGAAGTGGCGTCTGCTTCTCTGGCCACCACGGTGAGAGAGAGAGATGAGTTGGGACCGGAGGTCATTATTAACACCGAATTAGCCCCGGTCTGTTGCGGCGACCATCTCTCACCCGGTCAGGTGGCAGACGTTGCCGCGTTGCAAGGGCGGTTTGCCGACGTGTTCTCCCCGCTGCCAGGGCGTACCTCTCTCATAAACCACCGCATAGAAACGCCCCCGGGCGTGGCCATTCGTTCACGGCCCTATCGGCTGCCTGAACACAAGAGGAAAATTGTTCAGGCGGAGCTTCAGGCTATGCTAGAGATGGGAGTAATAGAAGAGTCCACCAGTGACTGGTGTTGCCCTGTCGTGCTGGTACATAAGCCGGACGGGTCAATCCGGTTCTGTGTGGACTACCGCAGGGTTAACGAGGTGTCCAAATTCGATGCTTATCCAATGCCCCGGGTCGACGAACTCCTGGACCGGCTAGGCACTGCTCGTTTTTATACGACACTGGATTTAACCAAGGGCTACTGGCAGATTCCCCTTTCTCCAGAGTCGAAGGAAAAAACGGCCTTCTCCACTCCGTACGGTTTGTACCAGTTTGTCACACTTCCTTTCGGGTTGTTCGGGGCTCCAGCCACCTTCCAACGGCTCATGGACCGAGTGCTGCGTCCCCACTCTGCATATGCTGCTGCTTACTTGGATGATGTCATCATCCACAGTGAGACATGGGGGCAGCATATGCAGCAGGTGGGGGCAGTGCTCGAGTCCCTGAGGCAGGCGGGGCTCACGGCCAACCCAAAGAAGTGTGCGGTTGGGCGGAGGGAGGTACGGTATCTGGGGTACCACTTGGGCGGCGGGCAGGTGCGGCCACAGATAGAGAAAACTGCCGCCATTTCTGCCTGTCCGGTGCCCAAGACGAAAAAAGAGGTCAGGAGGTTCGTGGGGCTGGCCGGTTACTACAGGCGGTTCATCCCCGCCTTTTCGGAGCTGACCAGCCCTCTGACCGACCTGACCCGAAAGGGTGCTTCAGATCCGGTCCAGTGGACGGAGCAATGTCAGCTGGCGTTTGAGAGGGTTAAGAAAGCCCTCTGTGGAAAGCCGCTTCTGTTCACCCCTAACTTCTCTCTACCTTTTGTTTTGCAGACCGACGCCTCGAACAGTGGGGTGGGGGCCGTTTTGTCCCAGCAGGTAGAGGGGGTCGACCGCCCCGTACTGTACATTAGCCGTAAGCTGGCTCAGAGGGAGGTGAACTACAGTACGGTGGAAAAGGAGTGCCTCGCCATACGGTGGGCGGTCGGCGCCCTGCGTTACTACCTCCTGGGGCGCCCTTTCACCCTCTATTCGGACCATGCCCCGCTCCAGTGGCTCCACCGCATGAAGGATGCCAACGCCCGGATCACTCGTTGGTATCTGGCGTTACAGCCGTTTAACTTCAAGGTGATCCACAGGCCGGGTAACCGGATGGTCGTGGCCGATTTCCTCTCCCGCTCGGCGGAGGGGGGGGGGGGAGGTCGGCTGTCGGCCGGCGGGATCCCGGCCTGAGTCGGGCGGTGGGGGTATGTGGCAGCCGGGTGTGGTTAGAGCGCCGGCTGCTGGGGTGAGGGGAGTGGCTCGGCCGGAGACCAGACAGCTGATCGGAATCAGGTAATCAGGCGTTTAATATAAGGCATGTTGGTAACCTGGTTCTGATCTGTCTTGCAGTAGGCTGGGTCCTGGGAAGACGACACACCCCGTCCTGGCCTTCCCCGCTCGGAAAGTACCGCGGAGCTGCCTGTTGTGGGCACTATTCTCAACCAATAAACGCATTGTTTTTGCCCAACGCCGAACGCTTCCGTCTCTTACCTGTTACCTGAGCCATCCCGCTCACAAGGGGTCAATCAGCACATTCTCAGATATGGTTGCTGCAGCACTTAGATGTGAGGAGCTAAAGGAGATCTCACAGCTTGTGGATATTTGTGCTACATTTCAAGCTTCCAGTGCAGATTGTGAAAGAGGATTTAGTCTAATGAATCATATCAGAACAGCATCCAGAAATCGTCTTGAAGTGGCACATTTGGACCAGCTGATGCGCATAAAGTCAAAGCAAGAAGCAGACGAAGCCATCAAGTGTACAACCCTTGGAGAAGTGAAAAGGACAGACGTGAAAAATAAGGTAAAATTAAAGTCAAATTTGTGCATATTCTAGTGACATTTATTACGATTTTTTATTTATGGATATTAATCATTAAATGCTGTTACTACTAGATAATTTATGGGTAGTAGAAATGCTAATAAAAAAAACTAATTATATATTTTACAGACAAAGAGTAACAGGAGTTTAAACTGTATCACAAGCTACAGCACATGTCATTGAGCAAAATGTGAATGTTTTAATGTGAACAAAATGTTATGTCTGAAAGGTGTATGTGTCTCTTTTCTTCCAGAACAGGACCCTCAGCCAGGCCACATCTGATGTTGCTCACAGTGGTGCTCAGGGAGCTTGCCTGTATGCTCGGACACTTGAAAAATTAGAGGGAACATTGGTCTTGTCCCATCTCAGGGTTACACGCTGCTATTCCGACATACCTATACTCCGACATTGACGTCTAATTGTCGGAGTAGCGGCATTTCCATCTTTTTTTAAACGTGCCACTACTCCGAGAAAAACTTTTCCATTGTCGCAGTAGCGGCGCTTTCCTTTTTTTTCAAACATTCCGCCATTCCGACATGGTGCGGTGGGTCTGCATAGCTCTACTTGGTGGAAGCATTCGGAGCGGTAGTTGACACTGTCAGACACGCAGGGCCCCCCTCCTCCCTCATAGACGCTTCTGATAGCCCTCCCGAATCCACCGCCACTGCTCCTCCAAGTCTCTCCATCGTCATCCCATCAGTTCCGGTCTACAGCTCGATGGCTTGCAGAGCTTTAACTTTGTTTGAGCGACTCCCTTGCAGAACTAATGCAGGGCGATCGGACAACAACGAAATTGAGTGCCAACCAGTCAGTGCATCCATTACAACAATAGGCTATATTATATTATACAAAATAAACTGAATATGTTAAAAAGACACACAAACAAAAAAGAAAGAAAGACGATGCCCCGACACACCTGGGTGGAATGGCGGTACTAAACTGTCGGAATAGCGGTACTAAAATTGTGTCGTAATAGGGGCATGTCGGAATAAGGGCATGTCGTTATAGGGGGATGTCGGAAAAGAGGTTGCACCCCCCATCTCAGACCGCAGGTGAGATCATTTCAGCCTCGCTTGGGGTTGGATTTCCCTTATCTACTTGCTGCAGCGTGCTCACTTGTACCTGGATGGATCGGGATGCACTGTGAGAATCACCTTCTTGGATTTCTCCAGTCCATTCAACACGATCCAGCCACGGCTACTGAGTGACAAGCTGCAGGATATGAGGGTAGACGCGTCCACCATCTCCTGGATTACCTCACAGACAGGCCAGGATTACCAACTACCTCACAGACAGGCCACAGAATGTCCGGCTGGGCAGTGTCCTGTGGTTGGTAGTACAGGAGCCCCACAGGGAATTGTGCTGTCTCCTTTCCTGTTCACCTTATACACCTCTGACTTTAAATACAACTCAGAGTCATGTCATCTGCAGACATTTTCGGATGACTCTGCAGTGGTAGGGTGTATAAGGGATGGACAGGAGGAGGAGTACAGAGCGCTGGTGCAGGAGTTTGTGGAGTGGACGGGGGAAAATCATCTGCTTCTAAATGTGGCCAAGACCAGAGAGATGGTCATTGACTTCAGGAAGAAAAGGACGTCTCCACTGCCCCTGTGCATTCTGAGTGAGGATGTGGCTGTGGTAGAGGATTACAAGTACCTTGGAGCAGAGGTGGGACCAAGTCACTGTTTGGCAAGTCCCAAGTAAGTCCCAAGTCTCAGCAGTCAAGTCCAAGTCAAGTCCCAAGTAAAGACAGAGAAGGGCAAGTCGAGTCCAAGTCCAAGTAACACCAAAGCCAAGTCGAGTCCAAGTCCAAGTCCCAAGCTTCTTCGAGTCCTGAACAAGTCATCATGTACTCTTCACTTAATAATGCCATTATCAGACTAACGATCACACAATTTCAACATATCAACCTAATCTTCAGTATTTTTTTATACATACAGATTAAACTATGCATATATTTTATATATCTGTATATACGCATGCGCCCAAAGACCTTCAAAGTATTGTGTGTGAATGGTGGGTTAGAAATGTATGAGCACGGAAGGCACCACTGTCATCCTAAAGTTGGTAAAGCGCCTTGACTAGTGAGGCATGGACTGTGTGGATGCATGTAACTGGCATTGATGCTTCAGTGGATGCCAGTTACAGTAGGTCAACATTTTGCTTAAATCACAAAGAAACCTAATATTTCAATAAAACAATGTTTAATCTGCATAACAATTAAGCAGCATGACTACACACAATGAAAGGTGCTGGGGGTAGGCGCTTGAGAGACAGACAGACAGAGAGAGAGACAGAGTACACCTCCCTAATCTTAGTTATTTGTGTACATACCTGCAAACTCAGAAGGGCTGAAAAAGGTGACAAACTAAACCGTTGTAGGGGGGTCTGGGGGCATCCCCCCCATCCCCCCCCCACCCCCCCAGCCTTTGTACACGTTGCCTAGCAACGTCGCACATGCGCATTATATCCTGCTCCGCTCCGAGTTATAGTGGTAGGCTATTCATGGGAAACGCATGAACAGCAAGTTAAGATCTCGGCCAAGTCGTAATTAAAAGCAGTTCTTCATTATTTAAGTTAAGCGGCGGTAACGCCAGTGTTAAACACGGTGTTAAACAAGGTGTTAAACACGCAAATGCCGGTTGGTGTGCGTACGGTAGCCTACTGAGTGTTTATCGGTCCACGGCCGTAATGAACGTGTCGCATTGGTCCATATGTAATGCGCACGTTCTGTTGTTCCCATTGGCATAGAGCTATTGAACATTAATTTTAACAAAGGATACGGATAACATATCGCCCACGGCAGTTTTGTCATTGTATGTATAGCCTATATTTGTATTACGCTATCATCATTCAACATGTAGAATGAACGTGTTATCTATAGAGTCGATTTACATAGATAATTCACAACCATGAACCTAATCTGGATCTTAAACCTGCCAATTGCAACTGAGAGAGACGCAGACCAGACGGACAGCTCTCGACTAGGCTTCCCTTCCGTGGCACAATTGCATCTTTTCCGTAGATGAAATCCGGGGAAATCGTGAATATTAATGAGGGGAAACCCGGGGATTATCCAATCACGCTGGTTAGGTCCCTGATCCAATCCAAAAAGGCCAAAATCCACCACATGATTGCATTGCTCGCACTTGCCTGCCGGCTCTCTCACTTTGCGGTCTTTGGGGCTTCGCAGGTTCGCATTGCAGGGAAGGATGTCCATGATCAGGAAATTTAGCTTTTGACTCGAGGCATGTCAAGTCATTACAAGTAAAAGAGGCAAAGTCCGAGTCAAGTCTCGAGTTAATAGTATTCAAGTCCAAGTCGAGTCGTAAGTCATGCCGAATTTGATCAAGTCAAGTCTGAAGTCATTAAAATCATGACTCGAGTCTGACTCGAGTCCAAGTCATGTGACTCGAGTCCACATGTCTGCCTTGGAGTGCACCTCGACAATGGACTGAACTGGAGGGCCAACACTGACGCTGTTTACAAGAAGGGGATGAGCCGACTCTATTTCATGAGGAAGTTGAGAAGCTGAGTGTGCAGCAAAATGTTGGAGATCTTCTATCAGACTGTTGTTGCAGCATCAGGGCTGGTGACAACAGCAGAATCAATGAACTGATCAGGAAAGCTGGCTCTATCATCGGCATCAAACTGGACAATATTGAAGCTGTGGTGGAGGGGAGGACTCTCAACAAACTGTTGTCCACCATGGATAACCACATCCACCCTCTCCACCTGCAGCTGGACAAACAGCGGAGCTCCTTCTGCAACAGACTGCTCCAGCTCCGCTGTCACAAGGACAGGTACAGGAGAACATTCCTGCCCTCTGCAATAACTCTGTACAATAATTCCCCTCTGGCTGATTAGCCTTTTGTTTTACATTTAGTGCTACAAACCATAAATGAAACAAGTAGTAACAACATTATTATGTCCTTTTTATTTGAATATACCTGAAATTCACAAATATGTGGGTCATTTATGAGTATTTTACACAAGCAAAGTTAACATTTTTTAATTGTCATCGTTTTTTAAATGATACACAGAAGAGAAAGTGAAATAACTGCAATTGCAATTTATATTTGAATGATATTGTCAATTAGTAGGACAGCTTAAATTAGCATATTATTGAAGACATTGTTGCATAATTTTCCTTCTGTAAAAGTTATACAAGCCTGCTTTACGTAAACAGCAGTATGACCTAGGATTATAAATAACATTTTGTGCTAAAGTTATCTAAAATGTTATCATAAATTCTGCTTCATTGAGACAAAAGTTGGTGCATTTTTAGTGCTTTTTTCCAGCCTGAAGCATTAGTATTTCACACATTTTGCTTTCTTTATGCCTTGTTCCAGTGACATACAGTATGTTCACATTTGTAAGGCAATGCAAAGAAAGTGGGAAAGAAATGCATCCATTTGAGACTTACAGTAAAACCTCTCAACTCTTGCTCGTGTATAGTTTTCAAGCACGCTTTTTACATTTTGGATTTGCAATATTGATTCTTTAAATTCAATATGTGGAAGTCATTCTGGCATAACGCTCAATGGTATATTAACCTGATGTGATGTGATTATTACCTTCAGTTGGTCCAAGCAAACAGCTTTACGGCTCATCCATCGTAGGATCCCAGCAGCACTTGGCCCCTCACTTTGCTCTTCATCTGGCTCCGCTTCATTCAGTCCACTGAGAACCACATTAACAGGGCAAACACTGTCCAGATGCTAAACCTCACACATTTTACAGTTACTATATAAATACATGTATGTATTTATTGTCCTTCTAAAAATGTGCACATTAAAGCCGTGGCTGTTTCTTGCAGGCTTCCTTTCTGTAGCTCATATTGCAGTAAAATGCTCTCATGTCTGTTGCACTAGATGCAGCGCTTGTTTGAACAACGTATTATTGCATTGTCATCCTTTTAATTCAAAATGTGATGTGAGAGAGTCATTATGTGTTACCCTCCCTGGTGTGCCACCATGAGGTGCAGCAGTGGTCTGATTGTTGTTTTTATTTTAACCTTCAGATGGACCAGCGCTTCAAGTGGACAGCGGCCCTCCTGCCAGACCCCAGCCAGCCCCGCCTCATCCTGCTCAGGATCCCAGCACCCCCCTCCCAGAGTGGCTCCTCACTTGTCTCCCCAGGTAGAGCTGCCTCTGGATCTCACACTTCTTCTTGCCCCTCCTCTAGCTCTTCCTCTTCCTCCTCCTCTCGCTCTTCTTCTTGCTTTTTTTGCTCCCCCTTCCCTGACCTCTCCCGTAGCCTCTACCCCCTGTTCCCGATGAAGGCTGCTCTCTTGTGCCGTGTGCTCATCAGACCAAGATTGTCCTCCGATGGCCGCAGCGGCCCCGCTCTTCCCACCAACCCAAGCCCCCCCCCCCCCAAGCTTCTGCCAGTGAGGACGGTCCTGGAGCGGCAGTGGATGAAAAGCGTCCAGCTTCTGATGAAGCAGAGGACCCAGCTGGGCAGCAGGTGGCGCAAGAGAAGAGCTGAGGCTACAGGTAGGTCTGCAGGTAACGCTGCCAATAAGCGCTTCTGTCCTTCCACTTCATTTCTACATGTTTTTTTTCTGGCTAAACCAAGAAAAAATGACACTGCTTGGTTTAAAATGTGAACAGGTAAGTATTGGATTGAACTGTATTAAATGAAAGTGTATCAGATGTAAGGACCTGCTCTGGGGAAAATCCTTGTCGCTGCTCCATGACTCAGACAGGGTGTCATGGGGTTGTCATGTATGTCTGTCGACGCCCGCCCCAGCCAAGAAGAGTCTGCAGAGACGGGAGCCTCAGAACAGGGGCCACACTAGGGAGGGGGGCTTGACTGTAGTAGTACAGGCTGTGATCAGCAACAAGGTGTTTAAAAATGGTAAAAACCATTACAAGCGTTGAAAAAAGGGGAGAAAGGGGTTAATACATTAGAAATAGTAGTTTAAATAGTACAGAGGAGAGATTACAAGGATCACAGCGGAGAAGAGGAGAGAAGAACATACCAGAAAAGACAGTGAGGGAAGACGAGAAATAAGAGAAGAAGAGAAGAGTACAGATAAGAGAGGGGCAGGGCACGTGTGAACCCTCTCATTATTAAAGGTAAATATCATTTCATCATTTTCAATAAATTGTTCTTGTTTTTAACCAGTGTTTGCATGTGTTGTTGTGTTTTCCAGAGAGGAGGAAAGAAGAGGAGAGGAGGTGGGAGGGGGAAATTAAGCGTGTAATCTCAAATGCAAATAAGGTAAAAACCAAGTTATTCAATATTATTTCTAGATTTCAGGATTTTATTAGAATTAATGTAGTTGAATACCTTATGTGTTCACTTTTATTGTCTGGAGATTTAATGTATACATTTGTGTTTTTATTTATTTACGTATTACGGAATTAAAGAGAGAAGAAAGGATTGACTGAACAGAAGAGAAAGAAAATGAAATGGAGGATATGGACATGAACATTACTAGAATTTTCATTTAAATAAATCCCTGAGTGGAATATTGCAGTGTTTTGCAATATGTTAATTGCGTAGGTTGACAAAGCAACAACAATAAAAAATATATATATACTATGTATATATATATATATATATTATATATATATCCTGTGCATCCCAACTGAGTTACTCAACTTAAACCTCTGTACCCCATTTATATGGCATTGGGCGTCCAACTACGCCCGCCATCGCCATTGTCTTCTGCGCTCAGACTTAAAATGTAAGGCTGCAATAAACTATAAATGGTGTGTGTTTGAGATGAATACATATGATTTATAATAAAACATTATTTATATACATTCCTTGGTTTACAGAGTGTTGCTTACATGTTGTGTCAGACAGTACCCATCTTTAAAAAGCTTTAGTCTCAGCCAACAGGAGAGGGTATCACATTTTTACTGTATAAACTTTGGCTTCCATAGAAAATCAAGGCTTCCAACTCCAGCAGTCATCTTCATTTCTCACACAACCACAAATGTAATAGACATTTGGATATGGACTAAATTTCTTGATGCTTTGGCTAATGCCCGCAGGTCATCTGGCTAAGCTTTTCAGAAGCTATGTGATTCCATTTGAAGGACTCATGCCAGTAATCAAAGCTTTAAATGATCAGATGCATTTCATGTTCTACTTTGTTCTGGCATCAGTGGCTTAGAGAGAAAAACATTCCTTGCTAATGACATATGAAGACTACAAGGGGTATCTTACTTTTCAATACACTTGTATCTAATTATCTACTACAACCATAATACTGTTCCTAACATGCATTCATTTTAGGAATAGAACCAACATTTAAACCAGGACTTTCATGCTTGTCAGTGTTTTATTTTAATTTGATGAACTGGTTGCTATATTACTAACCAAAAAACATTTCGTTCTTTAGGAGTATTATATTTTAAGTATTTCTGTTTATAACAGTAATTTTACTTGTTGAAATCCCTAATTTATTCTAAAGGCTTAGATATGTTTGGGTCTACATATCATCAAATAGGTTCCTTGGTTTTCTTTCTGTGTTTTTATTGGCCAGGGACAGATGGGTTTGGGTCTTAAAATTCTCCTTCGAGGCCAGAGAAATGTCACGTAGCGAAGCAGCTCTGAAGCAGTGCTCCTCAGGGCTTGGAACTGGACCCGTTGAACTTCCACGCACATACAGGGTGAGGATATAGAAAATTGAAAATAAAAACACAGAATCTCCTGCGGACTCTGACCAACACATGCAAGATGAGAGGGTGGGGGGCTCGGAAAATCTAAACAATGTGATTGGACCCCCCCAAAACAGTTACCCTTGGTTTCTCACACACCAAAGCATTTAGTCTTTATAATATTGTTGTGCTAGAAGATTATCTAGAGTGATATTATATAATATACTTGAATGACGCTTGCATTAGTTATAAAAAAACATATATCACTATTATTTTAAAGAGAAAAGTTTCTTGGAAAAATCTTCTATAGTAAATAATTGTTAGTTGCAAAGTTAGTACTGGATCATCACTCCATGTCTACAAGACACTTATCTAACATGTACTTGAGCTCCTGACTGCGTGACCAGCAGATGTCACCATCAACACACGTTTAACTGGATGCTGCCGTCCTGGAGTCTGAACTCAGACACCTACAGTGAGTGACTTTAACAAGCAGTGGGCAGTCAACATCAAAGGTATACTAGTTAAGTAAAGCTCCCTCTCTTTTCTATTTGTTTTATGTTATTTCTTACAAGTGCATGTAAAACTGTAAGTTCAAAGTTTAAGATGTGCCAGTTTGTCTTTTAATTTATAAATATAGAACGAGGATAATTCAGCATCATTCACAGTAACAAAATGATCATTAAATGCATGTTAATGGTTGGAATCAGACCAAACGTCTTTAGCTTAATGCGTCGCAATGCTAAATGAATGCTTCCGTTTTGATGCAGTGCCATATAAAGTACTTGCTTAATTCGACTTGTTCCAACATTTATTAAATACCTTTTACTTATATAAAGTTCAAATGTGCAGTGTTTGTCCAAAATATTATTAAGAGGATGAGAATCAACTTTACGATCACTATATCTTGCTGCTGTTGTCTTATCTTGTTTATGTCCCAGAGGGTAACATCCACTAAATGAAAAAAGGGTTAGACAGGGGGTTATATGACTTAACAATGAAAATAAACACCCCCCCCCCCCACACACACACACACACACACGCACACAACTGACAATGGTGAGCAGAAAAATGTTTGCCATGCCAATAAAAATGAGATTTCTCGCTTATCTTTGCTCTATATCATGCTTATATCTTCATTTAATTGTATATGCCAAACATTTGAAAACAAAATCTAACCAAACATTGAAAAACTGTATTTTAGGCATAGAACATTTGAAGTGTTCCCAACTTGTTCTGTAAATCTAAAGGGTAAAGCATCAGATTATGGGAGTGATGAGCAGCTATCATTGTGCAGTGCTACAGAGAACGTTTCTTGAAAATATTAAAAACTTTCAGGATGTTAAAACAAATGCTTTCTTACGGTCAGGGGCATGTGGGCTTGTGAGGCCTGCAGATGAGCTGCATGTGACAGGAGAGGCAGGGCCGGGGCAGATTTCTCCCACAGGACAGTGGACTTGTGACCCAGGCATGCTTGGATGATAGCCCTGCTGGAAAAGGCTGACGCAGGGAGTCCATTATTGCCCCTGGAGGAAGCTGAGGATTAGAACACCAAAGAATTTCAATAAAAGAAGTGTCTGTTTGGGGGTCGGGGAGGGGCAGAAGGATGGTGGTGGGTTGGGGTTGGGGGGGGGGGGGTCCCCTCATTGTCCCAACAGTGATTGAGAGCAAGAGGAGGGGAGTGGGACGGCATTGTGTTCGCAGCTCCTCTGAAGAAGGTGGTTATTAGGGGGGATGGCTAAGGAGGGGTGAGGGATGGCGAAGGCTGTTGACTCTTCATCTTGTGTGAACAAAGTCTCTGGCACATAGCCCTCTTCTGTCCCTCTGTCCTGGACTCCCTTGTTTACGAGTGCCATGAATTCTGTCCCTCTCGACGGGGACCCCCACCACCTCCAACCTGCACCGCCGCACATTATGGGGCTTAAGTGCCCTTTAATTAGGCCGCCTCAGTGTCCGGCTGAAGACCGCTGAGGGTTTTAGGCTCTTCCCTGTGGGACCTCGCTGAGCGGCTCATACAGCTTCCCTCACACAGCGCAGGGATGGAGTGTTTGCTGCTCTAATGAAAAAGGTTTATTTGGGGGGGAACAGCTCTTGTCGTCTTTGTCCCCCGTCTTAAAAAGTCCTGACAAAGGCGTTGATATTATCCCTAACACTCTCCCATTTCCAGGACACATTAGCGAGGACGCTGAGGTGAGGCAGCAGTCCCTCAGCTACCGCATGACTACCAAATTCTCTCCAGACAAATCATGACATTAAACACGAAGCACTTCCTGTGCAGACGGAGCACATTGCACACTGGGTCTTTATGATTATCTGCTATTCATTTATCAGGCAAATACTTGACAGATGGAGGCAAATGAAAATCTGGTTCGTGGTCATGCAATTAGAATGGGAGATTTAAATTTGCCACGTGCAGAGAAGCGGGAATTCATGCAAAAATATGTAAAGGAGCGTGCATTTTAATAAATGCAACTCATAAACACAGCCACACAGATGAACAGCTTTGTCATTGTGATGGAGCACATTTCATTATCATCGCAGCAAAAGAAAACACAGGTTCCAGAGTATAATGGGAGAGGCATTGGGAATTTGTGAAGAGCTTACAGGGTGAAGGCTCTGAATGGAAGAGGCAAAGGAAGGATATAAACATGGAGGCAAGTGAAATAAAGTGAAAGATGGAGGGAACGAGAGACAGAGAAGAATGAAAAGAAGTTTGTGAAGGGAGCAGGGCGGGATTGGGCGTTTTCAGAAACTTTTTCGCTACAGCCCAGTGTGTGTAGATACCCTCCTAATCCTGGTTTTATTGGCTGCCTGTGTCCAGCCATGCTGGTCGGATTGAGTAGGGAGGGTAGAGAGGTGGGGGGGGCGAACACATGTCCTTCTTTGTGGTAATACGCTGATTAGGCCTGAGAAAGAGCCGGACCTGGTTACGGCCTTTCTCAGGTCACCGTAGAAACCAGCTCAGTAGGGGTGCGCAGTGTGTGCCCCCCCATGTACACCTACTGATGCAGACACACAGAAATAGGCCTTCACTTGCAGAGGTTTATACAAAACACAACAAGTGTTGTTGAGGGACACTTCATTTCAGGATCAGTCCCTGAAGTTCACAACTTAAAGGGATAGTTCGGATGGGTTTAAGTCCAATTGTATGAGGTACTTATCTGTCAGTGTTACACCTACAGTAGATGGTGGTCAGCAGAGTTACCACACAATGTACAGCCGTGGAGGGGGTCACAGCAAAACTTATTTCAGACTCCTAAAAGAAAAGTTTAAGTGCATTCAATATCTTGAGTATTCTCACAATGTTACGCTTGTCCGACAGCCTTTTCAAAGTCACCACATTCCACTGAAAAATTCAAACCAGTCACACAGTAAAACTAACCGATCCAGGCACCAGTAGACCAGCAACTCCTGTGTTTTGTGTTGTTAAATTACTGTTTGTGTCAACTGAGTTTGGTTGCCTTAAAGAGAGCCAAGTAAACTGCTTCAGTTCCCATCGTCGCAGCAAGGGAAAGCTTCTAAATATGAAAAATAAGGCGTACACCAAAACTAATATTGATTTCCGTTGATGGGCTTTTCTTTAGAAAGCTCAAATATATAATGCTGCTGCCCCCCTCCACAGTAATACAATACATTGCTTTCCTTCAATGCTGCTTCACCTGTCTGTGACCATCATCTACAGTAGGATACACCATCAATGGATCTCATTCTCCCCACTTAAAAACATCCGAACTATCCCTTTAATTGCAGTTGCTGTTGACTTTCCAGACAGTTTGTGTTGCATTTGTGGCCTCGACCTGGGAAACGTGGTTTCAATGTTGCTCCGATGCAGACCGCAGACTGATTCCTCTGCCTGTGCTCATAAATTAGACCAATGTCACATTCCCCCCCATCCATCTCTGGCCCTGCGCACCGTCTATAGCTCCTGCAGAGCAAATGTCGTCCAAATCCCAGCGCTGAGCTCGGCACATTTCTGGCGAAGCTGTAACACATGACAATGTTCATGATGGAAAACAGACCTGCCTCATTGTCAGCACTGCAATGACATCTTGACTCGAGGCATTGAAAAGTCATCTTTATTGGTATAATGCAGAAGACTCCCCACCACGACTGGCAGCAGTGCAGCCTTCATACAAGCTTCACAAAGATATCGATCAATTATTGTCACATTTAGAGGCTCTCGAAGACCCCCCCCCTTCCCCTCTCAAACAGGGCGGTAGGTCGAGTGCTGCTCAGTCACTGCCTGTTTCCCTATCTTCTTTGTCATGGAGGAATAAAACACAGAAGGGGCGGTTGAAGGGGGGTCCTCCACTACTGACCTCCAGACTGTGGTCACTGAGCTCTCTCCCCACGGTAGGCACTCTCCTCCTCTCTGCAGAGTGCACGCTCCCAGCCCCTGCTGAGCGACCTTCCAGCCCCCTCAGTCCACCAAGGCTCACTCACACCCTGGAGGTCCTTAGCAGAAAGACCGCGGCCCCCAGGCAACACACAACAGAGGGAGACACAAGGGGGACATTTTTTATTCCTAGTATAAATACTGCTGAAACATTTGAAATAACAGTCAAAGAGTGATATTTGAGTCACCTGTCACTTGAAGCTGCAAGGATTTGTCAACTAATTGAGGAGGATGTGGACAGAAAATGAAACAAACTGTTGGTGTTTTCATAACCAATTAATCTAAATTTTTCAAACAAAAATGACATAAAAAACAGTTCTAGCCCCTTAAAATGGAAATTGACTGCTTAACTAAATGAAACGTAAAATGTGACGGGACAGAAACTTATTTAAAAGTCCAGCTTCATGAAACTGGGATGGACATTTTGTCAATATGTTGTAACATTCTATAAACTGTTTGATAAATTAGTAAAATGACCTTGAGTTGCAGCCATATTGCAAACTCTAATCTATTCTTGAAACAAAGGTTAACAGGTATCAAATGTTTGCAAATAATATTCTCATTCACATTTTGTTGGTACAATAATACATCAGGATGAGACCAATAAAACATCTCTTACTATGTTATTGAACTTATCATGACTTTCCTCAGTTGGAAACAGTTCTCCCAAAGGCTGGCTGCCACATGGCTGCACACACTTAATCTAAAAATCTGTCAGGTAGTCCATCTGGTCTAATTACTTGTTAATGTATTTCCAATGAGTGTCCCATTTTTTTAAATATGCGGTTTAAAAAGTCTATTTCACATTGAATTAATGAATTTTTTTTACATTCAATTATATCACAAAAGACTGATTTTTCCTTAAATTCAACAAAAAATCTTTACAGCTACTACTGATATCATCTCTCAAGGGCAAGAAAACTGTCTGGTAAATCTGAACAATCCTGATGTGAGAGAAGCGTCAGGGCCACACGGATCATAAAAGGGGATGTCCTGTGATGTATGAACTTTATTCTGATGAACCCCTTCATTACTGGCTTCAAAATGCTTTCTGCAGTGGTTGTTGTTGGTCATTCTTTCCATGAGTGTTAATCCTTTGAGACAAAACTCTTCACTAGGTTGTTATCACTTCAGCTAGCTTTGTTTGATCTCTACCGGGTATCTTGTTTGTATTCGTCCTGATCAGTTTCCTTGTGTGTGTGAATCAAATGCACGCTCATTTCAGGCTAAGTCCATCACAAGTGTCCCACACTCCTCCTTCACTGTCTCCCTGTCCTCTACCCCCCCCCTCTCCCTCCCCGTCCCACGGCTGCTCGCCCCGCAGCCCATCAGAATGACAATAGTATTGATGTAAAATGTGTCGCCTTTGGGCCGCTGAAGCATATAACCCTTGCATGCCTGGCCCAGCCACCACCGCAGTTTATGGCTTTATTGTGTCCCCTTTTATGTCCTCCCCTGTTGGGGTGGGCGGACAACAATTTAGAAAATTCACTGTATATGTCCCCGTGAGTGGGACAGAGATTATGCGTGTGTGTCAGTGTGTGTGTGTGTGTGTGTGTGTGTGTGTGTGTGTGTGTGTGTGTGTGTGTGTGTGTGTGTGTGTGTGTGTGTGTGTGTGTGTGTGTGTGTGTGTGTGTGTGTGTGTTCGCACATGTATCCGAATCAATTAGTCAGGGTGCAACCCCTGAAAATCAATGTGTCAGGACGAACGCCAAACCCCGTATCGAAGAGAACGGAGAAACTGGCCTACATCTCTTCACCTCCAGACATTATTTTTTTTGTTCAATGATCACACATGAAACAAGTTGAGTAACAACTCTGCTCTACCTTTCTTCATGTGTCCCTCCCTCTCTCATTTCCCTCCCTCCCTCTTTTCACTCTTTCCTTTCTTTTCCACATTACCAGGGGGTGGCGTGTGATTGACAGATGGGAACGAATAATAATTTTTTTTTCGTAACCTAAGGCCATCTCCTGTGATTGGCTTGCCAGCTGACATCTCCAAACCTCATTCCCCCCGCCTCTCCCCCCCTTTAATATTGGGCCTGTGGATGAGGCATCCTGAGGGAGAAAAAAGTAGAGAGAGAGAGAAAAAGATATCTACCTTAGGGAAGAACCTCAGAGAGAGGGAGGGAAGGAGAGGACGGGTAGGAGCGTGTGTGCATGTGTGTAAGAGACACTTATTCTCTTAACTACTAGGAGACAGACACACTTTCCTGGCCCGACGCAAAGAAGGGGCGAAAACAGGAGGAAGATTTTTTTTTTCTCAATATCACTTAAATCTTCCCCTCATTCAACAATCAAGCTTCCCAAAAAGCTTCTCTTCCTGGAAACTCTTCTTCATTGCCTGCTGGAAGTTCTATGTATTGATCCCTCTCACACACTACAAGGCTTACCTCATGGATTTGTATCTGATTGGATATTTGATGTGTGTGTGGTTGTCCAGCTCACGGGTGCTTGGAGGCTATCCCATCTGGTGGTGAGTACAAATCCACAGTTTCAGCATCAGACCCTATAGACGCATACAGAGTGTTTTTTGGGTCAAATGATTATTTCTGAGGGGGCAGAATGTGCACTTTCAGTGTGGAAAAATGTTCTCCGGCCCAGTCCAAAGAATCTTAACCTCAAATTCTCGTGCAACGGAAAAGGCTCGCCGTTCTTTTCCCCTCTACATTCAGGTCCATTTATCATTTTGGAGTATGTTTTGATGCAAAGGGGGTGATTGTTTTAGTTTGTGAGCCTGTAGATTATTTAAAATATAGAGGTTTTTTTATTTAAGGAAAAACCCTTTGGCGAGGAGGTTGCCATGTTGATATGAATTGTCAACAGCACTGTAAGGACTTATGAGGCTTTTCAGCCGCATCAATAACTCAGGAAGATCAATTATTTTTACATAAATTGTAGACATCGCTCACTGATGATGACAACACTTGTTCGTGAAAACTCGACAAAGAGGCTCTTTTTTTCTACACCATCATCAATTTATTTTTTGAAATACAAGCATATCATTTTTGGAGTGCCTCAGGGAGTAGAACAATCATCACTTATAAGATAAGCGTCATTTTGTTTTGTTTGCTATTGTGCGTCACTGTTCTACATTCAGGCCGGCGGCCCCCCAAAAATGCCCTTATTTCAATCTGAATTATATTTTCCTTTTTTGGTAGATTTATGTGTTGCACAAACATTTTTCCCGTGATAAACATGAACACAATTTAGGAAGATACTAGAAATTTGCAATCTGCTATGAGGGATCAGCTGTAATTAAATTAATCCTTTTTTTAAACAGTTAAGCTTTACAGTTTGCTTTTCAATTGCACCAAAATTCACCCCCTCCACTACGGATTTGCCAGGAGACAATATGTTTAGATGCCGCAGGGTTTTATTCTTTGTTAAATTATCCCAGATCGCTTTTGGCACCAGTAACAGCAATGTAGAGGTTTATCTCATTACAAATTCAGCTACATGCAGCTGACCTCATAGCTCCTGTCTTCTTTTGTAACATAAAGCTTGTATTTTGGAGATATTTGCGAGGGCGTATGACAAAGCTCTTTTGGCTCACAACACAATACTTGTCAGAGCCACTGCACTTTTAGTAGCCCAACTAGCATGTGGTCCCACCGTAGTGCTGTCCAAACCACGAGCATCTTCTGGTTTCATTTACAGAGCAGGCAGCTGCCAAGCTCACAGGCCACAGGGCTGAAGTGTTAATGGCAAAGAGGACTTTACACCCACTGCTGGCTTCAGCAGGACCCAGCAGACAACAGTGACAAAGAGCTTGGGATTCTCACTCTGTGAATTACCTGCAGCTGTTCTGTTCAAGGAGCTTACATGACACTGGTGTAATGTTCAAACCTCAACAAAGCACACCACCTTTGATTTGGGTAACAGATTTTGAAGTGTAGGCCATGGAATGGGTTACTGCGAGGGTGGAGAGATGAAAAGCAGTAGCCGTAGCTCCAGGTGACTGGGCAGGTGCTGAGGAATGGGTGTCAAACAGCGCTGTCAGTGGCGTCACCCCACGGTGTCCGAATAGAGACAAAATAAGGTGTTGCGTCAAACAACAGGGTGCAGAGTTTCAGCCAGAGAGGGCCCGAGCAGGCTCCTCTCAGCTTCTGTCTCAGGGGCGATGACTTGGCCATAAATTCTCCAGCCAAGGTGGGACGGGTTGAAGGGAAGAGCACTTTTAAATGCTTTATGCCTGGCAGCTTTGCTTTTACAAGATGGGGTGTTGAAAACAAAACAGAGCATAAATAACTCTGCTGATATGCACATATGCGTGGAGGAAGATGAGGTGTAGCAGAAAGACACAGCAAGCTAATGAGGTGGGTTTGGAAAAGGCGCGACTGAGCAGTAAATTGCCTCCTTGAAATGCAAGAATGTTGGGGAAACGGCAGCTTTAAACAACAAAGTTTGAGAGAATTTATGACATCTAAAAGATATGCTGTGAGCCTACATAATCCACAGGTCTCTGTCCAATTATCTGACAACACCATCCTGCCTGTTTGGTTAGGAAAAGAAAAACGTTTTGGGGATTTATTGCTGTTATTCACCTTTTAACCTGCATTTAAAAAATCAAAGAACATCTGAGAACTTACTGAGGACTATGACATAAGCGTTGTTTATAAAAGTTTCCTCTCATATTGTAATAAGCCTGTGTGGCTTAACTGATCAACTATTTTCAGAGCAATTTAAGCCACTCTGTCAGCCAGCTGTGTGTTTGTGTTCTTTGCGTAAACAGCAGCGGTTGTAAGTGCATGATGACAGTCACTTTCAGCAAGAAATTACCTCAGCTCAATTGACTTCGATGCCAAATATCGAGCCTCGGCAGAGATTATCGCTTTAACTCTGTCTTATCACAGCCTTGAAATGGTTAAATCCAATAACTGCTATTCTCTATCCCCTCTGTTATCACAACGGTTCAATCAGAGACCTTATACACTTGAAGTACAAGTGCAATTTAAATAGGGCCATCTTGTAAGAATTTCTCTTTTCCCCACAAATATTTCAAATGCTCAAACTTAAAATGTACATAAGTGTGGTTATTGGGAGAGACAAAGAAGACAAAGGTGGATAAAAAAATTGCGCAAGTGTTATTTGTATGTCAGCATACATCAGCAGCTTTAAGAGGCAATAGAAGCAGTCCTACGAGTCAACCAAAGTGTATTACTTATGTTACCTAATATTGCCAATCTGCCAATCTGACTATGAAACACAAAAAAATATGAAGAAGTAAAAACTGCTAGCAAGAACTTCGACCTCATGAGAAAAAAAAGTTTTACCATTTGCCCAATGTGAAGAAAAACAATTTTACCCATACAAACACTATTGTAAAATGAGGCCCTGTACTTTTTTTTACTTTCAAGGATCAATTTCAACATCCTTTAATTAAAATTTGAAGCACGTATAAGCCTAAATAAGGCTTCCTGACTAACAGTGTGTTCCGCGTCTTGGAGTAGCCTTAATATTGTCATACCTCTCTAAAAGTCTCACGCAAAGCTATCTAGGTTTACCAAACTGCCCATACACAGACCTTTCCAGTTCAACCTGAGCGGCTTAAATGGGGCTCTAGAGTCCATCTCTGGGTCTCAGGAATGTCATTATCTGACTGTGACACCCCCCGCCTCCAATCTTCAATCCAATCTTCAACCCCAAAAACCCCTACCATTGGAAAAGGGATCACTTAAATGATTCTTACTGCAGGAAAATCCTCCATCTGCCGCCTTGTGTGAAAAGATCAAGGATGTTCGGGTATTATTCTCAGCATTGCGGTGGAAGGTAGAGAAAGGAGCAGGAAAGTCCAGAAGAATGTCATTCATAAGAAACTTTGGGGTTCCATTATGAATGGCTGAGGGCCGCCATAGGGCCAGGGTCAAAGGCAATTTTGGGCTAAAGCCAAAGAGAAACGTTTCCGCAGAAAGAGACATCCACATGGATGCAGGGAATATGGAATTCCTCAGAAACATTTATGATAAAGACATTTGTTGAAAGAGTAAAAGAAATCTGATTATTTACGTAGGTAAAAGTAGTACTACGGTGAATATACTCCACGTCGAAGTACCGCATTCGAAACCTTTCTGAAGTGAAGTACACATTGCACAGTAAAAAGTTCCCTCTCTTTTTTGAGAGGTGTACAATTAATTCCATCGATATATGAATGTGTCTTCTCTTATGGAATGCTTATTTGATTGACACCAAATATCTTTTTTTAAAACAAAAGAAGCTAGATCTAGATGGACAATATTCCTACACTCCACGTCAAACTTGCGTTAAGCATTATTATTTGATTGGTCGACAAACTACACAAAACACAGGTTTTACAGTGTTTATTTTCTTTTTTTCCCCTAAAATTGGCAATGAGCCTAAGTCTAACAATGTTATTGGTCACATTAAGCATTTACTTTGTATAACTGTCATTTGTTAGTTCATAAAGTCAACTACAATTGAGAGGTACTCAAATCTTTTGAGTAAAGGGTGATATTTGTGCTATAAGTTCAGCATGAATAAATGTTACCTTTGGCTTATTCACAATGCACTGAAACATGCACCAGTCTTTAACTGTACTGAACGGTCAGTGAGAGTTACCTTCATGTCCTCAACAAACATGTTTCGTCACAAAATAAAATAACAAAACTGTCGTCACTGAACAAGCATGTGGGATGACATTACCCAGTCAAACCCAAGCTCGGCAAGAGGTTCAAAGGAGAGTGGTATTTCAAAGCAGCGAAGGTGAGTTCTAATCTTCACACACTATCAAAGGACATGCAATGGGCTCTTGTAGGAAATGACAAAGTCCCCCAGTGCACAGCTATTAGCAGCACTAAAACACAGGCCAGGGCTGTTCCTCAAAGGGAAAACGGCAACGGCCAGAGGCAAAGAGATCATTAGGGGACACACACGTGTGGAGGCACACACACATTATTTAAAGTCTTCATTACCTGGCTGATCTCACCTGTATGGCTTGTTTCAGAGGTTAATTATCAGCAGAAAGCAATTCCTCTGACACACAGGGTCACTGACAGAGATGTGTTGTTCACACCTGTACAGCCTATGTTCAGTGGAAGCCCTCAGGTCACTGACCAGGTCAACCAAACAACAAATCAGAGTGCAGTGAGGAAAGGAAGACGGGGCTATCATTCAAAGTCACTAAACTAAAAGGAGTTAGGTTTACAAAGTCAAAAAATTGAATTTATAACCATGTTTTTACATAATACACAATAAATTAGTCAACAAAAAAAGCCTGGATCTCAAAATCAGCTTTTTTTCTTAGAACAAGCAACTTTGATAAAACAACCCCCTATGTAAAAAAGTATATCATTTGCTTTTCTTTTAATCGAATCAGGAATAATCATATTAATGATTATGAGAGTAAGATTGCTTATCTGCTTAATCTTTCAGCAAGCTTTCGAGGAGATTGGTACTGTACAGCCTGCACGAAAATGTTTTGATGCACCCACCCTGCAGAGGGATTCAGAGCAAAAAAGAGGCAAAAGCATGCATGAAATTTCATAAATTCTCTGACATGCTGCCTGTAAGAGAAATATCTGCAGACTGGCAAGGTCATTTCACCGGGCTCAACCCCATCGATATGGAATCACACCACAGCTTTTCTTTTTTTTTTATGTTTCCAAATTACCTAAGCTTGCAAATTCTACAGCGATTAGGGTTTTAAGTAGTTTCAAACATACAATGTGGTGTTTGAAATTGCCACAAAGAAATTCCAGACATACAAAGGAAGATTCAAGACAATCCACTACAAGTTATGATTAGCATAGGATGCATTACTGCTGACAATTCAAGCAGCAGTGCCAACAAGCTGCTCCTAATGAGCAGTGGCAGGGAACAATGCACTCTCATTCAAACCAGCTCCATCCTTTCAAGACAACCGATCAGACTCTGATGTGTCCACCTACAGACACCCAGCTCACAGTCTGACGTTCATTTGTCGGTGCCTTGTACTCTGCAGAGCTACTGCTGCTCTCGTTCACTTTCTGACAGGCAGGTTCACAAGTTTATACCCTGTTAAGCTTCCTTCTTCACGTCTCCATACTTGTGACTTCAGGGCTTCCTTGTCCCAACTCCACACTCTTTGCAACAGTCTGCAGAGAGGGGAAAGAAGGGGAGGTAACAGAGGTAGAAAACAAAGAACAGGTTGGAACATTTTTCAGGGGTCCTGTCATTTTTTATCTGATCAGCCAGGAGCTGTTGGACTACAAATCAAAAGTGTGCAAAAAAAGAAGAAGAGAGAAGACAACAAAACACAGACAGGAGCTTTGCATTCCATCCTCCACCAGGAAAAGTCCCATCCTCGGGCAGAGCCGGCAACTTTCCTTGGCCCACTTACTCTCTTTTGAGTGCCTTTATGTCTCTGCGGATGCTGTTGTGGGATTTGTAAATGAGACTATTGGGATGGCAATGTTCTCAATGCACACTTCTGACTGCTCTCATTTAGCAGCACGATGTCCTCCGGGCAAATCTGACAAGTTCAGCTGCAGCATCAACATATAGAGGTAAATTAGAGGTAGATTAGAGTTTAATGCAAACATATTCTGCAGAGGCCTTTTCAGGAGCCTGGCTCTCAGTCACAGAACACACTCAGCGCTCAAGGCACAAACCAAGCATAAGCTTACATTATTAATTTATCTTTAATGAAATGAGTTACCTTGTTCAGACATGGCTGAGAAAGACTGGCACCCATCATCAACAATGGCGAATCCATTGGAATGCTCTACCACTTATCAAATAGGATCAAATCTGTTACTGAAGACAAGGGCTGCATGTTCAACAAGTCATTTTTTTGCATTTGAGCAATATACTTAAAGAAGCAGTAAGACAGAAATATCACTTTCATATCTGTTTTTCATATAGTTTATTTAAATATCTGCAAGTAATATGTTTTATATAGTGCTCTTTATTTAAATAAAAGAGAAGATAAAAGATGTTGAACAAATTCTGGTATTTTACTCATTTAGAAACTGTAAATCCACATCACCTAGAAACACATAATAAGCTCTACATTTGGTCTTGATCTGAAAGCAAAAGCCCAGACAGTGTCCCAGCTTGTGATGAAACATAATGGACGATTATGTCATCATGTGTAAGCCGTTTTCAGCATGTCCTGCAACAAGCATGCAAACCTGTTGCAAAATTAACACAATTACAATGGTTGCCCAGAATGAGCAATAAAAGTAAGGCGCCTCTTGCCATCATCTCAGTGATAACGTTGTTGGAAGTCGGAACATACAAGTAGCAACAGAACCAGGTAGCTCTGTCTGCCTTCATACATGCATGCAGGTTTCCATAAGACTTTGAACAGTGCCTAAGGAATAATGCATGGAGGGATGGATTGTGACAGGCTCTCTAATCCCTCGCTTTTCCTCCCTGCTTCACCCTCATACTTCGGTGGCCACTTTAACACTCCAATTTGTTCTAAACTACAAACCACAAAAAAACTCAGTCAGAACACCCTGAAGGTAAAGCATATTTCAATGTGTCCCTTTCTGACCAGTATAAAAGGCTAATAATTACAGCTGAAACTAGTGGAAACAAAGGTCACTAGGTTTAGTTTTGAGAAACCAATATGTATTTTTAACTTGAATATTTTCCAATTTATGTTTCTTTAAACTCCTACACCACTATTTTTTTAGAAGGAAACATTGTACTTTTTACTTCATTGTAACAATTTCACAGCTAAAGGCCTAGTTTGGCATTATTCCAAGTTTGGTTGGTTATTGCAAGCTCAGATTTGAATGCATGTGATTTGCTGCTTGTACTTGAGCAAAGTCGCTGGAAGCATGAAACTAAATATTATTTAGCGTAGTTTACGTTACACATCATTAACCAATGACCTGCGTGCGCGAGCGCATTAAGGAGTATAACAATACAAAAAACTATGTTATATTAAAAATATAACGCTGCATTGGAAGAAGCAGGGCTATTGTTAAACTTGCTACTTCCGTTTTCATCTGAAGACTAACGTAAACACATAACCTACATTATTTGAATGTTAATATCAGCAGGTTGTTCGAGAACACTTATCTCTGTTTTAAAGACATGCCCAGATTCCTGAGAGTCTTTTCATGTTATCCACAACGTTAACTGCTAGGATAGAGATGAGATGGCAGTCGGAAGTGACATATGATTTGGTAGGTAAATGTAAGCCTACCAAGAGCATTTGTTACATTTGAATTGAATAAAAGTGTTTCAAAAAGCAACATTTAATTTATATTAAAATAAAAATGCAATCATAGAAACACACAATCACATTCTAGATATTTGTCTCTAACAATTGAAATAGTTTAATAATGCCATGTTGAAAATGTAAAAAATACATGAGGCACATCCTGAGGCTAAGACATTTTGTAATGAAAATGAAATGGAGGAAATGATTCCTTGAAGTAATATAATCACGTGTACAATGTTACTTAGAGTGCATGCTTATGTGTGGAAGTCACAAGCCATTGCAAAATTATTTTAGTGCAATTTTAGTCAGTTTCACAACAAGGTTAGGACCAGGAACCAAAACAGTGTAGAGGACCAAGATCAGGTTGGCCCAAAAATATAGATCTTAATATAGATTTTCCTCACTTTAAGATAAGCAGCATCTCTGATCAAGTTTTAACAACAGTAACATCTGACTATGAGGATGCACTTGGTCAATATAACTTTGATTAATGAGGCAAACAGGCCGTAAATCAGCACCCCTGTCTTTGAATACTTGTATACAGGCCCTGGTCATGAACTTCAAACTGTTTCCGTAGGCCAGCAAGCTTAAGGCAGTGAGGGCAGATGTCATGTTCTGCTCAACAGGTTCAGAGGGTCACCTGGTACTATTTGTGCCTCTGGACATATGAGGCTGTCACACAAAGAGAGCTCATCTGTGCAGACATGTGCTACACTCTGACCCCTGTAATGCAGACCCTCAACAATAGCAGTTACAAATAACACATTGCTCCTCAAAGACCAAATAAAACTAAAAGATGCTGCCCCTTCACTTTTGATATCCTAGCAGCAGAGTGCATACTGTATTGCATTAGGAGGGGTTGAGCCCAAAGTTTTTGTTTACAGTGCTTCTTGATTGCGTGAATTTCCACTCTTCAGCAAGGTGTGTGGTGGAATCCCTTTGTTTCCTCTGCTTCATTTCTGTGGTTTGCAGCAGCCCGTCATACTTTCACATCAGCCCAGTTTAGATACTGAGAAAACCCCCGACCAAGCCATAAACCCCCCCAGGCCAGTAGAGGCCCCATACGAACCTGCCTGGGCATGCACCTGCCAAGCCCTGCCGTTCGCTGCTGCTCTGCTGCTTGTCTCGTCCCCTGCAGCAGATTCCCCCGGCATTCTGCCTCTGTGGAGGTCTCTACGTCTGCTGCTCCCTCACTCAGTTGAGACACGTTGCTCATGGCTTCCGAGAAGTGAGGCAGAGCAGGCAGGATCAGCATGTGGTCTGCATGCATGCGTCTTATGTGTGTGTCTGTTTGCACGATACGCCTCATAACCTTAGGGTTAAGACTCTCATTAGCACCTAGCCAAAAAAAGATATCCCTTTCATCTCATCTATCCATACAGTATGGATCAAGTGACGCACATCATTTGCAAACAAAGACAAATAGCCTGACAGACCCACAGACTGTACTCTAAACATGCTATGTCCACCACAAAGTCCCATGTGGTTATATCATTGATTCCATCAGAAATCCTAAATTCACTTGCTAAGCCTGCATGTCAGAGTGGTGGGCAAGATGTTAAGCTGTCCTGTATTAAACCCAAAATAGCAGAGGTTGGCACAGAGGTCTCCATAAAGAGATTTTTCTTTGAGTTTACTTACTGATGTTGTTGGGGAGCTGTGACACCAGGGTTCAAATTCACGCTTCGTGCAGGGCAGCACTCACTCTGGTCCACCCTTTGACTAAGAGATTAATGGGCAGTAACCAAGCTAGCAGACAGTGTAATTAAGGCCCTTAGTCACTCAGTCACCAGACGGAGTGAAGTCAGCAACACTTGAACTCAGTGATGTTGGCGGGATTGGGACTGGCAGATGAGCTAATGTGGCTGCCTTCGCTTGGGTAAACTTGAGACAAGAACATGAATGAGATTGATGAGCTCTCTTACATTTCAGCATGGGAACATGAAATTGGGCAAAACTGAATTTTTAGGTTTGAATTATTAAGTTGGACATAAAGAGAAGACACTTATTTTTTCCTTGTGAAGAGCAGTGTTTGAATGTTTAATAGTTTGACGTAACTGTACTACACTTGAGGAACTGCAATACGACAGGAATTCATATTTAGAATTGTTTGTTGTCTTTCAGTATCAATCAGGAAGCTGCTGCTAAATACACATGTGGCTCATAGCGGATTATGTAATCGTCATATATTCTAATGCACCAGCTGTAAAAGAAAAACAACTTGATACCTAGGAGCCTTTTGCAACAATGCACCACTGAGATCAAAAACATTGTTTGTCGGGGTTTGTGGGGGCAGGGTTTTGGTGGTAGCCATATGTAGAAAAGCAAAAGCGCACATGAGCTGTGAACCTATCTAAGGGGGGATTTTTTCCCCAGTGACTTCAATGGTTTGACTTTTGTGTTGGGGTGGGGCACTGCGCTGCACTCATCTGTCACAGTCAGTGGCTGCTGTGATTGGGTTGCGCCCTGCGGGGGTCCTGAGGTCATCCTGAGTGGCGCTCTGATCTGATCAGCGTCAATTGTTCCCCCATGATCCTCTCATGGCCTCCAGCGCCACGTTGTCCGCCCAGGCTCAGCCAACTGCTGGAGATTCTGCTCGACACCGGTAAAGCTCTTTTCTTATAAATGATGGCAACAGCTCTTGAAATCCCTAACCCTGTAAACACCAAAATCACACCCATTTATTTTAAAGCCATCATCTCTTGTATACATTTTTCTTGCATTCATTACCCCCAAAAATTACCATTTTTATATCAAGAAAAACTTTGTTTTCCTGGCAAGCCTTTAAGGTAAACAAGGAATCACAAAACAGACAAAAGGGTTGAGGATTTGAATTAAGTAGGGGCTGCGTTTAACAACAGAAAAAACATGTCCGTTTAAGCCGTCTCACAATGGCCAATTCTAATTTGAGCGAGTCTGGTCGATTACAAAGTGTTTTAGAAATTCATGTGTTTTGGAAGTAGTGAGCATATGACATAAATTAGGCCCGATTTTACGGCACTACTTGTGTGAGGGTTTGTAAATGAACCTGTTGACATGGTTTTGCTGTTGTAAAAAGCAATCCCCATTTTCATGAATTTCTCAAGACTTCCCCTTCCCCTTTTTTTACAATAATTTGATCAACTTAAAGACATGTGAAAAAATAACATTTCTTCACAAATTCAAGAAACAAGGATTGACTAATTGATAGGCAAATTAAAAACTTTAAAAATGCAGACCTGTTTATGTATGGTTCTTCCGTTGATACACTGTATGCCTAGAAATACATCCAACAAGAAACATATGTCTGACATCCAACAGTAAATGCATGACTCTCTGGAAGATACCCCACAGTTTTGTTTGAGCTTGTCATAACAAAAAGCATGTTAAAACATGGGCATGGCAAACATATTTCACTCTCTGTCTATTATTCCAAGAGAAATAGAAAGCAATTAAAATTAATTACAAGAGTGAAACTATAATTGTTTCTGGCATCACAAACTGATCTTGGTTGTCTTGTTGTGGTGCTGAGGCACATCTGCACGAGTCTCCTGGTGAGGCACATATGTTCAGTTATGCTGTTTTTGTCCAACAGCAAGCCAAGCTGTAATCGCTGTCATTCTTATCAAATCAGATACCAAGGAAAGCCACAAATTAAAATGGAAGCAGGTGTTTTCATATATTTCATATGTATCAGGGCGTTTTTTCCAACCTTAGCAGACAGGTTCTTGTGTGTTATCTGTTAGATCAGCAGATCTATGTATGCTGACAAGTGGGAACACTTTGAAAAGTCAGTGCTAATAGCTTGTATCCCTGCCCTGAAGTGGGCCTATTAGCCTCCCCCCCTCTCTTGCTGGAGAGAAAAAGACAAAATAAACAAGAGCTCTTAGTATAAACTACATTAAACAGATAAGTCAATAAAGCACTCCAGTATAAATCACTGTACTGTCACAAGGCTACGCTTACAGTTAAACCTCAGATTAATGAGTACAGAAGAAGAGGCCTCCATGGCAGGTAACAATCGTTTCTATTGTGGGGCTGAGCTCACGTAAGGCACAGACTTGAACTGTGACGCAGACAGTCTTACTTCCCACGTCCTACGAAATAGGTTCATAAGACAAACAAAGCCAAAGTTATCAAATTGTAAATGTTGTCTCAACACAAGCAACAATACAATACTTTGCCCTAAAACAAATAACATGGAAGCTGATGAATTGATTCAGCACTATGCTGTTGAAACAAATAGTGAATGATGAAATCTGTGTGCCATCCTCCCTCTTCAACCTAAAGAAAATCCTAAGAAATTGGCTAAATGTTGATATAAATCAAGAACTATCTGAACAAAGAATGTACATCCCTTGGCCTACATAACGTTTGTCTTGCCTTATTTTATCTTACAAGAGGATTACTCATCTGACAAGACATTCCAATGTCAGCATTCACTTCTTGATAGTTGTTGATTCTAATTATTTCAGCCCACACCAAAAAAGTATTGATGTACAATATGTAATCTATATCTGTATTGAGCCGGTTTTTTGTTCAGCAGTAATTGCTGTGACAAACCTCCCTTGACCATGATGTCGTTCTTTTTATTTCTTGTCTGCTTTTGTACTTATTGCTTGATATGTAATGTTTCACCGCTAATGGTTTCTCTATCAAAACAATAACAGAAGTCAAAGTTTGATGGAATTACAAAGTAGTGTGGGATCATAGGAATTTGTCATTGCAGTCAAGTTATCCCGGTTAGGAGTCTTACAGTTTCCAACATTCAGGATATAACCGAGAACCAAGTCTCCTCCTTATGCAAAACAAAAGGACATGGTGTTTATTACACGTAAATTATTTGAAAGTCAAAATCAGTGTTGACGCAGTTACCACAGGATGCATATGCTTCAAGCTAATAGCTAACATTTGCTTAGATCCAGATGTCCGACGACACTATGTCATTTATGTCCAAAGTTTTGCAATGTCAACAGTAATAAAAGCTACTAAATGGTTTCAAATAAATTCTAAAATAGCTGGAAAACTCTTTGGATAACGTAACATAGGCCATGTTGTTTTCAGAAAAATAAATGGGGAAATGTTGCATATCATACCTCTAACCCAGATCCAGAGATTTGTTTATCTCCCACGGTTCTCTGTTAATGCGTCTCTTTTTCTCTGTGTGTCGCAGGTCCCTGGCCCTTGGGCAGCAGTACTCGTCTCTGGGCTCCCAACCCATCTTGTGTGGCTCTATCCCCGGCCTGGTGCCCAAGCAGCTGCGTTTCTGTCGAAACTACATAGAGATCATGCCCAGCGTCGCAGAAGGCGTCAAGCTGGGGATCCAGGAGTGCCAGCACCAGTTTAGGGGCCGGCGATGGAACTGTACCACCATAAAGGACAACCTGGCCATCTTCGGCCCTGTGCTAGATAAAGGTACATCATCTACAAGCACTTTTGCATTTTGTAACAATGCAAATATGTACAAGGAGCTGAAAAGAAATATGGATTTAAATGATCTGAGCCAAACATCTTGCTACTGTTAAAACTATGACGGAAGCTATTGCAAGCTGATAAACCCTAAGGCTTTGCACTGTCTGATTTCTGGGCTTTACTGACAAACTATGGCAATTAAAATAATACACACCTTTCCTGGCTACAGTGAGAACTGAGCACAGGTACAAGTGCTGACACATTATTCAACTTCTATCCACATTTACCTTAATATCACATTTGTCTTCAGACTTATTTTTCGTATTTCCCTACCGTGATTACACTCTCAGACATGAAAGAGGGTCAGCTCTGTAAATCCATCAACAAAGCCTGACAAGTACAGCTGATATACTGGAGACATCCATCAGGGGCTTCACACGGAGAATACTAATTGCTAGATGTCTCTGCACTAACAGTGTTTTTTAAACAATCCAACTAAACCTGGGACAATGGGCACAGGTGTCCTGCTTAAGGCCCTGCAGTCCCTAATTATAAAAGGTAGGAGTTTGTGTGTCGTGATTGGAAATGAATTACCCTGTGTGTCAGAGGGGAAGGAATCTGGGCAGAAATGGGCAGTGTGAGCAGTCCAAGCTCCTCAGTCAAATAAAAGGGAGAGGGGATACCAAATGAGATTACAGGCAATAGAAAAGGGCCGGGGGGCTCTGCAAAACCCCTACTGTGCATGAAGACCAGTGCGCGCCTCACACAGTCCAGCTCCCACGGACGCCCCATTCACACGCCCTTTTGACTCTGTCATGAAAACAGGCTGAAAGGGGATCTCTCCCAACCTAGCCCGGCTGAACACTTCAGGGATAGGGAAGTGAAGGAAGAAAGGAAGGAAGGAAGGAAGGAGGAAAGGTAGCGTCTCACTATGGGAAATGATAAATGGAAGTTAGGGAAGCAAGAGCTATACTATCCACCAGCCCCAGCCACCTTGAGCTGCATGTTGGCCATGGTGGTGCAGTTGGTGGATGCCATGGGGGAAGTGGGGGGTTGAGCTCCTGTGGTGGGTGGTGGTGTATGGGATTTCAGCTCAGGGTGTTGGCGGAGGGGTGGCTGGAGAGAGAGGGGGGGTTAGGGAGTTTAGGGAATGCCAGCTCCGGGCAGAGCGGGGCTGTGGGGGCGCGAGTCGCTGGGCCCTTTGTGTGGGTAATACAGTGTGACACAAGGGAAACAAAGGCGGATTGATGGACCCAGCAGGTAGCAGAAGCAGCGCTAGCCATGGCTAACAGCCAGAGCTCCAGGGGCCCAGGGCTCACAGGACCCTGTTGTGGATGGCCCAGAGCGGCTTGCCAGGGCGAGCAGGGATGCCCAACCTGAGGACGGAGTGGCATCCAGTCATGCAAGGACTCATGGGGATATTGATCGAAACAGTATCCAAAACAAACTTAAAACATCCTATGGGATTAGTGTGAATAATTTTGGGTTTTAGACCTGCAGAACTAAAGACATTTAGTTTAATAAAAGGAGATGAATCAGGAAATATCTATTGTGGAGAGGCTGAAAAATGACTGCCTCGACATTGAAGCTAAAGTCTCGTACATTTTTTCATGTATAACGTTGTATTAATCTTTGTTTTGACCCACCAACAAACTACAGATGCAAATAAGCTTACAGCTATGACCTGTTATCTTGTACCAAATGGTGACATTCATTCATGATTAGGGTGTGACACCCTAAAGAATTTTACCAAGGATGAATTGATGAGATAAAGATGTAGAGTAAAGTCATTGTTAGATTTAATAAGAGAATTCTAAAATAGCTTATTGTAACATTTTGTTCGAGTGTGTATTGTTATGTTTCAAATATTACTGAATAAAGCTGTGATGTACAGAATTTCTTTATAAAGACCCCGAAAGCTGATCCATCTGTAATATCAATTATGAGAATCAAAAATACGGATACATTGGAAAAGAAAAACCATACCATCACAGACATTGTCCCTTGTGGAATCATAACAAGCTAAAATGTTTTTGTTTTTGCAACTCAGCTTGCAGATATTTTCAGGGTGGGAAAATATGACTAGCCTCCAGCCAAACATTAGTAAACTGTCTGTGGCTTGTAAAGCAGTCCGAACGGGTCTCGAAATCCTCATTGGCAGTGAAAATGGTCAGGAATTTCTGGCTTTAGAAGCAACTGTGGTCTATAAACAACTAGTTTAATTTTCTGGTCGTGTCCATACAAATTTCAAAAAACTCATATGACGCAATTATGTGTTTCACAAACTCAGGCCACTCCATGCTCTTGAGAAGTAAAACTATTGCTTAAGGACACCTTCCCTTACCTGTGTGTGCGTTTGTGTGTGTGTGTGTTTGTGTCTGTTACACAGCTAGTAGAGTGTAATGGGTGAGCCACGGTAAGTGTGCTGTGACTGTGAAACAATGGTGTCTGGTTACATAATAAGCTGTTGCCTTCAAAGGAGGCGTAACTCCATCCTTCAGTGTGTAAAAAAGAAACAGGCCGACACACTGCTAGGTTTCACCAGAAGGCCTTGGGCCCTGAACAGGGACGGGTAGGAGGAGGAGGGGGTGGGGGGGTGACAACATTCCTGAAACACTATCCAGATGCAAAACAGCACACCTCAGGGATGACAGGAGGTCACTGAGATCCCACTGAGCGCTAGGCACTCCTGACACAACCACAATGGGCTGATGTCACTGCAGGGACTCTGTTTTCTTTTTTCTTTTTTTGGCTCCTTCATGTGCTTCCTCAGCGCTGATGGTGATTATATGGTAAACACTCTGATCCATGTTTACATATTGTGGGGAAAAAAAGGGGTTCTCGTTTTTTTTCTCCATACAAGGCTTCTTGTTTTCCACCGTGGTACATAAATGTGGCTTCTCAAAGATGAAAAGCTGTGTTAAAAGGTTGTTGCCTGGGGGTATCCCTTTCAATACTTTTGTCTGGTGTTGGCAGCAGTAAAGATTGCCTGGTCTGTGTTAAACACAAGATTGACACACTCTCTATCTCTGTCTTTTCTCTGTCTGTCTTCACCCGTCCCTCTCAGCAACCAGAGAGTCAGCGTTTGTCCACGCCATAGCTTCAGCAGGTGTGGCGTTCGCGGTGACTCGCTCCTGCGCTGAGGGCACATCCACCATGTGCGGCTGTGACTCCCACCACAAGGGACCCCCCGGGGAGGGCTGGAAGTGGGGCGGCTGCAGTGAGGATGCAGAGTTTGGGGTGCTGGTGTCCAGGGAGTTTGCAGACGCAAGAGAGAATCGCCCAGACGCTCGCTCGGCGATGAACCGACACAACAACGAGGCAGGACGCTCGGTAAATACCTTTAGACACATTTGCGGACTGTGCCAATGTCTTGTTAGGTTTCTGTAGTCCATATTAATATGCACTATATTGTCAAAAGTATGTACAGTACAAATCTGAACATCGCACTCATATTTGATACTTACAAATTCAAAGGCAAACATCTGCTGCTATATCCGCCTCCAAGCTTACCACAAGTTTTAGGGAAGGTATTATTGAATGGATTCAACCACAAGAATTACAACACTGACGACAGTTCACAGTCAGTATAGTTAGGTCTGGTTCAGTCAGTATTTCAGGTCATCCTGAAGGTGTTGTAAAGGGTTGAGGTCAGGGCTCAGGTCAGACTAGTCAAATTCTTTCACACCAAACTGGGAAGACCATTTCCTTATGGAGCTGAGAATTGTCATGTTGAAACAGGCAAGGGACAAACACACACTTTTGGAAGCTCTATGCTGCAGAAATCACATTTCCAGCCCATTCATCAATCTGACACCAATTCACAAAGCAGCATTTTGCGTAGGTACGAACATCATCAAGCATTCAACTAACTCTAATGTAAGCATCTTTTTGTAACAAGTTTAGATTGAGAACTGATCAAAATGTCCTTTCACTTAAACTAAGAAGTCAAGCTTTATCAGAGGTGGTCCGTCTACATACTTTTGGCCAGACACAAAAGCGATTACAACAAGGATTAAGTGGACAGCACTGCTTCAATAACTGTACAACTGACTCTGCAATAAAGAAGCAGGTTGCATTGTGGAGAACATCTTTTGATTGTACTTTAAGTCACTGTAATACATCACATTAACTGGAAGGTCACTGGGAGTGCATAGACCTGCGCCAAAGCCAAATGCCCCAGTGAAAAAATATTTTTCGTATCCACCCTGTAATTCTGATCGTCTCCAAAATTTAAGGGGTTCTTCCTTTGCCCATTTTTATCCTTTCCAGTTTTTGCTTAATCCTGTTGAAAGACATCCAAACCGAACCGAAAACACAACCTTCTTGGCAAACTTCAGCAATGGATTTTAGCAAAAGGGGGAAAACAGACAAGGAGATGCAGTCAACAATGTACAAGGGCTGTCTGACTGTCGTTCTTAAGGAGAGGATTTACCCCGCCAACATTACAGTGTGGGATTACTAATTGTTTGTGTGACGGACAGGGATTTGGTATTTGACTTGTCCGCACATTTCTGAGTTTCCAACTAAAAATGAGCACTTTGAATGACTGAATGATGGTTAATTACTTATCTAAGCAGAACCCTCCCTCCCTCCCTCCTCCTTCCTGCCTCACCTTTCATGCCTTGCATCCTAATGAAAAAATTCCCGGACAGTCAAATAATCTGAGTAGGTGGAGGGGAAAAGAGAGGAAATCAGCTCAGACTTAAAACATCACTGGCTGCTGTCACCGCTAAGAAAAAAAAAATAGGCTCCCCGGCTGCTCGCTGAGGGGCAAACGAGGGACCACACGGCAACCACACGGCCCTTTGATGTGAGCACACAGGAGCAGGGAGACCACAGGAGCTAACTGAACAGCAGCACTGTCAGGAGTATCCTCTCCACCTGGCCCTCTCACGCTCCATTATTTAGCCTCAAGGGCCTTTGGGACTTGATGTTGGCATGACAAGCTCACAGGATGATGTCACTACAAGCCCCACTCCCCTTCCTCTGCCCCACTCTCTCTTACTTTAGCCAGAGGTGCCACAGCCACCTGCCTTCCGCCCCAGCTGGGGGAATTCGGGAGCTAAATATAGCTGTTGATTTAAAGCACACAAAAAAATCAAAACACAAAGGTAAAATAAGCCCCGGGCGAAACACTCATGATGTGAGCCAGTGACTTCAGAGGGAATTAGCGGCAGCAGAAGAGTCTCTTTACTTCACAGCTGCATGACACTTAAAGAAATTACAGCCACTGGCATATTGTTTTTCTTGGCCTGCTCTGTGAGTCTTCAGAGGTCTGCATTACTCAATTACATTTCTGACCATAAAAATTCCAACAGAGTGACTTACTGAGTCACCTATCAAATTAAGACCACCACATGTTCTGTTAATTACACTTTAAAGGAATACTCGACCATTAAAAATCTAGCTTTTCAGTATCAAATTCTCACTGCCTGAAGGCCTCGGTCCCAGAGGATGGTGGGTGTAGTCAGTTTGAATTCACAGCAGCTTAAGGGGATTCCAGTGGTAACAGACGCAGCAAACAAATGTCAAAACCTCCATAGACACTTCTCCCCACCTCACTGCAGAAGCTCTGCCAAGAGAGGTGTATTCAGAGATTTCTTGGCTAAGGCAGAAGTGGATTATGCATTTAAGAAGTTATATTCTATATCTTTGTGTCATGACTCTGGATTCCCCTGTAACTATACAGTAAATCCAAGCTGATGGAACAAGCTTCAGATCCACCTTTAAAGCCTGCAGGCATTGACTCTTTGGACTCTAAAGATATATTTTTAGTTGAGAATTGCTTAAAGGGATCATGAGGAAATGCGTTATGAAAGCTTACGTTGGATGCTTGCCAGGATGATAAACAGTGCCATATTGGCTTTATCACTATGACTCAATTTTTTTTGGTTTGGCTGTTCACATTATTTGTTAAAGGGAGGAAAATGTAAGGTTCCAGTGTGAACTTGACATAGTCCTTAACAGACCCTTGTGCACAAACAAAGATGTCAAATGCTGTCAACACAGTAAACACGGAGGCCAATGAAGTCTAAGTTTAGGCGTTAATTTACAAGTTGGTGCAGTGGAATGATAATACAAAAACATGCAATATAACCATTATTATAATTCAAAGCTCTGTCACATCACAGTCCGTCAACTGACTACCTTCTTTCGGAGGCGTCTTCCATGCTTGTATTCTCCAAGGGTCTCCCGCGAGCTAACAAAGGTTGTAGCATAAAGGTCGCAAGAATTCCAATATGCCTGTAAGACTGAGGTTGCATTCCAAAAATGTTAGCTGATCTGATTGGGGACTATATATTATCGCTGTCCAAATCAGAATTGATCAGATCCCATGTTTTCACACAAAATATAGCATTAGCATAAAAACCAAACTCTGATTTGGGCTACTTTTGCCAGCAAGGTGAAGCTGTAGGCCTACTTTGTTTAAACCAGGGGAGCTGATATAAGTTTCCTACAAGGTGAAACTAAAAGGGTTTTCTTCCTCAGACCATCCTGGACCACATGCACCTACGCTGTAAATGTCACGGCCTGTCGGGAAGCTGCGAGGTGAAGACCTGCTGGTGGGCGCAGCCAGACTTCCGCATGCTGGGCGACTACCTGAAGGACAAGTACGACAGTGCCTCGGAGATGGTGGTGGAGAAGCACCGCGAATCCCGAGGCTGGGTGGAGACTCTGCGGGTCAAGTACAACTTCTTCAAGCACCCCACCGAGCGTGACCTGGTCTACTACGAGGGCTCGCCAAACTTCTGCGAGCCTAACCAGGAGACCGGCTCCTTCGGGACGCGCGACCGGGCTTGCAACGTATCGTCGCACGGCATCGAGGGCTGCGACCTGCTGTGCTGCGGCCGCGGCCACAACACCCGGACTGAGAAACGCAAAGAGAAGTGCCACTGCATCTTCCACTGGTGCTGCTACGTCAGCTGCCAGGAGTGTGTGCGTGTCTACGACGTCCACACGTGCAAGTGAGAGAGGCCTGTGCTTTCAGAAAAAAACTGGACTACAAGTGCTGCCCATCCACCCTTCACCTCTTCCACTTCCTGCACGAGTGACCCGCATCCCCAAACACAGACTCTGCATCTCTCGCAAAAACATATTCATCAGCACACACACACACACACACTCAGGCCCTAATGGGTTATGGCACATCAGCTATGGATACTTCTATACCTTTATTTTTTGTAAAAACCGTTCCCTGAATCCAAACCACTACATTTCCATAAAATCTGAGCAGAAAGCGTCCTGTGATGACCCGGCTGATGTCTAATCTGAGGTCAAGGAGTTGTGCCACTTCTTCCTTTCCCTGCAGCACTGGCCCCCACCTTCCCCTTGTCTTTATTTATTTCCCCTCTCCATGCCAACACAAAGTCTGTGGCATGTACAGTAACACTTTTTACCTGTGAGAATAATGCAGTAAAACACTCTTTGCTTTTGAGTAAAAAGCTATTTCTAACACCTCACTTCCCCAGCCATCCTGGCTGGTTTACCTTTTTGTTTTTTAGACTAAACCAACCTCTACACCGTCACTCTGCGGCAAGTGGCTCTGAACAGCCCAAGGAAACCATCACTTTGTAACTACTGAACTAAACAGGTGCTGGAAGTGCCACCGTCCTGTCTTTTGTAAACTACTGAGCTTATGAAATCCTCAGTGATGCTACTCTCCCTGCTGACTGACTCAACCGCACCAGTCAACCTGGAAGATTATGCTACAGTCGGATTTTATAGCCCTGCATTTCTGAAATATTACCATTGGGCTGGGACTGGAGGTATGCAGCATGTGTGTGAACAAGCATGCTCATTCCACTAACTAACAACCCTACACATGTATATGTATGCACTATTCAGCTACTCCAGGTGGGAAAAATGTGAGCATTGTTTATGCGAGCAAATTCTAAGTCGTTACGAGTTGTTATGAATTATGACTTTCTTCCTGCATACTGTAAATTGCTCCTAGTTTCCACACATGTTATGCAACGCAGTCATACATCATTATTATAAGGAGTGACATCAACCAGGGTTCAAATGATATGTTTGGGTCATTTGTTGCTGTTTCATTTATAACTGTATGCATCAAGTGTGGGTCAAGTTTCAGCATGCTTATTATTATTAATTCTGGTCTTATCAGCAAAGTGATTATTGGGAGATCCTATTAATCCAACGCTTCCTGCATTCACCAGGTCCATTTTAAGAGACTTTTGTATGATGCAAATCTTTCACTGTAATAAGGAAGAAGGGGGACATGTGACGACATGTGGAGAACTAGAGTGGGTTCTGATAGGCTTTTCCACCCGGGCCTTCCTTCTCTATGACTTTTCTCCACGTTGAGGTTTTTACTATTGTCAGTAGACCCCAAAAACACACCTGCCTCAAAGATATTGGAATATGATTATTTAATCTCAACCTGCTTATTGAGATGCATCTGCCCAGTTGACAAATTATTTTTTATTTTTGAGGTGACTCGGTGTGATTTTTGGGTCGACAGAAAAGACTTCAAGACATTGAAAGGGACAGCTCACCCAAAATCAGAAATACATATTTTATCCTCTTACCAATGGTACTTTTAATCCACATATATTGTTTTGGTTAGGTAGTGAGTGTTGGAGATATTGGCATGGAGATGTCTATCTTCTCTTAAATATAATTGAACTAAATGGCAGTCGGCGTACGTTGCTCAAAGCTCCAGAGGGACAGTTTTCTTTGTAGTGAACTACGTGGGTTGATGCATACTTCTAATTTGTGTGGTGATGTGTTTGGCTTAAGTAGTTCTTAAGAACAAAAATATAGTTCTACATGAATCTGCTCACTAGGCAGGTCTGTTGATTCTTCTGATTAACCGGCTCATGATTTCTGGAGAGAGAAATTACTGCTGAGTTATTTTAAAATGCCACCTAGTTCCAGAGAAGGTAGTTCCAACATTTTGGCACTAACACCAAAACAATGTAGAGGGAGAAATGGTATTTTTGGTTTTTGGGGTGAACTTTCCTAAAGCTAAAGAACGTTGGGAAACGTCATGAGAAGATGATTTATGTGTGCAAGATGTGGATGTGTGTGTGAGAATGACGGCTGCGTTTGACAGTGGTGAGTGGAAAAAAACGGATGGTTGGACGGATGGATGGCAGGATTCACAATGTGAGAAGTTTCCACACAACATGTTCTGACAGTCCCGCCTGCTTCCTATTAATTATATTCAACAACAAACATACCCAGTAGTGTGTAGGCTGTACTCTCTTTGTGACATAGCTTAGCATTTGTGTCATGTTCGACACAGCCCTGCCTACCTGGGCCTACCTTTCTGTGTTCAGTACCCCCCCACCTCCCCCTCCACTTCCCCCGCTATATCCAAAGTTTTGTACAAATGTTTTAAAGTGAATAATTCCCTTTTTATTTTATAATCGTAAATGTTATGTTTTTATAAATATTATTTATTATACAATGTATATATCTGTATGACTGAACTAAGATTATATATTTGAACAACAAAACTGTGTCATGTTCTTTTTTTCTTGCTTTATAACTTCTGTTTAACCAGCCAATTGGGGACGCAAATGCTCAACAACTAGTCTGTTTCATTACCCAATATCGAATTACGCATAATACAAGATGAATAAATCCTAGATTTTGTTCACTTCTGCCTCCATCTTGACCGTAAAGGAGCCAGGAAGGACAATTTAGAAAAATCTACCATACAAATATTTGAATTAATTTTTGATAAAAACTACTGTGTTCAAGAAAATGACTGAGCGTCTTCACAAACGGACACTTTTATTTTATTAAGAGACACATTGTTATTTGTTTTTTGGGGGATTTGTTAACAATAAAATAGTCCTTTGCCTAAAAAACGACCTCCACTGCAGCCTACAGACCCGCTGCAGTAGCTACTGTGTAAAAGGGTAACTGTGTTTACTTGTTGAGCTGAGCAGTAATTGCACAACATAGAGGCTGTGGAGGTTAACCGCAAATCTTTGAGAAGGCTCAACTCATTCCGAGATGTCACATTTCTCATAATTAAATGATAATTATGACAGATCATGATTATAAAGACCTCTTTATGATTTCAACATGTCTTCATTATGAGAGGAACACTTGATAATTAAAACAACTGGGGGTACATTGTTTTCTTTCTTCTTGTGTGGCCTATGGGTTTACATAATGACTGGTAAATTGAGAGAGGTTTAGGAAGAGGACTAAGTATTATTTAATTATTATTTAAGATGCACACCACTTTCTACATTAATCAATCAATCAATTAATCATTTGGAATAAAAGTTGCCAGAACAAAGTGATAATAACTATCCAGGTTTCTCTGAGTCTAAGATAATGTGTTTAAATGTCTTGTTTTGTCACAACAAAACCCAAAGACATAATGTTTAATATTATATAAAACAGATTAAAGCAGGAAATCTCTGATTTTGAGGGTCTGAAAACACGATGTAATGCTAATTTTCAGGTTCATATTTGTAATTTGTGCCTCAACTGGGACAAGTCTCCATGCTTTAATGCTCAAAAAGCTCTTTATTTTTCTCTTTTCCCCCTCTGTCTGAAACCAGAGCACAGTCTGCTCTGATTGGTTAGCTGGCCGGCTCTGTTGTGATTTGTCAACAGCTTAGACCCCTTACCCTATCAGAAAGAATGTGTTGGAGCGCTATCCACTGAAGCGCAAGTGTTACGTAGTGATGTCACTATATCACAGAGGTAAATAAAGTAGTGCGTTGGAGGTGTTTCAGGAAGGGGGGGGGTAAGTGTGTGGAAGAGCAACTCCTTCTGGTGTGACATTTGGGATTTTAGCCTTTGCAGACCATTTACAAACACACAAACCTATAGATCACACCACAGGACAGGGAAACCCCCAAAAGCATTATAGGACCCCTTTAACAATTATTTTTCTGTAAATAGACTACGGGTTGCAGCTCTTTTTAGGATCAAAACCTAAATAAACACCAAAACATTGGTGACAACTACAAATGCACACCCCAACTTTAGCATGGAAACACAACTTATAGCAGAATTAGCCCCCTGTTGCAAAGTAACTTCATTTTTAGTATTTGCTGGTCATTCATTTCATCATTAATGCCAAATACTACAGTATCTTGTTAGTAATAGAATTAATTTATTCATAAAATATAAAGGTCACACACAAGCAGATACATAACATGATAAGAATAAAGTGAGCTCTTTAAGTCATGGATATCCTGGAATGATCAATCTGTGCATTCAAATAAGGCCACCATTAAACAGTTCTGAGTAGTGTTTGTGCATGCACTTGCCATAGAGACATATCTTTTGCCTGGACTCTTTTACATATCAAATCCTGATGGAGTGCGAGGCATGACAGATTACAGCATTAGTTTTCTGCAAATGCAATATACACAGATATACACAGATACAACAAACACAGCTCATGTCTCTTATTTCACATGCTCACATAGCGCTGGAGAAGAGGAGGATGCTGCTGCAGTGCAGAGGAGTGAAGCTCAGAGCTTCAGGGATGGGAGGGAAGGATGCAGAGAGAGAGATGGAAACTATCTCTCGCCTGCTTCCTCCTGCCAGCCTCTCTCAGGCTTCCGTTCCTCAGCAACTGAGTGATCAGAGACGAATAAAAGTGAGAAGAGACAGGCAAGCTGCCACAGGAGAGCACCTGTCTGGTCGACCTATTTTTAGGCACGACGCGGCGCACTAGCTATACCATAAGTCTCTGAGGCTGCAGTGAGAAGCAAAGTGTAGGCTTGCAAGTTGAAAAGGTGTTCAAGTTTTTCTTCCTCATCCTCACCCTAGGCAGCCTGTTCTCGGGCTGAATCTCACAAGGCAGGATTAGCAAGTAAGCCAGATAACTTTAGAAAGAGAACATCTCTGCCATTTTCAACATGTAGAAATAGGAGATAGGTTTTTACAGTTATTTAAAGAACTTTCTTATCCTATTTTGTGAAATTCCCCCGTTGACAGTGCTGCAGAATGCGCTTATACTCGCTGTATCTTCACTACAGTCTACGGCCGCTCAGAGACATCACGAAAATAAAACCGTAAAGGAAAAGTTTGAGAAACATGTACTTTGGTGCCAAGAGTTTGCAGCTGGTTAGCTTAGCTTAGCATTAATATTGATTGGTATTTAAATATGTTTAATCCATACAGAAATAGAAGTGTAAAAGCGACTGCTGGAGTTGCAGATCTAGTCCCACGTATAAGCGTTATTTTAACCGCAGGCTACGACTCTACTCGTTTCAACTTGGTATGACTCACCACATTTTATTTTCCACTGCAGATAATATGACTGAGTGTAGGCGGGGCGATCAGCTGTTCGTTGTAACAATGCCAATGGGCGTAAACAGGAGACTTGCTAAATCCGTTCATCTGCAACCAACCCTGGAGTGCCCGCACTTCCAAATATGTAAGGTGTGTTTTTGCCAGCTACCATTTATTTGTAATCTTGGTTAAGTGAAATATGGAAAATGCAAACACCATTGATGGTAGCTCGCTTTAAAAAAACCTATATTTGTGTAGGATGTCGCCTGACATAAGATTTTAACCGACCAACCAGTGGTCTGCAGTTTTTTGATATTGGTGGCTTGGAACCAGGGCTGAGTTGATAGTGAAAAATGTCAGTAGCTCCCCACAATATACACACAGGTTTGTTTTCATTCTTTACCTTTTGTATGATAGGCTGATCAGGTGCTAAGCTACATGCGGCTAGGTGTTACTTTGCACTTACCATAAATACAAGACTAGCATTACCTTTCTCAATCCAACACTGAGCAAGAAAGCAGATAAGTGTATCTTCCAAAATGTTGATCTATTAAGGCAGTTCTGTGATTCTAATGTGTGACAAAAATACTACTACTTTTATGTATGAAATGCAAAAAGCAACATCTTATAATCTGAAACACAAAATGACATCTATACATAAAATTTAATTTAAAAAAAAGGTAGATTACTCGCACAATTACCCATAACAGTGAGATGTATTTATACAGTGACAACAATAGCTCACACATTTTAATGAGGCTAACATTTTGCTAGCCTTTATTACTCTTTGATTTCTGCTTTAATCAACTTGTAAACAGTTGATTTGATGCAAGAAATCCAACGTTAAGGGAATAGACTTCTAAACAAAACCCCCAGTTGACAGATTTTCACACTAGCTCTCTTCCCACTGGACAGGAAATGATGAGCGTGTAGCCTGATGCAGCCCCTGCAGTCTTACCGTTGAAGGATGCCTCTTTTTCACTATGTGGCTCCGCTGAGTCTAGATTGCCACAAACTTATCAGAACCCAGTCTGCAGGGAAAAGGGGACAAAATGTCTATAATTAATCACACTTGCTACTAGATCAAAATGTAAATATTTTGTGCTTCCAATTTTTCCCTTGTCTGCTCTATTCGAGCAGTAAAAGTGTGAGTGTTCAGTGTCACAGATGATCACATATACTAAGTAGTCGATGTGGAAACAGGAGAAGAATACTTACGCTCCTTCTTCCCTCAGTAGACTCATGAACTTGCTCACTCTGTAGCCAGAATCCACCTGAAAAACAGACATTACTTCTTATTAATTTAATTCCATAAAAGGTACATTTGCTAACAAGCATCTATTTGATTCAGTATTCAGAAGCAAGGTGTTGAAACATGAGCGTGCAGGTCCTGGAGTTCAAGCTGACGTTTGTACAAACGGGATCGTGGAGAAGGGGAGGGGGAGAGGAAGTAAAATTAATGGCAACCTATGCAATAACTTACAGTACGTCTGGAATCGCCTGTAGCTACTAGAGTTAAGACATGAGAGCAGTCACATGCATCGGAATGAGAGGAAAAAAGATAAAGAGAAGACAGACTTTCAGTGTGTGTGTAGATGTTTGCTGCATGTCTCGGCAAACACAGGTTCATACTTCTTCAGGCTCACGGTGGGGTGTGGGGGGGTATGGGGGTTTGCAGAACATGGCTGCATTTGTGCATACCACAGCAATTACACAGCATCCAGCCTCAACAAACAGGCGGTACACATCATCAACATACCACAGACACACAGTCAGGGCGAGAAATGAACACAGTGAGATTCAGGTCACTGCTGCACGTCTGCTACCTGTTTGGGTTAACATACTGTTTGTTTTCATCTTGATGTTGTTGATGCTGATTTTTTAAGATGAAATGGCATCATCGGACACAATATTCTTTTTCTTGGGAGCTGTGCAGCAGAAACACGGCCTCTTTGGATCATGCAGTTAGAATTTAATGTAACACTTCAGGCTTTTATGTCTGCTCAAGATCAAACTACACATTTTTTAAAAGCTTTTAGGAAAACTTCAGCAATATAAAACTACACTTCTATGCAATTTGGGGATTTGTTAGAAAGCATTTTAAATCTATGTGTGAAAAGTCCAAAACATTTAACTTTTAGTCCCTGATAAAACTAAATATCACTAAATCCAACAACTCCCATAATAACTGTGCTGCATTTTGTGTTAGACTCTCGCCAATAGGCCCATATCTTTTAAACTCTATACCCCCAGACTTTCTGTTATTATGGGAAACCTCCCAGCCCGAGCAGAGATGACCCTTATGACTTCACTGGGACTTTATCAAGGTTAGTTTCTCAGATTTGAATCAGCTCTTTATTAGCCATAGGCACAGACACTCCTCACCTAAAAGCAGGCATAGGCAGTATGTTTATGCCTTCAGTGGTCAATAATTCCCTTAAAGGCTACATTTTATTGTCTAGAGTAGGAAAACAGGGCAATTCTGAGTTGAAGAAGCCTAGTTCTCTCTAGGAAAAATGTAATGATAATATCCTGAAAGGAAATATTCTGCCTATCCCAACTTTAAGCCACGATAAATACAATACTTCAATTTCAGTGGAATCACTCAACTAAAGAGGGAGCTTAATACCATCAAAACATATTTAATGTTGTTGTATAGACTACTATAATAAACAGGTGTTTACTAAAAGCCCTGCGATAACTTCCATTGTCACTAAGCTTCTAGCACCAGATCATTTTGCAAGGTGACCAGTAAACTGACTTTGACATGAAAAACAGCATCTTAGTTCTCCTGATAAACCCATTACATTTTCCCCCAAACTTTAAAGAAATACAGGTTGAGGTGCATTACCTGTGTTGTTAAAGCTCAACAAGGCGGCTTTTTTCAAGCAAAAGAAACAACAAGTTGTTCTGCCTCTCAGGAAGTGATGCATGGCTAACTTTATAGAGAACCAATTGAAATGATTTTCTTTTACATGACAGGGTCAGGGCATTCAACAAGGATTTGTAAGTAAATTATTCAGTTACTTGGAACCCCAAAATAACTTCAGCGCTGTCAACAGTTCTGAGAAACATGCAAACATAACTCTGAAGCCAAACCACCAAATCCCTAAAAACAACTTCAAAGGTTTAGTATACCAACTGCTCTCATCTTCATAGGTTCCAATGTTTTTCTGTGTTTCCACAGTGTCGGCTGGCTTTTAGTGTTACTAAAACCATGAGGTGTGTATGATTGTTCACATTAGTAGCTTCCCTCTGATTCAGAACATGTGCATGTAACTTTGGAAGCTACGCAGAACATGGTTTCATTAACGATGAATGTATTGGAACTCAAGTTCGGAGAAGGGTTTTGTGAACTAGAGAAGTAAAGCATCATTCTGCTCAATAAATCATCAAGAAAGCCACACAGATTGTCCTTCCAGCTAACAGATGACAGTTTATTGTGACGGAGCAGATTCTGTTCACTGTTGAGAGTGCCAACCAGATGTGGAGGAAGAGGAGGGACAGGCAGCACGAGCTCACGGTATGCTATTACCAAAACAATAAAAGAGAAACCAACGTTTTTTCTGTTTCAAAATAAGAAAAGTGTAGGCAGAAACACAAGGAGGCCTTGCCTTTACAGCAGTCCACTTGACCTTGCTATCATCTAACACCACCTGTGCAGCTGCAGCTGGGACAGCTTAACAATATAAGAACATATTCTGGCCAGCAAAACTGTGATTCTTTTTTTTATCGAAATGCTACCATGGTATAAGGTTTACCCTTCCGGCCTCTTAGTTTAGCCTGTAAACAGTCTCTTGTTAGCACAAACATACAGTACAGCTGAGGCTCATGGAAGTGTTATTATTTGACAGGTTCAGAAAACAAAGTAATACTGAAGGAGACATGAATGTATATACAAATGTATGTTTCATAGTAATCCAGTAGTTACTACAAAGGTGTACTTTACTCATATCGCTTTAGGAATAGTGAGGGGTTTACCAAATGTATCAGAATCAATCTTTTGGAAACTATGAAAGTACTGTAGGTACAACATTTCATGACCATCTATCGAATAGTAGTTTTTCTTCCGAATCAAAGTGGTTGACCGTTAGAATGACATCGCCATCAGTACGACTAACAAGCGCATAAGCAAACTACAGTATTTCTCTCACCTGAATGGACATTTCAATCAGCATGAGCAGCTTTTTGACGCCGATCCACAGAGTTGTGTCCTTCACACGTTTGGCTATGTCGGCCCGCTCTGCGTCCTGAAAACTGCCCAGCAGCTGTGGAGGAGACAAAGAAGGAAGAGCATGGGATTAAATTAGGTTCATTCATTTTGTATTGCTAAATTATTTCAAGTCTAAAAAATAATTTCAGGCTACACAACTTCAAAAATCAGCAATAGGGAGTCAACATGGGAGTAATGCACATCAAAGGATCTGAACAAACATGATTAAAGCCTTTACTCAAAGAAAATGTCAGGTTTAATTAATACTTGGGGATTTAAAAGTGCCACTGCATATATTCAATGTGATGTGTGTGTGTTTCTGTTTTGGAGTGTATGTGTGTTACCTCCAGGGCTTCAACCAGCTGCTCCCCCCTCGAGATGTTGGGAATGTGGATGGTGGTGCTGAAAGCATCCAGCATCTCCATCTCCTGCAGCACGTCTTTACGACTTGTGGTGCCGATGATCAGAAGCTTGCGGCCCTGAAAGAGAAGCAGACAGGGGCTCAGACTGCTATTCGGTTATTTAACGGTTCATTTGTTTAGATCAGACCTGCATTCCTCTTAATAGTCGGAAGACTCAAAAATAAAAGCAAGTATTATGGATATTTTTTCTTAATTTGAAAAAAGTTTGTTCTTGCTTTTCTCCCAATTGGCTCCAAGGGTTTGATTGACATATGGTTCATCCAATCACCTGCCAAACATTGTTTTGATGTACTCTGCTCTTTCCCAAAGGTTTGGATAGTTCCCTATGACGGTTCTGTGTAACGAACCATCTAGAGCGTCAGGTTACTGATTTTGGGATGAAGGTTGACAGTGTTCATGGCCTTAAGCCACAACAAGAGCTCAGAGAATAGAAAATAACATGAGACTGGAGAGGACAGAGCACAAACACCACGGGAGACAACAGTAGAGCGGCGAAGAAAGAAGAGTAGCGACGGAAAATGTGGCTCCACTAAGCCGACAAGTTGGAGAAGGACCAGGGGAAGACGACGAAGGACGAGAGGCAGAGCAGTGGCGAGTAGACAGGGGGATTATGGCTGCCGGCTGCCCCCCCATGGCGTGGGGGGTTGTGATACTGCATGCAGATGAGGTGCCACACAGGCGGCGGTGCTGCCAGGTCCTGGCTCTCTCACAGAGCTCATTCTCCTCCCTGTCCCCCTGGCCTCCCCCGGCCCCAGGCACCCCGCTGGGCTCAGGGCTTTACAACCCCAGAGGAGCACTGCAGCCAGGCATTCAACAGCCGGCCCCGCGCCACTTCTCATGCACATGCAGCCATATAGTGGGCTCTACTCTCATTCACAAACCCATCAACAACAGACACTAACTACAAGCAAAGGAACTATGAGAAATGGGTCTCTACCACCACCATTCACTGTGAGCACAACAGGCCCGAGCAAAACACTCGCTTAATAACCATACACTCACACACACAGGCGCTCATACACATGCCAGTCGCAACCAAAGACCTCCAACAATTCCTCTCAAGACTCTGCGCTGGCATCCAACAGATCTGCTGCCCTCTCTCTGCCACCTCAGGACTAGCATCCCCCACAGAGAGCATGCTACAGATAAATATCACACCAGTGAGTGTGTTACCTTTGGAGGAGTTTTCTTCAGCAGCACCAGTAAGGCTTGTAACACCAGGTTGGAGAAACGAGGGCCAATTGGGACGTAGTCTGAGGACACAGATTAGACATTTTAGATTCACACTTTGGTATCGATTCACTCAAAACGTTTGGTATGCATTGACTTGTTGTAGAGTGACTCTCTGATTGGTCCTGACTGGTGTCTTACCTAACAAACGCTCAATGTCATCCACTACCACACAGCTCAGCTGGGACTTGTAGGCATCTTCAAATATCTATCACAGGGAATACAAATACAAAACAGGTTCAGATCAAAGCAGAAATAGGCACACAGCTTAATGCATAACCCCAAAATACTGACATGTTTTTCATTTTAAAATGTCTTCTGTTTCTTAAGTCTTATTTCAATTTTAGTGATACTTGTCATGCGTTCAAGCAATGAAGGCATTACATTGAGTTACAGATGAATCAATACTAAAAATACATTTCCCACATTGCTTATACTTTCTGTACAAATCACAAAAATGTCTAGACCTAGAGATGCATCAATGCAAATTCACTACACACACAAAGTCCACTCATCCAGCAAATTGGGCCAGAGAGGTATCCCAGTTTGGTACACTAAGCAGATTATCAATGTTAATCAGAAGACGCATCCAGACTTTTTTTGCTATTTTTCTTGTGTTTTCTATATTCAAAGGCTTCTTTTAAGTTGCCAAGTGTTACCTTTTTGATGGCCTGGCATTTGGCGATCTCAGAGTGTCCGATCATCTTGTCAGGGGAGCAGATCTTGATGAAGGGGAACTGGGATTCTTCAGCAATCTTAGCAGCCAGAGCTGTTTTCCCGCTGTTAGGTGGGCCTGAGGGAGACAGAAATCACTGATCAGCTGTGTGTAGAAACTTGAATAATTTGGCTGAGGTGCAGTTTTTAATTAAGAGCCTTTAAGTTTGTTGTATACTGACTGTAGATGTTACATGAGGTTATCATTTGGAGCCCTACCCTCCAGCAGCACAGACACCAGAGGTGTGCGCTCGCTGTTCTTTGTCTGCTGCACCAGTAGCTCCCCGTCCTCTAGCACCGCCGACACCGGGTCGCCCCATCGGATTATCCCGTTCATGATGTAGCTTGCGTAGTCCTCTTGATTGGTACCAAACGCCTGAACAGGAAAAGAGTTTTATGTATCAACACAGGAAATACAACCAGATCAATCTTTATCTTTACTGAATGAGGGTTGAGGCCCAATTGAAATAATACAGTTTTATAGTGGAATGTAGGGAGGGTGAATTGTTTGTTATGAACATTGGGTTATTCGTTTCACACGGCTGTAAATGTCACATTATGTAACATGTATTTGTTTTCAACATAAAAAGAAGGATACAGGCGGTGATGAGCCACTTACAGGTTTGATGTCGTTATTCAGAGAGCCCAGGAAGTCCAATCTGCTGACCTGCAGTTTCTCTGCCGTCTCCAGGTTTATCTCCACTGTGTTACTGGCCTGCAACAAACCACACACATACACAAACACAACACAAGTTGAGCGACAGCTGATAATGACTTACTTTCATTCCTAGATGAACTCCACGGCCCTCGCTAATGAAATCCATTACATGAAGTATTGCACATTTAGATTGCACAATGTGTCAGGAGACAATGTACTCCCTCAGAGCAGAAAGGTCAGAGCGAGAGGAGGGAGGGAGGAAACACTGTTTAGAGGAGTGAAGAGAAGCGTCACAGCCTTCAGACATGTGTAAGGCCCTTGTCTGTTAGTTATCAACACCCTCTAATATCTGCTGCTCCGTGTGTTTGTGTGGAGGGAGGAACACTTAACAGATGAGAAATTCACCTTATCAGTGCAGATTTGAGCCTATGCACCTGATAAAACACTTGAGTGAGGACAAACACACATAGACACACCAGGATGGCTAGTTATACCGGTAATACACAGCAGTTTACCATTCCTGCACTGTACAAATAAGATATGGCATTACTTCTCTGACTGCTTTCTGATATTTTTTTATAGATTTCTTACAGAATAATTTTAAAACACAGACAGCCAGAGTAATTGATAGTACTCACTCACAGAACTGTTCTGTGGCAATCATCGAAAGTTAACGGACATTGACTCACAAATAAATAGAGTATAACTGTTTGCAGTAAAATAATTAATGTCCCCAAAGGACTCTGACCTTGATGTGTCTGTTCATGGCAGTGGACTGTGCGGCCCTGACCAGGCCCTCCAGCTCGGCACCGCTGTAGTTCTTTGTCTCCACCGCTAGCTCCTTAACGTCGACGTCAGCGGCCAGCAGTTCATTCTGACGCATCCTCGCCGTGTGGATTTGCAGGATCTGAATGCGGCCCTTCTCATCAGGTAATCCTGGAAGGAGAGACAGGAAATGAGGGACTTATAGCTTCAACAACAAAAAAAGTGAATAGCTCAAACTAACTGGACATAAATCGTGAGTATTTTCGTATTGTTGAATACAATTGCAAAGTGTTCTATGACTAGATCATCCACTGCAGACATAATACACAGAAAGCAGCTGTATCTGATGCAGTTTATCAGACCTTGCAAAGTGAAGCGATGTGTGAAGTAAACCCAAACTTTAAGGGTTTTTTTTTTGATACTCTCAAACTGAGAAATTTAAGAGAAGTTGGTATTTTTGTATCTGTATTTTTCTACTACTTTAATCTGAGAGAAAATGTGAGAATTTGATCATAAATATACAAGTTTAATCTTAAAAATCTATCCCCAACCCCAGCTCCATATCATTATTTTTATTAGGAACGTTTGGCCCTGAAATGCCATTTTAAAAACCTTAGTTTTTGTCATTATTACGTTTTTATTCCCCTATAAAGTCTACTAAGATAAAATGAATGGATGTAACATTAAAAAGTAAAACCTTTTCAGTGCTCTCTTCACTTCACTTCACTTACCAATCTCCATCTTCACCTCCAATCTTCCAGGTCTCAACAAGGCGTCATCTATCAGGTCAGGCCTGTTGGTCATACCTGAGGGAAGGACAGATGGATGGTTAGTGGAAACACGAGAAAGCAGAAGAAACAGATAAATGAGAGTTGAGAAGGTGTGTGTTTTTTTGAGTGTGAGCACCTATGACCAGGATGTTGTTGAGCTGCTCCACTCCGTCTATCTTGGACAGCAGCTGGTTGACCACGGTGTCGTGGACGCCAGTGCTGCCTGCCATGCTGCCACGTTGTTTACAGATGGCATCAATCTCATCAAATATGATGATGTGAAGCCCGCTGTTCGCTCCGAGCTGTGCAGCAAAGAGAGGAGGAGGAAAATGAATGACAGGAAGAAGGAGGTGTTATTGAGTCAATTTTTAGTAAGTGCCGTTTAGTGTTGTCTGAAACCACATTCTTATACATGTACTAATGCACTTACATTTTCTTTGCTTTACAACACATCCTTATGTTCTGAGTAATGTGAAAATTACTTCTGTATGAGTAAAAATCCATTGAATTTCCAAAACGTTTTGGCAGTTAGAGCCAAAGCGATAACTACAGAAACAGAAGGCTAATCAAAACCATCTACTGGCACTCCTTACAAATACAGAAATGCATTTTTAAACAGTCATCTTTTTCAATGACTTGCTTTCTTGCATCCTGACCTGAGAATCCACAGTGACCCTCAGGAGAGAGACAGATGGAAGAAGGGAGAGAGCAGCAGGGTGGGGGGTTATCCCTCGATCTACAGACCTGTCAGTCTCAGCCGTAGCATTTAAAGCAGGTGTGGAGCTGTCCTTATTACACACTGGATGGTGTGTGTGAGTGTGTGTGTCTGTGTGTGTAGCTATGTCTAATAGGAGGTCAAAGACAGCCCAGCCCCTCATTAAGTGGTGAAGAGTGAGGCTCGATGGGAGTGTCTCCCCATCCAAACACACCATCACTGCTGGGTTTCAGTACAAAACTGCCACCCCCTCCCTACGAACACACACACAGAAACACACCAGAACTTTACCAAAGTTATTACAGCTATGTCTGGCTAAAGGGCAGATCTTTCCACTCCTGGAGAAATTAGTTTTTTTTGTTTAGATAGCAATGCTTATCTGTGTTTCATTAGAATAAAGAGAGAATACTGTTCCAGGGTACGTGTCAAACTCATTACCGGGGTCACCCAAGGCTCCGTCCTGGGTCCGCTTCTTCTTGTCTCTGTACACTTATTCGCGCTCATGACTTTTACTACCACAGGGCTCGGTCCTGGGCCCCCTTTGTTTTGTCCCTGAACTAACTCTGTCTTTTCCCTAACACCAATATGTTCGAAGCCAGCTGAGCTTGTCTGGCTAACATATCCTGGAAGTGTAAACATCACTTGTTTGCTATCCTGGCTCCAAAATGGCAAAATAAATAAATACATTTATAGTTTGAAAGGTTTGACTTATTTGAAGCCATTCAAAAGCCATCAAATTGCTTTGGATTAAAGCATCATCACAATGAAAGTGAAATTCTTATTTGATAATAAATAACGCACTACAGGTCATTTATGAACACCAAAATGTGGGTTTACTATTTTTTTGCCACTTGGGTTCATCTATTCTTTAGCGCATGAGAGATATATAGTGTAATGTGTCCTCCTCCTCACCCTCTTCTGTTCGTCCTCTGCGTCTGCAAACAGCTTCCTGATGTTGGCTTCAGACTCTCCAACGTACTTGTTGAGGATCTCGGGGCCGTTGACGATCTTCGGCTCCCGGGCCTTAAGCATGTTTCCAATCTGTCGTGCCATCAGGGTTTTGCCGCAGCCTGGGGGTCCATACAGCAGGATACCCTTCACATGCTTACAGCCTAGAGACAGACAGACACACACACACACACACACACACACACACACACACACACACACACACACACACACACACACACACACAACACACACACACACCAAGGGAGAGAGGAATGGAAGTCAAACTGAGTGTGTATACTCATACACACACACGACATGTCTCTAACAGCTATATAGCTCAAATTATTGCTACTGTAGGACAAGTTTGTTGATATATACACAGTATATATAGAGCAGGTGAGTGCTGGGACATAACAGCACGTTATATAAAAAGTAACAATGAAGGAAAAAAAGAAAGACACAGGTATCCAATCCATACTCCCTACAGCAGTGAGTGATGAAAACAACCTAAATCGGAATTCTTGTAACGGGTTAATCAAGCAACCAAAACAGGAGTTTATAAAAAAGTTTGCATTAAGAATCCAGAACACGATTTTTTCACAAGGTAGCATAATCTGGAGAGTTTCTCAAGCTATTCTCATCACTACGGACTTCTTTTGTTTAATTCCTCCTCCCTAAAGATCAAGCTCTCCACTCAAATAACTTCACAGTGTAGGTCTGTTAATGGCCTTTTGCACCTGCTTTAATGACATTTAGCCCAGACTAATTGCGAGGCCCAAGATAGCTATCTGAGCTGCCATTTGGGCCTGCTGAAGGAGAAGCAGGCAGGATGACAGACAGGTGGGGGTGGAGGTGGGCTAAAAGATATGTGGTTGTGTTTGGGAGAGAAAGCACTGAAGCTTCTGTCTGTCTGCTTCACCTCTCTGGGGAGCAAAGGGGAGACAAGGTGAAGCTCTCAAAACGTTTGCTCCGCCGCACACGCGAAATGTGCAGCATACACACACGCACGCCACCTCTCCGTCAGCACCCGTTCCCCCCCGCCCGCCAATTACAGCTTTACCTTTAGCTGGACGCTATATCAGGGCATGCCATCTCATTACAGCAGCCAGCTGGCCACAGCCAAAGGCCGACTGCTGCACACAAGCGGCCGGCTAAAGGTCAGCTCACACACTGCTGGACGCTGCCACAGGCCCCGGGCGCTGTGTGTATGTGCACCAGATTTAAGTAGTGTGTGTGTGTGTGTGTGTGTGTGTGTGTGTGTGTGTGTGTGTGTGTGTGTGTGTGTGTGTGTGTGTGTGTTTGCCAAGCTCAGAAGTCTTTACAACAGGTTTTCACAAGACTTTAGGAGCAAGGATTAGAACAGATGTGATTGTCTGTGTGGGAAAGGAGGGTTTTTTGTGTGTATGAGTCACAAAGAAGACTACCTGACGGACTTCGCAAAGTGAATCACCACAGTAATCTGACAGCTGTCAAAGAACTATTAATGAGTATGAGCAGGGATCACCGGCAGGGTTTTTACTTATGGTCGAGTGACAACAATCTGCCTATTGTTGCTTGTTGAGTTTCACTGATTCGGGCAAAGATTCACTCCTTAAAGTAATAATTCATAGTTTGGTTTGCCGTAATGTTGGTGGAAGGATTAACCACAAGCTAAATATAATAACTGAAAACAGTGATTATTTTGTTGGCAGGTATAACTAATCTTGTGAAGAGACAACAGTGTTTCTCACAACTTAACTACTGTGTGGTTGCTCTGCTCCTTGCAGCTGTTATAAAAAAGCATGCTGAGGTAATAACCACATCAATTATACATTAGTTTTGTACCTAAAGAGTAAGGTCACCCCAAAATTAAAAATAAACATTTTTTCCTCTTAGAGGTGTATTATGTTTTGTGAAACTATATCAATTCTCAAAAATATGCTTTGTATATTTGAATTGCTTTTTTATGTTGGGTATTCCAGTGACTGGTAAAAAAATGCAAAAAAAGGAAACATTTTTACTCAGATTTTATGCATATGGAGGTGTGTTCTTTATACTATGACAGGTTTCCTAAAATTAGATTATAAAAAAAAGCAATATATGGCCTTGCTTATAGTAACGCAATATATTGAATATTAACCCCTATCATTTCACCAGATATTTGCCAATACACAACCCCTATTATTATACCCCCATTATACTATTATTTAAATGTATCATGCTCACATACTGTATATTATTTAATCCCTTTATTCCACATTCTTACTTCTTATGTTAAAACATTTAATAAATTACATTAGATTTTATTTTTCTCTATTTATTCATTTTAAAATGGAACAACTCTCACGAAAGCAAATCCCCCCCCCTACCTGATTCTGATTACCTCACAGTCATGGATGAAGATTTGAAAATCACCATGACAGCCTTGTATAATCATCGTCTGACTTCCATGGTGACTTTGAGATGAGGCAGAACAGGCACAAACAGATAAATAAGTGATGGCTGGTTGTACAGAAACGAGGGAAACTCACCCATCTGTTCCACTATGTCTGGAGGGAAGACTCTGGAGGCGAACGCTCGACGGAAGATGTCAGAAAACTCTTTGTCGAGGCCGCCGATACCCATCCTCTCAAAGTTCCAGTCTGGGCTGATGATGGCCTGGCGAGACCCTCGGGCCTTAGCTTTACCTGGAGGGGGGACACAAAATAAAAGAACATTTTGCCCAAAATGTGAAACTTTGGAGCAAAAAGCCAACTAGAAAATCTTGTCTGATTTTAAAATGTTCTTTAAACGAACAGACACTAGAGTGCAAAAAGGATTGTTCGCTGACACATTCATTTGGTGCATTGAAAGACACTGTTGGAACTTTGTCTTTCACACAAGGTAAGTTCAAGGTTCAATCTTTCAATGGATTGTTATAATATTCATAAAGACAGAACCTTATTCCATTTCAAACATTGATGTGAAGGTGGACTGCCCATCAGGTGGACTTCACTATGGAGCCACTCGGAAAATGGGAGAGGGAAAAAAGGGCAGAGAGCGCCCCCTTGTGATTTTCTTGAGAATCGCCCTGCAGCCAATGTAAAAATACACTTTTCTATTTCATAAATAAGTGTGAGGTTTGCAGAGACTTCAGAAACGCACTATCTTCTAGCTTAATGTCAGCTTTAGGGGCTGAATTAACATTTGCACAAGCTGTAAGATGAAGATTATAACCGCAAGAGATTCAAAGATTTCTATATTTCTATTGCAAGTTTCTGAGTATTGTTAAAACGTATTTGTTTGTTTGGTTTAGTCTTGCCTAATAAATCTATTATATATTCATTTAACCTGTGCACAAATTATAAAAGGGTGCATAGTGGATTATAAAATAAAACATTGCCTGGAAGATGATTAAAGAACATTTCAATAAAGTATTACAAAAATATGTTGTTGATACTTACCAACCAGGGTCATGGATGAGGTCTCTGACTTCTCGAAAATCACCTGACTGTTACCTAGCAACAAACCAATCTCAATCTGGGGAGAGAAACGATAAACAGCATTAATGCTTGGGACATAGTACAATAAGCAGTCACACACACACACACACACACACACACACACACACACACACACACACACACACACAGAAATCCAAGTAACATCCAACTGCCACACTCAGAAATTCAACTGCAGGGTGTTTGAATTGTGTTAAAGATGTTATGCTATGTATTTAGGCATTGAATGGTAAGTAATATCAAGAGCATCATCGGGAAGGGACGCTTTGTTCCCCCAAATACCTTTGGTTTCTTGCCAGACCCATTCTCTCCTTTCAGGATGCTGGGGTCCATGGCCTCAATATCCTTTATCAGCAAGCCAAACAGCTTATCACAGAAACTAAACACCAGCTGGAAAATAAAAAACAACAACATTTAGAGTCCATATGAGATCAAGACAGAAGAAAAATAGAACGAAGTGGTACTATTGTATTGGGACATAAAGTAAATGAACAAAACAATGCTAGAACTCAAACCCAAGCAAATACAACACTTGATCCTAAAGTCATCTGACAGCGACAAAACTGTTGTCAGTACTTCCCCAAAAGTATAACTATATAAGAGCATGTCCAGTGTTGATGAATATTTAGGCGGCACGTTATTATCCCCTTAAAGCCCCAGGCACCTGCTGGCCGACACTGAAGGCCTGGTTGTTGAAGTGCTGGATGAACTCGCAGGCCATGTTGTCAGAGTCGTAGGGGTTGCTGTCCACATTCTTCTTCTGCAGGAAGTCAATTTCCACCGTCATGGTGCTTATACACTGTTTGGACTTGTCAAACTTGTAGTTTGTTACTACAAGGGGATGAAAAACATAATAGATGGTGAGTTAAACATTTATCATTTAAACAGCAACATCTGGATTATTACTGAAGGTTAATGAGTCCTCTTCAGAGGCCAGCAGTTCACACCGTTCTTTCCTTTAGGTTTTCATGAGAATACAACTTCCTTTTACCTGCTGTCGAATTGAATTCAAAGCCGCATTTTGATAAATTTGATCAATATGTGCTGAAAAATATTAACTCTATAGTTCTATAGCTCTATATTTGAACATGGCATTAGGTAAAGTTGAAATATCCTCAAAATATTGTTCACTATTTTCATACATTAACACTTGATCTTGTGCAATCTGCAGCTTTTAAATAAATGTGTTTATATTCAACATTAGAATATTTGAACACAAAACACATTTTTAAACAGCAAATAACACCTGTCACATCTCTAGAGGTGCTCCTTTAATTCTTGTTCCTGTCAATTTACCACCGTATTTCAAAACTACTCAATATTACCAGCTTTCCTGTACAAACCACACTTGTATTCTGACTGAAACTCTTTCACATTGATCCATCCGCACAATATGCAATCCCAGTGGTTTTGCCAGCAGATGTCGCAGAAGTCTTTTAACAGACTTAAATGCAGGGAAACAGAAAACCATTTCCAAAAAGTTTACTTCATTGCTTCAAAAAGCAGTTAACGACCATTCCTACTGAACATCACACAGATTTTCTTTTATATTTATGGTATGATTATGTTTAATTAGACACTAAATAGACAGCAGTGTGTCGCTCATTACTACATATGGTTACTTAATCAATTAAAGCCTTATTAGCGGGCATCATAAAGCGAGTTCTTCATCCTTTTACTGAAAAACTAAATCAACAACACAACTGGCAGTTCTTGTACTTGCCATGATTTGTGTAGCCCCATTCAAATTGTCTGCATGTGTTCGCCAGCGCCTCATTATGAAAACAAGATATACTGCAAGTGGCTTGTCTCTAGATTAGCATGATTTATCCACTGTTGCCAGCTATGAGGAAAATAAGCCTTACAATACAATGCTTCATTAATCTTGTTAGCAGGAGACACTGCTATAAAGGTTCTATAAATGTAATGTCAGATATTCTGATGTGCTTCATTTATACTGAAAGAGACATGTGTTCCTTTGATCACATAATAAAAAAAGGGCCATGGCTTTTTTTAAGACCATGTCAAAAAAGATAAAAGGTACCATGAGGCTTTCTCCCTCAGTGGATTATATTTTCATTCCTCCCTTTCACTGCTGATATGCAGACAGTATCATAATAGCGCCCATCATTTTGGGCATCGTTTGGCCTAAGGGAGCGGAGTGAAAATATTTCATCAAAGAACATCATCTTCTCTTTCTCTGGATGCTGGCCAGATGTGCGGTGACACCACCTGCTCATATTGATGTACCGTCTCTCCCTGCGCTGGGTCAATCATGTTAAATCCACCGCTCATGACACCTGAATAAAAGCTCAAACCCCTAAAGCCAGCGTTTAATTAGTAATGTGAGGGAGATGACTGTCACAAGTCAGCACGGTGAGATGTTTCACCGGCAGAGACATACTGCAGACTTTAAAGTCACTCAAATAGTAGTCTGAGAGAAAGGGTTGATATATAATGTTTCTACTGCAGCCAGGTGTCTGCGACTCAAAAGATATTTTGTGATAAAAGAGAAAGACCGTCTCATGGAAAGATGACAAATAAATGACAGGCATTACAAAAGGCTGAAAGATTGTGGTTGAACAATCAGAAGTCTGTGAGGCAAGGATACCCTGTTACCAACAGCAACTAGTAACATACATTAGGTTTTTATCATAAAGAAAGAAAATGTATATTGTTATTTAACATTTTTCTTATTGTGAGTCAATTCCATAAAAACCAACAGTCCGTCTCCCAATTCTTATCATTGGTACCCAGCTCTAAGAGCATTAGTGCAAACTGCAAATTGTGCGTCAAAAAAGAAACATTATCCCCATTTATAAAGGCTCTGTTATTTTCTAAAACACCTGGTCACTGTAGTTTTTAGCAACGTTTTTGGTGGTGTTTCTGAAACCTAAAGAAATAGTGTTTGTCTGTGGGGAAAAAGTTCCTGGATATGTCTGCATTTGATGCTCGAGTAGGGACACTTTATCGAAGCATGACAGAGTATGTAGCATTGAGTAAACTACAGTGTGTGCTCATGGTAATAAAGGAATAAAGGTGTGGCTTATCAACAGCGAAGCTTCGTTGCTGGTTTTGGTCTTTTTGTGTGATTTGTTTGGGATAGGAATAGTCTAGAAATGAGTTGTTTTATGCTATAAACATGAAGCCTACCTTTAACCTCTTGTCCAATGGATAGGCCGGCCCATTTTCTCTGTAAAGAAGAAAAGCAAGTGACTCATTTAGTACCATGTCTTGTCTTTTTCCATTTATATTAGGACATATTATTGCAACAGAAATAGGGCAATTGTTTACCATTTTGCCATAAATAAGGAGACTACAGTGTACAGAACATTTAAGCTATACTTAATACTTGACTTGTTTCAGAGACATCAGTGCAACGTTCCTCTGGTCTTATTTTACAACACATCTTTATCCGCCTGTACACTAACTTCTCACACAAGACATGTGAAATTATAAGCCAATTAATACTGTAGATAGTGTTTATTGAATTCTTGTGGTAAAATAAGACCGTTGTGAGGAGGTTACAGTAGTACCTGTGTGCCGTTGTGGCTGCCTTAAAGCTGGCGGAAGAGCAGGAAGAGAAAGGCAAGGCAAAAAAAGAAGAAGCAGTACCAGACAGAATGAGACAAACAGAGAGGTCCGAGCAAGAAGCGCAAAGCAAAACACAAGAGAGCATGTTTTAAAACACAAAGATAATACAATGTTTGCAGGCTGATAATAGACTTCAACTCAAGAGTTCAACGGTGCTTTTTTAAGGAAAATCCCTCACAAAAAAATGTAAAGTAGACAGAAACATCAGCAATTGAAGATTAGAGGTTAGCTACAGTATGTCAAAAATAATGATTGTTATTCTTTTTCCCCCAAAAAAATCGATATATTTTAGATTCATTCAGCGGAATAGAGTTTAGCAGCGACGCACAGCCACCCTCAGACAACACGGTAATCATGGAGAGCATGTGGCAGGCCGCATTCTGCTATTAAAGAGTGAAGCGTACCTGTGGCAGGCTGAAGGCGATGGTCCCGGCGTTAACACTGGGATGCTTCCTCAAGGTGAACACGTACATGTGGGCTACATTGCGCACAGTCACATGCCTGTATCGAGACAAAAACAGAACAAAGGGTTAAAAGTGATACAGAGCTAGCAACCCAGATGTTTCTGTTCTTCCAGATGTTCCTACTCACTGTTCGAACTGAGGCTCCTTGTCATTGATGACGGCACAGTTGGTCAGCGACAGCTCGTCTGTAGGGCATCGAGCCGCTTGCATAAACTAAAAAGAGAGCAGAGAAAAATTTAACAGAGACTCCACTGGGGAGGTAGCATGTGTTGGCTGTATTTGAAGGATTTAGCAAGTCAAGCCTTCAAATTTAGCAAGTATAAAATAAGACATTTAAAACTATTTTTCTTTCAACTAAATAGCAATGATATGATAACACTGTTTGGTTAAAAGAAGCTAAATACTGTTTTGCATAAACCTGGAAATGAGCCAGCATTCTTTTGCACTTCCTGTTCTCTTGTTTTGAAGTATCATTTTTATTTGAAAAGGTTTTAGGTAAGATCTTTAAAATGAGGTCTGTGGTTCATACAAGCTCAAGACATGACAAGAGTTGTTCTAAGAGATAAAAAACACATCAGGAACACACTCCTGAATTTAAGCTATTTCCTCAATTGAAAAATGAGTGGTGTTTACATTGAAGTCCTGCGAGCATACTGTAGTTCATTTTTAGCGTTAGCTTTTGACTTCTGTTGATTGCATTTATACTTCAGTTGCACAATAATTAAAGGCCTCACATGTTTTAATCGCTCATCAATGCAACGGTGATCTTTTCCACATGACTCTAAAGCCAATTAAATAATCCTATTGGCTTTTTGTTGATGGACCCGAGGTGATGCTAACTTACAGAAATACACCGTCCCTACAGCACCCTATTTTGGACTGTGATGGAAAACTGTTGTGACTTTGCTCCCACTCCCCTCCTGCATAGAGCTCATCCTTACAAAACCTCCATTACATGCACGTTGCTATGGTGATCTCTTTACACAGCTAAAGCCTCTTGAGACCGTAAGCACTCAGGAAACTTCCAGCAAGGTCTGATGATGCCTAAATGCTAACTCAGTTTTTTTTTTAAATGTCAAGTGCCTGTGTGTCGAGGGTAAACTCCTCTGTGTATTGGTGATTTATTCTACGGGCTTTCATTGGTAATGTCCGAGTGGTGTACAGCCATTGTATTTGCTTGAATAGAGTGAATAAATGTGTTTCAAACGTACAAAAAAAGGTCCCTTTTGTCTTTTCTATACATTTCAATGAACCGCAGGGATGGTCAATAACGTGGAACAATTGGATCTGGGAAATTCAACCCAGCTTGTGTAGAGCAACCATTATGTGCTGCAGACAGTGGACATATTGAATTACAATTGATTTATTTCCTCAGCTTTATCAAGCATATAAAAGTGATACAATCAAGTGTATGGCGAGTAATATTTTTCAGCTTATGATAATTTCAGCGATATCCAATTTTGTGCCCTTTTTTCCTATCTCAAAATCTCAGTTTGGCATAAAACGGATAATTGCACGTGGGACTGTGGCACACGCTTCCAATAGAGACAATTAAAGGGAAGTAGTATGCAATTTTGTATTTACATACATATTTGGTTTCTACTAGTACCAGGGATTCTTGAGACAAGGGACAAAATGGGTTTTTAATTTCTAAAAATAAAATGTTGATTTTTCCAAAATATATCTATATATTATATTTGTCCCAGGTGCTGGCCTTTTGATGCTGTTGAAATACAATCTCCCAGGTTTAACATTTTAAACATTTTTTTCATGTTTGCTGGACAAGCCTGGGATTTTGTCAACACCGTAAGACACAAAGAAACATAGAAATATGTATTTTGAATAAACTTATTGCAGTTATTTTGACTACTGGAGGTTATTTTAATCTGTGTTATTCAATCCATGTTTTTAAACTAATACTATTACTTTAAAATATATATATTATCAAGCTGCCAATTATTATAACTGGGGAAATATACATGTTCACATTTATTTTTTAATCTCAAAAACAAACAATGTTAGTCAGCAATACAGAAATTACACATTTATTTAGGAAATGCAGTGCTTTTGTTGAGATAATGTGAGAAAATGTAATAAAATATCTTTTTAAAAACAAAAATGAACAGAAAACTCATCTTATGGAGTTGACCAGCTGTTTACGGTGTTGACGCACATCTTACGGTGTTGACGAATTAGAAGAGAACTGGAGATAACTTCATTTAACATGGCCATTGAACTTCAAAAACTCAACTTTTCAACTGTAACATTTCAGGATAAAAGGCCATTTAATATCAATCGTTATTTTTGCACTCACACCCACTTTAAAAACAGGAACTTGGCAGTAGGCATATCGGATCTCTTGAAAAGTCCATAAACTCATATCTGATCTATTGAACAGTCCATAAACTCATATTGGATCTTTTGAACAGTCCATAAACTCATATCAGATCTCTTGAACAGTCCATAAACTCATCAAATTTACAGATCATGGAGAAAAACACTAAGAATATTCATTAATTCAGCCTTTGGAAATGGAAAATTCTCTGTAAATCTTGAACTCATCTTATATCATGGCATGAATTTAAACACCTGGCAACAACCGATTGAAAAGGTCCTCATCTAGGAAGTCCATGACCTCTGAGGAGAGCTGGTAGATATCCCTTGTGCGGCTTGTGCGGACTGGTAATGATGGGTGAATTTTGACTATGATGTCAGTAGATGGAACATAGCAGACATCCTGGCACCCTTGTTTCCTTTGGAAACGACTACATGGCCCATGAGGGTGGAAAAAATCCACTTGAACATCCCCTTGTTCTTGATCTGTTTTAAGCACTTTAGCCAACCACCAATTGTAGTCATAAACCACAGCAAGCCAATCCTCTGTGTTGATGTCACTCGGCCCCACTGCTGACATTAAGCCCTCAGGTGCTCTGGTCGGCTCCTCCTCCATTGCCTCCACTAACATGGCAAGAGGACTCTGAACAGCCCGATGCTCATCTGCATGCTGTGGTGTGTGTGGTGTGGTGTGGTGTGCAACTGGATTGTGGTGGTGTGCAACTGGATTAAAACAGCGGCAGATTTGTGGCTCATTACAAAAGCATGAACTATGCCTACAGTAGATGGTATTGCCCCGAGCTACCACTTGATGAACCTTTCTTGTTCCTGAGATGGGTCGTAGGGACTTGGGGAGGACAGCATCATAAGCCAGGAAATCATCAGTGCTGACATAGTGTAGGTGGACTCCACTTAGCCTGCTGGACACAAGCTGATGAAAAGTCATGCCATTGACGATGTCCACTCCTCCAAGAACCATTCTGTCAGCACACCGCTTAACTGTTGCCCCAATACCATCCGGGGCGCCCTTTCCGTGGGATGTAGGGAAGAAGTTCCATGTTACATTGTTGAACCCCAGTCGAGGAGGGATGGTGGAGAGGAGGAGAAAGTTCTTTTTATTTTTGTATTGTTTACTTGGACCATCAGACCAAAAGTGAATTGTGTCAATGTGGGGGAATCTGGTATGAATGTCCTTCAGAACTTCATCCATGTAGGTCCATATTGCTGCTGCGTCTTGGCGCTTGGACTCGGAAATTGTGCAAAAAGCTTGTTTTTCTTGCTTGGTGTAAAACATGCCTGTATGGAGCGTTATCAGTGGGAGATTTTGGCCATAGTGGCAGGATTGTACTTCGGAGCTGTATTTGCATTTCCATGCTTCAGAGAAATCGATATGCACAATCACTGTTCTTTCATTGCAATTTTCAATCATGTTTCGGTACTCTTTGGATTGATTTTGAACAAGATGGACATGGGTGGTTGTTTCGTTTCTTAATTTGTCTTGGTAGAGATCCATCAGCTCCGACAGAGTACCCGTACGTTTCTGTAGTCTGGTATGAAAGTGAACTCCATCCTCTGTTTTCTCTTCGACCCGTTCCCACTGCTTCCAGTCCACTTTTGTTTTCCCTTGCTCTAAAGGCAGACTTGATGATTTGTGAAGGCATCTTGCACAGGTGCGCAATAGACACGATTCACTTGGTGGAGAACAACAGACAAGCTGAAAACTCTCTTTAAGCTTGCTGGTTGACACAGCCTGGAAAGATTTCAAAACATCAAGCATGAGCGTGGCGTTTTCATGGATCTGGCACTGACAAGTGTTTCGATCTGAGGTTTTGGGTGGTGTTATGTAGAAGGGACGTAGTGCACAGAAAGAGGAATAACTCAGGCGAATGCTGGGGTTTTGCTCAGTATATGACTGGTGGAGATTCTGCATTGTGTCTGTCATTACCATCCTTTGACGTTTCACTTTTTTTCTTGTGATGGTGTCTTGCTTGTCTGTCGTGATTCTTGAATTGTTTTCAAAAAATGTGTGAACCACTGAGGAGATTGTCTGGAGGTAACTGGGCTTTCTTTGGATTGGTGTGTTTTCTCTGAGTGTTTTTTAGCTAAGGCCAAATTCACGAACCTGATGCATCAGGCGATACTTTTTGAGGATTTTGCCAGACAATGTGGTGTGTGGATGCCGTGGTGTGAGCTTGTCTCTTCTCTGGGTGTGGTGTACATTTTTGTTTAGCGCTTTACTCAAAACATGGTGGAAGAGTAGTGTTTTCCTGATTAAAGGGTTTCTGAGTTTGCTTCCTTGAAGCATAGACTGTGTTTGGGTCCGAGGTGAATCTTCTGTGCTTTGACATGAATCTAACTTCCCGCGTTTCAATCTCTTCCTAAGCTTGTCCTTGTCTTTCTGCACCTTTTCCAGTTTCTTCATTATGTAAGTACCTTAAGAGGAGAAGATAACGTGTATTGTATTATAACTTACTTAACTTATTACATAATGAAGACACACACACACACACACACACACACACACACACACACACACAGTGTACACACACAGTGTACACACACAGACACAGTGTACACACACACACACACAGACACAGTGTACACACACACACACACACACACACACACACACACACACACACACACACACACACACACACACACACACACACACACACACACACACACACACACACACACACACACACACACACACACACACACACACACACACACACACACACACACACACACACACACACACACACACACACACACACACACACAGACTACATACAGACTGAATTCAGCATTACAACAGAAATGATGATATTCATTAAATGTTAAATGCACAGAAGATATATTATTAAAATAGGAAGTAATACAACTACATGATTAATGTATAAAATTGAATTAAATGGGCAAATGATACATTTAAATCCCATTGGTCAACACCATAAGGTAAGTGGTCAACTCCATAAGACAACATTTCTTACGGAGTTGACGTCTGATGGAGTCTTACGGAGTTGACGATATCTTCAATTTTTCATCATAACATGTGATTTCTTTGCAGAAGCCATCTTGAAGATGAAGATGAAGATTCAACTTTATTGTCATTGCACAGAGTACAAGTACTAGGACAACGAAATGCGGTCTCTGCATTTAACCCATCCTAGTGTTAGGAGCAGTGGGCTGCCATTATGTACGGCGCCCGGGGAGCAGTGTAGGTAACCAGTGTCTTGCTCAGGGACACCACGGTGGCACTTGGTCTTTCGGGGACTTGAACTGGTGACCTTCCAGTTCCCAGGCCAAGCCCCTATGGACTTCGCCACCACCGCCCCATCTTGTTTATCACTAGCTGCTAGTGGCCTCAACAATAACGTTAGATTAAACTTTTATTTCTTGATAAAATCACATAAACCTTGAATTTTATCGACCATGGTGTTGACACTCTATGGTTGTGACATAGCTGGTTTTGTAAAAGAAGATAATTAAGGAAAAATATGAGAAATATTTACTTACCAGAGCAGTGGCCTCATGGCATGTCCACCAAACAGCAAGTGGAAAAGGGGTCCTTAGAGTACGAGTTGGCCAATATAATGGCTGTTTTTTTGCATTTTTAGAAAAATCTTATGGTGTTGACAGAAACTCCGGACGCGATTTCAATCACGTAAAAAGTACATAAATATATATTTTTAATTGTAAATTTCTATATAGTTTGAATAATTACTTAAAATACATGATCACAGTAGCTATTGTGTTTGTTTTATTTTAATTTTAACAATTATTTAAGTATTGTAAAGTCATGGAACTTGCTTTCGGACAAGGGTATTTTGGGGTTCAGGCAGCACACTAGGTGATGTAAAATAAAATATATGTGTAAAAAAGCATTAATTCACATTTTGTGGTATAAATAAGTTCTTGTTTTATTGTTTAATCAAATTATTGGACATTTTTTAAACACATTTTAAGAATTACAATGAGTTTTATCTCTCGGACATGTTTTGTCCCTCATCTCAAGAATCCCTGGTACATTATTACATGATATTAATGTTCAATAGTCTAAATGATTTTACTCATATGGTCTGCCTGATACCTGTTTTCCCCCTCTGTCCAACACATATATTGGCGCATTTCTACAAGTACTACAGGTAGGCCTACTATTTAAACTTTGGGTAATTCTCAGATGGGAGGCAGTTTATTCTTATGAACCTTCATCTGGCAAAGGTAAACTGTGGTTATAATTTACCTAGAGTCATTTTCTTATATACTTTTACACAACCACACTTCTTTATGAAAACAAGTGAACCTAACCCCACTTGCGCAGATTATATGACACTGTCAAATTTTGAGGAAATGGGGATGAAACAACCTCAAAGTGTTAAGCTCTTCTAACTCGGCCACTCCCATGAGTGATGTTCTAACATTGCCTCACACTGTGTTCCTCAACAGACTGCAGCATATCATCCTGAGACTGTTGAAATATTGTCTGTTAACAGTCAGACCCAGTATGAGCTACTGGCTGGGTGACTCAGCATCCCTGTAACTATGGGGAAGAAAGCAACTTCCAGATCCACTGTGATGAAATGTTTACTAAAAGTTAACCATAGCCTTTATTTGAAACCAAGAGTCTATTACAAATAGCCCCACTTGATAATGCAACACTAATAGACTATGAAACCACAAGCAAACATTTGTGGCATAAAACCCTTCACACTGTGTTTTGAATAAACAAAATGAATTAATGTGAATATACAATACCAATAATTGTTCATTGTAATACTGTTTTCTCACTATAGATTGATGATGCATAGCAGTGGAATAGGAAGGGTGGACTTAAACAAAACAAGTGTTAAATTAAAATAAACTGACAAGTGAATAAATGTTAACTTGTCAAGCTGACGAGCATTTTAATACATCTTGAATTAAGTGTTGACCAAGAATCTTGTAAAAATGTATGCAAATTGCAAACTGTAATTCAAATGTGTAATTGGTATCAGATTCATTATTTTCAGATTTCCAGTGATGTTGTGCTGTGGTCCTAACAGAAATATTATATATGATATGATAATTCAATATCCGCTGTATTTTTTTATACAAGAGACAAAAGCTAGAAATATCCACATTTGCCATGAAAATGTACCTTTACAAAATATATAATATATATTTATTAATATTTCTGAGGATCATCCAATTGATTAATTGACTTATGGGTACAGATATAAAATTAATAACTGAAGTTATTTACAATTTTTCTTACGTTTTTGTTTTTTTTTTCAAACTATGAGTCAATACATCAAGAAAATAACCAAAATAATGATTGGCTGCAGTCTACACTATCAGCAAAGTAACTAAAGGTACTACATCAATGTTGTGGAGTAAAAGTACAATATGTACCTCTGAATTGTAGTTGATTAGATGTACAGAGTAGTATAAATTGGAAATACTTCACTAAAGTACAAGTACCTCAAAATTGGACATAGGTATATTACTTGAGTAAATGTACTTAGTTACTGTACACCACTGGGTGTACGGCTAATAACCTGGAACGGATACGCAGACTGCGGCATAGTCATTCTAAAAACACTGCGACTTTATGTACACTGCAGCTACTTTAAAAATGGCCACTGCTATAGGTAGTTAGTTGGCTATTCAACACAAATTCGGTTAATCTTACTGCACTTCTGGTTCATTGAACCCATTTAATGCAGCTACACTTCCTTCATGCAATTATTTGTTTAGCCTTTCATACGGAGCTGTATTTACAGCATCATTTGTTTTATCAAAGTAAATAATGACCAAACTTTTAGCGAGAATGGCTGCTTTGTGACTGATACTTATATGAACTTATAGGGTATCTAGAACAACACTTGTAGCACTACATGCTAGCAGTGGTCATAAGATACTCCATTCCACTTCCGGGCTGCCTACGAAGTTTTGAATGACATCTGATTCTGCCACACAGGCTAAGTGCTGTGCTGGCTCACTTTACGTGTACAAAAAAAGCTTCTAGTTCCTCAAGTCTACGTTAGGTTAAGTATTCTGTTTTCTGTTCGTGTGGTGTTGAAATTATAATATTTGCTTTAAATAAACTCACCCGGTCGGTCATCTTTGTGCTTATTTTTTTTAAACTCCGGTTCAAGTGCAATTCGGCAGAAAGGTCTGCTGACAGAACAACTGCACAACTGAGAAAGTGACGTACGGAGAGGCGGGACCTGTTGACGCAGGTGATGTCATCACGCACAGGAAACGTAGGGAAGTGGGATGAATTAACCTGCGTGTCTTTCCTAAACTAACTGCAGTAGGAAAACACTTCTTTCTACATACGGAACATCACAATAGAGCAGTATGTGACCCTTTTCAAAGCGATGTTCTCTTCATTTCACATTCATTGCACTTTATTAATTGTGTATAACTGAAACAGGTATGTATGCTTCCTCACCAATATCTAAAAGAGAATAGGATTAAGGAGGTGTCCCATCAACGTAATTCATACTGATTTCCCTGACAACCACTACCTGCAGGAAGGAAAACTAATTATAGAAAATGCTTTCTGTGATTAATAATCTGAAAGTTTTGCACCTGTTTTGACATTGTTCTCAGTTTCCAACAGGCAAATGTATTTCAGAGTGAAAGCTGTACAAACTATGTCCTTTCCTTTGTGCTCGTGCTTTTATATGAATATGTCTTCAGAGGTTAATAAATATATCCTACATTTTGTGGCACTACTTTCAACAGTGTTGAGACGAAAAGTGGTTTGGAGAAATCCTTCTGTTAGTGTGGAAAACTAAATAAAACATCCAGAAACTCAGTTTAACTTATTTAATGCCCTTCATATAAAGTTACTTTTTCAGTACTGACAAATAGCAGCAGGAGAATGACTCTTCAGTGGATTCTGTATTTTTTTAATATGTATTTTTGTTGAGTTGTTTATCACCATTAACTTCCCTTTGAATTGTCCTCTGGTTAAACTTGTTATTAGTGAGCCCATTTCAAAGACTCTTTCCAGCATGCAAACCCCCCCTCTTTTCACCTTCATACTGTAAAAATAAACACCATCGCTGAGTGGCCGGTGATAGTTGGAGTCAAATTAGCAGCGGCATTTTTTTGCAAAAGACCAGACAAAAATCTTAAAATACAAAATATTTATTTTGAAAATGTCTTTATAAGAGTTAAACAAAACAAAAAAAATCAAAACCAAATCAAACCCATACAAATTGTTTGGTTACTAGCATTCCACACTAGTGCTAGGACCTAATAATGGAGAATTGCTCACTCAGATGCTCAGAGGCGATGAATACATCTCCACCTCTGCCTTCAGATTTCATATTGCACCCAAACAGAGGCAAAACAGAAGTGCCCAAAAGTGGCACTGGTGGTGAAATGGCATCCTGTCTGTTCTAAAGACTAACATAACCAGGGTGGGCAGGCATGTGGCAACCATCTGATTTTCTTATTTTTTTTAAACAAAAACACAAAACCAAAAACAAATAAAGTGAGTTTAATACATATCTGAAATACAGTGGGGACTTAACTGTTGGCATTGATATGGAAAGGAAAAAGTAATAAATGCGGGGGAGCTCTTCGACCAAAAATCAGTATTCCAAGGAGTATCCCAACTTTTTGAAAACTGAGCTGTGTGCTTCTGAACGTAATGGAGAAGAAAGACTTTTTTCAGTTGGTAGCAGAGTCTGAGGCCGCAGAGGTGCACCTTGGAGGTTGCAGTGAAGTCAGCCTAAGGCTAGTTAGCCCAACCTTAAAGCAGATATAAACGTATATGTATTCTTAAACCTTTTTAATCTTTTTATTGTGGTTGTACAATATTCCCTGATGGCCTGATTTGGCCGCTGAGTGTTATACAGAATCCTGAAGAGATATCAAAATTAAAGAGGAAGAAAACAAACAAACAAGAGAAGTGATGAAATTGTCCATTGAGGGGAGAGGAAGGGGGAGTTTGATGGGGGGAATCCTGTTTGATGCAGTTTGTGGGACCCTTTTGTCGCTCTCCCTTGTCCCCCTTCTTAAAATGTTACACACGCTGGTCAAACACACACTGTCCCTCCATCGCACTGCCGTGGCAATCTGCTCTGAGGACGAAAGACAAGTGTATTGTTAAGACTAAAGAAAGAGCTCGAAAACAATGCTTTTCTTTCAAAATGAGATTTATTTTTACCTATGTCAACTTCTTGGCTTTGTTGTAAAGTGAATCCACAACTTTGCTCATGTTCTGAATTGTTTCCAATGCTGCTTCGTATGTTTTGTCCACCGGGGGCTCTTCGAAAATGATCAAGACACCTTCGCCTTGGTCAAGGATTCCTGCGCAAAGACATGACACAAAAACATTCGACACCACACTGAATACTTTTGGGCCATTTTTTAGGTGTACAAGTTTTATACCGGGCAATTTCTATTACCGTGAAACTTTTTGTCCAGAATCATCTGCGATAATTTCCTCTCCACATCCCCCTATAAAAACAGAGAAAGGAATAATGAAACCCTGACTTCAAAGAGCTGTAAATTATGATTGTAACAGACAAAAATGTCTCAACTGCCAATATACATACCTTAGACAGTTTGATAAGACCCGATATGTGCTCTATCTGAAAACGGAAGGAGAGAAAAAAAAATGCAACTGTATGAGAGGCATGAAAAAGTTATGATTAAGGAATTGGTAACAAATGGTAAGTTTCAATTATGGCAAAGGTTCAATTGTGTAAGCCTGGCATGGACTTACCTGTACTCTGGAAAAGGGTTCGATGACTCGGATGAGGTTTTGTTCCAGCAGGTTGTCGTACAGCGTGGCCAGGTGAGTGGTGATGATGGGGTCGTCCCTCAGCTCTGCTCTGTACTCTGTCAGGGCCTGGAAGACACACACGATTACATTTAACAACAACTTGGATTGGTTTTGGCCATTATAGGGACCAAAAGGAACAGTATCTTAAAAGGGAACGAGCACAAAAGGCTTAATGAAGATGTTCATGCCCTGTCTGCATTACACCGATGTGGTAGCACTGAAAGAATTCATACCTTTTCGAAGTCTGCTAATGATCTGTTCTTGCATGCCTGGGCCACACTCTTCAGTGCATCTGTCTAAAAGGAGGTAAGACAAAAAGATACATGTTATTCTACTGATAGTAATTAAATAATATGTCACCACACACAAAACTAAAGACATCTGGAAAGTACAAGAGTTTATATAATTTAAGAAATGACCAAGACGGAAACAGACGCAACTACATAATGCTACATTGTAGCTACAAAAAACATAGAATAGTTTGAATGGAAGAGGCAGAAATACAATCTAATCATACCGGGTAACAGAAAAAAGCAGCTTGTATTTCCTTTTTGTGCAAAAAGTATGCATCATCACATCTATTCTTAATCATATTTTTAATGTAAGAGCAGCAATTATTAAGAAAACAATTGATCATCTCCTATGAGCAGAAAAGTTAGCACTTGCCTGTCGGCCGGTATACCGCAGGCCCAGTTTACCACTGATCAGAGCTGGAACCTCCTCTGGGCTGAAACAGTCAAGAAACAGAAAAATGAACATTAGGAAATAAAAGTCAGTAAAGTAATGACTTGAAGGTACCCTGAGGGCGTGAAAGTAATGGAGGTGGTTGACTTTTCAAGATCTACTTACGCTTGGAGGACAATTTTGCACAGAAGCATGTATTTGAGTGCTGTGATGGCTCTGGGGCTGTCGATGGAGTCATAGCCCTCAAAGGCCTCAAAGAAGTAGGAGTAAGCCGTCTTCCAGTCCTTCTCCTCGGCTGCGTGGATGATCCCTGCAACACAGAGGACACAGCATGACAGTTAGCTAAGATCTGTGGTCAAAACAAAATGCCGCAGACACCGTGAAATGTGTAATACCAATCAATCTGGAAAAACTGGCTGGGTGTAGCTGGCATGTGATTGTACGATTATACAAATATTAAAAACCACTGTGAGCTGGCTTTCACTGGGTGTTGACTAACAAGATCGCAATAAACAATGTTGGAAACTCCAAAACAATTAACAGTAAGCTGCCTCCTTAGTGTTCACTGTGTTATTCAGTCATAAATTACTATGATATTATCACAGCTGGACTGTGTTCACTGTTCAACACTGTCACATCTCTGTGACTTTTGAGATGGTTATCAGCGTTAAAGGAGCTAAAACACTGAAGAACAAATATTTTTCAAGCAGCTGTAGAGAACAAGGGGTTGTTTCATAGAAGGTTTTCTATCATACTAATAATCCATATAATAAATAATCCACTTGTTGCCCTAAAATTGCTCCTGTACGAATGTCAACCATAATTAAGTGTGTGCAAGTAGCATAGATACAGTCAGCTCAATGACATATAATGTAAGGCAATATATCAGACTTGTCTGGCGCCCCCTAGTGGGATTACCAGAATAAATAAAAATGTAGACAACAGGGTTTCTCTCATGTTGCTACAGACCTTAAGGCCCCATAATAAAAATACAATGCTAAATAAGAAAAAAATAGTTGAATACAGCTTTGCAAAAACATCCCACAAATTCTCTATTCAAATGTTATGAACATTTAACAATTAGTATTAACACCATTTCTGCATACTAGGCCCTAATCTTGTTTTGTAATGCTTAATGATCAGTTAGCAAGGGCTGCCTATTGTGGAATACATTTTTCTAATCAAGCATTCATAAACAACACAAATTAAAAAAGTCTTATTGGGTGTGCGGTTTCCTCTAACAGACACACTGAAACTGGAAGACTGTAGCCCAAGTAATCGTAGTAAGAGAGAATATTGAACACGTCTGACCTGACTGCATGTCCAGAGCTGCCTGGAGCTTCGGGGGACAGTAGATGCCGTTGGCGGTGGTCCTGGCTGAGGTGAGGGCAGCGCGGGCCTTGGGCAGATTACTGAGAGCGTGGTACGTCTTGCTCTCCAGCAGCTGGACCTCCACCAGGAGAGCTTTGTCATCCATCTTCTTCAGCTCCAGGAGCAACTGGGTTCCTATGGATAGTAGAATAAACCAAAGTTAATGTCATGCATATTAAGCGTTGCAACAACTCAGTAAACAGCTGCGGGGTAAGTGCACAATAGTGGTCTTGATATGCACTCTCCTCTCATTGTAGGTAAAAACGTATCACAAGTGTTCAAAGAAGGACCTCCACTAAAACAAATACTTTTCAACACTTAAGATAACAATGAGAGAGTATATCTTTTGGTTTTTTCTGGTTAAACCAGAATGAATGTGTGGTTTTTCACATTATGGCAATGCATGCCTTTCTATCCAGTGTCTGAAGCAGAAGACAAATGCTTCCTTTCAGCAAAAGATAAAACAGGTTTTGTCTACATAAACACTCACCAAGTGCCAAGGCCTCCTGGTATCTTTTGGTGTCAAAATAGAGTGAGATCAGTCGAGCCTGAAAGAACAGAGAGTGCCATTAGAAAAGCAGAGAGCAGCAGTGCCAATATATTGCCTTGTGTGAAAGATCCCCTGTTGTCCAAAATGCACCTTTTGCTTTCTTTTATACATAAATATGTGTCCCCGGTGTGTAACTCAACAAGAACCTGATGTTTGGACCTGGTGTTTGGATGTTGAATCATGCTTAAATACAAACTGATATTACTGTCAATTTGGCCCACATGATGGAATAGACACATTTTAGATAGAATAATGGCCTTTTAAAATGTCAACCAGTGTAGAAACAGGCTTAATTACTTGCAGAAGCTAGATTTATACAAAATTGAGAAACCACATTACATTACTGTCTGCTTAGGCTACTGCTGAAGGACAGTGTTTAACTATTTTAAACTGAATCTTATCCAAGTACATCACAAGAGGACTCCACAGTGCGATACAATCTTTTTTGCTTTCATTACTCTTATCACTTAACTTTGTCCCCTGGCTTGTCTTAAGAGCCTCCCTCTTCTCAGGTTTCACTTACTCATACATGCCACTTTCATTACAGAGTTTTATTCTTCACTTTAGAGGCCACATAAAATGAATGAAAAATGTTGTTGAGCGAAAAGCTCCAGATATTCCTGGCTGAGAGTATGCCGGCAGTCCTTTTGCTACAAAGCTTATTCTGGCTGGTAAAGCAAGGTGATGTCATCATATATAGCAGTGTGTAGTAGCTGTGTTGGCATCTTTCGTTGTTACTTTCATAAGGCTTTGTCACAAGCTTTATCACATTGATCAAGTTTCTCCACCCTAATATGTTTGAAATCACAGCGTCTCCCACTCCTTGAGTCAGGAAACGTTACACTTGACTCCTCTTACAGCTGCTATTCATGTTTGGGGAGATTGCTTTTGTTTATCCTATCATTAATCACAAAAGGTGTCGTGTGTTGGCGCTAAGCACGGTTAGGTGATAGGATGGATATATCAGCTGGAATTGTTTCTGCATCATCAGCATTCAAGGTCTCAAAGAATAAAACACACTTAGGAGCCTAATTGGTACACTATAAGTTGCTGTGAAAACCTTTGATTGTCAGCACTCCACTACCTCAGTACCTCACTCAAAAAGATATCACACGGGTTAATGCTCTATTTGAAGGCTGAATATTTGAGTGATATCCATTTATAGGGGTGTTGATGGTTGCCAGAAAGAAAAACATTTTTATTTTGTCAGAGTCTAGCATTGATGCCTACACATTAATGATGGGGAATATCATATGGCTTATTAACTACATATACTTCATTTGAAAGCACCCGACAAGGTTTTTCTAGACCTCTTTACCTCCAGAGCCTGTCGTAGGAAGGTTCTCTTCTCTGTCTTGGCCCATTCAATGCACTCAAGACACAGCTCCACCTCCTGTCCTGTTGCTGCCTCCATGTCCAGAAAGAGATCCAGCAGAGAGCGGACCAGCCGGGCCGCCTTCGCCTTGCTGATGGAAATCAGAAAAGGCCTCACAAATTTCAGCAGACCACCTAGTTCTGTTGACAAAAAGAGAGATAATATTTCAGATTTTGCATCCATATCATAGAAGAGGTTCGGGTCCGGGTTAAGTAGAGACAAAAAGAATGGACAACAAAGTTTGATCACTACCGGCAGCCTGTCCCGTCTTGGCCAAAAGTGTCCCCAGCTCCAGGATGCTCTGTTCTTTAACCCTGACAGCTTCCTCATCGTTCTCCTGGACATCTCTCCTCACTGATAAAGAAAGACAACAAGTTGACAACAGAAAACCATTTACTTATTTTATCCTAACTCAATGGAATTTGTACATTTTAAACAGTGTGGGTGCCACAGTGAAACACTCTGTAAATCAGTGAGTCTCTAACTTGTAATGCTTTTTAAACACCTCTGAGTCTGCTGTATCCTGTTTTAAGTTTTTTAATGCCACAAAATCTGTTAATTTCCATCACTCTAATATAACTTAATTACAGGCCTACCTACCAATATGACAGTAACTAGTATTATGTACATATTAGTCAGTCTATAAAAATAATTGTGAAAATGCAGATTCTAATCTTGGGATCAACCCTAACCCAAACACTTTTTATTTTAAATAGCTTTCCATGTCTGAACATCAGTCAAGATCTAAATATTTTACAATCACAAATCTACATTTTATACAGCTGTTTTGTCCAGAAATAAAACAAATCACTATTTAAAATTTGGAAAACAAACCTTAATTAACATTTCTGTATGAATCCCTCCCAGTATGACATTTTGGACAATTCCAAAGAATCAGTGTATGATCTCCAACTTTCATGTTGACAATTCCTTAACGTTACTCAAGAGTATGCAATGGCTTGTATACAATTACACCAATAAAAGGTAGCTTTATGCTAGAAAGAAAAGCTTTACTATAATTGTAAATACTCACATTGCTTATAAATGATTAACTAAATTACTCAGAACAAAATCAATGCTTTGTCACGACATTATTATTTGTTGGGATTAATAGATGTAGTTAGATGATAGTTTGACAGCTAGTGGACAGAAGTGACAAGGCAATTTGAGGACAGTGATGCCTATAGGAGATGTAAAAACTGTTTACAGTAACTTTAATTATTGTGCAATTTTCATAAGATCGTGTGTGCTCCAAAAATAACACAAAGAAACCCTGGTAAATTAGCAGCCATTAATTTAAAAAAGGTAGCAGTTACTTAACTGAATCAGAAAGCTTCTTTTCACTGTGTTGACGAAATCGGTTAAAGGCTTTTGACAACAAGCTAAAGTCGTTAGCCTGAACAGAAAACATGCTAACATGACAGTCTTAAATTGAGCTAAAGGTAGTTAGTTTAGAAACTCTGGTCAATGACGCAGCAACACCATTCCCAATATCAAAGTCAAAAACCGTAACATTTCTGAAAACAACTAACACATTTCACGCCCAGGCCTAAAGTTAGCAAAGGAGCTAACGAGCTAACTAGCTAGAATTCACTAGCATTTGCCGTTACCCAGCGTTCAACAGTGAGTCAGCAAGGCACACCGCCGGCTCTTGCTATTCAACGCCACTAGCTAGCATGCTACCCTGACCGCCTGGACACTGACCGATAAATAATCTCGGTGTCCAAAGTGTCCATCTCAAACCTCGGCCGAACACCTACCTATTGAGTGGAGAATGTCGATAGAGGCGTTGCGGTCCGTGCTAATGAGAGACTGAGCTCTCTGAAACTCAACCACTGCTGCAGCCGCCATCTTCCTTATTCAAATGCTGCTTGAATGAAAATTACGTGCCGGGACTACGTTACCTTACGCGTGTGTGACGACATCGTGCATGTCTGAATTTAAAGGCATATGGGAAATGTAGTCACAATGAAAAACATACATTCGTTTGCCAGAAAGCAACGGTAAACATGTGACTTAATTGCAATTATCGTGTAAAAGAGTCATCTGTCCATGGTTAGTAGGACAATATAGGCCCCGTGTAATAATTTCACTGCAGAGGAAGTATTTAGCCCAAAACATGACATTAAAACCTATAGTATAGGGAAGACACATGGATTTACCGAGGTAGCTATGTGCTTTTAAAAATCTTTAAAAAGAACGAATCAATAATTGGCATATAGATAGACTGTATTAGCCTACATTTCTCAACATGTGATAAAAACAACAACAATAATGGTAATATCAGCAACTATATATGCTGGGATCATATTAAATCATTTGGGCATGATGCTTACCGAAAGCCAAAATTCAATAGTTTTTCTTGAGAATCGGACACAATTAGTTTCTGTTTATCGAAAGCGAGATGCAATCCTGGTAAAACTGCAGCATCCTTACAGGACGAATCCATAACAGTGTTTCCACAAGCAGGAACAATTGAGAACAACTTATATTATATATATATGATATTATTCAAAACTGAATAAAACACAATCTGCCTATTATGGCAAAAATGATGCATTGGTCTGACTGTATCTCTTATTGGAGTAGCACAGATAAAGGATAGCCCGAGGACTGTATAGGCGGAGTTTGACATTTGTGCTTGGGGGGCAAACCTTTTTTACTGACGTCAGTAGTACACAGTCCCAACTATTGCGTGTGGTGCTATGGATACAGTAACGGAAGACAATATATATAAGTACCGGAGCGCACCTGAGTCGCACATGCATGCACGCGTACCAAAACAAGCATACGGACTATATTAAAAGTGTGCAAACGTATAGTATCCTTTCCATGTCAAGATGTTTTAAGTGGGGGAGCACCTAACATCCCCTAGGGGGTCCGGGGACATGCTCCCCCGGGAAGATTTTTTTTTTAATTTTGAAGTTAGATGCATCAATCTGGTGCACTCTAAGGGGCACAATTAACTCCAGTAATGGGACCACACAATCCCCTTTTAAACTGTATTTTGGTTTTCTTGTCCTATATTATGAATTGGAATGACTTAAACACCCGTTTTTCATTTATTCTCTGACTATAATGATCATATAAAGTTGTGCCTTGGAAATACTTGTTTAATCGTACCCAAGCAGTGTGAGACACACTGAGATAACTTAGACTAAAGTTGACTATCCAAAACCTCAGAGTCCTTTACCTCACCTGAGTAGTAGTTATCTGAGCCTCTCAGTCTGACAGGAGAGGACTCTCCTCCACCTTGTTCTAGAAACAGCTCCTTATATCTGTTAGCTCCTACTAGCTAGCACCCAATGCTAAAAACAACAATCCCTGGCTCTCTCTCTCGCTCGTGCGCTCGCTCACACAAAATGCGCTTGTGCCACACACACACACACACACACACACACACACACACACACACACACACACACACACACACACACACACACACACACACACACACACACACACACACACACACACACACACACACACACACACACACACAGAGAGAGACTCAGAAGTAGGCAACTTGTACTGCACTGTATCATATTATTTTCAATGGTTTGTATGAACAGTATTCAACTGGGCTTTCAACTAAATATTTTTAGACGTAATGCTGTAATATATGTCAGCCACTAGGGAAAATCCCCGCAAAATCCGCCTATGACTGCATAAGAACATATACCGTATATGATGAGATAAATAAACCCGTCGCGGGGGTTTAAATCGCGCAGTCGCCTAATACAAAGTAGCTATAGTGTAGGCTTCTATAGATCTTGCCCATCAACTGGTGCTTATGGATGGATGATGTTGATTGGGTTAGATGGGTGATAATGGTGTGATGAAGAAAAACATCCTGTGAGTTCACTGGGTTCAGTTTGCATGCTGTGCTTCTTCTATAGGCGGAGTGGTTTCAAGCAGAGGCAACAGCGCGCACAGAGCGCAGGGTGGCGCCCAACCACCGCCTTTACGCCAATTCTCCTCACCGAGCCAGTGACACAACACAACATCAGCCCTCGCAGCACCCGCATCTCACGGCCAAGGAGGACCAGGAGCACATCTTCATTTAAGCATCCATTCCACAACTGCCTCCCATCGTCTGCGCATCGCCGACACCAGGCGTGTTCCTCCACCGCTGGATCTTTTTTATTTTTCGCTTCGACTTGGATTATTCACTTGGTTTCATTCCTTTCCTTGGAGATGGTTTTACACTTTTATCGCGTCTTGTGAGGAAAAACAGGCTCGGGACGTGGAGCATCGTCGTTACAGCGAATTATATCCTCATTGAGAAGGAAATCTGGTGAGTTTATATTCATGTTGCCACATATTGGTGCAGGAAGTCACATTGTAAATATATCTGGCGCAAAAAAACAGAGGCTATATAAATAGTAAAATAGGGAACTAAATTGAAATAGATCAGAATATGGATTTATAGGCAGCTAAATGCAGAGGCATATGTAACATGTTTACAGATTTGAGGAAAATAAGAGGGTTCTCTTAATCTCTTAGCCACCGCCTATCATGGCCATCATTTCCATTTCGACGCAGACGCTCAGTTTCAGCACCATGGAGAGTACCCGATGCACAAGTAGCTACACAAGCGCTTATCACAGAACAAGAAGCCCGATACATGCTTTTTAAACCCAGCGAATTCACATTTAACGCTGATGTTTCGGAATTTCCCCACCATTGATGGATCAGATTGATAACAGGGTGACGGAATGAAAGATGGAGGAGCTCGGATCCTGCGCAAGCGATCAAAGTCAATCATCGAGAGACGTATGCATACAGTACTTACTGCAGCGAGGAGGAAAACATGTCGTCCAAAGAAAGAATCGTACATCTGTTCGTCAATCAAGGTTTATTAGACTTGGAATATGATATGACCTTGGATTTGTGCTTTACTATGCTACTGTATAGGCATGAGGCGACCTTCACCTGCTATTAAGGTGTTTACGTTTACAGTCTTCCATTTTAGTGAGGGGGTGTCGCATGGTTGCTCGTCGGCCATTGAAAAAATATGTCTCTGATTATAAGATGTTCGTATATTCATCATATCCATTTTCATCAAATGTGGAGTAATTCGTTCCAATCTTTGATCTCCCATATTATTATCACTATTCTATGCTCAACTGCAGATTATACATTTCAGCTGCAGCATCACACCAACACGTTTGTTCATTCAGGATGCTTATTACATTGATCATGCAGCAGGGTTCTGTACTTTTTGAATTAATTAGCATAAGCTTTACTGATCCATCCCACCACTTACTGAGTCAAATCAATACTGCTAATAAGCCTGAGGTGCAGTCAGATAAAAGCACACATTCATGAGAACATTACAGAAGTGATTACTCTGATATTACCAGATGCAATCTGAATAATCTTAGATTTGATCTGAGATTGGATACATTTTATTTGCTTTTTGAAAATCCTATGGATAATCTAAGATTCATTGATCCTTCCCCAGTTATTCTTCTAAATATTGATGTTTTCTGCTTCCTGCAGTGGCCATCAGGAGACACAGACAGAGAGCTGAAATCCAACAGAGACGGTTCAAGTGGAGGACATTTTCTTCCTCTCAAAAAGCTGCAGGATCTTTTACTCCCAGGCCTTAGATGCCCAGTGGCAGCCTCTAGCCCGGGACTCGCAGCTCCCAGAAGCATAGCGGCTCTGAGCCCCTCAGGATCTCCCCTGGCAGACCCTCTTCTGACCCAGTGCGGCTGAAGCCCCTGGAAGCCTCCCCACAGTCACCATGGGAACCGTGCTGTCTTTGTCCCCTAGCTATCGAAAGGCGGCCCTCTTTGAGGATGGACCAGCCACTGTGGGCCACTACACGGCTGTCCAGAACAGCAAGAACGCCAAAGACAAGAACCTGAAGCGCCACTCGCTCATCAACGTGCTCCCATGGAAGCGCATCGTGGCGGTGTCGGCCAAGAAGAAAGGCTCCAAGAAGGTGCAGCCTAACGGGAACTACCAGAACAACGTCACCCAGCTCAACAACGAGAACCTGAAGAAGTCCCAGTCATGCGCCAACCTGTCCACCTTTGCCCAGGATCAGACCACTCCAGCTCTCACCAAGGCCTCCAACAACACAGTATCCTCTGTGAAGAAGGCTCCTCTCACCAACTCCAATGTGGCCCCCGGGACTCCCAAGAGAGTGATTGTCCAGGCTTCCACCAGCGAGCTTCTGCGCTGCCTCGGGGAGTTCCTGTGCCGGCGTTGTTATCGGCTGAAACACCTGTCCCCCACTGATCCGGTGCTTTGGCTGCGCAGCGTGGACCGCTCTCTGCTGCTACAGGGCTGGCAAGACCAGGGCTTCATCACCCCCGCCAACGTGGTCTTCGTCTACATGCTGTGCCGGGACGTGGTCTCCTCCGAGGTGGCCACGGAGCACGAGCTGCAGGCCGTGCTGCTCACCTGCCTCTACCTGTCCTACTCCTACATGGGCAACGAGATCTCCTACCCTCTCAAGCCCTTCCTGGTGGAGAGCTCCAAGGAGACGTTCTGGGACCGCTGCCTGTCCATCATCAACCTGATGAGCGCCAAGATGCTGCAAATCAACTCTGACCCGCACTACTTCACTCAGGTGTTCGCCGACCTGAAGAACGAGAGCCAGAAGGAGGAGGAGAGAAGTCGCCTGCTCATTGGCCTGGACCGGTGAGGGGCTGCTGGGGGGGAGAAGAAGGGAGGGGAGGGGGGTTAAACACCAGTCTGGCATTTCGAAAGAAAGATTGTTTGTGATGCTATTTATTTGTTAATTCTTGTCCAAATTGAAGTGGGACTAGGCCAATTAGGAATATTTATAACAACTTTGTAACTAGTATGACTGAATCTTTAACTCCGGAGGGGGACAGATTAGAAACGTTTGCATTTTTGTCACCTACAAATGGGGGTTTGGTCACTCAATGACATCCATTTGACAATGCCAAATTATTTTTTTCAAACAAGCAATGGATGAATTTTCCATAAACCTGAGAATGAAAGCAGTTTTTTCAAGGATGATGTATAGTAAAAGACAAATGCCAGACTTGGGGTGAATCCTTTGCTAACGTACAGATATATATATGAAATACTGAAAATCTTAAAAAAACAATGCAGACAAAACTAGAAAAGGAACATCTACAGCAATGAATGTGGAGAGGACGAATGCTGCGACAGCCTACCAGTGACCTTCTGACTGTTTGACCACGTGATGTGCTGCCTACTGAAGGAGGGCGAGGGCCATCGCCTGACTGGCTTTCTTCCTGCATCATGGATGAACAGCCCCCCCCCACCTTTCGGCTGCAAACTGTGGTTCTTTGGAATGCCAACACCTCGTCCCCTCCATTAACACGGATACGAGTGGACATTTTTTTGCTGCGATGCATATCTGAAAGAATAGCAGGGGCCATCGATGCTGGATCCATATTTTTGTGGCTTTCTGTTTGTGGCTCTACACTGGACAAGAGGAAACAGATGGATGGACAATAAGCAAACATTGCATTGTAGAACTTTTTTGACAACAGCAACAGGACGTATGATGAGTCAGTCAGAAAGACCTAACTTATTTTCATCTAGAAAAAAAATAATGGATGTTTTACTCCCCACAGGCTTACACCTATGGAGGCTTATTTATTGCTTTTCTGGAACAAGTTTTCTTTGATTTCCCTTTTTTTTTTACTTAGAAATGTAATGTTTTGCATGTGTGCCATGCAATTTTACAGAGTTTTAGGAGGAGGGTAGGAACAATATTCTTCTTTTTACTTGATTTGTAAACCAACTGCATCTGCATTAGAGAATGCTGTGAACAAAGTGAGACTAGTTTATTTAGCTCTGCTTGCTAAAATAGGCTATTTGTTTACCAGGGAAATTCTTTTTGTACTTTTGTCGATTTTTGGAATGATCTTTAATTTCGTGCTTATGATTCAGCATAGAAAATGTTAAAAAAAACAGTGCCATATCTTTGATGAAAACCCCACAGGTCTGAGAACACTGTACTGTTTGTCCAGCTGTTGAATGATGGGATGGGTTTTTCCTCTACTACTAACTACTTACTGAAACCTAATTTATTGCCATTTACGTATTTATTTAGGCACATTTAATGTTACTGAAGGATCGGGATGGGAGACCTTGAGAAGGGGAAGGATGTGAGGAGGGGCCGTGCTTATCTTTGGTGGGAATGAAGATTGATCTGGTTTATGCAAATGAATGTTGCTGGGATAAAATACCTAATTAGAAAAACCAATGTCAAATCTGACTATTACCAAAGTGACATCATCAAGGACACCTTAACAGAAGCACATCTATTTACCTGAGAAAATGCCCTTAAAAACATCTATTCTGCAAACTGCTGTCCCACATATCACACTTCTCCAGGGGAACAGGTTATATATAAGACCCTCACTGCAGAAAAGCACCTTGAGTTTATTCCATCAGCATCGCCTCTGTGTAAATCAAATGCAGGGTGACATCACATTCATCAAGGGGTTGCAGGAGATGACCTCTATAGGAATAATCACACTTTCAATCATAGAAACCAGCAGACTAACACTGACAGGCTGCAGTGTGCAATGGAAACCACTTTAGAACAAAAACAGGAGCAATTGCACATTTTTGTTACACAGGAAACAGTTTCTATCTGTATACAAACTACAATCACTGGAGAAGCTACAGTATTTCCATTTAGAAAACCTGTCAAACAAGCATAATGGTAGTGCCAACAAAATGCCTCTGTCATGTTTTAAAGTTGCTCCCAGAGGATTGTAGGATTTTCGCTCTTGTACTAGTGTGAATCAGAGGTAATGAGCAGCCTCCTCTGCTGTGTGGAGAAAGTTCATTTGGAGTGTTTGTACTGGCACGCACTTTGGATGGGATTCTGCTCGGGCAGGATAAAAGCAGGGCTTTTGGGGTGAAGGGCCTCATGAATACATCCCAATTTGTTTTTCCTTTCTGTCCACTTTCCCCCCGATTCACTCGAAATGTGCCATTTTTTTCTCCACTTTGCATCATTGAGTAGTTGTTTGAGAAAATACTTTCAAAACTAATTAAAATATGAAAAAAGACTCAAGTGATAGTTAAAGTTAAATTCTTTTTCTGTATCTTGTTGCGTACTTTGTAGATAAAAAATAACGAAACAGTGATGAAGAGCTTCAGAAAGGGAGGCATTCGATGGCCGCATGTGTGCGTGAATGTGTGTGTGCATGTGTGAGTGACTGGCAGCGTTTTATTTGTACAGAAGAATGTGTGACATGTTGTTTTTCTTATTGACATGAAGCATACACCAACCACACTGCTACTAGGATTTCAGTTTCCCTCGGTGGGGGTGAGGGAGGGGTGTCGATGCTGTACAATAAAAATGTTCTTTTTTGAAAAAGACAAAAAAGCTGTTACTGTAATTGAACCTTTTTTTCAGTTGGTTTCTGCTTATTTTCATTTATTTTTGTACTGTGATGGAAAAATAAAATGCACTGATCGTTCAAAGTGGCCATTTGTGTTTTTGTGCGTTTTCATTCTTTTGTGCTGTTGACTGATTAGCACTCATCACGTCTAAATCTGCACTTTGCAAATTAAGTAAATTACATTTAACATGTTTGAAATAAAGGTGGTGCTTGATGGTTAATTTTGCTCAAGAGCCCATCAATCCAACTTAATTGTAGGGTTGTTGGTCTGATCTTCTCCTCTACATGTTAAAAGGGTTCCTAAACAAAGACAATGACAGCCAAATAGCTCCCAATGTGTCCGTCAATGTGGTAAAAATGTCCAGTTACTCAAGATAACACACATACTTTGTTATAAGCAGTTTCACGGAGGAACTTTCAAATCACACCCGCCAGCAGGTGAACATTCTGATTGGTGATATGGTTGTAGAGTGAATTTAAATTAGTCAGTGTTCGTGGGTGTACTTTGGCAGAAAGAAAATAGTTTTTTTTTTTTACATTGGCTATTGAGATGAAACCAGGTTACTCAAGTCAAGTTCATTTTTTAATTAAGCCCACAAACTCAAATCACTGCAGGCTCACTTTTGATCGGAAATAGCCTTAAAAGGGACAGTATGCACCAACATAATAATACAATACTTTCTTCTTACCTGTAGTGCTGCAGTATTTATAGCCTTGGTGTGAGTTGAGTGTTGGAGATAGCGGATGTAGAGATGTCTGACTTCTTTCCAATATAATGGAACTAAATGGCCCTTTGCTTGTGTTGAAGAAAAAATAAACATTTGGAAAAATCAACAGCAATGTTTACTTCACCTGTTTACTTGAAATCAATCCAGCTTTTTACGAGCAGTTCCTTGTAAAAACTATTTTTCTTTGTATCTCCTGAAATACCCGCTAACCGTTTCAATGTTTAAAAGCGAACATGCCTTGACAGAGGGAGCTAACGTTACAGCTCAGCTGAGGAGGATGTCATTATCGTTTACATTTGGCGCTGTCTCAAGAGTCTCTTTTCCAGGAGTTGATGCAAACTTCTTAGGCAACGGTACGGTTATTAGGTGTAGTTTGGTCAACTACAGGTAAGTATATTTTGTATTTTGGGGTGACGTGTCCCTTTGAGAGGGAACAAAAGGGAGGAGCAACAGAGGAAAGATCTTGGACTTGTTTGTATTTGTACAACAACCTGAAGTGGTAGAAACTGAAGGTGCCAACCATATATTGCATACTTGTTTTGATCATTTTAGAAAATATATTGCTGGACTTTTCTTCATGTTCCCTCCATTTTACAGTAAGTGTTTATGCCTTCTCAATCAAATGAGTTGATTAACATTTACAAATGACAGGTACAGTAGGTGGGGGGAGGATCCTGAAAATCAGCCTCATATCAATCTGTATTCCTGTGTGTTTACATTTACAGTGGTATGCAAAAGTTTGGGCACCCCTCTGAGATTTCATGACAATTTGCTTTTCCTTTATAATAGAAGATCACAGCAACAACATTTGTTTTCCTACAAAGATGTAGACGTTTTAGTGTTTTCCAGACCAAAATTCTTAGGGTAGCATTACATAGTTTTATTATAATAAAATAAAATGCAAAAAATGGGATGTGCAAAAGTTTGGGCACCCTTATAAATAGCATTCATTTCAACACCTGTACGGATTTATAGCTGACAGGTTGCTGCACAAAATTGCTTTGATTAGCTCATTAGACCTTCAATTACAAAGACAGGTGGAACCAATCATGAAAAAGGCTATTTAACATAGGTAATAGCTGGCTGTGCCTGGCCTAGGTTCTTTCTTAGGGAGTGGCAAGATGGGGACCTCAAAACAACTCTCCACTGACCTGAAAGCTAAGATAATCCAACATTATAAATTAGGAGAAGGGTACAAAAAATTATCTGACAGGTTTAAACTGTCTGTCTCCACAGTCAGAAACGTAGTTGTGAAATGGAAGGCCACAGGAACAGTCCGTGTGAAGGAAAGATGTGGTAGGCCGACAAAAATAGGGGAAAGGCACAGGCGAAGGATGGTGAAAATGGTCACAGAGAAGCCACAGACCACCTCCAGAGAACTACAACAACATCTGGCTGCTGATGGTGTAGTTGTTCACCGTTCCACAATCCAGCGTACTTTGCACCAGGAAGAGCTCATTGGAAGGGTGATGTGCAAAAAGCCTTTCCTGAGTGTTAATCACAAGAAGAGTCGCATGAGGTATGCAAAAGCACATCTGGACAAGCCAGAAGCATTTTGGAACAAAATACTGTGGTCAGATGAGACCAAGATTGAGTTATTTGGTCATAACATGAACAGGTATGCATGGCGAAAAAAACACACTGCATTCAATGAAAAGAACTTGTTGCCCACTGTAAAATTTGGTGGAGGATCTATCATGTTATGGGGCTGTGTGGCTAGCACAGGTACTGGAAAACTTGTTAAAGTTGAGGGCCACATGAATTCCTTACAGTACCAGGAGATTCTTGACAAGAATGTTCTAGAGTCAGTCACAAAGTTGAAGCTACGCCGGGGTTGGATTTTTCAGCAGGACAATGATCCTAAGCACCGATCAAAATCCACCAAGGAATTCATGCAGAAGCACAGGTACAATGTTCTGGAATGGCCATCCCAGTCCCCAGACCTTAACATCATTGAAAATGTATGGATTTATTTGAAGAAGGCTGTCCATGCACGGAGGCCAAGAAACCTGACTGAACTGGAGACGTTTTGTGTGGAAGAATGGGCCAAAATACCACCTGCCAGGCTTAAGGGACTTGTCTGTGGCTACAGGAGGCGTCTACAGGCCGTTATTGCAGCAAAAGGAGGCAATACTAAATATTAATGGAATTATTTCTTAGGGGTGCCCAAATTTATGCACATGCCTATTTTTGTTTGAATGCACATAAACATGTTTCTGTTTGACCAATAAAAGTTATTTCACTACTGAGATGTTTCTGTTACCATAAGGTATAACATATGTTAAAATGAAGTTGCTGCTTCAAAAGCTCAGCAAGTGACAAACTGATGCAGTGGTTTTCCTAAGGGGTGCCCAAACTTTTGCATACCACTGTAGATTTTTAGTTTTAATGTAAAACACAAAATATTTCAGAATTTCATTTCCCACAAGGTTCAGGAAGTGTCATCTTTTAAAAAACACTATTTTATCAGTACAATTAATATAAACAGAAATATCCAACTTTCCGCCTGCGTTCACAATACACACGTCATTTAAATTAACTGTGTTTATGTTGCTCCTAAACACAGCTATGGAAATACTCTTTAAAAATCACTGTTTTATTTCCAGAGCTACACAACAATCTTTCCATGTACTAACTACGGAAGCCTCTCCTTGTGAATTGGTGCTGTATCTCCACACAGGCAGATTATTCTGGGTCAGTGTTTTCTTTGCATATCTCTCTCTGTCCATTAACTCCCATTTATTTAACCACCAGGTCAGTGAGTCCTGTCTAACTTAAGTCACTTCCCTGAGGGGGAAAGCAGAGTCGTCCCACTCTCTGCAGATAGTCATCCATCAGCCAGTGGATTATACACCCTGCTGAGGAGGCTGCTGATGGCTCACACAGTGGCAGTGGGAAGCAACGTTGTCATGCCGACTGCAGGGGTTTTAGCTGTTGCCACGTCACCCAATGAAACAGCTGTTAGTCGGCGGATTAACGATGAGCTCTAGCCGTCAGACGGTACGACTGGCCTTGGGAAACATTAGAGAAAGAATAACATCATTATAACAGTTTATCTCACCCCCCCCCCCCCACAAACACACACCAGAAAGAAAATGACAGCAGCTATTGATGCAAATACATTTATTAATAAATTGATTAATGAAAGATTTTTAATGTCATCATCAACATCATGGAATCTGCATTTATACGGAATTCATTTGCAAAAGAATATTACAACAGGGAAGGTCCCTTTAGGTCTGGATATGACAGAATATTTACGCTATGTAATCACAAATAAGCAAAATACAAACTTAATATAAAATTAGGCACATACGGAATGACGTATTCAGAGTATGGAATAAATTAAGGGAAATAAATTGGAATGCGTTACCCTTTGGCTAACATGGATGGGCTTGGTATTAGTGTTGTATAAGCAAGAGGAAAACATTAAAGAGACAAACACATGGCACAATCTCCTCGTGTCAACATTCATATTTGACATTTGTTTATGCCCATTATAAAGCGTTATTAGGAAAAGTGATTTTTACACCTGCGTCAAAGCTGATAATGAATAGAAAAAGTAATCTCCACTGATTGGAACTCATCACCAAAAACAAATCATTAAAAAATCAAACGTATCATTAAGCCAGACTGTTTCCCTGGCTGACACTTTCCTTCATTAACACAACATGTGGATTCATCCGCTGCTGAAAATAGTCCCCAACAAATAGTAACTAATTTACTATAAGAACAGCTCCAACTTGTGGAAAAATACATTGTGAGACTTTTTTGAAGATTTAAGACTCACAATGTAATAAGAGACCGACTACCATGTTGGTTTTTCATGGGATTTGATATCTAACAAAAATATAAAATGACTATCTTAATCCTTTAACAGGTATTGGAACCCCAGCATTTACATTTCATTTGTTTTATACTCATTTTTTTTTGTATTCATTGCTGCATAATACTCCTATTGTTTGCAAAGTGTTGTTGCTGGTGTATTTTGCCTCTTTATCTCCACGCCTCCTGGGCATAGGAAGGAAAGAAATAATAAAAACACAGTATAGTCAGCCCTACTGGGCGAGAGGAGAAGTGATCTGACAGAGGAAGAAGAGTGTGGCAGGGAGGGAGGAAGGGAGGGAGAGGAAAAGAAAGGAAGTGTAGAAGAAGAGGGTGCCAAGCAAGGCTTTGTTCACCCACCCCCCATTATTGCCTAAAGAAAAGGAAAGAGAATCGCTGAAGTGAGAAGTGGCACGGAGTCCATCCTAATGATGAGCGGTGAATAGAGGAGGAGAGGAGAAGCCCTTTGGGACATTACTGTGCTGAAGGGGATGGAGAGCTGCAGTCTTAGAGTACACACACACACACACACACACACACACACACACACACACACACACACACACACCGACACACACCCACGGCATTCGCGCCGAAGAAAACCATCCATTAATGCTACCAATGTCACTTCCTTAATCCACACAATGAATGCACCAGTTTCCCCCAAACAATCCTCTTCTGCATCAAAGTGTCGGGACAAGGTCAGCCACCACAGAGCTGCGCGGCACAGAGGAAGGAGATTTACTTTTTCAAAACACACGGGCACTTGCAATCTAATTAAGCACACCGTGCTACCATGTCTTACAAGTGATTGCTAACAAGTTTTCCCTCTCTGTTGAAGTAAAGACGACAAGAGAGCCTCTGCCTCGCCAGTTAGGCCTGACACAGAGGGAGATTCAGAACCCTGTCCCTCTTCTCTTTGTCTCTGTGGACATGATACATCTCTGCGTTCTCATCCCAACTATTTACTGTCAAGTCATCATAAGGACCTGAAAACAAAGCAGCTTCCTGTAGAAATTGAAAATTAACTAACTAATCCATTCCTTCTAAATTTGGCAATGTGGATTTTCTGTGCAGAGAGGAAATAATCAATATGAAATCATACATGATAAGGGACGGACTAGTCTGTGTTATACTGGAGTAATACAAAAACAAAACAATAAAGCATCGTTCCTTAGCAATAAGAGGATTCCATCAGCTCTTATCCTGGTTACACTTAGATTATTTAGTTAGGAAACTTCCTAACTAAACTTCAACCGCAGCCAACTTCTCCAAAAAGTCTCACCCATTACTCGACAGGCAGGGAAACTAGGCCAGCAGTCTGACTCCAGACTCCACTCCTTCACTGTGGACACTCGCTCAGCCTCAGAGCCAAGAAGAGGAGAGCTAAAAGGAGCTAATGATCACACACACACTCCCACAGCCGTACACACACACTCTTTCTCTCCGATGAGAGGGATATTTGTCTATTCCAAAGGATTAAGGAACATTACAGTTCATTAGGCTATTCACCCATCACAAAGACAGAGAATGAGACTACTTTCAGGGGCTGGAGTTCACGTGGGATTATACAGTACTGGCCAGCAACACTCTGCTACTGAACTAAAGTCTAGTCTAATATACTTTGGACAATATAATGCTTTGGTTATCTTCTATGATCTATTAATGCACTTTAAGTGCCGTCACAAAAAGTATATTCTATCTTTCATATATAAGCAGTATTAGAGGATTATACAAGTACATATTGCACTAGAGAGTATACAAAGCAGGATTTAAATTAATAGATTTTTATCACTTTGCATGTAGCAGGTTGGTCAGGATATGCTCAACACATCCTGCTCAACATCTACGATGAGTCTAGAGCTGGGGCCTCAGACACTGAACCATGGAATCACATGTGGCTGTTCTCACGTGATTGTACACATTTCAAGAACTCAAAGTGGAAGCTGAATTTCCTTTCATTTACCAGGTAGGTAAGTCTTCATTAATATTAATATTCCCTAGAATACATACCACGAAAAGTGTATCTTCAGCTTGAGAGCATATAATCAATCGAGTTCCTGAAAAATCAGTCATACATAAATATCATCCTACTTCCTGCTTTAAGTTTTTACTACCCAGGAAGCTGCACCAAGTATAATTCCTGTAGAGCCTTTTTCTATTTTTCCCCCTAATTTGCAGCGGTTTATAGACACATAACCACTCACCTTAACTACTACAATATTTCATGTAAGATAAAGTAAATATTGCACAAAGCAAATCATATGAAATTTGGATTCTCAAAAAGAAAGAACATCACTTTGGTGGATTATCCTGTAGTGCATTTTATAGAACCTGTTTATCTTTAGGCGTGAAGTACACTTCCTGTTCATAGAAGTCTACGAAACAGGTCAAATTTGGCATGGCTTTGCATAATGAGGATTTAATTACCACAACCCTCCTACAGAGCTGCTATCTAACTCGTCACACAATCAGACGATGCTGACACAAAGGAAGTGAATCAAATCTGAATCATCCTCCTGGCCTGGCTTTGAAACCAGCTGTCACTGTTTCCATTTGGCCCATTTCTTTTAGTTGCCAGGAACAGCCAGGATGTAACCCGATCTGCTCTTGGTGAAGTCTGGCTGCGACTGGTTGATCTTGGGCTCCACGATGACCGTGCACTTCCTGCCGCTCATGCTGCACTGGATGGGACTCGTGATGTTCACCTGCAGCTTCCTCTTCTCACTGTACAGAGGAAATAAGAGATGGAAAGAAAAGGGATGAGGTTATTGGCAAGTGTAAAGGTATATTATGTAAAGCAAACATCAGGAACAGAATACTCACAAATACAAACAAGGTTAATCCATATACATGTATTACTGCAACACTGATACATATATATGCTCCCTACGCATTACATCCTCACTGTTTAATGCACATATGAAATATGCAGATCCATTAGTGACCCCTGTGGGGGAGGGCGGAGGTATGAGCGGCTATTCCGGCCATTAATCATCCTCTCACACGTCATTATGATCTCACCCCACACACACATATAAACTCAATCTTTTCCACTCATGCATACCTTCACACTCTTACACACACATACCATTACTCTGTTTGCAGTAGTGTTGTCAGACGGAGATGTTGTGTGTAAGAGAATATTTTGTTTGTGAATGAAGAGCGAGATAGTGTGTTTAAAGATGATATTGAGATAGTTCTTGGCTCAGAGGTCGCTAAGGTGATTAGATGGTAGCTAATTCATGTTTAAAACCCTTTAGCTGCCCACTCCCTTAATGAGATTAGACGCATATTAAAGGCCCTGCACACCCATACAGGTGTTTCCAATTACTCTGGCTGATTGGACCAACAGTCCAGTTTAATTTGGATGGAGCTGTGTGCAGATTGTCAACAAGTGATGAATATGACGTTACATCTCAGCCAGATGATAATCATTCCGCAGCAGCACTCAGATAGTGGGAAAAAAAACTGCCTTTTCCATTTGATTCAAACACTGCAATGCATTATTAAATCTGTATGTATGTTCATGATCTTTCTGGTCAATGTCTTGCACATAGGGATGTCCCAAATATACCGTTATTGAAGACAATAAACATAATTCTCAACTGAAAGATGTATTTGTTTTATTTGTCAATTGTTTTAAAAGGCATTAAAGAAAAATCATTATCATGAATTCTTACAGTCATGAAGTGAAAATCCGCAGCTGCACCCAGCCGAACCCAACTGTAGCCTACTTAAAAGATATTGTTAATTCTATAACAAATAATAAATTGATAAGGATATATTATAAAATCATTTGTGAAAACTGACATGATGGGACCAGCTGCTCTGAAACACACAAGCCACTAATGTTCCACAAGACAGAGAAGCTAATAAGCTATGCTAACCAGCTGTGATAAGCTAAGCTAACTGGCTAATGGCTGCATATTTACCTCATGAACACGAGAGTACTATTGAACTTCTCAGCTAAATCTGAGTATTTAATATTTTTTTAGCAGAACAGAAGGCTGTGGCCAAATAAAATTGGCTCAGTAGCATAGTAAGTGTGGTGTATTAAATCAGTTCATATACAGTTAGTTACTCTCTGAGGTCATAGAGAGTGCAGAGAGTGATGTTGTACAACAGGATGTTGTATAACAAACCTCTGGAATATGTCAGAAGGCCTCCAGGGATGAGTAAGAAAAAGACCAACGTATATCTCACCTTATTTGGGTACGCGCAAGACATGGTGCACGAACGTATAGATCACCTTATCTGGGTGCACATTCTTATAGAACATCGCATTTTGTCACCCACATTTCTCCTATAAATTGTATGCACAAAGAGATTTCGGGGGGACTACACAATTGGCTCTGGGAACCCCGTATCGCCCGTGTTGGTGTATGATACTATGCTGTTGTAACAAACCTTATTATATACAAGCTGGTGTCTCTGGAGACTTATTCATCATTTTCACAAACATCGCTACAAGATATACTTCATAAGAAAAATAAACATTTAATGCTAGAAGGAGCATTTTTGATAGAGCCAAGGGACCTTTTTATGTTGTTTTGAGATACATTTAGCAAATCAGAGGAAACCGGCTTATGGGTGTGTGAGAGAATAATAGTGTACGTGCATGATTATTCTATATGCCCTAAAATCATCTCTGTGTATGTTTCAGCACATGCAAAGACAATGAAAATAAATAACAGGAGAAATTGAGCAGGAGTGCTGTTGAAGTAATGATCCATATGGCGTTGCCGGGCTGGATTGGCCTTTAGCGGCTGTCACATCTAGTTAGACCCTTTCTGGGCCGATTGGTGCTCTGCAGGGGTAGCTCTTAAATGGGATCGATGATGGGAATCAAAGAGCGAGGAGAAAATGGGCAGAAAATGAGAAGCTGCTGTTGAGAGTGAGGGGACTGTAATGTGATGTAAACGTAGAGGGGAATAAGAGGATGGCTGTGATAATTGTGTGGCTGGGACAGGAAGTAATGTAAATGTAAAGCAGCTCAGAGAGGAGGGGAGGAAATATCCCTCTGTCCGCTCGTCCTGACACACTTTCTCCCTGACACAGTTCCTGATCACTGTCGTTCATAAACAAAAATCTATTAACTGCAATCACTAGGATTCACACAAGCGGCCAATCACTTTCCCTTGCTTCTAAAATTAGGACGTGAGTTGTGAACCAGACGACTTGTTGCGCAACATCAACAATAAGTCATAAACAGGCAGAAAAAGGCTCCAGCTGCCCACGCTGCACTCCTCTGCAGCCTCTCTCTACCTCTCTCGGCTTAAGCAGAGAGGCTCAGGGTAGCTCTGATGCTCGTTTCTATGGCAACCCCCCCCTGTGAACTGAACTCCCCCATCTGTCATGGCTGCCAGCCAGCCAATGGGACTGTGTGTGTGTGTTGTGATTCGTCTGTTTCTCCGAGCGTCTCTCATCCTGTTACTTCTCCATCTCCCAGAAATACCAGAGGGGATGTTGTGCTCTCCGTGAAGGGCAAACAGGGTTACGCTCACATTCACAGAAAATACACCAACACACACACACACACACACACACACACACACACACACACACACACACACACACACACACACACACACACACACACACACACACACACACACACACACACACACACACACACACACACACACACACACACACACACACAAAGTATAAACACCATCACAAAGATTCCATTGGGTACACCACACAGGTCTTTGACTCCTTTCTGATCAGTCAGAGCTGAAGCTTGCCTCTGAATAAACACTCTGGCTCTGCATTCAAAACTTTCTCTCTGGATTGAAACATAGGATCAGTGGAGCCTTAAGGTCACTGGCTGGCCTTTTCCATCAGGAGCCAGTCGGAGCCCTGAGGGCAGACTTCACTGGAAAATCAATTCTCTCCTTCTCCCTACCCCCAGCTGCCTTTGTGAGTCTTTGCCCTTCATGCCATGCTAGCCCAGGCTCACTGGGTCCCAAAAGTACCTCCTCTTTTCTTGGACGGATGGATAAGGAAAGAGGAGAAACAGGAACAGGAACAGGCAACACAACATTTTGGAGGCTGATGCAGGAGTGAAAGAGTGGCGAGGTAGGGTCTTTTAAAAAAAGGTTAATAGAAAAGAATGTAGGGGTGCTGAGAGGTATCAGAGGGGGAGAAAAGCTGCAAAATACAAGGACGAGGAGGGATATTTTGAGGTTGGAGAGCCAGGATTATTTTCTTTCCCCCTAATAGTGTACCTGGCTCTCCCCCAAACACTCTGCTGTTCAAAAAAACATGAGCGCTCATGGGGAGGAGAAGAAAGGGGGGACTCAGGACTTTAAGGAGGGGATCAAAGTCAGATCTTTCCGCACCTCTAACTTTCATGACAGAGCTTTTTAAGAAGCTAGTGAAGGAGCTAAAACAGAGTAGACTCCTGCTTCTGAATTATAAATATAAACCTTGCTCCTATTTAGCTTTTTTGGGTTTTTGGGTTTTCCCAAAGTTATCTGCAGAGGGAGTTTTATCTCTAACACACCCTTCCCCCTGCCTGAAACGCCTCCATTGGACTCCTTTGTTTACTTCCTTAATATAATGACTTCACTATGTAACACTCCTGCTATATTGGCTAGCGCTCCAACACATTATGATAGGCTAAGGGGCGCAACATCTATTTCTAAGCTTTAAATAAGCATGAAAAGCATTTCAGCCTCCCACTCACTCTTGGGATGTCATTTCTATTTTAATCTTAATAATTGGTTCTCATGGAGAATGCTGTAGGAGGCAAATACATTCATAAAAAAATAAGATACATAGCAGGAAAAACTAAAGGAGACAGATTGCTAAAATATAAGAGAATAGCAGATCCTGTGCCGAGAGTACGCAGTAACACAACTCTTCCACTCTGAAGGAACGGACTCTAGATACACAAAAGAGATCCACACAGACACCTGTCCCCCTACAGGGGGATGCAGATGGGGGCAGGAGATGGACCCATGTTGTTTGTCTGAGCCTCTACACACAGCGCTGAACCAAGGGATGGTACTTCCTCTAAAAAAGAAACTGCAACCTCCTCACATCAATATTTCAGATGGTGAGACCACACTGAGATCAAGAAAATGCAAAGAGAGAGGAGAAAGCATACACACATGTGCTGTATGCTGTGTGTGAGTATGTGTGAAGGTCAGGCACCATGGGGCAGGACCGAGGGAGCACACACACTGCAGACAGAAGCATGCTGCCTTTATGATTGATGGAGAGTCAGGCTTATCTCCAGGTTCCCTGTGCACATTATAAAGCAGCACCTCCACATTTCCTCAGACACAGCAGGAGGAGACGCAATTTTTATGGAAAGGTGGATCATTAACTATGCTTTGGGTTTACTTCAAAGATAGTGGTGCACCGAGAGGGTGAGGGCAGTAACATGTTTAGGATACATTGCAGCTTTTGCAATGTTCAAAATGTTTTTTGCTTCTCTGGATGAGGATTGTGGCTACTAATCATCTTTTGTTGCATGTCATACCTCTTTTTTTTTTAAACACATGGTTAGGCATTGTCGATGGCAGGTTCTTTAGAAGCAGACAGAGAGCAATGATGGATGACATGCAAAAAAATCAGGATTGAACAAAGGGTGTTGCAATGACATCATGAAGAATAGAATATACCCTTAATCGTCCCACAGAGAAGAAATGTACATTTGACCCGTCCTTGTTCAGGGACACCTTGTTAGAGCTGGTCTTTCCGGGACTTGAACTGATGACCTTCCAGTTCTCAAGCCAAGTCCTTATGGACTTTGCCACCACCGCCCTAGGAGTAAGAGTCCATGATAGCTGCTCTCTAAAGTCTTATTAAGCTAAATGCTAATGTCATCACGATAGTGTCAATGCTAAGATGATAAAGCCTTACACAAGGTGCAGACTGACGGGAAATCTTGTTTTTAACCCAATAGAACCCAGGTTTCACCGCAGAGCCCTGCTACATAGGAGCGTCATCCAGGTGAGCCAACAAGCTGCTGTAATGTAATTTTGACATGATAAAGGTACTCAATGAAAAATGGATAATGTATATTTGGCTATTTCAGTAAAAAGAGTTATTCGATCGTTTAGTTTGGGTATAAGGCTATGAATAGTTTGGATAAGCCACTGAGGTTTTGCTGCTATCCTTTATCAGGTGATCAGATTTGTCCATATTATTTTATAACCTGTATCAGTGTCTCACTTTAATAAACACTTAAAGAAGTGGTTTTAAGTCCATGTTTCCTTATCCCCTTGCTCTTTTTCCACACTTCTCTCTGCCTTCTTAGCAACCCACATTTATTTGCAATTAACACCAGACCTGACACAGCATCCTGCTTCCTCTCACAGTCACAACCTCTCTGAGTCTCACATGGCTGCATCACACGTGCTCCTGTGTGCTACATCCACACTAGAGAGGAGGCAGAAAGATACACAGAACAGTGAGTAGCAATGCATCTGAACAGGCCTTTAATAGGGTGAGAGTTTGGATTCTGGAGGAAATTCACAAAACTGTCACATAAGACGACATCATGATTCTGGAGAGATTAAACTTTACTGGCCTCATCTGGCCCAGTTTAAAGAGTGAAAACTGCCTAAGAGGATGTCTGGGTGCAGTTCTTTAATTAGCATCCCTGTTCCTAAGTTATAAAGTTCTGCTAGTACTGCAGATGTGGAGCATGAATAATGGAGCTCAAGCTGTTTTGATGCTGAGTTATGATACAGTTAAAGTGGTGTGATACAGGTGCTTCAGCTCACCCTTAATAGAGGGCTTAAGCAAGATCTCAAGAGTGCAGACATGTTATCATTCATTGTCACGGTTAATAAGTCTTGACTTATTTCCCTACTGAATGTTGTCCTCTTTTTCTCTCAATGGAGAAGTTTTAGAAACTTTTCAGTCTCTTCTGACCTTTTTTAAGCCCATTTCCTAACTGACTAATCATACTTTCCTCCAATAACATAAAAGCTTTGGTCTTTAGTAGAAAGGTAACAATGGGCATTTGATTCCGGGACAAATGAATGCAGAAGTTGCTGCACTCCAGAGCCGATCGGCAGTGAATGGAACATGCCTACCTGGTGGATTCACTCATGTTACCCCTTTACTGCAGTACCCTACCAAATGCAAGTAAAACATGATACTGTATATAACAGGTAAAATCAACAAGGATTTTGAAATCCATCTATTTGATTTCACTGACAATTGTAAAAATCATGTTTAACTGGTAAAAAGAATAAAGAATAAGTAAAAGAATAAAAGAAGTATTTCCGGTGCATTTGTCATGATGAATCAGACACAGGAAACATTAAACAAACCTTCTATCCCTTGAGAAAACTCCATCGCCTATTTCTAGCTGGTTTTCCCATGTTTAAAAAGTCTGCATGAAATGATTTTGGTGGGAAGGGTATTATAAACACGTTTCTAATAACTTCTATCTCTATATTTCCCTTCTAGTTTACCCAAAGGCATCCTATACAGTGCTATCGAGCTTGACAAGACAGCTGCAAACTGCAGAGAATACAATGTTTAGAGGCAGTGAAAAACCCCAGAGAGCAGATGAAATGCAGCACTGAAACCCTTCTGCAGCAGCCGTGTTTTTTCAGAATAGACTCTGCATTAATGTATACCTAAAGGCAGCCTGTGCTTGCAGCATTTACTAAGCCGTGAAAGAGCAGTGAATCCGGGTATAGATATCTCTTCAGCCTGCCTCTAATTGTCCGCTCCCTTTCTCAGTCCTTATCTTTTTTCTCGCTGCAGATCAAAAAGAGCTGTAGTCACAGTGGGAGGGATTAATAAGTAGGTCATTTTAAGGAACGGGGTGAAAATGCACTGACAGCACATAATGGTATCGATTAAAAAGTGTATGGAAAGGAATAGAAAGGAGCAAAAGAAAAGGGAGAGGTCGGTCTTTAGTATACATGGAGTAGTGGAGGTCAGAGGTCAAGCTGCCTAAGCAAGGCTTACATCAAAGGAGGAGTATAAGAGTCTGAGCATCAGCGCTGCTGCACTACAGACAGATATAAGGTCAGGAGCCATGAAAAACACTGAAACACCTTATTCATCAGTACTTCAAACATGGGAGCGAACGTCCCTTAAGACACATTACATTTAACAATATGATGAGGCTCCTAAACTCCCAAGAGGCTCCATTTGAAGCTGGATCACACATGAACAGTAAACATAAGCCCTTCTTGTTACCATGCTAAACTAGGTTTTCTGCTGCTCTATGCACAGAAAGCAAGAACCGGGGTGCTGCAGAAGCTGACGATGAAGTGCCTCTGAGGGCCCCTGAGGTGTCTTTAATTAAATTATATTTTGTGATCCTTAAGTGTGACAGCATAATATTTAAAATTCCTGTCTTTGAAGGTTTTAGTTGAAATCTCTCAAACTGAAAACAAAACTGCTCAGCCATGCAGCTTGATAGTTTTTAACAGGCCAAACTGCTAGCTTCATGGCAGGTTAGATTCTTTCCAACTCCACTGTGATGGTCAGCTGCTACAGCTAGCGTTAGCCTCAGGTTGTGGTTGGTTGCTAGAAGCGCTAACGGTAGCCTCCAGATTAGCTTGCATGTCATCTGGTTGAACATTTTTACCTCAATTTTGTTGAACAAAAACGGGTCAATTAATGGCAAACCTTTATAAGTGACATATTTATCTTTGAGTATTTAAAAAAGAAAACGTTTGTTCTTGTTCATTTTTTTTTCTTCTGCTTGTTTTGAAGTACCGTAGCCTCACTACCTAGTTGACGGAGCAGCAGAGAGCGGGGTAAATTAAACTATAACATTACTTCTAAGCTTTTTCTTGAAATAAACAATATTTATTATGTTCCCCTTGGAATTCGTTGGCCTTTTAGTACCAAGCCAAATCGCATTCTTGTTACTATAGTAATGTAGTGTATTGCTCAACAAAAATATAATATATTAAAAGACTTAAAGCCATTCCTTTCCTGGATCTTACAAATCGTGGTCACTATACAACATCACTGCTCTGGCCAAGATTAACCTCCTGTGACCCATAATTCCTTGCAATACCCTTGAGGAAAGCAGAAGATGCATGCAAGGGCAACGTGTGAGCTGACCACTGCTAGGCTGTCCGCATGGCATCTGGAGGTGAACTCTCCCTGTTCCCAGAGACAGAGGGTGAATGATGGTCAATAAGGGCTCCTTATGCAAGCTGCTCTGAGGAGTGCAGCACAGACAGATGCTCTCCTTAAACAAAAGGACACACTTCTCACCTCTACACCTCTCTGTTTAGGAGATCTGTGGGAGATGAAGCACCACCGGAAATGTACAAAGCAAAGGCCTCCGTCTCTGGGGGACCCACAGATGGTGGAGGCTACCTCGCACTGCAGAGCCATAATGGCCACACAGCAGGGGAGATAAACAAGCATGTGTGTGTTGAAACCAGTGAGACAAACCTTACTCACTGATCAGCTGTGTGTTTGGCCTTTCAGAAGGACTCTCATGGCTGAATGGAGTACACATTAGGTAAATCAATATGCTGGAACACACCGAGTCAAAAGAGAAAACAACGGCAGGCTGCCACAATTAGTTGCTCATTACTGAAGGGAGAGCACTCACTGCTCAAGTGGCTGCGTCTCCAATTCTGTTTGTTAAAGGCAATCAATATGTCAATCAACGGGTCATTTATTTTCATCTACTGACTTTTACTGCTTTTTTATTCAGTGTTAGGAAGGTTTGGATGTGAGTCACCATCAGGGGCGTGCATCTTCTGTGTGGGGAGGGTCTCAGTTTAGTGTTCAACAGTTTGATAAAAATAAGAAAAATTCATGCTTTTACATTCCCTGATACAGCTGTGGTGAGCTGGCAGTATGTAGAGCCTCCAGAGCCAGTAGTCAGACCAGCAAAGGTTACATTAACATGATAAATGTAACTATAGATCAGCTTTTTCAGTCAGTGTCAGTCAAGGTATTCACAGGGTCTGTCTATCTTAAAACAAATAACAATCTACAAAAAAAATGCAATATTATTTCAACTTTTCAACTGTGCTGTTTTTATTTTTGAGCAATTGTCTCTTTTGATCATGATTTATAGTTTTTATTTAGAGATTTATTTCACCCAGACTTACAGTGAATTAGTTTAACTCTGGTGTCGAACAGGTTTACGCAACTAAAAAACTAAAATATTGTTTCTGTCTCTACTACTTTCCACAAGACAGAAATGTAGCCTTTAAAGCTTTCTATATGTCCTTTAGACATATATAAATTGTCCCTCTGAAGGCGATCTGTAAAGGTGTCTGAAGTCCAGCATGCTTCATCTGACATTTTTGACTATTTGTTGGATCAAAGTCAGAGTATCTCTTTGTGAAAAGACGCCTTTGGTCAGGAGAGTTGATTTTACTAAGGTGTGGACGTTACATAAGGACGCATAAATGAATGGAAGGATATGGGCAGAAAGCAGGGGAGGAGGGAAGGAGGTGTAATGAATGAGAGACGTGACGGAGATTAGAGTGGCGGTGTACAGGAGATGAAGGGATGGGGAGGGGGGAGCAGAAAATAAGAATCATGATGAAAACACATTAGGTGTGAAGATTAATAGCAGGTGGGAAATGAAGAAAGGAAGTAGGGACAGAGAAAACCAGGGGAGGGAGAAGGAGAAGAGGAGGGAGGAGGGAGTGTGCTGAGGATAATCATAATTGGCCTGACAGCGGGAGATGGTGTGGTGCTGTTGCTGGGTGAAACATGTGTATTTGAGGGAAGGGGGGGGGGGTTATGGGGTAAATGTAGAGGTCACTGAAGAGATGCAGGTTGATATGAAGGCTCACCCTCACTGTACAGCACTAAACTAAAGCTTTTATCTAAAGTGACAGTAAGATGGTAGGCGACAGTGAGGGCATACATTATATACTGTACACACACACAGCAGGGGGAAGATCCTATGGGAACGCAAACCTACCCTGCTGGTGAGGAGCATATTAAGTAGCTCACAGCATCGGATGGTCGATAATGTAGATTTGCCTATTTTTTACCAGTTTATTCGACCTCTGAGTTTTAAAAGAATACAATTTTAATAAATATATAAGCATGAATTTATATTATTCTGAAATAAAACAATACGCTGTGTGTAAAATCCGTTTTTTTTGCAATTAAGATATTATTTTAACTTAGTTTGTACTTCAGTATAAGCTAATAATACATTTTTCAATTTCTGAAATTTGCTTTGTGCTTGGTGTTAGCAAAACCTTACATCCAAAGATATTCAAATTGGTGTTACGTATGACAAAGAAAACTGAAAATCCTAACATTCCTTACAATCTATAATCAGATTTGAAAAATGACAAAGAGTTAGCACATTTTTATTAATTGATTCATTGTTTCAACTCTTAGTACTTTCCCCCATGTAGGCACTTAACTGAAATATTTATGTCTCTGTGAATATGTTGACCAATTAAGAGACTAAATTAAAAAAAATGCTGTAATAATAACTATATTGCATACCTATTGCTTCGTATAGAAATACAAAATCATTCACTATCTAGCCATTTTAAAATATTCAAGCAAAATAAAGTAGAAACCTACCCAAAATATAAAGCAATTCAAAGTAATTGTTACAACAACAATGAAAGCTTAATCTCTGACGTGAAAGCACAGGGCAGATTTGGGCTGAGCCTTTCATTCAATTTGCGCTCGCAATCTGTCTGTACTTAGTGTCTGATTTACTAAGATGTAAACTAATTACACCATCAGCGTCTGGGACTGTTGCTTTAAAGCGTAGAGCATTTGAGGGAGAGGCTGGAAGGCAAAGTTCACAGATGGAATTTGTTTGAGATCAAAAAGCTCAGGATTCAAATCCTAATGATCCCGAAACGGAAATGCTTGTTGAGAAAGGAAACGCTATCAAAGTATTTATAATAATTACTGCGGCTGCAATTAAACTTCAGAGGCAGAGAAGTGTCCACGCAAAACTGATCCACGTAAAGAGTGTGAACTTTAGTAAATCCAGGACCAGTTTTACCTCTTTTTATTAGAATGCATTTTAGATGAGGCTTAATAAAGGTCTCCCTGAATGGTCCTCAAAATGGTCAGTGCTAATTACAAGAGTGCCATTTTGTTCACATGTATTCTGAGACTGGGTGCATTATGGCATTTCTGGAGGTTGCTATGATCTTCAAGAGTCAGCTGTGAAAATGATACTGCAGAACTACTCTCAATTTCTTGGTAACACCCTAATTTGGTCTTGCGACAAATGCTCATTCTCAGTTTCTCAGAACCCAAGCTGATGTATTGACATTACCCAAACAACATTTAAAATTCAATTTGCAAAGGCATATCCACTACAAAAGCAGACAAGTTGTCTTTCTAAAGGGACCCTATTATGCTCATTTTCACATTTGTATTGTGTGCCTCCACTGTACATGTCTCCATGCTTTAATGTTCAGAAAGCTCTTCATTTTTCTCATACTGCCTGTGCTGCATCACCTCTTTTCATCCCCTGTCTGAAACCAGAGCCCAGGCTGCTCTGATTGCGAGACACTACAGGAAAAGCATTATAATCCCCCTTTAAGCTGTGAAAGATCATACTACAGAACTACTAGCAGTTTTCTGGCAATACTGCAGTTTTTTCTCTAAGATCTTAGAGAAAAAAAACACAATTTCTCAGAATACAAGGTGATGTCTTGAAGTTGCCAAAAGCACATTTAAAATTAAAAGTGCATTAGCATTTTCATAACAGAAGCAGAAGTTGTCTCTCTCGATGACTTAAAGAATGAATCAATAATAATTTGTGTCAGTAGACTACTAACGTAATTGTCTCAGTTTCACATTCCACCTGTCAACTGTGGTTCAGCATGAGTGCTTATGCTTGATATAAAAACAGAGCTATCAGCAGGTTAACACACCTCACTGAGTGTGAGAGAAAGAGTTGTTGACAGTAAGGTTGTTTGGCAGTGATCAGGGCTGGCTGCAGAGGAAAAATAGGTCAGACCAAGTCAGACATTCACACTGTTTCATTTATACAAAGTCTCTGACGCACTCTGCACATTTTCACGCCTTTACATTTTTTTATCTCTAAGTGAGCTTACACAGTCAGCACACATTAACACATCCTCACTGTCACACACACAGACGAGGGCCTGGCCACTCGCCATCCATCACTCCACCGGCCAGCCTCCCCCCTCAGGCTGCTGCAGCGTGCCAAAGAGAGGAGCAGGACTCCCTGCTGGCCCACATAACAATGACTCTGAGCGAGAGTCCCTTTTATGCATGTGAGAGAATTTGTGAACTTAACTTGCAATTTGACTTTGCAAATTGCAAGTTATATAACAACAAAGCCGTTAAGAGTATCCTTTGAGACACTTTGGTGACTAAACAAAAGGCTGCACAACTTTTACACAAAGAAGAAAATGACTTTTGCCAAAACACTACCTCTTCTTTTACACCAATCTGTACGAACAAAAGAGGTCCTAAAATGCTAAATTGTGTCTGCGACAAAAAGTTGAATTCATAATGTACATTTGAACTCTGTACTCACATTGAATACAGCACAGCTTTGTTGCTCTTTTCTACGACTATACCGTATATATATCCCGCTTCAATCAATGTTTTTATTTGCGTTTAGCCTTTCAAAAACATCGCTTTTACTGGGGTCAAATAACTGTTTCCTCTCTTACTCTCACTTAACTTAAATTGAGGATTGAAGATGATGAGCATTTTAAGGGTTTATTTGAAAAACTCAATTAAAGGCTTTGAATTTCTTCAGTCAGCCATGTGTCCTGATAGCCTTGATTTAGCCTTGTGTGATGCAAACGTTTTCTAACTATTCCACTGATGTTAAGTTCAAAAGTCAACATTTATTGAAAAAGTTAGATGTAATCATTTCCAAAAAACCTTTTTTATCCTGAAAAATATTTGCTTGTTTGCGTTTTCTTTCCAAAACAATGAAATTAATTACACTGCGCTTAAGAAACGTTCTATTCTCCATGCAGTTTGCCCACAAAAGTAGTTATATTCATTATTCAAAAGTGATTTAAAAACAAGAGAAAACTTAGAATTCAGGATTTTTAGCGTTCTGATGTAAAAAAAACATTTAAAGCTTTATTTCAAAACCATAAAAGAGGCTTTGAATGTAAAATGAATTACAGACACTTTATTTTCGACTGTTTTCGATACTACAGACACATTTCAGTCAATAACAACAATAGAGGACTGATATCCTGCTCTTTCTCTCCAGTTTTACAGTTAGCTTTGACACAAGCTTGTTGCTGATTTTCCCTGACACACATTCAATCCCTCCTTCCTTTTCAGTTCTTCCTCTCTAATCTTCATCTTCCTCTCACATTGTCTCTCTTCTGTTTGGTTTTGTTCTTCTGTCTGCGGTCTGGGACGAGATGAGCCGCTATTATCTGCAGCCAGCAGGGTTATTAATGGATTGCGTTCGTATCAGACAAACATGGATCCAATGGTTGCCATGGGAACTGCATCCGCAGCGCCCCAGAAAGGAGGGAGGCAGAGAGAGAGAAAGAGGGAGGGAGGAGGATGAGGAGAGGAGGAATGTATAAAGTGAAAAACAAGTGGGGGAGGGGGCTGCAGAGGGGAGGGTGATTAATGGAGGAAGAGGAAATAGAGAAGGAGGGATGGAGGGAAAGAGGAGAAGAGAAGAGTCCACTTCTATCAGAGGGAAATATTTGATTCAGCAGAAAAGGTGACCTTGGTGAGGAAGACAAAGGCGGCATGGCTTTCTCTTCCTCCCTTTTTTATCCTCCTCTTATCTTACTGTTATAAATGATGCTAGTGCCATCTCCAGCTACTAGCAGAAAATACACTTTGACACATTTAACAAATTATTAAATATTCACACCTCTCTGTGGTGATACTCAGCAACAGATGTTAACCTTTCGAAAAGAACAACGACATGAATAAATGACCTGGTTTTGATTAAAGGACCGTACCAATGTTTTCTTAATAAATGCTTTCCACCAGTTGCCACTAGAAATGTGTTTTTTTTAACCACATTTCCAGGTATTCGATACACTGGACAGGTGCTAATACAACTTTTAAGAGGATTGGGTGACAGTCAATCAAGTGACCAATCGACATTAAAAGCATTTCTGTCTGTATCATTTTAGAATGATGGGTTCCACAGCTGCTAGCTGCCATCATGTTACCCTAAAATACAATTACTAAAATGAGTTCCACCCATCAAAGTAAACACATTTTAAATTAAAGGGGCCCTATTGTGGTTGTTGATGTTTTCCTGTAGTGTGTTATATAGGTGTTGGTGCATTTAAATGGTCTGTCTTTGCAGACCATGAAACGCCTCCATTAGACTCCTTTGTTTACTTCCGTAATATACTGAAATCACTATTTAACACTCGTGCCTCTATTGGCGCTCCAACACATGACACGTGATAGGATGAGGGCCGGCACATCTCTAAGTGGTTGACTAATCAGAACAGAGCTGGCCAGCTAACCAATCAGAGCAGGCTGGGCTCTAGTTTCAGTCAGAGGGTGAAAAGAGGTGCTGCAGCACAGACAGTACGAGAAAAATAAAGAGCTTTTTGAACATTAAAGCATGGAAACATGTCACAATACATAAAACACACAAAATACAGATATGAACCTGAAAATAAAGCCCCTTTAAGGCAAAAAGGGAGCAGTACTGAGTACCTTGATGTATCTGAATTAGTATCAGCAGATAAATGTTTGATAGATACATACCTTATTCCAAGCAGCCATTAGTTCACATTCATTTCAGTGCTGTATAGAAATGAATAACATTATCATTGTGAGGTAACTACTACACATTTCTCTTCTTGTGCTGTCTGTTGCATATTCATGGGATGACAGGAAAGAAGATTTCTTTAATAATAATCTCTATAATTTGTAATTAAACCGTACAAACCAACCGATTATCCAGTCATCAGTTAAGCTAACACTGGTGCTTTAATAAATCTTTGAAGGGAGATGATGAAGACGCAAGCAGACAATGTGAGTAAACATCCATCTTAGTCAAACACTAACTTAAAGGAAGATATGAGCAGAGCACACTGACGCCAACACGTCTGCAGTGAGTCAGCCGCTTACTACTGAGACTATGGAGTCACAAGTAAATCCCATTTGACTTAGGAGTACTTTTGGAAAACAGAACCTCTACATCTCTATCCCCTTCTCAATGTTCCACAGTCTCGTCCTTCCACTCTGACCTCACCTTCCCCCCTCTTACAGTAGCACATTAGTCCTGACACACACTCACTAAAACTTTTTCCTGCAATTTTTTTATCCCCTGAAGCAGCGTGGCTTAGCACTACCCCAAATCCCTTCTACAGTGTCAGGAGCAAACACGGGGAGGCTAAACGCTCAGAAGGACAAGGAGAGAAGGAGTGGGAGGGAGGCAGTGAAGGACAAAGGGCGGTGATGGAGGTTAGCGAGAGTAAGACGGAGAAAGTGTGAATGGATGTAGCCATGCTTGAAGATGGATTTGAGGGAGGCAGATTGTGTGTCACGGAGACAGATGTGGACAGTTTACAGAGGGGGGGAGGAAACTCAGGAGGATGTGCTCACTGAAGGCCTCAAGCACCACAAGAAATCAGCAAGGGCAGAAACAAACGTTCTTACTATCGGTAACGCAGCGGTTCAGAAACTTGGTGTTGGGATGATCGGAAAGGTCACAAGATGAATGTAAAGGGTTACAACATGATTACTCGTTTCCTCCCAGTGTGTCATCAAAGAAGCCCTTTTTTATTGTTTCAATGACAACGATATTCCGACAACATGTTATCACTTTAGTGAGACAGACAAGTACCATCGCCCCCTTGGATTTGATCATCTGTTTCTGCTCTTTTATATTTGTTTGACCGCCCGGAAGATTGCTTTCACCCTTTTTATGAATGAGCTTCTCCACTCAGTCTGACAGCCATAGAGTGAGGGAGGAGGATGATAAAATAAAAGTCCCACACTCACTGGCAGCAACAACCAGTGTCCGCCCAGCCAATCTGCTCAAACTAACGGGCTTTTAGATCTTTTTTATGATGGTTTCCGACTCACAGACACAATCAAAATCATCCAATTTCTACATTGTCGATGGAAATTTACTGTAAAGTTGTAATATTTTCAATTCAAAGCGCTTGGAGCAGCCAAACAGAAAGGCGGAGCGGTCAGGAAAAGATGTTGGGTGGGACCTTTGTTTTTTTCCCAAGACCCATTTGTGATGGAATGCAATCCGTTCTCGGTGGGATATATTGAAATAAGATGCTGCCGCTCACAAAGAGACGCTATTTGGACATGGGCCCTAATCAACACAAATCTCAAAAAGGTAAAATGCTGCAAAAAAATCTAATTTTTTTTTTTTAGACTTGTTGTGGTTTGAAATATGGCAGCATATGTCGGTCCGTCCACTTTAACCTATTATATCTATGAAACTATTAGATACATTTTCCCGAAATAATTAATAGGCATTAATATTGCCTTCAGGAAGAATTATTTTGACAATCCCCTGACTTTTTATCCCAGGCAATTTCCAAACAAATAACTCAATTAGTTTAGTACCCCAGTTTAGTAGCTTCAGCGGTATGTTGTGTAACGTTAGGTTTGTTAAGTACCAAGCACCGCTGTGCCTAAGTATAGCCTCACAGATTGTTGCTGCTCACAGGGTAGTAGTTTGTGATTATTCTGCTCATTTCTAATCTTTATTGTTTAAAATGTAATAGAGAAAATGCCAATGCTTGGTATCCAATTCAAAATGATGGAACATCTAAATGTTTTGGTAATGACTAAACTGTGTCTTACATTCTAAGTAATAAAACTTGTACTTACTGGTTTAACGTTTTACAATTTTGCTTTTTTTCTGGTATAAGAAAAAGGTTTATTCTTCAGAGCAAGGTATTGAACTTACAGTCAGGTTTTATTTTGCCACAGTGAACATTTTTACACCTTCAGAATTGTTGTTTTCTGACCACTGAGTAATCGATGAACCATTTCAGCTTTAAAACCATTGATCTAGTTGACGCAGCAAAACGTACAGAGGGCCGCACTCCTGGGTTTACATAATCCTGTCAATGAATCGTGCCACACACACACACACACACACACACACACACACACACACACACACACACACACACACACACACACACACACACACACACACACACACACACACACACACACACACACACACACACACACACACACACACACACACACACACACACAAAAACACACACACACACACACACACACACACACACACACACACACACACACACACACACACACTGCGGCACAGGGTTTTTCATTAGTCACTGTGGACACTGACAGCGGTGGCAGCAGTCGGCGGAGACTGACCTAAGCTGTTGCTACAGAAACATTCACAGTGCTTTCCAAAGAAACCAATTCCAGCTGCTTACACAACACAGACACTAGAATGACCGGAAGACAGAGCAGATTATAGAAAGCAGGGATTTACAAGTGTCGGTCATGGGGCAAATTTGTAATTTTGTCGAGACTGACACAAAGAGAGAACAGGAGAGAGAAAATAAAGTGTAAAAACAGGATTCAAAACATCTCACGTCTCTTTGACCTGTCAAGACGTTCCACTCTTCAGGACCAAGAACATTTCTGCATCAGAGTGATGTCTTGTTGCATTTGATGGAGCGTACCACCTGAGAGCATCGAGGATGAATAATTCAACACTGAGCTATTTTTGCATTCAGATCTCAGTGGGAAAGGTGTGAAGCAGAGTTGAAGTGTGTGATAGAGGAATAAGCGATAAGAAGTAGAAGAAAAACAATGCTTTCGTAAAGATGCAAGACATTTGCAGATTTTGTGTATAACACCACAGTATGACACTTTTCAACTATTTCCAGAGTCAATAAATAACTCTACTAGAGGAGGAGGCGCAGCAGTTGTTGTGGGTAAATGTATTTTCCCTGTCTGCCCTCAGGGTTAAACTGTTGGCGCTCTCACAGTATGTGGGGAGAGAACATCCAGTGGAAGGTAGCTGTACTTTTCTTGTGAAGTGCTTTACAATTTTAGTTTGGAAAAGCAAACATAAATACACTTTTACAGTTTGAAAGTCGAGGAAATTTCCAGAAGATTGGTTAACTTCCATCCTGTAGTATAGTGCCCGGCCAAAAAAAAGGTCACAAGCCTGTGGGGGCAGTGTTATGATCTGGGGTTGCTGCAGTTGGTCTGGTCTAGGTTCAGCAACGTTATGTGCCTAAAGAATGAGGTCAGCTGACTACCTGAATATACTGAAGGACCAGGTTATTCCATCAATGTATTTTGTCTTCCCCGATGGCACGGGCATGTTCCAAGATGACAATGCCAGGATCCATCGGGCTCAAATTGTAAAAGAGAGGTTCAGGGAGCATGAGACATCATTTTCACACATGGACTGGCCCCCACAGAGTCCAGACCTGAACCCGATTGAGAATCTTTGGGATGTGCTAGAGAAGACTTTGCGCAAGGGTTTGAATCTCCCGTCATCCATACAAGATCTTGGCGAAAAATTAACGCAAGACTGAAATAAATGTTGTGACATTGCAGAAGCTTGTGGAAACGATGCCACAGCAAATGCGTGCTGTAATCAAAGCTAAAGGTGCTCAAATATTAGACTGTGACCTTTTTTTTGGCCGGGCAGTGTATGTTTGTATAACTATAATCATTTTCTCACCAAATTAATGAAGATAAATATTATCTGGTCGAGACATTTGATTGGTCCAGAAGGCTGTAGAGAGATTAAAACAACTATACGTTTATTGTCTGTTTTAAGTCTGTTTTAGTACTTTTTGACTGATGTGGTGTTTTTTCTACTCTCCCTCGGTAAAAATGTATTTGTCCAACAACTCATCTTTAGTTAAATAAAAGCTAACATCAGCACAATAGCACTCACCATTCTGCTGCTCTGAGTTTCTGTTTCTGAACAGAAATATTGTTCTCATTCATCAATTCATTTTTTATTGTGTTCAGCTGGTGTGAATGACAACCCTTGCTGCACATTCACATTCAAACCTAAGAGGGTAGTTTTGAATGTGAACAATTATGCAGTAAGTGTTGTCATTGACATTAGCTTAACAGTGATTAAAAAGGCAAGGTAAAAGTGATAAGTATATAAATAACTAAGCATAAAAACAGAAACTCTGACCCCACTCTGATGGAATTAGTGCCGTTGAAATATCGCTTGTTTAAATGACAACAGAGACAAGTTTGATTATCAGTCAAAGCTTCCAAAGCTAAAATACCAACGTATTAGAAACCATTTAGTACCTATTTGTTTTTTATTATTACTGAATGTGTGCTTGCCTATTGAAATGTTTACTTAGTCATTTTATTTAACCTTTTATCTGAACCATCCCTTTTGCTTTGTCAATGTACATTTCAACAAATCAGGGATTTCTGATCTGATTCAGGGTTAATAGAATAAAGGCTTGTCTAATATAGTATATCAGATTCAGAATATTTATATTGTTACAGCAAAAGTAAAGATAGAGACAAACAAATAAGTAAAATGAAACACTATTAGATGAAAGGGCATGCACAAAAAATATCAGATTAAAAAATGTAAAAAATTACAGTTATTCAAACTAATCTACAAATTGCACATAAGTGTAATTACACAACAGTGGTGTCATGGTCCTAAGTTGTGTGAGTGTAAGAGTGGGGGTCTACCAGGGGGCATGCTGGTTATAAAGTCTGCCCGCTGCCGAAGGGAATTTACCTGCAGTATGTCTCTGTGAAACACCATGGTTGAAGGATATGTGAATATACATAGAATATACTTTCAACAGGCATGGAAATTCGTGAAACGTATAGTAAGGACTTTTGGGTCGCCTGAACGTCTCATTGATTTTGCAGAATGTGTGTGACAGCTGCAGAGTGTCTGCTCTGCTATCCTGGCAGCAGACGGTGGGAGTGCCGCCGTCGCTACAGCCTGGGCCGCACGTCAACGCATGCACGCGCACGCGCACACACACACACACACGAGAGAGACAGAGAGAAAGAGGGTAGCTCTGTCTCATCTAAATATAGGACCTCAACAGCGGCATAGCCTTAAATATTTCAGTACCTCCTCTGCTCTCAAGATACGAAGAAGGGGGAGCCAGGGGAGAAGAAGGGAAAGATTGAGAGAGAGGACCAGAGAGAGAGGAAAATGTGGAGGGGGGGGGGGCCGACTGAGATCAGTACAAAAGGGATGTAGCCTAAAATAGGAAAAAGGTACGAAGAAGGGAGAAGGAAAGATGGAGTGTGGAGGAGGGAGGCTGAAGGCATGGGAATCTAATCCCCCCCCCCCGCTTTTATGCAAAATAAGGAGAAGTATTTCTGGATTTCTCCAGACAACTGAAGTGTCATGGTCCATAAGAGGGTTATCTTCTTATGCATGTGTCGCCAAAATCTCTGAATCACTTCAGAAGGAGGAAACTTGTGGAGGTACTGATAAGTTACTGCCTTCAAACAGCCGGGTCTAACCCTCAAAATCCAGAATAACTAAAAAAAAAAAAAAGATTAATGCCATAACGATTTAGAATCTGTCAAAAACAAATCCCGCCTCACAGAAATTTGAGGACTCCGCACAAAGCTATGACAGGAAGAGGGTTTATTCCCAGCAGCGGTGTCACTCCACTTTGGCCTGGCTGTCACTCTGAGGAGGATAAAATGTTGCTTTGTTGCTGCTGTAAGCTGCCCTTCTGCCTGCTCGCCATTGTGCATGTTGTGCACTCTGCAGCAAGCTGAAGGGGAGATAAAGGTTAAAGCCTCATCTACAGGGAGCTGCATGCAAAACATGCACAAACATAGTTGCATGAGTGCAGAGCATTCTGAAGGAATTCCTCCCATAACACACACACATTTCTGCTCATATGCCCTTTGTTCTGTCGGTTTTGTAGAATGATGGATGAGTCGGCATGCGGAGCACATGGAGGGTCATTACAGGGGGCCAATTCTTAGCCCAGACCCCTAAAGAGAAAATGGGCTCCACAAAGAAACAAGATAGCATCACAGAATGGCAATGATGGAGCAGAGGCACACCTCCCCTACAAACAGGTGAAGCTGCACACACATACACACATCTGTCTGCATAGCATGCACAAAGCCTGTCTGCCTCTCTCATATAATTATACGCACAGAGAGGTAAACATGAACACATGAATCAATATATGTGCCAGACTATCGGGGAGAAGTCAATTTTATAATCAGTGAAGCCAGTGAAATTAAAACGAGCTTAATCAAAACAGCAATCACAGCTGTTATCCAAATATCTGAAAACAAATTAATTATGTTTTTACTCTTTGTGTTTTGGTATGATTAAACTCTAATTTTGTATTCAGAGTTTTGTTGTTGACATTTTTCTTTTTAAAGGGATCTTTTGTCTTGATGAAGGGTTGTATGGTTGCTGTTCTATAGGAGCCAGAAATCTATACTTGGGCAAAGCTGGCTAGAGTATCACAACAACTATTGGGTGGATGACAATAACATTTTGTTTATGCTCCAAGGAGGATGGATTTACTTCAGTGGTCGCCTGACTTTGCCTCTCACGTTACCATGAAGGCGAACATGATCAGTTTGAACAAATATTGGAGTAATTGTCAGAAAACTGCTATAGATATTGATGATCTCCTCAGGGCTACAACTGTGGTTCCTGACTTCTCATCCAGTACAACAATTTTAACACAATTTAAATTGAAATACCAAAGTACTAATTCACCTTTCTGTTTAGTAATAATTAGCAGTTATTTAGCACGCTAGATGGTACTGTGTACTAAGATGGTGAGCATGCTAACGTGTGAAGTACAGCCTTACAGCCTCTGTTCATAAAACTATAGAATAGACAATAATCCACATTAGAAGTTATTGCATTTGGCTATCAAAACTATAATGTCTTGTGGGGAAATAACCCAAAACATTTCTTATGTCAGTTTTCGAAAGATTTGAGAGAAATTCCTTAGCCATTTCAACACACCAAAACTAGAAACTATCCAATAATTGAATCCCACAAGCAGTGATGGAAATAGAGTCTTTTCCTCACCTTACTATCTTGCTACGCAACTGCCTATTTCAAATTACCACGGCCGGTAATCAGAGCATACATCAGTCATTAGAGCTGAGACACTTCAACACTGACTTTAACATTCAATTATGGTGATTTCAGCTTGGTGCAAACACATTTTGCATTAAGTAATAGACTAGACAGACCTAAATAAAATGTTGTTTTGCTCACAGAACAATTCAAGAGGTGAATGAGGGGAAATCCCAACAGCATGGAGCTATTTTTAGCAGTAAAGCTTGATTCAATGACAAATCAATTCCACAGATTAAAACAAAGTGCTCTGGGCTAGATTAGGGACAGAAGGTTGGACTTGCAGATGTTCTCAATGCAGTAAATGGAAAAAAAGGATCCTGACCTCCACACGTCCTTTCAGCTAACAAACACGGCCCTGAAGGAATGATGCAGTGCTCTGCAACCTGCAGTCAGCCAGCCCCATAGCTTTTAAAGGCCTCCTGATTGTGGGGATTTTATAACTTCCTTTTTCCTCATTTCTGTATGTGTGTGCATACATCGATGTAAACTAAGGTGTCAACCTCTCCTGGGATTAAATCACAGGATGAAAGTGGGAATTAATTGAATATCTTTTATTCAGACATTTCTTCTTGAAATAAGAAGCAGTTCAAGGAGTCAGGAGCTCCCTGCTGATGTGATACCATGTGCAAGCGGCTTGTAATGACAGGGATAGAGTGCTTGTTAACATTAACTAAAGAGTATAATACTACACAATTAATAGCAGGTGACAGCTGCTGATTTTATAACATAAACGAAAGCTTTAACTTTTACTTGACGAGTGTTTCATTATGTAAAACTTACCAAAAAAGAGTGAAGTGAGGACAACAAGTCTGGTGTTAAAGGAGATGGTGTGTGCTTGTTTTTTTCTGATAGAAGTGGTGATGACGAGTGGATTTACTGCAGTAAGACGGACCTCATGTGAACTGTGCTAAAATGAAATAAACAAACAGAGCGCAAGGAGGAGGAGATACTGAGACGGTATACGTCATGTTCACAATTCAATAGCCTTTTCACATTTTTTACCTATTGTCCATTTGAATGATTTTTTAATGTGGTTATTTGTGTTGTTTTTTTTACAGTGGATTTACTATGTGCATTATGTTTTGAAGTTTGTGAGAGCAATATGAAAAGGACAGTCCTGAAGTGAACCTCAGCGAATCAGCCAGTAAAAGAAGGTGCCTGCACGATTCAGGCTTTGAATCTATATTTATGCTTTTCTCTGTTGAAGAGGTGGGAAACAAAACACAGTATCCTGTCCTGAAGAGACTCTCAGCCTTGGTTTAAATGAATGTTAGAAAAATCAAGTGAGGACAGCTGTGACGTGCACTCTATCTGACTCATAATCCTGCTGCAAAAGGTGAGATAATGGAGATGGGTGATGTTGGAATCATGGAAACAGAAGGTTTGCGAACATACCACTCAATACCAATCAAACATCTCTAAACAATTCTAGAAAAAATACATATGGTTTATAATACCAAAGTAGTTTTATTTTGCCTTTATAGAGATGTAGGAAAAAAAAACATTCAGTCAATTAGCGAAATATGATCCCAGTGGTATTTGGCACAGGCCTACATTTTTCCTTCAGAATTATTTTAGACTATCCTTGTTATGCAATACTGCTGGAAGCTGAACTTAATGAAGCACATTGTTTGTTTCAGTTGAAACAATTAAATTATTACTAAGTGTAAGTGACTATCTGCACAAAAAAATATAAAAACAATAGGTTGTGCGAACCTACATTTTAACCAGCTTGGTCCTTGAGCATCATTTCAGCAGTTAAAAATATCCAGCTACCTCTAGAAAAACTACTCGTTTAGCTCCTTCAACTGCTTGTTACCCTTTACTGCCCCAGCACTTACCTCTTGAAGTGGCTAAGTAGGGTGCCAACCAGCTCCCCGATGCGGCTCTCATTGGCAGGCACCATGCCCTGCAGGCACACCACCAGGTCCCTGCTGTCCTTGGTGTGGAACACCACCAGCTGGTCCTTCCCAGGGGACACACTCACCCCGGTCACCTGGGACAAAGAGAGGCAGAGGACACACAATTAAACACAGATAAACATGTACATACAGAGAAACACAAACATGTGAAAAGGCAGCGATGTGTGTCGAGGAACAGATCACATAACCATCTGTACTGTAGGTGAACCCAAATACAGAGCATCTACATGCAGATATATATCATGGAATTGTGGTTGGTGGCACCCCAGAGGACCTGAATTCCCTGGGGATGAAGAACCAGGCTATAATTCATCACGTTTAACCTCTACTGGAAGTAAAGGGAGAACCTGATCTTCAGTATTCAGAACGTCTCGTTTCAGTACGAGAAGAAAAACCTGAATGATGATGAATGAAGGTAGTGATTGTCATTTGTTTCTCAAAAGATTTTGGACATCCAAACAGTATGGTTATGTTAAGCTTGATGGATATTGTTTATACATTCTTACATTTTCCATTAGGCCTTTAAAGCTAAGCTATGTCATGTAAACTGTGGTTTGCCATTTTATTATTATAAGCAATACAATAGACTTAATTTTCCAAATTAAACATTGTTTTTTATACTTTTATAATGGATACAGATACATTTCAAATTAAAATATGCAAGTTCAAGTCCGACTGTTATTATCAACAGTAAATATTACATTTGACATATTTACGTATACTTTATTTATAAGTTCATGTTGTTTTAGTACATCCTTTAAAAAAATGACCATTGCATACCTAGTTTTAAGTAATGTAGATATAGATTGAACATTGGTTGAAAAAACAAATCACTGAAAAAAACATAAATCTCATACAGTATAAAAGCCTTTTACACCCACCAATAACCATTAAAATCCTACAATAACTTTTAACTTAACTTAACATGGATTACCTACTTAAGGATGTGGTTTCTTTTCATTTGCATGCTACATTAAGTCTTAGTATGCCGTTTTGTGTTAAGAGCTTTTGAAGCTCTTGTAAAAACGGAGCCGAAGCAAAGACTGCTGAAGTGTTTCAGTATCTGGTGTCTGTCGGTGTCTCCCACTCAAGGCTTAAATCAGCACTCGCAGTAAAGATTTATTGATCAGAATCCCAAAGGTCCAATCGAATTCTCCCACTCAGACCCCCAAATGACGTACGAATGGAAAGCAGCCGGGCTCAAAGGGGAATCCCAGTTTTGCGGTAGGATTGTTTAGCTTCACAGCTCTTCAAAGTAGACCCAACAGGAGGAAACCAATATCCTCATAGGTAAACTCGTCTCACCAGAAACTGGAGCTCATTAAACCCCCATTCCTTTCTCTGTTATACTATTATCTCACTTTCTCTTTTCCTAGCTTTCCTCCATGTCTTTTATCATCCCCTGCCATGATTTCCAGCCATTTATTTCTCTCTTAATTTGTCTTTCTGAGCTGAGGCGTGTTGAGGAAACAGCCGCAGGGCAGCCAGTCAGGTGCATTAATATCCACTCAGCAGACTGCAATGCTGAGACAAATTCCTCCATCAGGGGAGGACAGCATGCTTCCTGCGGCTAAACAACAAGCTAGCTGATTTAGCTCTGACGTGAAGCCTGTGACTTCGGAAACAAACACTTCATGTAATCATCATGAATTAAAGCCTAAAGCCATGCCTCTCTGTCTAGCAATCCACCCGCAGTTAATTACATGGAGCCGATTACATTTACATTTATATTAAAGGCTTAATTGATTGGAACGACAGTCAGTGCTAATTAGTTGGGTAATGATACATTCAGATGCATTTCCTTGTCTAATTCTTTGTCTTGATTCACCAAATCAGTTTAACTCTGAGTATGAGACGTGTTGGAGGCATTTATCTGCCCGGCCATCTGCTCAAGCGTCTAGCTGAGCCACAATTTGAGAACATTTCAGGAAGATACATTTCATTACTGCAGTCCAACTTATTAGCGGTAATTTGTGTTGATAACTAAAGGTTCATACTCACTGAGATCAGGCCTATTGCATGCAACTCTGAGCAACATGGGTAATAAGACATCTTGGTGCCAATCTGTGTTTTTAGAAACTGTATCAAATTTGAGGCCTTTTTTCCAAGTAACATTTTATCGTAAATTTGTTTTGCTTTTCTTCAAACTTCAATGTTTGCGGTATTTACTTTCGGGCGGACAAAAAAAGCAAATACACGAGTACATCATGTTCGAAATGAGTACGTTACTACTGTAGTGGCTTTTTCACTTTTTTCTGACAGGAGGTTGTATGACTTAGGTTGTATAGTTAATTTACTTGCCGTCATCCCGGATCCATATACTTCATACAGTATGTTGGCAACCTACTCTTTTTTTCACCGATTGCACTTTTTTCAGTTTAAGAATGTTTTGGGAGAGTGTTCCTTCCTTATATCACATCTCTTGAGACAAAATCTCAATACTTGTTACTTATTATTTCAGAATTTGAATCTTTAACACTTTTAAATATTTATGAAAGATTTGGAAATACTTTGCATATCCTATCCTAGCTCTGCTGTCTTTAATTAAATTGGCTCATGGGGGACATTACAAATGGACACGTTTGTGTTACACAGGAGGACTTCACTAAACGGTTTGCTAATGTCTCGTTTGCATTCCTAAATGTCATGTTCCCAAACAGCAACACCAGTGGGTGTATTTTGGTAAGTGAGTTGTCAATGCGCCGGCCTGACCACAATGTTTTCGTGAAGTGCTCCCTGTTTGCTCCGAGACACCATTTAAGCGGCAGGTTCTCCCAGTGTATGTGAAGAGCTTATTGGTTATATAACACACCCCAACAGTACTGTAAAGATAAAGGGGGAGAAAAGCTTTAGGAGCAAAGGGTGGGGGGTCTGTCATTAAATAAAAATTTAAAAAATATGCTTCACTGTCTGTAGCTATTCATGTTGTAAGGCTATGAAGGCTGATGTTTACGAGGCAACTGCAGAGCTGCAGTAATCCATTACTCTTGAAAGTATTTTAATACAAAAATAGCCTCTAAAATATGAATATGTCCTGCTATGATTATATGATTATAAATTAAATATAGTTTGCTGGAGGACTGACAAAACAAGACATTTACGACTTAACTTCACTCCAGCCCTTGAGAAATTTGGATGAAATGTTTCATCATTTTCCGACAATTTATGGACCAAATGATTAAAGGCCCTATCATGCTTTTTGGGGTTTTCCCTTTCCTGTGATATATAGGTTTTTGTGCATGTAAATGGTCTGCAAAGGCTAAAATCCCAAAGTTCCCTCCAGAGGGAGTTTCTTTCCCACACTCATCCCCTGCCTGAAACGCCTCCATAGGACTCCTTTGTTTGCTTCCAGAACATAGTAACATTACTATTACACGGCTTAGTTGAATACTCTATTCTGATTGGTCATGTCGGACATATCAGAGGTTATTAAGTCGTTATTAAGACGTGGCTAACAAGGATCAAGGGAGAGAAAGGAAAAGAGGTTAAAAGACAGAGCAGGGGTCAGATAAACCAACAGAAGAAGGTCGACAGGAAGTAAACACTAAGGGGAACATGGTATGGGCTTTGGTATTGTTTAAGGACTTGTTAGCAGAAAATAAACTGTGAACACACTTGGACAGTTACAGAAAAGCTCCATCAGTGCTGTATTTCCAGCCGTTGGTGCGCCATGGAACAGATTATTTTTATTATAGGGGAAGCGATACAATCATTTCCAAGTAAATGAAATCATTTGAATTAATACTGGGAGTCAAGTCGTTCGTGTAGTATGATGCTGTGTAGTCAGTGGGATAACATGCAATGAGGCGGTCATTATTAAAAAAAGAACACCTGACAAGGTGATCATTGAGCCCGACACACATTATCCCCGATGTAACACTTTCGCTTCTATTGTATAGCGCTCCAACACATTGTACGTGATATGCCAAGGGCCAGGACAACGCTAAGCAGTTGACCAATCACAACAGAGAATGTCCTAGTAGAGGGACAAAATACAAATATGAACCTGAAAATGAGCAGAATGGAGTCCTTTTTTTTGTTGCAGCCCTAGAATTGTCGTCCCCCTGCCTCTGAATGAATTTATTAACAGGATTATGCCTCATCATGTTCTACTTGTGATCTTGTGTCAAATTTGCATGTTTAACAGTCTATAACAGACAACAGACACCTCAATTTTCTAACAGTGGGTTAAAGAATATCATGTCCAGGCTGCATCAGGAATATTTTCTTTATAAACAAAACCCATACAGCCACATTGCAGCTGTGGGGGTTTGTAGGTACTGAAAAACCATGCTGATCTGAAAGGGATCAACGGCTGAATGAAAAGAAACAGCTCACGAGGCGAGAAAGAGTGCGAGGAAATGGAGAGCCGCAGGGATCACAAACAAGCCTCGCTGGGAAATAGGGGAGGAAAAGAGTGCGCATCCAGGAGAGCGATTTGTGCACATGCCTGAACGACACCAGACATCAGCTGATCCGCCCTGCCGCTCGGTATCCATGACAACGCTGTCTCCTGGGAAGTTGGCATGACAACAGCGGGAGGAGAGAAGCGAGAGGAAGAGGGGAAAGACAGCACTAGATAGGGAGAGGGGTGAGGTGGGGGCGGGTGGATGTAGGAATAGAATAGGAAGTGAAAGCTGGTGGGATGAGTCACTGATGCAGAATGGATTTTTCACCATTTCTTCTCCAGAATTTGTTTAATGATCTCGCTGTTGCTGTACAGGGATTAATTATCATTTGGTAGACAGTAGTCGGCCCTTCACTGTAGCCATCTATCAGCTGTTATGCTGCCCTGCAGGAGGAACAGTACATCACATGGCAGCCAGAGGGGATGCAGCGGCGTTAGCTTCTCAGTGCTAATCAACAACGAGCTAACTGCTTTCCCCTCCGCTTGACCTTCTCAGATCGATAGCTCTGCGCCACGCTGCCGTGGGTTTCAGGCTACTTTACATCTCCATCTCCCCCCTTCTCACCTCCATTTCTCCCTTTACACTTCTTCTCACCCGCCTTTACACCTTTTCACCTTGACCAATTCACTCCCCCACATAATTGACATTTAAAACTGCCTGGGGTTATGGATACAGCAGGGGACGGGTTACAATCACTGGTGTGATGGGGCCTACAGGATTTAATGGCACCTTGGGGCTGACAACTAAATGCTGTTAAATGATAAGGCTGGCCATTTCCTATACTTCTCTCAGTCAATAAATCCTGTGAAATAATAAAACCAAAAACACTTTCCTGTATAGAAAATGAAACTCAAACTTGGGAAAATAGTCCCGAAATTATTACTGTTGATAAATACACGTTTTAAGCTGTAGTGTGTATTTGCAGCATATTAACAGTGTAAATGGGATTGACAAAAAAAACTACAGTAGGGCTGCAATTAAAGATTGTTATTACGCAGATTATTTTCTTCAATAATCGCTTAGTCTATATCATTTCTGAAAAATGGGTCCAAGTTTCAAAGCCTTTACATATCTTGTCAGTCCAATACCTAAAGATATTTACTGAATATGATGGAAAACAAATAAAAATAAGTTTATTTCTGTATTTAAAAGACTGAAAAAAGCATTTATGCATGTAAACAATAATTATTGGTTAATGAAATAGTTGGCTTTAGTTTTAATGCCAATCATCATTTATCATTTCATTGACTAATGGTAATGAAGGTGTTCAATTGACGTGATTTGAATGGTTTTAATGTACGTCAGGCTTTGGATATACACAAGGATGTCGGTAGAATGAATTCCCAGAGTTTGCACGTGATTTGAAGCAAATAACAAAAATCTGAATCATTACCAGACTTTGAGAATGCAACAGATCATTAATTTATAAAAATAAATCAGGAACAAACATATGGTTTTATCGCAAAAAAAAAAAAAGAGTACATCTTGGCTATAATGTGTGTGTGCTGTAGGACTCTTGTTCTGTCACTTCCAATGGGTGAAAGCTGCAAACCATAGTACCTACCCTCCATGTCCTTCTACAACGCTGAAGGCCCTCCATATGCCATTTTTATGAAACTGAGCTTCATCTCATCAGCTCAGTGTGTGTGTGTGTGTGTGTGTGTGTGTGTGTGTGTGTGTGTGTGTGTGTGTGTGTGTGTGTGTGTGTGTGTGTGTGTGTGTGTGTGTGTGTGTATTTCTCACTCTCCCTGAATGAACAATAACTACAAACCTCCCTAACTCATGCTGCTCTCCCTCTTCCACCATCTGCCTCCACTCCATCTCCACATTTCACCCCCAGATGCAGCGATATAGCCTTCGGGTGTCCATCTCCGGCTCTCTAATTCCCTCTTGTCACATTGTCAGATTGAACACTCGGGTGTCTCGTCACAGTGGTCACTGCACATCGGCCTCATATCTCACACATTTCACCAGACGCCGGGTGTGTATGCGCCTTGGAGATTAATGCATAACACCTTCACTTCCTGTATCGTTTCTGCCTCACCTCCAAGGTCAGTGGTGCAAATAAACCGTATGAGCAATGCATGTATCATAGCTCAATAGCACGCGGAGAGGTCGTGAACTCAGAAATATCGTGAGTAATTTGTTTACGTATTCAGTAATATGCTGCTTTCTATTCTCTTTTTGTTTTCATGACAGTCCATTTTTCTTCACCTGCATACTGTGCAGATGTTTATATTTTTGAGGTTATATTTAATTTTTACATATTTATGCATAATTTGTAACATTTATGCATAAATATGTCAGAAAAAAGCATAGACCTATGTTATAGATATTGTCAAGTCATGTACTTATAACTATTTTCTAACCACGAGAAATAAGAACATTTGGTCACCTGAAATGGCAACATATCCTCTGTGAGCATCCGTCGGTGTTGTTTTTGTCTGATAGAAGCGGCCATTTATAGTTGCCATATTTCTACAATTTTGTTTTTTGATCTTGGTTGTTATTATATATATTTTAAGTCAACAAAGGATTTTAGTCTTTGCCCATCTGAATCTTAGGTTATCAGTCTGTTCGTTTAAGCTGTACCACAACGAAAGATGATAAACTGATGTTTTGTTTCAGGTTGGACTGGACTCTTTTTTTGGTCAGCATTGTTGCAGCCTGTGCTCTTTGCTGACATGTAAAAAGTATATTTTTCAAAAACGTAAAACTGTGTTCTTTAAGCAAGAAATTTGATGAAAACAAGAGCAATGGAACAAGTAGCATGAAGTAAACACATAGCCACACAAAGGACACACTTGCCATGGAAACAGCTGCTTGTGCTTTGTGAATTGAGCAGCCTTAATGGGCCTATCACAGGCAACATGAGGTAAAGCAGCCAATTGTCGAGCTGGATGACATTTTTGCATATTGACATGTTGCCACGAGACTGGAGAGATGTTTACATCATAGATCATACTGCCACCTCGGCCAACACGGCTATCACAGACAGCAGAGCAAGAACACCATATAGTTGAGGTTATACTACTGTATACAATTAACCTGTCCAACAGGAAGTCTAAAGAAGGCCAATTTGTGATTATTTCAAAATCAAATAATTGATTTATGAAATGTCAGAAGTGTTCAACTTGTTTTGTCTGACTAACCTTAAGTTATTCCAAAATCTAAACATGATAAATTAAGAATATTTTATATATTATATATTTAAGAAGCTTGAGAAACCAAGTATTTTAGCTTTTAAAATGAACTCAATTGTCGCCAATTATTTAAATAAGTATAGTCTTATTGTTCTTTCACTTTTTCTAAATGTAGCTTTTTTAAATTCCCTGCTGTAAAAGTAAATAAATCATGATAACAACAACAACAACAATAATAATAATAACAATAATAATAATAATAATTCAAGTTTCAGTAAAAATGTGTTTCCAAAAGTGGGATGAAAAAAAAAAAAAGTGTTTTACTTTAACATTATTCATGTCTTTCTTATTCATTATGGATAATATGTAATTGAATTTACATCTGGCTACATTTTAGGTGAATCACAACAAGACAATGTTTGGTTGAAGGATGTTGAGGCATTTGAATTTCAAGTGTGTAACATGTAATTTGATTCAAATCAAAAGCATTTCAGCATTAGCCAATCTCATCCTAAACTTTTAAATGTAAAACTGTGCTGTATTGAGTTTCACCTAGAAGACACCTTTTCTTTTAAGCCATTATATAAATCTTCTTTAGAAATCTGCACCTAAATCATATTACACCTGTGTCTAATGTGTTTGTGAGAAAGGATGCTGTTTAAGGAGTGGAGTGTGCCGTACGTTGTAGAGGGGGATGCTCTTCATGGGCTTGTACTGCTTCAGGGGGTCCATCTTGTACAGGTGGCGGTCAGTGATGAGCACAGCCCGGTCCGCAGCCTTGTGGAAACGGTTGATCTGAGAAACACAAAGCTCCTCATCAGTCACCCCACAGGAGAAGAGCGCACACCCGAACACACATCCAAACACCCTGCAGGGCGATGGCTCCAACCCCGAGCAGTTGGGTTTGTTTGTTTGTGCAGACCGGTGCATGTTGTGACTGCGTGTGCATGTGGTTACTGAAGGATAAAAGCCTCTAAGAGCTCCTACCTTGCGCACGCTGCAGGAGAACAACACTCTCATGAATTTGTCTTTCCGTTGCAGCTCGCTGGAAACGAGAGTGAAGGAGGAGGCTAAGTCAGGGCTGTCTCGCTTCTGCCGGACAAGACAAACACAGAAGACTATTTAGAACACTCCACTAATCTAAAAGTATTCAAAGACAGTATAGTATTCATCAAATTAGATGCGTTTGTGGTGAAATGATCCTTTCTTATAAACACTGTAAAGCTGCATTCACAGGAACCCCGTTATAGCGGCCCTACTGTACACCGCCGTTGCGTTTCTATGCAGAGCCGTTCCGATCTAAATTGTCGCTGAGACTTATTTCAACTTTTACCTTGTTTACAGCTGACATTTCAACAAGCAACCAATCAGATGACAGCTGAATGAAGTGCGGCAAGCTAGTAGGGGATGCAACTATAGAAATGAAACTTTTCACTGCAAGACTCTGCGCCCAAACCCCCGTTGAGCAAGGAGAAAATTGTGCATCATTTGAACGCAGCGTAACAGTGCAGATATAAATGTAATATCTTCTAACAAACTTAATGTACTCTCATCATAGATTTCAATTTACACGTTTTTTGAATCCAATGTAACTTAACAAATTCAATATTATGGGAAAAATGCTTTTTGGAAGATCCAAACTGGTGTGTCTGTATAGTAAATGTGAATCAGGTTAGTTTGGCTGAGCACAAAGACTGGACACATGGGGAACTGCTAGCTATGCTCTGTCTAGATACATCTATAATTGCAGCTTGTTTGTTTAGCCTGAACAAACTGCAGTGTGAAAAGACAATTTGCTATTTTACTTTGGTCTATGTGGCAGACTATTCGTTGGCTAGGAGCAGCGACTTCCTGGACTCTCCACTGGTTGCCTGGCAACTGGTCACAAATGGTTTTAATAGCAGATATTTGATCACAACATTGTTTGACACGCAGCCCTGATATAGAAGAGCACAATACCAGAGAGTAACAGCCCATGCATGCTACACATTTACAGGAAATACAAGCCTACATTAAAAAAAGAAACACGCAGAAGCAAATCTAGGCTGGATTTATTTGTCTGACTGACGGAGATTACGGAAAAACTACTCGTGAAACTTGGAAATTATGATTCACTTTCATTGAAAGCTTTGTACTGCATTCATGAAATGTATTATGTCCTGACTAGGAATACTCACTTAAATCCCCCTTAGGTCGAAACAACTCAGAACAGATATCAAATCAGCATTTTCTCTTTTCTTTTGTGTCTACGTTGTTTCCAGACTACAGCCCATAAACAAACCAAAGTCTGGATAACAGCCTTCCGATTCAGGGATGGGATAGTCTGTAAGTGAATTCAGCATTGGCCTTGTTGGAGATCTGTTCTGGTTAATTCCCTCAAGTTTCCTCTGTTCCTGTGGTAGTGTTAATCTTTAAACATATTAACACTGTACACAACTGTACTTCCTCCCACCTACTTACCAGGTAGTTTCCTTCCCAGGCTCTCTGCAGCCCCAGGTCGGCCCTGTGTCCCTTCAGGGCCTCCAGACTGGCTACCTTAGCCCTCACCTGCAGGGTCTCTTCTGGAGAGAGGCCTTTGATCAGGGTCCATGCCCACCACCTGAAGGTAAACACATCCAAACACACACAGAGAGAGCTCAGAGCAGAGGAATATCGACTCTCTTGGTTGTGATTGCTGCACTGGGCCTTGATATGTTGGTCAGCGGGGTGATGAAGCAGGACTGCAGCAGACCCCAGCTGTAGTGCAGTTATTGGCCTTTCACTCAGACATACTGACAGGCAACATCATTCTCTAGGAAGGCTATTTTCTTACAAATAAAAAAAAGCAAACAAACAGACGTTGAGATGAAAGGCAGTGATGTGTGTTTGATGGAGGAAGAAAAATCAATGCGTGGTGGGAGCCCAAAGCAGAAGGAAACATGTGTAAGTTGCTTCAAACGGTCTCATCTGGATGGGAAGAAACACTCGAGGCCATGCGCTCTCTGCTGCGGTCAGGGCCAAACCCAGTTTTAGTTCAGGCTTTTCAAGAAAATGATTTTTTCTTCAAAAGGAATGAATATAAAAACATTTATCTTATAGGGTTCGTTATCTGCCTCGGTTTTGAAAAACACCATTCAGTATGCATGCATTTGAAACATTGAACTGCAGTTTTACTTTATGTTTAGGAATCAAATATAAGTGATACCCTTTCTTTAGAGTCTTGAAATGGCAGCAGAGATACAGCCTGGATGAAGTAATGTTATGTTAAAAATGTACCTGTTATAGATGCTCCTGAGGGCCTCTTCAAACTTGCGCAGGACTTTGGGGGGCGTTGGCCACTTCACGTGCCTGCCGTAGTCCTTCATGGACCGGACATTTTTGAAGCGGCGGTTGACCTCGCGGATGTACGACTTCACCTTGTAGCGTCGGTACGCCCGCAGGATGACGAGGGCCGCTTTCATTCGCCGGTACCGCATTCTGGCTATGGTGCCCCTCCACACCTGGAGACACATCATGAAAATCTATTTAACTACAACTTTGAAACATGGTGCCTTGAGAACAAAATGTGGTAATGGGTCATGCGTCTGTTTCCTTCCTCTGTTTCATTTATTAATGAATAGAAACTGCACTTCTAAGACTTGTGTGTACATAAGCATGAACAAAAACTGTTTTACACAGCCAGGGTTTTTGTTAACGTATGGCGTTGTGTACCTGCAATGCTTGGAGGTATTCTGACTGAAAGAAAATCTGCATATGAACTTAAATTAGAAGACTTAAATAACTTCTATGCACAGTTCCTTAAACTGAACTTAATATGCCAAAAAATATCCTCTCTAGTACTGGATGATCTTAACTAATACAAACAAGATCTAGAAGTGCTGAATCTGGAATATCCAACACTTACTGGACTATTTGAAGCTCTCCTGCTCTGGTGGTGCAAAGCTCATCATAAAAAAGTACGACCTGTGCATTAACATCTAAATATAGATAATGCTTTTAAGCTAATTTATTTATTTTATATTTATACTGTATGTGCATTTCAACACGTCATACTACCATTTTCTTAACTTACAAATATACAAAGTTCTTACTTAGAACTTATTGTTCCTGCATTTTTTTTATTATTCAATTTGAATAAACATGGATTGAGACGAAACAAGGGCTAAAATAAGGACCCCCAAGCCTGGCTGTAATTAAACATAGGTTGAGAGGCTATCAGACCCTTTAAAACATGAATAATAGATGTAAGTGGGTCCCCAGGGAGCCATAACTCCCCACTCCCCCTCACTACAGTCACCACCATATGCTCCCCTATTACTGTATGTTCTCTCCCTTTCTTACACACACATTCCCACAACTCCTCAACTGTGTTTACATTTGTTTACATGGTACCTAAATAATCATAAATAATCAGTGTTTGAGTTCACAGTCCTAAATTAAAGGAAGTATTGCAAAATAGGTTCACTCCCAAATATAATAGAAGTGTAATACAAAGTAATGATGAAGATCATGAATATTTAATCCCTCAAAGTGTGGGGGTGGCCCAAGGCACAGAAAAGGAGTTCTTGCATTTGCATAATAAAACTGTGGAGGAGGCGCTTTCACCTGATGGGACTGCCACTGTAATAATTGGCAGAGAAGGAGATAAGTCATGCACTGCCGGAATATGTGAGCAGCATTTTTATTCAACCCTTTTAAAATGATGCAACCGTATCAAACGCACACGTGTCTTTAAGTTGCACAATGGCATTCCTTTATAACTTGAAGCGTCACTTTTTAACTAAAGGAATTTTATATTTAGTACACTGGAGACATAACTGAATACTTTTCAGAGAACTGATTCAACAGCATTAATTCTGAGCTGGAAAGAGGACAGCCGAATCACACTGAGATAAAAGCGAGAAGGGCAGTCAGCCATTTAATCAGCAAGCCAGGTCTTACTCAGATAAAGACAGTTTAATTTGGATTTTTTTTAAACCCTAAACTTTTTAAATCATGTTCTGAGACCATTTATCTAGGACCACCTCTTTTAAATGATCTTTTTCTTATTTAAGACATTTCTAGTGGCATTTTTACCTTTATTGGCAGTAATGGCATATAGGAAACACTTTTAAACACTGTTTTACTACAAGAGTAGAATTAGATGATCTGCATTAAAAAACTGTGTTTGCACACACAGATTTTTTATTTACAGCCATCAAGCGTTTGTATTTATACAGTATGTTGATCCATGTTTGGAACGCTGAAAAAAACATGATTTTGAATGCATGTTCCTTTACAGGGAATGCAGATGAAATCTAATGTATAGCTAAATCCGGCATAAATCATCTCATCTCTTTAGAGAATAATATTTTTACACATCCTTTCTAAGTAGAGACGTAAAAAACTAATTCAACAAAAGACATTAATAGCATAGCTCTATCCTTTTTCCAAGTCTCACTGGTTGCATTTTCAGCCCCCATTTATCTCTTGAAAAACATGCATCTCCAACTCATTTTCACACAATTCTTAAGGATTAAACATCTCCTGTGGGTTGAGGATATTCACCCACTCCTAAAGCTCAACCATCTATTTAAAAACACATTTTAGCATACACTGTGTTACTGCTGATAAAGGGCTGTTTTCTTTAACTTCATGCTTTAATATCACCTTTAATATTAACCGCGTTTCATCTGTACACACAAAAGCACATTTAAATCTAAACGCTATTCCTGATTTCTTTATGTTCATGCAAAGCAACATATATTCAGAAACAAAATAAGCTTGTCTAATCCCGTGTTATTTTTGATGCGAAAGACCTTATGCGACATTTCCCCCGCACTGCTCTTTCTTTAATACTTAATGAATGAGAGGGGGAAAGAAGGAGTACATATTCATCACTAGTCGACCCCTGTGAGGACTCTCCCACATGGTCAGGGTGACAGCGATGAGAGGAATAAATGGGTTTTACTGTCAGCCCAGCTTCAGCTAAATCAGTTTTCTCTGTAAGGTTAAAAGCTACTTTCATTTAAATTCAGACAGTATTTAGAGTGTTACGGCAAATTAAACAGAGCTTTAAGAGCAGAAGCGGGTTCGAATATATCTCAAAATGGCCCTGGTGTAAATGCCGGACTTTGAGAGCATTTAAATTGAAACTCAAACAATTTAAAGTTAGTAGATAGAAAATGAAGTAGAACTATCCAACCATCCTGATCCATACAGTGGACATACTGTTTATGTCACTTTTATGTTTGAGCTCCTCTTTATATTCGTATTACTATGTATTTAATACTTAACTCGTTTTTATATTGTGCTTTTTTATTACAATTTCATCCAGGATTCTACTTTAAAAACACATTTCCTGTGTTATGGTGTGACAGAAAACAAAAGTGAATTGCTGATAACCTACAGTTTATAATTTCATGCAAAAATAATACAACTGTAGCAAAACTTGAATAAAATGTGATTTGTGTGGGGAAGTTAGACATCGAAAGAAATCACATTTTGATTATGCTGAGCGGACATTTAAATTGGCTGAATCATGATATAATTACAAACTGAAGCCCCCAGGATTTGTGTTTGTCTTCTTTATGTCAGTAGCTGAATTCTTTATGTCTACATTATTTTCATTTAGTTTGATAAAAAGCAGATGTTGAGGTGAGAAGGTGGTTTCAATGCCGATGGATTTTCAATTTTGAATGGTTTCTCTTCACGGTATTTTTTAATTCCTTACCTCCATATTTGTTGATAAGAAATTGCTTAATTCTCTGGCTGTAACTTCATAATACACCTTCAGTGTTTGCCGTCAAGTTCCAGCTCTCCCGTGTTCTCATTGTGTTTCGACTCCATTGCTCCAGAAGTTTCCATCACATGCATTCTATAGATTTTTGTTTCATCACCCACAACAATGTAATGTTTTCAGTTTGTCAGATTTTTAGCAGGATTACAGGAAAGGTAGAGGCCCCATTTTTATGAATCTTGGTGTATGGAAGACCCTTTAATAGTTTACAGTGGATACGAATCATAGGGCAGAAACACAATTTTGGTTTCACTTTCCTCAACATTGCAATAAAGGGCGTTCGTGCTACATTTATTTTCAAGGGAAATAGTACCATCCGTGAAGCATGTGAAGGCAGCATTGCAAACCTGTCTTTTCCAGATTTCTTATCGGTAAACATTTTACAAATACCGACATGCATCCAATTCCTATGTATCTGAAGCAGTAAAGAAAAGACTCCTCTTCCGTCTCCCACACAGACATAATGTCCAAACCCATATGTGCTTATATGATACACAAAGCAAAAGAAGCCAAGTCAGATTTTGAGTGAGAGCTCGGTTAAGATGCTGCCAGGATAATACCCACATGGCATAGGCCTTTGCCAGATCAACAACTGTGTTTATCTAAGCAACAACTCACTAATTACACTGTGAACTACTGGGGCTGGGGCAAAAAAGAAAGACCATAAAGCAACAATGACAGCAGACATAAAATGTCTCCGCTGTCTTTGGAGCTTCATTAAGGTGTGTGACAGGTGGAGAGGTGAGCCATCCAGCAGCCCACACAGGCACATACACACACCATAAACACGGTTTGTGCTTCTCAACCAGCGGAGCAGACTGCGATGACGCTGGTGAGCTGATGAAGATGACACTCGGGGGAATGTGGATAAATCAAGCCAATAACAGGGCCCCTGACGGTCTGCCCCCTCACTCTCCTGGCCAATAAAGCCATCTGATGATCCTTTTAGAGACTCTGCCATCATGGAGCCTGCCCTCACCGCGCTCCGGGCCCCGGGATTTACGAGCTCATCAAAGCCAGATCGGTGAAGCCTTCGTCGCAACAAAGCGGGACAGATTGCTGGGGCTGGTTTTGGTTGCGTTGTTCAGCAGAGCAGAAAAAAAGAGAAAATCCTATTACTGGCTATCTTTTTAATCTGAAAAGTATTGGGACTGCAGCTCTAATTAAAGGCCATTACCTGAACTGCAGTGTTGACAATTTAAAAGTTCTGATAGAAGGTACAAGAGTACACTTTTTTTGTAGCCGGTCTACAGAATAATTGGTTTTTTACAAAGTAAACTTGCCCCTATGGAGATCCTTTTATTCACAAGTTGTTTTTATCAAAAATGAATGGCCATGATTTATCCACCCCAGTCTCAAACTTGCACCAAACTGCAATATATTTTTCGATCCTCTAACAGCCACCCAACTAAACTCCCATTTTCAGGACACTTATACTGCTTGATTGCACTAAAGCTCATAAATATCAACTTGACTTGCTGCAATTTTCTCACGACTACCTGTTCATGTGCAACTCTCCAGAGCAATGACAATGAAGCAAGTCCTAAACTACCGCCAGATAAAAAATGATGTGTGTACGATGGGACAAAGACTAAGGCTAGATTTACTCGTGGAATTTTACTCGCCCCAGGAAAGCATCATTGTTGAGCCTTGTAACACTAAAACAATCCTTCACCTTGATGGCACCCATAGGGAGTTGGGGGTGGAGGTATGACCAAATTCCTACATGCAGTGACAGATAGGCTGGTCTGAACTGTGGACACACTTGACTGCAGCCCACTGCTGAACGCCTGAGTTTCCACATCCTCTGGGGATATTGAGCTGCTTTTCCAGTGACATGCTCGATGCACGCGGTGGGCGGAGGGGGGGGGGTCAATTCCAGAGCATGGGGCACAAATTAGTTAGACTGCAATGTGCCCCGACCACAGCCTGTCATAGGGAGACCTTGGGCCCAGGCATGGGCCAGCAGTCATTATCATACATCAATAGTGCTAGCACACTCTCACCAGTAACACCACCATACAGAGAGTCCTTTAATCACAACGCCTGGTAATATGTCGCTTCAAAGTCTTAGCTCTGGGCTAATACTCTCAATAATGTTAAACGAATGTGCTTAAAATGATCTCGAACAATCCACATCCATGAGAAGAGACAGTATTGAAGATTAAATTGGACGACTCTGCACGCCGATCCATCAATTAGATGAGACCGGACAAAATAGATTGAAAGCAAAAGGAGTGATCGTCAGCATTATGTGCTGGAAGCAGCAAACACTACAAACATGTCTGAAGGGCACAATATAACAGACTTATTGAGGGAGTAAAGCATGAATACAGAATACTATCCACCCTATAAATCGGTAAAATAAAACAGTTAAAGCTAGTCATTGCAGAACCAGTATAGCTCTTGCGTGTAGTATTATGTTTTAATATAAGCTTTTAAATATCAGCACAGCTAGTTTATAGATTATCATTAGTGCTGTACAATACAATCTATACACGATTGACTTTACTGGGTGTCCTGCTTTACCTAATGACTAAGAGCCCAAAACATCTACAGTAGGAGCTGACCAGAGCTGAAACAGTCTAATCCTTGATAAGGTCATTTATACTCAGACCAGACTGCATTGTGGGTATACTTAACGATTTCATACCTTCATTGGCATTATAAAGAGCAATGTGTTTGATAACCCCATAACAAACCATAAATCTGCCACTTTTTTAATAGTTAATCATTAAAAAAAGTTCCAGCTTCTTCAACTTGTTGGATTTATTCATTCTCCAAAAGGCCATAAGGTTTAATCACCAACAAGCAGATTTATCATTCATTAAAAGAATCATCGCTTCATCCCTTGAAATGACTTTATGTTTCTGGTAGTTTTTTTAAGAGGTAGCCTTATAAGAGATTCTTAAAGTTGAAAGGGGGAGACAGAGGGGAGGACATTGCCTGATTGTTCGGGCTACTAAGCAGCAGTTTTCATTTAAGTATTTGAATTATACTTTCTATGATTTATATTATTTCCTGACTATTTTGGGCTGTACTGTAGGTAAGGGCTAAATATTAAATGTCTTGCGCGTATCTCAAGACCAGTTGAAGCAAAATCAGGAAAGAACAAAAACAGTCAACCTGCGCTGTAAGCCACCCATCAGTTGCCATGGAGAGAGACCCACGGTTACAGTCTTTTAGAGCTTTTAAACGTGCAGAAGTTGTTTCGTATTGCAGGGTATTTTAAGGCTACAGTATTGATAGAAAGCACAACCTTCATTCTACGTCTGGCTTTTCTTTGAACATTGATCACTTAAACATAACAGAATCGATGTTAAGAAAATAAATCAGAGGAAAAAGAATTCATAAAATAATATAAATCAGTTTCAACATCAAATCACAGGTTTCTCTGAGAACAGAGGAAGCACATTTCCCCTGCTCAAATCCAGCGGCATAATTGTTACAAAAAAGTTAAAACGCTCTTTGATCTGCGGCCGTGTTCGGTGAAGTTTTTGGGGAGACAATAGCTTAAACTCTGCAGGTTCAGAGGGAGGATCAGAGGATTACAGATCATGTTTCTGCTGAGGTGTAGTCGGAGACAGATCAGTTCTGGACCGTTAAGCAGAGAAGAGGCACTGCTGGCCTCGCATTAAGTATCCTGCTCCTCACAAGAGGGCTGCGCACAGATACCCACAGACTACACCCTTTGCCTGTCAGTCTGATTCTACAAAAACAAGATTTTACTGCACATTGTACTGTCTCAAGAAACAATACAAAACAGAATAAGGCTCTTTATCCTTTAAAGACGCTTTCATTGAGCTCCTGTTCAGACAAAACCCCACATGGCCACACTGTGAAAGGACACTCGCCATGTCTATTAAACGCACCGCTACAGGGAGAATATGTAAAGCTTTGGAAAGCAATTAAGGTGGCGGCTGACAATACATGAGAGAGTGTGTGTGTGTGTGTGTGTATGTGTGTGTGGGGGGGGGGGTTATCTTCTCCTCATCGTAGCTGCTTTGACAAGAGTCGACACTTCTCGTGATGTGGATGGCTGAGCTTGGATTTATGAAATATTCATTTGAACACAGAACGAAGGTGGGGGAGGCTTATGTATAATTTATATCATCTGTATTTATGTTGGATTGTGTGCCTTTTTTTCATCCATTCTTCCTGTTGACATTTTCTTTAAGGGGCAAGGGACTAGAGAGCTTTAAGAGATGTGAACGTAGCTATAGTGTATCAGGAATGGACATGAAGAAGTGATTGAAGGAAGGAGAGAATGGCAGGATTAAATGGAGCTGTGAACTCATCCACTCCATGCCCCCAGCTACTCCACCCTTTCTCAAAGGAGGAGAGGTTATGGTGATGTGAAAGGGTGAAATAGGACAGTATTTTATTTTGGACAGTGGCACTACGAGGGGCAACTCAACCGGTCTTTATGGAAGGGAGTGTATTCTCAATCTGTTTTTTTTGTTGTTTGATGGGGCAAACTAAGTGGTATTATTATTAATCCGTGAGGCAGACGGAGGGCCAAGAAGTGTGTCTGAGCTTCAGTCACAGGCTGACAGTCCTGGCACTGCAGGTCCCAAACTGGCATAAGGCTGTGTGGTGTGCCAGGTGCTGATAAGGGGATTGCTTGGCGCAGCAGATCAGACTCGGGCTGGGATCTTTGTTTGAGTAACAGCTTGATAGATACAGGAGTCACCACACCACTATTTAATGCAGTGGGTCGGGACCTAAAGGCTGTAATTAGTAAGTAGACAGAGTCACCGACACCATTTTGAAGCCACAAGTTTGCTGCTTTGGATGTTGTTTTGGAACCAGAAGCAACTACAGCGTGGAGCAAAGTAAACTGAGCAATGAACAAGACATTTTTAGGAAAAATGTGCATTTCATGAAGTGTAAATTTACTTTGAAAAGGGTAACGGTTGGAAAACCAAAACAAGGCACCCACACTTGACAAATCTATGGAAGCTATCACAAGGTAGCCGGGTCATTATTTACAAACATGGACATCATGCTGTATCGAAAAATACTTGTAACCAGTGATTGAGACCATAACAATCCTCAGGAGAATGTAGACTGCGGAAATGATTCCACTGAGAAGTAGGATACATTTGTCATAGACTTAAAAATTGGAATGTTTTCAATCAGGGGAAATGCCCCCTGTTGGACGTTTGCAAGAATGCAGGTCAGTGAGTGCATATAGCCTGAGTGGGAAGCATATACTTCATGTTTTGCCTTCACATTGAACGAGGGAAAAATTAAACATGCAGCCTCTGCTGCACTGTGATGTTTGTTTTGGTGGGAGAGCGGTAAATTCCTCTGGGCTTTTCCTTGGTTATTGACGTCTGCTCATTCTGGGAGATACAAGATAGGATTCTCCTGAGGGAGAGGTGGAAGGAACATGTCCGTGTGAAGAGCCTGCAAAGGGTCACACAGATCAATATAAAGGTTGAGCAATCAATCTGCTGCAGGAGTTAATTCGGCTGGAAAACCCTTTCATGTCTGAGATACTCCCTGAGAAAGGTAGCCATTTGGAGGAATGTGCAAACATGATTCTAAAATAATGATGGTTTATAATAATGTCAATCATATGCTTCCAGGGGGTAGAATATAGCGCTTCAGGAGCCACAGCACATGATGTATGCACAGGCGCTGATGTTTTTGAAAAAACAGCATGTCAGTCAGCCATTTTAAAGCTTCCAGGCGATTTGCGTGTTCCATTTCAAAAGTGACAGGCAGGCAGGACGTACACTGTGTTTACAAACCACTCTCCATCCATTCAAAGTAACAACATCCTGCTCCGCACGCCAGTCCAACACATCTCAGGGCATACGCCATAATCACACCGAGACACTGACATTGTCGCCTGAAGGTGTCTTCATACCACAGACACATGATGGGGTTACCAAATACGATACTGAATACGTGAAACAGCGATAGATATTCATAGCAGACCTCACATCCAGCGGGGGACTCAAATGAAAATGCAGTGTGTGGCCACACTCAAGCCAACACAATAATAACTGAGAGGAAAAAGTATGTGTGAATCATCTGAGACATTTCTTTATCTTTAAATCAACAAGAGATAAAAGAAAAACACTGAATTGAGCAACATAATGTACAGAGCATAACGGCTAAAAGGACAACCTAAACTGTCCTGGATGCTGATGATGCAACACCTTACTGAGACACTTGATCATTTAACTTTTCAAAACTATTTTTGGAGAGTCAAAAAAATCCCCAAAAAGGAGGGGGCAGTGTGCATCAAGCAAACAAGCTGACTGTCTGACAACAAATACGTTGTAATGTTGAAATATTAAAATGCAGATGATTTAAGATCTTTGTTGTTTATTCTGTGGCCTTAACACCTCATTTCCTATCTTGCTGTTCTGCTAAACAGGATGTTGGTGCTTCTAAACCAAAAACTGTTCATAAATGGCTGGACAAGAAATCTCATTCGAGATCCTTAAATCCAAGCCTCGTGGAGCATGAGAAGAGAAGATGAAATGGTAAACACTACACTGTTTTGATAGTTAAGTTCTTCCTAGAAAGGGTTAAATGTGCTTACCGTAAGTCACTTTGGATAGAAGTCAGTAGCCATATTTACATGTCATCAGAATTATTCGGTTATTCTATGTAATAAAGAATCACTCTCCTGCTGTACTTTAACCACACTGACAGATACTTTTTTAATGAAAATGTTCCCTGGTTATCTAGTCCCATCATATTTACAATCCTTTCACAACGGGTGAAGTCTGAGTGGTTAACCTAATGGGCGTCAAACCAAGGACATAGACTGATTTGGAATGATAACGTAAGGACAACAGCTTTTTAAATCACATACCTGCCCTACAACTTTACTGAGCTGCGTGCGTGAAACTCAGGTGGAGAGAAGGAGAGGCAGAGGCATTCACCATGAGAGATGTAACATTCACTCTTTAATAATACAGGATTATATCAGCTTCGAAAAACACCTCAGTGCCTGTAGAACTTGTGTAAAGAGTTGAGTAGGGTTTTTCTGGTCTCCAAGGTTATTCATATGCATAGCGAGGGCTGGTGAATTTCAATGAGAGCGATAAAAAAGGATGTTGTTAATTTGGTTTCCTGGTTTCAATTTAAGGGAAAATCAGGGAGAGGATAGCCATGGTTTAAAAAAAAGGGAGGAATGTAAGCTTCTTTATAATTTGTCATAAGTACTGTACATGCAGTATACATTTACTATATACTGCATTTCCCACGAGCTCAGAGCGATACTGCATCAGTAATTTGCAGTTTCAAGCTTTCATGTCAGTATCTGAGTTCATAGGCTAAGGTGGTCAGACTCTCACCTTCTGGAGGAAGAGGACGATCCTCTGGACCATTTCCACCCGCTGCTCCTCCAGGCTGAAGAGCGTGCGTGGAGTGCGGATGAACACCTTGGTTTTTCCATAGGCCGCGTCGTGGTCGAATCCACACCCCTGCATGAGCTTCTTCACGGCATCTTTGTCCGATGGCAAGTCATGGTTTGGCCATGTAAACTCTGAGATCATCTTGTATCTGCAGGAGGGACAAAGAGGTTGTATCAGGAAATGCTGAAGTGTGTCGCTCAACAAAAGAAACAATGAATGGTTATTGAGATTGCATAAAGTTAACAAATATATAAATGTTCCCCCATCTCCAGACAATGCATCCAACTGACTATGGGATCCGGATTTTTATTGATGTCACCCTGAAGTACATTTTTTTTATATTTAGTTATTTTTATTATTATTTTCAGATATGAGTTCAAACCTTAAATTATCTTCCAGCACCATCCACAGACCCCATTTTTCCTCCACTTTGGCATATGACCTGTAGAACTAACGATATTCCCATCAGCGCTAGCATTAGCTACTTTGTGTTTAGTGCCAATTACCATGTGGTAATGTTATCATTTACCTCACAGAGCAATAGTTGCACCTAAGAACTGGTATTGCTTTTTACTATGTGAATACAAATGCACAAACACTGTCGGTGAGGAAAAAATTAGAGAAAGAGGAGTAATTACTGGATAGTGTACCTACATGGGGTAAGAGGTCAAATGACACTCTTAAAGAGTCTTTTCACTGCTATAATTGGATCAAATATATAAACGATCAGAGTTTGGATTGTAAAGAGCTGTGGAAGCCTTGAAAGTAATAGCATTTGGTCTAAGTTCAATCATACACTGAGGAATTATAGAATGCATTTTGCAAAACAGCACAAAGTTGCAACAAAAATCCCTTCTTTGTTATATGCGGTGAACAAAAGCAAGGTTCTTGTAATTTGATTTGTTTTGACATCCCTCCTCAAGAAGCAGAATGACAGGCCGTCTCTGTAACTGGATGCAATGTGTGTATTTTATTTGTTTATTTACTAAAAACTGATGGTTAAATCATAATGAATTTTATATCTAAGAAAAAATGTGTTTCAAGAACAATTTGGCATATCAAAAGAAGTTCATGTAAAACTTTAAATCAAGATTTCGATGATTAATCACTACTCTCTCTTCGCCAAGATTACAAAGATTCCAGCACTATTTAGCAGACTGCATCCTTTTTCATTTCACAGTCGATCCCACTGATGAAGCTGTGACGTTAAACTGAATCCAAATACATCAAAGGCTCGTTGCGTAATCCTCCATCCACGACCGCACTTACTATGAGGGCATAGGAAAATAAGGAGGGGGATGAGTTCTGTAAAACGTAGTGAGTGGAGCTTTCCAGGTCTAACATAATGTGCACTGACATCAGAGTCATCCCTGCCACTTATCCTCTGCAGGGAAACAGGAGGTGACATTTTTACTGCAAGCATGCATGTCTGTCTCTAAAGCCTAACCCTGACATCTGTCCTCACTCCTTATCTTCTGCTTCCATTTCAAATGAGCCTCTCTGGAGACAGAACGTCCTGTGAAACATATTGTGGGAAAAACTATAGGTTCACAATTGGAAAAACTAAAGAGTCGCACCTCGGGATATTTTGTACAATTTGAGGGATAGAGTCTTAAGGAGACAACACATGCAGCCTGTAGTTTTGCACCACAGTGCCGGGGAAACTCCCAGAGTATCAGTTAGGGAAGAAGTTGATTAGATATTTTAATTAAAAGTACAATTACCACACTGTTAATATACTCTAACACAAGAGCAATCCTCCATTAAATATTCTATTAGAATCACATTTGAAAAAATCAAGGGTACTCATGATGTTTACCAGCACATTTTACAGTGTTATATTGAATGTATTAGACGTTGTGATGTTATTACGGACTACTACTAATGTTTGAGTCACATTTTAAGATTATTTTGTAAGGTTAGGAAGGAAATACAAACATGAACCTGAAAATGATAAAACAAATAAATGATTGGTTGTTTAAAAACTGAAAAACAAAGAAGTACATATAAAAGGAGTTCAGTAGTTACCCGTTGACCTCCCTTGTATTTACTCATATGGTGTCTGCCTGAAAAAAGCACCTTGAAGTTCCTTTATTTATACAAATGTGTTATATTATTACATTTGAAAATGTGCTTAAATTCAAGTCTCATCTTTTAATCTCAACTCATCTATTTGGTTATTAATCATTCTGTTTAATGTTATGTTTGCTGTTGTTTTTCTGGTATGTTTTAATGTCATGTCCAGTTCATCTTTCAAAAGTAAGGAACCCTTATCAGAGAAAATAAATAATAATTATTATTAATATTGTCCTGATTTTTATAGCTCTTAAATATCAATACTGACATTAGCCTCAGAACTCCATTATCAGCATTCGGATTGCAAGCAAATGAGCGCTAATTGCTATGCAAACAGACTGTTGATGTCAAGCGTCTTTCTGAATAAAACATGAGTTGTTAACACAGGTCATTGACGACTAGGGGTATGCTATTTACCACAATAAATCAGCATATTCAAATGTTTCACAACATAGTATTTTCCTAGTAATTACAGTGCAAACAGCTTTTTTTAAAAACTGTTTATTTATTTACGTGTACAAGGAACATGAGGTCATCATGGGTGATAGTTAAAATCATACATATATACACATACATCATAGCCAAATGTCACACTATTCAAGGTGAATACACGATCCATTTTTCCCAGCGTTCCATACAATTCTCCAACTGAAGTCTTAAAACAAAGGTAAGTCTCTCCATACAGCACATTTCTTGAATGATCCCATGCCACTGGTTCAATGTTGGAGGATCTGGTTGCAACCACCTTCTGGTTATGGCTTTCCTACCACTTGCCAGAAGAATTTTCAACAGGTACCTGTCCTTACGTAGGACTGTTTCCGGGATTTTACCGAGATATAAAATAACAAAAGAAAAATCTAAATCTACCCCCATTATTTTATTTATCTCGGTTGACACCTCCCTCCAAAATGACTGGATTTTCGTACAGGCCCAAAAAACATGAAAGTGGTTAGCCAGAAGCCTCGGCTCTGCGTGCCTGTTTGTAGTGCTGTTAATTTAGGAGTTATGAAAAATCTCACTACATTCTTCCAGCCGAACTCTCTTAAAGATCTTGAATTTGCAGTGGTCGCCTGTGTCTCACATATTTCTATCCAGGTCTCTTCTGATATTTGTGTTTCTGATTCCTTCTCCCATTTTTGTTTAATGTATAATGGAGAGTGATTTTTAGAGGCTATTCTTGAGACCAACTTTTTATTATCTTTCTTTTTATATGCCTCATGAAATATAGAAATTAAATTGAATTCCTTCTCTTCCTTGATTTGTAATTCTTTATTATAATAGTCTCTGATCTGCAGGTATCTATGGAAGTCCTGCTTCTCCAGTCCAAATGTGGCTGAAATTAACTCATAACTCTGAAATGTACTGTTTGAGATGAGGGAACAAAAAGAAGTGATACCTCTCCTAACCCACTGTTTAAATATCTTTAGTAAGGTTTATTCCTAAATATTTTATTTTGGGCGAGTCCCATCTAAAATGATATTTCCTTTTAGTATCTGGGTGGATTAGAGTTAAATGTGAGGGTTTGGGTTTTTTGGATATTAAGCTTGTATCCAGAATATAGATTATATATTTTTAGTAGGGGTAGTCTGGGCTTGTAATAAAAAGCAGAAGATCATCTGCAAACATACAAGTCTTATGTTCTTCTCCTCTAATCATAGTCCCCTTTATCTCAGAGTCCTCTCTAATTGCTTGAGCGAGGGATTCAATAAATAATGCTAATAGGGTCGGACTCAGGGGACAGCCTTGGCGTGTCCCTCTTTCCAAATGAATAGTTTGTGACAGGTGTCCATTAACCCTGATCCTGGCTGTTGGAAAGAAGTATAACGCTCTAATACATTTAATAAAACCATCTTTGAAGCCGAATCTTGCAAGTACCCTGTATAAATATTCCCAACCCACCGAATCAAATGCCTTTTCGGCATCTAGGCTGATTAACATTGCACTGGTATTTTCTGAGGTAATATGACTCACCACCTGTAGTGTTCTCCTTAAATTATCCTGTGTCTGTCTGTTTAATACAAAGCCTGTTTGGTCTAAATCTACCAGCTCTGGGACAATGGATTCCAGTATCTTAGATAGGATTGAAGCAAATAATTTATAGTCTACATTCAAGACTGATATTGGTCTGTATGAGCTGCATTCCTTTTGATCTTTTCCTTCTTTCGGGATGATAGAGATAACTGCTTCCTTCCATGATGGGGGGTTTCCCCTGTTCTCAGTGTATGGTTGAAACAATTAAGCAGGACAGGTATTATCTGTAGTTTAAATGTTTTATACCACTTGGGGCCTAATTAGCCTTCAATCTCGAAATGGCTTTGCTCAGTTCTTCTGCTGTTATCTCAGCCATCATTTCCTTATTTTGTTGTTCTCCTATATGGAAAACGACGACGGTAAATCTAGTGAACTTAGAAAAGTCTCTATTGTTGTAGTATCTGCCATGGCCAGTTGGGTATATAGTTCCTTATAATATAGTTCAAAGGCATGTTGAATGTCCTCTGATTCACTGCAAACCTTTTGTGTCTTGGGGTTTCTAATCTTATAAATCATATTTTTCTCACGTTGTTTTCGAATCCTCCAAGAAAGTAGTTTCATTGCCCTATGCCATGTCTCATAATACTTTTGTTTGGTAAATTTAAGTTGTTTTTCAATTTCTTCATCATATACCATCACATATCATATACCATTTATATCCTGTTTAATTTTGTGTATTTTAGTTAATATCTGAGGATCTCTTTGTTCCATGTGTCTAGTTTCTAATGACTTCATTTCCTCTTGTAGTTCAACAAGTTTTCTGTTTTTCCTTTTTACGAAAGGCTGTGAGGGCAATAATTTTGCCTCGAACAACTGCCTTTGCTGCATCCCATAAAGTATTTGGAGACACCTCTCCGTTATCATTATTTTTAAAATATGTTTTAAATTCCTGTTGAATCTGTTTCTGCACTGTTTTGTCATTTGAAATGCTCGTATTAAGTCTCCAAAGTGTATTTTTCCATTGCTTAGTTAGGTGCAGGTTTAAGTACACCCCTGAATGATCAGATACATCCCTAATCCCTATTGTACAGTCCCTGACTCTGTGCCAGTCTGATTTATACATAAATAAATAATCAATTTGTGTATATACAGAGTGACACGGGGAATAATAGGTGAATTGTTTTTCTCCTGGATGAGACTCTCTCCACACGTCAATCAGACCCAGCTCTGCAAGCATCCGCTGGACCAAAATGGCATTTGGACTTTTCTTTTGCCGTTGATTAGATGTATCTAATTTTGGATGGAGTTGGACATTAAGATCACCACCACAAATTAGAATTCCTTGTGTTTCCAAAGCTATCAATGCGAATAGTTTCTTGAAAAACATTTTTTTGCTCCCTGGGGGGGCATACACATTAAGTAGTAAGTAAAGTTACTTCTTCATTGTCTAATTTACCTTTTACTAAAACAAATCTCCCTTCCTTGTCTTTCACTTCTGAAATAAATTCAAAATGTACTGCATTAGGGATCAGTATAGCCACTCCCCTCCTACGACCTGATTTATGAGATGAGTAATAGGTATTTTGAAATCCAAGTTTTTTAAATGTTTCATGTTCTAAAGAGGACAGATGGGTCTTGCCAAAAAACTACCTGCAGCTTTTCTCGTTTCATTTTAGCTATAATTTTACTCCTTTTGATCGGATTATGCAGCCCATTGACATTACGGTAGTGTGACTATTTTATATTCCTGATGATGCATATACTCTTTTCAACCTGTGTACACCTGTGTAAGATTACCCATGATATCCCGAACAAGAACAGTGAACAAAAAAACAGAGAAACAAAAAACAAAGACTTCCAAGTCCGAAGTTCAAATGAAACCTCAAATTGAGAGGAGATCCTCGGGTCCATCAAAGGCCTCTCGTCAGTATCAGAAGAGATACTGTGCACTGGTGACATTCTTTTAAGTCAGTATCTCCATAACCGGTATAAAGTTCCATCTTGTCAAGAACAGTGAATAATAATATTTATTATCTTTGTAAATTGGAAGAGAGTTGAAAAACACGGGAATTATCTTCTCAGGTAAAAGGATTAATTGAAAACTTTTAATCTAATTCTTTTAGTAGACTGAAATTTTCTGCATTTTCCAGCAATGTGTGGAGATGTTCACCCTCCAGAAGCAGTTGCTCCGGGTGGAGCACGCTGAAAGCTCTGTAGTCTCTCTCTTATCCGCCCTTGAACCACCACCTGACTGCGGCGATCTGCACCTGCCTTCTCCCACGTTACCAAACTCTCCGCTGCTTCAGCGCTGCAGAGTCGGGCTCCTTAACGTTCTCCACAGGGAATCCTCTCTTCTTCAGGTCTTTAGCCGCCTCTGCCGCGCGTAGATCTGTGTGCCGCTGTCAAAGAACACCTTCAGTTTAGCGGGATGTGGCGTTTGGAAGCGGATTCTTTGGCTTTAAGCTCTCTCAGTATCCCCACATATGCCTTTCTTTTCTTCAGTATTTCGGGGGGGGGGGGGGGGGGGTGGGTAATCATGATCAAAATAGATCCTTTTCCCCTCGTAACGTACATCTTTCTCTCTCCACGCCGTACGCAGTACCTGATCTTTCACTCTGAACTCGAGGAAGCAAATCACCAGTGATCTCGGCGGTGCGTCTTGGGGAGGCTTTGGGGCAAGAGCCCGGTGGCAGCGCTGTATGCCGAGGTCAATATCCGCGACCGGCGGGCCGACTTCTGATTTTATGAGCTTCGTTACAAACTCCGATAGATTGGGCCCCTCCGACTCCTCCGGTACTCCGTATATACGGAGATTGTTCCGGCGCGAGCGTGCTTCTAGATCGGTCAGCTTAGCCTGCAGGGCCTCCTGGTTCTCCAGCGCCTGGGTGAGAGCCTCCTTCGCTGCCGTGTCCCAGTCTTCAATGTCGGATATACGCTGTTCGGCCTCACCCACTCTTGCAATGGTGGCTTTTAGCTCACCTGTAGTTTCCTGGAGTTTACGGTTGATTTCTCCTCTAAACTCGTTCAACTCGTTCTTCATGTCGTCACGAAAGGAAAGCCGAAATTCACTCATTTCACTTTTAACATCCGACCTGAGCGCACGAATCTCGTTGAAGGTGGCCTGCATGACAGGGTTAGCTTCTTCGTTGTGAGCGCCGCCATTGTTCTCATTATATGAATATGACTGTATTCGGTGGGCCTTGAGACAAAGATGGCGCCGTTGTGTGTGGCTGGCCGTCTACCTCTGCTGCCTTTTATGTGTATAGAGCTCCTGCGGTCACGTGACTTTTGGTTGGGAGCCACCATTTTGGCAGTCAACATGACCACCGGTGCCAGTGTTTTCTTACCGAGCGAGTATACTTCTCATTTTAATTCAAGTGAAATTCGGCTTTATAGTACAAAATTAGAGAGATTAAATATAAGCGACCCATATAATTCACCCGGTGTGCTTTTCAAGAGCATAACCTCCTGCTCTGAAGACGATGTACCCGACTTGCGCTACGCAGACATCCACAGCTATCTTGTAAGCTTTCCATCAGTGTACTCAGGAGACTCCCTCAGAGCGTACAAAAGCTTGGAGGCTTACAAATGGTGTCAGTCCGGCTTCGTAAACAACATTCAACTGTGGAGTCTTACATCCAAAAACTTCGGCATCATCACTGCAAGGGTAAGTATTAAATTATTCCAGTTTGATAGGCAGTGTCACGTTAGCATTGTTTGTTTATTAGCTTGGCTAGCTACGGAAGTGTCATCCGGGGACAGGGACATCACAGTGTCCGTTAGCTATAATAACTGGGTGCTACTTCTTAAATTAAACTAATTAAATTTAATTAAACTGACCAGAAACTTTTTGTAGCATTGTACTGTATTCCTTCACCCACCTGATATGAAGTGATCACTGCATAAGCGAAAGCCAACGGCCGGGGGGTCCCATCTTTCAGTCTTTTTCTGAAGGCTCCTGGCTCTTTTAATCGCTCCAATCCACTTCTCCCTCCTCTCCGCGTCTTTAGGAATGCGATAATACGATACACCTTTCTTTTTCCCACGCCTATTTGTGCAACCTGGTGCACAGCAGTTATCCACCATCCTTGACAGTCTGCCAGTGCCTGTCAATTTACTGCCGCGATGACTGCCAAAATGGCTGCCCCTGTCGTATCTCGTCACGTGACCAGCATATATGACATCATCTGCAGGAGCTCTATTGTCCTGTTTTTATCGCTTTTATCCCACAAAGTGTCATCGCTACTGGTGTATGATCGCCTGAGTCTCCTAAAAATCCACGATTCTGTGGATAGACCACCGATCCAGGATTTTAACGACCAGACAAAGCCACTGCCACCTGTCCTGGCGTCTTTACCCTCTTACCTATGGCGTCTACCTGTGCGGTTACCACGCAACAGCCGTCGCAGAAGACGGGGAAAGAGAGGTGGAGTAATACGCCGGCTGAAAGCTCACCTGGCCTTGTCCTCCACGTACAGTGCTCGCCATCCGCTGTTTGGTCCCTCTAAGGACGGCGCCGGCTATGGCATCCGAGGCTCCGTGGATTACTCCTACCGATGGCTGCTGCCAGCCGTACCGGAGGCCGGGCACCCACTTCCCTGCCGCCGACACGTGAGAATCCGCAGACGGGGCTGCGCGCTGGAGAATCTCCGTCTTGTCAACCGGGCCTCCCAACAGACGGATCGGCGTTTGGTCCGCATGGCTCTCATCAACACCAGATCGGTCGTGAACAAGACTTTTATCTTAAATGACTTTTTTACTTCGCATTCCTTGGATTTCCTCCTGTTGACGGAAACCTGGCTGAAACCAGGTGAAAACAGCGCATTTTCTGAGCTCCTCCCACCCAGCTGTTCTTTCTTCAGCTCCCCGCGAGTGTCGGGGCGAGGGGGGAGGCTTGCTGCTGTGTTCAATGACAGTTTTAAATGTCGGCTTCTTCCCACAGGTCCATACTCCTCGTTTGAACTGCAATTGTTTGTAGTGGAGTTTGCAAGTCCTGTGTTGTGTGCAGTTGTCTATCGCCCTCCGAAATATAATAAGGGCTTTATTCAAGAGTTCTCTGAGTTTCTGGCTGATACTCTCCCAAAATATGACAAGCTCCTGATCTGTGGGGATTTTAATGTTCACGTCTGTTGCCCATCTGACAAATTTGCCACTGACTTTAAAACCCTATTGGCAACTTTTAATTTAATTCAATCCGTGGATAAACCAACGCACCATCTTGGGCACACATTGGATCTTGTTATTTCATTTGGGCTCTCAGTTTCCCTCAAAGAGATTTCTGAGACTGCAATCTCAGATCACCTCCCTGTTGTTTTTGAACTGATGGCGCCCCAACCAGTCAGCAAACCTCTTGATCCATCCCGTCAGCGGCGGATCATCACTCCCTCCACGGCCGATGAATTTTCTGCTGCCTTCAAGGACTCTCAGTTCTTTGCCATGAACGGATTGGCTTCCCCTCTCTGTCCTGACCTTTTTCTCTCCTCCTTCCATTCCACCTGTGCTGGGATTCTGGACACTATTGCCCCTTTTAGGCGAAAATCTTCTAAACCAAGAACGGATCCCTGGTTGAACGACACCACCCGTGCCACTAGGCAACGTTGTAGGCAGGCGGAACGCAGATGGAAGGGGGACAAACTGCATGTGTCTCTGCAAATATTAAGGGACTGTCTCGCTGATTATCAGAGTTGTGCGTGAAGCAAAATCTCAGTACCTCTCTAATATTATTTCTTCCAGCAGTCACTGTCCCAAGGTGTTATTTGATACAATTAATGCTGTTGTTAATCCATGCACTTCTGCAGTGACTGATGTTTCAATAGCCACTTGTGAGAATTTTCTTCATCATTTTGTTGACAAAGTGGATTCTGTCAGAAAATATATCAGTAAGAGTGTCACCATGAATACTAACAATGATCTGCTCGTTGCCCCAGCTCATTCTGCTGTGTTTGAACAGTTTGAGTTGGTTTCCCTTTTTTCTCTTGGTGACATAATGAAATCCATGAAATCTACAAATTGCCCATTGGATACTGTCCCTGCCAAAGTGCTGAAAATGGTTTTTAATACTGTGGGGCCTAGTCTCCTGGTTTTTATCAACTCCTGCCTTAGATTAGGAACTGTTCCAGATGCTTTTAAACATGCTGTGGTCAGGCCCCTTCTTAAAAAGCCTAATCTTGACCCCTCTGTGTTATCAAATTTTAGACCTGTCTCCAATCTGCCCTTTCTTTCTAAGGTTTTAGAAAAAACAGTTTTTATACAATTACAGTCCTTTTTGGATGACAACTCCGTACTCGAGAAGTTCCAATCTGGGTTTAGGTCTCGCCACAGTACTGAGTCTGCACTGTTAAAGGTGCACAACGATATTGCTCTGTCTGTGGATGCCAAGTGCCCCGTTATCTTAGTGCTGCTTGATCTGACAGCAGCCTTCGACACGGTGGACCATGCAGTCCTCCTGTCACGTCTAAAAAATTATGTTGGCATCCACGGCACCGGGTTGAAGTGGTTTACATCTTATTTGTCCAGTAGGACTTTCTCTGTTATGGTTGGTGACCTGTCCTCTTCCAGTGCTCCTCTCTCTTGTGGAGTCCCACAAGGATCTATTCTTGGCCCTATCCTTTTTTCTTTGTACATGTTACCACTGGGGTCAATTATAGCCAGGCACAACCTTTCCTTTCACTGTTATGCAGACGACCTGCAAATCTATCTGCCAGTGAAGCCAAACAGTAACAGTGCACATTGTTCTTTATTTGACTGTATTGCTGATATTAAGCAGTGGTTGGCTCAAAATTTTCTTAACTTAAATGATGAAAAAACTGAATGTATTGTGTTTGGAGATACTGCGTCAGCCGACTTTGGCACCCTGTCTCCAAAGCTCAGTTCAACTGTCAGAAATCTTGGTGTAACTTTTGACAGTCATCTCAAGTTCGACAAACAAATCAGTAATGTTGTCAGGACCAGTTTTTTCCAGCTGCGTCTTTTAGCTAAAGTTAAAATGTTTTTAAGCCGCCACAACCTCGAGAAAGCCATTCATGCTTTAATTAGTTCACGGCTAGATTATTGTAACGCACTTTATGTTGGCCTCTCTCAGTCCTCCCTCAGTCGCCTCCAACTCGTGCAAAATGCCGCGGCACGTCTTTTAACCAACACTCACAGACGTGTGCACATTACCCCTGTTCTTAACTCCCTTCATTGGCTTCCTGTCCTTTCTAGAATTGATTTTAAACTTATAATGTTTGTTTTTAAAGCTCTTCATGGCCTTGCCCCATTATATTTATCCGAACTTTTAACCATCCGAGATCCAGGTAGAGCGTTGAGGTCGACAAATCAACTTGTACTTGAAGCGCCCAGATCAAAATATAAACACTGGGGTGACCGAGCCTTTTCCGTCGCTGCTCCCAGGCTCTGGAACAAGCTCCCCACCGAGATGCGTCTCATCTCGGACCCGGGCCTTTTTAAATCCAGGCTAAAAACCTACTTATTTAGGATGGCTTTTAATACCCAGTAGAACGATGGCGCTTTTATCTTATTTTATTTTATTTGACTTTGCTGTATTTTATTGCTCTCACTGTTTTTATTGTTTTTAAATTGTTTTTATTTCTGTCTTTTTATTGTTACACTATGTAAAGCACTTTGGTACTCCGAAAGGATTGTTGTAAAGGGCTGTATAAATAAAGTACATTTACATTTACATTGATTTCCTCGTCGCTGTAGTATTTTTCTTCGACAGTCTATCCTCTATCGCCTCTTGAGTCTTGTTTACATTTAGTATTTTTTTGTTAATATAAATTATCTGACCGGAGCGGGGTGTTTAGGCTGCCATTCGCTTCAGCGTCACCACCGGAAGTCCTGCAAACAGCTTTTAATTCAAGGTCAGAGGACAGTAGTATTATGCCGGTAGGAAGCTGACAAAACTACTTTCAAAACATTTAGAAGAAAATGGAAGGTTTTTTTTATGATGGCACCTGGAGATGTAACTGATTAGCTGTGAGATTAGATTAGATGCGAGTTGATTGGAGTTACACAACACATTTTACACCCTGCAGTTAGGAACTGTCATATAAAATCCATCACGGCTGCTGAGTGTGAAGCTTCAGGGACTCAGTATGTCTGATCGGAGCATGTGAGGTGAGGGGAGAGATGTTAGTCATTCACGTATTCTACCCGCATTTCCAAGTTGGTCCCAGAGCACACATTAAAACTTCAAACACAACCCTAACATTATGAAATATGTGAATAATGTGTAGTTTTTCCTCAAAGGCCTGACTGAGGACCTCATTAATCTAGTTCATCACAATTCCTGGGTAGAAATTTAGCAAAACAAGGAGATCTTTCAAGGAAAATGTCCAATACTTTTTGAAATTAGCTCCAAAATGTGAGGATTTGTCTTTACTCTGTCATTTATGATAGTAATGTTATTCAAATTGGATTTTTGTCAGGATGAATGCAGAAATGGAGTTATTTGAAGATGTCACTATGGGCTCTGGTGATTTGAAATGATAGTTTTTCAACGTTTTACAAACAGAAAAATAAATCAGGAGATGATTATATATGTATATATAATGAATATATATCGCAGAAACCAGGGTTATCACATGTCCAGGGTGCTTAGAGTGGTTATTATGTTGTTGGTACCTCTGCAGGAAGCGAGGGTAGGTCTGTCTGTAGGCGAAGCCGGCACGCCGCACTCTGACGTTCTCCAGCAGTCCGAGGTATTCCACCTGGTGGCGGCAGCGCTCCTGCTCGAACAGGAGAGGCGACTTGACATCGTTTGGCTTGATGCAGCGCACATAGTAGGGTTCCTAGAGAGGGAAACAGTGTTTATAATGACCTGAACAAGTTTTTTTTCAGAGGCATCATTCAAGACTACGTGCTGAAACTCTCAGGAACATTTTTTTGAAACCTAAGTGTTTGTGTGTGCTTTAACAAAGGGATTATCCTCCGGACTGCTTACCTTGCAGGCCAGCTTCTCCACCAACAAGATCATGGAGTTTTTGAAGAGTGTTGCAGCAGTTAGTGGTCGTTTGGTGACCTCAGTGATCCTCAGTTTACCTTCAGGCCACATCCCCTTCAGTACTGGGTTAGAACTGGAAAGGTAGAGTCGTACAAGTAGAGATTAAAACACTTAAAGGGGTACAACAAATAATCATTGTTTCTCTCTTAACTTGTTTCTCCGATTGTTTTAAATGTGGTTAAAACACATTATGATTCAAATGTGTATCCTAAAGTCAGATAAAAAGTCAGTTTATGACGAGTGATGAGTTTCTGTCAACACGCAAGAAAGGAGATGCATAATGCCAATAATGGAGACAAAATGTGAGTGTATCATTAACATAAAACTGGCACTGCAATAGTTATTTAAAATAATATATTCCCTATAGGTATGAAACATGTATAGTCTTAATACAGAACCAACTCAAATACTGTAGGCGTTACCATCAGGCTATTAGCACCCACGTTAAAACATTTTCGGCTGCTATCCACATTGTCTCCTTAGGAGTCAAGGAGAATCATAAAATGCACATTAGACAGGTCAGGAGTCACTAGACGTCACATTTATATTCAGCAGAGGAAAAACACCAGAGAACGATGGGAGAGGAGCAGGATAAAAGCCTGCCGAAAAAGATTATTCAGACTAGTGCTGCACTGTTCGTTCTGGAGCATAGTCTTGTACAGTGCTGCAACGAATACAGAGAGGGAAGTGTGGCAGAGGTGATTGAAGAGGTGTGTATTACCCTACACTCTGTATTACTGTGTGTTTTTGAGTGTGTCACCTGTTGTACAGCAGCCTCTTGAAATCCTGGAACAGAGTGTCTTTGTTCTTGTCAATAAAACCCACCACTGAGTACCTGTGGAGAGAGAGAGGTAGGTGAATAAATGTGTGTACGTCCTGCTTACTATTCTTGACTGGTCACATCATAACCTTATGAATATTTATGACCTAAATCCATCTCTATCTGGACACTTTTTATTAGATACATTATCCAACAGCCTGAAACCCAGTGTGGCATGGATTCCACAAGGTATTGGAAACGTTTATTTTTCTCCATGCTGAGGTGATAGCATCACACATTTGCTGCAGATTTAACAACCGCTTATTCACACTGTGACTCTCCTGCAACACTGCAATCCTAAAAGTGCTGCCTTATCAGACTGAGATCTAGTGGCTATGAAGGGCATTGTAGTACCTTGAACTCATTGCCATGTTGTTGCCATGTTGTTGCCATGTTGCCATCATGTGGAATCAAATTGAGATAAGATGCGCAGTAATGTGAGACATTATTCACTGCCTGGTGCATTATGCTGTTGTAAAATGGCCATTAAAGATGGGTATTATGTGTGCATAAAGGGCTGCACATGGCAAGCAACACAACTCAGGGTAGGCTGTGGCTTTTAAAAGAATGCTTGATTGGTATTAAGAGTATGACAAAAAAATATCTTCTTCACCATTAGACCGCCAAAGAAAATGTATGATTCACCAGACAAGACATCACTTGTTTGCAGTGTGAGTCGGTTCAGAGTGTAGCACTGCTTTTTTAATCTGAAAGGAGAGGAACTGGTGGTGGTCTTCAGCGGCTGTAGTCCATCACTTCAAGGTTTAATGTTGTGTGTTCACAGATGTTTTACTGCTGCCATGCTTTTTGAGTTACCGTCACCTTCCTGTCAACTTAAACCCGACCTCACCCTGTTTAAATCCCAGATCAAAACTCATCCATTTCAAAACTGCTTTTAAACTGTAAATGAATATTGTGTTTTAAATATATTAAGTGTGTTGTGTTAATTATGTTTTTATGAATTGTATCTCTGTAAAGTGTCTTTGAGTTTAAAAAAAAGCGCTATATAAATCAAATGTATTATAATAATAATAATAATCTAGTCTGGTCCGGCTATTCTCCCTTGACTTCTCCTCTGAAGACCATTGTATGTGAAATCAGGAGTTTCTGAGACACTCAAACCCATTTGTGTGACTCAAGCTGTGTTTCCACTTCATGGTTAGGCTCTGCTTTGCACGAATCACTTTTTGGACCAGGTAGTTTTTCTACGTTTTGTTTTCCACTGCAGGTAGAACCAGGGTATGCAGGATTCTCTGCTGATTGCTGAGCAATGAGGCATCATGACATGCTGTGACATAATCTACAACTGGACACACGCTGCGTTACAAAGGAACACGTCATCCTCTGTTGCATTTCTCTGACTAATGATCATTCATCTGCAGAGTTTTAACCTCACCTCGTAATACTGTCTGAACTCGCTTGGAAGTGGTACAAAAGGATAGTATAATGTACTTTCCACAACTTTTGCATGTATTACCATCCAGTGGGAAAGTGCTTTTACAGTAGAGTCTGACGTCTGGTATCAACAACTGAACCTCTTGTCCAGGTCTGATTACTCTGCATTGAGTGTCTGACACATTGATGGCGATCATATAATAGCATGGCAACACAGCTAGGTGTACAAGTGTACCTAATAAAGTAGCCACTGGATGTGTAAATTGTGGTTTGCGTTGATCTCAATACAAGCTGGACCTCACAGCCCCCTGTTAACGTTAATGTGTGCTGCTGAGCTATAAAAGCAGAGCTGCAGCAGCCCATGCTGTGTGATGGGAGCAGCTCTCTGCCTGCTATAAGTGGCTCAGGGATCAATCACAGTTCTCCCCTGGGCAGCAGACATTTAGCCCTCACAAATGGGCTCAACATGTTTCCTTGAGAGCATGTTTTGGAGGCTTATCGCGTGCTATTTATTCATTTGAATGGTGTCCAAGTACTTTGAGGCACAGGCAAGTTGTGCTGTCATTTTGGAAGATGATGTTAAAATGTTTGCATGTGTGCTCCAATTGTGACTGGTAAGTGGGGTGCAATTGTTGGCATTGATTGTTGTTTTAATGCAATTCAATTGTGTTTTATTGCTAATTTTCAGAATACAATGCAAACTTATTTTTGTCATGTGTGTGCACTGGGACACATTCTCTTTTATGTATTAGTTTATTTTTACTGAGTGATTGGGGGTTTTATAATCTCTATGTTAAGCATTTCAACACGTAGAAAGTTGAATTTCCTTCAAACAAAAAAAATATATACTGTATATATATATATATATATATATATATAAATCAAAAATACGAACAAAAAGTGTAAAGAATAAAATAATTAATCAATTATTGACACATGATCCATCAACCGTCTGCCCTTACCAAGAGGGAAGTAGGTATTTTGCTGTCGTGCATAATTGTTGCAGAATGGTTGGCTTCTTAAATGTTGATCCTTTGATCGAATGTTTTCTGGTTATCATTTCATATCAGACAATATACAGTATTTCAGACTTCATGTAAGCATTTTAAAACACAATTTAAATAGCTATAAACACATCTGTTGGAAAAACTGTGTTTCATGTCTTACTTGTGCTTTAATGCAACTGTAACTACAGCAAACGATGATGTCATGGTGTACTGAGTGAAAGAGGGTTAAATTCACCAATAACCTTTTGAAAAACAAATATTTTTGTGAATGAGTGGTTTTCCCAGATCCCTAAACAACCATCAAGTTGGTTTAGGAAGTCAAACTCCCATCTGCTCTGTGAGCTGCCAAAAGCACATGACTGTGATTTCCCTAGGCAGTGAGGTGTACAAATGAAAAGTGAATGGATGTAGGAAAAGAGCGTGAATCACCGTTAAAAGCTTTAAGAGATAAAACTGAGAGACACTTACACAACATCTCCTGCGTAATGCCGGATACGGAAGTCGCGATCGAACTCCAGAGTCTTGTCGGTGGGAGAGAGCTGCAAAGAGACAGACAAAAGGAGTGAGTCAGCAATTATAAAACATCTCAGAATAAAGTATGGGAGCAAAGGACACTGCACACTTAACAAAAAAGAACATTCACGTGTTATGCCTTTTCCGAGAATGAAAAAATGTCCTGATGTTTCCTTGTCCTGTTCACTTCCAACTAAATAAAAAATATCCAACCATGAATGTAATGTCTATAGGATCAAATATGACGCATCTTCCAGCAATCTATCTTCTATGATGAATTAAGGACTAGAAACCATCACATGGTTTCTAAATGTTGACCATTAAAGTAATAAATAGGATTGTTTATGTGCTGTACATAAAAAGGTGCTTCCTTACTTACTGCAATCTATGAATAATTTACACAAGTTTCCAAAGTATTACTCGACAGCCTGCGTGCTGTTGGGGGTTTCTTGTATGAATGTCATGATTATGCACAACACCTTATGAAAGTTATTGTCATAATGTCTTCATAAGAACACAATGATTAAAAAGCAAAAGCCCCAATATGTGCATTTCAGCCAGAAGAGATAGATATATTAAACTCAGAACATTATTCGTGAAATAATTGTATTTTGGTTGTATTTTATTCTGGCACACACAGATGATCTTTTTAGGGTGTTTTCAATATTTGTATTCTCAATAGTCACAAGCTAATATAATAGCAATACATTACAGACAAAACAACAAAATACAATTAACCCACAAAATGAAAACAAATCAAATAATCTTTTTTTTTTTTAAAACAGCAGTAACAACCTATAGCGGTACCCATGTATGAATACTTATTCTGTTCTATTGACGACTATGGCTATAACACTGATCCATTCCTCTTACATGTATACTGCTATTGGGATCCAGTTCCTAACAAACTCACCCGGAGTTCTTCTTAGAACATAATCTCTCCAATCACAAGACGGGCATCAGTAATCAAAACCTTAATAATAATAATAATAATAATAATAATAATTTCAACTTATATAGCACCTTTCATGGTACCCAAGGTCGCTTTACAAAAAGGGAGGGGAACAGGGGAGTGGGGGTTAGGGATCAAAGGACCTAATAAGTCAAAAACCAGTCAAAAATGTTTTGAGGTGCTTTTTGAACATGGGCAGTGATTGAGCAGAGCAGACGTGGAGTGGTAGACTGTTCCAGCATTGGCAGAGAAGGCCCTGTCCCCAAAAGTTTGCAATCTGGTGCGGGGAGTGGCCAGCAGGTCCTTGTCAGAGGACCGCAGGGAACGTGACTTGAGTGTAAGGGTGGAGGAGATCTGTGAGGAATTGTGGTGAGAGTCCATGGAGAGATTTGTAGGTGAGCAGGAGGATCTTGTAGGTGATGCGTGACTTGACTGGCAACCAGTGGCGCTGTTGGAGGATGGGAGTGATATGTTGCCAGGGCTTTGTGTGGGTTAGAACCCTGGCAGCTGAGTTACGTACTGGAGTCTGCTCAGGGCCTTGGTGGGCAGTCAAGACAGGACACCGTTGCAGTAGTCCAGACGGGAAGTGATGAAGGCATGGATGAGTGTCTCTGTGACTGAATGCGTGAGTGATTAATCAGATATCAGACGGATCTTCATCCAACCATTTCTGCAGGACATTCTTGGATTGTACAATTCCAAGAATGTGCCTGCGTTAAAAAAAAATGAATAACTATTCCTCCAATGCTGCAGCAGTAAGTATTTCACACAGTAGTGACTGTTGGACCTTTGCAAAAGTTTGTTTGGATTTGTTCTCACCCTAGCTCCAATAAGAACTCCTGACTTCACACCCATCTGGGATAAAATTAACCACCTCATACATTTTGTTAGGCTAAATTGAAGAAAGGGTCTTCCTAGACATTTTCAGGCTGGTATTCCTGTGGAATAATGACCAAGGTTTTAGAATGAGACCTTCCACAATAACATAAGGGTGAAATGAGCTGGTGTCCACATACATGTGGCCACATAGTGTTGCATCAACCTGGAAAATGGTGCAGAGAATGCAAAAAAAGAAAAGAAGGAAATAAAAGCTAAACTTTTACAGCCACATTTCCCTCAAACTAAATGCCTTTCCATCAGCCGTCACAGTATGTTTGCTCTCTCTGGGTGAAAATATTGAATGACTCATCGGAGGACTCGAAGACAAACAGAGTGACCGAAGATCTGAATGAGAGGAAATATGGCAAACATAATGAAAGCCTCCTAGAAACAGACAGATTTACGTCAAGAGAGCTAAAATAGCCTTGATTCAAATCCAAAGCCTGAATCAATACCTCACAGGGCCCCAGTGTAAATCTGTGACAGATCCGAGACAATAGATACAAATAAATAAATAATTACCTTCCTGGAAGTCTAGAAACCTACTGCAGCATTGAAGTGCTTCCACTAATATTTTCCCATCAGTAATGTGCAAACATAGCGAGAGTATTTTATTTGTGAGTTCCTTTTTTATGTTATAATTTAGCTTTAGAGATAATGTCTCAAACCCAAGATTTTAATTTCAAGCCTGTATGGAGATTTGACTGTGGCAAGATTAGCGAGATCATTTAAGTGGAAATTAAGACACAATCACATCTTCAGAGGATAAATATGACTCACACATGCAGCAAAACAAATACATGAATGCACACAAACAAACAGAGAGACAAACAGATGCACCGTCAGACAGACAGCCTGCATCTGCTGGAAGCCACACAGACCCTCATCCATCACAATCAGTCACACTCTGACACACACCGACTCTCACACACTCACACACACACAAAACTAGACACACATCTTGGCAGCTTTAATGTTAGCACCTCCTCTGTGTTTGGGATTCAGCCTAGTGTTAAGTCCAAGGGTGTGATGGAGATGGTGGTGTGTGTTGGTGTGTGAATGTGTGGAGGGGGGGTGGGGTAAGCTAATGGAAACAGAACAAGGTCAGAATGAAACAGAGAGGCAGGAATGAGCCAACAGACAGAGACACTTATTACAGGTGCATTACAATCGAATAATCATTGGTAAATAATACTATTTAAATGAGAACATGTATTCCTTACAGATAATAAAGTGTGCAGCATGGACAAATGTTTTCCAGGACTTACTGGTAAATGTTTATTAATCTCAGAAATGTATAAGAATTTCAATAATCATGCATCCTTAAAGTCACTGATCAAGCAATAAGGCCAGAACTCGACTTGTGACAGCATCTTAAATGTGATTATAAGTTACTTATTCTGTTTTTTAATCATTGTAATTTAAATATCTCTTGATTTTCAGCTGTTTGGTGGACAAATCGAGTAATTAAGGATATCTCAAGTTCTATAGTTATTATTGATAATCGATTACCTCTTCAACTAATCATTCAAGCTGATATAGCAGTAAATGCCTTTTTTAGTCTTACTTGGAGATGTCCTGCTGTTCTCTGTTTAATATCATAATTAACTGATTATCCTATATTTTATGGCTGACCAACATCACCTCAGACTTAAAAAACTCAGATGGACATTTTTTCATAGCATCATTTTACTGAAAGCCAAATCAACGATTAATTCAGGAAATAGAAATACATTTAAGGCACAATGAGCCTGAAACTAGACTGATTAAGTCAGAAACAAGGACAAGGCGACACATTAGGAAAAAAGGGAATGGCTTGAATAGAAGATGCAGTTACGCAACAGGGGCAGGATGTTAGTTTTAACGAATATGATAAAGACAAAGGCAAGACAGAGCAGGTAGGGTGGAGATATGATTTAGAGATTTGCAGAGAATAACCACAAGAAAATTGTGGAGAGAGGGAGAAGTGAGGTGAGAAGGCGAGAGACTGAAGGGAGAGATTAACAGGAACATGGTGAACTGTCTCAGGTACAGTGCAGCAGCAGCCGGTGTTACAGTGACATGAGGCGACGATAACATGCTTCTGTGCATTCAGCTGTCACTACTGTCACCTGTCTTCAGATTCAAGGTGCAGATAAAGAACACACACTTCCACAGTCACGATCCACTTTAACTACAGTAATTAAGCACAGGAAACACACCGGTTTGATTTTTCTTTTGTGCAAGCAGCGGGTGTGTGTTCAGGCCATATGCTACAAAAGCTGCAGCAGTGCAGGGTGTCCAAGTACAGAATTCACTTATTGAATGAAAAACCTTCAAACCTTTGTAAGTTACTGAAGGCTAAAATACCCACAGTTCAATGTCAAATGGCCTTTGTTGGTGAAGAATATGATGTGAATCAAAGGTAAACTGCGAGACTCTGATTTTGAGCTGAGGTGATCAGCGGCTCAGTCCACTGGAAGCTGTGTGGTGTTACATTAAAACAGCTGGATTTCTAGAAACATTTCCAAGAAATTGGTAGTGCTGGCGGCTCATGTTCTGAGGTCTGGACCCCTAGCAGAGGAACCAGGTTCTTTGTGTTTTTCTTCTGGTAATAGCATTTACTTTAAAAAAAAAAACCAACAGATTATATTGCTGAACAAAATGTGTTAGGTTTGCCACATTTTCTGCAGTTATCCCAAATGTATCTGAAATTCTGACTGCTGTTTCGTTAAAGAGGCCCTATTATGCTTTTTTGGCTTGAAAAGAGGTGCTGTAGCATGAAAAAAAATAGACTGTTTAGTGTACCACTCATTTTGTAATTTCCAACATGTGAAGACAGCTTTACAGTTCACACAAAACTGTCTGACACGTCCACTGTCACCACAGACAGACAGAACCAAGCATGTTACTTTGTAGACTTGTCACTGGTGGATCAAATTGTTGATTGCATTTTATATTTAGACACTCCCACATCAATCTGACCCTGCAATTACTTCTCCGAAAATCCAGTTGGCCACCTGTGCCCTCCTGCTCTCGAGCCCCTGGGGTAAACAGCCTTCTACAGTACGAGGGGCTAAAGCCAGACCTCCTGATGAGCAGCGTCTGACGGTCTCATAACCTGTCAGAATCACAGCGGTTACCACGGGAACAAATCCAGGCGACAGATGAGGAGATGGATTCTGCATGTCCTGCCCAAAGCACTGAGAGGCAGCTGTCAGGATGTTTACAGTAAATATGGAGCTACACCCTTATTGTAATGAGACTTATGGGCAGTGGTGGAAGAAGTACTCAGAGATTTACTTAAAGTAAAGCAGAATAACAAGAAGTAAAAAGAGAGAAACTCAATCTGGAAGGAACCTAGGGATTTTAGACTTTGCAGACCATTTACGTGCACTAAAACCGATACAACACACTACAGGAGAGGGAATACTGCAACATAACAGGACCCTTTAAATACAATGCTTTGGGTTCATACTACAATACGTTTAGCCATTGCTTATGAGTAAAAGTAACACACATCCATCTCGGTACTTCACTGCTTCAGCCTTTATCTACTCTTCCATTAGACATCCTCGTTTTTCTCTGCTGCTACTGTACTGCTGACCTTTTGCCTTCCTGGATTTAATGAACAGAATATCTTGGTAATTAGCATCGCCAACACACTTCTCTGAACCACTGAGTGCAACCCCCCCCCCGTGGATCCTACACGTGTGGCAGCAGGCTGAGCCAACACGTGCACATGCACAGACTTCACAACACACTCTGCACCCGTACATGCCACATGCCAGTTCATTTGGAGTCAGATAAAAGGTGGAAAAAGAAGGCAAAGATAAGGTAGGGTATACATCTGAAGAGAGTAAGAAAGGGCAGGGAAGGAAGCTGCGGAGATTGCTGCTATAAAAGAAACTTCTGTGTCAGCAAATGATCAAAAATAAAGTCTAAAGCACATCTGGTACGATCAAAGCAATATAAATGTGAGGAGTGTTTGGGAAGAGGGAGGCCAGGAAGGCAGAGTAAAACAAAAAGGAACATGAGCAAAACCATCTAATCATAGTAGGGAACAGAAATGAAAGATTTTACAGTCCGCCCGAGCCCACGTTGATGTTGCGGCTAAGCTTTGATGAAAGGATGAGACTGATATACTACACAATAAACAAATCCCATTAAAAAAGTTATTCCATCACTCAATACTTTTTTAATCTCCTTTCCCTTCTCTGGCACCTGCCCCAAGCTTGCTAGGTCCTACTACAGAAGAACATTTTATTTTTTTATCATTAATATGTTGACCCCTTAAGGAAAGTGAATATTGCGAACTCTTCAGATGAATTCTGTTATCGGTCAGAGCAGTAAGACTGAACCAAAACAGTCAAGCTGAGGGACGTGGAACCAAAGCAAAGAGCTAAAAGACACAATTATCAGCTGATAATGAACTCTGGTGTGATTACCACTGATCCCTTTGCATATAAATCATACTTTGTTTGACTTTCAATATAAACATGTGGATTATAGACGCTTTCCACTGTTTCTGTGTTATAGGAGACTGAATGCTGTTTTCTAAAGACAATACTTGGAGGCAGAAGGGGCCCAGTTAACTTTCATTTGAAAGCTAACCTGAACTTGAGAGGTTCCAGGTTTGCTTGTTGCAGTAGCAATTCATTATGATAAAACAAATTCTAAAAGTCTCTCTTTTTAGGATGTGTTATCAACGTAATTTAATTTGTTGAGTTTTATCTGATACTGCCATTTAAAACTGGCCAACTACTGTCTTTAACTCTGTGTGTTAGGCTTGCGGTACATATGCTTTTGGAACACAATAGAGCTTTACGGCAAAGAGAGAAAAATCTGTAATCATGCAACAAGACAATAAGACATCAAAAACAGGTTTGGTGGGGGTTCAATTAACTAACAATAGCATAAAACACTGTTTGGTTTAAGTCGTCAAGAACACAGTTTGCTTGCAGTCATCAAGACTAAAACATGTATTAAACATGTAACATTTGAGTGTGATTAAAGTAGAGAGTCTCTAATACACAACCTGATGAAATACATCTGGGCACAGCTGGTTTTAACTGCACCATCGCACCAGCGACAAATAAATCCTCCACATCCAATTCTAGCTTTCCTTTAGGTAAGACATCTCTGTAAACAAGCCCGTGGCTCCCATGCATCAAAAGCTTCTGATTAATTTATAACAAGGCTGAGGAGCCTGGAAGTCAGTTAAAATCATTTCTCATCAGCAGACTGCAAAGCAACATGACATATGGAGATGAGGAAGCTCAGATTAGCAGCCACAGCAGAGGGCATGTGTTAGCAATCTAAAGCGTAGGTCTTCTGCGTTTGATCTGTTATCAGGTCTTTGTCAGGCCTTAGGCAACATGTGCCTCTGTGTGTCCGCTTAGAATTAAACCTGCATGTCTGATTAACTGTGCACACGCAGTGTCTAGTGAACGGGAGAAAGTAAAGGAAGTATCTCAGCACTGGAGACACAGCTCAGATTGCGTTACAGGAACATCTCCGAGAATAGACTCTGACTCAGACTCTTCCTATGAATCTCCCGTTTTTCTCGGCAGTGAGGCGCAAATCAATTTCTGCTTCATTGTTCTGTGTTGTATTACTTTTACAGAACAAAATTCACCTCAAGGTTTGATTTGAAGTACTCTTTTTTCAATTAGCTTGCATCCTTTCTCAGAAAACAGAGTTGCTCGGCAACTGAGATGGACCATGTGTTGAGGTCTTTTTAAGGATTTAAAGATATTTTCCTTTTCATTTAGAAATACCATGTGAAGTTATTTGTGTTGGATTAGAACTAGATATATTTATATTTATAACTTAAGAATTGTTCTCATGGTTTACTTATAAATCATTATATAATTGTGGATACTAAGATAACGATAAGATGTACTTCTGTCTTCTGTCTATTCCAGAATCAGAATACCTTTATTGGTTCCACAGAGGGGACATTTACATTTGCTACAGCAACAACAGAGCCAGAGAAGAAAAAGAAAAGGCATGCATTAAAACAAAACAAATAATAATAATGATAATAATAATAATTTGTGAGTATATCAGTGTGCAAAGTTCTCTTCCAGTCTAGGATTAAAACAACATGGTGCTGGGGAGGGAATGCAAGGTGGCATCATTGAAGCATTGTCACTGAAAACAGCTGGCTGTTGCTGCTGGAACAGATGTTGATGAGTTTTGATCGGAAAACTAAAATAATAATAAGCTACATGACTCCAAAATGAAGGAACAAGGGAAGATGTGAATCTTTCACTTGAAGGGACCCACTTTACATCATACCGAGTCCTCCAATCCATTGCCAATATACAAGTATGGCATTTTTAAACCTTAAAATATACTTATACTGTAAGCCATTTTCACACTTCCTTCCTTCATGCCTCAATCCTTTTCTGTCCCTTGATGTGCATATTTTTCTCCCTCTCACATTTTAATTCCCAGTCTCTCTCTCTCTCCCTCTCTCTCTCTCTCTCTCTGGTACTACACCTTTTTCCAACCTTCACACTTTCATCCTGGCAGACAGACATGAAGAGATGTGAGCTACGAGGCTGTAGAGCCACGCGGTGGGTGTGTTTAAAGTCTGCAGAGCTTGTGTAAACTTTGTACCCTCCCTGACAGCCGTATTTTTCAGCATCACGAGGGTGGATATGGTGTCTATTTTGGGTCAACCAAATATACAGGGGAGGATTTTTTTTAGTTTTTTTTTTTGTCTTGGCTGAAAGTAATTCACAAATCTCAAGGCTTCAATGCACTCCTGAAATTAAAGAATCCCTTTCAAAATATATAGAATATATGATTAAAAACAAAACCAAGTCACACATGCTTGAAATTAGATTCTTCACATTCAATAGTGCAACAGAAATTGTTCTCTAGAGGAAGGTACACAAATAACATCTGCATCAATCTCTACTACAGAGAGAGAACGTTATAGGGTACAACGCCTGCAGGTAATATGATGACCACCAGGTGGTGCTGATAACAGAATGTCTTATTAGACAAGACAGTCCTCTTGCTACACCGTTTCAAACAAGTGTCCATTGAGAAAACGACTCACCCTCAAAATGAATTACACTATGAATCCAGTGTGCTACTGATGCTAGGATGCTTTATGTTCCATAAAACAAATGATAGAAGGATAATGTATCCTCTACATCTTTAGCTGTAGCTCTGTTTCTCACGATGAAAGAACTCTGTTCCCATGTGGTTTATTACAAAAAACATCAATAATAGTTTTTCTCATGCAACACATGAGGAAAAAAACATAAAATGATTGGCATGTTTGGATGAAAACTGTTATATAAAGGATTGGCTGGTTGTCCAAATGGTTTGTGACTTCAAAGGAGAAAGTAGAAAGGCAGACAAATACTGTGCATCATTAACGTTAAAAGATGGTCTTTTAGCTGCTTACAACCACATGACTGTGTGTTATAAACCCTTTATTACTTTTATTCAGTGCCTATAAGAGCTGTCTGTTGAAACAATGACAACATAAACGTTGCACTTAAGCTTCAGCCAAATTAACCCTGACTGTTTATTGAAATGGTAATACACCGTCTGTTCCTCCCCCCCCAAAAAAACCCTGGAGATCCACTAAAGCCCCAATAATCCACACCACTTCCTGACAAAAAAGTCCATTATGTTAATGTTGCCTGGCAACAGGACTCCAGACAGTACAGGGATGAAGGGTCTTGGGTTAATATTGATTCAAACTGATATTGGTTTCAGCAAGTAGCAGCTGGATCCCTGTAAGTTCAAGCTGTTGTTTCACAAGTGTTTTCGAGTCAAAAGGAGCAGGGCGGTGTGTGTGGGGGGGGGGGGATATCATGGAACATAACTGCTCCAAGATGATAGAAGTAAAAGGGAACCTTACGGATCAATAAACCCAGCAGCACAATTACAATCCGTCTTCCTCATCACCACTCAACCTGGCTTTGTTCACAGCTTCATTGGCATTGTGCAAAGTTAAATGTGGGTCCAGGTTCTTTTCTTTTTTTAAAAGGGCCTATTGTGCTTATTTTCTGGTTTCATATTTTTATTTTGGGCCTCTCCAGTCAATTTTCCATGATTTAATGTTTAAAACTGTCTTTATTTTGCTCATACTGCCTGCCTACCTCTTTTCACCCTCTGTCTGAAACCAAAGCCCACACTGCTCTTTCTTTTTAACATGTGTTGGAGTAATACCCAATAGAAGTGTGATTGGTACATTGTGATGTCACTATGTTGCAGAAGTAAACAAAGGAGTCAATTAAGGCGTTTCAAGCAGGTTGGGGGGGGGGGGGGGGGGGAGTGTGTGTGGGAGAGAAAATCCTCTGGCGTGAACTTGGTGATTTAAGCCTGTGCAGAACATTTAAATGCACAAAAACCTAAATAACACACTGCAGGAGAGGGATACCCCAAAAAGCAATAGGCCTCTTTCATTTTGCATGGGATCGTGTACATTTCCTGGAAGCCTCAGTGTGTGGCCTCAGGTATTTTTAACTTTTCACTGCATCAGAACTTCCTTCTCTTTTCCCCAGCTTTCTGCTTGGTTATCCTGGTAAATTAGTAAATACAGTCCCTTTAACCTCCCTGCCTCCGTCTCACAAAACCCGTTATAAACCCAGTAGCTCCACACACTCCCATTGGCTGGCAGTGACATCACTTGTGCAAAGTGTCGAGTCAGACTCACGCTCGCTCTCTCTGACAGATGAGGCCCCCTTGTGGTCGTACAGGAAACTGCATCAGTTAAAAAACAGGTTTTAAAGTCTACTTATCATCTATTTACATGACCCCAGATCGTTGATGACAAGTGACTTTCAACTTATCTGAGTCATCTGACACCGACAAAAGCTGTGTAGAGTAAATTGGCTTATGTTTTGTAGCGTACAGACCATTAGAGTGAATTAGACTGTAAGCCCTCCTGATTATTAAAACTAACAGGATCATGTTTGGGCACTAATGGTTACTTACTGCACGCTGTAATCTGCCCTCTGGTGTTCTCAAATTACACCGACACATCCTGCACCAGCACAATATGATATACTGCTGGATGTCTGGATTACGGTTTTTCTAGTAAATCACTAAACAGCTGATTTATAACTCACATAGTTCCTCATTTATTTTCCACCAAAGAACAAATTAATCAATGTATTATTGCAGCTCTTAATGAAACACTGGTGTTTACTAAATGTGTCTGTGTTCAGTGTCTGAAGTAAAGTGGTTAAGTGAACAAATAAGTATGTTGTGTGACACCGATTTAGAAAAACAAAAAAGGATTAAAAACAATTATAAAAGGTATGAAGGCTAAGCAGCATTTGAGACTTGTACTTGAGCTAAAGCAGCAGAAACTGTTTAGCTCTCTGTACATGTCAAAAGGATAGGTCATGTTGTATAAAGTGATTCCTACCTTGCGGCTGGTGTAGTGGGCGTGTTTGGCCAGCTTGCCATTGAGTCCCTGGAGGAAAACCTCGTCTGTGACTTTGCCCACATTCATGCAGGCTTCGTCCAGCACGGAGAAGATGCCCTTATGCTGCAGCTCCACCAAATCCACAATGATCTGATTATTGAAGTAATCAATCTGACAACAGAAGACAGGAGAATAAAAGTCACACTGTGTTAAAGTGACAGAAATACACTGCAGGCTGTACACTAAGACACAATGAAACTAGTCTCCTGAAATCTTTGTAATCAACAATGTCAAAGCTGTTTGCAAAGAATGAAGTGGTGCAGGAAAGAGTCCTAAAGCCCAAAAATGAGTAAGCATTTTACCACATCCAGTTCTCTTGGAGTCAACTGTTTTTTGACCATGTTAGGGTTAAATGCCTGAAATAATACCTTTGATAAACACAAGCTCAAAGAGACTATCTGTTTCATTCCGCACTATAAGAAACATCAGTAAAACACCACTCCCTAACATCTCCCTCACTAAATGTCTGAAGCTTCCTCGAAAACGGCAGATGCTTACAAGTGGCTAAATGAGACGTATCATGTCCAACATTAGCCGCCTTTAGCTTAGCGTATGTGATGTGCAGCCATGTTGCCATGATGTAGTTTGTTTATGGCCCCTAAAGTTAGAATTTTAGTCCTGCCGATTGCATTTACTCTTAAAAAAGTCATAACATTGTTGTGTTGCTGGACAATACATTTAAGTATCATAAACGTGTGTTTGCCACAGATATTCTGAAATATTCTGAAATCCATTGAAGAAGACCCGATGCTTTCTGATGAGGAAGCCTTGTGAAGCGAATTTCCTCGTCAGCTTATAAAATTTGCCAACACTCTCTGTTCTGTGCCTAATATTTGGCATTAGAAAGATGGCATTGGAAAGGCAAAATGATGCACCCAAGCAAAAAAAAAAAAAATCCCCCTTACATGTTTCCATGGGATGCCTTCTCGTTGATACTCTTCCTGTTCCTGCCTTAGCACCAGCTGGATGAACAGTTGCTGCAGCTTTTCATTACAGTAATTGATGCAGAACTGTTCAAAGCTGAAAAAACAGAGGGGACTGAATGTGATGCATGCAACAGAATACATTTCTTATTATATACGGAGAAATGTCATCTTTGTTGTCCTTGTTACATCCAATCAAATCTAATAAATACAGACTTCCTGTTAGAAAGGATGCAGATGTTTTGGTGCGTTTTATATTGGTGGAATATTGTGTCTCATCCTAACCTGTTGTTCTGGAAAATCTCAAACCCGTAGATGTCCAGCACCCCGATGACGGTGTTCTTCCCGTGGACTCTGGCGTCATAATTTTTCACCTCGATGATGTCATTGATTCGTCCCACAATCCAGCAGAACAGTCGCTCGTACATGGCCTAAAGAAAACAAAATATTTATAAAGCATTTTTTAGACTAATTGGCTGCTAGCTGGTGAACAAGTGCATTGCTCAAGGGCATAGAGGATTACAGCACAGATAGGTCATTGAGTGTGTCATAACATGTGAGTCAGACCTTTGTTCACAGCCCACAGTGCTGGTTTAGAAACTGCCTACATACATTTCTTCCTCCACAGTCTCCAGCCTCTGTCTGGAGTCATAACATTGTGACTCATGCTTGTGTGAATTAGTGTGAATTGCAGGGAAACTATCGCTAAGCGCTTGGTGAAATGTCCCAACCCCTCACCATCAGCTGGTTGTGTTTTTTTCCTTTTTGTGTGTGCAGCCAAATACAGATAAAGTGTTGTGCAGTACTGCTTGACAAAAGACCAACAACATGTAATTAAGAATCAAACAATTACCTTGGCTAAAGCATCCCGTCCGTAGCTGGCCTCCTGCATCGTGTGCTGCTTTTCGATGACGTCCCGGCCCGTGGACACGGTGCGGTAAAGCATGGCCTTCTCCACATTTTCTTCTTTGGTGGACAGCAGATTGCTAAACACAGCCACCAACTTAGTGTTCTCTATCAAAGTCACATCTCCGTCCACTCCGAATGTCAGGTTGCCCTAAAAGAGAAGACCAAATGCATGAATTATTCAGCAGTGCATAAAGTAACTTTCCCATTGGGGATTGATAAAGTATGTCTTCTTTCTTCATGACGTTTATGTTAAAGGTATAGTTCAACATTTTGGAAAACTAAAAAGTGTTTGATAAAAATATTGATACCAGTTTAATGTATTTAACATCTGTCACTAGATATGAGGCAGTGATTAGCTTACCTTAGCATATAACTGGGAAACGCCATGAAATATCCATAAAAAGCTCATTTGTGACTTTGGCATTTTGTCTGTGTACAAATTACAGTATGTAAGGCTAGGTGCTTCTGTTCAAGTAAAAAAAAGTCAAGCCCTTTAATCATATTTTACCTCTAGCTTTCTATTCAGATACAGATAGTACAGGTACTACAAAAAAGACTTACATTTCCCCTCTACCTTCTTTATAGCGAGTACTAAATAATATAGTTATATACCAGAAATAGCCTAGGAAATGTTCGGAAATCCTAGACTTGTATATATATATATATATTTTATTATGAGCTGCTATTGCATTAGACATAGCACCCAGTGGTAAAAAGAAACAAAAGAGTAAACAAGTGTGTGCTTTTTCAAATCCATACACTATCTATCCTGGCAAGGATACTGGCCCACTTTGCCAATATGGCTCTCACTCCTCTAAAATCTATACACAGTATCTCCCGTATTGGGACTCAGCTGGCGTGAGACTTGAGCGGGGATTTTGATATTATCGGGTATTACCAGATGTAGGATGGTGGCCAGGATCTTGTAAACAGTCTGAATCTCATCCCCTGTGAAACCGATCACTTTCATGGCATCAGCCACAGCTTTGAAATCAGCGCCATCATTGATAGAGGACTAGAGAGAGAAAAGGGAGAAATGTAGGAGAATGATTACATCAAATACTGAAAGTAAACAGTGTTAAAGTTGACTGGATTTATCCCTTTATCACTGGGTTGGTGCATTTATCCTGTTTAAACAAATATAAACATGGATCAAATAAAAGTGCTTTATCCCGGAGTCAGTCTTTTCCTGTCCCTTTCAATTAAACGTGCAGGGATATAGTTAATTAATGAAAAACTGCACCTGAATATGGGGGGTTGGGTTTGAAAATAGGAGCTGCTGAGGCACACAGTGTATAAAGCGCCACCTCAGCTGTTTGCTTGAGTTGTATTCCATTACGTCAGGTTGTTGTTGTGTTGCTGTCAAGTGAATTTGTTCCAACTCATTAACTCATGCAAAGACCGCTTCACGAAGCAGAGGAGAAATTAAAGGGGGCGATGATTATTGCAATGCTCTCTCTACATGCAATACCTGACTTTTGTACAGTTTTATTTCATAAAATCTGTAAACTGTGGTGAGTAAACACATCTGTATGTAAATGGTGTGTTTGATTGCATCCATATCTCTAACAACTAAAACAAAGTCACACTGACGCTCTCTCAGAGTTTGGTTGTCTGGTTTTCATTCTGTGCTACTTCTACTTTCATTAGAATGTAAGTTCAATTATAAAAAGCACCTTAATTTGGCCTCCGACTTTGATGTAGTTGTAGGCTGTCGCGTCCTTCTTGATGTGAATAGAACGTAACAAGGAATCTGGAGCTCCTTTGAGCAACTAGGGTGGGAACAAAACATACATAATTACTTCACACATACACACAGCGACCTTCTTACATTTTTGAATCATTAAACGGCCATTACGCAAACTTCTACCGACATATATAATACATTAGAGTCATTAGCATGTCCATGTTATTTGAATTTAATGACTGTACCTCCAGTAAATACGGCTAACTCGTTTTCAATTAATAAAAATCCTACATGTAGGAACAAAAGGCCCTTGATGACTCAGAAGTTCTGCATGGATTCATATTTCCTGCTTGTGAGTTCAGTCATTTACATGATTAATAAACACATACTGTACAAATGCAAAAACACACACACATATTTACCTGGTAGAATGAATGAAAACTCCTCTCTCCTTCCTGTTGGAAGATAACCCTGGACTGTAGAAATAAAAGGAGTACAAGATAACAGCTGTTCAAAGCCTCCCTGAGCATCAAACAATTCTACATTATGCAAACTTGATTAGTTACTACTTTGGGGTTATGACTAAATCAGAGCTATGTCTACTCCAAAACCTTTTCCAGCAGGTAGTTGTTGATGTGGCCTCCGATGGGGTCTCCCTTAAAGTCAAAGTTGATGTCCATGTATTTGCCGAAGCGGCTGGAGTTGTCGTTGCGGTTGGTCTTGGCGTTCCCGAAGGCCTCCAAGACACAGTTGGATTTAAGCAGCATGTTTTTCACCCTGTATAAGGCAGGACGATGAAAAAGGTAAAGACGGAGTACAATCAGGTTAAATTAGCAACTTATAGTATCAAGAACCCACATGTGTCATTACAGCCTTTTACTTTGAACCTTCTTAGTATTTTAGAGGAGTAGATAGCAAGCAGTTTGTTTACACGCTCACCATATCTGCTTTATAACATAAATCTTCCACATACACATCTGATACAAACCCACCCCTAAGCACATTTTAAGACACAATTAGGACAACTCAAGACCATCACTTTTTTAATGTACATTTACTCTTTTTAAATGATAGAAGCATTGCACTATCATGACGCTATTTTTTAACTGTGTTACTTTGTATGTCACCTATGTGTGGCCTTATATGCCAGGGCGAAGGACACATTTCCATATTTTGTCTTTGGTGGACAATAAAGTGTGAATGATGTGCCAAAGTTCTGTTAATAGCTTGTTCTGCTGCCCTCAAGTGGACACAGATTATAACAATGTAGGTTGAAAACATATCAACAAGTACAGAATTATTAAAACCACATGTAACAATTCAGTGTGTGTCAGTGTTTGTATGTGATATTTGACCAGGCGCAGCTGGAGGTTTTGAATGTGTTTCCACTAGCAAAGAGTGGCAAAGCCCTGTCACCCACTAATAAAGGAGAGCAGCAACAATCTTAGCTAATACCTAATCCACAAAGATAACAGGCAATACACTGGGAGCAGTCAGTGAAAGTTAGAAAGACCTATCTGCCCCCCTGTACATGATGTAGGACCCTCTGCTACATTCTGGCCGGATAATCAATATATCACTTAAAACTAATGTATACAATCTCTTACTTTGTTAACCTCGTTTCAATAAGGCGTATTTTGATCAGAAATGTCTAGCTTTTTATTTACCAGGTTTCATTACTTGGGCTTATGATCCCATTAAACTACATTATCTAATCGAACACCTCTCTTGAACCTAGATTACGCTGTATTGCTTTTGTCCCAGAAGCTGTAAAGTTAAGACTAAGCTGGTGAGAGTATAGAACATTTAAAAGTGTTTTTAAATAGTGTAACATAATACAGTGAAATAGGACACTGCTATACTGTTAAAAACTGTTAACTGTTATGTGCTCCTGTCACATAAAGACTGGCCTGTGACCCAGATGATATCCATATGACATAGGATTTATGAAAATATATTCTACATTATAAAGACCCCCCTTTTCACAAATGTACTGCCAGCCGTTTGTATTTAAAGTTGACCTTTTTCCTGCACAAATTGCACCTGTTTTCCTGACCTACAGTTCCTGTGGGCTGTCAGTTATGGAGCATATGTTTTAACATGAGACTTTGAATAGAAGCAGTAATAAAACCTGGAATATGACTTACTTCTATCAATCATAACTGTGGGATAAGAAATGTGACCTAGAAAATAGATCATTAAGAATGAAATATGAAGCCTTTGTATGTACGTACAGGAATAGACCCTAGAATCTCTCATTTGCGGAGGAGGATTATTGCTGTACATTCTTTGATGGATTTGTGGAAATTATCTAATGTATCTCAGCTTCTTTGATTTGTATGACTGTCTTTGTGGTTAACCATGAAAAACGACTCCATTTCAAGAATTCAGAGGAAAAACTCCTCCATACCCACTCCCCATCTCATAATATTTGCAGTTCGAGTCACCAAACTAAGCCTGTGTATGGTCTTTTCTGTGCTCATTAACCGGGTGAACAGCAGCAGCTCACCTTTCTACTTCAGCCCTCTGATTGGGATTGGTGATAGCAGCAATGTATTGCATTATGTACTTGCTGGCCTCTGTCTTTCCGGCTCCACTTTCCCCTGCAATGAAAAGAACACACAGTGCCGCGAGTCTTTAAAAACAACAATCTTTATTTCAGTATTAAATTAGAGGCAGTTTGCTTTATGAATTCATTCATATGAAACAAGAACAGACCCTTAACCAAAGCTTGACTTCCCGTTTCATACTTTAAAACCTGTGATGTGTAGCACAAACATATTTCACTATGCCACATTAATTGTATTTTTAATTGAGTTATTATACCAAACTATATTTCTGTCTGGGTATGGATTCATGACATGATATCAGGGTTTTAAGAGGCTCAGTTCCCCATTCTGACCACTAAGTGGTGCTTAATCCTCTGCAAGGTTTCTCTTACCCTGCCACAAAGCTGATAACCCAAAAAAATATGTGTTTTACAAATAAAATGATAGATGGCTTTTATTAACAAAAGGTCAGAGGTTATATCAATATGTTCAGGACCTTTGCTCCAGAACGTTTGTCAGGAGCGTGAGCAGCAGAGTATGAGAGGAAAGAAAGGAGGATTACAGTGTTTTTTTATATTTAGATTGTAAGAATAAAGAAAAAAGCTTCTCAGAAGAAATGTGTTTTCCTGACTTGTAGTTTCTTGTGAAATGTAGACAGAGAAAAACCCCATTGTGCTCTAGGTGTGGCCCATGCAGGGGGGCTTCCTGTTACCTGAGATGACAATACAAGTGTCTTTGTTTCTCCTCTTCATGGCTTTGTAAGCAGCGTCAGCGATGGCGAACAGGTGGGGGGGCCTCTCGTAAAGCTCACGGCCCTTATACTGCTCCACCACTTCGCGGCCGTAGATGTTCATGGCACGGTAAGGGTTGACGGACACCACCACCTCCCCGATATAGGTGTAGATCCGCCCCTTCTCAAACCTGAGGGCACATAACATGGCTTTTGAGTAATTTTATCAAATGTTTAATATCCTTCTACTTAAAAACTACTGTCAGGGTGAGTATCTGTTGTGTCTGGACTCTGTCTTGAGTCTGTGTTTAAGAAGGAGAATTTACACGTTGAGTTCTGAAACTACACATTCACTGTCTTTATTTATAAGCATTTATATATGGGATCAAATATAATATTGGAGATGTAACGCCTTTATCATTAAAGGGAGAGTTCAGCAAAAGCTGAGAGTTGATATAAGCTCTGTACAGTAAAATATGAGAGTAATAGAACATTTTATCATCAAACTCGAAAACAGAAAAAGGAATAAAATAGTGTTTTTATGAACACAACTACTGCTTTATTGTTGAATCAAGCATCAAATAACTGGCCAGAAATTATTTGAAAAAAGGGAATCCCAATACAGAATCTAAATTATTTTAAAATGTCCATGCATTAAAATCCCTCTGATGAAAATAATCATCACACTGTATTGGGAAGGCCCTGTCAAATGAATCTGTGTTTCAATAACTGTATAACCAGCATAACATTTGCCACTATAAATAAATGTATCTGATATTGACGTAGGTAAACTGTAAATAATGAATAATAAACGGCACAATTTTGCATGTTACAGTCTGGCGGTTTCCATATTACTATCTCAAAGCCTTATTCAGACCCTGTCAATAAGGGAGTCAATATATCTCACACCAATGCTGTATTGAGGGACAAGATCAACTTTCTGCTCCTCTTCCTCATTGTCCACATTCTATTGTGTAACTGCTGCAACATACAATGAGATCTAGACAATAGTGAGCTTCCAACTTCATGTCCACAGTTTGTTTTTGTTGTCCCTTTCCGGTTTCAAATGACAATGTCCTCCAAGCACAAAGCCAGTTCAATGAAGACATGGTCTTCCTGTTTGCTTATTGAGGACTTGACTGGCTTGCAAAGTCTGGACTCAAACCCCCTCCAACATTGCTAAGATGCATTTGAAACACCGACTGTGACCTGATGAACAAACAGTAATGTTGGAGCTGATGATGCCGTTGTGGTTGAATGGTGGAATAACTCTGCAGCCAGGTTTCAACACATTGTGTAAAGAGGGTAACCAGTGGAGTGTTGTGTGTGACAGCAGCAGATGAATGCCTTTTGTTGAGGATGGTATCAAAAATGACCCCTGCCTGTATGTGTGCAGGCTGGTTTGTGTGATGAGTGCTAACAATTATTTATATTTATATGGCCCTATTGTTCTGACATCCACATATGTTTTAATAGGAGTAGCTCTATCTCACCCTCTGCGCCCATCTCTCTCTAAATCACGTACACAATCTTTTGATCTCTGTCTCTCTCTTTCTCCCCCTCTCTCTCCCTCAGCCACAGGCCGCCTGCCTGACTTCCTTCCTCTCCAAAGAGGACTAGGAGCCCAGTTTCTCTCAACAGAAGAATGGCCTCTTTCTTCACAGCTGCCAAACCTCTACCGCTGCCTTGCAAACAGAGCCAAAAGCATATTATTCCAAAACGGTCCTAGCAGGCCCACGTAAAGTGTTTGTGACTGTGGTTTTGAAGCAATTGCCGGATTAAATATCAATCAAGCACTCATATTTGCTAAAACGACTTGCCAGAAAGGGAGTTATCATTTATTTTAATCAAATTGCTGAGTCACTGGTTGAATTACAAATCAAGCACTGAAGGATGAGCACAGTATTACTCCACTTAAACAACGTTCAAATACATCACACTGGCTGTTGATAGATGCCCATGACATTCTTCTTGCTTATCAGTTTTTCCAACTTTGAATTTACAAGTAAAATACTGAGTGTACACATCACAACGCTACGGGCGGGATAACAGCCTACTACAGTTGACTCATGTTGTAGCTAGATACACAATGCTTTACCACAACGGTACACACACATGCTCGGATCAGATCATCCTTGTGTGTTCATACTGCATGTCGGTAATCTTACTGTACGTCAACCCATGCACAAACTGGCACGACCTGGGATGTCCAATGGTCCTGGTCCGGGTGGGACGATCAGAATACAGTAGAATCAAGATGCAGAGTAAGAGGCTTTAGTGTAAATAATTCCACTTTCTCTTATTGACAGAGAAATAGCTGTTCTACTGACTGAATCTGTTTCATACCACATTAACTTAAAAAGCTTTGGGTACAGGGCTGACTAAATAAGACATTTAAGACATTTACCTGGACTTTGACAAACTGGGATGGACATTTTTTAACTTTTTTCTCAAACGTCTCACATCAAACAATTAGTCAGAAAATATTTGTCTGATTAATTGATAACAAAAAGCTAAAAGCTAAGCTAACTAGCTGGCTCTTCCTTTCCTGGTGCCACAGAAAAAGTCATTGTGTCCCCCCCCCCCCTCAGTCAGGAGGCTGCTGTGTGCCCGCTCCATTGTTCAAATGTCAATCAGAGGTCTTTGTCTCAGACGTCGCCCCCCCTGCTTGGGCCAACACGGAGAGCTGCCCACTCAACGTACATGTACAATAGCTGCTGGGGGATCGTCAACAATGGTTTACATGGCGGGAGGGGGGGTGTATGTGGAGTCCCAGCTGCGTATGTATAGGAAGGAGGTGACGGGTTATGCTATCCAAAATGAAAACATCTGGAGGTATTTTCCATCTTGGGATTTGATATGGTTCTAAAGGGGGTGTATGGAAAACCAACATGTGCCCCAACCCGAAGAAAGGAACGCTCATAAACACCTCATAACATTGTTTAAATGCAATATATTAAAATACTTATATTTAGTGATAAAAGGAGACGTAAACATTCCGCTATAGTATAGTTGCTATACTGTTAATACCAAATAACTCAAATGAGTATCGTTTCTCTTGTACATAATCTGTGTTAAAAAAACGTATTTGTGTTACGGTTTGCATTTTATGTCACATGTACGGTAACCTTGCAGCCCCATGAGTTCAACAAGTCAACTTTTTGATTTTAATCCATGCCAGCTGATGCAATAAACACTCCTCCAGAACAAGGTGACAGGTTAAGACTCATTTCTACCATAGGAATGGCTTTCACTTTCACAAATTTGCAACAACTATCCCTTATTTGAAGCCAAACAATGTGGCTGGATTGTTTCAAAAAGAACAAGAAGCTCAAAATCATTACATCATTGGAATATACGTCAAGGGGTTTTTTGAACAAATATTATCCCTGGGAGTGTCAGTCTGGTCTAGTTATTTTCATTTTCCCACCCAATAACAAAACACTACATGCTAGACCAACAAACCGCATCAGACCCTACAACAACTATCTGTGAAGCTGCACAGATTAGAACAACACAGGCAGACCGTAAATCATCAAATCACTGAAAGATCTAGAGGTGCGCAGGTGTTTTCCCCCACCTCTAAATGTATGATAGCATCATTTTTGTGTCTATAACTCTTCCACGGAGGAGAAAAAAGAAAAATCAATCAGTTTGTGCGTGTCAAAGAGATGCAGAGCTGGCTGATCCATCTGCTCCACTCTCATTTAGCGGGATTTAATAAACGCAGGATTAGAGGACTGTATGGGTCATAGAGTCTCCTACAAACAATGTTTATAGTTACATTGAAACTGAATCAGATTTAAATGTCGTAACACTTTTGTTCCAGAATAAATTGGCCTATTTCAAACTTTATGTTGGATTAGGATTGGGATGTAAATTTAAGTTTAAAAGTACATTAAACTAGAGGTGAGGTTTAACAGTCCATTAATCCTTAGGTATAACAGCACGACTTTTTCTACATCACCACCCCCCCCCCCCCCTTCCTCTTTCTGTCTGTCCAGCTGTGAGGGGAAGTGTGTCTGAACTGATTTGACCGGCCAGCCCTGTGATCTATTTCCAAAAGGACCCATCCCAAAAGATGCCAGGAAATGAGACAGAAAAGGAGAGAGGGGGTAGGCGTGTAGAGAAAAAGGGAGATAGAAGGATCATTTGCGCAAGACATATCTGAAATTGTGAGACCTGTGATGATTTATGTATAGTCAGACTCCCACCGAGGGACCTGCTGTCGTGAAATTATCATGGGCCTATAAATAGGCAGCTTGTTATATTCTGCACTTGGCATAAAAGCACCACAGACAGAGTTGTTAGAGGTTTAACACAGTTGACTGGAATTTATTTAAAAAATTCCCATTCATGTTTTCGATACCTTCTGGCTGTTAATAGCTGTGGAAAGAAACTCCATTACCCATTCATACTCAGTTTATTTTTTGACAACAATTGAGGATTTAATGTTAGTGTTTGCAATTTCTTAATGATTCAAGTCTATGATCAGACCTGCCTGGATAGAAGACTTTATAAACAGAACTAAGTTTGCTGTTTTATATTTTTTAATAGTTAAAAAGCCAGCATAAGAGCATGTGTACTTTTAAACTACATGCTCCACCAGGTCCACTAGTTAATGTTAGCATACTTGGTCATGGGATATTTGAGCATGACAGACAACTAACCTGTTTATCTGGTCCCGATGTCACTCCAATAGGAACCGGTGCAGTGTATCGAAAATGAAGCTGCTTATGGATTTTGGCGGGCTGTGTTCATGGTTTTTGAAATAATGATTTTAACTATCATCCTCTAAGATAAAACATTTTCTTGATACTCTTGTGTTGTTTAAATTCTAAAAGTTGACAGCACTGTTATTATCTCTACCAACATCTGACTATGCATACATCACTCCAAAGACTTTTCATACACAAAAGCACAGTGGAAAATGTTTTACCATGGAACTTTTTCTGCCCCAAAAATAGCAGAGGAACCCTAATGCCACACACATATACACGCAAACACAACACACTCCCCTTGGATGTGAATTACAGAGCAAAGTCGAGCACAACCACTGTCTCCAATCTTGTTTGGGTGGGTCTTTTTTATGGTTAAGTGAGGGAGGAGTGTGAGCAATTTATGACATTTTCTCACCAACAATCTCTCCCCTATTCCCGACCGAAAATAGACGTCAGAAAAGAATAGAGGTAAGTGTGATTAAAATAATCTCGTGAAAATTCCCCTCACAACATCTCTACCCAGAGGCTGGTGTAATTACGACATTTCACATAATTATCTGCCTCTAAGACATTTTTCACTGAGGTTATGGGGGCACTTAAAAGTGCTGCTTCGATGAACCCTCACACAAAAAATCTGACTGTTAGCTTCTGCTTGTAAAGATGAATTCAAAGCAGAAGTTCAAGGCAACAGAGAAAGTTTATCGAGACTTAAAAACACAGTCCCATAAAAGTTGTAGTTAAAAGAAATCTGTCTGAATAACGTTTCTGTAGTGAGTTCTATATGGAGCAATATGTGGCCCGTATCCAGCCAGCAAGTGTTTTCATCATTACAGGTTTGAACTTTAGGGTCAATGTAGGAATTATAAAAGGAGTTAATCTGTGTCTGTTCTACTTTTATCTCGTAGTTTATTACCATCAGTGCTCTTGCTGAGACTGACAGCAATGTGCAGTAGGGCTTATCCACATGGCTCCTGGGTAAAGGACATCTCCTCTGGTTTTATTGCAGAGCAGCAGTGACTGCTTTTACATCCGATCTGCATGGATGGAGAACACTGTAGTCTTTCTGAAATGTTGTATTGGCAAGCTCATGAAACATTTAGTAAAATAATGTAGAGCTGAAGCATAGCAAGCACAAAAATTAAGAAACAAAAACTGAAACTGTTTGACTTTGGACCGTTGAGGTGGTCAAAAAACATTTCTCCACCATTGCCTCCAGGATAACATAATGGAAATGTGTTTTTATAGCAATTGTATGATATTTTAAACAAAAAGAAAAACGGATCTCATTGGAGAAAGAATGTGCAGATTAATTACAGTAGATTATATAAGCATTTTATAAAGCAGCAGGTTCTGTGCTTTTGTTCATCTCATTAGCACCACTGAAATATTATATTCTTTCCAGATGTCATGAAAACATTTTAAGACCAAACATGCCTTGCAGCAGATGAGAGAATTGTTTTATACTGAAATGGTTTCACAATCACTTATCTCTTTAACCCGCCGTTCTGGAGTAATTTAATTATTCACCACTCTATCCTAAAAGGATTAGGAGTTTATAGTCACAGCAAATAAACTTACTGAGGATGGGAAAGATTAGTGGAGTCCAAAAAACACTGGATTAGGTATTTTGGCAGATGCAATGACACGTTTCAAATTCTGAAAGTCAGACAATTGGCATAAACAGTGCAAAAGCACACTGAACATGGCTGTTAACATGCCGGAAAAAGGTTTTGACTTTTTAAAATGACCTTACCCTACCTCAAAACATTTATTTTGGAGATTGTGAATGTCTTTCTCTGAAACGGTGAAAAACGTGCCAACTGGCGACATCATGTTTAGCTCTGTAATCAGGGAGGTGTGCTTGTTTTTCTTCCCCTTGTTTACTGGCAAATCATTTGTATTATCACAACGCTTTCCTAATCTGTAAATCAGAGGTTCTGAATCTCTGACGTGAGGCAAAGACGAGGGAAAGGTGTATGCACATATTCAATAAACAACGAGAAGTTAGTAATTATAGTAAAGGCCACCGAATTGCCTGCGACAGTGAGCAGTAGCAGCTGTGACATGCTCATGAAGGACATTAAGATGAAGTCTTGCTGAATAATGGGTACACTTCACTTGTCATTGCATCCATTCTTCAACTCTTTGTGATGGCTATTGCTCCTCAGAGGCACATAAAGATGCCTTAGGGAAAGCTGAGGTTTAACAACACTTTGGGCTTCTTTCTAAGACATATCACTCTTGTTTCTATTTTGGGGAGCCACCAGAAATAAGTCAAAACTGTTGCTCTACTCCACTCATTTATGTACTGTACAGTGTGACAGAGGCCTCCTTCACGGTCTGCAGCCATCAGACATCTGGGCTCTGCATTAGGGGATTTTCCGCTGCTTTGTAAAGCCTGCTTAGCGCTAAACAGCAGCTCCCAGACTGTTCGTAGGAGACGCAGCCCATCAACACATAACACATCCTCCCTCCCTCAGGCCCACATCAATCTCCTTCCAAAATCAGAAGAGGTAGTTTCCCTGCTACCAACACAGAGCTGGCCTGCACTGAGGATGGAGCATGGAGAAGATTATGTAACACTTGATGTAAGACATCTTGCTGTGCTCACACTAAAGTTTTACAAATTCTGAAAATCTATATAACTCAACAGCACTGTGTGGTACATCGTCTAATGGCCATCATTATATGAATTATGTGAAATAAAATGACTTAGCTACGGTTACATGTATCTAGCACTGTGCAGCAATCCTCTGCAGCAAGCACACTCTAAGATTCGTCATAAGGCCACACTTGAACAGAACTTAGCAGCATGTGTTCACCATTCACACTCCAGGATGTTCCCATGAGGATGGCAGGTCTAGGTACTTATGGGAAATGGGAGCCATGTGTAAACAGCCTGGCTGCAGATCAGGTAGCTGACCCTCCTTTCTTTGCTAACTGGGATGGTAGCCATCCGCCCCACCCCTTTACACACAGACACATACAGTGCTGCCACCAAGCTGTTACTGAAACACGCATTTGCAGAGATGATTTCAATCTGATTACATTTCCAAAATTCAATAAAAATGTCTCTGGTTGAGTGAAGGGAGGGATGGTGGTGTTTTTGAGGCCTGGCTGATAGCCTGAAGCAGAACTTGTTTATGCTTTTACACACTTGCCAGCAGTGGCTCATGTAAAAAGGGAAAAACTGGAGAAACAGAGAGTGAGACAGAAATAAAGAGAAACCTATCCAAAAGGACCAGACATTACTCAACATGCTATTTCAGGAAGGCACAATGTTTTTAATCGGGGCTAAAAGAAGGGCAGGGAGGAAGACAAAAACAGAGAGATGGAAAAAGGATAGCACAAAGGGAGCAGGCAGAGAGAGAGAAAATAGATAGGGATAGAAACAACTGGATTATTTAATACCAAAAGGTCAAAATGGTAACAGTGAATGTGTATTATGGGCAATAGTACTGATAGAATAAAAAGTATGTGGCGCATGCAAATTACGTTTTCATAACATAAACATAATTGCATAAATGCACTTCTACAAGGGTAGGCTTATGGCAATTACAGAAACTTTAACTTTTAATCTTGGAAGAATATATAAAGAAAACATTCATATTCACATCACATTTAGCTGGAACTGCTTACAATCTATAAACTGAGAGAAGACAGTTTTGTAAGAGGTTTTGAATAGTATTTTTATAAGATTATCATGTGTTCTTTTAAGTAAACATCCTAATTCAAAAAGAAGCTACAACTGTAGCTCTCTGGTAAATGTAATGTGGTGAAAAGTACACAACTTTCCTCTGAAATGTAGTAAAGAAGAAGTATACAGTTGAAGGAAATGGAAATGAAGGTAAACTACAAGTACCTCAAAATTGTAAGTGTACTAAGTCACTTTTCATCAAAAATGGTGCTATGTCAGCCAATGATATCCCTGTGTGTGTGTGTGTGTGTGTGTGTGTGTGTGTGTGTGTGTGTGTGTGTGTGTGTGTGTGTGTGTGTGTGTGTGTGTGTGTGTGTGTGTGTGTGTGTGTGTGTGTGTGTGTGTGTGTGTGTGTGTGTTTGTTTAGTGATGCAGGGCTCTGGCTGTGAAAGTCAGTAAGCTGTCCGACCCCCGCCGAGGCTCAGGGCACAGCTCCAACAGGTGGACAAGAGAACAGTGCAACACTGGAGGAAGCAGTGAATGACATCACAGCCCAGGATACACAAACACACACAAAGAGAACATCCCATTGCTCACACACATCTTTCAGCCTTCTGAGTCACATGCAGCGAGAGGGATTCCCACACATGATCTCATGCAGGCCATCTCCTAAAAAACTAAACGCTCATTGCCTCAGTTAATGAGGTTAAATAAGGTTCAGATAGGAGATAAGAGGATGCAGTTTCTTGTTAAATCATGAGCCAGAGAGCCTAACCTAACAGCACTAAGTATTCTATGGAGACAGTAACAGCAGCATGGGTGAAGATTCATCTTTTAGGTAAATCATTATCAATTCCAGTATATTCAAAACATATTGATAACATCCACACTTTCAATAGCATTAATCAATTAGTTTTATCTTGGAAGTCTACAGGATTTAGTCCTATAAGTATCAAACTTATACGTTTAGTAATACAGGTGGCATTACAATGCTTGGATGGTAACAATACCAATAACACTTTTATTAAGTATAGATCTAACTTTCCAGCAGAACCAGAGATGTTGTCTTATTTGTTCCACTCCTCATCGTCAATAACTGGCACCTGAATTACCCACAATGCAAACTCAACTGACCACTCAGGGTTTTTTAGCTGTGCTATGCCAACAGCCGCTTTGTAGCCTGGAGCAGCTGCATCTGCAGCAGTGTTCTGGTGAACTCACTTCCTTATAATGCCACTCCATCAGCGTTATTTTTATTTCAAAACTTCAACTTCATCACAAACCAATGTTCACTGAACTGATATTTCTGGAGGGAATTTATGGACCCATAAAAGACTTCCATACGATTATTTCACAGTGATACACAACACCTATTCACAGTTGTTGATGTGTAAATATTATCAGGGCACTAACCCTTTAATAACATGTGCCAAATTTCCAACAATCTATGTTGTCTTAACAAAATCAAATGAAAAGTATTGAATTAGCAAAAGGTACAGTCTCATCACAAGGTCCATTTAGAAGTTATTAATGAGCTTAAGGCAACAGGAATAGTCAGAAGAATCTGCTAAAATGAGTAAACGCAAAAATAAAGTTAATAAAGAAAATGGTGAAATGCAATGGCCAAATTAAATGTCACGAAAAACAAAGGCTCTGAAAGAAGAACAACTTTGCGGCTTGGTGCCGACACTGCCTGCCAACTCAGGCAGTCCACTAATGAGCGACTCTGGGAGCTGCTGAACTTATTTTAGAGGGTAGTGAAGCTACACAAGCACAGCCCCTGTTTATGTAAGGATGGTAATGTGTTTCAGATTACAGACGGTTGTATGGAATTTCTTGTGGCGAGACTGGACATTTCACTGGTGGATTGCAGGGGAGCGGGCCCACAAGGCATTTCTCAAAAGTCCTCCTACGAACACGCCAGTTCAGGGGGGACTCTTTTTCGTGATAAGCACAGGATCTCCTGGAAGAGCCAGCTTTAGGAACTGAAAACATACTTGAATAATGAGTTCTCATGAAGTTTCGATGTTATGAAAGAAGCATATTTTACTTGCAAAACTGGCCAGATGCTGTCCCTCTAAGCCTATGATTGTAATTGACATTATACTCTGCTATCCAAGAGCTACTGGGCAAACGAGCAGGAAGCTTAGAGCGAATACTGTCTATTTCAGCGATCATCTATAAATATTTCTCTTCCAGTCACTGACCACCGCTAAAAGGAAAAAACTTTAATAAGCGGGTTGGGATTAAATATTCTTAGAGCCATTGCTGCACAGTATCACCCATTTTCATCTTTGCTGCAGGGTTAAATTATTTCAGTCAGTACGTCTTCACAAGGTTTTATTGCTGCGGAATGAACTAACAGATCAAATGAAACAAATAGAGTATGTGAGATGAGGCTAAAGAGAGAACCCTAGGCAAAAAAGACTTTGATGCCAAATGCCATGTTTTTAGTAAAAAAGGACATGACGTATCTATTGAGCCATATCTCAGAGTACAGTCTGACCCTTGACCTTGTGTTTCACTACCTGACAAGGTTCACTCTACCTGAGCCACATGGGTACTTTGATCCCTCTGATTATACTGCAGGAAAAATAGAGAAAACAGTCGGGTTGTCCCTCTCTGCACCACACCTTTTCAAGTTAACCGGTTATAACAGGAGAACCATTGTTCTCTAAAGCAGCAGATGAGAATAACTTGACTGTAATTTCATCGCCAAATCCAGGAAACACCAGAAATAGAGGGACAACTTCACATCCGAAGGCCTGATTTGTGAGTTCTATAACTCTGAAGAACATAAGCCTGTCTGCACATAGGGCCCCCAACTCGGCTATGAAGAGCAGCAGCAGGAAACAATGAAATGTGAGGAGCAAAGGCGAGGGGAAATGCCAGCTTTCCTGCTCCGTTGGCCTGCTCCATATTATTGGAGACTTCCTGTTCAAAGTCCTCTTTAACTCTCCATAGATGGGTTCAAAGGTCAAATCACTCGGCACAGTTCATGCAGTCAAACAAACAGGAGCTTACAAAAAAAGTTATCACTTATTCAAACATGATATTCTATAGATGTTCATCTTAAAATCTCTATCTTTGGCTCACTGGAAAATCAAAAGGATGCTTGCAAAGAATTCATAGCCTCTGGTTGAATATTTTTACAATAGATAATGGTGCCAACTACATCTGGGCAATTCAGAATTTGTGGTGTGCTTAAATCATTTTCAAATAGTGTACATATTTGGGATGTTATTGTCTTTTGCTATGGAACAGTAGCCCCTCCCTTCATATACGTCAACAAGACTGAAACAAACATAATAATTGATGAAAAAGGTCCATAACTATTTGGAAAAACACATGGCAGTTTGGCAGGATTTTTTTCCATGGACTCCAAGGGACAGTCAAAACAACGCTGCCTTATAAAGTCATTGAGCTGCAGTAAACTGTGCCTGGCACACATACTGCAAGCTTACAATACCGTCACACATACAGTAAGCAGAGAGCCTCCTTCACTCACTGCTGTTAGTATTAGGAGCCCTCTTAAAATCCGTCCTGCAAGAACTATTTTTAGTGAAACTCCTCTGATGCCATGTCTGGCTTGTGGCATCCCAGTGGGCATCACTTAAAAATCAATTAAAAGAACCAAGAGAACAATCACCATTGAAACATGATTTTCAATACTTTACTTCAGTCTCTAAACCATTCCCATCATTTCTAATCAGATCATTCCCCTCCATAAATACACTTTGGTCCAATGGCCGTTCCGCACCGGCCCAAAAATTCTTATCTGCTGACTGGTCAATTCAGGCAAATTCCCAAGACCCTACAGGAATTTGGCTTGAACTTTTATCCTACCAGACATCTTTATAAAGAGACTGGGCATCTGCTGGGCTCTATTTAGAGGTTGGGAGGCTACAGAAAAGGGAACAGGCCACATAGTTCAACCTCAAGTCAAACAAAGTAAATGTCAACTAGGGAAACCAGCAAACCTCTCCAAACCATGCTCCATTTGGGAACTTGATTACATTCTCAATGTGGCAATCACTTAATGGCACAAGTAGAAAACCCCTGCACAACAATATCATTAAGTTGGTTGCTAATCAAACTCAGGCAATGGGAGTCACTGAATGACAAATAGCTGCTAACCAAAGCTCAGCCTTTGACCCACTTCAAATTAAAATACTTTGGAGTTTCATAAGTTCTGCTTTTCAATATCCTAATCCAATGAAGGTTTATTGGCTATTCTACCATAGTTGTTAAAAATCAAATACATTTATTTTGTCAAGCTGAACTTTTGTGTGAAGCAAGTCCCTTTCATTATGCCAGGCAGTTAACTGTAAGGCTCAGATCCCACATTTAGCTTAAAATACACCCAGGAGAGATGTGCAGACGTGCTCCAGCCAGCTCACTTGTTTAGTATAACTGTACCAGGACAAATGGAGACCATTAGATGCCTCATGCTCTTTGGACCCCTCCTTCAAGTGGTCCACTCCCACCCAGACGAGGGAAAGGAGCAAAAAGGAAGCTCTCCTGGCTGGTCACACCCTCAACAAATAACAATCTGCACACGCCATGTCCGCACAGCGCTGTCTAGCTGGAGAGAAAAACAAACAGGCAGAAAATGGGAGAGAGATGGAAAAAGGGGCCTCATGCTGTCTGCTAGCTCTCAGGTCTACTTGCTTGGCTGCCAGAGCTTCTGTGCACAACACAGCAACTTGTCCTGTTTTATTCAAAATACTGTTAGCTGCCTTATCCTCTATGAATCATGAACACCTGGAAATCTTTTCTCTTAGGCATGTTCAGCTTCATATTGATACAGTTAAATAGATGTGTGCAAAGACGTGTAGGGCAACAACTTAACATTATTTGCATTGTTATTATCAAATAATCTGCGGATTACTTTCTATATTGATGAATTGGTGAATTGAAAGAAACACATCAGAAAACAGTGAAAATTCACTATTTCTTTTATTAATTAAATGTCTTTGTTTTCTATTTTGACCAACAATCCAAACCACGAAAAATATTTCATGTATTGTACTGTAAGACAAGGTCAAGCAGCAGCTTTACAGAATGGAAACATCAAAAGTTTGGAATCTTTGGAAAGACTATAAGATATAAAGAACTAATGTTTAAAAAACCTTAGAATTTAACCTTCTTAAGTCAATTTGACAGTGATCAAGACGAAAATAGTTGGCAACTATTTTGATAATTTAGTTATGTTTGATGTTTCTTTAACATGTTTTACAAACTTAAAAGTGTTCAAATAGATTCAAATAGTTGCAGATTAATTAATGATGAAATAATCATGGTTGGCAGCCCTACTGTCAACAAAGTAGTATCTGTTCTGACAACAACCAATCATACTTAGGCTAACCCTCCTTTCTGTTGTTTATTAATATACTCTTCAAAACTTCCATATGGGCAGACCTTGCGTAGCAGTTCTACATTTCCAAGCATGAATCAAACCTTAAACATTAGCAAAGAGACTATGACAATCATGCTTGATGCAAATAAATTAGGAGAACTTTGTAAATAAGGACACAAACTATCTGGAGCCAGAAGAAACACAGGCTTGGCTTGAAAAAAGGTGTGGAGATCCTTCTTGAAAAGTTTAGTAAGCCTTGTGGCCCACTGTACTTGGCCAAAGAAGGGAAACTATCCAGTATACGAGCCAACATGAAACCTGCATCATTAAGATCCTCAAAATATTTATACAAGTCACTGCTGGTAGTGGGTCGAGAATGTTGTACTGGGACTGGCTTAAAAATCTATTTTATCAACCAAGTGATCTTCCAAAGCAGTTTTTCATCAAAAATCTATAGCAGATCTAATACAAATAAAATAAAGACTAACG